>NC_138093.1:24217046-25518831 GCF_964212035.1 Myotis nattereri | reverse complement strand
AACGAGGGAGCCCACCGAATGGGAGAACAGATTTGGCAATGATACATCTGATAAAGGGTTAGTATCCAAAACATATAAGGAACTCACACAATTTAACAAAAGGAAGACAAACAATCCAACTAAAAAACGGGCAAGGGACCTAAATAGCCACTTCTCCAAAGCAGACATACAGGTGGCCAAGAGGCATATGAAAAAATGCTCGAAGTCACTGATCACCAGAGAGATATAAATTAAAACAATGACGTCTCATCACCTCACACCTGTCAGAATATCAACAAATCAACAAATGATGCCCAGCTGTTGTAGCTCAGTGGTTGAGCGTTGACCTATGAACCAGAAGGTCTCAGTTTGATTCCTGGTCAGGGCATATGCCTAGATTGTGGGCTAGATCCCCAGTGTGGGGTGTGCCGATCAATGATTCTTATCACTGATGTTTCTATCTCCCCCCTCTTCTTTCTCCTCTTAAATCAATTAAAAATATATTAACGAAAAGCAAAGGATGTGGAGAAAAGGGAATCCTAGTGCACTGATTGATGGTGGGAATGCAGACTGGTGTAGCCATTATGGGAAACAGTATGGATTTTCCTCAAAAAGTTAAATATGGAACTGCCATTTGAGTCAGTGATCCCACTTCTAGGAATATATCCTAAGAAACCAGAAACACTGATCAGAAAGGATATAGGCACCTCTATGTTCATAAAATGCACAATTTACAATAGTTAAGATCTGGAAACAGCCGAGTGGATAAAAAAGCAGTGGTACATTGACAACATGGAATACTCTGCAGCAATAAAAAAGAAGAATCTCTTACCCTTTGAGACAGCATGGAGGGACCTGGAGAGTATTATGCTAAGCGAAATAAGCCAGAAATAAGCCAGTCAGAGAAAGACAAGTATCACATGATCTCACTTATAGGTATAATCTAATGGACGAAATAAACTGATGAACAAAATCGATCCAGAGACATAGAAGCGTGGAACAGATTGTGGAATCTCAGAGGGAAGGTGAAGGTGAGTGGGCAGAGATCAACCAAAGAACTTGTATGCATATATGCATAACCCACGGGCACAGACAATAGGGTGGTGGAGGCCTGGGGCGGGCTAGAAGGGGTTAATTGGGGGTGGGAAGGGACATATGTAATACTTTCAACACTGAAGATTTAATTAAAAATGTTTTTTCAAAAAAACAAATAAAAGAGAGTGTCAAATTGTTTTTCTAAAGCAGCTGCATCAGTCAAATATAGTCTATAATATACAGGATGACCCCCCCCCCCCAAAATGTATACACATTTTAATAGCTGATAGCTCAGTTGATGTTTGTTTCTTTTCATCCACACTAAGCTTTGAACAAAGGAAATTCATCCTAAAAGGCTCCTGGGAGTTTGAAAACGCAGTGGAAGTACAAACGCTGCCTTTATAATTATTCCAAGTGTGTATACATGTTTTGGGGACCCCCTATATATGCCCACCAACCGAGAGCCCGCGGCTCTGTATCCTTACCAGCATTGGGTGGTGTCCGATGTATGGCTTTTATATTCAGGAAAAAGAAGGCTGTTTCAAAAACAAACAAGAACAGCCGAAACCGGTTTGGCTCAGTGGATAGAGCGTCGGCCTGCGGACTGAAGGGTCCCAGGTTCGATTCCGGTCAAGGGCATGTACCTGGGTTGCGGGCACATCCCCAGTAGGAGATGTGCAGGAGGCAGCTGATCGATGTTTCTCTCTCATCGATGTTTCTAACTCTCTATCTCTCTCCCTTTCTCTCTGTAAAAAATCAATAAAATATATTTAAAAAAAAAACAAAACAAAAAAAACAAACAAGAACAAAAAGACGTCCTTGCCCTCCTTTCCCCCAAATTCTGGGGAGATTTGGGGCCCCAGAGGCAGCGTATAAAACAATCCCTCCACTGAGAGCTCCCAAACCTCCCGCTCTAGAAACCTCTCCTGGCAATGAGAGGGGAGCAGTGCCTGTGTCACGGGCACTTGGGGACTCTGCCCGCAGACGGTGACGTGCTGCTGCAGGTCTAGATTAGAAACCTCTCTCACATTCTCCCTCTCTCTTTCTCTCCCACCCCCAGCCCCCTTTTTATCTTTCTCCTGAACTACAAACACTGGGCCTGTTTATTCTCTGCAAGGTGTTCCCCAGACACTGCCTGTGCAAATGTCAGGCAGCTGACGTGCTTACCCAGGGCTTGCTTTTTTCTGGGCTAGAGAGTAGGCAGCTACCAGTCACACTGAGCGGGGTCAGGGGCTGCCTGCACAAGCTCCTTGAAGAATAAGCAATGGGAACCGTAGGGACTGAAAAGCCCTTTCGATAGCGGCCCTCCGCGCGCCTCTCCTTCCCAAAGCGAGTCCCGGCTTCTGCCCCTTTGCGGGAGCCTGGGACGCGGAGCGGAGCGCCAGGTGGACCCGGGGCTGTGTCGCTTTGCCCACTGATTCCGAGGAAGGTGGGCAGCCCGTTTAAACAGACTGCGCAGAAAAACAACCAGGTAGGCCGGAGGGGAAGTGCTTCTCAGCCGGGATTCTGAGTCAGGCTGGAGGGCGGCCCGGAGGAGGAGCCCCCGGGCGGTTTCACCAGGTCAATCAAAGGCCTTGGGACAGCAGTTTTCCAGTTACGGTGACAGCAGGGTCCTCGCGGGGCTCTGGAGAAGGCAGGAGAGGCAGGGCGGCAGCCCACCTTGTTTTAGAGCAGTGGTTCTCAACCTTCCTCATGCCGCGACCCTTTCATACAGTTCCTCATGTTGTGGTGACCCCCAATTTCATGGTTACAAGTTGAACATAATTAAAGCACAGTGATTAATCACAAAAACAATATGTAATTATATGTGTGTTTTCCGATGGTCTTAGGCCAGTGGTCGGCAAACTCATTAGTCAACAGAGCCAAATATCCACAGTACGACGGCTGAAATTTCTTTTGAGAGTCAAATTTTTTAAACTTAAACTATATATGTAGGTACACTGTTATTAACTTAATTAGGGTACTCCTAAGGCTTAGGAAGAGCCACACTCAAGGGGCCCAAGAGCCGCAGTTTGCCGACCACTGGTCTAACATACTTAGTTTCAAAAATCAGATTTCTTATAAAAACAGAAGTACTTTATTTTATTTTTAATATATTTTTTTTTTGTATTGATTTGAGAGAGAGAGAGGAAGGAAGAGGGAAAGAGAGAAACATCAAGTCCTGTACACACCCTAATCGGGGACCAGCTGGCACCCCGAGCATGTGCCCCGACCTTCCACTGCACAGGCGGACAACCCACTCAGCTGGAAGCCCTTTACGTTCAAGAGATAGGAACCACGGACAGGGTGGACCGTGAGGTGGCAGGGTCACCGAGCGGAGACCGGAAGCACCGTCTGGAACAGCAGACTGTGTGGCAGGAGCTTAGATGTGGGTCCCGTGTGGCAGGAGGCAGGATCACGTCTTTCCAAAGCCAATCAAGTAAGGAAATGAGGCTTGACTCTGTGGATAACGATGAAGGAGACACACCCGGGACCCTTGCTCCAGTGTGAGACACTTGGTCCCTGACCATCGTCTGGGTCTCTGGGGCACAGGTGAGCACAGTCCTTCCTGTGTGCAGGGACTGAAAAGGGAGCGGAACAGGGAGAGCCTTGTTCTGGCATCTAGAAGGGTTCAGCAATCTGGAGGAGGGCTGTGTGTAACTTAAATAAAAGTCCAGAGATGAAGCATAATTTTGAAAGGCATTTGGGGGTCAGAGGAGAGACTAGCTAAAGAAACTAAGATCTCCTCATCTCAGGAACCCATGCTTTTTATTAACAGAAATTGTCCCGAGACAAGGCAGAGATATACACTTCAAAGGGTAGGGTTTCCATATACACAAGAATGGGGGAATTTGCTTACGGCTGTTCAGGTGTTTGGCCAGTAGGAGGCAATAACATGTAGATTAAGATGCTCTGAGCTGTCTGGCAGCAAGCAATCAATTTAAAGCATCCTTTTCAGTTTGGGGAGATGCCCTCACCACTCCAGATGATTCAGCCCTTGCTGACGTGCTGGAATTGGCTTCTAGCAGAGGCCCTCATTCACTCCACAGCCAGTCAGAGTCCCCTGTCTGTGCCGGGCACTCTTCTACGTCCTGGGTGCCGGGGTTCTTGTCCCAGCATCAAGAAGGGTTCAGGAATCTGGAGAAGGCCGTGCATAGATTAAAGAGTCCAGAAAGGACATAAAATTTTGAAAGCCATTTGGGGGTCAGAGGAGCTTAGCTAAAGGAGCTAAGTTCTATGGTCTTAAGTCTAAGGCTCCTCATCCCAGGACCCCATGCTTTTTATTAACACAACTTGTCCTGAGGCGAGGCAGAGATATACACTTCAAAGGGTCAAGGTTTGGTACCGAGTCCATTGACAGAATGTGGGAATAGCCTACGGCTGTTCAGGTGTTTGGCCAGTAGGAGGCAATAACATGTAGATTAAGATGCCTTTTAGCTGTCTGGTAGCCAAGAAATCAATTTAATGTATCCTGTTCAGTTTGGGGAAATGCCTTCAGCCATTCCCAGATGCAGCCCTGCTGTCATGCTAGAATTGGTCTCTGGCATCGGGCAGCAGGGCAGCAGCAATGGACCAAGCAAAGTCCAGCCCCAGGAAGCCCCTTTAGTCAACAATTCACTGATGGAGGCGAGACAGAGGCAGGACATGGCTTAAGGAGCCGAAGATGGTGTTTGCCAAGACATTCATTCCACAACAACTCCCCCAGAAGATTAGACAATCTCTTTCTGCATCTTGCTCTTCTTTTTTAAAATATATTTTCATTGAAGGGCGAGAGAGGGAACAAGAGATAGAAACATCAATGATGAGAGAGAATCACTGATCGGCTGCCTCCTGCATGCTCCCTACTGGGGATTGAGCCCACAACCCGGGCATGTGCTCTCACCAGGAATTGAACTGTGACCTCCTGGTTCATAGGTCAATGCTTCACCACTGAGCCACACGGGCCGGGTAGCATCTTGCTCTTTTTAACCTAATCTACTAGTCCAACTACAGGCACAATGAGGCCCCAACACAGCTATAACAAGGGCAAAGAGGAAGGGGACCTTATCTGATCCCAAATCTTCACCCTAAAATAGATGGAGAGGGATTTATTATAATATGAGGCGGATACAAAATTTCCCCCACAGAGTCTTCATTTTCAGATTCCTTTTATGAATAGATTTTCTATGGAGGAGTGTTTGGTTTGCTTGTTTGTTTGTTTTCTGTACAAGTTGCAAGTAAGCAAGACATTTCCCAAGAAGAGATTCAGGTTAGAACTGGGCTCAACATACACAGTCAGGTTAGAACTGGGTTCAAGATACGCCTTAGGAACACAGGACTTATTGATGGGCAGGTCATGGAAAACCTGAATCAGAGCATCAGCTGCCAGAGAAGCAGTTGGTAACACAGCAAAAGGTTGTGTTTCAGAGAAAAGCTGTCAGCTTGGGTACGTGGCTAACCATGCAAGCAGAATAGCCGGGACTGACAAGCTAAAGCGTTAGAAAGTGCTTTGGGGGCTTTGGCCAGTAGCAGTTTATTCTTGACGTAGCAAAGAACCGTTTCGGCCAAGAGGTGGAGGAGGACCGTGACGACAGTAGCTGGGACGGGTTGGGCTCTGTAAGGACTGACTGCACTCCTCTCCTAACTGGCTTCCTTGCCTCTACTCCATCCTGCACACCGCTTGCTCCTGGAATACACATTCCCAGGCTCAAAATACTCCCATAGTACCATCCTCTCCTGCACAACCAATGCCCAACTTCTTAGCAGACACCCATCCTTGTCCAAATCTAGTCATGGCCAGTCTCTGCCGTTGGATTATTCCCAAACAGGCACTGTCCCTTTAAGGAATGTACCATTTCTTATTCAGCATTTAACGTGTCTCCACTTCTACCCATTATGATACGGCTCTCAACACATGTAGCTGAATGAATGGAAAAATAAGTGAGAGATGGAGTGAATGAATGAATGACTGATATCAATACTGACTGGAGCAATGGATATCTCAGTCCCAGTATGGAAACTGAGGATAATCTATGATTTTCCTTTGAGAAATGTCTTGTCACGTTGAAAGAAAACCTCTGTATAAATCTATTATCCTATAGTTGCTGAGTCATCGTCAAGGTATTTTATTTTGGTAGTTTGAGTTACCTCGCTGTTTCCTTATTATAATGAGGAAATTCACCTGACATGAAGGTCTGGGATTGGAATAGGATTCTCTCGCGATATGACAAGCGTGTCTGGGGGCACCACCACTTTGCGGGGCATGAAGACAACACATGCTCATCCTGAGACCTCGGAGCCGTGCGTGTGGAGTCCGAGATCCACCAGGATGTCAATCGACTGCTCTGTGATTCCCCCGTTGGCACATTTATTTCTGCTCCTCCGTCAACACTGGAGGTTTGCTCAACTCATTCACGATGATGTTGTTTTCTAATTAGGGGTCCTGGTGCAGCAGGCATCCCAGTCTTGAACATTTCTTTTGTTTCCTTAACTGCCTGAGCTTTCAAAATGTTACCCAGTGCAGAATGAGATAACGCAGGAGGCACCCGGCCCAATGTGAGGCACCTGGGCGTCTCCATCACATCCCCCGGGTCACCTCTGCCTTCTGACCTCCTGCTGCTCCAGCTGACTCACCTCGGAGATGAAACTGCCTTTGTAAGGCTTATGGACTCTCCAGAAGAGAGTCCAGTGATTCTAACAACAGATTCTCTGCAGAGTCTGTGAATAATGATGCCAGAACGTACGGAGTGCTATCTATGGGCCAGGTGTTTCAACATCTCCTTTCCTTTCCTCCTCACAGGAACCCTCGGAGGCAGGAATGTTTATTCTCTCTGTTTCAGAGGAACAAACCCCAGCTGAGCAGGCAGTGGCTGAGGCTCACGGAGTGGATGCACAAGAACCCACGCCGACCTCGCACCAAGAATCGTCCTCCTCAACCACGTCTGTATACTGCCCCCTACAAGCGAGCCTGGAGGGGCCAGCACTGTACCCGGAATGAGGCAGGACACTGACAGGGAGGAGCCACACCCGGGCCTGGGGGCACTCTTCCTGGGCCCAGGCAAGTGCCAGCACTCCCTGGGCCTGGAGAGGTGCCAGCCGCAGAGCTTGGCGCTGCCCCTGGGAATCTGGAATTCAGAGGACTTCCTGCAGCAGGTGAACAGCTTGACCCCCTCCCTGCAAGCCTCCCCCTCACGCCCCCCGCCCCATCCCCGCTCTCCAACTCCACCCCCTATTTCAGCCCAGACCGGGGAGAACAGCAGGTGCTCCTGCCCCCTCCGTGTTCTGGGAGACCATTGTCTAATTTTGTAGGCCTGGCCTGCTTCCCTCTGAGAACCTGGACATGTGGGCAGAGTACAAGCTAATTGGCAGGGCTGCTCCACACACAAAAGAACACCGCACCACGCTGCCTGCTCGCCAGCAGGAGGGCCGCGCGCCCAGCTTGCGCTCTGACATTTTCTGGGGGCCTGACGAAGGTGTACGGGTGGGGAGGGGGGAGTGGGAGGAAGGAAGGGTAAACAGGGAAAATCGGGGCCTGACAGCCTGGCAGAGCTAACCCGCAGAGGAAGCGGGGACGCAGCTGAGATGCAGCTGCTCAAGGTGCTGGATCAGCCAGGAGGAGACTCACCTGGGAGCAGGAAGAGTCCCTGCCAGGACTCGGCAGAGCTCCTCCTGGCCTCCGCGCACCTGCCAGGCCCAAGGAGCCCCCCAGGTTCCTGGGAAACCAAGAGCCTTTCCCTCAAGAAGACACAAATGTTTAGGGGCCCGGGGACTGCTGGGGGCGCTGTGCCGCCACTGAAGGCAGAGAAGAGGACCTGGTGCGATAAAGACGCTCGCATATGGAGACAGTGTGGACCCTGGAGCCGGATACACCTACGTTCAAAGCTCAGCTCGGCGGCTGACTGCAGCTAACTCTGCCTGTGCCTGTGCATTCTGTCATTTACTACCACAACAACCCTTCAAGGGAGATACATGATCCTTTATTATTATTATTTTAAAAATATTTTTATTGATTTTAGAGAGAAAGGGAGAGACAGAAACATCAATGATGAGAGAGAATCACTGATCGGCTGCCTCCTGCACACCCCCTACTGGGGAATTGAGCCCGCAACCCAGACTTGTGTCCTTGACAGGAATCGAACCTGGGACCCTTCAGTCTGCAGACTGACGCTCTCTATCCACTGAGCCAAACCAGCTAGGGCTGATCCTTTATTATTTAGATAATAATTAACGGAAGCCTAGTTCAACTCCTTGCCCAAGGAAACATACCCAGAGAGCGCCGGTGCTGGGCCCAGAACTTAACTGTCTGACTGAAGTCCACGCCCTTGGCTCTTAGGCTCCCATAAGAGGACACTCTGTGTGGGGTCATGATAGATGAGACAGGCCTGTCCTCATGGAATTAATAAGGCGCATCCTCACAGGGCCCTCAGGTCTGCCTCTTGCTTTACAGTGTTTGGACGAACAGACCCAGGGACGCCCCTTCTCCCAGCCTCCGGCCACCCTCCTGCGTCTTATCCAGTCACCACCTTCAGCACCACCTCCCAGACCAGCCAACACACCGGCTTTTTTTCTATCTTAACCCCTTATCGCCGAACAACCATGAGCTCCCAGATCCGTCAGAATTATCCCACCTGCATGGAGGCTGCGGTCAACCGCCTGGCCCCCCTCCCTCCCCCTGCCTCTGCGGGCGCCCACACCTACCTCTCTCTGGGCGAGATGGCGGAGAAGCTCCAGGGCTCTGAGCGTCTCTTAAAGTTGCAAACCCAGCGCGGTGGCCGCACTCTCCCCCAGGACGCGCTGAGGCCTCCCCAGATGAGTGGGCAGAACTCGGGGCGCCAGGGAGGCCGCCCCGGCCTTGGGGAGGAACCTGACCAGGCCCTGGTGGACCTTCGTGCCCTGGTTCTGCCCCCGCAGACGCTCAGCTTTAAAGTCCTGCAGAGCCACTTCTGGGTGAGGAGGGGAAGCTCATCAAGAAGATGGGCCCCACCTGGCTCCCTACGCAGGCTGCGGCCCCAGGCCGGGCGGGGCGAGTGGCTCTAGGAAAGGCTCAGCCTCCAGCACCACTAGGAGCCTGTGGAGCCCCCAGGCCTGTGAGGGGCCCCTCTACCTCCCCTGGTGTCTGCCTTGTGCCTGAGCGTCTCCCCAAAACTACTGACCATTCTTTAAACCACCCTCTCCCATGCATTGAACCAAATGGGAACAATAAAACCTTTTGCAGCAAAATAAATAAATAAATAAATAAATAAATAATAAAGTGCATCTTGCAGTTTTTTTGTGAAAATGAGAGATAATGTAAAGGCCCATGGAAGAGGTCCTTGAGGGTTAGGGTGCAGGGGGTCCCCTGACCCCTCCGTGGGCAGAGGACTGCAAGGCCCATGTTCATCGCTATTATTTCTCTCAAATCTCTTGCAAAAACATTACCTTAAATCAGAATGAAATCAGTCTAACCATTTCCCTGAAGGCCATGGGTTTGTTTTCACTTAATATTTTCCAAATTAAAATCATGCATTATATTTTTCCCGTTGTAGTGTTACATGTCGATGCACTAATTATGGAAAATACAGGAACTATAAAGCAGATACTAAGAAAAAATCTTTACTTCCCATTGCTCAGAGATGACTACTACTAAAACATTAAACATTTTTTTCTTTATTTTTAGCATTTCATTAATATATTTGCTTTCTTTCATACCGAACTGGTGATCTCCTGGATGCTACTGTACTATGTATACCCCACTTTAAAAAACGCAATGCATCATTGGCAAATATGCTCTTCCATTCAATGGATCCCCTTTTCATTTTGTGGATGGTTTCCTTTGCTGTGCAAAAGCTTTTTAGTTTGATGTAGTCCCCTTACTTTATTTTTCCCTTTGTTTCCCTTGCCCGAGGAGATGTATCAGCGAAACATATTGCTATGAGAGATGTCTGGAGATTGTACTGCCTGTGTTTTCTTCTAGGATTTTTATGGTGTCACAACTTACATTTGAGTTTTGTATCCATTCTGAGTTTATTCTTATGTGTGGTATAAATGGTGGTCTAGTTTTATTTTTTTGCATGTTCCTGTCAAAACATAAATAAAATGCAATGCATCACGATTGTCTCCACTGTGAACAAGGGAAAATCGCAGCTCAGGGGAGGTAAATGTCTTCCTCAGATTCATCCAGCTGGTATGTGATGTGTTGGAAATGGAGTCCTAGAATGTCTAAATGTCCAGTCCTTTTTTTTAAAAAAAAAAAAATTGATTTCACAGAGGAAGGGAGAGGGAGAGATAGAAATATCCATGACAGAGAATCATTGATTGGCTGCCTCCTGCACACTCCCTCCTGGGGATCGAGCCTGCAACCTGGGCATGTGCCCTGATCGGGAATCGAACCTTGACCTCCTGGTTCATAGGCCAATGCTCGACCACTGAGCCACCCCAGCAGGGCCCACTCTGCTTCTGCACGGAGATACATTCTCACTTGTCCTGGACTTTCTCGGAGTACGCTACCTCATCATCCATATGCCACCTCAAGTTGGCTTGGGAGAGGGTAGAAGTAGGACTTTTACTTTCATTCCACAGAGTGACCGTGACAGATGAGGAAGCAGTAACACAGTGGCAGGCTCATTGCCTTGTCGGCTTAGTGCACAGACTTTTTTTTTTTTTTTAATATATTTTATTGATTTTTTTTACAGAGAGATAGAGAGTTAGAAACATCGATGAGAGAGAAACATCGATCAGCTGCCTCCTGCACATCTCCTACTGGGGATGTGCCCGCAACCCAGGCACATGCCCTTGACCGGAATCGAACCTGGGACCTTTCAGTCCGCAGGCCGACGCTCTATCCACTGAGCCAAACCGGTTTCGGCAGTGCACAGACTTTATTAGCTGTGCACCAGGTTCCAGGCACACAGTGGGGATCTTTGTTGGAAGAGGAAGAAGGCGATTCCTGCTCTCACTGTGCTCCCTTCACATTCTAGGATTTGGGTCAAATCAAAAAAGCTAAGAATTACAAGGCGTCTGAGGAAAGCTGGCCCAGAATGGGACCCCAAAGAGGGTGGCGGCTGGTCCTGGGAAGACTTTGATGGAGGGGAGTGATGTTGCCTCACGGCAGGAGAAAGGCAACATCAGCCTTTTCACCAGCCCCATCCAAGGAGGGTGGCGACCAGCTCCGCAGCCGGGGGAGGGCGTGGCCATCTCCCAGGGTCACTCCCAGCCTCGCGCACAGGGGTTGCAGCCCCATGGCCAGAGCTCCCCTGACAGAGAGGACAGATGCATTGAAATGTCTCAGCTCCACATGTCCTATTTTTAATTGATTTGCACAAGACTCTTCATCATGGTATTAATATTTAATTGTCCTGTCAGGTTAGATCCTTCCCCGTCAGACAGTTAAAAATGGCTTGAGACAGAGGGGGAAATGAGGTGGCTGGACGGCATAAAACGGGGGACGTGAGGCGTTTGCTCAGAGGGGATGGGATCTGAGGGACCAGGAGGGGCAGACTCCGGCCCTGGCATCCTAACATCCTGGCATCCTGGCATGAAGAATACCTACTCATCCCTTGGTCCCTACATTGCCCACATCTGTAAGCCCAGCAGCACTTCCCCAGGCCATGGAGGGAACCATATAAGAGGTGAGACAACCCCAAGGCCTGTGGAGAAAATGGGGGGGCCTCTTCAATGGGGAGAAGCCAGCAGGCTGCTCTCAGAGAAGGGTCCAGAAAATAACGCCTTTGGTTTAAATGCCCCTTGGTTTTTCCAAGGTTATGAGGGGCTGATTGGTGTCTGACTCTGGGCTCCAGCCCAGCCCAGTGACACCTGATTCATAGCCACGTTTCTGTGAGAAATGGGGTGGTCTTGGCTGCCCAGCATCCCAACAGCAAAGAAAAATGGCCCGAGAACTATTTCAGGTTAACTCAGCCTTAGAGGCGGTGAATAAATGTCTCAATGTGACTCATTCCACGAGGCTATTAATAGGCAGGAGATGAGAGGGACGGAGAGCAGGATTTCATTCAGTTGCAGCCACGCGCTTATTGATGCCTCCTTTTCAAAGCCAGACACCAACAGGTAAAGCTTGTCCTGCTGGGCTCCCCGGCGAGTGGGGAGAGCAGGCTGCCCACCTCCTCTTCTCCCACAGTCAACGCACCACCCCCTGCAGGCCTACCAGAGTCCTTTCTGACCATGGCCCATTCCATGGCTAAGCGAAAGCCTAACAGGTCCAGAGAGCCACAGAACAGCAAGCTGCGGAGATACCTCATTTTCAGCAAGCTATGAAGGAAAACATAGAGTCGTGTTCGGAAAAAGCATCAATGTTGCCTTCATGTCTCTGTGTGTCTTCTTGGTTTGGGACAGCGGTTCTCCCTGGGGAGTGACCTGCCGGAGGGCCTCTGGAAATATGTCATGTATTGGTTGTCCTAGTGGTTGGGTTGGGATGGTGCTCACAGCCAGAAATGTTCTGGACAGTGTCCCAACCAAGAACTGCCCCCACCCCACATGACTGCTGGGTGCCCACTGGGCGTTCTTGAGTGGAGCACGTGTTTGGAATTATCTGAGTTGGTTTTTTTTTTTTTTAATTTTTATTCATTTCAGAGAGAAGAAGGGAGAGGGAGCAAGAGACAGAAACATCAATGATGAGAAAGATTTCATTGACTGGCTACTTTCTGCACAGCCCCCTCTAGGAATGGAGCTGAAACTCAGGTATGTGCCCTGACCTGGAATCCAACTGTGATGCTCAACCACTGAGCCACACCAGCCAGGCTGAGTCTTAAACGAAACTTTATTTCACTCAGAATATCTGTCGCATGCTTTCAAGTGCGTGGAGTTTGCCAGGAACACCACTGTTGTGGAAATCAAGGAAACAATGGATTTTGCTTTGTTCCTGACTTTACCCAGAGTTGTCCATATTTTGGAAAAAAATCACATCGGTGATGGTAATGCCACTGGGGGTATTTGAATTACCGAAATCACACACCCATATCAGTCTGCACTGGCAACGGTCAGGTTCCCGGTGATTCCATTTGGGCACGTGAGCATCTGGCTCCTTCACACTGGCTGCTGATGTCATTGCACCAAACCTTTACGTAATGATACATGTGTGATATTATCCTAAGCTTCTTTTCTTTAATTCTCCTTTATGTTCCCATTAGGGCCTCACACTGACTTTTAGAATGGTGTGTAAGGGGTGATTCTGATTTAATTTCAGGAATGTAAAGGTGATGGTATAGAATATTCGTTGTGGGGGAGCCATTGGGTCGGACCCAGGTCCAAACCCGGTTGAGATAACTGGTTAGAGCAGCGCAGACTCATGAGAGAGAGTGCCAGGCAGGTGAGTCATCAGCATTTGGTCTCCCTGAGTCATGCTCTACTTTGGGGCTCAACTGTTTCTGAAAACACAGCTGGCTGCAAGTGAGGCAGGTCATGGGAAAGAGTGAAGGGTCAGGCAGGCGCGAGAGAGGAGGCTGTGGCAGGGACCCTGGCTGTCTCCGTGGGATCTCTGGACCATCGGGCTCAGTGTCTCTTGACTGTTGCTAGACCTTCCATTTTTTTTCCTGTGGAAGCTGGAAAGCTGACATGTTGGCCACTGTAGTCGCTGGCGGAAGGCTGGGCTGCTCTAACAGAAGAGCCAACGGTGCAATGGCTTAAGGAACCTGCATTCGGATTTCTTTGGCAGGTCAAGGCTAAGGCGGGGCCACCGCTAGGTCTGGGTGTCAGTTGGGTGCAGAGAGCACGCACAGCGGACTGAGAAGTGGCCAACCTCAGTTCCACTTGTGTGTGGCCAGTCACAGCATGAGGTACAGAAAACTTAGTGGTGATTGAGCAATTCAAGGTCCCTGCTCCTATTCTCTTAGGAGATAAAAGATAGAACTCATTTAGGAGTGGGGTGTGTACTCCTGTCACTTATCTCCATCCTTCTTGGGAGCAATTTCTTACCTGTGTTCTACACCCTTATTTGCATGAGAAAACCGAGCCCAGAGAGGTTAGGCGGCCAGACAAAGGTCACACAGCTAGGTGGTGGCCACGCCAGGGTTTAGCTTCAAGTTCCACCTCTGCAGCGAGATCAGCCCCTCAGGTAGGCTATGAGGACCTTGACCAATCCTCCACCATATGGACAGTTCTTATGATTGGTATCTGGCCCTCCTTCCTCTCTCCTCCCCTCCCTTCCAAATATGACATTCTAGTCTTTCTGAGATGTTTATATTTAGCCTTGCTAACATCTTGGATAATGGAAATACTGTTTCCTTGGTTGATTGATTCATAAGGTGGGTTTGGATAGTTTATCTTCGTTGTCCTCAGTCATTTCAGAACCACTTAATCTATTGTTCAGCAAAGGAATCTAATTTTCCCTCCCAAGTGCATTTCTCAGTCTCATTCAGAATCTTTGGCAGAATGAGGGCACCGCAGGTCTCCCAGCCACAGGAGCTTTAGGCCCATCTTGGCCTCCAGAAACTCACTGCCAGGCCCTCCTGCGTTTGCCCTGCCATCTGCCTGGTGCCCTGACCTCCCTGGTCCCACGCTGGAGGAGCCCACGGCAGCCTCATCAGGCAGCAGTGACCGTCACAGCCTTGCCCATGCACCCACCAAACAGCTTTCCCTGAGAATTAAACTCATTTGGCTTCTCCTGAGAGATTAACCAGCTGTTTCCTGGTCTTATTTTCTCATAAATTGCTACAGTCCGATGGCCATGTTTTTGGATCTTCTTTATCATCTTCTTGAAAAACTCATTAAAATCCTTCGTCCACCAACCGTGGGAGAGGAGTCCTGCCAGGCAGCCCCGCTTTCCTGCCTCACTGGGCGGCATCCTCCGTGAACGAGGAAGTGGGGTCCTTGGGCCTGTGCCATGCTGGAGAGAGGAGATGAAGGCCACAGCGTCTCTCCCCACATTCCTCCCAGTCTAGTAGGAAACACAGGAGTTAGCTCCAAGTTCTGCCTCTGCAGTAAGCTGAGCCCCTCAGGTAAGATTTGAGAAGCTTGACTAATCCTCTGCCATATACAGTTTTCAAGGTTAGTATCTGGCCCTCTTCCCTTTCTTCCTCCCTTCCTCTCTTCTTCCTTCCCTCCCTTCTTTCTTCCCTCCCTCCCTCCTTCCCATAACCGTGGGGGCTTGTAGCTGGATTCTTACTCGGTTCCATTAATCCATCTGTCTGTACTCATGTGCTTATACCATGGGTATGTCCAAGACTCCATTATCTTTCTTTCTGTACCTTTATAAGTCTTTAAACCAGGTAGTATTCACCTCCCGACTTTTTTCTTATTTTTCAAAATTGATTTTTTTTGTTCTAGAGCCTTTGTATTTCCATATAAGTTTTAAAACCAGTTTGCATACAAATGCCTGTCAGGGTTTTGCTCATTTTGACAACTTTGACGAGTACCAACCCTAATGGTGGCGAACCTCGGAAGCAAGCTTTGGTGCTTTGGTAACCTGATCCGTTTTCAATTAGGTTGAGTATTTAGAAGCCTATGATTCTTTCTCTTCTGATCCTCAAATGCAGTGAAACGAAGCATCACCCTGGAGTGTGCCCAAGCCTCCAGGGCTGTCATTTCGTCCTGAGAGGAAAGCAGCTTCGTCCTTCAGGTGAGCTGTCTGTGTCCGCCATGGAGAGCTAAACCCTCACAACTCGGACACACATGAAGCTGTTCCAGACATTCGCAAACACCCACCCTTCCCTCCTTTGTTTGGAGCCGAGTTATCTGGTTGAGGAACAGTGGCCTCATCACAGCCCAAAAACAGCACAGGCCCCAGGGGCAGAGTGTTCTTTCTGGGAAGGGGTTGCAGAGAGGCCCAGAAAAAGCCAGGGCAGAGGCACCGTCTCTGGAAGCGTTGTGGCCATGTGGGGGCGGGGGGATGGGGGGAGCCCCTCCCGTGGACTCTCAGAGCAGGGGCCAGGATGACCACACAGCCAGCTCCCAGGGGCTGCCCAGAGAGCCTGCATCCCAGCAGCAGAATTGTCGCCTGCTCCTCATACTGTGAATTGTGAGCAGGCTCTAAACACACCATTCATTTTCCCTTTTAGCACAGAAGGGTCTCTCAGCTCCAACTACCGCCAAGTCAAAACATTCTCCAAGCCACAGCCCTTGGGTGAGATGCAGGACTGGCCAACGGTTGGGAGGAAAAACAACCACCCACCGGCTGGAAACCACTGAGTCCACAGGAGGCTGGGTCGCCTTGCTCACAGAGGCCGGGAAACAGCACTTTAAATATATGTATTAAATTGATTTTAGCGAGAGAGGACGAGGGCGGGAAAGAGTGTAACATCCATGTGAGAGAGAAACATTCCTGGGTTGCTCCTGCACACCTCCTGATGGCGATCGAGTCTGAAACCCCAGGCATGTACGTTAACCAGGAATCCAACTGGTAACTATATGGTGCATGGGACAATGCCCAACCGACTGAGCCACACTGGCCAGGATGAAACAGCATTATATATATTATTGCTTTCAGAGGAGAGGGGACACATGGTCCAGGGAATGAGTTCCTTTCCCCACAGTTGATGACTCCAGGGCAGACGAAGATGGGTCCCACCCCGAAGAAAGCCTTTGTGTGAAGGAGGGGTCTATCTACTAAAGAAACAGAAAAGCAGGATTACACCCCAAAACCCTCGGTGGAGGTGGGGTGTTACCAGTTATAGCCGGGACAGCAGAGGTTGAACTCCTGGCAAGTTTGGGAATTGCCAGCTGGGATGTTACCCCAGACGCATACGTCCCCCGACAAGGAGCAGCCAGGCTCCCGGCTGGAATGTCAAGCGCTTGCTCCGATTGTCCCCAGAGGCCTGGTCATTGGTATGCTGGGCACTTGGTCATTGGCCTGACCAGGCCCTCATGGCTTGCTGTACTAGCGGGGACTGAGAGCCTTGATTACAACCAACACAGAGACATCCAGCGAAAGGCAGTTGCAAAGGTGGACCCACCCCCACCCGCTCCCAGGGCCCCGCTGTGGGGTGAGGATGCAGGGAGGGGTGCTGGCTGGCTTCCCCGCACTCCTTTTTCTGTATCAGCTGAAGGCTCCCCTGAACATTCATAGCTACACACCGAGCCTGGGGCCCGCAAGGATCCCAGTCTCCCATGACCAGACCAGCATACAAATGGGGTATTGGATTTAAAGATCGGGTTCGATGGCACATGATGGGAGGGGCTCTCGAAGGAGAAAAACCCCTTTTCAAAGCGCCTTCAGTCTACAAGCGAAAATTCAAGTCCCTAACAAGGCTCTGTCTGTTTTCAGTCCCCACGCCCTACTCCCAGGCCTTTGCCCCCCAAAAAAGGAAAAAGGGAAGCTTTCAATCCAGCCGCCCTAAATCCTCTTTTATCGTTGAGATAATCCGGTGTTTGTGTCTCTGGGGTTCTGGTGCTCCAGGTGCCCTCATCTCCCTCCACAGGCCACAGAGGTGACCTCAAACATCCCCCTGCCCCCCCCCCCCAAAGACTCACACCTGGAAGGAAAAAGCTTGAGGACCCTCCAGTATATAAGCAACCTGGGAGAGTAGGAAGACCCAGGACACACTGAAGCTTCCTCACACATTGAAACCTGGTTGTGACCAGCACCGAGTCCCTGCCCTCAAGTCCCCGGTGAGAAGGGCTTCTTAGCAGAAGTGGAGTCAGCCCAACGCGGGCAGAGTCCACGTCATCCCCGGGAAATGTGATGTCAGAGCCATCATTCCGCCCAACTGATCCGTCCTCACAGCAGTCGCTGCCACTTGATGAGCGGCGACTAAAGGTCCTCCCTGCCCGGGATGACCCCTGTAACCCCTACGATCCGCATGGTACAGCAGGGAAACTGGGCCTCAGAGAAGTTGGGTCACTCGCCCAAGGTCACACAGCAGGAGCAGGAGAGCCAGGATCAGGTTACCGGGGGCAGAGGCCTGGCTTCTAGTTCCCTCACAGGGCCATTCACCCGGGTGCCTGCAGTTGCTGTGCCCTGGGACTCAGTGTGCTTCCCTTCTTTGCCTGGGTTAGCATGGAGCCGCCTCCTCTCGCCTCCTCCCAGGGTGCCCGAGGCCTCCCTTCCTCCACCCGAAACAGCTGCCCCGCATCTGTCCCTCCTGGACGGCATGCCACCCAGGACCGCTCATTGGTGGACATGCCCCGGGAGGCCTGTGAGTGCACGCAGGCAGCCTGGCTCCCCGCCCTCCCTCCCTCCCTCCCCACCTCCCCAAGCTTCCCGTTTGCTTTTCCAGTTTTCCTACTCACCAGCTCCATGGCCCGGAGACCGTGGGGGGCTGCATTGCGCACGCACGGGGGTTCCCCTAAGTTCTGGCCTCTTCCCCCCACGACAGGGACAGGGTCGCTGTGGCACCCTCAGGCTCCTGCGGCCACGGCCTCCGCAGCTCTCCACACACCCGCCTCTGTCAGAGGAGCTGGCGGAGGACCTTAATGAGTGGCCACTGAATTGGCTTAAATCTGCTCCCTGTCTAATGGGACCAACAGACAGTGAAGGCGGCCATCCCAGCCCTCGGCTTCCGGGAGCACTCACTTCTTGTTGTTGATTGGCGGAGGCCGGCAGCCACGGAGAGCACGTGACAACCTGCAGCCAATCATTTCTCCGGACACCTTTTATCCTTTCAAGATCCACGTGTTTTTAATGTGAATAAAGGAAAGGACAGCCCTGAATTCAGTATCAATAGTCTCTACAATTCATATTTGGGGGGATGGGTTGGGGGAGGGCTTGAGAGGGAAGGGGAGGAGGCCATAGAGCCCACACTGGAATGTACACAGCAGGCCCAGCCTGCAGGGTGAGGATCTCTCCCCCCAGCCTCCGGGGAGGGGGGCACGTTACAAAACACCCCAGCACCCTGGGAGCTGGCCAGGATGGGCCCAGGGTGCTGGTGACAGTGAGAAGGGGCCTGTGATGGTAACAAGTGGCTCTGGGACGCTCCCTGTCGCCTGGGGAGAGACTTAAAAGGGCCCAACCCCCCGCTCCCCGAGATCCTGATTTCATCGACCTGAGGCCTGGAAAGCTCCCCAGGTGATTCTAATGGCAGCCACCACCATGGAGACCCCGCCCCCTGGAGTAGACAGACCATCAGTGAAAGCTTGTCTTACACGCACCAATGAGGCTGCAAACCAAGTGACACCTTCCCTTTTATTTGGTGTTTGGAGGTGGGGGATTCTCAAATCTTACCTGTGCCTGACCATTTCCCACCAGGGGTCCTCAAACTACAGCCCACGGGCCACGTGCGGCCCCACGAAAACATTTAGCCGCCCACTGGGTGTTTTTGCCGCTGCTGCCTGTTGCTTAGCAGCCAACTAGTTTTTTTTAAAACTATAGTCCAGCCCTCCAACGGTTGAGGGACAGTGAACTGGCCCCGTTTAAAAAGTTTGAGGGCCCCTAGTTAATACCATTTGTTTGAGCCATGAACCCACCTTCTGGCAGGGGAGCCCCTGGCTTGTATTTCTCCTTGGATGTTTTGAACTGAATAAGGAAGTCTTAGTTACTCACTCAGTTACCCAGGCTCACTCCACCCCTGCCACACATCTTCCTCAAGGTCTGGACTGCAGACCGCGGTTTCTGAGACCTTGAGGGAAGGGGCAAGTCGGAGGGGCTGTGTGTGAGGTCCCAGCCCGGCCCCCCACCCCCCAACCCCCAACCCTGGAAGGAGTATTGTTTTTCCTGATAAGGTACACTAGGACCAGGAAGGTTAAGTAACTTGTCTAAGGGCTTGAAGTTAGGACAGTGTATAGTGGTGGTGGTGATGGTGGTGGACGAACAAGAGATACAAAAGGCTCACGCATCATTTTTTATCATTGCTCATTCTTGCAACTTCATCAAGTCTGTGAATTTGTGGTTTTGCACAAGCTGATGGGACGAACCAGGCTGCCCCTGAAAGTCGGAGGTGATGAAAACAAGGTTGGGGGCTGTCCAAGTGGGTGCTTGACGTAGTACACATCCTGTGAAAACAGAAGGACTTAAAGGAATGGCAAGGAGAAGCCCTTATGCACATAGAAGAGAGAAGAAGAGAGAAGACCAGAGGGACCAAGACACAAGATCTTGCCCAGACATTTATCACAGTCCTCTCCCTGAGACCCAGGAAGGAAGAAAGGCATAAAAAAAAGCACCAAGCCAGGCCAACTGTTAAAAATTATTTAATAGAAAGTCCAATGTCAAAATGTAACAATAAACAAAAATACACGTGTATAAATATGTATATATAATTAGACCTGTACACTTTCTCAGACCTTTTTTTTCAAAATGGAACAGAATCATCATTACATCTCGTGGGCAAATCAAAAATAAGATTCAAGCGACGTGGACCCACTGGCGCTGTAGGGAAAGTACTGCCCATGCACTTTGAGGGTTGAAGACTTCCGATCGAGAGAGAGGGGGCAGATATTGCCAAATGCCATTTCCGGGAGACCCAGAGAGGGAAGGTGGGCTCTGTCCAGGGTCCCTGGTCTCTCCTTAGCACCTGTAGCCACTACCGTCTAGGGACAGCCCTCCTGTCGGCCGGGTTTTGCATTCTTTACATTTCCGTTGTTTGAGAGTTTGCTTGCCCTGTCTCCCAGATTACAAACTCCTGGGGATGTTGCCATAAGACCTTCCTATTCCACAGGCCAAGTGCAGCACAGTGGTTCGGGATGGATGCCATGAAGGTGTGCTGATTTGCTCTTAAAACAGTAGTGTCCAAAGTGGGTGTGCACACACCAAGGGGGTCCCTACAGTCCCCCTCAGAGGTTCAGAGAGAAAATACCAGAACCTTGGGTTATACGATTTTGTATCTTATTCTTTTAAAATGCCTATGTGTGTACCTTGTATAATGTGCCTAACATATTAGTGCAGAAGTATGAATGCAGGCTTTCAATAACTGGTAAACAGACAGGGGGGTATGTCTCAGAGGTTTGCTGATCGGCGTGCATGGTGAAAGCGGATGGGCACCCACTTGCTTTACAGAGTTCAAGTGCGTGCAGGGGCCTGGGGAGGCCGCCCTGGGGGGCTCCCGTGCCCACCTGAGGAAGCCTTTGCAGGTGCTCAGAGGAGCCACCCCCAAGACACCACTCAGACCTGCTGACAGCTGGCGCCTCCTAATCCCCCCGCTAGATTTTCCTCGGACGTGAGGCCTTGTTCCTGAATAAAACACAAAAGCCCCTGCGAAGAGCAAACCTGCAGCCACTGACAAGGGCGGCCCTTTGGAGCTTTTCCTGGTGACGGGGTGGGAACCGCACCAGGGCAGGCAGTGGGGAGAGGGTGCCTGAGGCACACCTGGCTGGCCACATGCCGTGACCACCTTCAACCCCCGAAAGGGACCTTCCAGGGCCTTAAAGTAGGCGTGTGTGAGGCCAAATGTTCTACCAGTTTCCAGCATCCCGATCGCCACATGTCTAATCGCCACAAATTCTAATCAACACGCCTAGGCTTCTGGGATAGTCGAGTGGGAACTACAAGACACAGAATCAGAAATTCCACAGCGAGGAGCCAAAGAATATCTGGGAAAAGAGTGGGTGTTTGAGCTAAAATCTTTCCGAGGGTCCAGAAGCTGGTGTTGCTGCCGAGTCTGCCAGGCTACGCCCAGAAGGGGCGTGTGTGTGTGTGTGTGTGTGTGTGTGTGTGTGTGTGTGTGTGGCGGGGCGGGTGGGGGGTAGGGGGGAGGACAGGGAGGGGGAGCTCTTGCAAAAGAGCTCAGCCCTGAGGAGTGTTCAGGGCCCTTTGGGATCCCTGAGCCACATGCCAGGAAAGCTGCCTCCAACCTCTCAGGGAAATGACGTCACCTGTTTGAGCCTTTTCTTGAGCTTCTAGAGACCTCGATGCCTCACAGCTAGCATTTTGTTTCCTCTGATTCTTTCCTTCTCCTTACAGAGTTTCTAATTATTTGTCTGGTGGGTGATGTGAGTGAGCAGGTTCTTTGGAAAACCTAAAAGGCACTGCGAGTTGTCTGCATAGAGAGACTCTGCTTGTCCCTGAGCCTCCCCTGCCTCGTACCCTAAAGACACAGAGCCCCGAGCTCCGGTGACCTTCGTGTCCCCACGGGTGACCTCCCTGTCCCCACGGGGTCCATGGCAGCAGTCTAGGCTTGTGCATAATTCCCATGCGCATGCAATCCATCTGTGCTTTAATTTTTAAAATACCCCCTTTCTTTGGTGGGACTCAGGTGTGTACCCCAAACACAGCAGAGCCTCGGCCCCCAGGTGTGAACTAACCCGGGGGAAGGCTGGCCACGTGTCCCAGGGCAGCTGCCTTTGGCTGGAATGAATGAAGGCATCACACACTGAGGGGGAAGCCTCGCTGCTTCCCCTGTATTCATCCTAGGGTGGACCCTCAGCTCCACCTGGCGTCTAGGCCAGCCTCTCCCCAGAGGCGTCATTAGCCAGGTTGGCTCTACGGAGAGGACAGGAGGCCTGTCCCTGTGACTCTAACCCTGCCCCAGCCCAGATGAAAGCCCTTGGGTTCAAACAGCTTTTGGAGAGGGGACAAGTAGTTGGGGTGGGGGCAACATGGGGATAACTCATCTCAGCAAGAAATGTGTACTTCTGCCCAGCCAGTCGGGCTCGGGGGTTGAGCAGCAACCCAGCAACTGAGAGGTTGGGATTCAGTTCCCTCTCAGGGCACATGCCCAGGTTGTGGGTTCGATCCCCAGTGTGGGGCGTGCAGGGGGCAGTCCACTGATGACGTTCCTCTCTCACTGATGTTTCTCTCTATCCCTCTCCTTCCCCTCTCTCTCTATATCAAAGAAAACGTATTTAAAAAAGAAAGAAATGTGTGCTTCCACAGTGAGGAGGGGAAACCTGGCCCTGATGCTGACCACGCCCACTTCTCCTTCTCCGGGTGACCTCAGCAGTGACCTCTGCTTCACAGGGCAGAGTATCACCTGCAGGTCTTCTTTACGCCCCCTCAACCCCAGCCAAGTCCACAGGGCCTTCTGGGTGGGTGGCTGACTGACCTTGGCCTCACCCCTCTCTCCCTCAGCTCTCAACTCCAGCTGCTTGACTGCATATAGACCAGTGATGGCGAACCTTTTGAGCTCGGCGTGTCGGCATTTTGGAAAACCCTAACTTAACTCTGGTGCCGTGTCACATATAGAAATCTTTTGATCTTTGCAACCATAGTAAAACAAAGACTTATATTTTTGATATTTATTTTATATATTTAAATGCCATTTAACAAAGAAAAATCACCCAAAAAAATGAGTTCGCGTGTCACCTCTGACACGCGTGTCAGAGGTTTGCCATCACTGATATAGACCCTGGTCCCACCTTGTCCCCTCAGCCTGGGAGGCCATTGGCAACCCTCTCTGGAAGTCCTGACAACCTTGGGCTGTCACGTCACCTCTTCCAGGAAGCTCCCTGATCCCGCAGCTGGGCAGCTGCCATGTGAGCTGCACCCAGTACTTATCTCTCCTGCGGTCCTTCCCACACTGTCCCCAGGACTAACGGCCGGCTCCTCGAGGGCGGGGCCTGCATCTGGTTTAACTGCGCATTGCTGGCGGTTAGCTCGGTTTCTGGAGGACACCAGGTGCCCTAGGAACACTGCGTTGAATGAATGAGTCCTCGGCCCTGGGGGAGGCAATGCTAAACATGCTACACCTGGGACAACCTTGACCGAGGGGTCCTGACTCCCCACACGGGTTCCCAGTGGAGCTGCTGAAATGCCGCAGTCAAGGCCACCCTGGACAATGAGAGAGTGTGAGAACCGCTGTGGTTGTAGACAGCTGGGCCTGGCGTGTAATCTGAGGGATGTGTCCTGTATGTGCCCGGGATGGGGCAAGGATGCCAGCCACAGCATCCAGGGTAGAAGCAAACAGGCTAGGCGCAGGGCATCCTGGCATCGACGGGGCACAGGGCAAGATGACCAGCAGACCTCTGCCCTCCTGGGCAAGTTTAACTCAAACTTTTGCAAGAGTGACCACTAGCTTTTCCCATTCTGGTGGTGTTATAGTTAACGAATACTTTCTTAGGCATTGTCTCAGAGATTGGAAAAGGCAAAAGCACAGCTCTTCCTTGAACTATTTCAAAGACAAAGTAGTTACATTTTCTTTTCTGTGTGTGTGTGTGTGTGTGTGTGTGTGTGAAGGAAATAGATCCAAATTTAGAGCCCTAATAAGACAGCTGCCTGGTTCTGCTCCAGAAAATTAGATACAATTTTTGAAAATGAATTTGCATCTTGCTTTGAACAGAAAAGCTGGCTTGAAATCTATTGCAAAACTTCCTTTGCTCACTGGACTATCTGAAGAGAGAGAGAGAGAGAGAGAGAGAGAGAGAGAGAGCGAGCAGTGGAGAGAGAGCAGTCCCTGAAGGTCTGGACCGAAATGCAGGAAACCAGGGGCTGTTCTGTCACGTCTGGGTTGAGGCCAAGCATCCCCCAGGCTCCACAGCTATTTTTAACCCCAGGGACCCTAAGGCAGTTCTGGCTGAGTTTACCGTGCTCTTTTCACTGCCTCCAAATCTTAAGTTCAAAGCCATGGCCTAAAAATAACCCCTGGAAAGGGAAGAAGGGAGAATTCAGGGTTGGTTAGAGTGGAAAGATAGTATTAGAATGAGGCCTTTGGTTTTAGGGGTGAATCTTGCTGAATTAAAGCAATTTCTCTGGCTTCCAAGAGCCAAGAGCCATTGCCTACATTATGTTGAATGAATCCGACAGCCAGTGGGAAAGAATCTTGGGGACAGTTTTCATGGGAAAAATGGCCATAGGGCCCCCTCTACACATGAAATTCTTTTGATTCCGTGGAGCTAACTCAGTGAGGTTGGAGACGTGAGTCGCCTTTAGATGGTGCGCCTTTAGGAGCAAGGAGAGGAACTCTGGAGTTCCTGGGCTCTGCTGACCGTGGAACAAGTTATTTAAATGCTGTCCAAGTCACTACAGGACTATCCCAAACACTTACGGTCTCGAAAGAGATTCACATCTAGTTTCAGTGCTTAAACTAGTCTGGAAAATTCCAGACCCACATTTCAAAGATCAAAGAGAAACACCAAGCCCTAGCCCGCAAGAAAGGATTTCAAGTCAACAGTCCAGGCCTTTCCTCCATCTCTGGCGATCAGATTCTCCCAAACTGCTCTGCAAGGTCAAAGCCTTCACCTTGAAAAGATGCAGGCTGTGAGAAAGGGAGCCTGGGGACCAGGAAAACAGCGCCCACACTCAGATGCCTGTCCTGGCTGCATCTGGTGTCTAACCTCAGAAGTACCAGGTTCCTTTTCCAGGTGCGGAAAACGTTCCCAGGGAGAGACAGGTGCCTAAATCCCCAAAGCCTTCCCCTTTGGGGTACTCGTGTCCTATGAGCCAGGGGCCTCTCCTGTTTGTGCGCAGCTCATCAGGTACCGGAAGGCCACGTAAAACACTCCACCTGGGGAAACCACGTGGCTGATGAGCCCAAGAGAGATTGTGGAAGGTAGGCGCCCCCATGGGGTAGTTTTCACAGTGTTGCCAAGGGCATAGACACATTAAAGAAACTGGGGGATACCAGAAGGACAGCTTTCCTTCTTCCAACAGGGGCATTTATGTTGGGGTAGATGCATTCTACACATAGACACACCACTGAGAACAGAGCGGGGCATGGGCTCACGGCACAGGGGCGTTGTGAGGGTGACACAAAACGGTTACAAAATGCCTAGCACAGTATCTGGCACAGCATGAGTGTAAGTAATAAATAGTAGTTCCTTTTCTTCTTTTCCCAAGATTAGATTAGAGCCCAGATAAGGTACAAGGGTCCCTGGAAAAACACAGGATGGCCAGTGAGCCCAAAGGTTTGTCACAGAAGGCAACAGTCACCTATAATCCTCACTGTCTGCCAGAGCTTTTTCGGCCCTTTTCCAGAGACACACAAAAAGGTGACCGTGGATTTTTCCCCCTCCCATTGGAAAAACACGTCCTTTCATTGGCACAAGGCAACGGTTCACACACCTCATTCACGAAACTCCAAAGGTTTATGGCAGGGACAGTGTGAGAGCCGATGCCTCACTCAGCCTTACACAGGAGTGTGGGGGCCACTGCTCGACCTGTGACACTGAGAAGGCCCCTTTTCATTATGCCCTTAAGCATATATTCCCTCCCCCACAACACGCCGTATTTTGTCTCGGGGTTTAAGCAACTTAAAAAGTTTAATTTCTGAGAGGTACAAAGAAATAAAGCTCCGAGAATGCCTTTCCAGGGGGAAAAGCATGGTAGGCAGATTTTTTATGTAAAATTATAGAGCGCAGTCTAATACTTTTTTTTTTTTTAAACGAGGGAGTTGGGAGAAGGAAGGAGGGAGCCTTAGAACCCAATTGTTTTGTCTTTCATAACAAACATGTGAGGGCCCAGAAATCCAAGATTCAGAGTCGGTATTTTCCTGGATGAAGAACTCAATACCGTTCTTCCTATAAAACTGAATCTAGCTCCTTTTCTAAATCTAGCTTCTTTCTAAGACGAGTAGAGATGAAACAGCCTTTTAAATTCTTGCCTGATGTCTAAGCAGGGCTTGTAATCAATAGGCCAGCCTGCATCCCAGGCTCCTGACCTAAAATTCGTAGGAGGAATCATCTCTGTTTTTAACAGGCGTAAGGGAGAGTCTGGCCCTAGCAGGAAAAAATAAAAAGTCTCAACGAGGTTGGAAGGGGAACAAGGTTATAACTCACAGTGAATGGCATCACGTGGGACCGAGAGTGGGGCCTTCATCCCTGGGCCTGCCCCCGGGGGCTGTCAGGTTGCAGGCGTGGCCACTCCTGACCCTGGGGAGCCCCGGATAAAGGTGCCTCCTTGCCTCACAGCGCCCAGGACTAAATAACTAACCACAGCTGCTCCTCAGCCAGGCCGCCTCTTATGTGAGTCATCGAAGGCCATGGGCACTGCAGATGGGAGAGACCCAGCAGGCCCAGGGGTGGCCACTGCCGGTTCTGAGGGCCAGCCTCGTCTCTAAACTTCTCATCTCTAGACTTCATACCTTCTCTGCCCTTAAATAGACCACATCACCGCTCTGTGCCCCCGCTGGGTGTAGGAGGCATCGCCGAGGTAAGAGCCTCCTCCAGGGTTCTCCGCCAGCAACAAACACACATTCACTGAGGACAGCAGTACTCCGTGATCCTGCGTCTCCGCCAACCCAAAGAAAGCCCGCATACACTGCTGAACTTTTACAACTCGACAGCTCAGAGCACACAAGGCCCGTGGAATCCAGCTGTAAATCTTGCTGACAGCCCGCCCCACCCACTGGCCGCTGGGCAGCTGGGTGTGGAGCTGCACCCGGCACTCGGCCATTCCATCCGCCCTCTCTTCTAAATGCTCTCAGTCCATTTCTCATCCTTCTACCTCCGCCCGCCAGGCCATTTCCCGCCCTCCCGCCCTCCCTCCTTCCTTCTCCCTGAGCCTCAGAGATCACAGCCAGCAGAAGCTTCTGGATTATTCTTTTCATTGTATCTGAGACAATCTGCTTACGGTTCAGATATGCAGGGGGGGGGGGGGAGGCAAATATTTTTTGCTTTCGACCCTTTCAGAAAGGCATAAAAAATTTATATATATAACGTACAAACACAAATCACTTGACAATTTTATGATTGAAACCAACGGATGGGAAACAGACAGCTCTGCGTGTTGCTAACATCATCCGGCACGTCTTGCCAACCTGCTCAGCCACCCCATGCCTTAGATCTATTTCTAGAGGCACCCAACGCGACTGCAGATAAAATCACTCTTGTACTTCAAAGAGGTCTCCGGCATCGACATCGGAAGACAGACCTCCAGGTGAAAAGTCCGAGTTTCCCGGGAACCGGTTTCCGGCTTCACAAAACACTCACCCGCCAGGTTCCCAAGAAACACTGGGTGCTGTGCACACATGTGTCATGTCAACATGCTAAACGTGACTGTCAGCAAAATGACACGAGCACGTTTCGTCTTCGGGCAGAAGGTGGCGATTTTCAGGGAAGTCACTCCCTGAGACACCCAGTGGAGGAGGGACATGGGAGACGGCGAGCGTTTGCTTCCTAAGAACAAGAAATCCCGGGGCCAGGTCATCGGCATAGCAGTGAGCACAGTCCTCCATGGACACTTTGGAGGTGGGGCTCAGGGCTCAGCAGTTCGCTTACGGTTGAGAAAAACTGTTTCAGTCACTTGGCCAAAACCATACACAGGGAGGGAAGTTAAAACCCTGGGGCGACTCGACTCTCCCGGCATTTTCCTGCTTGAAGCAGGATAAAAAGCCTTGTATGTTGGCTGCGTCTCTATTTATGTAACAACCGCAGCTGCTCCCCAGAATAGCTGCTGCTGGCTGGAAGGAGGAAGGGCTCTTGCTGCTAATGTGTGAGTCCCTTTTCTATGGCTCTTCACTAAGTGTCCTGCCTCTCCCCTTGGCGCCCTGGGTCTGCAAGGAGACCAGGGACCTCGCCATTAGCTCGTGGCGCCCTCGGCTACGGGCCACGTGGACGGATTTTAAAGTCAAGGCTCCTCCTCTCAGGGAGAACAAATTTAGACTCTGATTCTATTCTGTGGCAGGCGATCGCTCGACTCCCAGAACATACCAACTACCCACCTTCGGAGCGAGGCCGATGGCGAGGCCCTTCCCACTCACAACCCCCAAAGAGAGACACAGGCAGACAGACAGCGCCCCTTCTGAGTTTGCGTGGGACAAACTGGAACCTGGACTTCGGGCGTAGCATTGAATATAAGGCGCCCTCCCCAGGAAGTAGCAAAGACAACCCTCGTCGCAGCTATCAAATGTGTTAAAAAAATACAAAAGTTATTTTTCACCTTTTGATGGCTATTTACTTGTGACAACATTTGTTAAAAATATTACTTCTGTCTTTGGGAAGAGATCATTCTCTTCATATAATATGGAAAAATAAACTCTACCAAACCACAGTTCACATCGCCCACGACGGCCTCCAGACCTCCTCCGAGGGTCAATGCGCTCGCTGCGTTTTCAGGGAGGGAACCCTTTCTCACTGTCCGATCCAGGGCCACAAGGAGGGGGAAATAAAGTGACCAGGCTCTGGGTCACTGAGGGGGGAGAAGTAGGAAGTAGGATGGTTTCTTTGCTAATAAAAAGGTGACAGGGTGGCTTCGGGCCCTCCTAGAAAGTCGTGGGGGGGGGTCCCCTCATCTCTTCTGACCACTTGCTGCCCAGCTACTGCGTGGTCGCTTACCCCTGGGAGGGGTAGGGAGCCATGAGGCCAAGTCTCGGTGCCACGGCAAAGGAAGGCTCCTCTTCCGCGCCCAGGAGCACCGGAGGACACTGAACTGGATGAATGGGAGAAGACAAGGATACATAAAAACAGTAAAATGTTTATTTCCTTAGAAAAGAAAGTGGGGGAGAGGGATTTGAAATGATTGTGATCACACGTCCGTCTGCCTCTGAGCAAAGCCAATGTCGCGAGCTCACTGCTTGATGGAGATACCCCAGTAAACGAAACCGCCTGCTGCGGGCTCCTGGGTGGCGCCCAGGAGTCAGGGTCACAGCATGCTTTCTGCCGCTTCGTAGCGGGGAACCAAGGCCGTAGCAACCATCCCATCTCCAAAGCGCAACATCACCAGCCCGTGAGAAGCAAGGCTCTGCACCACTTTGGGACAAACAGGGAGGAAGGAGAGAGGGAAGGAGACGCTTAGAAGCGGGACCGCCCGAGAACAGAAGTCTGATAGCCGAGTTCACCACTACCTCATCTTATAGGAAACGGGCTGGAGAGCCCCATAAGACCGACAGTATCTTTAAGGTGAAATCGCAGAATTTTGCTGCACACCTGGACACGAGAGAAGTGAAAAGTTGCAACAGGTTTTAACTAGCAGCAACAAAGAAAGTTCAATGACAGGTTTTTTTTTTTGTTTTGTTTTGTTTGTTTTTTTAGCAATATTCCTTTGCGAGTTCATTAGGAAACACTGTAATTTAATGGGGCATAGGATATGGAACGATCTTCTTTTGCTATAGTGCTGTTCCGTGAAGAGGACCGACCTTTGCAGAGATTTCGACGGGGGTGTCACCTATTTACACAGTAGTAGCTCCTGGTTCGGGTGCCAGGTCGGTGCTATGTGATGTCCTCTTCTTCCGAACAGTAATCTCGACCCTGGAGGGGACAGGAAGAGAGTGACTGTGAGTGAGAAATTCCAAGCAGAGCCCGACACAGTCACTCCTGTAGCCATTTTCTGTCGGCTTCTGTCTCCTTGCACCAAACCCCAGAGCTCATCAGCGACCACCGGCCAACAGGATAGATACGTCACAACGACCTGTTTAGAAACTGTATATACCGATTTATAAAGTGCAGAGACCTCAAGGCATGGCAATCTGACCACGCCCCAAATAAGCCCTTACTTTATATGGGTAAGAGCTCATACTACCCTACAGGACCCAAGCCGTTCACCGCTGGGGCCGGGGCAGCTCACATCTGACAGCTGCGTCTCCGTGCCCGCAATTTACAATTTTACAGAAGGGGGTGGAGTAATCCAGGGATGTCTTAGTTTTAATCCATTCTAAATTAAAGCAGGATTAAAACAACAACAAGGGCTCGACGACTATAACATATCTTAAGACTATGTTTGGCATGTGTGGGATGCACCAGAAAGACAGAAATGCCTTTGATTCATTCGCTTACAAGAAGGCTTGCGGACTCTATGCAATTGCCACATGTGAACATATGTCATCTTCTTTCCAGCAGGACGTACACTCTATGAAGGCGCCCTGAGGACTGGGGTTTAAGCTCCACATCTGACCTGGCCGGGTTGCCTCGGTCGAACCCCAGGGCTTCCTGGTCTGTAATCCATCACAGGAACAGAACACCTGCCCGCATCACAGTGTCGCAGACGAGGGCTTTGTAGAAGTCACCATTAATACTTTCGCATCCTCTGTCCTTTTTCTTTTAAAATACACGCTATATGTTTCAATTTTTTTTTTTTTGGGGGGGAATATTCCTTCAAAAACAGAATTTTCTCAATAACTAGAACTTATTCATAAAAGCACCTCAAACTTAAAGAATATAATAATTTTACATAAAACTATTTACCAAGTGAATTACATGTTTCTTTGTCACAGTATCTGTATATTGGGAGTATTTCCCATTCTCCTAATACTTAACTGGGGTTGTGATGAATTATTGGGCCATCTGGCTGAAGGGTGATTGATTCTAGCTCTGGGATCTCACTTAAGTTACCTCTCTGGGTCTCAGTTTCCCCATCTGTACAACGAAGCTAACAACAGTCCTTACTTCACAGGGTTGCTGGAGATTAAATTCCTTCATTCATTAGCGTATTTTAGTTTCCTCCACCGTCTGATTGCCAGCTCTCCCCCTGCTACTTGCGGAGTGCCTGACCCCAGTGTGGTCGCCAGCTTGGTTTTATTCGCTGCATGAAAACGCCTCCTAGGGAGAGAAACTGGGCAACGACCTCCCTGAGAAGAGAAGAGTGTGCTCAGCAGTCACCCCACAGTGACGGCCTCCCTGGGACCCCTCCCAAGCAAATGGGGACCCATCAGGAGACACCCTCCAGGACACATGGTGAAGAGTGAGAAAGGAGAACCTCACGGACCCTGACTGTTGGGAGTTTATTCCCCAGGGTGGGAAACAGGACACATCCGGACATAGCAACGCTATGCTAGAAGCCCACCTACCAGGTGGGGCTCTCCTCACAGGCCCCGGAGCAGATCTGTAAGTGGGCACGGGGCGTTCAGCTGGAGGGGAAAGGCAGGGCTCATGGAGTTTTCAAAAGAAACGACAGAGGACACATTTCTGGTGCATATGGGGACACACGCTGTTGTGTGACATCGGCAAATGACTGGGCTTTGGTTTCCTGGGGATAATCATCGTCTCTGCCTCAGAGGGTCATGATCAGGATTAGGTGGAAAAAAACACAGTGCCTGGCAGGTAGGCAATACATATTAGCTGCTGGTATTATTATGACTATTAAACCGCGTGCTCCTTCAGCCCCCTGGCAGAGGAATAGGGACCCCCTTCCTGCGACTGACAGGTGAGGACTGGGTTCCTAAACTGTGACCTGACAGGTGTTAGGGACTCCTTCCTCCCACCACAGCCTTGCACCCAAGACAGGCCACACGTACACGCTCTCAAATAAAACGTCTATGGCAGACACCTAAGTCCCTTCCCTTCTATCTAACGGAGGCCTCACAACAAAGTAAAGGCCCAGCTGGCCAGGATGGGGTTCAGAGGGCCCCTCATCCACAAGGAAGACTTGGGCCCAGTGACAGACAGTCAGACAACACACAGGTGAACTGGTGCATTCATTGATAAAGCAGCGTCTCCAACTCCATAAACGGCTTATGAAGTAGAAGGTGCATTTCAGACTCTCCACGTTGACTATGACCATAAACAAGTGCCTCCTTTGGAGGAACAAATCTATATAAACGTCTGTGTATACTCAAGACCGCAACTTGCATTTCCCAAGCATCGGCTCCTCTGGAATGACCATAATTGCTGCGAGAAGGAGAAGGAAAACGGCGTTGGTTGCTTTGCAGACATTATTTCATTGGTATTCACGCCAACCCTGGCCAACCCTGCAAGGCGGGAGGGGTGCCTTGTGACTTGTGGGCAAACCTCAGACCAGCCCAAGGGCCCAGGGTAATCCGTGCCCTCCCCTCTGCCCCCGCCCCGCCAACTGTAGTAAGTTGGTAACAAAATTCAAATTCAAATCAGTTTCATTTTTGTTATTATCACCTGTCAGCAGCTCTGAGAAACACTTATTTTATGAACAGAAACCTGAAAATCACAAACATCAAGAGCACGAGCTCCCGGATGGGCGGCATCGCTTTAAGAAATGGGAACCGGAGAGAGCTGCGCCGTGAGTGGCCTCATCTTGGCATCACCTGGGGCCCCACTTGCACACCAGCCCTGCCGGGCAGAGGCAGGACAGGAGCTGGCTTCTGTGACATGACTTCAAGTCTCATTTGCATTTTTAAAGAGCTGTGCTAAAAAAGAGCGCCTTAAAACCTTCAGCTGTCAGAGGCAGGAAGTGGGAGTAGCTGGGTGTGGGAGACACACAGCATTCTCTGAGCTGGAGCGCGCCCTTTCCCCTACAAGGGACTACCAACTGGAAGTCTTTGTCAAGGGGCTCTGGGCAGTTGGAATGAGCGCCGGCTGCACACAATTCCACCCCTGTGCAAAGGCCCCACTGAGAGCTACAGAGAGCAGGGTGCCTCCCAGGGCCCCACAAGCTGGAGGACCGGAAATGCCCGATGATGCTGACCAGGAAGGGTTGTTGGAAGAACCACATGGGCATTTTGGTGCAGACACACACACACAAATCACAGTGTTTGCTGACTGAAGTGTCCCTGACCGTGCTCTTACTCTGCAGGGGAACACCCGCTATCCTCTTCCGCTGTTTGCATTACTTTCTTGGAAACGTACAGAAGTTTATGTCAACTCAGAACATAGATTTCCAAGGCGCTAGGGTAAACGATTTTGTCTGTTGAAATGTCTAAGCCAAGAATTAGAGATATTAAGGAGTAGCAAGGGAAAGGACATTATCCTACTTTCAAATTCTGCAAGCTTTAAAAAATCTTTATTGCTGAAAGTATTACATGTGTCCTCCCTTCCCCCCCCCACCCCCCCCCCCCCGCCCCGTGCCCCCATGGATCCCTTTTAGCCTACCCCCCGCCTTGCCCCTGGCCTTCACCACCCTATTGTCTGTGTCCATGGGTTATGCTTATATGCAATCAAATTCTAAAATTCTGCAAGTTGAAAGAGGAACGCTCGATGAGTGGCTTCAAATAAACTGTTCCTGCAAAGTGCCTACAGTACCTTTCCTCCTCAAGTTTAAGTACACAAGCAGTCTAGGCCTGACCGTGCAGTTTCAGGTGCAATTTTATCCTGTTAGTCTTCAGTAAATTTTTGTAAACAAGGGTGCATTGGGCTAATACATGCACCTCAGGCATTTAACAATCAACTGTGAATTGCGTACTTTCCCAACGGAGAGGATCAGAGCTAGGTCAAAATGACTGAGAGGAAGCACTGAGCCTCAGTCTCTCCATCTTTAAAATGGGAGCGGTAAGACCTAACTTGCAGTGTTGATGTGAGAATTAGAAGTAAAATACATAAGGCTGTTTAGCAAAGCATGGCACATAGTAGGTAAATTACAGCTTAGTAAATTACAGCTCTTATGATGATATTGAAAAATGAGATCAATAGATCCAACAGCTCATAAGCTGCTTAGGTGAGAAATTCGGCCCACAGCTAGATCAATTCGTTACATTCAGGTCCTTAGTCAAGCCGTGTACCTCAGGGCCTGGATGCTTGTCCTTCTTCCTTCCTGGATGGCTCCTGCTGACCCCAGCCCTCATGTATCCATTACTTCTCCTTCGAAATCTCTGCTCAAATGTCACCTCATTGTCTTCCTTGAACACCCTACACTCAATAACACGTCTTACTCTGCTTCATTTTCATTTATATTACTAATCATCACCTGACATTATTAGTGTACTAATTAATTTCTTAATTGGCTGTCTTTCCCCTTGAATGGAAGTAACGAGTGGGCAGGACTGCTTCACACTCTGTTGCACCCTCAGGATTTAGACTAGTGTCGGCCGCCTGTCAGATGCTTGATGGGTGTTTGCTGAATAAATGAAGGGATGAAAAACACTAGAGAGAGCTGAAATCTCGGAGCTGGACGGGACCTAGAGGCTTTCCCCTCTGACCTCTCATTTAACGTAGGGCGGCCTCTGCTTTCCACCTTGCAGACAGGGAACCCTGTCTTTTCGGCTGGAATACGTCAGGTGCTTTTCCAAGCTGCCTGTGAAACCCCTCAGCAGCAGAGCCCAAACCCTGCTTGTGCCCACAGAACGGCTTCGTCTGGGCCTTTGGGACCGGAGGATAGGCCTTCCCCGATCAACAGCGTCCCCTGGTCCGTCATCTGCGAATAACGTGGTCTCCATCGAGGTCTCCCTCCTTGGCATGTGCTTCTGCTTTACAATAGTTGTTTTTTTTTTTAAATGGACCCACCAAAAAATTACCAACACAGAAGAAAACATCTAAGGAATGCAGCCTAAGATGTTAAGATGTGTGAAAGTTAAGTACTGACAAAGGGAATCACCAGTAACAACAGATTCCAAAAGAATCAAAGTGCTACATCTTGGCAATAATAGAACAGAATGTCAAACTGAACTCCTGTCAAAGCTCTGGAGAGAGACAACGCTTCAAGGAAACAGAAGAGATCACAAGGTAAAAGGAAAGGAGAGCCCATCCGATCACGGGAGACTGGACTCTGCATGTCAGAAAGTAATGCCACGAAGTACAAAGGCTAACCTCATCCTGGGAAAAATACCCACAGCATACATGTGCGCGTGATGGAAGTTACGTGGGACGCTCACCCCAATAAAAAAAATGAACAGGGAGAGGATCTCAAAAGGGCACAAAGTGGAAACTCATTCAGAGCAAATTAAAACCAGTAAACACACCAACAGAAAAGTGGTCTGCTGTAGTAATAAAAAATACAAATTAAAATAACGCTATTACTTAAAAATAGCCACACCCACAATGAAATGTGACTCTCATATATTGCTGGCCTCAGTGTAAAATGGTATATAGCTGCCTTGAAAAGCAATTGGGTGATACGTATTGTGAGTCATAAAAATGTACACACCCTTCATTATAGAAATCATAGAAATCAGTATCCAAAGATAAACTCCCAAACACATATTTAAAAAATACACATGCATTGGTTCCCTGGGCTGGAGGTGGGAAAGGGGATGGACCGTAAGTGGGCAGGAGGGATCTTATTGAGGTGATGGGGAATTTTGTAACTGGGGTGTGGTGATGGTTGTGCAATTTGGTAAATTTACTAAAATTCATTGACTTGTACATTTCAAATGAATAAATTTTATGGTATGTAAATTATAGCTCCATAAAGTTAAGAGCACGTGTAAAAATATTTTCATTGCAGCATTTTTATCAAGCATGACAAAAATCCATTGAATATACCCTCCCCTCCCCTCCACTAATAAAAAAAAGCCTGCTGAGGTATGGCTCCTGTGCTCCCTGCTGCCACGCAAGCACCACCAACAGGACCGATCACCACGTGTCCCAAACAGGCAGGTCCTTGCTGGGTACCACTGTTTCCACACACATTGTTCTCATCTCTCACATTCCCAGCCTATGGCATCTTCATGATCTCATCGCAACATCATCTCTTCAAGTGACATTTCCCCCAGCTGTTCAAGGGGCTGGTCTCTTCCTCTCCCAGTGGTCCTTCCCACCACCACCACGTTTTATAGTAATTTTAGCCAACATGTCTTTCGATACCTATCACAATGGTTATGCAAAGGCGGGTGTCTGGAGGGTGGGAGTGCTGTGTGTGTGTGTGTGTGTGTAGGGATGGAGGTGGAGGCTATGAATGACATGATACAGGAGGTGTCCTGGGACTCTCATAAGCGAAGCAAACTGTCAACATTTTGCAGGTCACGGTGGAAAAAGCAGCCCTCTTTAGCAATTCAACGGATACAGAGTATGGCTTGAGCAGAAGTATCAGCAGAGACGGGGGCACAGACTGGTTCTGAGGATGGCCTGGAACTTAGGAGAGGCAAGTCAGAGGCAGGGGACGCAAAAGTGGGTAACAGAAGGCCACAGTCCATCATTCACCATTTTTATGTATATAGGTAACACCTGTGTAAACCACATTTGGAATGACATCTAGTTTACTTTCCACAATGTTCAGTCAGGCATCCTAAATTATGTCTTTTGCTGTTGTCACCAGGTTCTGCATTAAAGAACCTCACACTGAGCCCTGGCCAGGTGGCTCAGTTGGTTAGAGCATCGTCCCTCTAGGCCAGCTGTGGGCAAACTACGGCCCGCGGGCCGGATCCGGCCCGTTTGAAATGAATAAAACTATTGAAAAAAAAGACCGTACCCTTTTTTGTAATGACGTTTACTTTGAATTTATATTAGTTCACACAAACACTCCATCCATGCTTTTGTTCCGGCCCTCCGGTCCAGTTTAAGAACCCATTGTGGCCCTCGAGTCAAAAAGTTTGCCCACCCCTGCTCTAGGCCCATGGTCGGCAAACTGCGACTCTCGAGACACATGCGGGTCTTTGGCCCCTTGAGTGTGGCTCTTCCTAAGCCTTAGGAGTACCCTAATTAAGTTAATAACAATGTACCTACCTACAAAATTTGGCTCTCAAAAGAAATTTCTTTTTTTTTTTTAATATATTTTTTATTGATTTTTTCCAGAGAGGAAGGGAGAGAGATAGAGAGTCAGAAACATCGATGAGAGAGAAACATCGATCAGCCACCTCCTGCACATCTCCTACTGGGGATATGCCCGCAACCCAGGTACATGCCCTTGACCGGAATCGAACCTGGGACCTCTCAGTCCGCAGGCCGACGCTCTATCCACTGAGCCAAACCGGTTTCGGCGTCAAAAGAAATTTCAATCGTTGTACTGTTGATATTTGGCTCTGTTGACTAATGAGTTTGCCGACCACTGCTCTAGGCCAAGGTTGCCAGTTCAATCCCTAGTCAGGACTCATACAAGAACCAACCAATGAATGCGTAAAGAAGTGGAACAACAAGTTGATATCTCTTCCTCCCCTCCCCCCTTGCCCTGCCCTCTAAAATCAATTTAAAAAACAGAACCTCACATGTACTAGGAACATAAACTAGATATTCCAGTCAAGATTTTCATGTTTGGTGAAAGCAAACATGAATTTTTTTTTAATATATTTTATTGATTTTTTACAGAGGAAGGGAGAGAGATAGAGAGCTGGAAACATCGATGAGAGAGAAACATCGATCAGCTGCCTCCTGCACATCTCCCACTGGGGATGTGCCCGCAACCCAGGTACATGCCCTTGACCGGAATCGAACCTGGGACCTTTCAGTCCGCAGGCCGACGCTCTATCCACTGAGCCAAACCGGTTTCGGCACAAACATGAATTTTTGTAATGAAGGCTCATTATAGAAGTTGGCTTAAACAAGGCTTATTTCTGTCTGGAAGTGTGAGTGATGCTTGTCACAAAGCAGGCTCTTGTGTTCTGACTGGCTGACCGAAGAGTGTATCCTCCTCTCCTTTACCTCTCGGGATGATGCTGGGAGCACCTGTTAGTTTCTGGCCTGTGTGGTATTTCGCTTCTCCTACCCACTATCTGCTTCCTTTGCGTGATTCGTCTTCCTCCTCTCTCTTCCTAACTGTGGGCTTCCTGAACCTCCATTTCTTGACTCAGTTATGCCTCCTGCATAGCCTTCTACCCTGCACTGTGCGACTGACCGGCTTTCCAAGCACCAAAGAGGATCGTGAGCAATGAAACCCAAATGCCACATCTGGATTTTGGTGCAGAAATTTAACGGGTCATCTTCCGTCTCTGCCCCCCTAACACCCCTCCCCTGCAACCTTTCCCTCCAGGTATCACCAGCCAGAAACAACCTCAGATGCAAGTTTCTATGAGCATCTGGCCATGAAGCTCTGTCCCTGAAGCAGGAGTACAGGGCGGGAGAGCCGCCTTCCACCCCTTGGGTAGTGGGAACAATGAGCTAGAATCCAGAACAAACATGATCAGAAGGAGGCGGGAAAGGCTGGGAAAGTAGAATGAAAGCCTCCTCCCCCTCCCCCGGCCCCATGAAGGGCCCCTCTTCCATCCTCCTCCTGTGGGACCATGGCCAGGGCTGGACTCACAGAGCGTCTCCAGACAGGGTGCGTTTCAATAGCATTTTCACTTACGGTCCAACAACAATTTACAACAAACGCCGAAGAAAAGCAAGAGTCATGAGCTGTGCTGTTCGTCTCCTCCCCCGACTTAGTTCATTAGAAAAACCAATCGAGGCATTAATGGCTGTCTCTGTTTCTAACAGGCTTTATTCTAATTAGACTCACATGTTATTATTTCAGTTGGAAAAAGGTCTGGGTTTGTAATGAGCAGGAGGAGTGTGACAGCCTCCAGCCTCTGACAGCTGCTTGGATCATCTAAGGGAAGGATCCCCAGGGTACCCACAGCAGTGACAACAATTCCAGTATATTGGGCTTTTCATTTCCAAGAGAGAATGAGTATTAACTAAACGGCTTTAATCCCCTCCCCTCGTAAAGTGTTTAATAAACCCAAATCCTCATCCTACAGACAAAAGGGGGGCTATGTTAGAAGCTTTATGGCGCACAGATGTCAAGCTTTCTCTGACGATGGCATTCAGGTGACCTCAAAGATGCTGCTCCCCAGGAGGAAGTGAGCAGGAATGAGGATAAGAGGAGCAGGAATAAAGTAGGTGGGTGCCCATGTCTCTGGGCCACACTCAACTGATGTTCTTGAGCAGGCGTGGGCCACTTTCTTTGCCAAGGGCCACACAGTAAACACATTAGGCTTTGCATTCCATATGGTTCCTGCTGCAACTCAACTCCGGCGATGTAAGGTGAAGGCAGCCGCAGATACAAGAAAAAATAAAAAGCGGGGCTGTGTTCCAATAAAACTTTGTGGACACTGAATTTGGAAGTTCACATGTTTTTTTCATGTCAGAAAACATGATTGTGCTTCTTGTTTTCCCCACATGAGAACATGTAAACAACATTCTTGTCTGGTGGCTGGCTTTGGCCCCCCGGCCGCTGCAGAGACCAGCACCACCATCAAACAGCAGAGTTCCACAAAATGGCATTTCATAAAACTGTTCTTATCTTATACACAAGAAAACCATCAATCAAAATCAAATTTAAAAAATTTCCTACAGCCCCATCTTCCTAATACATAGCATGTTCAAGTTTCTCTTAAATCTCTGTTCATATATATGTCATTTTAATATCACTTCAATCTATTGACACATTTAACATCATCTTATAAAAATTTTCCCTGTTGTAACTGATTCCTTATACAGTAAACCCTTGATTTTTTTGGACCTGGATTTAAGGGACTTTAGACTTAGCCCTGGCCCCTGTCAGATTAAACGACACCCCCTTGCTGAACTAGATTTATCGGGAGATCACTTAATAAGTTACATGATGTCTAATCACTGGGCTGTATGCCTGAAACTGATATAATATTGCATGTCAACTGTAATTGAAAAATTAAAAATTAAAAAATGTCCTCAATAGTGGGAACACTTGTTTTTAACTCATCCTTCTCTCTATACCTCGATGCAGAAGTAAAAGTGGAAACTGAATTGTAGATGGGAACAATGAATTTCACTTTTGAGTAAAAAGAGGTAGAATTTCAATTATGGAAACACACCAGAAAGGAATGAGGTCATTTTAATGCCATGTCAGATTTGTATATGCTGTTTAAAGGTAAATTACAATTTGGATTTCAATTTTTACAGACTACACCTGACTACGAAGCAGATCTTTTTGTTGCCAGAAAGCTCGCAGAGGAAAAAAGTCCAAATAAACTGAGAATGAAAAGATCTTCACCAAAATAGTGGGGACAGATAATTTCTTTTTATGCTTTTCTTTACTAAAACAAAACGTATCGGCAAGTTGAACAGCTTTTGAACCAATATGTGAGACTTGGTAAATTTTCCATCTGAAAAGTCATGCATAAGCCAAAATTTCACTAAAAATAAAAGTAAAATATTATATTCCTAAAATGAGGTTTTGGCACAGTCAGGGAGTGATATAGATTAAACTACCATTTAAATTCATTATCTATCTCTATTTTCACATTGGTGATATTTGCTGGTCTTTTAGTGGTGCATTAGATTATACAATTATTCTTATTATACAATTATTCTGCTGCTGAAATACTGATGAATTTAAGACCTCTTCATTATCTTCCGTTGAGTGATAGAGATCACAACTGAGAAATTCATGGACAAATCCTCAGATAAAAGGACCACAAAAAGTAAAAAAAAAAAAAAAAAAAAAAAAAGAAATAAAAATTAAAACAGAAAAAATTTCAAAGGTAAAAGTGGCCTGTAATGCCTTCCTATAGTAATGACATGCTCTGAATTTAAGATTTTACTCTTCATCTGAATAAAGCTTTCCAACGATAACACTCCGATTTAATAGTTAAAATTCACCTTTCTGCAGTGATGAACTTAAATTCTCCAAGCCTGTAATCATTAACCATAGTCCATACTCCTTCAGCTGCTTAGCATATGCTGCTACTCAGAGATCATAAGTATGGGTCCAATTTCCACATGGATCAACCTTGCATCTCACTGTCAGTGTCAAATCCACACATTCCTAGAGGAGCAACTTGGAGAGACTGCTTTGGAGCCTCAGAGAAGTGGGCTCCCAATGTTATTATCATTATTATTACCATTGCAAAACGGGGTAAGTGACTCAAGCATTCTGAGCCTCAGTTTCCTTGCCTGTAAGACACAGATAATACATGTCTCTCAGTTAATACCCTGAGGTGGCTGCTGATTGCAACGTGCACACGAGGTAAGAACTTAAGGGTAGTGTCAGGCACCAGGTAGCTGTTGGCAGGTACCTTCTTGCTTGCAGTCTGAGGTCAGAGCAGGGCCTCAGGGGCAGACAACACACAGTGAACAGAACACTGTCCCTAGAGACAACGCGTCTCTATCTGGTGTTGCCCATTTTAATGAATGATCAGGGGTAGCCCAGGGTCCTGGGAAGCCTCTTTAGACACGAGACATTCTCACAGTCACATTTTCTTGGTGTCGGGGGAACTTCTGTGTTAACTCTCTACCCAGCCCCTTACAAGAATAACTTCGTGACATAGGAACCAGAAGATTGTTACCCTCACCCAAGAGGCAATTAGTCTTGAAACACGTACTTTGACTCCTTACCTTTTCGATTTTTTCATCCAGCATTCTGAAGAATTCTTGTTGGCTCTCAGAGATGTGCATGCTGAAAAACAAAGAGCGCATATTTCAATGTTTTCTTAAACCTCCTCCCTCATGGAAAAATGCTGAGGCCCTAAACTTGGAGGTGGACATTTCTTTATTGCAGACTTTTCCACAGAAACACTCTGAAGTTATAGTAAGAATAAGTGTTATTACAGTAATCCTACAGATGCATTTCATAAGAGTCTATCAGTGCCTGCGATTTAAGGAATACAACTTCCTGTCAATGTATATGTTATTTACAGTGGTGTTATTGGGAGGTATGTGCCAAATTTTTCTTCAGATACATATTTTCGATTTAAAAAAGGATAGGCAAGCAGCACATGGCATATTTCCACCCTGTGTATAACCCTAGTTATTATATGGAAATGTGTATTTTGCAAAGCATCAGCATGATATTCAGCTGTCTAGATGAGGGCTGGCAGCAAATGAGCTGAGAACTTGACATTGGCCCTGAACACCTTCTGCATTGGCGACAGCGAATGTGCCTCCCAGGGACAGAAATTCCACTGGAATAAAGGAGAAAGTCAGGAGGCAGGTTTGGGTAGCACTTGCCCTGTGTGTTTGCTTATCTTACCCCATTTAACAGCAAACCTTGTGAGATGAATGTGGTAACACCGGTAAGCAGAGCCGAGATCACCAATGGGAAGGGCAACATATATGATATTAATTGACCACATGATCTCTATTTAAATGCATGTGATTCATGACCTCACAGAGGCAGCGCAGCGCAGATGTTAGCAGGGGTGAGGCACAGACCTCTAATTCCTCATCTAGAAAACCTTCCGGCACTCATGTTCTATGACTGTTGTTAACTTCCATTCACTCCTTTATTGAACTATCACAGCACGAAAACAATAATGTGTGGTTAGTACTCAACATATGCACATTAGATGGACAAAAGGGGAACTCTTTAGTAAAATCCACTCTCCAAATGGGTCTGCCCTCCTGTGAGCAAGAGTGTCTGGGTTCCATTAAGGAAAAAACAAACACAGCAAACCTCATAGACACAGACAACAGTAGGTGATTAGCAGAGGGAAAGGGGAGGAGGGGGAAGTAGAAGAGGGGAAAGAGGGGAAAAATGGTGATGGAAGGAGACTTGACTTGGGGTGGTAAACACACAATACAATCCACAGACGATGTTTTATCCAATGTCACCCCAATAAAGTCAATACAAAAGAATCTCCAGGCTCAAGGGTCCATATCAGGAGCTTGGGACCAAGGTTGATGGTGACGACCCCAAGGTGGTAAAGCAAAAACGAAAACCTCAGTGGTTTCAGCTTTGTGCGGTTTCACTACATGTTTTGTAATCAATAAAAAACACACAACAAAAAACAGGTATCCCTTTGGTTAAAACAAATTGGATGAAAGCCGCCCAACCCAGAAGTAATTAGACAAGGCCGTGTATTTCCAACCCCACCTGGATCTGGAACGAAATCGTAACCTTACTTTGGGTAGAGGTCCAAGACAGGAAGTAAACGACCACTTCCACCTTCCCGCTCGCCCTTGGAGAAACAATTCTAACAAAAGCCTTCCGTCGGGCGTGTCTCTAGGATCACAACCTTGATACAGAAGCGATGTTCCCTCGTCTAAGAGCGGTCCAGCATCTCTGCCTCATTCAAACAGCTACGAGGAAGAGCCACCCACCAGGCGCGTTCACTATCTTGCCCCTTGAAAGACAGCGTGTGGACTGTGTTAGAAAATACTAAGCGGTAGGGTGACTTATTTATCGTCCAATCCTGACACTCTACACAGGCTCTTTCAGACAGACTCTGTTGTCCCTGGAAGTGACAGACACTGCCGGATGGCACAAAGGCTGCACGCGGTCCTTGTCACCTGAGCATCCTCTTGCGTAGGATGCACCTGAAAGCATGAGGCTTACTCGGCTGTTTCCCAGGGGATCGTTTCAGAGAGAAGTCCTGAAACCCTCCAACGAGGGCAGAGCCAGGATTGGTACTCTGACAAAATAAATCAGCCCATGTTGACTGACTGCCGCTTAGATAAATGTGAACGACCTCTTCTCCTATGGAGACCCTGTCAACACACTGGCATTAATAATGGTTTTTTCGTTCAAAAGTTTACGCTGCACTGTGAGAAACAGTCCCTAGGTAATGAGATTCCTGGGTGCTTTCTGATGCCCAATTTGAGGATCGTGAGTGGGGAGCCAGGAGGAGGAAAAGGCACATGGGTTTTCTATGTTTCCTCCAGGTATTGGAAAGGAATAATTGAATTATGATTTAGTTTAAAAAGTATAAATACTTGATGCTAAATTAGATATAAAAATCTTTTATAAAAGCCTGTATGGTAGCCCTAGCCTGTTTGGCTCGGTGGATGGAGCATCAGCCTGTGGACTGAAGGGTCCCAGGTTTGATTCCGGTCAAGGGCATGTACCTTGGCTGTGGGCACATCCCCAGTAGGGGGTGTGCAGGAGGCAGCTGGTTGATGTTTCTGTCTCATCGATGTTTCTAACTCTCTCTCTCTCTCTCTCTCTCCCTTCTTCTCTGTAAAAAATCAATAAAATATACATTAAAAAAAAGCCTGTATGGTGGGGCCTGATTTAATTAATAAAGCTTAACAATTTTAGTAATCCTTGTTTCTCTCCAATAACGACAACTCCAACTGGGAAAACCCAGTGCTGCACGGAGGACAACGTGTGGCCCCTGTTGACCTTGGCAATGCTCCTGTGAGTTAACCCTGTGCTAGCTCCTGTGAGTTAACCCTGTGCTAGCAAAGGCCCTTCTTTCTGTGACTTCTCAGCTTCACGAGACTAGAGATGATAACATGATGGAATCTTACTGACAAGTAAGCAAATGAACAGAATGAAGTGGGCAACCCGGCTGGCGTGGCTCAGTGGTTAAGCATCAGCCTATGAACCAGGAGGTCACAGTTCGATTCCCAGTCAGGGTGCATGCCCAGGTTGTGGGCTCGAGCCCCAGTGTGGGGCATGCAGGAGTCAGCTGAGCAATGATTCTCTCTCACCACTGATGTTTCTCTCTCTCTCTCTCTCTCTCTCTCTCTCTCTCTCTCTCTCTCTCTCCCTCCCTCTGTGAAATCAATAAAAATATATTTTAAAAAAAGAAAGAAGGTGAGCAAAGTGAGCTTTCGAGCTGAAAGACACATGGCTTTCATGTTCAATGACTGAAAGGAAAGTTTCCAAATAATAAAAACTTAAGCCAGAAAAGTATGAGAAGGCAAGGTCCCGATTCCCTAATACGTCCCCTGCAAAAATGAAATTCGGTTACTCAGTGGGTTCCTGGCAGAGCTTGGCCTGAACACGGTTATTTCTTCATGGTCATCATTATTATTTTTCAATTGGACCTCAGGGAAGTGGGGTTAATCCTAGTCCTCACATCACGACACACCCTTGTTTGTAGCTCATGCATGGCTCAGGCTCAGTTTTAGTTAATTATTTTGTTAGTTTTTACAAAATAGTCTAATAAGCACCCATTAAACCAAAATGAAAAACAAAAGCTAGGACCTTGACAACAACCTAGAGCTAATTTACTTCCTACCATGACTTACTTTAGTTTTTGTTTTTTTGTTTTTTTTAACTTCACAAAAAGCGCATCACGCTCTATGCAATCTTTTAGGGCTTACTCATTTCTTCTGGCATATTACATTGACGAGGTCCATCCAGCCTTGTGCATTCATCTTAACGAATTTAAAGATTAACTTTAAATGAACTAATTTAATATTAACTCGAATATATTCCACTGTGCGAATACAGTGGAGTTTATTTTCCCCACTTTCTTGGTAAAGGCCATTTGGGTGTTTTCTCAATATTAAGGCGTTCTTACCGAGTCACTGTGATAAGCGCTGGGCGTACATGATTTCATTTGCTCCCCAGCCCTATGAGACAGGATCGCTCACCCTCTTTTTTCTCTGAGAAAACTGAAGCTCCGAGACACCAGGTCACTTGCCTGAGATCACAAAGTTGTAAGAATATGTTCCACGTGTTGCATCAAATGAAGATGTGAGAATTACCTGCCGCTGTTATTAACAAATCTGCCATTGGCTGGTATGAGATTGTCCTTCCACTCATGGGAAAAACAACAAACGCTCGTTATCTTGTTTTATGCAACTGCATAGTAAATGCGCTCCCTTCACCCTGTGAGTCGGCAAGTAGGACAAGTAACACTCTTCTCTTGGGCCCCAGAAGGATTTCTGAGTTGAATTCCATGAACCCTATGCTCTGACGGACAGTTTACAACACACACACACACACACACACACACACACACACACACACAAACACACAAGAATGCTGCTGTGTGGATAACAGGATTTTCTTCATAATTTTAGAATAAACACCTGAGCCAGTTTAATCAAGTTCTCTGAGAGCTTCATGCCAGTTTGCAAAACTCGCTGTTTCAGTGTGTCAAAGTTCAATTAGTATTCACTCTACACGAAAAAGAAATTCTCCTTAATCCGGTCTCTGCTTAGAACTCAGCGATAAGGGAAGCATTTAAAAATAGCCTGTGTCCCTTGGCTTGGATGGAAAGATGAAGAGGTTCTGTCATCAGCTATCTGTCGTTAGTGTAGATCAAAGTGATTCCCAGGGAAGTGAACGAGGGAGATTGTGAGTATAGCATCACACTCACCTGAGGGCGCACACACCGGCCGACCGATTATACCGACATTGTACGGAGTAAGTGGATTTTAAAAATGTCTCATGTTCTTTGAAAGTGACAAACTTTAATCCCTGAGCTCATTGACCGCCCTCTGAAGAGTCCTGATCGCCGCATGGCAGCAGCCATGGCTGTAGCAATGCCAGATACCAGGCTAACGTGATTAGGAACTAGGCTATTTTTGTCTCAATTTCCTGGGAGGAATCAGAGATAACACAATTTATTCTACTGAGGATTTTGATTTGTGGGGCAACGATTGCACATATGTAATGGTCGCATTTATCCTGGAACGGGGTGGGGCTGTGTAGAATTTATTCATGTCACCCGGACCGCCAGGAGATTTGCTAATATTTAGGGGAGCCCACAGAAGAGCTCTGTAGCCTCTGGGATACCCGAGCGTCTTTGAGGAAAAGGGAGTTGGCTCTCACGTCACACACAGTGCATTTTATCACTAAGGTAGATTCAGTTCTAGAACAACCTAGAAAATGACTCATTATTCTCTTTAACTTTTTAATTGTGAAATGCATAACACAGAGTAGAGAAAACATAGCATGTTGTTTGTCTGGTTTTAAATAATACTGAAAGGACATCCATGGAGTCACCACTCAAATTAAGAATTAGAACCTGTGGTCCCACTGTCTTCCATGGAGTCAGAGAGAACCATGATTCTTAATTTAATGCCTTTTCATTTCTTTGCTTGTCTATTGTGTTATCACTTATACATCTATTCTACGTTCCTTCGTTCTGCCTGTTTCTGAACTTTATATGAATGAAACTACCTATAGGCAGGTCCTACTACTTACTTTACCACTGTAGCTTTACATTTGTGAGATTCTGTCTTCTTTTTTAAAAAAAAATATTTTTATCGATTTCAGAGAGAAAGGGAGAGGGAGAGAGAGAGAAACATCAATGCAAGAGAGAATCATTGACCGGCTGCCTCCTGCACACTCCACACTGGGGATAGAGCCCACAAACCGGGCATGTGCCCTTGACCAGAATCAAACCTGGGAGCCTTCAGTCCACAGGCCAACGCTCTATCCACTGAGCCAAACTGGCCAGGGCAGATTCCTTCTTGATAGTTTGTTCATTTTCACTGATATGTAATATTCCCATCAAAAGAATATGCCGCATTTTTGTTAGCCATTATATATTTTTAAAAGTTTTAAAAAAAATTTTAAATTGATTTTTAGAGAGAGAAGAAGGGAGGAGAGAGCGAAACATCGATAGGCGGCCTCTGCACACCCCCTTACTGGGGATCGAGCCAGAAACCTGGCAATTGTCCTGACTGGGATTGAACCAGCAACCTTTCAATTCACAGGACAACGCCCAACTGGCTGAGCTACACTGTCCATTTGGGGTTATCCAAGAGCTTCAGGAGCTCACAGAAACAGTGCTGCTATGGATATTTCTGCGGGCGCACATGCCCTAGGCCTTCTCTACAGCAGGGCTGGGGACCTTTTTTCTGCCCAGAGTCTTTTGGATATTTATAACATCATTCAAATAATATAATTCACTTGATAGAAATTTATGTTGCTGTGAAAAAAGCTCATAGATTTATTGAATTCGAATCCCGCCTGTGGTTGCCTTGGCAAGGCCAGACTAAAGGACTTCTCAAGGGCCTTATACGGTCCTCGGGCTGGGCGTTTCCCTCCTCTGCCCTGAGGGTGACGATGCTGGGGAGAAGGTGTGTGCAGGTACAATTTTAGTAGATAAAGCAAATTGTTTCCCAAAGTAATGGCACCAGTTTAGATTCCCACCAGCAGGCGTTAAGAGTGCCTGTGTTCCATATCCCGGTCAACATTTTGTATTTTTTCCTATCGATTAGCCATTCCTGTTTCCTCTTCAATGAAAGGGTTGTTCATGTCTTCAGCCTATTTTTCTATGAGTTCTCCGCCTTTTACTCACGGACTTGTAGGCATACTTTATATACCAGGTATTCTGCAAATCCAACTACTGTCAATTACATGCATTGACATGTATTATACCTGTTCCATCCTTTTTTGGCCTTTTACTTTCCTACAGTGTATTTGGATAAACAGAAGTTCTTAATTTTAATGTGGTCACCATAATTAATCATTTTCCTTAAGATCTGCATCCTTTGTGACTTATTTAAATTCTTCTCTACCCCGTAAAGATATCCCCCTTTATTTTCTTCTAACTGATCGTTTAAATGCCTGCTCTGTCATATATTATGGACTGTTTTTGGACTCTCCAATCTGTTCCTTCCAGTGGTTCTCAACCTTCCTAATGCCGCAACCCTTTAATACAGTTCCTCATGTTGTGGTGACCCCCAATGTTATTGTTACAAATTGAACATAATTAAAGCATAGTGATTAATCACAAAAACAACATGTAATTATATATGTGTTTTCCGATGGTCTTAGGTGACCCCTGTGAAAGGGTCGCGGCCCACAGGTTGAGAACTGCTGCTAGACCAAACTACACTGGTCATAATGAACACAGCTTTATCATAAGTCTTGATTATCTAATAGGCAAAATGGAACTCACTCTGAAAATATTTTTAGCTTTCAAAACAATAAAAATATAGGAACTAGGACTTACTTTGCTCGGGGTTGATGAACTAATCCCGGAATCTCTTTGTTAGTTTTAAGTCTTGCATTTGAACTGGCACTTTTTTCCTGAAACACACACATAAAAGGCAAGATGAGAATCAGCACTTCAGCAACAGCATGGACTTTCATCACAGAGACGCTAGCTGGCCGGGACCCGCCACGGCGGGCTGCTTCACGAGGACCGAAGTCCTGGCAAAGCGGTCACGCGGTCCAGGCAGGACTACCAAACATTGTAGCAGGGAATGTGGTCACGAAGAAAGCAATTAGCTCTATAACAGCTATGACTCTGTTTAGGAAATGATGTGCAACTGGAATGTGGTTTTTAGGCTGAGTTACTAAAAACAGTAAGAATCCAAGAAGAGCAGATTCTCGGGCCAGGAAGAGCAGAGGAGCAAAATCACAGCCTTTGTGGACTTGCCCAGGTAACCGACTTCAGTGCGTTTTCTTCGTAAAAGACAAAGGCATCAAGTTACTGCGGCATAAAGTTTGCAGAAGGCTCTAGCAGTGACGCTGACAAGAACAGGCCTAAAAATAACGACCATTTCCCACCCACAATGAACACTGGAATTGGATGAGTAAAGCTCAGTACTAGCCTGTATTCAAGAGGCACATTCTGGCTGTTGGCCTAATCTGATTTCTTATTCCCAGGAAACCAGCCAGATGGGAAAGAAATTCTCTCAGATCTTAAAATACTGATATATCAGTCAGAACACTAGCTCAATAACACTACTCATCTTTACTTTCACAGACATTATTTAAAAAGATATATTTAAGGTGCTTTATTCTTTGCTCACAAAACATACCCCTAAAATGAAAGGAAAGACTATTCTAAACCAATTTAAGAAGTGACTATATAGTCTCCAGGAACCAGGGGTGTGGCAATAGTTCAAGACCCAGGCTAGCCGAAACCGGTTTGGCTCAGTGGATGGAGCGTCGGCCTGCGGACTGAAGGGTCCCGGGTTCGATTCCGGTCGGGGGCATGTGCCTGGGTTGCGGGCATATCCCCAGATGTGCAGGAGGCGGCTGATCAATGTTTCTCTCTCATCGATGTTTCTGACTCTCTATCTCTCTCCCTTCCTCTCTGTAAAAGGTCAATAAAATATATTAAAAAAAAAAAAAGACCCAGGCTAAGGGGAAGAATGACACTCACATGGGTCACCCCACTTTTCTTACCACATGCAAAGCCATGTGAGAAGGCAGTGAGACAGATGGGCCCTCAAATGAACTCTTCTGAGTTTGTATTTCTCCCAGGATCACAAAAGCCATGTACATCAATGAAATTCCAGTGACTCATATGTTCTGGTAGTTGTTTGTTACTGACCACCAAACATGAGCTTATCTGTGTAACACTGCTATCCCAAAACATAGGGTAATTTTGTGATTTTCTAAGAAAAGAATCGCTACAATTCCTTTGCAGTGTATCTTTCTTTTGTGTTAATCCTCACCGCAGGGTATTTTTCCCATTGATTTGTAGAGAGAGTGGAAGGGAGAGAGGTGGGGGAGACAGGTAGAGGGACGGGGGGGGGGGGGGGGGGGGAGGAGGGGGGGATGGGGGGGAGGGGAGGGAGGGGAGGGGGAGAGAGAGAGAGAGATTAGTTGCTTTCCACAATGCCTGACTGGGGATTGAACTTGCAACCCAGATATGTGCCCTTGACCAGGAATCGAACTGTGACCCTTCAGTGGGTGGGCTGACCCTCTAACCCAGTGATGGCGAACCTATGACACGTGTGTCAGAGGTGACACACGAACTCATTTTTTTTGGTTGATTTTTCTTTGTTAAATGGCATTTAAATATATAAAATAAATATCAAAAATATAAGTCTTTGTTTTACTATGGTTGCAAATATCAAAAAATGTCTATGTGACACAGCACCAGAGTTAAGTTAGGGTTTTTCAAAATGCTGACACACCAAGCTCAAAAGGTTTGCCATCACTGCTCTAACCACTGAGCACACTTTGCAGTCTATTTTACCTTCCTTACCTCACACTAAACTTAAGAATGTTTTCATGAACATTTGAAATGTATGACATAGACATTGTTTCCTCTGCTGATGTCATCAGGGAACAACAGATGAGCTGCCTAATTTCTTACAAAGCAGGTGGGAGAACGAGCAGAGAATTCTAAAGCACTAACCCCAGGAAGGCCGGGCCCATGTCCTCCCTGTACCCTCAGGGTCACACTGCCTGGCTCAAGGGCCTGGCACTGCAAATTCATCATTTACTAAGTGACACATTTTAGTAAATTTATAGAGCTGTGCAACTGTCACCCCAATCCAGTTTTAGAAAAGCTCTATCAACTCCAAACGTTTCCCCAAATCCATCTGCAGTTATTTCCTGCTCTCAGCTGTAGCCCCAGGAAACCAGTCAGCTTTCTTTCCCTACAAATTTGCCTTTTCTAGATTCATATACATGGAATCCTATAATAGACAGTCTGGCGTTTTCCACTTGGGTAATGTGTTTGAGGTTTATCCATATTGTAGCCTATGTCAGTATTTCACTTATTTTAATTGCCAAATAACATTCCAGGGTATGGCTATACCACATTTTGTTTAGCCATTCATCTGGATTGTTTCTAGTTTGTGGTCATCACACATAATGCTGCTATGACCATTCATACACATGTCTGTGAGGGCATAGGTTTTCATTTCTCTTGGGCAGATTCCATTCCCAGGAGTGAAACTGCTAGATTATACGGTAAATTTATAGGCAACTATTTAAGATGTGACCAAGGTGGCCGCACCATTTTACATTCCCACCAGTGATGCATAATGATTCCAGCTTTCCACATTCCCACCCACGCTTGGTAATGTCTTCCATTACTGCCATTTGAGTGGGTGTCTCATTGTGGGCTTTCTTTATTTGAAAGACTTTTTAAAAATTGACTTTTTAGAGAGAGAGGAAGGGAGAGGGAGAGAGAGGAATGTCTATGTGAGAACATCGATTGGCTGCTTCCTGCACCAACCTTATGGGATCGAGCTTGAAAACCAGGCATATGTCCTGACTGGGTATCAAATCAGCAAATTTTCAGTTCACGGGACAATATAACCAACTAAGCCACACCAGCCAGGGCAAGGCTTTCTTTATTTTAAAAATAAAGTTTGGATTTGTTCTTACATGTCCTTGTATTCCTCAAAATACCTAGTATCTTGCAACACGGAACATTCATATGCCTACTGGTTAGCTGCATTTGCATCCATAAATCAGTTCTGTGTTTCCTTATAGATATCATTTAACTTCTACTCAGGGTGTTTATTGGGGAAGGGAAGGTTTAAAGAGATGTCTTGCCCAGCTAGCGTGGCTCAGTGGTTGAGCTTTGACCTATGAACCAGGAGGCCATGGTTCGATTCCTGTTTAGGGCACATGTCCAGGTTGCAGGCTGTATCTCCAATGTGGGACCTGTGAGGAGGCAGTGGATCAATGATTCTCTCTCATCATTGATGTTCTTCTCTCTCACCTGCTCGCTTGCCCTCTGAAATCAATTATATATATATATACATATATATATATATATATATATATATATATATATATATAGAGAGAGAGAGAGAGAGAGAGAGAGAGAGAGAGAGAGAGAGAGGGAGAGAGATCTTAAAAAATGAAACAAGCAAACAACACCAAGAAGGGCTGGAGGAGGAAGGAGGATGATGGGAACCTTGGATGGAGCAGACCCAACAGAGAGGGCTGCGCCAGGAAGAGAATTAGCCTGGGAGGTGATGTGAGAGATGACTAAGATAGTGTTTCCCTTGGCAAGAAACACCTTAATAGTATGTGACACATAAACTAAGCACCTAAAATAAACTGGGACCAAGTGAGACTAAGTGGAAGCCATTGAAAGGGCCCTCGGCAGGCAGTTTGTAGAGCAGTGCTGTTGTTGTTTTTTTTAAATGTCAACTCTTTAGTAACATTTATATAGTTATATAAGTATTCCTAATATTTATTACTAGAGGCCTGATGCATGAAGTTTGTGCAAGGAGCTTGGCCCTCGCAGCCCCTGCTTCGTCCAGGAGGTCATTCGGCTGTCCAGTCTAATTAGCATATTACACTTTTATTATTATTCATATTTTAAAATTTTTCTTTCGCAATTACAGTTTGCATTGAACATTATTTTGTGTTAGTTTCAGGTGTGCAGCATAGCGGTCCCAGGGAGCAGCGCTGTACGTGACCCGCTCATGCTGGTTTCGGAATCACCTGGATGCGCACAGAAACCCATATCCCCAAGCTCCACCCAAACTCGCCGAGTGCGTGTGTCTGGGATCCAGGCCCAGGAATCTGCATCTCAAACAAGAGGCCCAGGTGACCTGAATTCTATTTCAGAGAAAAGACACCTTCACACTCAGGGATCCCCCCAGTTGGTTTTCCACATGACAGTTTCAAACAGCGCTGGGGTTCCACAGAGCTGCCCAGCAGGGCAGGGACCCCTCGAACGGTTCCTACTTAGGGGCTCCATCTGTTGAAAAAAACCCTCCCTTTCTCCAAAGGGTTTGCAAACTAATGTCAGGGAGTGACAGTTTTATTTAAACAGCAAATCAAACAACTTCCTCCCGGCTTGGAATAATTTTACTTCGTTATGAACAAAACGCCCTTGTCAGTGTCCAGAGTAAGTTGCGTTTCCCTTAGTTTCTCTGATGCTGGAGACAGTCACACCACCTGCAATGCCGCTGCTGCTCCCCACTGAGTCTGTGTTGTCCCGCTGAGTCTGCAAGGAGCTAGGCAGCTGCAGCCCTGTGAGGTTCCCTGAGTTGGTTCTGGGTTGGCAGTGTGGGAGAAATCTCATTTTCTTTTTTCTGGGCCCAGAACTATAAAGAAATCCCAGGGGACAGATGGATGCAGGGAGCTGGAGGCAGAGAAAAGAAGTGGGGGTGGGAATAATAGCTCCGGAGACTGCTAACGAGGGATCTACACAGGGAAGAGACGCCAAGCACTGAATATGAACTCGCAGAGCACTCCGCCCTCCACACCGACTGTGCTGTTGTGCACATGGGAACCGCTGCATTTCAGAAAGTACATGTACACTAGAAAAGGTTATTTATGAACCAGAATTAGGAGATTTAGGGGGACACACACATATCTTTAAAACGTAGGCACACCTTCAGCTATACAATAAATGAGAACTCATTCCAGCATTTGGGGAGTAACCCGTAGTATGTACTCTGTAAGGAAACAATCTCATTTGATCTTTTCATATGTGATTTCTCCAGTGGTATTAACATGAGCTAGGACACTGCCTCTTCAAATATAAAGGAATTTTGTCTGTCTTTTGAGTGATGACGATCTGCTGAGTCATATTCACTCTGTGAGAATTTCTGAACGTTAACAAGTGACAAGGCCCATGCTGTGAGATGCAATTGCTGACTCGGGCTCACCAGGATCATAATTATGCAAAGTCAACACTTCCGTTATCATTACCCACCCAAACAGATGATTAGAATTAGTAGTCTTTTCTAAGAATTATTCAGTAGTGATGAAGTTGGCCTGAAAAGTCTCTGCTTTAAGGAAATTCTTTTTCTAAAAATTAAAATACAAATAAAATACAGCCACGTACCTCATTTTATATCAAGCAAATGTCAAGTGGGGCAAGTCATTTTTAAAGCACCCAATATTTTTCACATAGTTGCTTCTCAAGGTAGATTGGAAATGTTTAAAATAATCTTTAAAAAGTAAATAGTGCTTTAAGAAATTGCTCAGAAATGATTTCATTATATACCAACCAAATTAGAACAAAGGCTTTAAAATACCATGTCACCGATTATAAAGAGGAGGCCATACTGTTGTTATACATTACACTGAGGACTCTGAGTTGAGGATATTTTCAACAAGATGATGCATCTCCAAGATTTTCAAAGGAGTAACATACACACACCCAGAGAATTAACTGATCTGGAAGAGTCATAGTCAATTCTTGCCCAACGTGTATCAGTTAGGATAGGGTAGGTTATGTTGCAATAACAAACAACCCCGAATAACAGTAGTTCCGTACTATACAAGTTTATCTCTTGCACATGCTATGTGTCCATGGTGGCAGGAGGCTCTGCTCATCCCACTCACAGTGGAACACCATGGCAGAGGAACCTCCTGGCACATTCTTCCCGAATACACTGTTCAATGGTACTTAAGTGCCTGACTGTGCTAAGAAATCAGAGGTATAATCCTCATCCCCTAAGAAACCAACAGGAAAGTGAGCAGATGTTTCAAAGTGAGAGAAGGATGTGTGGGGAAGTGCTGGGGGTGACACCTCACTCGGAGGAGGAGGTCACGGATGCTTCCTGCGGAGGGAACCGGGCAGGGCTGGGTCCAGGGGAGGAATGCGTAGCCTGGTAGGAGAGGAGAGAACATGGCACTCACCAAGAACCATAACGAACCTGGTCCAGCCAGAGGGAGCCTGGGGCGCCGGGAGGGCGTATGAGAGATGTGGGGGTGAGGTGGGAAGGGGCTGGACCAGGGAGGGCTGGGCCTGGACATCTGGATTTTCCCAAAAGGCCAGAATTGTGTTTCAGAGGCGGAAGCAGAGAAGCGGTCAGGAAGCTTGTCTGTAAATCAGAAGGGGATCGATGAAAAGCTGAATGTAGGCAAGCAGAACCCGAGTCTGGACTTCGGAGTCAGACCGCCTCTCTGCTTCCTACTGTGGGACCCGGAGCAGGTGCCACAGCCTCTGTGCGTCAGCTCCCTCACTAGTGAAATGGCAATGAAAGTAGTACCTCCTCCCCTGGGGAGCCTGCTGCACAGGAAGGCGTCACAAATGACAGCCTGTAGTAATAAGACGGCTGCTCTGGGAATAGAGACGAGAATTGCGTTGTTGAGAGAACTGCTGAGTGCCCACTCCATGCTAGGCGCTTTGCTAGGCTCTGAGAAAAACAACAAGAAAAAGACAAACAAGACAAACAAGAAAAACACTGCCAATGCTAAATTATAATTTGAGAATGGAGAAGACTGGAGGTCAACTGAATGTGTAGGGGCGACGGAAGAGGAAAAGGTATAGTGGAGATGACAGCCAGGTTTCTGGCTTAGCTGACACCTGTTACCCCACAGCTGTAAGGCATGATGGGTGGGTTGACTTTCCAAGTGCAGGTGTTTTTCTGGGCAGGCAAAGCCAAGGTGACAGGGCTATCATGGCAGAAACAGGGCTGGTCAGGAGTGCATTCTTCTTACAGGGGATGAAACGTAAGCTTCGGGGCAGAGAAGCGGTGCAGATGGACAGAACATCTGTCCGAAGGTCAAGAGTTGGTGGGCTGGCCTCACAGCTGTGACTCTGAGCTCAGGGCCAACTGGATCTAGGGGACCAGGCAATGGCTCCTCTCTCTTTCCGCTTGTCACCTTGGTTTCATTCTTTTCATGGCCTTGTGGCAACCCCAGATGCAATCCTTCCAACTCTGTGACCTGACAGGCCTTGTGAGCCCAGTTACACAAACGCCCTGCCCTTTGTGGGGTGTGACCACTGGGGGTTGGGGGTATCTCTCAGCAGGAGCGAGGGGGTTGCTGGGAGAAATGAAGCAATAGTGACCACAACACCTTCTATTCTTCTGCCTGTGAACTCTCACCTTGAAGTGTTTTCCCTATTACTATACATATTTTAAAATATACAAACTCTCTATTGCATGTATTATGATTTTTAAAAAGTGTATTTTAAATTTATTTTTTAAATATTTTTATTGACTTCAGAGAGGAAGGGAGAGAGAGAGATAGAAACATCAATAATGAGAGAGAATCATTGGTCAGCTGCCTCCTGCATGCTGCACACTGGGGATGGAGCCCACAACCCGGACATGTGCCCTGACCGGGAATTGAATGGTGACCTTCTAGTTCATAGGTCAACACTCAACCACTGAGCCATACAGGCCAGGCAAAAAGTGCAGTTATTTATTTTTAATCTTTTTATGTTTTCACATATAGGAGTTTTGAGTTTTTGACTGGTGGAAAAGAACTGATTTTCTTCTTCTTCTTTTTTTTTCCATTTATTATTTCTTCCGTCCCTTCTGTGATTAGTCTTGGTTAACCGTAAATTTAGCTCGCTGCCCATACACTCTCTTCTATTCTCCCATCAGAGGTTGGAGCAAACAGAGGACACAAATGTTTTACTAGCACCCCCGGGCTTGCTAGCCAACACCAGCATCAATTCGTTCCTGGTATGATTATTTTACAATGTGGATGGATGGAGCCAGTCACTAGAATTCTATCCACAGTCTTGACAGGCAATAATCCAACCTGGCATGGTTCCATTATTGATGTACTTTTAGCCCGGGGCTAGGAAAAGACTGCTTGGTTATAGCTAGCATTTGGGTTGCAAAAGCTCTTTAAAATTGAAATAGGGTACTTAGGCAATGAAGAGTAAGCACCATTCTTTTTCTTCCTATTTTTTTAGTCTCCTTTTGGAGAAACGGGTGCTGCTAGAAATATCTTCATTCTAAACTTTGCAAACAGAATTGATCCTGAAATGCTAAAAAGGGGTGTGTTTAACCACCAATGCCTCTATTTGCTTATCATCTCGAGCTTTTAGAAGCTTTCCAGAAAAGCGCCCGTGCTTTCCCACGCTCCTTTCTCCACATGTCCCCCTCCAATTTGTGTTCCACGCCCATGAGACACTTGAGCCAAGCACTTACTGTTGCTGTGGGAGCGTGGTGGGAGGGGGCCCCCTTGGGCAGCCCGACACCAAGCTGGGGAGAAAAGCAAGAACAAATGACCTGTCATTTCTAATCTCTCTGAGGAGGCTTTCAAATTCAGGGTTTAGGAAGGATACAGCCAGCCTTCGGTCTACCATTACGCGAGGTGGTTTCTGAGTGTTTCACCTCCTGGTCTCCATTCTTCTCTCTCTAGACCCTACCAGGCAAATAAGTCTGAAGAGACAGTTTGCTTTTTGCCTCATTCTTTGCCTCTCAACTTAGGTGAACATCTTTTCCTGAGTAAAAGGCCAAAAAGTGTGGAACTGGCAAAGGAGAAAAGTATGTGAAAGTACATGCTTAAGAGCTTTAATGGACGCTCCCCGTTCTTCCAAAGATCCTTGGAGATGCGTCTTGGGAGCTTAAAGGTATGTTCCTTTGGGGATATAGTCAGGCGACTACTTATAACATACAGTCTGTTCATTCAGCTCCACACATTTAAAACACTTAGTGTGTGAAAAATCATATTAAGTTAGAAACACTGCTCTCTCCACACTCACATTTTATGACACAATTTACACTTTTCAGGGGCACCCGACATCTGTGTTTTCACACTCAGGGTCGTCCACTATTTGAGTCTTCTAACATCGTCGCCCCTAATTTGTTTGACATAAAATGCAGTTTGGGTTGTTGTGTGCTTGCTGTCTTGGAAATTGGATTCTAAGCCACACGTGCCCATTTAGTAGTGGTGAGCTCCACACTGCTCACCATTTACTGTATTATTGTGTCAGAGTAACTGTGCAAAGGCTAAGATGATTCACAGAAAGAATAATCAAGTTAGGACTTCTTTTTCATTTAGAAACAAAACTGATTCTTTCAGAAGAACTTAAAATGACCCCTGACTGAAGTCAGTGTTTTAGGCTAATAAGTTTTTCCCCCAAACTCTGTCTTCAAAATATCAAGTGTGTCCTATACCACGTGACTCAAATACTCAAACTCTGTCTTCAAAATATCAAGTGTGTCCTATACCACGTGACACAGTCGTTATTATGATCCTCATTTAGAGCTGAGGAAACCGAGTTTCAGCAACTTGCCCAAGGTCTCCCGGAGGGTTTGACCTCATCATGCCTTTCTGATATCAGAGCCCAAGCTTTGGTCACGACCACCTGCAAGCATCCATGGTAAAATAACGGTAACAACTGTTGATTGTCACTGAGCACTCACCATGTGGTGTGTGCAATAGCTCTGTGAGCTGTTAACCCATTTTATAGGTGAGGAAATTAAGTCACAGAATTGTTAAGGAGTCTTCCCAAGATCACAGAGCCCAGAGGGTCTGGCTCCAGAGGCTGTGCTCTTAACACGCCCCAAGGACACAGTTCAATATACTACGTCTACCTTGTGGATTTCCACAATCTACTTTAGGAACCTACCCAGCTCTGCTCTTTTCTCTTTCCTACATGACTTACTCCAAAAGAAAACAAAAACCTCCTTACACCAGCCAACCAAAGCAGAGACAGAATAGAAGACAGCCAGAATTAAAGTAAAATCATTTTGAAAATATTTGCACAAGAAATTATTCTACTATATTATGTATCCTCTGTTTACAGTGACTTTCAGAAATTCAATTCAGGAATAATGTGAAGAATGTGCCAATATAATCAGACACATAAAAAACATCACTTTTGCCCTAACCGGTTTGGCTCAGTGGATACAGCATCGGCCTGTGGGCTAAAAGGTCCCAGGTTCGATTCCGGTCAAGGGCTTGTACCTTAGTTGTGGGCACATCCCCAGTAGGGGGTGTGCAGGAGGCAGCTAATCGATGTTTCTCTCTCACCGATGTTTCTAACTCTCTATCCCTCTCCCTTCTTCTCTGTAAAAAAATCAATAAAATACATTTTTTAAAAATCACGTTTTAGAGAAGAAAGGACAACTAGAATTTGCTTCCTAGTGATAGCCTAAAACTATGTATGCTAGGGGGCGCTATTGAACAATTTTAGGGGTTGTGTTCATTGGTTTTCTTGGGATTTGCATGCAGTTGAGCTTTGGGGTAAGGAGAGCTTATAATTTTTAATTGAAACCTGTTTAACCTCAGCCTGGTAACTGTTAGTCAACACAATACTTTACTGCAGGAGAAAATTTAAAATAAGTTACATTCATTATATGTACAGTTCCTTCTTATTCATGCAGAGGCATTAATCACACATTATTTTCTCTTCCACCTGCAAATCTGAGAACTCAATTAAAAGATAATGAATTGGAGGTGTTAAACGCAAAGAGGGTGTCACTGTTTCTAGAGCATTATTGATGGTGAAAAGACTGTGTCTCGGGCAGTTAATAGAATCTGTGAGCTAAAGGAAGCACAGAACCAAATTAGTGGAACCAAATCATTAGCAATCAGGAAATCTTAGTTCTAACTCCGTTGCTCCACAATTAAGCTAAATTACCTAAGTACATGTTAATAAATCATGATGCCGTAAATACATAGGATTAGGAAGGTTAGAAAAGTACAGCAGTGGTTATGCTGAATGTGGCCACACACGCTCAGTCCAAAGTAGAAAACGGAATGTAGTTAACATATAAAAGGCCAAATCCACATCCAAAGGCGATACAACTAGGAATTAATACACATCCTTCTATAAATGTAGGTAAGTATATATCCTTCTCTGAATTTTCAATAGTGGTCTAAAATTTTTTTTTTGTTCTGCAAACTGATGGTTGCCAGATGGCAGGGGTTGGGGGACTGGGTGAAAGAGGTGAAAGGGAATAAGAAGTACAAATTGGTAGTTACAGAATAGAAATGGGGATGTAAAGCACAGCATAGGGAATATAGTCAACAATATTGTAATGACTATGTACGGTGCCAGGTGGGTACTAGGCTTATCTGGGGGATCACTTGGAAAGGTATAAAAATGTCTAACCACTAAGCTGTACGCCTGAAACTAATATAATATTAAAAGTCAACTGTCGCCCTAGTTGGTTTGGCTCAGTGGATAGAGTGTTGGCCAGTGGACTGAAGGGTCCCCAGTTTGATTCTGGTCAAGGGCACATGCCTGGGTTGCACACTCAGTCCCCATGGGGGGCGTGCAGGAGGCAGCCAATCAATGATCCTCTCTCATCACTGATGTTTCTCTCTCTCTCTCTCTCCCTCTCCCTTCCTCTCTGAAATCAATAAAAAAATATATTAAAAAAAGTCAACCGTTAATGAAAAATAAAAATTTTCTTTTAAGTATCTGTTCCAGAATTGTGCCCGCTACACAAAACAATTTTAGGAGAAGCTGTTTAAAATTTTTTTGAATGAACATTATCTATTAAGTCCAGCACTGAACACATTTGCAGAACTTTACCATTTGCTTCTTAAAAGGAAACGAAGTAGAACTGTCTATGCTGAAAGGCGCTGTGCGGAAAATAACAATTGACCGAGATATGACTGTGTGTCCCCTCATGGCTCATTCATCGCTTCTCCCCATGGAGGGAAGGACTTGAAGTTGAAGGCCATGCGTTAGGCACAGCTCCGATGTTATGCAGCTCCTACAGCAGTTTAGGCAAAAGGAACTCAGTGAGCACTTTGTTGACTGAGAAGTTGTACAGACAGAAATGTGAGCTAACAAATGAGCCCTGGAGTTCAGCCAAGTTCATGGGTGTACTCCTATGTAGTTCAGGGCGGGCTATGACTCTCCTAACTGTGGCTTGATAGTGGAGGTGAACAGCCCAACACCATTTCGCTAAAAGAACCATTGACCTTCTTGAAAATTACTAAGTCAAACATAATCTTTTCTTCCCCGCTCTCAAGTCCAAGATCATGATTGCTTACGATTAGGAGGCCTGACAGCTTTTGGAGTAGGATGGAGGTGAAGTGGATTTTCCTGCTACGCACGAAACCACGGGGCTCTTTCCATGTGTTCATTTTTAAAAACCACTTAGTTTGTGCTTGGAAATAGCTTTCAGCGGCATACACAACACATAGGTCCTTTCTCAGCTGGCAACTTGGAAACTACTATTCTGGGACACAGACTAAAAAAAGAAAACCCTGAAAACCTTTTGGTGGGTGTATATGAGATGATTTTTTGAAGAAGAAAAAAAAAAACTAGGGGAAAAAACCTAACGTGTTATATTTAAAGAATTCCTAAGTATATACACATTCATTCAGTAGGCAATGTCAGACTTTTAGAGCCAAAAGTTACGTTTCAGGGACCAAGTTCAAGGATTTAGGAGAGGAAACACTTTGAGGGTGGTATTGGGGCAAGTGAACTCATTATGTCCTTTAATTCACATCTATGGATCCTAAAATGCCAGCTTTGGGCTTCATCTTGTCACTAAATGTATGTTGTCACCCAGGTAACATATACCTAATTATATCAGGTCAGGGGCCTGTAGCCCTGCTCAAGGGGGTTTGGGGAAGTTTAGCAGGTATCCTCTCCACCCCCACTCCTGAAGCCCAGCCTCAGATATGGATATCCGGGGGCAGACATGCTCCTGCATCTTTGAGGAGGCGGAGGGTTGAGTGATGGAACCAGCTCTGAAATGCTGGAAAAAGCCTCTGACTTGGGCACTGGGCCACTCAGTTTGGGTGAGGCAACCCCCTGCCATGCCAATTTATCCTGAATAAATAGGGTCAATGACCTGGTCACGGTGATCTCCACCCACACTGGGTTATTCCACAAAGGCTGGGAATGATATCTACTTAGCAACAAATTTCTCATTGAGAACACAGGTAGCATTGCACACAAGAGTGCTTAGGCAATGCTTAACAGAATGAGGAACATAAACAGTTTTCAAAGGCCCTTATGCACATCAGAGAGCATCGTTTACATATAGGCAACCGACAGACTAATTAAAAAGAATTCCTGTCTGTTCATTAAAACGGGCCCAAATGTAAGAGCCGCCATTTGTCACCATCTCATTAATCTATAATCAAAGAATTGTTCAGGGTGAAGGGAAGAATTAATTTCATAGGAGCACCTTGGCCAGGGACTGGCTCCTTCGAGAGGTGGTGAGCGAGGGAGCCTGCCTGTCACACGGGAGGGTTCGGGGAGCCGGCTTCTGGGCTCTCATGGCTTGCTGGCCTAGAATCGATGGAAGGGAAAGACTGGTTACCCCACCGAGGTAGCCAATGACTCTTTCAGCTAGTTACAGATTTCCCGGGAAGGGGGGATACTCTAAGACCTCAAAGGAAAGAAGTCTGAATTTCCTTAAAAATATTCTGATTTGCCTTTTCTTTCGGCTCATAGGAACCAGTTGAGATGTGCTGTCAGTCAAAGGAAGTGCTACTAGGAATTCTGACTTTATACACATCTGAGAACCTTACACGTTCCCGTAGGTTAACGTAAAAAGCTCTTGCAAAAATATTGTCTTTCTTTGGTGCTTGGAAGTTCCAAGCCTGAATTACCCTTCAGTTTCTTCCCTTGCTCTCCTCTGAGTGAAATAATCCGCTATCTATGAAGCACTAATGTGACAGGCACGGTGCTGTATCGTCTCTTAAGGCAAAGTAAACAGAAATCTCTTTTTCTTTTGGGCCTCTTCTATCGAGCAGAAAAATGTGACTCATCGTGATTGCTGAATGCAGGTCAACTCTGTATCGGGCATCTCACATGAATTCTTGCTCCCCCTTCAAGTCACTTGGCATCTTGCTGCCTGCCTGCCACAGCAAGTACCTACCGGGGACTCCTTCTCCACACGCCACAGATAAGGAAATTCAAGCTCAGAAAAGATTAGGCAACTTAATTTTCATGGTCACCTGGGTAGGCGCTGGCAGAGTCTGAGTCTAACAGTCAGCCTGACTCACCTCTACCACCTTCAGGGCAGCATGACTGACTAGCGGTGACTGGCGCTTAGCTCTTGCCAAACAATGTCCAAAGGTTTTACGTGTATTAACTGAGTGAACCTCGCAGCATTCTATGAGGAAGTACTACTATGATTCTTACAGTCACCATTTCAGATGAAGAAACAGAGAGCTTAGGGACCCAACCCCAGCTTACACAAAGTTTCTCATCGGATTCCAGATGCCCAACACCCAGAGGAGCACCTGGTGACCTGGGACAGCCGGAGTGGCTGCTGGCCGCCAAAGGGCCCTGTGTCCAGGATGCTGAAGAAGGGTCCTTTTACTGGGTAGAGGGTTGCATGAGACCTCTGACCTTCTTCCAGCGAGATGCTTGTGTTTGAAACCTAATGGATTACGTATATTTTGATTTCCGAATTCCTGGCACGGAGAATGGGTAATTTAAGAAAAAATCCCAGCAGTTACCCTGGTAAATAAAAGAATGCACGCTTTGTCACTTTGCCAAGATCAAATGTCCTGAGAGCCCCAGGGAAATCAGCAATCCTCACACACACACAGGTCTGGGCCAAGAAATCATAAGGGCAAGTTACTGATGGACGGTAGAGATTGTCCATGCTGGGACACATGCTGAAGAGGAAAATGGAGAGCTAAGGTGCGAACAGTAACTTGAGCTTCTACTTCCAGGGCTGCTAATGAGTCAGCGAGAAGAGGGAAGCGGAGACAGGACACGGGCTGGCAAGACCCAGCCCTTCGAGAGCTGGCCATGGCCAATGCAGGTAGCGGCCCATTGCTCTTATCATTTCAAATACCAAGAAGGTAAAGCAGGACATATGACAGATTTTTTTTTGTTGTTGTTAATTCTCACTCAAGGATATTCTTTCCCATTGATTTTTAGAGAGACTGGAAGGGAGGAAAGGAGGGGGAGAAAGAGAGAGAAACATTGCTATGAGAGTGAGACACATCAATTGGTTGCCTCCTGCATGTGCCCCAGCCAGGACAGGAAATTTGCAACCTGGGTACGTGCCCTTGACTGAGAATCGAACCAACTGCCCTTTGGTGCACAGGCTGACGCTCTAACCACTGAACACACTGGCCAGGGCCATATGCTAGATTTTATATAAATATCTGTGCCTGAATTCATATAAAAAAAAGGGCTAGTCCCAATGTCCTTCTAGGACAACTGCATGCAGGTGCAGTCCCACCAAAGTGCCCCACTTCACAAAATCTGACTAGCTCTGCCCCAATCCCAGCGGGTCATCTAGAACTCAAGGCTCCATGAGCCACATTCTGTGGTAGTACTACAAGTGAAATTACCTTAAAAAAGAACCAAACGAACATATAATCAAAGAGCACTAAAATCAATGGAAAATAAAACTTGAAGAGAAAGATGTTTTAAATTGGGCCTCTCATCTCCTCCCTCTACCCTCTGCCCTCCTACCCCCGATTAACTACAGAATTTATATGCATATATGCATAAACCATGGACACAAACAATAGTGCAGTGAAGGCCTGGGTAGGGGACAGGAATGGGGTGGAAGAGGTCAGTGGTGGGAGGGGGGAAAGGGGACATTTGTAATACTTTCAACAATAAAGATAAATTTTAAAAATAAAATAAATTGGGCCCTTAAGGCTAACGCAACACTATAAGAACAAGAATGGATCAATCCATGACCCCCACACTGATATTCATGCGAGTCTGGAAACTAACGCATATCGCCGTGAATTCCGATTGGACAGGCAATCCTGGGAGTCAGGGCAGCTCCCATGCCTGCACATACAGCCACTAACTTTCACAAATGGACGTCACGTTTGCCAACGAGGAGAAACTCTTTACTGTTCAAAGCAAGATAAAAACTGACAGGAAAGAAAGCCCGCAACTAGCATTCCGGGAACAGAGTGGGAGGGGAAATGACATAAAGGTTAGTAAGCCTTGTGATGCCCAGGGCCACTTTTATCCAGGGTGACTCAGTTGGACAAAAAATAGAAGCGATTGTCTGAGCCAAGACAATCTCCCATTCATCGTTCCCTTCCTAAAATTATAGCCATCATCCTGAACAGTAAGATCACCTTTTTTAAAAAAATACTCACCCGAGGATATGTTTTGTTTTTTAAATTAATTTTAAAAAGAGAGGAAGAGAGAGAGAAACATCAATGTGAGAGTAAATCATTGATCGGCTGCCTCCTGTACACATCCGAACCGGGGATGGAACCCACACCTAGGTATGTGCCCTGACTGGGAATTGAACCCACAACCTCTTGGTGTACAGGATGATGCTGCCCTTAACTGGGGATCGAACCTATGTCCTTTCGCTGCACAGGCCGATGCTCTAACCTCTTAGCAACACCGGCTAGATTTTATATAAGGCCTGTGCCCGAATTCCTATAAAAAAGGTGGAGTATGGTTCTTGCTGCGGCCTGGTCCTCCTGTCACGGTGCCGATATCACCTTTGGAAGGCTGGTTCTGTTTCCCGTTCTTCACTCTTTCTCAACACACAGGATTGTTGCAAAATAAAACTTCACAGCTTTTTTTTTTCTTCTGGTTAAAAGCATTATGCGAGTGCGCAAACCTGAAACAAGAATGAGCCCTGGCCACAACTGGTAGTGATGGCGGCAGGTTCCTTCCTTCCTGTTTTGGTTTTAAGTAAAGAGGGGCTGTCCCGATTCTTTCTTTGGGTTGGCCTAGCCCCTGGCAGGGGCCTTGCTCCCCCCTGGGCCCAGACCCATGAGAGGCCGCAGCCTTCTTCAAACAAAGCCTCCTTTCACCAGCAGCGGCTCTGTGTCTCCGCTCTGGACACGGGAACAGGTTTTTGGACATGTTTTGCTGACATGCTAAGCCGTGTATGTCAACAGGCACGGCAGGTTCCTATTCTCAGGTTGGGAGACTCGAGTCCTGCCACAGCCGCAGGCGACTCTCACAGGCCTCGGTTTATGTGTCCAAGAAGCCAGATCAAACCCCGTGAGCACTTGGACAGTGGTGAACACTGTGAATGCCTCTCAGTGTGTGTGTGTGTGTGTGTGTGTGTGTGTGTGTGTGTCTGTCTGTGGTTGGGTGTGCGTATGTGTGTGTCTATGGGTGTGTTTGGGGGGATGAGGGAGAGGAGTGAGCCACTGCTAATCAGGATAACATTTCTTACGTATCTTTCTAGAATACAGTCCAAAACAAAGCAGAAAGGAAGCAGCGAAGCTTTATCTCCCCGCAGCAGCCGTCCCAGGCTGGGGCTGAAGTGAGTTCACCTCGGGGTCCATTGTGTCCAGATGGCCGTGCGGGCTGCTGCAGTGACCATTTGTCCCAGGCACGGCGCTGCCTCCAGGGAAAGTGTTTCCTGCCGGAGGCTGGTTGGAAGCCCCAGTGTCGGAGGGAGCTGCAGGCACCTTTCCTCACTGGGAACGTCTGGTTTGGTCAAGCCTCCCCGCCCCACCCACACCCTCCCTCGGATCACACCCCCTGGCCTGGGAGCGAAACCAAGGGAGCTTTTACCAAAAGCCTGAGAAGAATTTGGGAGCGCTGGTAGCTGTGGTCCTGTGTGTGCATGTGAGTGTGCAAGTTTGTGCAGGCATATGAGTGTGTATGTGCAGGCATGTGTAGTCAGTGTGTGCGTGTGTGCATGTGAGTGTGCACACATTCCCACATGTGCAGAGAAGGCTGGTGATGCAGTTCCCAGAATGGTGGGCTTGGTGAGGATTCTTCCAGAAGGAAAGCAGCAGCATCCTGCTGTGGACACTGGTGCCCTTGGTTTGGGTCCTGAGGGGCTGCATTGGTGCCGGCACCAGAAGCAGCTCAGAGGGACCTCTGCTGGCACTGATGGCTTCTTGGGTCTGGGAGTCCAGCAGAAGATTCCACAGGAAGCAGGGGAGAGTGGCTGAGGGGCCGGGGGGCCGGCGGTGCCATCGGGTAGTGTTGGAACTCTGTTCAAAGTCACCTATCAGATATCTCCTGGAAATCCCAGGAACTTCAGAAAGGAGGGGGGGGGGGGTGGGTCTGCTCCAATATATCAGAGAGAGGCAGAGATTCACTCCTTCATCCATTCGTTTGTCCATTCGTTCATTCAGTCATTCCACAGAAATGGAACTGTGGACTAGCTATGTGCCAGGCATTGTTCTAGGGGCTGAGCAGGGTGGAAAAAGACAAAAGCTCATGTCCTAATAGAGCTTTCATTCTAGTGAAGGCCACGGGCAATAAAAATGAGCAAACATATAAGTAATATCAAATCAAATCAAATCCTGAGAAATAGTTAAGAAGAGAATACAGCAGGCTGATAGAGAAGGGAGTTGGTGGAGAAGACTATCATTTAGCTGGGAAGTTCAAGGTCTCTGGAATTAGAGAAATGTCTATATCATTGTTAAAAACACAGACACACTACACTTTTGAACTTTATAGTAAACTATAAAAAGTTTGAATTTTTGTTTCCACTTTCAAGAATCTTCCAACCATTGAATTAAAAGAATCTTATTACAGACCCATTTAAGATACAAAGAATTTTTAAGGAACTGTTCATAATTCTTATTGTATTTAAATGTTATTTTATAAATTGTGAATCAAAGGAAGTGGGCCATAAATTAAAGTTTACAAATCTTTGCTATATACAGACTTCTTTGTATTGATGTTTGCGTTATTAAATGAATGGATAGATAGATAGATGAATGAATGAATGAATGAGGCCCTATATAACCTCGTTAACAGATGGGTTCAAAGCCATCTCTTTTAAACTTGACTTTGAAGCCTCCACTTAATGTAAAATGGGAGTAAAAACCATAACCATACGATTGTGAAGATAAAATAGCACATTTAAAGTGTGGAGCACAGATCTGGGCAAACAGTAAGCAGACACTGACATTTTTTTGATTTAAGAATAAATAGTAGGATGTGATTTATGTGAATTCTAATCTAGTTTTTAAAAATAAAAATTAAAGACAGCCTGTGAAATAACTTCTGAACCTAGGATTATTAATAGAAATCCGGCAGTCATTCTCAAGAAAAAATGGAATTAGTTTGTTTCCCTTGGACGTATTAACAGAGTCTAAAACTATTTTCCCCCCTAACCTAAAACAACAGAATGTATCTTTCCTCACCCTGGTTCTGTGAAAAGCCACACCAGGTCACATTAACAGTCAAGAAGACACACTCCGCAGGCCTCAGGGCCCTCAGCACATGTGCAGAGATCTGGGATTCAAATGTACAATGAGCATCTATTATGCATCCTGGGCAAGGAAGGACCAGGACCTTTAGAGATGCATGTCTCTAATTTATTCATTTTTAACCAATAGGCCAGGAATATATGACAATGACCTGTTCCCTGAGCAGCTGTGTTCCTTCTGAGGGTCATATGATAAAAATGTTTAATTTACTTCAATATCAATACCAAATATGCTGTTGCTGTTGTTTTTCGGAAAAGTTAATATCTTCATAGTATAAAATAAACCACTTGTGAAAACTACTGAGAGCCTTTTCTAATTGGGAATCTATAATAATAAAAGCATAATATGCAAATCAACCGAACGACCGAACAGCAGAACAACTGTCTGGACGACTTTCTGGACAACCACACTATGACACGCACTGGTGCCAGGCCAGCGAAGGTGGGTGCGATACAATTGGATGGGGGTGCGATACAATTGGATGGGGGCACCTGCCACTGCCCCACGATTGTTCCGCAAAGGAGGCCCAGGCCACGGCCAGCAGGGCGATCAATCAGGAGGCTCTGGGATCTCCCCCAAAAGGGAGGTCCAGGCCACCCTCTGTGGTGTGATCGATGGGGGGGGAGGGATGTGGAGCCCTCCGTGGAACCAGGAACTGGGGTGTGGGATGCGGGCAGCCCCAGGCCAAGGTGCTGCGGGCGGTGGCGGGGCACGGGTGAGAGGCAGCTAGAGCTACAAGGGCCCCAGCAGCCAGGGCTGTGAAGGCCTACCCTTGCATGAATTTCATGCATTGGCCTCTAGTATTTCTTATATTCGTTTTACATCTCTTGGTTCCTCTCTTTTCTTTCTCTCTGCTGTTTATCTACACAATTGGAATGTTGTAATTAAACATTCTTTGAACAAATGATTTTAATGGCTTATGCTGTTTCAGGATAATATTGGGGACTTAGATTATTTTCAGATTTCCACCATAACAAGTAATGCTGCAATAACTATTTTAATACACATCTTTGACTAGATTCTTCTTAGAGTAAGAATTATTTGACCGATTTGAACACGTGCACCTCATGGCTTGAAATATTTCCATCCGGAAAGGCTGTAACAATTTACACCCTCAGCAGGAAGATATGAGTGTCTGACCCACTCTACCCTGGCCGGAATTGACGGCATGACTTTAAAAACACAAAAAAGGGTCACAAAAATGTTGTCAATTTCCTAGACAAAAACAATTATCTTAGTGTCTTCATAATTTTTTTTTCTTTTTGCTATTAATAAGGTTAGTCTTCTCTGTCCTCTATGTATATTTTCTTTTCTTTTCTTTTTATAAACTGTCTATTTCATATCCTTGGCCCATTTGAAAAACTAGATTGTTAGGAATATCCCTATTGTCTGACAAAAATATTTTCTGTGTTAAAGAAGTTAAATCTTTTTCTGTAATATTTGTTAATTTCTGTAAATATTTGTTGCAAATATTTTTTTAAGAGGTGGTATTTACCTTTAAATGTTTACTGTACTTTTGGATCTAAGGAGGAGTTTCTGATTTGCATACATTAGGCATGAGTCATTTCTGCCCTGTCCAGAGCCCCTTTCTGTCCAATTCACATCGTTTTCTTAGAGATTTTGCTCCTGCCCAGAGTAGGCAATGATTCTTGTCTCCTGCCAACCAAGGCTGATGGGCCCAGGGTGGGACAGCCAACCAGAAGGACGGACACAGGTTGTGTAACTGGACGCAGATCCAGTGCTGGGATTCCTGGTCCTTCCAGAATCCAGGTCACTCTTCCGTGTCAGCCCAGGGAATGCCCCGTCTAATCACAGTCCCTGCCCTTGGATTATCCGGATCCCTCGCCTGTAAACCCTCCACTTACTTGTGGTATTTTGACTTGGTTTGGTTCCTCACATTCGTAACGATCTTTGCTAAAATATGATGAGCTAAAGTAATTCTTTCCCTTGTGGCTTCTTCCACTGCTTTCATATTTCAAAATCCTTCCCCATCCTAGTCTTGGTTAAATATTCACCTATTTTTGTTCCTAGATTAAGAAAAACAAAAAACAAAACCCAACATTAAAAAAAAAACACCTCATAATTCTCTAGTTCTCTGAAGTTTATTTTGGTATGTGGTGTGCTGAATAATTCTTTTCTTCTCCCATTGGTTTGCTGTGTTCCAGTGTTCATAAATGTGTGTGTATGTGTGTGTGTGTGTGTGTGTGTATGAATTTCTGGCTATTTAGTCTGTTCCATTGATTCCTATGTCTGCAATATAATTTTAATTATCACAGCTTTATTATATATTTTAATATTTGAGATAAAAAGTTCCTTTTCACCATTCTTTGAAAAATTTTCTAGCTACCCTGCCCAAAACTATTTTGCTATCAGAAGAAACGTTGTGTTTTGTTTTGTTTTTTTGGGGGGTGGGGGAGTTGTGAGTGGAGGAAATGGCATTTTGTCAAAGAATACAAACTTTCAGTTATACTATGAATAAGTTCTGGGGATCTAATGTACAGCATGGTGACTACAGTTCATAGTTCTGCATTGTGTACTTGAAATTTACTAAGAGAGTAGATCTTGAGTGTTCTCACTATGAGGTGTGTTCATTAACTTGATTTTGGTAATTATTTCACAGTGTATACATATATTAAATCACATTGTGCACCCTAAATATATATAATTTTGTCAATCATACATCAATAAAGCTGGAAAAACTCTATTAAAAATAGATATTTTTTTTCATCATGTCACTAACTCAAGCTCTCGACACAGTCAGTCGAGCACGGTAGCTATGGTCCATATTTATGAAACTAGAAGAGACTTAACTGACTCTGACCCCTGATCATCAGCTGTCAGATTACATTAAGGTGGCTAAGAGAAATTTAGCAAATTAGAAAAAGGGCAGCATTATAATTTGCCTTAAAAAATTGAGTAGACTACACAATTAAAATAATCTACTTTCCTTCCAAAAGGTCTTTAAAATGGACATTAACAGACATTACAATGTGATCTGGAACAATATGCTTTCCTGGACATTTAATTAATGTTTAGGTGTTTTTTGATACTATTGGGTTTTACACCCCACAACATATAATAGTTCTTGGTAACCTTAAGGAAAAACATCCATCCACATCTCCAGTCCTTTAGCCATAGTTAGGAAGGCGCTTCTTACAGATGTCTAGGTATTTTTAGTGACAGGTATGTTCATCTAAAATTACACTGTATGACTACATAAAAATAAATAGGAAATTTAGTCATTTGGGGACTTTATGGATACATTTTGTATTAAAAAGAAGAGTGATGGGCTAGGGAAAGACCACCTAAATACCTGCCAGGAATGTCCTGGAGCCGCCTGGCCGGCAGTGCCTTTTCGGCTGAATTTTCACCCATCACAAAAGCAATCAGACAAAAAGAAAAAAACCCACAGAAATATCCGCCAGGCAGAAAATCAGTGGGGAATGCAATGTTATTAACAGAAACTTAGCAGAACATTAGAGGATAAAATATTTAAAATGCAACAACTAAAAAAGGTAAAAACGTCAGTCTATATGATTCCTTCCCTTACTTTATGTATTTGATACACATATTTCAATATACAACCTGATTCCCTTTGAGGTCAACATTTCAAATTGTTACGAATGTCAAACAATCCCCCCTGAGTCTGATAGTCACCCACACCATCTTCCTAGAGAAGAGTATATTCATTCTGGTTGTTCTCATGGATGATGGGATATGTTCAGTTAACCCATTCAAGTTTTTAAACGAGTAAGATGTTAGCTGCAGTTTTAAATACCTGAAACACTGCCAAAACAAAACAGAAAAACCCATTTGGCTTAATTTTCTCGACTTGTATGTTTCGGGGGGGAACATTCCTGCGGCTGTGTGCGTGTGCATATGCGTGCGTATATGCGCGTGTGTGCGTATATGCGTGCGTATATGCGTGTGTGCATATGCATGTGTGCGCATATGTGTGCGTGTATGCGTGTGTGCATATGTACGTGCGTGTGCATATGCATGTGTGTGCATATGCGTGCGTGTATGCATGCGTGCATATGCGTGCGTGTATGCGTGCGTGTGTGCATATGCGTGTGTGTGCATATGCGTGCGTGTGTGCATATGCGTGCGTATATGCGTGTGTGTGCGCTGGTGGTGGGGAAGGGAACAGAGAGCTTCCTGATAACTTCCTAAATTTCTCCCTTGTGGTTCTCATAAACCATGTTCCCAACAGCAAGCCTAAGGACTTGTCCAGAGCATGCATTCCATTTGCAGTTTCTTTTTTCAAGAAAGAAAACAATAAATTTGTATGTATCTTTAAGCGGAAAGGAAGTAGGATCATAAAGATACATTTAAATAAAGATTGATTATATTTACAGACAGAAAAGGTGGCAGAATAATTCAGACCCTGTATAAATAAAGGAACAATATTCCAGTTGAAATTTCTGAGCTTGGCATTCAAGGCCACCCTTAAGCTAGCTCTATTGCCTAGTCCAAGGCGATCCTGCTCTTATGGTCTGGACGCCTCTGGCTGCTCTGGCTTCATCTCCACCTACCCTTGCCCTCAATCTCCTTCTCTAGTCTCAGTTCCTGGAATATCCTAGACCAGTGATGGCGAAACTATGACACACGTGTCAGAGGTGACACGCAAACTCATTTTTTTGGTTGATTTTTCTTTGTTAAATGGCATTTAAATATATAAAATAAATATCAAAAATATAAGTCTTTGCTTTACTATGGTTGCAAAGATCAAGAAATTTCTATATGTGACACAGCACCAGAGCTAAGTTAGGGTTTTTCAAAATGCTGACACGCCGAGCTCAAAAGGTTCGCCATCACTGTCCTAGACTCTCTCCTACTCTGGGACTCCAAGAAGCAGTTTTCCTCTGTCTGGAACTCTGGATGGTCCTCCCCATCATCCCTCCTCCATCGTTTCATTAACACCTACTCATCCTTCAGGTCTTGTCCCAGCCATCCCTGACCCTCCAGGTGGGCCAGGCTCCCAGGGCCCAGTGGCTGGGCAGACTGTGCTCTCAGTAAGGGCTCCTAGTCAAGTGGGGGGGGGAGGGGAAGGCTGTTCGACTGGCCAAGTCACGTGCCCTGGTACTAGGCAGTATCTGCCTGGACATAGAGATTCCTTTGTGCAAACCAGAAAAAGACTCCAACAGCTTGCCAAACTGAGTTCTCACAGGTTTGCACATACCTGGAGGGGCTGCCTTTTAATCTGTCTATCGAGAGGGGGTGCCCTTTTCTCATTTGCACAAAGGCACTGTATCATTGGCTTTGTGCGTTTCCCTGCTTTATATTCACACCGGGATTTTTCATTCACAGCATTTATTAAAGTATGTTGTCACTGACTGGTTTGCTTAATTGCGTAGTATCGGTCTCTCACACTAGACCAGGGGTGGGCAAACTTTTTGACTCGAGGGCCACAATGGGTTCTTAAACTGGACTGGAGGGCCGGAACAAAAGCATGGATGGAGTGTTTGTGTGAACTCATATAAATTCAAAGTAAACATCATTACATAAAAGGGTACGGTCTTTTTGTTTTTTAGTTTTATTCATTTCAAGCGGGCGGGATCCGGCCCGCGGGCCGTAGTTTGCCCACGGCTGCACTAGACAGTGAAATCTACTAGGGCGACTGCCATGGGATTTTGCTCAAAATTCTATTTCCAGTTCCTAGCACAGTGTTTGGCATACAGTAGGTGCTAAATGCATATGTATGGAGTGAATTAATAGAGAAGAGAGCCATGGAGATGCTGTCCTGGAAGAAATAACCAGACTTGGGGCAGACTTATTTACACTTAGTAAAAAAAATACAAAGATTCGACAGTAAGAAGAGGAAGCTGCGAGGCCAAAGATGCCCTTCATAACTTCATAGATCAGTGCAGAATTTCCACAGAAACATTTCACCCCAGGCTAGAGAGAAACCCACTGCTTCTAGGGGTAAGCAGAGTCAGGACGCAGGGCCTCACGAGCCTGCATGGGAATAAGGGGAGTTTTCGACAGGCTGTTTAAGCTGGGAGGAAACCTAAGGGAGACAAAAAAAAAAATGATTCTAATGATTCATAAGATTGCAGGTAAGCCGGGCATCTTGGAACTTGCAAAACTCGTTGAAACAAAAATGCTTGCCCAATTGGCTGAAGATACTGAGGCAGGAAGCCTCCACGCGTCAATCAACCAGTCCCTACACAACAGGCTGCACACAAAATGCTGAGGCCAGTGTGGGTCCAGTTACAGCCCAGCAACCTCTGCGTCCTCCGGGGCTTGGGAAAGAAGGATCTGCGCTGTGTAGTGAGGGCCCAGCCTGTGAGGGTGCGGGAGGGGGAGTGTAAGGGGGAGGGCCATAGGGGCGCCAGGGCAGGCTCCAGTGCCCCAATTTTAAATTTTAAGAGGTTACAGTAGACGGAATATAGTCAATAACATCATAACAACCATGCAGAGGGACAGGTGGGTACTTGAAATATCGGGGGACCACTGTAAAGTACACGGTTGTCTAACTACTATGCTATGCATCTGAAATTGCTACCGAACAGTATGGAATGTAAACTGTAATTGAAAAATGAAAAAAAAATCACTCATTAGGAAAATGAAGAGAAAAAGATGAAAGTGTTTCATTCTCAAAAAAGGTGCATGCTATACCAGATTACATCTATATATTTTTAAAAAGTATATAAAATATACTAAACAGCACTTTCTACCATGATTATTTCTTTAATAGTATGTTTTAAAGATATTTAAAAAACATTCTTATTGATTTTTAGAGAGAGAGGAAGGGAGGGGAAGAGAGAAAGAGAAACATCAATGTGGGTTTGGAGGTAGAAGTAATCATTTTGATTTGATTACCTTCTCAAAAATGCACAGAACTTTAAGTGATTTTAATAAGAGGCATGACCTCGAACCTCAAGCTATGAACCCTAAATCAGAAGTGATCTAAATCTAAGTATTAATTCCCTTTAATGTTGCTGAACCAGAAGTTTAAAAACAGAAACAGAATGAGTGATTGGGATCAAATGGGAACTCAATGTCTGTATTTTCCCAAACTACTTAAATGAAACATCGCAATGGTCTCAAATCAAATATGAACTCAACTGAGTGTTTATTTGGCTTCAATTCCTGGGGAGTATAAATGGTTCTGGAAAATATCCCTTATAAAAAGTTATAAAGAAGAGTGGAACTCAGTGATATTTGAGGGAAGCAAAAATAATACTCCTCACTAGCGAAAAGCACCTGAATTCATTATAGGTCTCCCACCGTCAGCACCCTCAAGTCCCATAATAATGAAGACAAATGGATATTTAGTTATTTTTAAAAGTCCAGCATTATTTTTGATGACATTTCACTAAATTATTAAATAGACATTTCCACTACCAGAAGTCATAAAAAACATTTTGAGAAAAACAAATCTACATCTTGTAACACTTCCGTGGACATAGCAGCCCAGAGAAATTCTAGAAAGCCTTCCTCAACATGGAGGCATCCAGAGTCAACGACCAAGACCAACTGTCTGCATGATATCAAACGATCACATTAATCACATAAACGAGCGACGAAGGCCCTGTATTGTTATGAAACTAACCAGCTGACTTTCCACTTAGCATATGATAATATCATTTAATTATCATGGTCGCTTCCTCAGGCCACACTGGTCTGAGGAAGAAAAATCGAAGGGTGTGGGTCAGAAGATGGCCTCTTCCCAGGAGCCTTGCTGGGACCTCCATGCCTCTCCCTCGTTATCCCGGCAGGGAAACCCAGGCGAAGTATTAGGGGACTGAGGCTTCCTTGCTGCTCTGCCCTGTGCCAGGGCCACCTCTGATGGGCAGCCGTGCCACGACCTGGCCCTCACCTGGGCTGGCCTAGCTGTTCCTGCCATGATTGTGGACTTTCGTGACAGGCTCTGGCCACACCTCCCCTTCAGCACACACGTATGTTCTTCACAGGTTGAGGGAGGGCTCTCTCCCCCTTTGTGGTGCATCTGGGCCACCAACCAATGTGACCTTGCCCTTTCAGTGACCCTCAGCCCTTTTATGTGGCCCCTACAGTGGATGCCATGCTTCAAGCTCCAAGGTTTGGTCCTATGACAGTGACATCCCCAAAGGATTCCTCCCTGTTCACAAAGAGTTTCAGGGAAGGTCATGGAACTGAAACTCTGTCCTCCCGCATGCGGTGGCCATGGAAGGCAGGCATGTGGGCTCCGGCGAGAGCTCTGGGCCATTACACTCGTTCTCCCCAAGGCTCTGCTAGCTCCTCAGGCAGATACGAAGACAATCACTCCTGTTTTGTCACTGCTCCATGCTCCACACGACTCCACAGAGATTCTCTCCTGACCTACCTAAGTATGAGCACTGTTTCATGATCACAAACTCTGCTAACTCTCCACGTCGGGGTGGGAGGGGCGGGGAATCAAGGATTCTCCCTCGTGGAGTGTCGCATCCAGTAGCAGCAGCTCCTGACCTGCTGGTCAGGTACTCATCTATAAACTTCCCACAATAAAAAAAAAAATTAATAGCCTGGCCGGTGTGGTTCAGTGGTTGAGCACTGACCCATGAACCAAGAGGTCACAGATCCAATTCCTGGTCAGGGCATATGCCTGGGTTGCGGGCTCAATCCCCAGTTGGAGGCGTGCAGGAGTCAGCTTATCGATGTTCCTCTCACATTGATGTTTCTATCTCTCTATTCTTCTCCCTCTACAATCAATAAAAGTATATTTTAAAATATTAAAAATGATAATAAAGTTTTGCTAAAATATGCATTTTCTTCCTCTGAATCATATTAATCCTGTAACTTACCATCCTGAGTGAATACTGCTGTGAACTGTGGTTGGGTCATTCCAGCCACTGGAGCCAGACTGCCTGGCTTGAATCCAGATCCAGTTTTACTGGTTGCTTGATCCCAGGCAAGTTACCTGAGTGCTTACAATTTCTTTATTTGCAAAGTAGGGATATGAAACGCATCTCCATAGGTTGTTGTTAATAAATATTAAATGAGGTAATGCCTGTAAAATGCCTAGAATGCTTTCTGACACATGGTGTTCACTCTTAGTATTATCTTATAAGCTGTCCTGTTCTGCATGTCAATGTCCCCACACTGGTGAGATCTTCAGGTGAGATCTGCAGAAGGGCTGGGGGTTTTTGCTCAATTAATTACTCAGCTGTAAGTGGCTAAGCTGCTGAGCCTCCCAACGTGTTGTGACAATAACATGCTGACAAGCTAAAGATGACTGCACCCCTCGCGGAGGAGGAATTTGCCCGAAAGCAAAAACAAAAAGCATAGTTCAGGCAATTAATCACCCTCATCCCTCCTTTCCCAGAACATTCGGCTTCAGCAAACTCAGGAATTTCTTCGTCCAAGAAGCTGTAAAAGGATAGCTGGCCACGCGGACATGCCACGCCTGCCAGAAGCCACCTGGAAGGTTGTCACCTTCCCGCTCAAGTTCAGAAGGTTCGAAATGAGCAGCTCTGCACACCAGCCCGTGTCAGACCCCGGCTTCCGGACTATTCAATGCAGATGCACTCCTTGGCGCATCTTTCTCAAAAAGCCAATTAAGATCCTGAGTTTCCCTTCTGGACTGCCAGGTCCACTCAGCTTATCATGCGAAAGAAGCAAGCCAGGCCAATGCTTCTCAAGTTTTAACTGGAGGATGTTAGGAACAATTTAGGCTGTCAGGGCCCCCAACATCATTAGGGGGCCCTGAGGCTACCTCTGGGTAAATATGTAAGGATCTGCTATCCTCTCCCTGTCATTTCTGCTAGGTTCTGAAGACAGGATTTATATCCTTATTCCCTCACCCAAAGATAACCAGCCAGACACCTAGAAAAAGGCCAAGCCCAGGACCTAAGGAAGTGAAGTCAGGATCCCATCTGCTGGGGTGGAGAAGAGCAGGCCAGATGCCCAGAGATCAATAGGGCAAGGATGTCTCTCCTAATGATGAGAGGAAGCAGATTCACTTAGGATGATGCACCGAGTTTATCTTCGTTAGGACGCTGGCTTAAAAGAAACAAATAAAACCGCATTTCCTGGGGCAGGGGAAATTGCACACTAGTTGTAATTGGAACATGAGGAAAGAAGTGCCAGTCTACACTCCATTTATTTTGAAACTGGAAAGGACCTCACATGTTGATAGGAGACCACCGGTTGTCCTCAGAGATCTACCCCTCTCCTCCCTCTATATGGTGCAGTGTTCAGGACAAGTACGTGACGTGACAGCCATCTCCCACCTCTCACAGTGAGTGTGACCACGTGAGTATGTTCTGGCCAAGGGGGTATGAGTGGAAGCTGTATGTCACTCACTTTTATTTCTTTTAATATATTTTTATTGATTTCAGAGAGGAAGGGAGAGGGAGAGAGAGATAGAAACATCCATGATGAGAGAGAATCATTGACTGGCTGCCTCCCACACACCTCCAAATGGGGATCAAGCCCACAACCCAGGCATGTGCCCTTGACTGGAATTGAACCTGGGACCCTTCAGTCCACAGTCCAATGCTGTATCGATTGAGCCAAACCAGCCAGGGCATGTCACTCACTTTTAAATCCCGCCTTTGAAGGAACGGGTGTGCCTTCCCCTTGGTCCCTTCCCTCTTCTCATTGGGTGAATGTGGATATGACGGTAGGTGCTGGAGTAGGAGGAAAGCGGTGTGTTGAGTGTGGCAGAGCAAGACTTAGAAGAAATCTGGAACTCTGAAACTGTGAAGCTTCCGTAACAGCCCCACAGTGGGGATGGGAGGACTATATGTAAGAGAAACACAGGTTTTAACTAAATGTTAACTACTCCCATGTCAGCTGGTTCAAATCTCTCGTTTTCAGATGAAGAAACTGAGGCAGAGAGACTAAAAGATGTGTCCATGGACATAGAGCTATTCCCTCTGTAGACTGTACATTAAAAAGATGGAAGCTGCTCATCTCTCATGGGCATGGCTAAAAGAATGAAGTTTCTTAAAATTTCTTTTTTATTGGATTAATGTCACAATCAGAAGGGGGAACAAGAGAACTTAAAGCTAAGAATTACATCATTTCAAGTTTCTTAGGATAATCAACATAAGCTATTCATAGAAATTACTTAATTCAATGTAGATTGCCAGGGCTCAAAGCTAATGGAAAATTCTGAAGGTTTTGATTGAGGAAATAGCCAAATTGTTGGAAGAGATTCTCCAAATACATTTCCCAAAGTCCACAGGAAGACACTCAATGGGTTGGACTGTTTTGGACTTCTTTCTGAGTAAGACTTCAGACGTGATTGAAATTTGGCTCTGATGGTGTAAGCACCCAGCTTTAAGAACACATACAAGAAACCACAGGCTTAATTAACAAAAATGAAGTCCACCCATTGAACAGCATTTGCTTTTAGTTAACTTTTTCAGAGGAAAAAAAGGTTCACAATTCACCATTTTCCTTGATCCTCATTTGCTGTTTGAAAATGACATTCAGCAGTAATTATGCCGTTTGACGTGGTTCATGCATCTGATGCTGTAAGGAGTTGCGAAAGGGCTGGGAACGCTTTCAGAGAGCAAAACATCTGACCTTGTTGGTTTAAACTCTGAATATGGTTCATGGAAAACAAGAATTCTTCCTCTCATTTGGCATATACCATGGAAGCATTTCTTTCAGGTTTTGCTTGGTGTCCCCATGTTCATAGGGCTAACATCAGTCCCAACATCACAGAATCAGGGACAGCTAAATCCTCAGCCTACCAGCCATTAGCATGCAAAGCCATTGGGCTCAGTCCCATCCACCCCTCTTCCCAAGTCCCCACACGGCTGTCCTGAGCCATTTTCACTAAACTCTCAGAAATGATAGCCAGTGTGAACGGGACTCACTTTCCTACAAAAAAAAAAAAATGTTCCCTTCTAGCTCACATAATCTTCCATTTGGAACTCCGAATGGCTAGAAGGGAACACATTCATGGCAGTTATTTTTGAAATCTGATGTCACATACCTTCTTGAAAAAAGTATCAAGGGCTCCCTGTTGCCTCGAGAATGCCTGAGCTTTAACAGCTTCAACCTCCAAGTCTACCCAACCTCCCTCTCAAGACCTCTCTTCCTCCATTGTTCCTTTTTGCCACAGCTACCGTGGACTATTCTCCATTCCAGGGACTTCCTTACCCGCCCCACCCCCCCTTCTGTTGTCTCTGCCTGGACTGATCCCTTCTACCCGCCTCTCTATTCTCCATTGAGTGTTCCTGTGACTAGCTCTGTCTCTGACTCCCATGTAGCAATGATCATGCCCTAGACTTTGCTATCTCTACAATATCACTCGTTTCATTGTATTTTAGTTATTTATGCATCCATGCCCCTGTCACATTGTGAGCACCTCAAAGAGAGGAATCCTATCCTAATTGTATTCCAAACATCTGGGACAGCTCTCAGCACAGAGAAGATGTTCAATATATGCTTGCAGAATCATTGAGGGAATCACAGGAAAAGGATCCTAAGCTATGCAGTCTAAATCATTAAAATAAAAAACCCCGGCTAGATGTGTAAAAGAAATACTCATTTATAATAGTGTCTTTTTGTTCCTTCTTTTGCACTGAGATGGAAAGAAGCAGGAAATTGATGCTGCAATAAAGTTGGTTGATGTCTTTGACTGATGTCTTTGACTAGGAATCTGAAGACTAGCAATTTGAGTCTCTGAGCTTCCTGCCTCCTTAACTCTGGGCAAATTATATTTATAAAATTAAAAGCTAAATCCCACTGCATTCCAAGGTAAATCTCAGGTGACAGTTGGCAAGGACTACCCCTCTGAGATTTTCTTTCCCTTTTTAAAATTAGTTTAAAATGGGTATGAAATTACCTGCCGTACCTTCCTCACAATGTGTGAGGGTCCAATGAGCTGATGGCCACAAAAGCACTCTATAAACCATGGAATGACATTTCATGAAAGTCATATTATCATAAAAGGAAAGGAAAAGGAAATAAGAACCATTCACTCAACATCCCTCTTCAGAGTGGTGATGGAGGGCCAGGTAAGGTAAGGTAGCAAGTGTTCATGAGTCAAAGAAAACCCAGAAATGCCCTGGCAAGGGCTCCCCCAGACAGAGCCCACCCACCCTCAGGCAGACTCACTCCACAACCAACTTCAGTCCCCATGGGTCTGAGTCTCATGTACTGAAGGCAAGTCTAGATACAGCGAAGAAACAGGCCAAGACATCCACAAAATACAGAGGCCAGCCATGCACCACCACCCACTCCCAGCCCTGCCCCAATCTGACGGGGTACAGCAGAGCTGGTCACTTCTTACTGGAAATGAGGACTGCAATCTAATCTAATTTTACTTTTTTTCTACATGAAAGAAACCATAGCTGCAAATTTCACGTTAGAACATTTATTTTTGAAGTTGTTCATGAAGCATGCATTATTCTTTAGCATCCAACCTGGCTAAATTTTGGATCTACAGGAAGTTATTAAAAATCAAAGATTATGCCTCCTTTAGCATTCCGTTGAAGATTACATCCATCTGATTATTCATTCATTTATCCTACAAATATTTACTTAGCCCTATGATATGCGAGGCAGTAAGCGAGGTGCTGGGGAACGAGCCACGAACAAGAAGAGGTGGCCTAAAGCAAACAGTTACACAAGCAACCTTAATTACCATTGCGATAAGGGTGGCAAAGAAGAAATGTAAGGCTCCATGCCCAAATGAGATGGGGGAGGGGGGGCGGCGAGGAGGGCTGGTGGAGGGGTGAGAGGATGTTCTCCTGAGACAAGGGCATTAGGGCTGAGACAGGCTCGGTGGAGCTGGCCAGGGGAAAGAGGAGAGAGAAGGCGGCCCTGGGCGGGAACTCTAGGGGTGCAGGCTGCAGGTGGGAAGGAGCTTGGCCACAGCATGAGCCAGGAGGGGCAGCAGGGGAACCCAGAGAGGCCATGTGGGGTCATCTAGCTCAGGTGAGAACCCCACAACAATGGGAAGCCATGGAAGAAAGGTTTTGAACAGGGGAGTAGCAAGATCAGATGTGCAGGAAAAAGCAAAAACAAAATGGGACTTTAATACCCAGGACAGAGGTAAGACACACAGAGAACTTGAGGGCAGGGACCCCTTCATTTTACAGATGAAGACACTGAGCCTCAAAAATGAAGTCACGTGACCAAGAGCACAGCGAGAGGTACTGGCAGGACCTCCTTTTTCTGACCCTCGGTCCAGTGTCGCTGTTTTATTTTTATGTTTCTACAATAGCGCCCTCCACCCTCTGATTGTGAATTCGAAGTCATAGCTCTCCCACTCATTCACTCATAAGCACAGAACTGACTTTGAACTTGAAGCTAATAATAGCAGCAATCATTTCTCAGGAAACTGCCACGTGCCTGGCAACCTGTTAGGTGTTTTCCACATCTAATCTTCACAACAATCTTGTAAAGTAGGTATTATTTTTACTCTTTCGCAGTTGAGGACACGAGGCTCAGAAACATGTTTACGTTGCCCAAGGTCACACAGGCAGTGAACTGTGATGGGGGTCCACCGGTTCCCTGTGGCTCCAGACCTCAGAATAAATAAAGTATGGGAAAGAGAGTGAAGAGAAAAAGTCAGAAGGCACAGAATTACTAATATTCTTAAAATATAGTTACTTTGTCTAAAGATGTAGCTGTCATCATCATCATCATCATCATCATCAAAGATAGCTTTGGCCCTAACCGGTTTGGCTCAGTGGATAGAGCGTCAGCCTGCGGACTGAAGGGTCCCGGGTTCCATTCCGGTCAAGGGCATGTACCTTGGTTGCGGGCACATCCCCAGTAGGGGGTGTGCAGGAGGCAGCTGATCGATGTTTCTCTCTCATCGATGTTTCTAGCTCTCTATCCCTCTCCCTTCCTCTCTGTAAAAAATCAATAATATATATAGAAAGATAGCTTTGATATAGCACTTATTATGCAGCACTGTGTTTTAATCCTTAAAATAAATCTATGTGGTGGGTGCTATTGTCTCCATTTCACAGATGAGGAAACTGAGGCCCAGAATGATAAATAACTTGCCTGAGGCCAGGGCTAAGTAAGTGCGATGCCAATCCAGTGCTTAACCGCTCCACTCTCCTGCCTTGCTATGACTGGTTATGACTAGAAGAATGCAGCATAATACAGGATAGGTATAGTAATCACTATTTTAAAGTATATCTCTATTACATTTCAAGTAATAATGATATTTATAGCAACTACTACATGCAGAGGAACTGTAATTGCTAGGCATTGCATTAAGCTTTGTACAAATATCAGTTCATTAAATACTAAAAGCCCTGTAAGATACTGCTAAAGGGAAGGCATTGTAAAGAACAAAGAAGTATGAAGATTCTTTCCCAAGGTCACCCAGCTAGTAAGTTGCAAAGCCATGGTTTGAACCAGGAACCCTGAAGCCCAGGTTCCTTCTCCACTGTGCTCCATCGCATATAGGGGCAGGATGTTTACATTCTGAATGGCATTATAAGGTAAACGAGTATCAGGTCAACTTATTTTTTTTCTTTCTTAAATATTAAAAAAAACTGATTTAAGAGAGAGAGGGAGAGAGCAAAACACTGATGTGAGAACAAAACATCGACGGGCTGCCTCCTGCATGCCCCCTACTGGGGACTGAGCCTGCAACCCCGGGCATGTGCCCTGACCAGGAATCGAACTGGCAATCTTTTGGTGCACAGGACGATGCCCAACCAACTGAGCCACACCAGCCAGGGCAGGCTGCTGACTTCCTTTTTAAAAAGGCACAGTGACTGCTTCCATCAAGGTCACCAATGATCGCCTAATAGCTCAGTTTAACAGAGGTCTCCCAACTCAGTCACCTGGAGAGGTTACCACTCCTCCCCTCTTTGAATTCCCTCCTCCCACCTAACTGCCCTCTCCCTTCCATTCTCCTTTCCTGGGCTGCTGTCTCCTCCCGTCCCCTTTCTCATCAGTGCTCCTAGCTTTGGGAAATTGTTCCTCTTGTCAACCTATGATGATGGTGACCAAATATACATCTCCAGATTTTTCTCCAGGTGCATGCACCCACATATATGTGTATCTGGACCTGCTTGCTAAATACACGCATACATATGTGTACGTGCAACATCTATCTCTTTCAACAAAGAACTGTTTGTTCTTCCTTGCCCTCCCAGTTACTGTGTGTGGATACCTTTTATCGTCCTTATCACGCAAAGCTAAAATTATCTATTTGCTCATATATCTCGTCCACCAGACAATAAAATCCCTTATCTTTTCACTTCTGTTTCCAAAACAAGTTGTAAAGGTCTGGTAGATACTCAAGAAATGTTTATGAATTGAAAGATAAAAACAAGAGTAGAAAGAAAGCATAAAAGAGGGTATTGCATTAGGTGCCAATCTATTTGAAGAATGGCTATAGAAAATAATAATCAAAACTGCAAAAAATAAAATGGCCTTGGGTATCATTTTTATTCTTAATTAAAACTGGCAAGAGTTTTAAACATTAAAACATTCATTGCTGGAGAGGCCCCTTCTTTATCTTGGTGTTGAAATTGGCTGTCTCCATATGCTGCTGGTGGAAGGCACTAGGCAATGCTTGTCAAAAACAATAAAACTATTCAAAAACAATAAAACTATTCATAACCGTCAACCCATTGAACTCGCTCCTGGAAACTTACCTGAGGAAATAAATCAACAGAAGAAAATAGCTGTATTGGAGGATATGCTTACAGCAGCATTATGTCCGATATAATAATGAAAAATCAGAAATAGACTAATACGCAACAGCAGGACAAAAGCAAAGGAAAATCAATTTGAAGTACTTTTACGCATCCATTAAAATTTAACACGATGACTCTAAAGGATAATGGAAAATTATATAATGCTGAGGAAAAAAAAGCAGAATGCAAAATTAAATGCTGGCTAGGATGGCCACTCTGTGAAAACAACTGCTTGCACCTGAGCAAGAACAGAAAACGTCTGACAAGAATTCATAAAAGTGACAAATGCGTTGTGATGATGGGACTTTGTATATACTTCCAAATCAAATTTTAAGAAGCAGCTGTCACGATATGGAATGAAACACAGGTTGGATACAGGTTCCACACTTTATTAGCTATCCTGCCTTAGGCAAGAAGCTTAGCTTCTTGGAACTTAGCTTATTCATCCACACAATGAGAATACTATATTTCTATCCCTTAGCCAATTAAATTCAGTCAACTTATGCAATGAACACTTAGATAGCACTGACTATGTACCTGGCACTGTTTGTAAACACCTTACAAATACTGACTTGATTGCCTCGTTTAATGTCAAAACAACATTTTAAGATGATGCACAAAGAGGTTCAGTAAATCTCCATTGACAATAGCAAGATAGTAACTTTCAGTGGCTTTCCAATGTCCATGGGATCAAATCTAGCAATTACAGCAACTGCTAACATTTACTGAGTGTCTGCTAATGGGCAAGCATCTGCTAAGCGCTTCCCTTGCCTTATCGTATGTAGCCCCTAACAATAACCCATTAGGTAGGTCCTGCAATTGTGTCCTCAGGATAGTCAGGCCCAGACAGGTTAACATGCGAGTGAGCGAGAGAGCCAAGATTTGAACATGCATCTTTCTGAATTCGGAGCCAGGTGCTGTGTCGCTGTGAGATGGTGAGCTCCAATTTGTTAGGATGGTATACTCGGTCCTTCAGAACCCAAACCTCACCCACACGCTCCTCACTCCACATCTGAGAGAGTTCTGAGTTGAAGGCATAACCTTTAAAGCCCTGGGCCTCTCCTCCTGCTGTCCCTCACCTGGTCTTCCTCCACACTCCTATTCACCCTTCAAGGCTGCACCTTCTGGAATCTTGAGAGACAATTAATTGTTCCCTTATCTGCTGCTCTTTTAAATAGTAATTTGTGCCTCTAAGTCACTGCGTACCATGTTGTTTTTATGCTTCTTACCAGCCTGTTCCTTCCAAACTCAGTTCACAAGGAAAAGACCTTGCTTTACATAGGTTTGTGTGCTATTGTATTCCTGGCTCTAAGTACAGTTCCCAGCACATGATAAAGACCCAATGGCTACTTGCTAAATAAATGAACCAATACTTCCAACCAGTCCATATTTCTCTATAAGGTTTTTCGGAGTTTTGATGTTGAAGGTAGTTTAGCTAAATGAGAACAGAAAGAAGGCTTCTGTTCACCAAGAAGGCTTCCCTGATGTACTAAGTGTGGGGTAAGTACGTTAGTACCATGTGTTTATTCATTAGGCCTGTTTGCAGACTCTAGGGCTTGCCTTCCCCTTCTAGAGAATTCCCTCATAATTCTCCAAATCAAGGACAGTCACTGCCACGTAACTGGTGATTAAGGAATATGTGTTGATTGATTAAATGAATTAATAAATGAGTGGGGTTAAAACATTTTCTTTCCTTAGGTCACTGATAACATATTTCAACTTGTAGAGTGCTCTTCTATACCAGTGCCAACCTAAGAATCAAAAAAAACCAAAAACCTTTCAAGTCCATGATGCTCCTAAAATTGTGTGTAACAATTAAAGGAACAACTTAAAAAGGTTAAACAGGTGGTTCATCAATGTTGAATCTTCAGTGATTGGGAGATCACTGGGAGCTCTCAGCTCATAAACGATTTATTTTTCTTCTAAAACCAGACTAGAACCTTTTGAGAAAGTAAAAATGCTTCCCACTTAAATGTTCTTTAAAAACACACGAAATAAAGAGATTCATTTGGTGGACATGTTCTCTCTCTTTACCCCGAGGTCAGTTCGGTACTGAGGAACTATTATTAGAAAGCTCTCAGTTGAAGATGCTCTTAAGAAGGAAGATAAGATGTGCGATGCTGTGTGATAGAAGCTAATTTTAATTACCCAGTTTACTAGGGTTACTGAGATATGCCAAACATTTAGCTAATCAGCAGGCTCTTGAGGCAAGAGGACTGCCTAGTGATAGACACAATTTTTCCTCATTAATGAGTGATGAAAAATTCTAGTTAAACATGCATTTTCACTCATACTGAAATTAAATTCTAATAACATGACTAATTTAAACTTGAAAATTGAACCATAAGACTTTAAATGCAATGATACAACATCAACCACCATATTCATAAACATTTTTAGGAAAGTAAAAAAAAAAATCATATACTAGATTTATAAGTTCAAAGACCTGAAATTGAAATTAATTAGAAGACTCCATTACAAAATTATATGGATGGTGCTCAGCAGAATAGTAAAACCTAAGTTATCAAGCACTGAAGTGCTTAAAACCCTCTAGTAACTGGTAGGTGTTCTGGGCATATGATACAGAGAGAAATGAGAAAATAGAGATAAGAAGAAAACAGCTGGCTTTCCTTACGTACTTACTACGAGCTGCAGAATACCAGGTGTTTTACAAAAATTACCATATATTCTTCCAAACAACACAGAAAGGTAGAAATCACTACTCCTATTTTATAGAGGAGAGACCACGGCTCATGGAGTTTGAGTGAGGTCATCAGTCAGAACGTAGCTTGGCCAGGCTGGATGCCAAAGACTGCTTTTCCTAGACTCGGGACCAATGCCAGCCTCTATCTGAGACATGAACAACACAATGGTTTTGTTCCCTGGATGAGGTACAGTTAGCCTTTTGGGTAGCTGGTACCTACAAAGGCGTTTCCCCCAAGTATGAAGTAGATGTGTTTCTCTGTCAGCTTTTCTTTTAAAATAGAAACTTGAACCACAGACATCATCCAGGTTTCTGAAGCCAACTGGATTTCCCACAACGCTTTTCACATAAAGCTGTCCCTACCCACCCTGACATTGGAGCAGGTTAACGGCTGTGCCTGACTGTCGTTCCCAAAGACGGCTGCCAGTCTCTCCCATTTGTGCCCCTCTGCAGTGCAGCCCTGCCACACCCCCATCGAGAGGGAGAGCCTACCTTTCCACTCCCGCGACTCTGGGCAGGCTCTGTGGCTGCTCTGACAAATGGCACTGGAGGAAGTGCCGCTGGCTCTAGGAAGCCAGCTGTCAGGTGAGAAGGGAGACTGTTCGCAGACCACCCTGCGGTGAGAAGCCCACGCCACGTGGTGAAGTTGTATGTCGGTGCTGGTCGATGGCTCCAGTGGAGCTCACAGCCAGCATCAGCGACCAGCCCTGCGAAGAGGCCACCTGGAACCTACAGTTGAGCCTTAGTGTGACCACAACCCCAGCCAACATCCAAGTGCAAGTGTGTGAGCAGCCCTAGGCAGGAGCTCTCTCGCTGAAGTCAGTCCATCCACAGAACCAGGAAACAGTACCTTATTATTGGAAGGCTCTACACATTTTGTAGTGGGTTGTTCGTCAGTAATAGAGCATCACAGTAGTGGTGGTGTTGGTTTTCTTCTAGGATGAAGCAACTATTTCTTTAAGCAACTGGCAGATTTGGGGGGAGGGGGGTTATATTAAAATATCATACATACCTAGAGTGGTGGCTGAGCCAATTCCCTAGGAGAGGGTTATTCTCTTAAAGGGCTGAGGGATGATAAAAGACGTACCTATGTAAACATTCCTACATTTTGGGCTATTTCTCCATGAACAGGCTACACAGAGGTGTTCTTTTTCAAAGCCGATGCTTTTATTTTTACCCAGCGAACAGAGTGCATTCTCAGCAGAATGATATGTTGGCAGTGAGTTTACCATCCAGCTGTCAAACGATTCTCTGTTTAAAGCAATAACCAACCCGAGTGAGTCCCTGAACAGTTTCAGAATGCCCATAACCTCACTGATGTTTGTATTACCTGCCAAACTCCACCTGAGCTGATGAGAGAGAATTCAGCACTAATGATCCCAAGTGAAAGAATAAAGTGCTGGGAACGGAAGGATGCTCCAACAATACTTAGAGGGTAAGTCTGAAAGGAAATAGTGTGTAGACAAAAAAACAAAGTCTATTCTAGGGGATGTCAGAAGACTAGCACAAATTTAACCAAATCTCCTCACCTCCTATTGTTCAGTTTTTAGTATTTTGACAATGACCTTAAGGCCAAGCAAGAAACTGAATCACGAAAGAAAAATTTACTAATGTTCAAAATCCTGCACTTACTAACCAAGAGGAGGCAAATATATTCCAAAAAACTTTCCATAACCAGGCAAGACTAAAGGAATTATGGTGTTTCATCAGCATATTCCGTTCTCTGGGAAATCTGGTTAACTCAACTTTCCTGTCATTAATGCTAACAATAAAATTAAAAACTTAGTGCGAAAGAACAGTTTCACAACAGAACTTAAATTATGTCTTTTTAAAGACCTCCTAAATAGCAAAGCAATTTGTCCACATGTGAATGTATTTACCTTCCGAGTTTAGAAAACCCTGAGAAGTTATATGGTTACGTTCCCTCCCTGACCACACCACCGACAGCAGAATGAAGTTTCCACCGGTTCTCAATTGAGATGAAAGTTGTGTGAATGGGCCTTTTCCCTTCTCTCATGACAGTGTCCACTACAAGGGAAAAAGGAACTAACATCAGAAACAGTAAGAGTGCTGCTGTGGTGCTCGGCTGTAAATCCTTGTCTTAAATGCTTTTGGTATAACTTCCTTTTCCTGAGTTTTAAAAGCAATAAATGTCCACTTAAGAGGAAAACATTTTAAATGCAGAAAAGATTCTTTTTAAAAGAAGAGGAATGTTTCATAACCCTGCTCCCCAGAGATAACTCTCCCATATGCTTTTGGTCAGTTAACACAAGCAAACTTCTCTTGGAGTTTAGTCTTTAGGTGCATTTCATGATTCGGTCACAAAATTCCTGTATATATCGCAACACTGATATGGCTTCTGCTTACACAATCAGAACCTTAGGCCAAAATTTCTTTCTTTTTTTTAAAAAATATATTTTATTGATTTTTTACAGAGAGGAAGGGAGAGGGATAGAGAGTTAGAAACATCGATGAGAGAGAAACATTGATCAGCTCCCTCCTACACACCCCCCACTGGAGATGTGTCCACAACCAAGGTACATGCCCTTGACTGGAATCGAACCTGGGATCCTTCAGTCCACAGGCTGATGCTCTATCCACTGAGCCAAACCGGTTACGGCAGGCCAAAATTTCTTAATGCTCATATACTTTCTTGGTTTAAGATAATAACTTAAAAAAAACACTCAAAAGCCAAATGATAGAAAAGAAGATGTCGTGAAATAAAAAAAGATAAAAATCAAGATAGATAAAACTAGCCCTGACAGGGTAAGCTCAGAGCCTTGTCTCGATATGCCATGGTTTCTGGTTCAATCCCCTGTCAGGGCACATTACAAGAAGCAACTAATGAATGCATAAGTAAGTGGAACAACAAATTGTTTCTCTCTCTCTCTCTCTCTCCCTAAAATCAATATATTTAAAAAAGCTTTTAAGACAAATAATACTAGAAGCTTATGATCCAATCACACTGAAATACATAGGAAGAGTACATTGTATAAATTTTATGGTAATTTTATGACAAATTAAGATGCTACAAATGGAAGTTAATTTTGCATGGAAGCTAATGGTATGAAGATAATTATAATAATCAAAATTTATGTAAAAATAAAGGTTTTAAGAAGTAATGTTAAGATTAAAATAAAAGCTATTTTCTTCCATTTACCCCTGCAGGCATGTTTATCTTTGCCTTAAACAAAGCAAAATATCACTATTTGCAAAAGTGGAGAAGCAGAACAGTATTTATTTAAGGGGGAAAAAAAAAGCCCACTATTGTTTCCACTCAGAAAATATTGGTATTGTTAGTAGCTCATCTTAACGTACTCCCAAACTAATGGCTACTTTAAGCAGTCACTTTTTAGAGTATTTTCTACAAATACTCTAATATCCATAATATCCAAAGAGTTTCACCTCAGTTCAATGATCTCATCATTTCTGAGACTTCAAGCTGCCCTGAGGTTGAAGCAGGAACCTTATAAGTTTTGATGTTCTTGGTCCATAGTATTGGGTAAGGGTGCTCTTCTTCAGGACACTGAAATCTATTGAATGACCCAAATCTTCTATCAGCCAGTGAAGTGATCTTGTCCAACTGTATTGATATGTGTAATTCAGCACTTTTGGAATAACTGATGAATATTTCAAATGTCTAAAAAAATACTGATATCCCAGTTCTGTATCCTAATTGAAGGGATGTACCAATGGATGGGTGGGTGACTGATGTTAGAATATGTAATGAAACTTCTGCTCATGTCATGATTCCCTGAATGTAACCATTCCTCCCCTCTTGTGCAATGTTCTCATGGGGCAGTATCTTGGGTCAAGTTCAAAGGCGGCATCATAAGGATGGGCCAACTTATCCGAGTCAGGCCCAAGGAGGCCATTACTTAGGAAGTCTCATGAGGATATCCAGTTTTACATTCCGGTATAAGAAGAGAATGAACCAATCCTCTTGCCTTGCTTTTCTCTAGGTTCTAATAAAAGGGAAATAGCAGATTCCAGCAAAAGTAAAGCTTCAGAAATACAACTTATTCATCTATTCATGACATATTTATTAGTACCTGCCTTAGGTCAGGTCCCAAATTAAAACAGATAAGGATCTCACCCCAGTGGACCTACATTCTAAGTTACAAACACATTTTAAAAGGTAAAAACTCAGTAGTAATCAAAGAAATGCAAATCAAAACAAAAAAATTTTGGTAGCAACAACTAAAAATTGCAAAATTCCCCCTGTGGTAAAGAAGATAAATGGGCACTCTCATAGTCTGGTGGTAGAAAGGCAAGTTGGCCAAAGATTTCTTTTTTGGAGAGAGGGTAATTAAGTAGATATATTTGTCTCAAGAATCCTATGTACAGGGATTTATCCTAAAGGAATGACTGAGGACAAAAAGTATTATGGAAATGTTCACGAACGTATTAGTTTTTTTTGGTGACTACAAATAAAGCTACTACCGGCATTCATGTGAAGGTTTTTGTGTGATCTTAGTTTTTAAAATCACTTAGGAAAATACCCCAGGAGCATGATTTCTGGATGTTAGGTAAGGCTCTGCTTAGCTCTGTAAGAAACTCAGGTCCATTATTTTTCCTCAGGAAAAAAAAAAGTTATATCTCTATGTATATTAGGAATAAAAACATAAAAAACAGTTATGGGATTTATGACTGATTTTTTATTTCTTTTTATCCACTTCTCTATTTCCCAAGGATGCTTTTAAGTATTTCAAGCAAGTGACACATTTATAATCAGGGAACAGTTAATTTAAAAGCACAGTGAAATAGAGAATAACAGGAACAAACCAGGTCCAATGGCTATGGTTTGTTCACCTTGCTCACTGGACCACCAGCTCCTGGACAGCAGATGTTCTGATAGGACGTGGTGTCGGTCATACCAAACCTTGTGAGTGCTCAGACATCATCACATGGACCGTCTCACTAGAATGAGGCTTTCCGTGCGAACGGTTGGTGTTCCCTGACACTCCTTTTAGGCTCTGCGTGTCTCAGGCTCAGGAGAAGTAAAGGAACCCTAGTTAGCATCTGGGAGACCCAGGTTCATGTCAGAACTTCTGCACCCCACTTCCAACAGTGACACGTCTGCTTTGTTTCTGAGACCAGCCTATACCTCATCTTCTAGGCCCAACCACCAGATTCCTGTCTTGTTTCTGGTCTAAGTGCCCTCCACTTTGCAAATCCATAAAGTAGTAAAAAAACCTGGTCAGCCTCCAATGGAGCAAGCCCTCAAATGATCTAGCCATGAGCAGAAGTCTGCCAGTAAATAGAAATCTATGCTATACCATCACACTCTGAAATAAACAAAAAATAAAAACAAAAAAATGGAGCCAGCTCATTAAGATTTGGAAAATAAATATAATTTATTTTCAAGGAAGGAGGAAGTTTGGCACCTATTACCATATGGAGAACCCAGGAAATAAATTAAATTAGGCCGAGCATGAACAGAGCAAGCGGTGACAATGGCATCTTCATACATCTATTGGGAGGTTGACAAGCTAAACAATACATCCCCCTGTCTTTAAAGAAGATGTGTGAATTTTTTATGCCTGGTTATTTATTTCTCTCTTTCCTGAAGGGCAGGTGTAGAATCTGTTGTCAGTATTACCAACAATCTTTTCAAAACAAACAGGGCTGGTAGAGTCCTTATCTCTGTTAGTACTGGGTATGACTTGCTCACAAATAAAAGTCCACAAGAAGAGACACATCTCAAAGCCGACTCTTGGAAACATTAACCTTTCTTTCGATATCCTCACCTCCGGGGCATACATTATTAATTTCCGGTAAGCTACCTCACTGAGTTTGCCAACCGATGAGTGAAACTTAGATGCTTCGGTTTTATTTTTAGCATCACACAGGAGATAAGAGAGAAATATGAACAACCCTCAGAAAAGGCTCACCTCTGCGCTATTGTTCTGGATAGTCTAATAGCGATGGTTGCATCTTAGGTGGCCTGCTCAGTTGTCACTCATTCCTCTCCACTCTGCTGTGCAATGGGGCCCTTTGGGTAAAAAATACCCATGTTTTAGATAAGTCAATCCAATATCTGAAATGACCAAGTGGATCACGTCAAATCGAGCTTTCGAGAAGGGCTTCTTTTCACTTCCTATTTCTACTGCGCTTGGAGAAGAGGCCCACAGTCTAAACCCCAGGTATTGTTTGTGTTTGCTGTACTTCCCACAGCTGAACAGGGAGCGTTTCAGGGGCTAAATGAGCAGCTATCCTTTACCGAGCAGGAGAAGGTCAGGAGTAGCCTTGCACCAGAACTTCAGACAGCCCCTTGAGTCCAAGGACAGCATATGTAAAAGCCATCACGTTTTGCAACAATGCTAGGAAAAGGGAAGTCATTATCAACACCCTCAATCTTTCAATTAGACGAGCAGAGGTCTGCTCTAATTATTCTGTAGTTACGAGCACTGCAAACTGGTTGAAGAATGTGGCTATCTATAAACCAGAAATTAATGTGCTAAAACAGAAAAAACAGCTGTCACACACCAACTAACCAAATAAACACACCGCGCTCCATCAACCTCCATCTACTCGTCACTCAGGCCACATCTCCATGCCTCCTGCTTGAAATCCCTTTCCAAACCTATCTGCCAATGAAGCCTTGCTTTAGTTCAAGGCCCAGCTGCAAGGACAGCTCTCTGAGACTCTCCCCAGATCTCCCAGTCAGGGTCCCATCCTTGCTCTCCCGAAAGACTTCATGAGGGTCACTACTAGGGACCTACTGTGTATGTATCTGCTGCCCCTTGAGTTTCCTGAGAGTCGCAGCTGTGCTTTGTCAATCCTTATATTCCTTCAGTGCCCAGACAATGCGTAGCTGACAGCGAGAACTGAAGACATTGAATTAGAGATGGATTCAAGAGGTCTGTTGTACAAGAACCCTAAGAGCATGTTCACGTGCGTGTGGTCGGCTCAGTGGACTAGCATGGAAAAGAGAAAGAAAAAGCCATCTGAAATAGGATTTCAGTCATGTCCTGCTATGGCTAGCGTTTTTGGATGATTATAGTAGTTGCTCCAAAAACCATCTTCGATTCATTGGTTTCTGTATCTGTTGAGTAGAACTCTAACACTGCGCTTTCTTTGTTAGAGAATGAAGTGTGTATGATGATATGTCTTGGTTCAAAGGGACTGGCATTAACTCTGACTTAAAACCAGAAGAATGCTGTGCCTTGCCTTTGTTTCCACCATGAAATAGCAACTAAGCTCAGAAACAAACCCAGGTGTCCTGGAGTGACAACAATCATCACTCTAATTTGTGTTGGGCTTTGTGTTTACAAAGCACTTTGTGGGCATGCTCTTATTCTCGTAACATTCTGTCCCTGAATCAGGAACTTTGCTTTTGTTCAACACTTGAAACTCACAAGGCTGACTCGACAATCCCTCATCTGTAGAGAATTAAAGTCTATTCCTGTCCTACGCTAAAACAAACGGGCACAGTGCCAGAGGATTCTGTAAGACCTTGAATGTGCGTGGCTCAAATAACACCAAAATGCTAGCTGGACAGAGGACATCTCCAAGATCGATGAAGAGGTAGCATTCTTCCCTCTCATTCCTTCCTTCTGTGCCACCAAAACCTCTACCCACCCGATCTGTTATTCCTTTAAGAAACTAAAAGGTTCAGGTAGATCATGCCAGGGATCCTGATGCTACTCTTCTAATAATCTGGAAGCACCCAAGGCTGATGCATGAGAGAACAGGAAGTGGGAATGAGACCACTGAGTTAGATCCAGGGGAACTTTGGGGATGAGTCTCGTGCTAAAGTGATGTCTATGAAGCTGCTCTAGGAGGAAGTTTCTCTTGTCTGGATCAGATACTCTCAGGACCACCCTCTATCTTCACTTTGGTTTGGGAACCCTCAGTCCTCTAGATTTTTCCCCAACCAGGAATTATCTCCCTCAAGAGTAGACCTCCCCCTACAGCCCATGCCAGGCCCAGCCTGAGCTCAAATCCAGCATACACCTGGAAGGAAGGAGGAGAGGGAAGAGGTGCTTCACAGAGCTGGACTTTGTCTGTCATGTCTCTTTGCTTATTTTACCTTATTCTCAATAGAACCAGTAATGTTTAAATGGTTGGGAAATTGGGACAACTCAAAGTCACAGTCTTTTGTCTTATTTGGTTTCTAAAAATAATTACTTGACCTTCCATTTGAGGACAAACACTCAAAGATAAGCAGTCATTGCTAAGATCACGAGGAACAACCTTTAAGCAGAAAGTCGGGTTGCTGGTCTAGTAGCTGCTCTAGAGAGTCACTGAATGAGTAAACATCATCGAATTTGTTAAAAAGAAGAGTTTCAATCGACTCTTAAAGGGCTCCCAATTATGAGAACATTGTTATGGGAATGTGCATATCTTGGTATAATAAACACTATAGATCAAAGTTTATAATGTTCACATGCATTTTATTCCTCACAGGTCTACTCTAATAAAGAGAGTGATATGGTGACTGTGGTCTTGAGTGCTTAGCTTTCCCACTGACCTACAGTGACGAATGGAATTGCTGACTATTCTCTGGTTTCAGGCTGTCAATCAATCCAATGCTTTGGGGAACACTACGTGGGCCTGCTTCAGCCACATGTATTCTGTGGGTCAGGGACACGTCCCAGTTTTCACCAGCTAGTTAACCACTGCTCCAAGGGGAGTTCTCATAGTTTCTGGAACATTTCCTCTTATCCAACATATCTTCTAATGTCCAAGTCGTAATTTCTGCATCTAGATGCTCTGACATTTACTGGAAATGGAACACATTGGAGATAGGTATGGAGGCTCTTACAAACTCAACAGGCAGAGGGAGAATGTAGTCACGCCTACAGCTTGATTCTACTCTCCCACAAACGCACATTAGAACACTGTTTATTTTGCCATTTGATTGTACTCAGGAGCTGGTGAGTTATACAAGGGTGTTTCCAACCAGTCTTCACCTCTATGCATAAGTATAAAATCAAAGTGCAGCCACCCAAGATATATGTCATCTGATGTATGTCATCTCATTTACACAACAATAGCTGAAAACAGCGAATAAAAAACCACTGTAATACATATAAATCTAGGAAATGCCAAAACAACAACAAACAAACCCATCACCAACAACTAAACACCTAAACAAACAAAAAAAATCCACCAGAAAATGACTTATTAATGCCTATGGAGGACAGCTAAAGAATGACAAATGTTAATCAAGGAAAACAAGGTAATGTGTTAGTGTATAGGAAAGGGGAGCACTTCACAACTAAAACCAAATGTCTTTCTTTGTCAAGATACTTACTTTGGAGAAACCAAGGGGACTGGATACTACCAAGTCTGGAATAATTTAAATTATTTATATGCAAAGTGTGAACCTACACAAAGTGAAGCTGGATGATCCTTGGGCTTCCCTTTAACTGCCTTCTGTTAATCAGATATCAGAGAATGAAGAAACACCAAGAATATTTAAGATAATGAAAAAATGACATAATCCAATTTACATTATAGATTCCCAAGTGGCCAAAAATTGGAGCTTTGTTATTATTATCCTACCTTTTTAAATTTTAGATCACACAATCTACTTGTATTTTCTTTAAAAAGTTAATAACACTGAAATTCCCTTTTAGCACCACATACAATTCAGTCTCATCCTTCTCACCCAATCCAACTCCATTGTTGACCACAGCCAATGGTGGCATTTTCTATGCCAGAAACTGTGCTGAAAGTTTGCAGGCATATCTTATTTAACTTTAACAACTCCCTGCTAAAGTGGGTTCCATTATTATCCCCATTTTGCAGGGGAGGAAATTGAGCCTTGGTTCACTTACATCCCCCATCAACTCAGATACCCACTGTTAGTAGTTTTGGACACATCTATCCAGATTTTTTTGTATAGACTTGGATGACAATTTAGCAGAATCAATCAATCTCTCTCTCTCTCGTCACACATATACATCTTTATATATAGATGTAGATATAGATAGTTGTTCTGTTTTATTAAAAAACCTTAATTGGTATCATACTATACACATCCATTCTACCTCTTGCATTTCTCCAAGACAGTTCATAAGCTCTAAGTCATCCCATATAATTGCTGTCTACTAGACTATAGCTATGCCACTCTCCTGCTGACAAGCATGGAGGTCCTTTTCCATTTCTCACTAATAGAAACAGTACTGCAGTGAGAAGTCTTGTGCAAGCTTCCTCATGCATGCAGGCAGCTGCTGGGGTGAATACCCAGATATGACAGTGCTGGCTCATGGGTGTACCTGTTTGCATTTTAATAGATTCTGTAAATTGCTCTCCAAGCTATTTACCACTAGTATGTGAATACAGATTTTCCTACAACCACGCCAACATACGATATTATCAAACTTGAAAGTTTTGCCAATCTAAAGGATTATGCTTGAATTTGCATTTCCCTGACTACAGTGAAAGGTGTATTTGGCAATGCCATCTAGACTGGTAATTAAACAGTAAAGGCAGTGAAAGCAGGGCAACATAAAAATGAGTATGTCATTTAATTTTAAAAACAGAGCTGTGCCTTCCATCTCCCATCTTCTGACGTAGGAACGATGCTCCCTTAAGAGAGGAACCACTGGCTGGAACTCCATACGCCCCGGCATTAACAACAACCTTACAATGCCCATCCAAGATTCCCTGGTTTGGTTTCTGATGTGAGTATAAAGACCCTGTGAATTAATCTGAGTGCACAATTTAACAGCGAGCTTTCAGTACTGTGCCTTCATCAAGACTTTCTAAGGCATTTAATTTAATTTTCACTCAAACGGCTCTCTTTCCACACTTGTGTTTCATTGGTGTACATGTTACTTAACTAAATCGCATAATTACAATGACATTCAACCAGTATAAACAGGCTTGGGAACCATCACACCGGCTCTTGGAAAACATACAATTAACTTGAGGGAGCGAAAGCACAGAGGTGTTCTAGAAAGCAGCCCACCAGCCATCCACGTAAGCACCCCTTCGGCTGCAGTCAGCATCTTTCGGAGAGGAATTTGTGAACCTTCTAATGCAGTGAGTCGGGTAAGAGATCACCCACCGTACTAGTGATGCGGAACATCTTTTCATATGCTTATTGTTAATACCTTAACCATGAACCATCTGTTCATTTCATTTACTTACTTTCCTAATGGATTATATTTTCCTTAGTTATTTACAAGTGTTCTTTCTAAATCCCAAATATTAATCTTTTGCCACTTATATGTCATAATTATTTTCTCCCAGGCTGTTGCCTATCTATTAACTACTTTTTCGGGTATTTATTGTTTTATAGAAGCACTTATTTTGATCTAATGAAATAACCACTTTTCTTTCTCCATAGCTTTGCCTTTCCATGTCTTATTTAAGAAAGCCTCTCTTAGCTAAGATTTTAAATATATCCTAGATTTTCTTCTAATACAATAATTTTGTTATTCCCAGTTTCCAAAGGAAGAACTTGAAGTTCAGAAGTTTTAAATATTTGACCAAAATTATAAAGCTAGAAATTATGGAGCTCAGACCCATACTGCTGTATATCTATATGTTATCTCCAAGTCATACCACCTTTCTTAAGAAGGCATTAAAGTCTGAGAGAGTAAAGTAGGATATACCATGTCCAGCAATGCTGAAAATTGGAATTAACACACATCTCTGTAGAGACATAAATGATTGGCATATAAATGATTCCTCATCAGCTTCAGAAAAACAGCACGAATCTCCTCCACCCACAGAAACTGCAGTCAGGGAGCCCAAGTGACTGGAGATCTAAAAATTCCAGTTATAAAATAAGTCATGGGGGTAAGGAAAATAGTGAATTAACATCATAATAACTATGAGTGGTGATAGATGGGTACTAGACTTAATGTGGTAACCATTTTGTAAGGTATATAAATGTAGATACATTATAATCTACACCTGAAACTAATATATGACTGTATGTCAATTATAATTAAGTATAAATTAATAAAAAATTTTAAATACTACTGAGCCAACTACTAGCTGGACCCCTAGGTCCAACTCCTCTTATTCATTCATTCACCCATCCATTCAAGTAAACATATACATTTAATGTATCTCAGGCAGTGGTCCTAACTCCATATTGTGCTTTGCTGGATTTCTCTTATTAGGTATTCCGCAAGTTCCTAAACTTGCTCAAATCCAACCTCTAAATTCACAATGTCCCTTAAATTGTGGTCATTTAGGTCACATGCCTTCTAATTGCTACCAGAAGCGAGCTCCCTGGGGTGGGATTTATGTCTGGTGGGCCTCTGAGTCCTCCAGAGCACAGACCTGGTAGTACAGCTGTTCTGTTACTGCGCCTACTACATTGTCGTGTGAACAGTGGCTTAACTTTCTCTCTTATGGACACACTGTGATCTTTTGAAGGGTGGGCAACAGTGAACAACGAATAATGAAGGGATAAAGGAAGGAAGGAAGGAAGGCCTTGTATTTTCAGCAAACACAATCTTCCTAGTGATTGTCCCACTTCATTGAAGATGCTATTTATTCTTGCTGCCACCGTCACCTTTCCGGGGTAGGGGTGGGGAGGCATCACAATCTTGGTACTACCATTATATTCTGATTCCTCTGTGTTTTTTTGTTTGTTTGTTAATTTCTGTAATGAGTTGTCAACGGTTGTTGCTTCTATTGCAACCCGACCAAATCCTTACTATTCTCCCTGCTACCACCTTAATTCAGGTTCATTGCTTCTTGCAAAAACTATTATAAATGATCTCCCACCTGAGCACCCCACACCAACCCATGTACACACACGTGCTGCTGCCACACAATCTTTCTCAAATCGTAATCGCATCACGCCAAGGTCTTGCTGAAAACCTCCAAAGGCTCCCTTGGATCCACGGAATTAATTTCAGATCTCTCAGCTAGACATCGAGGCTCTATATTACCTCATCTACATTCTGATTCTAATTTCCCACTGCTACCCTAACGACAATTTCTCTTCTTCCTTTCTATTCCCCAATCAAATAGGACTATGAGCTTTTTATTAAATCTCTTTTGCCTTTCCCAGTTCTGTTACTTCTGCCTGGGGCCCTCCTCATTCTGTCCTTCGAGACCCATTGGAAATACCAGCTCTTTCATGAAGTGGGGTCCGATAACCCAAAAGACAGATCTTTGCTTCCTCTGACATTGGCAACACTTTGTACTGCCCTCTTGGTTGGAATAAATCTCACTCTGTTTTATTTTTAAATATGTTTTTACTGATTTTTAGAGAGAGAGGAAGGGAGAGAGAGATAGAAACATCGATGAGAGAGAAACATCATTGATTGGCTGCCTCCTACACGCCCCATACTGGGGTTTGAGCCTGCAACCTAGGAATGTGTCCTGACCAGAATCGAACCAGTGACCTCTTGGTTCATGGGTCGATGCTCAACCACTGAGCCACACTGGCCGGACTCACCCTGTTTTATTTATAATCATTTGGTGCTCACCTTGTCCACTGCAACACAAGTGCCTGAAGGTGAAGGTCAGTGCCTTCCTTATTTTTCTCGTTTTCTGAGTCTAGTACAGAGTCTTGCACACAGAGGCAATCAAAATATTTGTTGAACTGAATTGTTCTCTCAACCTTCCTGAGTCTCTCAATACAAGTAAGGTCCTTACACATAATAGTGCTCAAAACATACTTGTTTAAGTAATTTCATAGTTCCAGAGCAAGATTTCCTGGCGTGTTTGTAACACTGACATTAACCTATTCATTTAGAAATCTCTCACTAAATAGCTGAAGGAAAAAGGAAAGAAACACCGACTCTAACATCCTCTATTCTTTCCTTCTGTTTTATATGATAATGCCTAACTCTTATTAGGTACCTATTGTGTACCAGGCATTGCACTCAAAGCCTTACAATACATAACTCCTGTCATCCTCCAAACAGCACCATCAGGGGGCACTTTTTCCCTAACTGATGGGTGGGAGATTTAGAATAGTAACTTGATCCCCCAATGAGCAAGCAAGTGGCAGGGCTGAGATTTGAACCCGGGCAGTTTCTGCCTCCACTGTCACCCTGCTGAGCCCCTTGATTTCCTCAGTTTTAAAAAGAACGTGTTTAAAAATACTTTGACCTACATCTTAAAGAAAATCATTCTTTGAAACATAAAAAACCGCTTGACTCAGATCATGTTAATGGAGGTAAAATTCAAGAACTGCTAAATCTATTTCATCCATCTTCCAATGTAAGCTTCAAATCTAGGAGGCTACTAGTTTTCTCAAGCTACATGCCTGGTCCATATCTGAGTATGCATGTAGTCCGCACCCTGAAGGACGGACCAGGTGGCCAAGGTGACATGCTCCCGGAGAGCTGAGAGTCATTCACTTTGGAAAGCAGTCTAGAAGTCTCAGAATCAGACACCCATTGACCTCCGTTCTCTGTGGACGTCTTTACACACTTGAAAACCGCTGCTGGAGGCCTGGACTCTGAGTGGAGGGCAGAGTTCAGGGGTCTGGGGTGGTCACAGGTGACCCACCAGTAAACGAGGCCAGAAATGTCTCTACCTTTGAATCTACAATCTGCAGAGAAAAAAAACACTGGTGTAGATATACTGGCCACGGTGCTGAAAAAGGGTACACCAGCAGTAAGAGGAAAGGAAACATGTTGAATTGGCCTAAATATGATAAGAGCACTTTGAGGGAAAACTCACACGCTGTAAGGTAAAGGTCATTTCTTTCCTGAAGTTTCAGAAATACAAGCATGGGAAGCAGGGATGGGCACCGGGTATTGTGGAAAATGACAGCCTTCGATACTCAGGCGCACTGAGTTCATATTCTGCAACCTCCCCGCGCTATCGCAGAAGTCATAAATACAAAGCACACCGCAGAAAAAGGAGTTTAAGTCAAGTGAAGATATTTTATGACCCTGCAAGCTTCTTAAAAGCACACTGAGTCGAACAGGAAAGAAAAGCAAATAGTTAATCCCACAATAAAACATAAAAGCAATTTTCTCCAGCAAACCTGAATAAATGCATATTCTTAATGATTTTGAAACCTCTTTTAAGAAATCAGCCAATATGACAATTAACTATATGTTTTTATAGAGACGGAATATCAAGTTAAAGCATGTCTATTGATGCATATTAAAGAAAAAGGTTCCGGCCTTTTCTGTTTTGGGTCATTACAGTTCTCACATGAACTCAATCCCCGAAACACCTTTACCATGACGAATGTGAAATGCTATTTCGATAGAGACCTACCTTGAAAGTACACTATTTCCCCTTGGAAGGCAACTTCCCCAACATGCTACATGCCCAGCACACCCTGACCTGTATAAGATTTAAAGGAGCTGGAGAAAAAGAAAAGAATGGTCCTCTCCCCATACATCTCAACCCTACTTCATGCTTTTTCCCTTTAAATCTACGCATTTTAAAACACTAATAATTTTGCTACTGTTTCCCCTGGAGCCTTCTCTATCAAGATTAAAGAAGGGCTTATTCAGGAACAAACAGGATACAGGAGTCATGGTTGGCTTCCAGGCAAGCTATAAATAGTGACAGCATTTTCAAGAAATCTTATGCCCAGTGAGGGAGTTGCCATTTAAACACGCAGCGCCGATTTTATTACAACGGTGTCACCAAAATGCATTGTTATGTGAGAAATTCAATTCTTACCAAGTTTTCTTGGTTCCTGGCTGCTATTTTCTGCTCCTCTTCTGCCCCGTTTTTCATGTATTTGACCTCTTCCACCGGTTTGATCCTATACTCATCTGAGTACCAAAAAAAAAAAAAAAAAGAAAAAAGACATTTGATAACTTTTTTCACAAAGGTAGGCAAGCGTCAGTGAGAAAAGCCCAATAGTGTGATGTGTTAAGAACCTTTTCCTGCGCTCTTTATTTGGGGTTCATTTGAAATCACCTGGATTGAACTTCACCAGCCTCTTTCTAAGACGCAAACTCCTCTGTCTACGGGGAAAGCTCGGCGCCACGAGGACAGCTACTGACAGTGGCACTGCCTGGCCCTTTTACAGGAGGCAGAGGGGGCTGAGGAAGCAGGCGGTTCCACCTGTAAAACTATTTGGGGTCTGCACACTCAAGGACATATCATGTCCTGGTCTAAGGAAGATGTTTCTCCTATGAACTAATATTTTCTTTATGAGAATGTGAGTTCAAAATACCAGTGGCAGCGATTTTCAGCAGTTCAGGTACACCTAATTTCTGAATTTTTCTTTTGTAAAAACAAAGTACTGTTTAAGACTAAAGAGTTTAATTGATCAACAAACTGATATAAACAATGGGAAATAAATTGTCCCTATTTGTAATCCCCATATTAAATATGGAGCATTCTGCAATTATTTCACACGCTCTACACACACACACACACACACACACACACACACACGCATGCACATACGCACACACTTCCATTTAACCTCTCTATAAAGTCACATGTACAAAGAGCTGTAATTCTAATGGATGTAACAGGTGGGTATATCATACAAGACTGGAGAGCACAGTGGGTCATGGTGAGACCTAAACTTCACAACAGCCAAGGAGAGAATAGAATAAATACTAATATTGATAAACATCATGAGACAAACTCAGGAAAAGATACAGCTAACGCTCTTTTTCCAGGGCAGAGGTTTGGTGATGACAATGATGACATTTTCATCAGAGTCCTATCAACAGGATATGACTTGAGCAAACGAGGTCCAAAATATGTGTGACTTTGAGTCATCTTTAGTCCGATTTGTCAGGGGGAAAAATCACAGAAACAATTGAATTAGAAAATTTCATCAGCTAATAAATTGATGATAGCCTAGCATATGGTATGAAATAATGTCTATAATAGGTTACTTGAAAGATGTCAATCAATAAAGAAGTTTGTATATCAGTTCAGGCAGTTGCAATATATTTTCTTATTGCCTATGACTAATTTGATACAATGAAATATTTTATATAATTTCCTGCCTTATTATTTATACCACTTTCTTTATAGTTTCAGGCTTCCTCATACTATCCCTTAGTAGACTACTACCAAAGATATTTGTCATAGCAATATTCCTCCAGGTAATTATGCTGTTCAAATGTCTCTTAAAATTATCACCCTTATGAAAGTAATACATGCGCATATATCTGAATAAAGACTCCAAGTTCATGGCTAAGCCAATCGTTTTTTCCACCTGATAATTCAAGGTAGTTATTGCTTTTGCTTCTTTCTAAAGAAATTAGAAAAACTGGTGAGAGGTTACAGTAATGAGCCCTGTAGGAATACCAAGTCCTAAATGCGCTAACAAGTTAATCAATGAATTCTGATCCACAATTACAACACACAAGAATTTCACTTTCCAATTTGATATTCAGAAGAGAAGAAAAGTGAATTAATAAAATCAGCACATTTAATTAAGGACTATTTACTCAGAATTTGGAAAAGCAGTTTTGATTTGTTTTCTTGTTTTTTAATAATAAAAAAAGGACACTGACAAATTATGCATCTAGTACAATTAGAGAAAGAAAAATAAAGGAAAAAATAATAGCTAAGATGGGCCTCCTTAACTTCAGTTTGGGACATTAATATTTATAAACCATGGTTCGCTGGGATAATTACTAACATTTAACTGATCTAAACTGTGATCTTAATGACTTACAGCGAGCCTCTAATTATTTAAATATAAATTACACACAGACACAGTACATTTTAACACAATTCCAGTGGATTGTAGGACTTTTGTTTATCGGATTCAAACACTCATATGATAGAATGGGGAAAGCACAGCATCTTAGGACCTAAGAAACCTTCTGAAGAACCTTCCGAAAGATGGCCCTTTAGCCAGCTGCAGAGAGAAGCTGCCCTGGCCTCGCCCCGTCCTCTGCCATCTGCCAAGCCACAGCCCACCGCTCTCTCAGCGCCCTTGCAATACTCAATCTTCAGTGTCTTCATCCCTCCAGGGAACACAACTGAACTGAAAGAAGCAGACACACTATTCATACTTTTCTAATATTTTTTTTCTTCAATGAACTGGAAGAGCTGCTGGCTACGTGACTTTCAGAGCAGCATTATCCCAAACACAGGCTTTCTTTTAGCATCAAGGCAGAGTCCTCACGAATGTAGAAAGAGGGTAGGGCTGAGCGTGTCATTAGCAGCCACGGCTGGCGAGCCAAGGCTGTGTTAGAGGAACGCACTGTGATTGGCTACGGAGAAAGGGAAAGCAGACAGCCACAGAGCCCGACCCATCGTGATTACTTACACACACACGCTGCACAAAAGTCATCCGGGCAGAAAACAAAGGAGCCACCGTTTGTACAATGGAAATACGTAAAAATGGGCTGTCGGATTTCTCAACGGCACGAAGATGTCCATCTGGAAACAGACAACTCATCACAAATGTGTCACCCATTTCCATGGCGACGCAGCCCTCTGGACCGGCACTCGCCAACCGGCCTCTGTGCAGACGAAAGAGCCCTTCGGTTCTGACAGTGAAGCCACCACCACTGAAATCTTGTTTCCCTTTTGTTGAAGGCACAGGGGCATCGATGTGGGACTGCAGGCCCCCTTCATCAGCCCGGCCACTGTCCCCAGCCCCAAGGTCCTGGCGACAGGACACTGAGCCAACCTGATTAAGGGGAGGGGGAGCAGGATCGTCTTCCTGCAGCTCCCGCACCCCTGTTCACAATTTTTCTCTTCTTCCTGTTGGTCTTGTCAGGTGGCTTATTCAAATGCACATCAGAAACAGACTGACACCCCTCCCCATCCTCTGTGTGTGTGTGCAGTTGCAAGCTGTGCAAGCCAAACAGACCAGGGGAAAAGCCGTGCTTTGGTGATACTGCTGGCATTTCATCCCTCAGGGGACATCAGAGAGGGGCCAATTGTTTCTGTGGCAGCTCCATCATGCCGAAAACACTGTTTCCCACCAAATGCCGGTACCTCGCTTTTGACATAAAGTATATTCTATGCATGTACGTTTTTAGAGTTAGAAGGGGATCGATTGGCTGGACTGCCTTTAGGTGAGTATGGAATCATCCCCATCTTCTGGATCCCCTCAATTCTTCCATTATGGACAACTTCCTAGGCCTGTCCCAGATCTCCCAGGCTTCTCAGATAGATCTGTGACAAAGTTACTTTTGTAATCAATAGAACTGACTTGTAAAGGAGTCAATCAGCTGGAGATGAGTACTGGAAGAATTTATAATACCGGAAGTATAAAAAAAGTTAACCATTTTCCTAAGTGTACATATTAGATGAGGAAGAAGGAAGAAAGCAGAAGACCCCTATATACGCTACACTCTGAGGTAAGAAGAAATCTAATAGTTGTGTTTTTAAAATTATATGTTTATTCACTTAATTGTGCATTCAGCGGTTGCTTCTTGGGTGTGCCCTGACTGGGGATGGAACGCACAACAGTGGTGTATTGGGATGAAGCTCTAACCAACTGAGCCACCCGACCAGGGCTACAGTTGTTTACTAAACTTTCATACCTTCTCACCCAGCCTTCCTTCGATCAGTGGTACATCTATAATAATAAACCCCATCTTTTCCAGACTGCTCCAGTTTCAAAAGTTCCGTGCTCATATCCTCATCTCTAAATAGCCCAGCACCTGGACATCTTAATGAAATGAGCTGGATGGCCTCTTCGTCCAGAATCTGCATGAAGATTCTTTGGTGGACTATGATTCTATGCTCAGGGAAACATGAGGGCTTGGGAAAGAAGGTACAAGAAGTATTTACAAAAACAGAAAAGCCAATTAAAAGAAACAAACTATCCTGCTTTATAGCATAAACTTATTCCCCTTGGGCTTTTCCATTGAACATTCTGTCTTTCAAGCAAACTAAATTTGAGTCCCCAATTCCTGGTACAACTTCAAATTCTTGCCTACGATCTTTATTTCCTTACTTGGAAGGATTTTTTTCAACAAATGAGCATTCACAGTGGCGAGAAGCGCAGCCTCTGGAGCTAGAAGACCCAGCATTATGGCCGTGGGCCAGTTACTTTTCCCTTCTGTGCCTTGGTTTCTCCATCTGTAATATTTCTGGTGCCTGATCTCACACCGAGCCACGTGAGTTATCACATGAAAACAGTGCCCAGTCCATAGTAAATGCTCAATAAATGTTCGCCGTTGCTGGTTTTGCAGGGAACACTATTTTTAAAGCATAAAATATAATGTAAACATCAACAATTGCTTTAACCAAAAATTGTGACTTTACTGTGTTAACAAATGAGAGAGGAAGTGAGAAGGGGGTTTATGGTCCATAATAAGCTTTGAGTATTTTTTTTTTTTGGACTACAGGCCTATATTACTTTATTGAAAATAGGAAATAATTTTGAAAGATTAATAAATAACATTTATTTTTGGAAAAAGAAAAGTGATCCTTATTTAAGCAAGACCCGGGGTATGACAAAATAATGCTCCTCTCTCCTCTTACATATCTTCCCACTATTATTGCCACTGGCTCACAGCCTAAAGTGAGGGCACCAGAGTGAATGGGTGAAGTTCCAATTTAGGATGATTGTTTCAGAGTCTAAAGGGTGAAGGCTGCTCTAAAGAAAGTAAGTGTGGAAGGAAAACCCCTTTTCTGGAAGGACAAAGAGGCAGGACGCTGGCACTACAAAGCAAGGATGAACAGATGAGGCCATTGCATTAGGAAAGAGTGGCCTTTACTGTGGGGCACTCCATCCACCTCATCAGCTGTTCAAGCCTCCACTGGTTAGTCATTCAACAAACATTCGTGCAACATTTGCTGGGTACCAAGCCCTGGACTTCCTCAGGGGCTCAGTCCTGTTGGTCTCAGAGGGTATACTTTTTCCCCTGCTGGGTTCTCCAAAAAAGAAAAAAAAAGATCTTTAATTTAAAAAATATCAATACGACAAGTACAATATGGGCAAACCTGCTCACTTCAAGTCCACCTTTGGTCTGTGGATAGCCTCAAGGTGAAATTCTTGGCTGAACTATATTTAGGCTTTTGAAATTTATATTATTCCCCTATCTGGAATCTCCTTCCCATCTCTCAGTTGACTCAGAGGTTATTCTAGCCCAAGTCTCACTTTCTTTATGAAATTTCTTCTTAATCTCTCTGGGCTACAAGTATCTCTTCTGCCTCCAAATTTCGAAAGTTCTCAATTTCACTTCTAAAATTTGCCCAAAACTCCAAGTTATTTCCTTCACATATGAGGTGATGTAGACTAATGGCAAACTGTTCTAAGCTTAAGATAGAACTGAATCTTCTAAGAATCTCTTATATGTTGGGGCCCGGATGCAGAACACTTGGACCAATTCTTGAGTTCAAAGATGGCTAAGCCACAAAAAGCAGGTGCACAGGTTAGCTGAAAACTTGAAGTAAGTGGCATTACAAAGTTTTTATAACTAGTTAGAGTGCCTTTAACCATATGCTTGACTCTGGTGAAAGCTTTACCTAAACTGCAAGCTTCTAAGTAAATATAAAACTAAGCACAATAACATTTCTATGACTGGGAATACCACAGACCAGTGATGACGAACCTATGACACGTGTGTCAGAGGTGACACACGGACTCATTTTTTTGGTTGATTTTTCTTTGTTAAATTGCATTTAAATATATAAAATAAATATCAAAAATATAAGTCTTTGTTTTACTATGGTTGCAAATATCAAAAAATTTCTGTGACACGGCACCAGAGTTAAGTTAGGGTTTTGCAAAATGCTGACACGCCGAGCTTAAAAGGTTTGCCATCACTGCCATAGACAATACATGACACAAATATAAAATAGTATCTATAGCTTAGATCAAAATTTAGCCTCTTAATCACAGAAAATCACTCGGACTTTGTAAGCCCAGCTGCGTTGTACTTCAAAAAGTAACATCTCCAGCCCTGGCCAGTGTGGCTCAGTTGGTTGAGGCGTCATTCCATGCCCCGAAAGGTCACGGGTTCAACTTCCAGGCAGGGTACATGTCCAGGTTGTGATTCTCCTTTGGGGCGCATTGGGCAGGCAACTGATAGATGTCTCTCCCCCCCACTCCCTCCCTCTCCTTTTCCTCTCTCTCTAGAATCAATGGAAAACATCCTTGGGTGAGAATTAAAAGAAAGTAACGTCCTCATCTCCAGCGGGGGAAGAGGCCATAGGCTGTGATGTAACAGCCTTAAGCACAAAGCGGAGACTCAGCTGCAGGACCGCACTCCCCATCAGCACCTCCCCGAGTCAGGCAGCCCCGACTGATCACCACTCTGTCCTCACTTGTAGCAAGTGCCTTCGTTCTTGCCAATGCAACAATTATTAAATGATTTGCGGACAACTGCCCATTCTAAATGGTTTGAACATTTCTAAAATAAGGCTTTGGTGCATTTATATCAAATATCAAATACTCTCACTTCTTTTCAGAGTGTGTTTCACATTAAAAAAAAAAATTAAAATAAGATGGTGGAAAACAGTATGGAGTTTCCTAAAAAAAAAAATTGAAAATGGAACTTCCATTTGACCCAGTGATCCCACTTCTGGAATATATCCTAAAAACCCCAAAAGACCAATCAGAAAGAATATATGCACCCCTATGTTCACAGCAGCATTTTCTTACGATAGCTAAGATTTGGAATCAGCCCAAGTGCCCATCAGTAGATGAGAGGATAAAAAAGCTGTGGGACATTTACACTATGGAATACTATGCAGCTGTGAAAAAGGGGGCCTTTTACCTTTGGGGACAGCATGGATGGACCTGGAAAATACACTGAGTGAAATAAGCCAATCCGAGAAAGACAAATATCACATGATCTCTCTTATTTGTGGAATCGAATGAACAAAACGAACTGACCAACAAAGTAAGACCTGAAGCATGGAGGCATGGAACAGACTGACATACCTTGATGTGGGGTTGGGGGGATGAGAAGAGATAAACCAAAGAACCTATATACTTACATGCATAGCCCCTGGACACCGGCAATAGGGTAGTGAAGACATGGGGCAGGGGCTGGGAGGAAGGGGATAGAAGGGGGTAAAGTGGGAGACAGCTATAATACTGTCAACAATAAAAATATATTTTTAAAAAGATGGTTTGACACATTAAGTTCTTCTAGTGGTGTAGAAATATAAGTTGTTAAAAAATAAGCAGGAAAATTATGTTTTTAGACTATATTTGTGGAGAAAAGACATGGAGGTATCTGGCCATGGGGTTTCTACTGGGGGAGGCATGGAGATTATACATATTTGTCTATATCCCCCGTTATGATATTTCATAATCCAAAAATGTTACTGTCACCAAGACAGCAGATCTCAGAAGCCTAGTGTGCCCTTATTCTCCAGTGAAACCTAATGCTTGTTTATACTGAACACCGGGAATAAAAGGGCTTGTGTTGGTGCTGGCTCCATTTCATCTTGCTTCGTGTAAAACCCCTTTCAGCACACCCTCCCTCATAAAGGTGTTACCTTTTTCAAAAACATGTTATGAACCGAAGAAGGAAATGGCACCAAATGTTTAAACTGGTCTGATGTTTCCAAGTTGACTAGTGATACTGCATACTTTTTCCATGTGCTGATCGTTCATTTGCAGTTCCTTCTGTGTAGCATCTTTTCGTATCCTTGGCCCTTTCTCTTCTTATTGGAGCTGTAGCATTTTCCTTATAGACTGCTGTGTCAATAAGACATATTGACTGTAAACGACAGCAACTTATGAACACACTTCTGTCCTGAAAGGTCTGGGAACAACACGTCTTGGTTATAGTTCAGACGTGAGAGGAAGGAAGTGCCGGCTTTCTGTCCCTGAATCAAGTGCCAGGCTATCCGCTACTGTCCTTTCTGTGTTTCTCTCCTTCTTTCCTTCAGCAGTATTTAGTGAGCACCTACTACGTGCTAGGAAATGTAGAGCTCAGTCCTGGGGCGGAGATAAGAAAATAAGCAAGGAGGGGGTCTAGTGTGTGTAACGATGAGAAGCACATGTGATAAGAACAGCAAGGAGGGAGCCCCCATGAGCAAGGCTGGGGGGAGTCTTGGAGGAGGTGACACATCCCCCCGGGATTCTGAGGGGCACTAGTGTGTGGGGAAGGACAGGCGCCGGCAGAGGGGACAGTGAGTTCAAAGGCCAGAGGAGCGTGGCAAGCAGGGGCTCCTGGTTGGCACACGGAATTCCTGGGGCCACAGAGAGGTGAAGAGATGAGGCCACTCCAGAGAGACCTGGTGCAAAGTCCCACAAGAGGCAGGCTCCATTTTGAAGGGAAATGACCACCCCCCACCCCCCAGTGTCTCGGCACTGAAGCCACTAATATAGGCAAAGCGTCCATCCTCTGGGCTGTCCCCAGCCTTCTCCTCCGGAGAGACCCAACCACCTTCATCCCAGGCTTTCTGCCTCTGAAAGAAGGTGAAACATACATGAACCAGATGTTTGAGGAAGCGGAGGAAGGACATATGAATATGACAGGGAAAGAGCCAGAGAGAGAAGACACAGAGAAGCTTCAGAGGGTGCCATCTTTATCCTGAAGTCAGCTGGGGCGGGGTGGGGTGGGGGTGGGGGGACTGGTAGGGATGGAGCAGGAGATGCAACAGCTGTCAGACCTAGTTCCTGCCTCCCCCAAAGCACTCAGATCAGGGAGTGGCTGAGATGGAGGGGGTGGTCTACCCTAGGGGCAAAGGAAGTGCCATCACACCTGATCCCAGCTCCTCCCTCCACGGGACACACATGGATCACCATGGGTGGATTTACGGCCCGCAGCCATTTGAAATGAACAAAACTAAAAAAAAAAAAAAAAGACCGTACCCTTTTATGTAATGATGTTTACTTTGAATTTATATTAGTTCACACAAACACTCCATCCATGCTTTTGTTCTGGCCCTCCTGTCCAGTTTAAGAACCCATTGTGGCCCTCGAGTCAAAAAGTTTGCCCACCCCTGATTTAAAGGCTTTCTCTTCTGGGCCTGGCTTTGTGACTTCACAGCTGTGTGCCCTGGAGGCAGGGGGTAGAGCTCTCGGAGTGGCTCAGCGTGCTGAGATGCCCAGTGCAAGAGTGCCGCAGTCCCTTAGCATTCCAGGGTCTCGTCCATGTGTTTGGAGAAGACAGGATGAGAGGTGCCCTAGGCTGCCAGGACCGGAGGGTGACACAGCTTCTCTCACGGCCGCACCTTTAATCATGAAGACCGGACCCTGCAGACCCCATTCTTGAATCACTTAATCATTTCAGAGGCCAGACAATATGTTTCCTTCATTCACTTGGGGTTCATTATCCAGGGACCAGGGGACTATTATCCAGTCATTAAGGGCCCCCAACATTCATCTCTGACAAGCGATACAGCCAGCTCCAAACCAGGCTGGATTCCTGCAGGAACGCATGCGCAACCAGAGCTCTCTATGGGAGGGGTTCATTTCTATGTCACGTCATAATAATTCCCAAACAAGACCCAGGAGGAGCAGAGGAGGCAGAGCCGGACCCCGAGAGGGAGGGCTTGCATGGCTGTGGGGCTGGCAGTTTACCAGGAGTCCCGGGAGCCCTGCTCTGGCTGTCCTGCACCGCTGGCTGGCTCTCTGCCCACCGCAGGACCAACTGCTGGGACGCCTGAAAAGTTGGAGACCAGCTAAGTCCTCCCTGCTGTTCTTAGTGGGGTTCCTGTTACCTTTAATAACCGTTTAAGATAAATGCCAGCCCATTGATAACCTTAATGCCTTAATACTCATTCAAGACAGAAGCCAGTCCGGTCCTCTATCCTGCCCTCTGCTTTAATCCTCATGTTAACCCCGTGAGGCCGGTATTCCAAGCCCCTTTTTACAGTTGCAGAGATTAGTCCCTGATTGGGTGGTCAAGAGGCAGTGGTGGGTTCAAATCCAGGCTGGTCTGAGTCTAGGGAAGAAATGTATCGGTGAGATGATAGAGGCTTAGAGCATGAATGGGTTCGAAAAGGATGTGGACAAAATGTATAAGTCACAGAGGTAGGAATAAAAGTTATAAAGACATCCAACCTTCGTAGGTAACATCCGAGAAAACGTGAGACCTCCTTGCTCAGGTCTCGGAGCCTTTCATCAGTGGATGCATACTGTCCCTGACAGTGCTCCTTAAGTTAGGAAATCATGTGCCATCCAATGAAGTGCTGTGACCCTTTTGTTCCCATGGCGACTGGACCACTACTGCCTCTATGAGAAAAAAAACTGGGTTTTCTCCAATATACAGTCAAGTAACGCTTGCAAGAACTTTACCCAAACTTGTTATTTTGAAAGATAACTCCATTTTAAGTCCTCTGCTATTACTACTGTAACTCTGGTAAATGATCTGAGCATTAAGACCAAGCAATAAATCAAGGATCTCTTCCTTTACTGGAAAGGGAAGGAGGAGGTGGAGGATGAAGGAGGAGAAAGAGCAAGAGGAGGAGGAGGAGGAGGAGGGACAGGTATCACTTATAGAGCCCCTTGATGTTCCGAATCCAGGTCTGACATACAGCAACCCATTTAATACAACAACTCTATGAAGTGGAACCATTAATGTCTCCACCATCCAGATAAGGGCACTGAGGCACAGAGCACTCACTTATGTATCTATACCATCTAGTGAGAGGGACTGGGCCAGGCCTTGAACCCAGGCAGTGTGACTCAGACTCCGGGCTCTTATTCAAGTTTCCCACACATATATTCTAAAGAGAATTTCTGATAAAAATTATCTCTGTGTACTGATTTCCTTTACAGAACTATTATGACATGATATCACAACTTGTATCCTCTCCCTGAATGAATGTCACCCTTAAGATAAACCTTTTCAGGTCAGGTATTAAAAAAAAAAAGACATTATAAAATAGGACCTAAAATAAACATTCGCAGTGATATTCTTTTCAGGGTAAAGTAGGAGGCAGTAACAGCAAATATGAAAAGAGACTCATAAGAGTGCCTCAGGTGCCCTCCTTTGCATATGGATTCCCCTCTCATCCAGAGGGTCTGAAAGGTGAGTTGCTTTTCTAGGACCGGCAGTACATTTCTGCTGATTCATTTGTAGTCAGTCCTTCACTGCCATGTCCAAGATCAATAGCCAGGAATCTGTAGGGTGGTTGGTCAGGATGAGGAAAACATATGACCACTCTAGAAACTCTTCCCCACCTATTGTGGCTGCCACAGAGTCATCACAAACATCGAATAATTTGGCTAACTGTGTGTGTGTATGTGTGTGTGCACGCGCACACACGTGCAAAGCATATGTTGATGTCCATCTGATTTGATTTTTTTAAAACATATTTTTATTGATTTCAGTGAGGAAAGGAGAGGGAGAGAGAGAAACAGCAATGATGAGAGAGAATCATTGATTGGCTGCCTCCTATATGCCCCCTACTGGGGATCGAGCCCACAACCCTAACATGCGCCCTTGACCAGAATCGAACTGATTTGATTTTTTAATTGAGTTCTGACTTAAGCGGATTTCTGTGAGGGAACAGATTCTCAGATAATGACCCGGACAGAGAAAAGCATTCGCACTGGAGCATCCCAGCACTCCCCCCCCCCCGCACCTAGCTCACCATCAGGCCAGATGGGCTCCGGCACTTTGCGAAGAGCAGAACTAATGAGAAGATAATATGGCCTGAAGCAAAACAGAAACAACAACAACAAAAAACACCAACAGCAACAACAAAAAGAAACCCAAGGGGGCTGGGATGGAGGGGAAAGTTTTGTAGAAGATTAGAGAAAGGGGGAGATTTCTGAGGTAGTGGAAAGACAGACAAAGGTCACCAGACTGGCAGAGAGCTAGGGATTCATGAGAGTTGATGCCAGTCCGGTGTAGAGTGGTTTATGAATGGAAGACCTCTTTGGGGTTCTTCGATGCTATTCAGTAAAAATGCAAACTGCTTTTCAATGATCTTTAGTGTTTCTTGTTAATAAGTCTCTGGATTGAAGCTGGCTTCCGGGGGCAAGAGGGGGATGACTTGATCTGGGTTATACAACCGTTAGAAAATATTCAGTGGCAGTAAAACCATTCACAAGAACAGGAAGAAACTAGATAGAGTTATTTTCAGTTAAAGTCATTCCCCAGTTCACAAGCATCGCCGCTGAATTTTGAAAAGGGGAAGAGATGTGATAAAATAGTGTAGCTTCTCCACTTACGAAAAATATGCATGACTTGACTTTCCCTGCAGAGCTCATGAACGAAAGGCTCGAGGTCCTGAAGGAAGGTCCTGGGGTGCTGGGGGAGGGCCCACACGTGGTTGGGAAGGAGGCGGAGGGCTCGCACCCTCTTTCTCTCCTTTCACAAGTCAGTACCTCTTCTCACGGGAGCTTCATTCATGTAAGATGAAAGATCACTGTGCGTCGCCAAGTTATTTTCCCCTGGCCTAGGGGACCAAAGTGTGTTCTGATGGTGACAAATAATGGCCCTTGGGAATGATGTGTCTGGGAGAGCTTATCGGGAGAGCGATGCAGTAAATAAAAACACACTACCTTCCACAACCTGGTTGGTTCGAACAAGCCTATTTTATTTTTATTAACTGACTGATTAAACTGCTTGGGTGACATTGGTCAATATGAACATGTAGGCTTCAGGGTGGGTTCCCATGCTACAAGATCTGAATATTACACCGTGTACCCACCACCCAAAGTCAAATCTTCTCCTGTCACCTTATATTAGGACTCCTTCTCACCCGACCCCTGGCAAGAACGATATGATTTCACTCACATGTGGGATATGAAACTGAAACTCATGAACATAAACAGCAGTGTGGTGATTGCAAGAACAAGCCTGTTTTAGTAACACATTTGCTCAATTTGTTTATAAACAACGATAGTGGTTTTGAATATTTATCTTTTGGGGAGAGAGGATGAGAGTCATTCATAAGGGCAGCTGAGCAGTTTAATTAAATTCCTGTCATCTAAACTGTATGACATAGCAATTTCCAAGTAGGCTTTGTAGTGAGAGCCTGAGGACAGAGAGCTGACGGAGAGGTGGTCCTTAGGACCCTCACCCACCGTGTACATGTAACCTATTTAAGGGTAGACTGTGATCTCCAATATTGTTAAAGGTAGCATTCCATTTTGCTTCCTAGAGGGATGCATAGTAGCAAAAAAGAGTCACTGTGTCACCTCATACCTGTTAGAATGTCTACTACCAACAGGGTGAGAGATAAGAAGTGTTGGTGAGGATGTGGAGAAAACGGAACCCTTGTGCACTGTTGGTGGGAATGTAAATTGGTGCAGCCACTAGAAACCAGTATGGAGGTTCCATAAAAAATTAAAAATAGAACCACCATAGGATCCAGCAGTCCTTCTTCTGGGTATATAGCCAAAGGAAATAAAATCACTATCTGAAAGAGTTATCTGCACCCCCATGTTCCTTGCAGCATCATTCACAATAGCCACGATATGGAAACAACCTAAGTGTAGAAATACATAAAGAAAATGTCATATATGTAATATATATATATATATATATATATATATATATATATATATATATATAATTCCATCGTGAGAAAGAAAGAAATCCTGTCATTTGTAACAACGTGGATGGACAAATGGCAGAGAAAGACAAATACTGTATGATATCACTTATATGCAGAATCTAAAGAAGTTGAACTCATAGAAACAGGGTAGAATGGTGGTTACCATGGGCCGGGGAATGAAGGAAATGGGGAGATATTGGTGAAAGGGTACAAACTTCCAGTTACAAACGGCAGAAGTTCTGGGGACCTAGGTACAATGTGGTGACTCTAGTTATTATACACTTGAAAGTTGCTAAGAGTAGAGCTTAAAGTTCTCACCACAAAAACAAAGGTAACTATGGGGGGGTGATAGATGTGTTAACTAACCTTGTTGTGGTAATGACTTTGCAATATGTAAGTATATTCAATCATCATACCATACACCTTAAATCTGTACAATGCTATGTGTCAATTAAATACAAATAAAGCTGGAAAAGTAGGAAAAAAGAACTGTAATTTTGAAGTCTTTGGATCCTTTAAATCAGATATTTTCAACATGTAGCAAAGTATGACAGGCCTATGCAATTCTATACAACAGGCCATAGTTTCATTTTTCACCCTATGTGGCTAAGACCAAGAACACAGTCATTGAATTAGAACTTAAAAACCGGGTATCCTATGAATCACTAGATAGGAGGGGCTTCTGTTGGCACAGAATGTCACCCTCCACTCCCAACCCGAACTGAAAAACTCGTGGGTCATGAAGTTGGTATTTAATGATTCCCCAAATACATACCGAACCTGGCCAGGTCTCACTATCTCCATTTATATCTCCCAAATCCAGACCACCTTCATCTCTTGCCTTAACCAGCCTCTGTCACTTCCTTACACTCTTGCCTCTTATAGTCTACTAGAGGCCCGGTGCACAAAATTTGTGCATGGGTAGGGTCCCTAGGCCTGGCTGGCAATCAGGGCCAATCTGTGGGGCAATGAGTGGGGTGATTGCCCCCCGCCTCCGCTCGCACCCACCTTGGATGGCCTGGGGCCTGTGGACAGCTCCTGCATTGAGCATCTGCCCCCTGGTGGTCAGTGTGCATCATAACGACCGGTCGTCCCGCTGTTTGGTTGATTTGCATATTAGGCTTTTATTATATAGGATTCACCACATAGCAGCAAAAATATGCCTTTCAAGTAAAAACCTAAGTCCACATGTGGCATGTACATTCCAACCCCAGCATCCCCTCTGAGTCTATCACCTACCACTCTCCTGGCATGAGGACTTCAGGCTTCACGCTGGAACCTATCAGCTACCTTCCTCAGGAATTTGGTCCTGTGGTTCCTCGCCTGAAACACTGTCCCTGGGTATTCTCAAGCCTTCCTCCCTTTCTTCAGGTGTCTGCTCAAAAACATCAACTGCTCAGATGAATCTTCTAGGACCAAAGAGTCTAAAATAGCTGCCCTGTGACTCTCCCCATTTTTATTTTTCTCATGGCTCATCCCTGCCTGACAGTGGATTAAATGTCTCTCTGCTTATTTCTTGTGCCATCGAGGAGGTAGGCAAAATAAGGGCTGTCACTGTCTTATTATGTGTCACCTCTGCTACTAAAAGCCAATTGAATAATCTCTCAATAAACATTTTGTGAATGAATATTTACAATTTTCAGAGTTCTGTAGGAGCTGAAAGCATATTGTATTTTATTTTAATAATTGGCAATTCAGTAACTGCATTGGGGAAAATAAGGCAAGAAACGAAGGAGAAAAGCTGTGGTCAAAATTCAAAATCTAAACACTTTTTTAATAAGGAAACATTTCTTGAATGAAAGAAGGCAATGGGAAGGAAAAGATGAATGAAAAAAAAAAGTGTTTAATAGCTGAAACAATAAATGCCAAAAATGCTGGGGGCAACATGAAAAAGAAAATCCTTTTTCATATATATTTTGACAATTTCTTCTTTGGTCATAGATCAAAATTGACAGTGACATTTACACAGTGAAACACGGGTGCCTGTAGCTAGGAGGGAATTCAAATGCAACTTAGCTGGTCTCCAATATGGTTTTTTAAATGGAAATGGAACGTAATCTAAATGGAGATTTGTCCCAGTTTGGTTTTGTTTCACAATGTGAAAATATTCATTAGTTTAGTAGACTGCTGTTTTAGTGCCAGGCTTTTTCACTTCAACCTTCATCTTGTACCCTCAACTTTTCATAAATGCAAATATCCATTTACATTATAACTGGAGCATGAACTTAAATTATCTTTAAGGAAGTGGACTGCACACACGTCCCCCACGGCCTTCCTCCATCTTATTTTAATTTTTTTTTAAAGGGCTGCACTTCCTCCTATGCACTAATCCCCTTCCCTAGCGTTGGCCCTTCTAAGAGACTTTACTTACGCAACCTTTCAAAAGCCATCAAAGACCATTTTCATTCACAGCTAAAAAATGTGTTGGCAATTATATGTTAGCAGGTTATTATTTACATATACATTTAAGAAAATTCTCACCCTAGAACAGGGGTCCTCAAACTATGGCCCGCGGGCCACATGCAAATACAAATATTGTATTTGTTCCCGTTTTGTTGTTGTTTTTTTTTACTTCAAAATAAGATATGTGCAGTGTGCATAGGAATTTGTTCATAGTTTTTTTTTAAACTATAGTCCGGCCCTCCAACAGTCTGAGGGACAGTGAACTGGCCCCCTGTTTAAAAAGTTTGAGGATCCCTGCCCTAGAATATGTTTTTCATTGATTCTTGAAAGGGAGGAAGGGAGAGGGAGAGAGAGAGAAACATTGATCGGGTGCCTTCCATAGATACTCTGACCAGGGATGGAACCTACAACCTGGGTATGTGCCCGATGAGGAACTGAACCTGGGACCCTTGGGTACACCATACGACACTATAACCAACTGAACCGTATCAGCCAGGGTGATTTAGATGTCATTTACCATTACAACCATAGGACTATTGTCTCTGCTATCCTTTAGAATTTGACTTTCTGTAAGTTTTGACTGTCTCTTGTCTTGAAAGTGACCAGGCTACAGTACAGTAGTTCTTGACAAAGTCAGTCATCTGGGAAATTAAATGTTCTCTTTTTGACTGATTTTGTTTGAAATTACCTTCTATTTTAGATTTCATTATCCCTTTCAAATAACAGAATCAATGTCCTCTACTACTGCATCTAACAAAAACTTTAAAACAGAAAGTCAGCAACTTGAATCTCACGTTGACTAGCAAGTGCACAACACCAATTTAAGCGTCGCTGGGTGAAAGATAGATAAAAACCCAGCCAGACAAGATAGAGGGGAGGACAGTGCCCCACACACTTCCAACTTTCTCACCTTCTAGCTCACGGTAACGCTTTGAAGCTACAGAAGGAAAATACTGGCAATACTTCTCTTTAATTTCTTAGAAGAAGAAAAAAATGACATAATGAAGCAATCAACACCTTAACTGACTCTGGACCATAAAGCTGTTCATTACGGAACACGACCACCACTATCATTTTATTTAAAAAAAAAATAAAAACAATGTGATAATATCATCTTTTCAGTGGCCCCATGGCTTCAGAAAAATGGAGAACTCGGAGTTGTGTGAGCTGTTCACAGTCTGGGGGCCCAAGTAGAGACTTCGAACATTGATGCCCAACTCTCGCAGAGCAAGCACCTGCGCTCAGTCCACTCACTCCCAAGATGTAGAAACTGAAGCTCACAGAGGTCACCTTGGAGCAGAGACTCTGGCTGAACCCAGAAGTCCCCCAGATCTCCAGCCGCTCCAGTCAACAGCTTCCTTATAAACTGGGCTGACTAGGCGACAGGCACTGGTTTTTGTCCATTTTAATAAAACCTCATGCAGCATGTAGGCCACTGTGAACTCTGAGAGAAGTTACTTCGGCAAAGAATGACAGTGGAAAATTGGAGACGAACGGAGAGATTAAGATTCAAGTCACAAAGGATGAGGACAGCTCCATTTAACATTAGTCACGTGACAACCCCCCCCCCCCCCCCCCACACACACACATCACCCTGTTGGTTTCTCCTCTTTATGCTTTGAAATGAAGAGCCCACTGGCTAAAAATAAACTTAAAATGGGGAATTCTATCATGGTTATTTCCTACCTTACAGCTAGTTCTCAAATCTTAAGCAACTTGTTGGGTACAGGTCTGAAAACAGGCAAATAAAAGCAGCACGAGTTAGCAAAGTTAGCTCTTTTTCCAGAGCCCTGAAGTTCACTGTCATCCGTTTTCACCACGGTGAAGTCCGTGTTGAGAGGTGGGGGACATAAGACCTTTGTTCTGGGTAACCATTCCTAAAGGATACTTCTGAAAACAAGGAAAAGGGCCGCACCTGCTAGTATTTCCAGTGGCAACAGGTATATGAAAAACACCGAACATTCTCTTTCTAAGCTGGGATCTTGACCACTTTGCTTTTCATTATTGTAACCTAGACAAGCAGTGACTTTAAGTTAAGAAGGAACGGGAAGATAAGGTAGCAAGGCATGGTGGTTAAATGTACAGATTTGGGGACTGAACTGCTAAGTTCCTATTAAAACCTATCCCATATGGTAGTATGAGAATTAAATGAATTCACAAACGGCAGAATACCTGAAATGAGGCCTGCCATAGAAAAGGTACTAAATAAAGAAACTGCGTTTACAATGTTTTCTAGATTATTCTCTTTTAAGAGTGATGTTCATCCTAGTGTGTTTCCAAAAAAAAGTATTTAATTTTTTTAAAAACCTCCTTTAGAAAAAGAGATGTTAAAATATGTGGAAAATACACCAGAAGCACAGAGATTCGCCTGTAATCGGCACCACCAGTAAAGATTGATCAGAGATAATCGTTCCTCGCCTTTCTCAGTCAATACCGAGAGGCTTTCTTTTCGGCCCATGTGCATATACATTAACTATACATTGTCTGCCTGGCCGACATGGCTCAGCACTTGAGCATCAACCTATGACCCAGGAGGGCACATGCCCAGGTTCAAGCTCGGTCCCCAGTGTGGAGTGTGCACGAGGCAGCCGATCAATGACTCTCGCATCATTGATGTTTCTATCTCTCTCTCCCTCTCCCTTCCTCTCTGAAATCAAAGAGAATATCTTTAAAATTTAAAAAAATGCATATACATTGTCATTCAATAAATGAAGACATCCCACATGCCCAAATTTCATAACCAGATTATTTTCCATTTAACCTCAGAGAATTTTAATACAATGAAGTGAACAAACAGAAATGCCCAAACAAGGAGATGAAGCCTCAACTTTGAAATTTTTGTTATCTTCCTATCCCCAAAGTCTAGAGAATTGGGGATTAATTATTCCAGACACTTGGGTTTCCTTTGGCCTAAGGAACCGCAGAGCCACACAGAGTCAGACCTGCAAATGAGTTCCCAGCCTCTAAAACACAGGCTTGCCCTTCCCCCTTCCTTCAGTTCAGAAATAAGTCCCCCAGATCCTAGTCCACAGGAGCTGGCTCAGGAACAGGGTACAAAACAGGGGGTGTCTTCTTACCAGTACTAGTGACTATCTGCCAACAACACCAAAAGAAACTCAATGTAGTCCTAGCTGGGTTTGCTCAGGGGATAGAGCGTCAGTCAGTCTGTGGACTGAAGGGTCCCATGTTCAATTCTGGTCAAGGGCACATGCCTGGGTTATGGGCTTGATCCCCAGTAGGGGCCATGCAGGAGGCAGCTAATCAATGATTCTCTCATTGATGTGTCTCCCTCTCCCTTCCTCTCTGAAATATATATATATATATATATATATATATATATATATATATATATATATATTTTAAAGGAAACAACAAAAAAAGAAACTCAGTGTATAACATGGCCCATAACATGTGTGTGCTCTCTCTGCAGAGCCCTGGAGTACCTGTCATGGAGGACTCATGGCGGTGAAGTTGGCACTGAGAGGTGTGGGCCAGGGGACTGTCATCAGTGCACAGGGTTCGGGCCAGCCCAACAGGCCTTGCATACAACAGGGCTCAGTAAATCAGAGCTTGCTCAATGGATGAGCCGGCGAGAAAGGAAGACGTATGATCTGATGCTCTGCTCTTCCGCTGGACTGAAAGTTCCTGGACTAGAGGAGCCGTGTACCAGCTACACTAGTGTACTAGTGTAAAAATCCCCAATGACACCTAACCCCGTGCCTCCTCTTTCTAAAGCACACGTCTGCTCCCTGAAGTTCTGAAATCAGACAGAGGCTCCACGGGAACGTATTACCTGCGTGAACACAGGCAAGTTTCTCACTTCTCACAGCCTCCACTCCCTCACCTGTGAAGAGGCATCACAGAACCCGGTAAGTAACAGCTGTCATTATTTTTCAGATCAGGTCATTACTATCAAACAACTTATAGGTCAGGCACTGTGATGCATGAAATAATGGCGACGTGTGATTAAATGATAAGAATTATCTCCAAGGAGTCAACAATGATAAAATAACGAGATCCTGGAGAGTAGCTAGATTCTTCTCTAAGAAGGAAATGCCTTTATTTTCCAATCACTTTACTCCTCTGTACCCCTAAAGCAGGCCTGCAATGACTTTTCCCATTGCCACGGTACCCATGCACATCTGGGCCAACACTCCGTGGAGCGCTGTGTTTCATGTTTTCAAATGTCTATTTCGTGCCGATTTACTTACTGGGCCTAAATGGTGTTTTTTCTAAAATTGGGTAAACTGTTTGCGGGCAGGTCACCTGACTGTTTGTCTCCACACTCACCAGCACCCGGGGCCTGGTTAGGATCAACTGGAGCTGCTCTCGCCTTGTAACTGGCCAGCGAACACCACTGGCAGAACTGCTATCTCCGGAGGACTTAATTGGATGAAGCAATTTTCCTCACTGTTGAGAATACTGTTATCAGAAACACAATTAAACTGTGACACCAATTTAGGATCACAAACTACTCGGCTGGAAATATTTAGCCGCTGAAGAACACTCAGGAAGGCCTCATGGGTGAATGGCGTGGCAGCCCGACTCCTGCTCTGTGCCAGGGGGATGGTCATGCCATTGCCACCTCCCACTGTGTCCCAATCCTCCCTCTAAAAATGGGGGCAAAGACTCAGGGTTTACCTGCAGCAACCAGTGCCTACATGCCTCCTCAAGGCAGTAACTGTCGCCATGGTTTTAGGTTCCTGATCCTATCACACATGAAGAATATATGATGGCTCTAGCATCTACTTTGGTGACACCACCAATGTGCTCTAATAAACAGAGCCATGTTGGATTCCCACGTGGGACAAACACCACACCATCAAGTGGTTGCATCCCCTGGCTCGTCTGGTTCTACGATGCTGTAGTGATAATACAGTCTCAACAGGGACTCGAGGCCTGTTGTATTTCAGGGTCTGTGATGACCTAACCTGAGGCGAGGCTGAAAACTTATGTTAAGAAATCAGCAGCAGATCTGGACTTCCTGTTCAGTGTTTTCTAAACGCTCAGCCAATTTCCAGAGGCCTGATATAATTATGACTCCTGAACTGCCTGTGTGAGCTCTGTGGTGTTTTAAAAAAAATTAGTGTACAATTTCCAAATATTTACAACTCTTGCCCTAATGTGAGAGTTTCTAAAGTCATTCCCCCACTGGTTTGGTAAAAGCTTCCCCGTCTCCTCTCAACATATCTGATGTCCAATGTACTTGTGAGCCTTCCCACTGTCTCTTGGCCAGAAACTCCTGTCCCACCTCATTCCTTTGTCTGTTATGCGTCTTTTGAGACTCAGCTGAGACCTTAATCATCCTCTTTTTTTTGTAAATCCTCACTTGAGGATATTTTTCCAATGCTTTTTAGAGAGAGTAGAAGGAAGGGAAGGAGAAGAAGGAGAGGGAGAGGAGGAGGAGGAGGAGGAGGAGGAGGAGGAGGAGGAGGAGGAGGAGGAGAGAGAGAGAGAGAGAGAGAGAGAGAGAGAGAGAGAGAGAGAGAGAGAGAGAAACATTGATGTGGGAGAGACACATCAATTGGTTGCCTCTCACAGGAGCCCTGACTAGGACCAGGGATCAAACCTGATCTTGACTGGGATTCAAACCCTCCACCCTTTGGTGTGTGTGCTGCCACACTCTAATGACAGAGCTACACTGGCAAGGGCTTAATCATCCTCTTTATAAGTCTTCCCCTAGACCCTGCTACATCATCAACATACGATACTCGCATTTTTTGTTGAGATGCCCATCGCGTATCATTATCAGGTCCTAAAGGCAGGGACCATGTTTAGTACATCTTTATAGCCCCAGTGCCTAGCACCTGAGCAGCAGATTGTTAGCACGTACTTACTTAGTAGACTGAACGGAACTACTAGGTTTTAAATGAAACCAACAAGTGCCAGTGAGTGATCAGACTCTGTTTACCTGGACAAACAAGTCTGACAGTCAAACCCCTGTTGCCCGGGGCTAGTTCAGTGACAGACCGATCTCCCTGGGACAGATCTCACCTGCCCTGAAAGCCCAGCGGAAGGCCTTTGGAAGAGGGAATCATGAAATCATACTTATCAAAATCGATAGCTGTCCTGAATGATACATATTAACTGGAAAAGTTGTAAACGGTATGGGAAAATACAAGGACGGATTAAGAACCACCTGAAACTCCACGACAGAGAGCTTGCCATTGTTCATGTTTTGGTGAACAGCCTTCCAGACATTTCTTTTATGCACAGAATTTGACTCATACTCTAAACAAAGCAAACTGACAAACAAGGTATGCTGGGTAAAGTCAGCATCTTCCTTAGGGAATAAAGGAGGTAACAATGTACAACTACAGGTGGTGTCAGATGGGTACCAGCCTTATCCGTTAATATAAGTACCGAATCACTATGTTATAAACCTACAACTAACATAACATTGAATGTCAACTCTAACTGGGGGAAAAAAATTTTTTTTAAGTCAGCATCCTCAATTCCAGCCACAGTCCCATTTCTTTAAAAAAGAAAAAAAAATTTTTTTTATTGATTTCAGAGAGGAAGGGAGGAAAGAGAGATAGAAACATCAACGATGAGAGAGAATCATTAATCGGCTGCCTCCTGCACGCCCCACACTGGGGATTGAGCCCACAACCCGGGCATGTGCCCTGACTGGGAACTGAACTGTGACCTCCTGGTTCACTGGTCAACGCTCCAACACCGAGCCATGCTGGCTGGACCAGTCCCACTTCTTTAGTTAACTGCACCGGCATGGCTCTTAGCTTCAGTTTCCTTTTGTATCAAGCGGGGAAAATAATGATAATCACAAAGAAAAAGGCCTTACAAACTGTAAAGTATGAGTCAAACTAGTCTTTTGATTGAAAGATAACACATATTCACACACCTCGCACAGAACAGAAGCTGGTTTCTGCGCAAACCCATCAAACACGTCTCCTGCCCTTACCGTTCTTCTTCAGGCTCAGTGGAAACAAAATGGGTGGGGGACGATTTCCTCGCTGACCTCTGGGAAATCACAACACCAGAAGTCAACAGAAACCTCCCAGGCCAGCACAAAAGTTACGTTGGCGGCAGCTAAGGACCCTCACGAATCAGCGCGGAGAGATGAGCCAGTTAGTATGCGCCTCCTCATCTGCCCAGCTGCAAATCTCGGCCTCTCTGATGGTTCTGGGCACCCGAAACCCTCCTCCCAGCCGAGCGCACCTCCCACCTCTGCAGAGTCAAAGCAGAAAATGGGGGCAGCTGCCTCAGCCCCACCCCTTTCTCTTCGATTCAGTACGAAGTAAACTCCCAAATTGAAACCTGAAAAGAAGTTCTAAACACCACCACGGCCTTTCAGTGACTTAAACCAGCACTACTCAGTACCAACGGAATGGGAACCACACATGCACTTGGAAGATTTCTAGTAGCCACGTTAAGTTAAAAAGAAACTGGTGAAGTTAATTTTTAAAATGTTACATTTAACCCGATATGTTCAAAATATTATCATTTCAACATGTAACACAAAAATTATTAATAAATGCCCTAGCCCGAGTGGCTCAGTGGATAGAGTGTTGGCCTGTGGACTGAAGGATCGCAGGTTCGATTCAGGTCAGGGGCATATACCTTGGTTGCAGGCTCGATCCCCAGTAGGGGGCGTGCAAGAGGCAGTCGATCAATGATTTTCTCTCATTGATGTTTCTATCTCTCTCCCTCTCCTTTCCTCTCTGAAATCAATAAAAATTATTAATTATTAATTTAAAAAATTTAATTAAAATTATTAATTAAAAATTATTAATAAGCTATTTTATATTCTTTTCTTCATACTAAGTCCTCAAAATGCTGTGTATACCTCACACTGACAACATACCTCACTTAGGACTAGTTATATTTCATGTGCTCAACAGTCACATGTGACTAGTGGCTACAGTATTGAATGGCAAGAGTTAAATATCATTTTCCCTGTTACTGTCTCATAAACTCAAACAGACGAATTAATCTCCACTGTACACAGAAATTATTATAGGAAAAAAACAGTGATTTATTACTTTGCCTCCAGCTGCTTGGAATCTGGAATCTGACATATTTGGATTTGATAAATTTTCTCATTTAATCTTCACTATCACCTGTGAAGTTGGTCTCTACAGTATTTCAGATGAGTAACAGTTTGGCATGACATCACACACACACACACACTCACCTGTTACATGTTCTTAATTTCTGTAGCCAAAGATCAGAACAGAACCGAAGTCACGCAGCAATATAGAGCCCAAGTGAACGAAATCAGCCAAATTCTTGCTTCACTGCTGCTCTTTTATGCTCAGTTTTACACCACGATCCCAGAAGAAATTTCCATAGTATTCTAAGCACTTCCACTTCAGGGAGTAGTACTTATAAACATTAGACTCTCTTGGTCCTTAAGCCAAACTCAGCACCAATCAAGGCCACCTGGTCATCCGGGGGAAGTGACATGGTCAGGGATCAACCTGATCGCCCTGCCTCCAGCTCCTGGCATCCTGGAAACCCTGTGTCCTCGTAGGACCATGCAGTCCCTGCCTTCGGGGGCCTCACCAGCTCCTAACAGAGATGACACATATAAACACACAATGGAAGATCAGACATATAAACAAATAAACCCAGTGTGTAAGTACAGTAGGAAGGAGAGAACTTTGTGAAGGTGTTAGGAAAGTTTCATGCAAGTTTAGGTGAAGTTCGGGAAAAGAGCAGGACTTAAGGAGCTGAAGGCAGGAGCCAGGGACCAGGCCAAGCAGAGGTGATGGTGCAGCGGGGGGGCCTGGAGGACAGGGAGTGTGCGATGAGGACGCAGGTGAGCTGTCAGTCTGGCTGGAGGACAGGGAACATGACGGACAGAGTATGAAACGAGGCTGCAAAGGTAGGCGTGAGCCATTTCCATGTTCACTGAGGATTTAGGATTTCACCAGCTGAGAAGTAGGGGCAATAGAAAGTTCTGGAGCAGGAGCACTGACACGACACGGGTGTACTTTTGAAAATCGGACACAACCTGACGTAGTGCAAGAAATGGACATTTAAAAACAAGCAAAGAACAAATACCCAATAAAGGGGGTTCATGGAGATCAGGCGAGAGGACACTGCACTATTCTGGGGTACAGGCTACCCCAACATAAATTCTGGTGGTGGCGGGAAAACTGATGCTGAGAGAAAGCTGAGATTCATAGGATCTGGGAACTGGAAGGGACAACGTCCTCAGGTTGAAAGCCTTTTCTGGACTGGTAACCCTCATGCAAATAGGAAAGTCAACAGAACTAATGAGTTTTCCCCTCATTGGGAGGAGCTCAGAAGAGATAGTGACCTCAGGTTTGATATATTCGTTTCCCGAACCTGTTCTATGCACCTACTTTAATAGACAAAGTGGATGACTGCTGACAGAAATCCAGTAAGCACCTGGCTTTCCTTAGAAGTTGCTTAACTCGTTTATGATAACATGAACCTGCTGGTCACTTATTTTATGCAAACTGGTCTTGGCAGTCTGCTCAGCTGTCCTCTGAATGACCTCCCAGATCTGCAGGCCATTCTTCACATCTGCCCTGACCAATGAGGGAAGGGAATTCCCATCTGGAGATGAGCTCTTGGCCTGGATATTACTTCTGAAAGGGCCACAGTATGTAAGGCACAACTCTAGATCCAAAACTTGCTATGCTTTGGTATTTAAAGTGACAGAAAGTCTCTGGGTAAATGTCAGTGCTAAATTTCCGCGTCGATGACCTGAATTCTATGAAATCTAGAAATCAAGGCGCCCATTTCTCACTCAATCCTTCATGGTGGCATAGTCTACATAAACTCTGTCTCACACTTCTGGAGTGGTCAGTCTCCCAAATAAACCAAAATATCACAGAGATCAAACTGCTTCATAAAAACAGAAATTACCATCTGTCAAAACACATTGCTTGATCAATGCTCCCCAGCATGTCCTTGGAAGCTACAAAATTAAATTAACACCTTTAGGAAAAGGATCGAACGTGTGTGCGCACACATACTCCAGAGCTAGCCCCAAATACTCCACGCTTCACAGACTTTGTCAACACGTCAGCAACACATGGTAATAACATTTTCAAACATTTAAAAACATTTAGCTTTTAAAAAGTGAATGAGGCTACTTTATTCATTAAAAAAAGGATGTGTGATGTATAAAGCAGACTATACCTGTCCAGGTTGGAATATAATCTGGTCATGGACTTCTCGTGGCCTCCCTCAATGGGTGTGGGGACCAGTCTCCAAAGAAGGCCCCCAAAAATTCCTCCCCGCCCTGTGGCACAGACCCAGGAGATGGAGAGCCTCTGGGCTCCCCTGACGCTGGCTGGGTCTTGTGACTGGTGCCAAAAGTGACATTCTTGGACCTTCCCGCCCAGGCATTAGGCTGACAGCTTCTACTTTATCTCTTAGAAGCACACACCCATGTGAAAAGTTGGACGACCCAGCCAGAAAGAGGTCTAGGGGACAGGGAGGCCTAGAGCCTGGTTGGTCCGTTGAGCCGAGTTGCATTCCTAGCTGGATGCACCTGCATGACTGAGCTCAGGCAAAAACAGCAGATGAAACCCAGCTACCCCATAGATTCATGTGCCGCTTCAAGCCACTAAGTTTGGGGTACTTTGTTACACTGAAACAATGGGTGACAAAAGATATCAAACGGGCATGGCTGGTGTGGTTCAGTGATTGAGCATTGACCCATGAACCAGGAGGCCACAATTCGATTCCCAGTCAGGGCATGTGCCCGGGTTGCGGGCTTGATCCCCAGTAGGGGCTTGTAGGAGGCGCCGATCAATGATTCTCTCTCATCACTAATGTTTCTTTCTCTCGCTCCCTCAGCCTTCCTCTCTGAAATTAATAAAAATACATTTTAAGAAAAAAAAGACATCAAATGGTTAAAAGTGGTCCATCCAGATCTATCATTCACCTGTGATCATATTGGCTATTGTACACTTCCACTGCTTGCAAACAAATGTCAATGGAGAAACACAGATAGGACCTGCTCTTGTGGTGTTCAAGCACTAGCATTCAGTAGTATCCAGGACACTGGCACTGACGTGCAACACTGGACTCTGACAATTCTCCCCCCAGGCCCTTGTAGGATAAGAAAAAATGTCCCTTGATTGGTTTAGGGAGCTCTCTCCCTCCTTGTATTCCTGCAAATGTTTACTAGAGAGAATAACGAGATGACAAATGCAGGAGTGAATAAAACTTCAATATGAGTATTAGGAGGATACAGAAAAGTTAGAGGCCGCAGCTGCACTTTATGGCATGGGCATGGATGGCGTGGAGCCACACAGACTGGGCAGGCTCAGGCTGGACTGGATAATCAGCCTCAAGTTTGGACCCTTCTCTACATCCGCACCCTTGCCATGAATGCACTGTGGTTGGATGTACTTCTCTCTCTTGTCTCTGAAACTGTTCACGTGACTTGACTTGAATGTTGGTACCAGTGCCAGCTCTAAGCCAAGCTTAAGAGGCACCCAGTGTATCGCTTGCACATTTGCCCTTTGCAAAAGGAGGGCATGCCCCCTTGGCTCCCTGGTCCCAGGAGGAAGATGAAAGACATGGGGCAGAGCCACTCCAGCTGACCCACCAACTCGTGATTGAGACAGACGTGCTCACTGTTGAATGCCGCTGAGACCCGGAGGCAACAACTGCCCAACACAAGGCTCCTTTATTAAATACTAACATTTGCAAAATACACATGGTACTTTCAGGCAATAGAAAGTCTTCTCGGCTATGAAAGTTGTAACTAAGTTAGCAAATGGATGTTTAGGTTCCAACGAGCCATTTTCCCAGAAACTGTGGTTTCAATGATCTAGATTCTAGTTTTATTAAGATGCTGTGTTCCTGGTCTCCATAGCTCGAAAGCCTATGTAGTCATCACTAGAAACAAACTTGTTCCAGGAAACTAGTACTTCTTTTTAATTTTTATATTTGTTATTGATTCCAAAGAGGAATGGAGAGGGAGAGAGAGACAGAAATATCAATGATGAGAGAGAGCATCAATCATCGATCGGCTGCCTCCTGCACGCCCCACACTGGGAATCGAGCCTGCAACCTGGGCATGTACCCTGACTGGGAATTGAACCGTGACCTCCTGGTTCACAGGTCAATGCTCAACCACTGACCCAAACTGGCCTGGCTAGTACTTCTTAAAGAAACAAAATCCTCCTCCCCATGTATACCCGTCCACCACAAGCAGAGCATTGGGCCTTCCATAGCATTCCCAACTCGTCACCCAGGGACTGAACCAGCCATTACCCTGGATCAAAGCCTAGAGGCTCTAAAGGCAGTAGAATTGTGTGACAATGACTGTGTAGTGCAACTTCAGCTGATTGCATGGAAACATTATTTCAATGAGATTCTTGATCAAACATGAGATCAAGAGGTACTTTTATGAATACAAGTGCCATGCAAATGCCAACTAGTGCGTATTACTGCTCAAGTAACTCAATAAAAACTGCTGCAGCTGCCTTGTACTAACTGGAATTTTGTACTAACACACAGACCATACTTCATCAGAGCGATACTTGATCTTCCAAGGAAAAGCTTAAGGTCAGGTGAACTCCAAAGCCTAGAAGGGGCCGGGCAGGCAAAGTCCCTGGGCAGTGAGTGAACTGACCACCAGGGAGGCTTCGTGGTCACTGGAGGTGACAGCCTGATGCAGGGGAAACGCTACCCACTCCGCCATCCACACGCTTTACCAGCTCACAGCTCCATTTTGAAATTGAAATCCATTTTAATAAACACTGTCTTTATAATTATTCAAAGCATGTGTATACATTTTTGAGAGGCACCCTGTATCTGCAGGCCAGATGTGGCCATAAGTTGGCAGTCTGTGACCTTCTCACTAGATATTCTACAGTCACCTTGAAACATCATAGAAAGGCCAAAAAATGATTATTCGATTCATTGTATTTGTATTTGTGACTCAGAAATGTTATCATTCACATAAAGAATAACTCTATTAACAACCTCCCCCCCGAAACGCTTCATTCTCTCATTTATTAATCCTCACCCTCTTCACTTTTGGACCTGTTTTCAGGCTTATAGTTCTGCCAGGACACCCTGTGGATGCTGTCCCATACACCTATTTATGTCCTATTGAAAACTTGATTTAAATGCTAGCTTTGGCATAAAACCCTCATGGTCCTCCTCGAAGCCCCCTACGAATAAGTTATAATGAAAATTGTCCAATGTATGAGATCTGCATTGATTTCTCTCACATCTCAGCCCTTCCCCAACACCCCCCAAATGGTATAACATCATAACACTACAAGGATTCACTCCCTCGAAAGTGAAAGGCCTGGATCAACAGGTCAAGACTAAAGTTCAAGGGCACTCACCGCCAAACACATCTCCGTTCTGGTAGTTTTTCCCTTTCTGGGCTTCCTCTTCGTTTTGAACAGTGGCAACATGCTTGGCGGAGGCACAGCCCATAGTCTCATTCGCTCAGCTTCAGCCGGGCTGAACTGCAAATCATCTCTACAGACACGGGGACATTTTTCTTCTCTTTAAACACGAAGAAAATCCGCCTTCCTGCTGAGTGGGTCGAGATGTGCGCACCTGCCAGAAGCAAAAGCTAGATCAGAATGAGTGAGACAAAGCCCATGTCTGGGAGTCTTGCTGTGCTGTGGGACAAGGGATGTACCAGAATCCCTGCACGGCCTCACTGTGCTGGGGGTGGCACTGAGCCCTGCAGAACGCAATGCAACATGGACCATCCTACCTGATCCCTGCTCAGCAAGCAAGAGCAGAAGGCATGGACCCTATTCCACACGTGGCTGAACTCTTTAAGGAGATAAAAATATAGATACATATTTATTTATTTATTCAAATAAATATGGGAGTACTATTACTTGGCAGACACAGGCAAGCACGTTTGGTAATGTTCTGGAATATCAGAAGCCTTCAGAGGAAGGAAAGCGTGCTCATGAGATGCACATCATTTGGGCGGCTGGAGAAAGTTCTTCTTCCCCATCCTGCCCTGCAGGCCTGACCTCAGCTTCTCAGATTTTGCCAGGAGGAGGTGGCCTTCCTCCTGGACCATGGACTAGTTTACACATTCCTGGTGGGTTCTGCAAATAATTCAGCATTTTATTTGACCGGAGGTGACATTGTTTTGTAGAATGAAGGAAGGAGATGAGGGCAAGGACTTCAATTTACTTTTGTCCATTTTCTGATTCGCTAGCTGAATGTTTTAAGGACTGAGCAATGTAGAAATGTGAAGAAAACAAAGCAGCTGTCTATCTCTTTCAGAGTCTTGTGTCTCCATTTGATCTCTGATGAACGACAAAGGAGATAATCCCCTGGTTAAGTGAATTTACCGTCCCCCACCCCATCCAAGGTCATGGCCCAAATGCTCAGGGTTTGCTCTGCTCAGCTTGCTCATTTTTATTTATTTTACTCTTTCATTATCCGTAACCTGTCATTGTAGATGACTTACTCCAGTCTTATGGATGTTTCCTTTGGACCATCTACCCATTCACTCATCTCCATCCATCCCACCGTAATACAGGCCCTCACCTACTCACGCTCATGGCAGGAAAAGCAGCATCAAGCTACTGCTCTTAATCTTCATTAGCACCCTCCTCTCATGACTCTCCTGCCTCCTTTACAAAGAATTGATGCTTCTCAGTCCCAAGAACAGATACCAAAACGCAGCTGCAGGCTTCCTCTTCCAACAAGATTGCTGCCCCCCTGAGCCCCTCTTCCTAGAGAGTGAATGACATGTATCAATCGGTGTCATGAAATCAAGTCATTTCAACCATAAAATCTCAGCAAAGGGAGGTTTTTCAAATTACCCTAACACTACAAGTTAATTCTGAATCAATCTAACAAATGAACTGAGATACAAAGGTAACGTTCTTAAATGGAGCCAAGCAAATGCAAATTTCAATATACTAGTAAACTCTACGGCTACAACACTGACCATGTCTTTGCATAGTTTTCAGACTATGTTCTATCACTGGTTGTATGAAGTCATTAACAGTTGGTAGAGTTTTACAAACAATAAAGATTCTCCCCCTGCCCCCAGCCAATGCTTATCATTTTTCTATATTATTAGGTAGCCTCGTATTAAAACATTTTCATGGTTTTAAAGCTATATGGAACACACACATCCCTATTCTTATATTTAGCAATAATGCCATTAAAGAAACAGTATTTTGATTTGATGGTCTATTCATACTGGGCTATAAAGCTTAGGGACTTGATGGGGTACATGTGCTCACATTCATTTTAAAAAAACCACACAATACAGTGTAGTAAATGCCACGATAGAGGTTTCATAAGAATCTATGACAATGCAGAATTCAAAAAAGGAGATTAAAGGATGACAGGGCAAAGGCAGGATTAAAACAGGAAGTGCTATTTTGTAGGGTCTTAAAAGTTTGGTAGAAATTTGCCAGGCTGAGATGGTAGCATCATCCACACGTAAGGAACTGCCTGGGCTAAGATACTAAATAGAATGTGGAAGAGCACAGTGTGTGTGTGTGTGTGTGTGGGGGGGGTCCTGGAGGAGGCCTTGCTAACTTTATCCAACTTAAAGATAAACTGAATAATGTCATAAGATATAGAAAGCCTCATTCCAAATTTTTGTATAATAAAACATGGGATCTCTTTATTTTTAAATGTATTGGGGTGTACTGGTTAATAAAATTATATAGGTTTCAAGTGTACAATGCAATAATCCGTCATCTGTATATTGCATTGTATGCCCACCACCCAAAATCAAATCTCCTTTCGTCACCATACACTTTCTGATCCCAACTTGAGCATACCTTGAGAGATATTAAATGAGTAGTGTCCAAATCCATTCTGTCAATCCATCATGGTTTTCAAAGAAACATCATTGACATATGAGACAAGAAGAACTATAGGAGTCGGATTCAGTTGTAAGGGTAGAAGAGGGACTCCTAACCAGGTGGCTGCTAAGGGTTGTTGTGATTGCTGCTGCTGCTGCTGCTACAGGTCTGCATTCCCCGCCAGCACTTCTCAGGGCGCCACCTCTTCCTCCACTCCTCCAGCATGACCAGGGAAGATCGCAGGTGTGGGCTCCCAGAATGAAATCCTCCCTTTTTAAAAAGGAATGTGGGCAAACCACCTCACACGTAGGTGAGCAACCGACTTGAAAGGAGAAACCTCACTTGCCTCCCTGTCTGTTGCCACCTCTTCCAAATAAACGAAGTGAAAATAGGAGGGAGAGCGGGAAACCTAACAAAATTCCCAAAGGACAGGGGAAATCCCATGACAATTCACAGTTGTCCACTCTGGGATTCTCTCTTTCCTCATACGCTGTATCTCAGACGTGAATTACCCTTTGCTACCTACCTCTGAAAAGCACGGTGCAGTGTTTTAAAGTTGTGTTTGTAGCAAAAATCTTATTGACTTAAAAAGTTGAAATCACATGAAAATCAAATTCATGGCAGCAAGCTAACAAACATAAAACATCCTCTATAATAAAAGCCTAATATGCAAATTGGCCAAACAGCGGAATGACCGGTGGAACAATTGGTCACTATGATGTGCACTGACCAGCAGCCAAGGCAGGTGCCAGTGGGGGTTCCCCCCATTGCCCCACCGGTCTCCCCACAGAGGGAGGTGACCAGCGGCAGTGGGGGGCAGGGCCAGCGAGCAGGCAGCGCCAAGCTGGCCAAGGCAGGTGCCAGCGGGGGCCCCCTGATCACTCTGCCTGTCGCCCCAAAGATCGGCCCTGATTGCCGGCCAGGCCTAGGTGCCCTACCCATGCTCAAATTTCATGCATCGGGCCTTTAGTATAAGAATAATTTTTAAAGGCCTTCTCTGTTATTCATGCATGGAGGTGAGGGGCATGTTACCATCCAGATTAGATGGGATTTATATTCAATTGAAGTGATCACTCAGGACGTTCCCATGTATTATGTTTTAAAACACAAACACTATTGCTCAATAGGAGCACTCTCCAAATCATAAATAGGTGTAGATTTTGTTTTCAAAACATACACACTATATATTTTACAGCGATAATATCAAGACTGATGTTTTTAAATTTTACTTCATCTAACTATATATTAATATCTTGCCCATCTTGAAGGTGATTTAAAGCCATTTGAGAGGCATCATTAAATCTCCGTAAAACTGATGGATCACTGGGGAAAGTGTTTTACTATGCCATTTGCATCCTGCACATAAACAATTATCCAATCACTCATTCATTTAATCAACGGATAACTGACAGACATGTGTTTGGTGGGTATTGGGGATAAGCCAGGATAAGGTTTTCCTCTCAGTCCCCACAGAATATGAACAGAGAAAGGAGATCATTAGAAATGTTAGGGAAAGAAATAGAATATTGGGGACGAGCTATAATTATAAGAAATATCAATCATGATGGTTCCGTTCTGTATAGAGAAAGCACATTGTAACCGGGCTGAGAGTTGTACACCCTGGGACATGGGAGTTAACTTCGGAATGCAGTCCATCCCCCTTTTCTGAGAACTGCCTGGATTAATAACTTGGTTGCTGAAACAATCCGGTCCCCCGAGGCACCCTCCCTCTGTGACTCTGCCCCCTCTCCAAACCACATTGCCTGTAATCTGTAACCTTTATACCTTGCCTACTTCCCATGCCTGTAATTCCTACTTTCCCGTGTAATCATTGTCCTTCTACCCAATATAAGCAGCTGGTTTATGGGGAAGGGTAGAGCAGATTTTTGTGGATGACCTGCTGGCATTATTGGAATAAACACTCATACTTTGTATATTATGACTCAACGCTGTCTCTGCTTAATTGGCTCAGGTGGTGACAGGCAGCCTGGACCCATTGGTTGACTGATTTCAGAAAGACCAGTTTTACAGCAATGTGGTTGGTACACGTATTGCAGGTTAAATACAGGATGACAGGGGAGTTCGCCCCAGGGCACCTGATTCAGCCTTGGGAGAAGGAATGTAAAGGAGGTAGGGTTCCTGGTTTGAGACTTGACCAGGGAGGGAGAGAAGGAGGGAGGGAAGGAAGGAAGGAGGGAGGGAGGGAGGGAGGGAGGGAGGAAGGAAGGAAGGAAGGAAGGAAGGAAGGAAGGAAGGAAGGAAGGAAACACTAGAACACCCCTAAACTGCATCTTTTATAGCCTGATGTAGTCAAGGTTTCATTTCTACTGAAAACTCTCTTACTTGACCTTAGTCCAATCAAGACCTCAAATTGAACAGATCTTAAAAAATGTACCCCTACAATGACTGCTCCAGTAATCTGCGCAAAAACATTTCCCCTCGGTTTGTACTATCCTTCACATAAACACTAGCATAATTTTTTTATCTTCCATTTTTTCCATTAGCTTTGCTCAGCCTTTCTCTCCCAACCCCCACCCCCTCCATTCATCTACCTTCTTGAAACCACACCACTTAGCGAGGTAAGTCTGACGGTGCAAACGAGCAACGAGCATGCAGAGACCACAACATGGGCAGATCTGAGCGTCTCGTTTTCACATATTGTTATGAACACGATGCTATTTCTGAACTCACAGGTCGCAGCGTGAGAATTAAACTGGAACATCTCTTTGATGTCTGATGGAAGCTTCGAATACCAAGCCCCAATGATGATTTTTTTAAAACTAAATAATCTACATGATAGGATCCGTCAGCTCCTCTAAAACCGTGGGGTCTAATGAACCGCCCGTGGCTTTGTGTACAAGTTTCCCCAAATGGTTGTATGGCTACATAACCTGTCCCATGGAATAAGACGTTCCATATTCACACATGTACACTTTTTTTTTTCTTTTGGTAAGAGCACAAGTTCTACTCTCTTAGCAAATTTCAATTATACAAAACAGTATTATCATATAGGCACCACATTATATTTATATACATTAGATCTTCAGACTTTATTTATCTTCTAATTCAAAGGGTACAAGTTTGTACCTTTTTACCAGCCCCTCCTTATCCGCCACCCCCACCCCCAGCCTCTGGCAACCACCACTCTCTACTTTCTGTTTCTAGGAGTTTGACTAACGTGATATTATGCAACCATACAGCGTTTGTTTGGCTTTTATTTTACTTAGCATTATGCCCTCAGGGTTTATCCATGTTGTTGCAAATGGCAGTATTTCCTTCCTTGTAAGGAAATATATCACATTTTCTTGATTCATTCACCTGCTGATGGACACTTCGGTTGTATCCATACCTTGGCTACTGTGAATGGTACTGCAATGACTATGGGAATGCAGCTCTCTCTTCCAAATAGCGGTGTCCTTACCTTTGTATATACGCCCAGAAGTGGAATTGCTGACGGCTTTTTTCTTTACCTTAATGTTTTGAACTGAAGGAATAGTTTTATCAAAAAAACGACTTTTATGAAATTGGGAAGAAAAAAAATAAGCAACATCTGTTCTTAGAAAAATCAAAGATACCTGACCCTATTTTAAAAAAAAAAATCCATGGGAAAATATTCATATTTACATAATATGATGGATAATTTCACTTTCCAACAATCATTCAGGGACTTTTTCATTTTGGATAGAAAAGCCAAAAATATTACAAACAGTTTCCTTGTCAAGAAAGATACTTCTAAAAAATGAATTAACAGTGGTAAACTCCATAAAGAAATCCTAGGCCAGAAAGAATATGAATTTACCACATGCAGCTTAGAGGACTGAAGAAAAATCAAATTCTGATTGCAATGGGCACCCTGAAAGCTGTGAAGTCAGCAGTTAAGGAAAAGAAACACTCAAAGTCACTAATCATCTGAGAGATGCAAATCAAAATGACAGTGCAGTACCATCTCACATCCCTCAGAATGGCTATCATCAACAAATCAACAAACGACAAGAAAAAGGAACCCTCGTGCACTGCTGGTGGGGATGCAGACTGGTGCAGCCACTGTGGAGAACAGTATGGAGTTTCCTCAAAAAACTAAAAATGGAACTCCCATTTGACCCAGTGATCCCACTTCTAGGACTATATCCCAAGAAAACAGAAACACCAATCAGAAAGGATATATGCACCCTTATGTTCATAGCAGCACAATTTACCATAGCTAAGATTTGGAAACAGCCTAAGTGCCCATCAGCCGATGAGTGGATTATTAAAAAACTGTGGTACATCTACATAATGGAATACTATGTTGCTGTAAAAAAGAAGGAATTCTTACCATTTGCAACAGCATGTATGGAACTGGAGAGCATTATGCTAAGCAAAATAAGCCAGTCAGAGAAAGATAAGTATCACATGATCTCACTCATTTGTGGAATATAATGAACATAAACTGATGAACAGAAATAGAACCAGAGACATAGAAGCATCGAACAGATTGTCCCACCTATGAGGGAAGGCAGGGGGTGAGGGGATAAGAAATCAACCAAAGGACTTGTATGCATGCATATCAGCATAACCAATGGACACAGACAGTAGCGGGGGTGAGGGCATGTGCTGGGGGGTGGGAATGGCTGGGGAGAGGTCAATGAGGGAAAAAGGAGACTCATGTAATACTTTAAACAATAAAGAATTTAAATTTTTTTTAAAAAAAAGAGGAAAAGAGACAGCCACATTATTAATAGATCAGGAGCAAAGTACCCCTTTCTTCCTCTGATTAAAAAGGGAAATCAAGATAAGGCGATATCTGAAGACTGCTTTCTTTTATTGAAGAAAGAGTCAACATCTAAGCTCCGTAGAGAAAAAAATATATGTATAAATAACTAATCAGTCTGTTTGCCCATCTGCTCTGCTTCACTCAGATGAGTGTTAATACAGCAGCCCGCTGGGAGGAAGGCCGGCGGCCTAAAGGGATGTCTAGTCATGAAGCTCTTGTATCCTAGGGCTACTGTTCCCCCCATTTCACACTCCACTGTGCACATTAAAAATAACACATGAAGAGATGCCACATGTGACATGAGAATAATCTGGGAAAGTCAGGCCTTCCTGGTACAAGCAATTGCTGGCATCAGAGGAGATATTCGTTCCTCGCCTCACACTCATTCGGTGGCGTGATAATCAACAATACGCTATTATCCCCAAAGAAATGGGAAGTGTGGCTTCTGCTTTCTTTATGGGAAAACTCTCACTTCCCCAAATAATAATTGTATGGAGGTGTCTCTCAGAAACAAGACATCCCAGGCAAGATGATACATTTCTGCTGGATTTTCTGCAGTGAGGGGTGGGGGTGGGGAGGCAAGGTGACAAGTGGCAAGAGCGCTGGAATGGGAGTGGGCTCAGGTCACCTGCCTGCCTGGGTACCAAGGCTGGACTTCCTGTGTCTGATCCTTTCTCTTTGATTCTATGATCTACCTGAAAATATGACCAAGTGATGCTAAGAATGAAATTACCCCTTACAAAGCGGACATTTCTTTTATTTACATTTATTTATTTATTTATTTATTTATTTATTTATTTATTTATTTTTATTGATTTTTGACAGAGAGGAAGCGAGAGGGATAGAGAGCGAAAAACATCAATCAGCCGCCCCCTGCAAACCCCCCACCGGGGATGTGCCCGCAACCAAGGTACATGCCCCTGACCGGAATCGAACCTGGGATCCTTCAGTCCACAGGCTGAGGATCTATCCACTGAGCTAAACCGGTCAGGGCCAAAGAGGCCATTTCTTACCTGAAGCCAATTTATTTACAAACTTTGCTTCAACGCTTACCCAATTAGGACATCCTTGCAAGTTTTTGTTTTCCAAAACATTTCCTATGAGACCTAAAGATTATCACCAGTGATGTTTTGGCCCAAGGATGTTGATTTTAATGATGCATAAAGTGAAAAACAAAACAAAACAAAAAAAACACGAACAAAGCTTAGTTCTACCATTTCCTCTTTTCTATCCAGCTTTTAATTAATAAAAATTAAATGCATTTTAAAACTATTTCTTGTAGGAAGCTGGTTAGAAAAAGTTTGTGAAATAATTGTTCTTCAGCTAAGGATTTAAGAGTTTGATGCCTTATCTTGCACCTGCAATCTCTACTTCTGCATTGCCTGCACATATGCTCACACAGGTTCATGCATGGCTGGCACTATTTCTGGAAAGGCAAGAGAGAAAAACACGACATCCTGATTAAAGTCACCCATCCCACACCAGGGAGAACCTATGCAGAATTATGTTGTTTCTAGAATTGCTCCTCAGTGATCAAAGCCAATGGCAGATATTCCTGGACTTTGAGTTCTCTGACTTCTTCCCACTTTCAGGATTCAGAATTCCAAGAGTATTTGCAGGAAGCTGTCTACCTGTGTCAGTGGGAAACCTTCTGCTTCATGACACCCAAGACAGGGACCTCTTGATGGCTCCGCTGCTGGTTCCCCTTGTCACTGGGACAAAACCATGTGATTTCTTTGTCAGGACCCTTATAATAACAGCAGTTTCCCCTCTTTTGAAAAATTGTTTTGTAAATGCAGGTAGATAATGAAATGCTTTGAAAAGCACTTATAAACGCAAAGTAATATTTTCCTGCGCATACTTTCCTGTGCCAGGTGTGAAACATTACCTTTCAAAGCCATGGCCTTTCACGAACACTGGGTGGAATCAGTTTGCCCAGAGGACTCCTGTAGGCAGCCCCAGAGAAAATGCGCAAAACAGACGGAAAGGGAAAGACAAAAATAGAGAAGTGACAAGACACTGAAAGCAGAATAAGTGTGAATTACTATAAAAGCACAATTTGATTTTAATGTAAACAAAGAAGTCATGATCCTTCCTGAATAGCCGTGAAGAACATTCTGGGTGATCTGCATGTTGAAATGTATTGTGAAGAGCAGATATGATTCCTGCCCTTGAAGGGCTAAGCATTCAGACACAGCTAACAGATCATAAGCAATAAAATAAAATTCCAGCCCACCTCCTGGTGTGGCTCAGGAGTTGAGCTCCGACCCAAAGTTCAATTCCTGGTCAGGGCACATGCCTGGGTTTCAGGCTCGATCCCCAATAGAGGGTTTGCAGGAGGCAGCTTATGGATGATTCTCTCCCATCATTGATGTTTCTATCTCTCTCCCTCTCTCCCTTCCTCTCTCTGAAATCAATAAAAAACATATTAAAAATAAAATTCCAATGACTAATGCACACCACAGGGAAAGAGAGGATCAGAGATGTTCTCGAGAGTCATAGGCTACTTCAAGTTAATTAAATTAGTGCTTGCCTCAGCTTTATTTTATGCAACAAGAGATGTAAGAACATCAGCATACTGTGCTACTCTTAGACCTTCAGAGAGCATTGACTGATGAGGACAGTGAAACAGATGACATGGCACTTTTGAGCTACTGATACTCTTTAACACTATAAAGTACAACGGAACTGTAGTTGGACAAACCCCTTGCAAATGTGAATGTCACTTTCATGTGCCAAGGACAAGAGTCAAATGCCACTGATCTTTGTCTGATGCGCACATGGGAAAAGCACGCATAATGTTTTCGTCACGCAAGTAAGAGCCTCAACTTTACACAAGACTCCTGGGATCCAAGCATTTTTTTACTCAATTCCCATCTCTAAGCTTAATACCGGCCTGGCTCATACCTCAGCCTTAAACTTCTTACTGTGGTAGATAAAAATAAATACAACCAACAGACACAAAATATATGAATTATCTAAACTAATCATTAGGAGCAAATGTGAGAATCATTTGCAAACCAAAAGAAAAGTCTGCTTATATTTTATTTGAAGACTATGGTATTAATATTTGAGTGTAGGTATATTTAATGGCCTCAGAATTGTATACTTTTAACAAAGTAATGTAGTAACACTTTGAAAAGATCTGAATCCTAGAAACTGATAAACAGTATTTCCCTCAAAAATCTAAACATGAGTCCTTCTTCCCTCCCCGAATAACCTTTCCTCCTTTTCCCCCCTCCATACTAAAATAAATGAAATCACCATTAGAGACTGGTGCAAACTCTGATCTAAGATCTCTCTCTTTCTCTGTGCCCTACCTCCGGCTACACTATCCTAGGTCTGAGAAGGCGTCAACAATGATCCAATGATTGAGTGAGCCCACCACGCCTGTTGGGCAGAGCTGCTGACTCAAATAAGCAGCCCTAAAGGTAAGCCTTAGCTATCTGTCTTCCAGAGCCTCCGAGTGCCATCCAGAACAGCTCAAGATCTGGAAGTGCCTGAAAACTTAAAGCAAAAAGGTAAAATATTTTTGTTGGTGAAGGACTTAGTGTCTCTTTCTTCCTCACTCTCACACACACACCATAAAAGATCTACAGACACAAAGACCATATCCAATATTTTGTGGTTTTCTGAGGGAAAGGGGTTGTGTGGCTTTGGGTCAATTACTCACTTCACAGTGCCTTGGGTCCTCATTTATAAGATGGGATAGGACTGCATGAATTTTGAGGAGGAGTCGATGAGCTGATAATACATAAAGTGCTTAGGACAGCACCTGGCAATCAATAAGCAATTAACACCTAACAGTTATTGTCATCATCATCACCATCATCATTATTATTTAGTGGGATGGGGATGAACTTTAAGAAGAGAGGGGCAGAGGCAAAAGAGACTAGAAAGAAGAGATGGGAAGAGAGATGAGAGGTGAATGGTGGCATCTTGATGGCCTGAGGAATTGCCCCCAAATAAGCAGGCGACTGAACATTCTGTAATAGAAGCTCAGGGTCCAGGTGCAGCCCGTGCAAAGAGAACCCTGAGCAGCCTGTGCTTCTGTAGTGTTGGGGGTGGGAGGTCAGCCTCTGTGTGGCACCTCCCAGGCCTTCGAAGATAAAGGCTGCCACGTGTACACAAGCTGAAGGTCCGTGAGCTCTCCCAAGCTTTGTCACAGCTTCAGTGAATGTGCAGCTCCCATCGTCCTGCTATTATGTGTTTGTGTATCTGTCTTTTCCACCAGGTAGATTTCCAAGGTCACAATCATGCCCTAATTATTATTCTCTCTATTCCCTCTGGCACAGGTCAGGCACACAGTAGGTCTGCAACAGATGTTGAGTGAATGAGTTCTCTTATAAAGCTCCTCTCACAAAGAAATGTTGAGGGCTTTTAAGAAAGGGTGCTCTCCTCACACCATGCCCTAGGTCACCTGCATGGACACTAATTTCTTGAGTGCCTCACCAGTGACTACAGTGAAAGATATTCATCTGAGCCATCATAGATGATTTAAAATTATATACAATATATGATTTAAAAAGCTAGGAAGAGAATAATATGTAATATTATACTAGTCTAATGCAATTTTGAAAGCTTTTGGCACTTATACTGTTGGCTCTAATCTTCCCCAGATAACTACATTTTTATTTATTTCAATAATCATTTTGGGGGATTGGGAGACTTATTTAGCTCTCAACATTCCATTAGGGACCAGAGACTCCAAAATGGATGTACATTTCCTGACTTTCGATTAGAATCTAGGGATGTTTAGCAGTGCTTCTAAAACTCAGCCCCCCCTGGAAAATGAAGGCGTTTTTTGGCTTGTATGTTTTTTGCTTGTTTGTTTGTTTTTGCTGAAATTTAAATATTTGATCAGCTCTTCAAGACAAAGAACGATTTAAGAATGATGTCCTTAGAAAACCAAACAAATTGAAACTATAAATATCATTTCCGGATAGAATAAATCAATGCCCCTTTAGCCTACTGAGTTTAAAACACACACACACACACACACACACACACAAAAACACACACACACAAACACACACACAAACACACACACACAAACATACACACACACAAACACACACACACAAACACACAAACACACAAACACACACACACAACAACACACACAAACACACACAAACACACACACACAAACACACACACAAACACACACAAACACACACACACAAACACACACAAACACACACACACAAACACACACACACAAACACACACACACAAACACACACACACAAACACACACACACAAACACACAAACACACACACAAACACACACACACAAACACACAAACACACACACACACAAACACACACACACAAACACACACACAAACACACAAACACACACACAAACACACACACACAAACACACACACACAAACACACACACACACAAACACAAACACACACACACAAACACACACACACAAACACACACACACACACAAACAACAACACAAAGGCACCTCAGTTTTCATGCTGCGCTCAAGAAACGCACGAGGCTTTCGGCAGCGCCATCGATCTTGTAGAGCTGGGCCAGAAGCACGTTCTGTGCAATCATCTACTTACAGAAAACAAAGGCAAGGAGCTGAGAGAAGAGACCCAGGAGGACAAAGCAGAGTCGGCTGAGTAATGGCCTCTCCTTTCTAACGTACCAGGAGATGCTCTCTCGCCCTGACGCGCTCACGCATGGCGCTGCCTCCCCTCAGCACCCGCCACATCTCAGCAGTGTCTAGCACGGGCTGAGGTAACAAAACCATAAAAGGGAGGACAAGCAGCTCTTCCCTCGTCTTGATGCTCTTCTTCAGCCACGGAAAAGCTATTAAAGAACATTACAGGGTTATAGGTTATGAGCTAGCATGACCTCATAAACGTTGCCAACATCTGTAGTCTACTCTGAAATAATTATTGTAAATCACCAGCCCAATGTTCCCCATCTGAAGTAGTATAATTAGTGAACGTGGTGTTCCCTCCTAGCAGATGTACTGAGAGACTGAGCCTAGAGTGACAGCTGGGGAGGACTGGAGGGCTTGGGCAGCAGCAGCAACAGGACCGGAGCCCACCAACAGGAGGGCGCAGTTGAGCATCCAGACCCATCAGCCGGCCCTGTTGGTGTGAACCGTCCAACAGACCCACATTCAGTCCCAGTCTAACACGTGGAAGCTGCAAGTCTTCCTCTGACTAGGGAACTAGATGCATGGCTTGATGATAAACCCTTTTCTTGGAGGAAGGCACGCCATATTCTATAACATTTAGGACTCGACCACATTCTATTCTGCCCAGCTGTCATGTGTGGGGGACCTCCAGAGTGTGGCCAGGTTGAGACAGCGTTGGTCCTGAATATGAGAAAGGCACATCTGGCAAGCTACTTAATATTCCTGTATCTGGGAGGGTGTCACCTCCACCATCGCCTCTATTACATCACTGTCATTACCACCCTGGGAAGCGAACTGCAAACATTTTCTAATTCCAAGATCTCCCTGAAACTTTTAAAGAATTTTTAAAATCCAAATTAAAATTTGGATTTGTAGATTACTTCCTGGGCCCAGCCTCTAAATCTCTCCCTTGTTCATCCGCCTCTTCTAGGACATATTTCTTTGGGAGTTTAGATTTTTTGAGAAAGGAAAATCTCACTTGGCATTGCTCCAATGGACATCAGGATAGTCCTACTGGTAGGTTTAAAAGCATCAGAGCATGATTAACAATTTTAGGAAAAAATCATACTTCTCATAAGTTCTAATTATCCCATGAATTTTCTAGGACAAAGACAAATTACAATTCCTAATGCACTAATTCTATCATCTCCTTCCTATAGCCCCAGGTCCTCCAGGGCTCACTAATGCCTCCGGGACTTTCAAGCTAGACATGTCCTCAGAGACCACTGAGGTCAAGGTTCTTAATGTTACAAATGAGAATACTGAAGGCCAGGGAGTTTAGGTGACTAACTCAGGACCTGCCAGGTCCCAGACCCATTGATCACGAACTGCACCTCTTCCTACTGCCTTAAGGTAACTAGTATCCTCTTCATCACATCAGGTGGTCTCACAGACCACCCTTCTCCTTCAGTGTTCTGCTCACACGCCCACCTCTCTCCCGATTAAGCCTTCCAGGAAGCAGCCTTCACACTATCCTGTCCTTTCCTTCCCTGTTCTGTCTTTCCTGAACCCTTGCTTATACAGTCAGTTATCTGGTATTTCTAAGACATCCCTCTATAGATACTAAGTGCTTTGAGGGAAGAAACCATCTCCTGTATTTGTCTCCGCTCCTATGTTGGGTGCCTAGTCAGAGAGTAGGAACTCTATAAACCTGTGCAGAATAGCAAGCAGTGGGCTGGCGTGGTCTTCCTACCTCTGCACCTGCTACCTTCCCTGCCTAGACAGCTCTCCTTCCTCACCTTTGCCTGGCTAACTTCTACTTTGTGTGAGCTGTCCCTCCTAAAAGGGCCCCGTGAGCCTGATAATTCCCCTTCCTAGCCCTCATATAGTACAGGATGCTTAATTCCCTAACTGCCTGTCTACCTCTTCCACAAATCTAGAATAGAAACTCCTTGAGAGACACAGGCTATGTTTCTTCCTCCCTTCTGTATCCCCAGCTTCTAACAATGCTTAGCTCGAAATATGTGCTCAATAAATAAATAAGAAATGAATGCCTCTTGAAGAAAGTATAAACTCCTCATGGGAATCAAGACTTTCCATCTACATCTCCAATCTCACCCAGCTGTTAACAGGGCAGCACTCTAGCCAGTCCAGTCTCTATCTACTAACCCCTGGACAGCGTTCATATTCTAACGCTACTGGTAAGTGCCTTAGCTCAGTTGTACCTTAAATAGGAAGTGCTCCCCATTAATCTGTGGTATTCAAATTCTACCCATCCGTCAAGGTTCAGAACAAATCTTATCACCTCTACAAAACCTTGCCCCAAGCCAAATAGATCTTCCCTTCTCCAAATTCATCAGCATGTGTCCATATGTACTTGTTGCTATGTGTCTTCCCATCTCAGTCTAACCTGGCCTGTGGGAATCCCCTCTTCCTGAAGTCAGCATTTACCGCTCATCTAGGAAATAATCATATACACAGTCTTGGCACATCACCTGTACCACTGTTTTATATTATTAACTTTTGTGCATTTTTGCCTCGGTGTCCTAATTCATTTATGAATTTTTCAAGGCAAGTCATGCTTTTGATGTCTTTGATCCTGCCCAATTCTTGGCAGAAAGTAGGAAAAGAGTATAAATATTTGTTACCCAGCACGTTGGCTAGAAAGCAAAAGTGTGCAGGCTGAGAGAACTATGGAAATTATGAAAAAGTAACTTTTTCCAAAAGTGCTATTGAAAATTTCGAATTATTAGAGACTGTTTAAAAGGTCAAATGTTGATAGCGTAATTACACCATAATTTGGTACAATTACTCTCTGAACTAATGTTACTTTTAAATAGAAACTTTTGTCCATACAATACAAAATTATGAATAGAAGAGAATATATAGAAGGAATGAAAAGAGAAAAAAAACCCAATACCCAAGATTGACACCCATACTTCTATACCTACTGGTGGGGGCGGGGGGGGGGGGGGGGAGGAGGGAGTGGCTGCAGCATCCACAATTGCATCAGTTAACTTTTATTACAAGGTCAAGTTCATGACTGAGTTACCATGATGGCCCCATAAACGCTGTCCAACAACTCCTTGCCTGTGAACAAAACGATTCTCCCAGTGTTGCAGACCGAGGAAGACAGAGAGTCAATTTCGTTTTCCTAGTCTGCCATAAACATTTCCTTATAATTATTTTTTGATGTACTGTTTCTAGCTATTTCATTATATTTATGCTATATCTCACCGTGCTCCTCCCCGAAATATACCCAGCAGCTGCTTTCAACCATAAATACAATTCTGGAACACAAATGCGTGTTCAGGATTCAAAAATTCAGGGTTCAGTAACCTAGCAACAGAATGCCAAGACCTCCGAATCTCTACCCTCCACTGCCACACATCCACATACCCCCAAGACATAGGCCTGCAAACCCACTGCTCAAATCAGGTTTGGCTGACCACAAATCAATACTGGCTAGCAATGGGAAGGTCACAAACACAGCAGCAGTCTTTTTGCTGGGCTCCAACAGCCTGAGCGTCAAGGACTATAAATAGGAAGTGTATACATTACTAGGGACCAGAGCCCATAAAGTGGCCAATTAGGATTCAGCCCTGGGAAAATCCAAATTAGCCAGCATCTATCACCTGCTAACAACCAACACCTCACACATGTCTTATATGCCAGAAGCTGAACACAGGGTTTTAGTGGAAACAAATAAACGTGCCCATTACCGGGAACGTTCTGCCAGATGAAGATGACAAGAGGGAAGGAAAGGGACACTTTAATGCTTTACTTTAATGAATTAGTAAAAGTCGAATTCTCATCTCCAAGACGTATTACAGGAAATAAAATGAAGACTCAGTTTAAGATAAGGCTCATATCCTCCTCTCTGCTGTTAGTTTTTGTCATCATTTCATCCATCTTGCTTTAATGGACCTGGGTTTCTGGGGGCATTTGTAGTGAAAGATCCTTCATTTCTTTAAAAATATACATATTTTTATTGGTTTCCCTTGCGTACCCCATAGTGAAGGTTATGATATAGGAAAAGAACATAACAATGTGAGGTTTTTTTTTAATGAACACTTCCACCAGTAGCAAAAATAAATGAAACATGGGAGGCTGTTTATTTGTATGTCAAAGAGAAAGTGAAATTCTCTATAAGGTGACACGACCATTTGTTTTCCCCGATGAAGCAAACAACTCAAATAGGAATAAAACAGGAGCACACCCTTCATCATTCATGGCGTAATGGGTTCTTGCTAGATTAACTAGTCCCCTTCCTTGTTAGACTCTCCCAAAAACCAGATGTACAATGACATCAGCAGAACAGCCAAAGATCATCAATCTCTGAGACAGGAAGTGCAGCAGCCAGACTTGCATCATTTTTTAAACATTGGCTGACTCCTGGCTGGTGGCTCTGGCTTTGCATGCAGGAAATGGGCTCACCAACAAGACATGTTTTGGGTAGCGGCAATGATCAGGAGAACCGATGGATGGCAGCGCCCTAGGACATGGAGCCCCAAACCTGCCAAAGCTCTCCACATCAGGGGGCTTCAGGTAAAAAATCATGAACCCATTGAATCCAATGCGAGGCACCCAATGGTGCTCCTCTCCCCTCCAACTCAACCACCCACATTTATTACAGGGTGGATGCCAACAACATTCTGTCAAGATGACCAAAGAGAGTGTGTAAGGCATTAGGGAGGCCTGTCCACTGGCACTCGCATAGTTCACTAAATGGACAGGACTCCTATGCTGCTTCTAAGAGACAAGTCAGTTCAAACCCTGGTGGGCTGAGTGCTCTGAGGTCCTAAGCAAGATGCCTGGCTACACAATGAACCACATGGGTGCTCCTGGATCCTGGGAGTGGAACAGGTGCTGACAACAAAAATGCCACCTCTACCAGCGATGCTCCGATGACGGCCGGCACGCGAGCATCACCATTTTCTATGGAGAAGACAACCACGAGACAAGAAAAATGGAGATAATTGGAGACAAGGGAGGACACCTGTCCTCAAGGTCAAACAGTGATGGAGAGCTACCGAATTCAGGGCACCCGCTGGCATCACAGATACAAAAACAACTGATGTTCCCACACCCTTTCCCATATGCAGAGCCTCTCACCCACACCACACGGGCTCTGTCATCTGCCAGCATCTTCCCTGGAGGAGTTAGAGGACAATGACAGCACAGCTCCAGAGGCCAGTAAAGTTAATCAGGTCGAGCGCGCCTCTGGAGAGACGATAAAGGGGAAATGCCACCTTCAGAAATGGAGGTAGTCACCTCATTTTGATTTCCTTTGCTTGAGAGCAGTACGATTTTACTGAACAACAACAACAAAAATCAATAAGAATATCAAAGCATCGTCAATGGTATTTATAACATCTCCGACCTTAGTGCCCCTTGCTGGCACACCCACAACTCAATCTCTGTTGAATGTCTATTGAAGTTACTTTTACTGGGGACGCAGACATCTATAAAGGAGTCCTGTTTCCCCTGACCATGCTGTAGTGGCCGCTATGAGCAGAGTGAGCGCTGGGGCTTGGGGACTCACTGAGTGACTTCCTCCTGCCTCTTGCTAGTCCCTCCCCCCACCGCAAACTATTTCTAGCACTGCCTTTCAACGTGATTTTGACTTAAATCTGTGGCGAAGACGTCTAGAGAAAAGCAGTGACGGTCTCCAATCCAGCACAGAGGAAATGTGTTTTCTCTCAGGGCGCTGGCTCGCTTGGCTTTCTTAGTGGTGGGAGGGGCTGCCTGCGAGCCCCCCTGTGGAAAAGTCCTGAAGAACAACAGAAGAGCAGGAGAGAAATGGGGTGTAAGGGAAAGACACGCTGAGCGGCTGGGGTGGGAGGTGGAAGGATCCAGGAAGCAGCCAGAGGAAGAGTGAAAGAAAGAAAAATCAAAGAGAAGGGAATGTGTGTAAAAGCTTTTATGAATGCTTTCCCTGGCAGGTCAACTCAACCTCTAGACTGCTCAGAGTATAAAATTTCAGAAGGCCTGTTGTGATCCTCACCACCACCCCCATTCTCCCCACACTGCATCCTCTCAGCCTGCCTAAAGTCTGTCTCTAGAACTAGAAACTGAGTGACAACTGCAGGGACTCGCCAATTCATTTCTTTTAAAAACAACAACAACAACAAAACACACAAAAAACTTTATCCCCAATTCCTAGCAAAGTGACTGATGCACAGAAGGTGTTCAACACATGTTTGCCAAATACCACGAATCTTGAAAATGAAGAAGGTGCTACTCAATGGATACTGGCCATAACAATCCCAGGGTAGCTTTGGGATCTTAAACTGATAGCACCACAAAGAGAAACAAAATCTTTAATAAGAAAGGAAAGGCATTCAGTCACTGGGGGATAAACAAGGAAAGCTGCCTGCAGGTTCTTCCACTATTCCGCATGGCCAAATCAGGCACTTTTATACCTGACACCCATCCTATGGGTACAGATGTAACACTCCGTACTCTTTGGACTACAGGTGTCTAGGCAAACCTTAAAAGTGTCTGATTCACCCTTCACCTTCCCCAGGAACAACTTGTGTGTTGGAAAAATACAGCCCATTCTGTTAGAGTAATGAACTTCTTGGATATCAGGCTATTTACTAAATAAATTACTTCCCAGACCACTTGCTAATCTTCTTTGTTAGTGAAGATGGTAGAAGCTGACATGAAAAGTTAGGGCCCTGGAAAAATCTCTATAATATTAACATTTCCAAGAAAGGAATCAAGATTCAGAAGCAAAAGTACTTCATAACAAACAATACCAGGCGACCTCCATAGAAGGCAGTGAAATAATATTTAAGTAAATATAATTACTACTAAGATATTCTGTTTTGTGGTGTGTTTTTTTTTAAGAAAGCATTTGCTTAGCTTTATTCAAAGAATGGGAAAACCTTTGATAGAATTACCTCTAAGACAGAGAAACTGGCTAGAAATACAAATACTACTCCAATTCCTATTTATTTAAATTTGCCACAAACTCATGTATGCAACAGTTAATTTCTCACTCTTTTTGAAGTTCCAGCTTCCATCCTCATTTTGTTTCCTGAAGCAAAATTTAATGCCCCTTAAACTCCAAGTTACTCTAAGTGTAATTCTTTTCATGGCATATCTTTAGAAATGAATGAAAATTAACTTCGTTATGAGGAAATTTCCAATCTCTTGTGATAACTTGCAAAAGCCAGATTGTTGTAAAAGTCAGCGTTGGTGTAAATAAATGAAGATGTAAAACTGAAATACTTTTGGAGTATTACTTCAAATTACAGCCAAGTCAAAACCATACCCACTTACTATTCAGTACACAAGTGCCAAGCATAATATATGGTTTTTCATTGCTTCAAATAGTCTAGATCTAGCAGTCTATATGTTAACTCCTTGAGAGAAGATTCCTTTCACTTGATTCCCAGGGGGACCCAGCACAGATGAATGAATGCCTAGGGGATTATTACAAACCTTTCCCCCCCTATCATTCTTTGGTTAAACTCCCCAAGAAAAGCAAATATTAGCAGAAGATGGGCAAAAGGGCAAACACCTAGAACAATCTATACCACAGACCACAAATTAGTGATACTTCCTCTACTGGGATCACTTGTCCAGCCCTCAAATACCTGGCCTCCAGACCCAAAGCTCCCAGAGGGCAGGGTCAGAGTCCCCTCAGCCATTCAGTCCCATATAAAGCACAGGCCACTCAACACGACCCACAGAGGCAGAACGGGACAGTTAAAAAAAACCTAAGCTTTGGAGTCAAACAGATTAGGGAAGACTCAGACTCTGCTGTTTACCAGCTATAAGGCCTGGGGAACATTAATTAATCTCTTTAACCTCAGTGTCCTCTTCTGTAAAATGGGTCTGATACCATCTACATTATAGGACATTTCTGAGCATGTGAAGCAAAGTCTACAAAGCAGCTGCCATGATCCAAGCACTGACTAGACACTTAATAGAAGGTAGCGATCTTATAAATAAGAGAATAAGCATCAGGAAGTGTATATGCCTTAAAATGATAAAATTGGCTATTATTGCCTGGATGGAGTTGCTCAGTGGTTGAGCATTGACCTATGTACCAGGGGGTCATGGTTCGACTTCCGGTCAGGGTATATGTGCAGGTGACGGGCTCAATAGCTGGTGGGGGGCATGCAGAAGGTAGCCGATCGATGTTTCTGTCATCATTGATGTTTCTATCTCTTTCTCCCTCTTCATACCTCTCTGAAATCAATAAAAATATTTTTAAAAATGGCTATTATTGCCTTAATGATCTTTATGCTAGGCTTGACTCCCATACCAAAGCCTCAGGATACTGAAAGTTGATGCAATCACAATTTCCCTTCATCTGTGTTACAGCCCACAACAAATCAGATTGAGAATGTGGGAAGCAAGCTCACTGAAAGCTGGCAAGATACCCATCAAAGAAGCACAGCGGAATCGTGAGCAGATGCAAGAGTCCAGAAGAGTCCGGGAAATGCAGTACAGTGGCAGCGGCTTTCAGGTGACTGAGCCCCAAATCCAACGTTCACGTAAATGATCACAAAGAGGTCAGATTGTCTGTGGTGGGTTGACTCCACTTTAGAAGATAAGAGAGATAAAAATCTATGTGAAAAACATTTCTATCCAACTAGTTAGCCCCTACGCCCTGCAGCTGAAATCCATGTTGTTCTCTTTCGGTTCCCACAGCATCCTGCTTGCTTTTCCACTGCAGGGCTCCTCACGGTCTAATTGGTGTTAGTCTCTGCATCGGTAGAGCATAAGTACCTTGGAGCAGGTAACCAGTTTTATCCATCTTTGCTCAGTAAGTATTTGTTGTCTATACCAATTTTCCCTTCAAGATGACAGATGCAATTCTAATCGCGACTATGTCCCCAACAAGTTCTTTCCTATGAGTAGGAATTAAATTCAGAATATTCTTTAAATATCTTCACAGTTTGCTACTTCGGCAGCAACACCATCTTCTTATGGAGTGTTTGTTTACAACTCTAAAATATTGGCAGCAGAGATAACGTCAACCAAATGATCGCCATCACCTTCCCCAGGAAGCTTCCCCAGATAACTTCTGCCCGGCTTGGTCTTTTCTCTCCCCTCAAAATGCCCAAACCATTCAACATGTACTCTCCTGTGGCCAGCACTGCTAGTAGACTAGGCACAGCTGGCCATATACAAATATATAGATGAAAGTATTTGTCGCCAATGGAGTGACTGGCAGGAGGTAAAAGATGAGCAAGTAAGAAGCTGCACAGAGCGAGCATAAAAACAAGTAGAGGAGAGAGATAAAGTCACAATGCATGCCTGGATGGATTCAGGGAAGACTGTGCAGAAGGTAGGGTTTGAGTTGACACTGGGATAATTTTAACATGAAAATTTTCAAATCTGGGACTTGTACTATCATAGTTGTTTCCAAAGAGGAAGAATGGGAATACCTTTACTGTGACAGAATAAAAACATGTCACTGAAGACCATCACGTTTCTATTTCAGAAGTAAACTTCATATTGCCTTGAGGTGTTAGCTACGAGAAGGAAATTACTTAATTTGGTAATTCATTCATTCAAGAAGAAGTTAAATTTAAGCAAAAAGCAATGAAAGGAGATCAGGCATCAACCTGACAAATCATAGCAAGTAAGAACTAGGTTCAAGTACAGAGAGAGAGAGAGAATCGTGTAGTTTCTTGATGAGTTTGCAACAACTATTAAAAAGCTAGAAAGTATCTGGCACTCACTGTCCCTTAATCCCCAAAGCTTCACAGATGAAAACTCACAGCGATTTCCTGAAGGACAAGTCAAACACAGCAATTATAAACAAATAACCTAATGAAAAACCAGTTTTGGTGGAGCTTTCCTCAGAGATGAAAAACCAGCAGAGGAGGCAGAGCCAAGCCAAGTCAAGGCTCTGGAACAAGAGAGGATACTAACATCAGTACATTCAGCAAAGGAATGAAGAGACAAAACACTGAAACCACAGGCCAATGTGGACCCTGGGTTATTTCCTTTGGGAAAATGAAACACTCATGTCCCGAGAACGGCAGATCTAGTAAAAAGTGGTACTAAATCCTATATTAGTCAAAATTTTAAAATGTTTATGCGAAGTAAAGAAAGAATTGCAAAAGCAAAGCAAAAACAATGCCAGAAGCACTGCTTTCTGCTCTACCTGCACCCACGGCAACGTTTTTTTACCTGGGGCTTCACAGATGCAAAAGTCAAGGTAGTGAATAGGAGTTCTCCCCTCGGCCCCTGGAAGCTCCGGAGAAGGGGATGGGGCTCAGTTCTTCAAGGTAAGCATGGCTATACCACGGCGTCCTCTCCCCAAAGTGATGTGGGCTGTGCTGCTCACCACTTAGAGACATTTCAAGATTTTTCTGGAAGCAGGTTGTGCCCTGTCAGCCAGCTTGTTTACCATTCCGGAGGGGAATAACCCTGGCTGAAGAGAGAGCATCGGCCCCTGGAGCACAGCATCCTCCCAGCAAAGGGCGTTATGCTTTCTTCTGACCGAAAGCCGTCTGCTCATGGGGCCAGAGGAAGCTTTTATGGGACAAACAATAGGAGTGAGGCAAAGCTACCACATTTTTTTAAGGCCTTAAAAATGGCTCCTCAAACAGAGCAGTTTATAATCAAACTATACTGCGTCACAAGAAAGACACAGAGAGAGAGAGATCAAGAAGGTCCAGGCAGGGAGATGAAACAAGCAAGACACAGACTACGCTGCTACCCCATATAACCTGGATAATCTCATCGATCTGGTGTGACACATACATAAAGTGGTTCACAGCACTGCTCTATGTTCTTTAGCTATAGAAAGGCCGACCGAAGTTTCTTCTGAGCCATCAGCCACACAGACATGTCGTGGAAAGGTATACAAATCACGGCCTTCCCCCGTGCAAACAAAGCACATGGTGGTTACACGCCCCTCTTGCCACTGGGCCGGCTGGGGGCAGGCTGATCTTATGCGAGGCAAATATGGCCCGATTTCACAAGCAGGAAAACACAGAGCTTACTTTGGGGGCAACCCTTCATTCTGCTGTTTCTGACAAACACAACATTATCCAATGGCCCATATCCGATGGCGACCCCACTAGTGAGATGAGAAGTGTGATTTCCTTCAGACGGATAAAAGCTGGTCTCACCCCCACATTTGCAAAGAAGAGGAATCTCGCTTTGTCCCAGGCTTTGGGGACTCTATCTAAAACCCTTTCAAGGGAATAAGCCCTTCAGAGGAGACATGGCGGTGATACCATCACTCCCGCCAACCAGGCCTCTGTCTTATCAACAAGAAATGAGCTCCTTCCAAGAAGCATTCTAGAACATTTCATCAGGAGACGTCTAACTTTGCACATATACGTGTCTAGGAGCAGTTTAAGAAGCACTCCATACACTACCCAGGGAAATTTCATTCAAGTCATTGGCTCTGGCTGCAACTTTTGATTTCAGTGTTAAAGGCAAAGCAAAAAATCACTTGGGGATGGATTAGCGCTTTTATTCGTCTCCAATAACAAACTAACATTAATATTTATTTCTCAAAACAAAATTATTTATAAAGGATGTAATCACCTAATGGAACATTTGCTCATTAAATTTATAAACATGGAAAAGTTCAGCTTTCAGATGCTTACAATTCACTAATGCCCTTTTTGTGAACTTGGAGAGGCCACCCGGGTGGGAGATACTGATTTGGGGGGACTTCTGCAGCTAACTTTTAATTCACTTGTTTTCCAGCATGCTAAGCAACCATGCCTAAGTTTTAAAGAACTGTGTGTGAATGTGAGTGCATGTGTGTGGGGGGGGTGGGGAGGGGGTTGGGGTAGAATTCTTTAGAGCCACAGAGCAGAATATTACAATTATTGATGGGCAGACTGAGATTAAAACCAATCTTTTAAAATTGGGTAAAACTATAAAATGTTAAAAAGAAAAGGCAATTATTTTTACATGATTCATTTTTTAAATCATAGCTTTAATAAGCATTTTTTATACTGATGAATTCAGAGGGAAGCTGAAACTCTTCCCCCTCCATTCTCATCTCTGATTTTTACAAAAGAACTCATTAGCACAAAAAATGAGTTAGTTTTTCTCCCTGACCTTTATAAAGCCTTTCATCCAGATAAAATTTAATTAAGTTTAATATTGATATGGACATAACAGAGGACAGGAAAGTTAAAGCAAAAGGCAGGCAATTTGGCTATATGTTTATTTTAATAACTTTTACCAAGCTCTGTGTGTGTGTGTGTGGGGGGGGGGGGTTGTTTTTTGGGTTTTTTTTGGTGTGTGTGTGTATGTGTGTGTGTGTGTGTGTGTGTGTGCGCGCGCACTTTTTGGGCAAGGCACAACCTACAAGGCAGGTACCTCCCTGTGACTGTCATCTCTGCTAAAGTCACCATGAAATTCACAAATGTCTCATTCACTGTATGAAGGCATTGCTGACATCCATTAAAATGCATATATTATTGGGCAGACAACATAGTCTACCATTAACCCCCTTCCCTGATTTAGTGCTACAGGTGAGCTGGGTAGACACCCACCAATGAACAACTGGGGGCTGGGGGAGTATAGGAGAGGGCAGCAAATAGCACCCCGCCGGGAGAGGGCGCTGGGCTCAAAGGGCTCCTTAGAGGGTGGTGGCCACGCTCTCCATTTCACTGAGCCCAGTATATCCAGTGAAGGAGCACCTCTCCTCTCCTAAGGAAATGAGACCCACGAGGAAAAGGAGCCCTGTGGTCTCCCTGCCACTATCTCCTGTAACAGCTCAAGGTGGAGCCCACATGTCGGAGAGTCTCCGGAGGCCCAGGTCGGCGTGCATTCAGCAATCACTTATGAAACACTCATGCCCTCAGTACTGGACAAGAGCTAGACAGTCTCAAAGATGCTATGAAGGTACTAACAGGTTGGCTTATAGCCCTGTGACCAATTATAAAGCGATGAAAACGACGACTCTAAATGGCTGTACCTGCAGATGGCGGAGGGAGCACTGCTGGGAAGTCCCAGGTGCTCGAGGGGACCATCAGGGAAGCCTCTGAAAGAAGGGCCACCCGGAGAGATGAAATATAAGGTGGCGTTCCCCATGGGGTCAAGAAGGGTAGGCTAGGTGGTGACTTCCAGGTGGAATGAATTTATAAGCAAAGCCCAGGAGCGTTGATAAATACGTCAAGCTCTAAATAGGTCCGAGGAGGGAGTGTCAGGAAATGAGACTGCTTTCAGAGGTTCTCAACCTTCTGGCCCTTTAAATACAGTTCCTCATGTTGTGACCCAACCATAAAATTATTTTCGTTGCTACTTCATCACTGTAATGTTGCTACTGTTATGAATCGTCATGTAAATATCTGATATGCAGGATGGTCTTAGGCGACCCCTGTGAAAGGGTCGTTTGACCACCAAAGGGGTCGCGACCCACAGGTTGAAAACCGCTGGTTTAGATCGACAGGGGCCTGCTAAGACCTTGTGAGCCAGATGTCGGCAGCAAGGCAAAACGACCAGACTCCTATGCTAGCAACATCATTTCTAGAAACAGAAGGGATTGGACTACCGGCAAGGAATTGGGAAGACGGTTTATGGGGCCAGTCCAGCAGCCGGGTGAGAGGTGGGGAGCCTCCACGTGAAGACACTGTACCACGCAAGAAGAGGACACAAAGGATGTCGTTTAGCGGGAAAAATGATGAGAATCCGATGGCCATTTAGAAGCCGATGCTGAGGTGAGGAAGAAAGTGAATCTAGGCCAGCTGTGGGCAAACTACGGCCCGCGGGCCGGATCCGTTCCGTTTGAAATGAATAAAACCATTGAAATAAAAGACCGTACCCTTTTATGTAATGATGTTTACTTTGAATTATATTAGTTCACACAAACACTCCATCCATGCTTTTGTTCCAGCCCTCCGGTCCAGTTTAAGAACCCATTGTGGCCCTCGAGTCAAAAAGTTTGCCCACCCCTGGTCTAGGCTAAGTCAAAGGTATTGGGCATGATGAGCATTGGGTGAACGGTAAAACCATCCTTGAGGTGTCAGTGGGGATACAGAACTGACAATGAGCGGACAGGGCGGAAGCACAGGATAGAGTTGGGAACCAGAGATCAGATCTGAGAGACCAAGCAAGCAGGCAGAAGGACAAGCTACGAATGTGGTTGTTCAGCAGGGCGTGCAGTGAGGAGGTTCTTGACCTTTTTGAATCATGGACCCTTGAAAGTCTGAAGAATGTGATGAGCCAAACCCCTAAACAAATGTGCAGCTGGATACCTAGACAAAGCGTTGATTTCAGAGGAGTCATCCATCCCTTGAAGCTCGTCTATGAACTCACGGGTTAAGAACTCCCTGCATAAAGCAAGAAGAGAAGAAGGCTTAGACGGGAGAGAGATGAAATAGGGCACAGAAGAAAAAGCGGTACGAGTTGTGGAGGAGAATTAGAGCCTCTACAGCAGGGTGGGGAATGTCTGGCAGGACCAAATCATTTGGTCTGGCCCTGCCAGGCATGAGGAGTGAGTTAATGAAATGTTTGACCAAATATAACAAGCTAATTGTTAAGCTGATGATTCTGTATGGCCCGAGAGTGACGTTACAAATATCCAAATGGCCCTTGGCAGAAAAAAAAGGTTCCCCATCCCTGCTCTACAGAAATGTATGTGAAAAACAGGCAGTACATAGACAGGGCTGGGTTTCCAAGTAGAGTTTTGGTTTGTTGTCGTTTTTTTTGTTTGTTTGTTTGTTTTGTGTGTTTTTTTAAAATATATTTTATTGATTTTTTACAGAGAGGAAGGGAGAGAGATAGAGAGCCAGAAACATCGATGGGAGAGAAACATCGATCAGCCGCCTCCCGCACATCTCCCACCAGGGATGCGCCCGCAACCGAGGTACATGCCCTTGACCGGAATCGAACCCGGGACCCCTCAGTCCGCAGGCCGACGCTCCATCCACTGAGCCAAACCGGTTTCGGCGGTTTGTTGTCGTTTTATGTAAAATTTCAAACATATTTAAAGTTGAGAGAACGGTCTAATGTAGTCCCTTGTAACCTATGCCTGAACTTCAAAGTTATCAACTCATTTCATTTATCAACAATGATCAACTTATTTCATTTCAGTCACATCAATTCATAACATTTCACTCCTAAATATCAGTACCTATCTCTAAAAGACCACACTGAAAAAACATAACCATGCCGCCATTGTCACATCTTAAGAATAACAAAAACAAGCAGCCTTAAAACCATTATATATCTAGTTAATGTCAACTTCCCACAAGTGCCTCATATTTTCTCATTTTCTTTTCAGTGTGTTTAAATCAGGATCCAAATAAGACCCACACATTATAACTGGCTGATGCGTTCCTGTGGTCTCTTTTAATCTACAGGTCCCCTTGCCCGGCTGTCTTTTCCCCAGGTGGCCATTTATTCTCTATGGGTGTTTTTGTTTTTTGTTTTGCTTTGTTTTCCTGACTGCACTCTTGAAGTATCAATCACTGTTCATTTTATTCCTCTACATCGTGTAAACTGGTGCTTAGATATAAAGGGTTGATTAGACCCAGGTTCACTATTTTCCCAACAATACTTCCGAGGGGGTGCTGAGTTCCATCAGGAGACATACAGGTAGGATTTTTTAAAAAGACAGGGCTGACAAAGCATGCTTATCTGCTATGGGAAAGACATGAGGTTGAAGAGCAGGAAAAAGCACGGCATAAAAGACAGCGGATGGTGATAAAAGAGACATCTAGACAACGCACCTGCATAACCTACTCTTCGAGCTCCAGGCTCTCGGACCACTTCAAGCAGCCCGGCACCTCTCCATAGAGTCAAGGTAATAAGTAACTGGCACCCACAACGACCCAAAAGGCGTCAGGACGATACTAGTTTGCATGTACTTTGGTGGAAAGAACGTGTGAAGCATTTCTCTCATTAACAGTCTCTGAATTAGAAGTCCCTGTGCTTAAAGAGTTAATTCCCCAAGAAAATTCACTGAGGAGGCATCTCTACAGCATCACCCACACGGGTAACTATTTTGTGTTGTAAACACGGAGCCCAAATAATCACATCCCTTGACCCGCAAGGGAAATATTTAGCCAACAAGATAACATTGATGTAATTACTACGGTAAAGCGGTAATAAAGAGATGGGAAGTCACGTGTACCCTTTTAATTAATTTTCGCCATTATCCCCGCATGACATTTTTTCTAGGGACCAAAACTTTCATTTTACAAAATGCCCCTCTAGGAAACACAGGGCTCTGTTAGCCGATGCCCCCTGAGGAACACATTCACTCTAGTGACGTGCCCTCCCTGGAAACCGTCTCACTGCCCTGACTTTTCTCCTGCCCCGGCCTCCAAAAGGCGAATTCTGTTTCCACATCCATAGCAAGTGCGTTCCAACTCACTGCGTGTTCCCGTTCACTATAATTACTCTGCCTTAGAAACAAGCGCCAGGTCTAAAAATACAGCGTGCTTTAATTTAAAGTGCGGTAGTACCAGGTTAAAAAAAAAAAGGGGGGGGGCTCAGGTAAAGTCATCGGTGTTTCATTACAAAATTTTACATTCGAAAAACTTTCATCTGAAAACAAGGCCGTGCCTTGTTTGATTTCATTAGGACGGATGGACACGTTGAAAATCAAGACGTGCTTCCCACAGGCCAGGCCAGGGACCACTGACAGTTCTCTGTGAAACGCAGAAACGAAGGGCGACCTGTGAAATTTTTCATGAAACTCGATTCACCCACCACGGCCTGACCCAAACGTTACCTCTGCCAGGCGGCCTTTCTGCGGCCACGGAAGTTCTAATCCACCATCTCAGCATTGTCCCTATTAGGTCACATATAACATTACAGTACACACCACCCCACACATGAACGAGCACTCTACTCACACATGAACAAGCCCTATGTACACACCGAGGCTACGACAGGCACGGAGGAATCTTCTTTGCTGGAAGAAGGCTCTCTCTCTCTCTCTCTCTCTCTTTCTCTCTCGCTAGATGGGACCACGTCATGCCTGTGCCCTTGGCACAAACCCTGCTTGGTGTGTATTGTGTGTGTGTGTGTGTGTGCGCGCGCGCGCACGCCATGGGCTTGAATGAAGTACTTTCTTTATCTTCCTCACAACAGCCGTGGGAGGTGGACAGGAAGGTTAGAGGTCATATACTCTTCTTTTAGGTCATACATCCTTCCCTTAGTTTTACACGAGGAAACTGGGTTCAGAGGTAATGCGATTTTCCCCAAGTCTCCCAGCTGGTAGGCAGGTGCCCTGGAACCCAGTCCATTTTGAGGGAAGATGAGTGAGAGGAACCACAGATCGAGGAAAAAGATTAAAATCCTCCTTTGCAGAGACTGACGATGAGGCTCTGGGGGATCTTCCAGGACGGGCCTCCTTGGGAGGCAGGGCCCGCCCCAGAGGTCCAGGTTAACCAAATGGGGAAAAAGGTGTTTTAGGAGTACTCTCCCCACACCCACACAAGGGCAAGAATTCCTTAACTGGAAGAACTTTCAATGATCAGTTCATTCTAAAAGGCTGTGCTTTGCTTCGAATCACCATGGACGGTGCTGTCCATATACAGCCTAACCTCTGGTTGGCCTCCTGCCCAGACAACACAGAAGGCTCTAAACGCAGTGGGACCCAGTGGACTCCAGGCTTTGCTTGGGTTTCTGTGCCTGATGCCTCCTTTCAGGGACTGCAGGCCAATGAGAACCACTTTTGCCCTACCATCCCTTCTCCAGCTCTAGAAAAGGGAGCTAGTTAAAGGGACACGCTGGGATCAAGTCCTTGGGACTTAAGCATTGTCCCTCAGAGACCCAGGCAGTTTGGGAAGAAGGTGTGTGGACTCAGAGGAATAAATCACTAACCGTGTAATCATCAGGGACAATAACTTGGGGTGAAGAATTCTCCCAACGAAGTAGACAAACTATCTTTCACAGTTCCTGTGCTTATAAAAATTTTTGCTTTGAGCCCACAGGGCATATGTTCACAATGACTGCTCCTGGAATTGGAGTCTCCTTTCCAAGAGAGAAGGGAGGAAAGTTAGCATGGTATTTGTAGACTGGCCAGCTGGTGGAATAGAAAACCTGGCATCCAGCCCAGCCAGTGTAGCTCGGTGGCTGAGCTCGACCCATGAACCAGGAAGTCATGGTTCAAATCCGAGTCAGGGCACATGCCCAGGTTGCGGGCTTGATCGGCAAGAGGCAGCTGATCGATGATTCTCTCTCATCATTGATGTTTCTCTCTCTCTCTCTCTCTTCCTCTCTAAAATCAATAAAAGTATATTTTAAAAACAAAGAAAGAAAGAAAATCTGGCATCCAGTGGCCAACCACATTTTGGATTTTAAAATCAGATTAACTATTCACATCAGAACAGCTACTGCACTCCCAGGTCCAAAACACTGAAAAGCAGGTTACGTAAGACCTAACATTACACATCATAATCTCACCCAGAGCCACTTATGCAGGACACACGGGAACAGCCCACAGAAATCAAATAAATCTGCACATAAGGAGAAAAAAATGCCAAGACTATGATTAAGGATTTAGCACCTAAACCTCAGAGATGATCCTGCAAGGCGGGGAACTCCCTTCAGGAAAATACACAGTAAGATTCTTTATTTAGCTGCTTTGTTCATGGTTTGCTTCACGAAGCCCAGCCTATTACTATTGTTATTACGGATGTCAAGCTACAGTGCTTCATGCGCAGTTGGACCGAAAGGGAGAATGGAGCAGAGATATAAAACGAATTAAAATGTCACCCTCAGCATTAAATTATTTAACGTGTTGATGATCTCAGTATTAATGTGGAATCACTGGCAACAACCACGCGTGAGCAGGGATCATCCAAGCCACACGTTAATGGAAACGGACAGACCGCCTGCCACATTCCTTTCATTTAGAGCTGGTTTTCTCATGTACATGAATGTTTTGTTCGGCAACAGAGTGTATCCAGGAAGATGGAGATAAAGATCAAGCATAGAAGAATAAAGACTTTAATCTTAACAATCAAGTGGGTTAGGGTCCTGATTATATTTCTAGATCTAATCACAGTCATGACCCAGAGAGCAAAAATAACTTTCTCCATCACTTAAATCATGGGATTAGAGCCAAACTGGCAAATGTCACAGGGAAACTAATGCTCAATTGTTAGTAAAGCTAAACAATCCCAGCTCCCTAGGGCTGCCTTGTCCTTAGAGGTTGGCAGCCAAAGGGAGGGGGTTGCCACCACTTATGAGGGTCCATTAGTGGTAGACACTTTACAGATGTCACAGTCCTATGTTAAAAATCATTCCCATTGTGTAGATGAGGAAAGAGAAACTCAGGCAGGCAAACGACTTGGCTGAGGTTGATGCTAGGAGCACCAGAACTTGTACTAAGTCCATCGGACCATAAGGTCCTTCCCAACTCAAAGATTCTATGATGATAACAATCGTTATGAACAACTACAATTTCACGGAATAGTTATTATGTGCAAGGCTCTAAGCAATTTACATAGATTTTCCCATTTAAGGTAATCACCTCCACAGCAACGCCAATTATTGTTAATCCCATTTTACAGATGAGTACACTGAGGTTAAAGGGGTTGAGAGGCTTGCAAGGTCCTTCAAGAACGGGTGAAAAGTCAGGATTTGAATCGAGTTCTATTGGATCTGAATATCCATGGTGCACTCAACTAAAGGGCTATCTTATCTACTGACTACAACATAACTGAATGGAGTCCAAGAGTTTGGCTGTGACGTTCACTGATACCTACCCATAATATTACTAAGGAATACCAACCCCTATAAACATGGATGTTTGCTGGACATGAGCAGTGCAAAATGGGCCTACGTATTTCTTTTATTATTGTCATGCTTCTAAACCAAGTCCCAAAATTTAATAGTATCTTGGGTTTATAGCAGCTTTAAATACACGAATAAACTTCCAATTAGCTCAGAATTGTACATTTACTGGAGAATATATAACCAGGCAGTTTCAGCACAGTGGTTAAGGTTACTAGCTCTACCTTCTCATGATCCCATCTGAGGACTGCTGTGTGAGATTTCACCAAAGTCATGGACTTGCACAGCACTGGCACATGCCAGTCACAACATTGCTCCTGTCTCTTATTTTGAAATGGGGTCCCTTAGGCCGAGTAAGAATAAAATAACTAAGAAACTAGAGAGTGAATTCAAACTGTGTTACAAGACACAAAAGTACAAGCCTGGAATCAAGCCTCTGATTTGGAGGCACATCTGATCATCTGATTTCTAGACAAACCAGATGTTTCCCTTTTTTTTTTTTTTTTAAGAGAAACATAAAAAAACAAAATCTCTCTTAGTGTAGGAAAAGCTTAAGAAAAGAGATGTGGGAATTAAGTAATGGGGAAGGAGAAATAAGAGATACAGCGTAAATAGGGAATGAGGAGAAACACGGTAACTCACTAAAAATAATCACAAAACCAAGAGGAAGCTGCATTGGGGAAAAACGCCTATGTATCCTGGGAATGGAAATTTCCACTAACCAAAGGAGGAAGCTGTCTTCTGGTGGAAGACAGGATTTTAAGGAGGTTCTTCTTCCCCGCTGCCTCTCCAAAGGTTGGAGGTGGAATTTCAGTTGACCTAGCGTGTTGGGTCCAACAACAAAGCCTCAAGCGGGACTCTTTAGTTCAAATTTTAGGGAGAACTTGATAAGATTCCCCACCCCACCATCCCCCACCCCCCATATCTTTGATGTATCTCTGGCAGCAACATTCAAAAGGAAATGCAACCTTTCTAGGAATTGATTTTCTTGGAAAACGTAGAATCTGGAAGGTCTCTTCAGCCAGGTCCCTTTAATGGTAAAACATATAAATCAGGTCCCCTAAAATGTTTATCATGTTAATGCTTATTGCATAACTTAATACCACAGACTTCTAAGTGACACAAACTTTACCAAACACTCCTCTCCTACTCCCCCTATATATATATATATTAAATTATTTACATATTATATATATTACATTATATATATATATATATATATATATATATATATATAAAATTTATTTTAATTGAGCTAAGGTCTATATCATATCCATCAAGAATGAGGAGGAGCCCGATCTTTGAGCGTCTAAGTATGTGATCTCTTTAGCCTTCCTCTTTTTTTTTTCCTCTGGGAAAAGTCCATAACATGGCATTATGGCTGCATAATAACTTACTCGAAACATAAGTTCCTCTGGCCCCACCCAACAAGCACACAGACAGCCTGCCACCGCCAGCCTGCCCCTCACCCCCCAGCTGTGGCTATCTTTACACTCAGGGTGTGACAGCAAAGGATAAACAGTTCTCAGGTAAGACAGGAACTGAACATCAGAGTTAAGACAGGAAGAAAGACAAGAACCAAGGGAAGATCTAGGAGGAACGATTTCCTTATTTACTGTTGTTCGATTTTGTTACTGAGAGGAGAGCCTTGATCCTGAGTTTCAAGTCCATTTGCTGAGTTCATTTTGGAGTGGGGTTCTGATCCGGAGATCAAACTCCTTTTTGTGTTGCCAGGATGATTTTGTTTCCTGAAATGAATAGTTGTTGAAATATGGGGGAGGGAAGGAGGGAGGGTGGGAAGGAGGGGAGGGGGGAGTGGGCAAGGCAAGAGAGAGATTCCTTCCATGATGAGACTGAAATATTTTAATATGTTAATCTGTTGAACAAAAATTCCAAGAGGATTTCCTCATCCCATCCCAACACCCCACTCCCACAGGAATTCTCTTTCGTCTAGTCTCCTCTTCTCTAAAAAGGACAGAAAAGGTTCCAAAGGGTCCAAGATTCCCCATGGCTGGCTTCTTCCGACATTTCAGGACTCAACTCAAAGGTCACGTCCTCAAAGGGGCCTTCTAAAGTACCCTCCCCACCCCGGACCTTGTACCAGACAACCTGGTCCCTCAGCCTCACTGCCTCAGTTCACTGACTTAACAGCACCTACCAGTGTCTGAAGTTACTGTGCTGCTGCCCCCGCTTAGAACAGAGGTTCATGAGACCAGGAGCCTCATCTGCCTTGTTTACGGCTGTATTCCTGGCACAGAGGTCAGTGCCTCACTAACTGTTCAATGAATGAATAAGGGCGAGCTCCGGGGGAAGCAACGGGGGAAGTCATAGGAAGGGCAAAGGGAAGAAGGGGAGTAAGTGTTCTAACAACTAGTCCAGGGGTGGGCAAACTTTTTGACTCGAGGGCCACAATGGGTTCTTAAACTGGACCGGAGGGCCGGAACAAAAGCATGGATGGAGTGTTTGTGTGAACTAATATAAATTCAAAGTAAACATCATTACATAAAAGGGTACGGTCTTTTTTTTTTTTAGTTTTATTCATTTCAAACGGGCCGGATCCGGCCCGCGGGCCGTAGTTTGCCCACCCCTGAACTAGTCGATTCAGTGGGGCGCGAAGCGGTCTGGCACAGACCAGATGGATGTTCTGCCCTTCAGAGAAGCACGAGACTAAGCCACGGGCTCCCAGGGGTCGGGCAGAACTGGGTCCCAAGGCCACTCTGCTTCAGACCCACTGAGCAACGGCTTCTCTTTACGTGGAACGCTTGCTCTAATGGCACTCAGCTTCGTCACGTGATACCTCCGCTCTCCCTCTATGTGTGTGTCCTCTCCAGCTCTCCACGGGGACCACTTCCAATTCTTCAACTCTCATACCTCACCCCTTACTCTCAGCTGACATCGTAACACATGTCATTGAGAAAATAGGTGCCATGAAATGAGAAAAAATCCTGTCTTCCCAACAATTTAGCTGCATCCATGTCACACACTCCACCCTCTCACCCGTTACAATGCAAAAGGTGTTCCTTCTGCTAAGGCCAACCTCCCCATCCCTTCTCACCTACCAAGGCCTTCTCTCCTGCAATTACCCCCTCTCTCGGCATCATCGGCACCCCCCTTTTTATTGGATCATTCTCATCTTAACATCCTATTTTCCTCTCCTCCTCACCATGCTGCTATCCTTGGATTAAAAAAAAAAAATTCTTCAGCAATGAAAAATAAAATACTTCACACACATAATGGGAACCACTGGAAGTTTCTATATGGACAAGTAGTGTGTTCACATCTGTGCTTTACAAAGATAAGCACACAAGGGACAGAATGTAGGCACTGCATTTTTAAAAACATATATTTTTATTGATTTCAGAGAGGAAGGGAGAGGGAGAGACAGAAACATCAATGAGAGAGAATCACTGATCAGCTGCCTCCTGCACTCCCCACACTGGGGATCGAGCCCACAACCCAGGCATATGCCCCGACTGGGAATCAAACCGTGACTTCCTGGTTCATAGGTCAATGTTCAACCACTGAGCCACGCCGGCCAGGCAACACACTGCATATTTTAAATCAGCTCTTTCTCAGTCGACTGCAAAGAGGAGACTGGGAAAGAAAGCCTTCTGCATACCTACCCTTCTCCCTGCCTGCCCAGCAGAGAGTGCCAAGAGCACTATTCCTGGCAGCCTGAGCAGAGGCAGAAGGATTTTCTATGGTTATGGTTTTGGACCAGAGCAGGGAGGACTCCAGGGCATAAATGACCACACACACACACACACACACACATACACATACGCCCCGCAATGGCACCAGGGGAAGAGCTGCCAGGTCTCCTGTGCCCCTGGAGGCCACGAGGAGGGGACCCCACACTGCTGCCTCAGCTGCAGCAGGCAGCTCCCTGCCTAAGGAATGCCCAGGGTGAGGGCGAATCCAGGGCCCTGAAAAGAGTTCACACACCCGTGTCTGTGGGCAGCTCGGAAAAGAGCGCTACCAATGGTCCCCACACCATACACTTGAGAGAACAAAAGCATGTACCTCTTGGATACCACTGATCCTGAACTTCAGTGCCCACAGTTCCACGACTAAATTAAAGTAAAAAAAAAAAAAAAAAAAAGACTGAGCCCAGTCAGCGTGGCTCAGTGGTTGAGCATGGACCTATGAACCAGGAGGTCACAGTTTGATTCCCAGTCAGGGCACATGCCTGGATTGTGGGCTTGATCTCCTGTGTGGAGTGTGCAGGGGGCAGCCAATCAGTGATTCTCTCTCATCATTGATATTTCTGTCTCTCCCTCTCCCTTCCTCTCTGAAATCTATTTTTTAAAAAAGACTGAGATTTGTCTCTTGATATCAAATATAATAATGAAAAACAGTATATTTATTACTCCATATTCCCTTTTCTTTTACTTGAAAACCAGAAAAGCAAAGAAGAGGAGTTCCTAGCCATCTTAAGGATTTTGCAAAACCTCTCGTGTTCTCCATTTAGTTCTTTAGCAACTATCTTAACTCACCAACAGCCTATAAATTTTGCAAGGATGTGGGGCTGTATTTTTCCTTCTTCCTCTCAGAAACAACAGATCTCAAAAGAAGGCATGATGAATGGCTATAGTTATAAATATTTCAAGGCGAATGAGAATCAAAGATGAACTGTAGAAAAATCTGGTATTTGGGGGCTAGCTCCTGGCGTGTGCTCGAGTTAACAGGTCCTGACCCTACATAAATTCCAGAGCTATTTTATCCCATAAGAAGTACAAAGCCAAAAAGTACTCATAAATTTCATTCTAATTTCACCAAATACTTTTCAATCAAAAAAGCCTAGTTTTCAAATTGTAAGTAACTGACTGCTAATTAACATGTAGATTCTATGTATGGACATTTTAGGGATTTCAGGAGAATGTTTGTTCATCAGCAGTGGGGGGGGGGGGGGGGCGGGGGCAGAGACATAATCAAAGTCTATATAGCAAAGTGGTTTACCCTTAAAATGGCAACTCCTTGTATGTGGGGAGGGGCTTAGAGTGGAGAACGTCCAGTGGGAGGCAGGGCTGACTGAAGAATTTCTCACTCTCTGGTAGATAATTTGGGGCAGCATATGACCTGTACCACGACATTCCCACGATCACAAATATAGGCGGATGCTTCCTAGAGTTGCCAGATGTAGGCAAAAAGAAAAAAATTTTAAATCACGAAATGTATATTTCAGATAACAAATAATTTTTAGTATAAGCATGTCCCACAGTATATCACATGGCATATACTTATATTTTTAAAAGTATTCGTATTTTTTAGTATTTTATCTGGCCAATCTGCTACCTGTTGGTTCGCTAAGCTGTTAGAACACTGCAGCCGAATATCAGGAGAACAGCAGGCCCCTCTAAATACCTTGAGTTGCCCTCAGACCAAAATCCAAGCATTCTTTTCTGCCAGATGGTACCAAAAGTGACTAAGCAGACATCTCAACACAGCATCCAGTGTCCATGGAGACACGCTCAAAAACTGTCTGCCTCGTTCCCTAAACTAATTTAGAATCATGGAGTCACAAAAAGTTTAGAATTGGAGATTTGCATGAATTCTTTTTTTTTTTTTTTTTTAAGAAAAAAGATGATGCCATTCCCAAGCGCAAAGAAGTTTCCTACAACGTGTAACCAGCGTGGGGCGAGGAGAGTGACGTGGGCACCAATTTAATCACAGGAGAGCCAAGAAGATGCCAGTGCCTCTCCCGTAGGAGGGTGTTTATTTTTCCAAATGCTAGCAACTCGTTCGAGGCCCTTTGGACACGTGGTGATACAAACAGAGAAGAAAAGGACTGTGAGCTCCCTGAGGACCGAATGAGTATTGAATTCATCTGCTTAACCCAAGTGTTTGGCACTTGGTGGGCACTCAATGAATGTTTGATGAAAGGATAAACGAATGAATGAATGAGTAAACGTGAGCCATCAGACCAAATGTGCACTGACTGAGGACAGCGAGTGAGATGGGGAGCCGAGTGCAGGAGGGGAAGTCTGAGGGCAGGGTGACAGGAGAAGGCAGGATCACCACAGTCCTTGCTCTCAGTTTTATCTTCCTAATTGGGTCCTTTGGGGGCCCCATTGCAAACCATGATGCAGAGATGTCACCACTCCGGCATCTGGGTCTTCAGGAAAGCCACCGGGTCTCAGCCCGTGGTCAGCTCAGATCCCCCACTTGCCCTCTCTAAGACCATCACACCATGGACTCACACCAACCTCAGAAACATCTGCAACCCTGGGAAAGCACAGCTGGCTCCAGAATCCACAAGGAAACCAGAACTATCAACACGAGTAAACACTCAAGTGTCCAAAAAACATGAGCATAGGCCAACGATCAAATACAGCTCGATGCTCACATCATTAAACATCAATCCTATTTAATGTGGGATGTGGGTGCATTTATGAATTCTGATACACTGTGAAGTAGGGCCAGCCTTGTTCACATTGGGCCATCTGAAGCTGCTCTCGTGTACATTACTGGTAACCAGCTCTCACAAGGTTTAGACAAAGAATCACTTCCGGTCCCTCCTCGCCTCCTATCCTCCTCCTCAGAGCTGCTCATGGCAGGAAGGCCCTGATTTTAAATGCTTCTCCGAGCAGCAGCACGTCTGCTTACACACAGGGATGAACCAACCGCATGGGGCAGCTAAGAATTCCGTGTAGGTCTGCTGGGCCAGGTTCCGATGGTTGGAGAACGGAGAGGCACAAATGTTAGGATGGCTTTGAACGAGTGCTCACTGTGTGCGGATGACTGCTCAGTGAAGTACTGACACCCTGATGCCCGCAGAACTGGAACCTAGGATCACCCTCATTTTACAGACGAGGACACTGAGACTCAGACAGGTCAAGCATCGAAGCAGAGGGCAGACAGCTGAGCCAGGATTTGATCCTGGTTGACCTGGATGACTTGATCCTGTTTTAGATAAGGCGTTGATTGCTCCAGCCCTGAAGTCAAGTGGACAAACAAGGTCGTTGCCCAAGAGTTGTTCAAAACTGTAAAAATGTTAGGATGGCCATGCCCCAAATAAGCTACGTCAGGCGGGGGGGGGGGGGGGGGGGGGGGCGGGGGGGCGCAGACAGGAAGAGAAGAAAGAAAATCCAAGGGTTTTTTTTCCGAGCAAGGATGATGAGAAAGATGGAAAAGGTCAGGGGCACGCTCCTCAAACCCATGGCAGAGACAACCAGCCTCTATTTGGGAGCTGGAGGGTCACTTTATAAGGAGGTGGAGCTTCCTGATCCCAGGAGCTCAGGGAGGGGAGACACTGAGTTCATTCATTTCGGATGGGGAGCCAAAGCGAAGGAAGGTGAAATAACACCCCCAGGATCACACAGCCGGAGGTTGTTCCAGGCCTCCAGCTCCACCCCAGGGCTCTCTCCCCACAACTGCCTCCTGGAGCCTTCTGGTGAGAAGTGAACAGCAACCTAATGTAAGAAAAAACGGAAGCCACCCAGCGCACCGAAGGAGGGCCTGACCTGGAAGCCTCTCAGAAATCACTGGGGACCCACAAAGAGGGAGAGAAGTTTCTGCAAATGAAAGGAGACAGGTCAGAGTGTATTTGTTCCTTTTTTCCCCCCCAAATAGGGTAGATCCAGGAAACTAAACCAATAGACAGAGTTCTGTCCAAGCTAAAAAGGGGCTGTAGCCGATTTTTGTAAGTACCAGGCACTATCAAGAATTCACTAGGAAACCATGTCAAATTATTCTGTTTTTGACAGAGTTCTTGGAGAGTAGGAAAAGTCAGGTTCACTTAGAGTCAAGAGTTGGGCAGGGTATGTGGTCGTCTGACGCCCGGAGATGAAAATAGCAAAGTAAGAGCTGGATTCGGCTTAAAAGTGACCTTCTTGAGACCCCTTCGCCAGCCCCACCACAGACCTGGGAACCCCATCCTCCCACTCCCTGAGGACTACAGTCCTTTTACTTGGTAGCTCTATGGCTGTGGACTGAAAACTACTTCACTCCCCCGTGAAGCTTCCCCATTAGAAAGGGGAGTACTAAACCCACCCTGGAAGGATTGTTGGGAGAACTGATGAGAAATGGAGGTAATGGGGCTGGCATGAAGCCTGGCACAGTCTGTTAATGGTGGCCCTTATTAACTCTCATCAAAGCTCTCTGCCAAGGTCAGAACACATCTGAGATGCCCCCCTTGACTTCTGGCTCCACATTTGCAGGACACTTGGGAAGGGTTATCAGGAGAGAAGGTTTGAGAACACACCAGCTTGCAAGTCTGGACACCTAAAAGCCTGAGTTCTTGTCGTAGTTTTGTCACTAACTTGCTCTGTGATCTTAGGCAAGTCACAACTTATCTGTGAGTCAGATGTTACCCGGAAAGTGATGAGGGTTGAGATATGAATTCAAAATAACTTCCAAAGTCTCAATCAGCTCCAAAAGTCCTTACATTTTAAGACCCTGCCTTATGAGAACCTTCTAAGGCAAATACATTTTCCCAAAGAAGAGTTAAGAGGCTCCATGGTCCAGTTCTTAAAAGGATAAAAGCCGCCGAAACCGGTTTGGCTCAGTGGATAGAGCGTCGGCCTGCATATTGAAAGGTCCCAGGTTCGATTCCGGTCAAGGGCATGTACCTGGGTTGCGGGCACATCCCCAGTAGGAGATGTGCAGGAGGCAGCTGATCGATGTTTCTCTCTCATCGATGTTTCTAACTCTCTATCTCTCTCCCTTCCTCTCTGTAAAAAATCAATAAAAAAAATATATATATTAAAAAAAAAGGATAAAAGCAATCACATGAAAGAGAATATTTGGTCTGTTTTACAAGAAATAATTAGAAAAGTAGGGCCAATAGGAGAGGGGCTCGAAGGAAGCAGCTTTTGACTCAAGCTAAGGAAAAAGGAACTTTCCAATAATAAAAATCTATAATAATAAAAGGGTAATATGCTAATTAGACCAAACGTCTGATGTCATTCCTGACGAAGACAGGGCCAGAGAGAAGCCAGCCCAGGTCCCAGGTGCCGGTGCCGGCAGCGGGGGAAGAAAGGCCGACTCTTGCACGAATTTCGTGCATCGGGCCTCAGTGATTCAATAATGGACTTGTGGCCATTAAAGATTGTGAGGTCCTCAAGGGCAGGACAACCTTGTTTTCAACATTATACTCTCATCACCTAGGCTAGTAAGTGGCACATAGGAAATGCTTAAGAAATGATGGATGGATGGGTGAGTGACTAGGTGGATGGGTTGGATGGATGGGCAAGTGGATGGGTGAGTGGGTGGATGGGTGGATGGGTGGATGGGTAGATGGATGGATGGATGGATGGTGAATGGGTGGATAGGCTGGTGAATAAGTGAGTGGATAGGTAGGTAGATCTGTGGGTGGATGGGTGAATGGATGAGTGGGAGGAGAGGAAGGAAGGAGGAAAAGAAGGAAGAAGAAGGGAAAGAGGGAGCTACGTCAGGAGGTAGTGAACTTCCTCTTTCTGGGTGTGTTCAGGCATCAACTGTAAAGGATGTTGCAGAATGGATTTCTATCCCATGTAGGCGGTTCCATTAAAGGTCTATGTGATCTTTACACTAATCCTACGTAGTTTTGTCAGATTAATCTTCCTAAAGGACAGCTTTGTTGATGTCACCCTCCTACTCAAAAAAATTCAATGGTTTCCCCTCGCCTATTCAATTAAGTCCACAATCCTGACATCTGAGTAATGATCAATCTTTATTACAGGTCTTCTAGGATTTTTATTGGTTTTGAGCCTTACATTGAAATCTTTCATCCATTTTTAGTTTATTCTTATGTATGGTGTAAGAAGGTGAATTCACTACTGCATGTACCTATCCAATTTTTCCAACACCATTTGAATACACTTTCAACACTTATTCAATAATAATAATAATAATAATAGGAATTATTTATTATTATAAACCAGGCATTCTGTTAAATCGGCTTCTTTGTAAGCTGGAGTGGGAGAAAGGGAGAAGGAATTTTATATTAAAAATTATCAGAAACATAATAAAATTGCCTAATGCTAGCCAACATCAAGTATTGTTTTATTTAAAAGACTAAAGTAACTTTATTTTTCCCATGGCCAATTTTTGACTCAACACCTCAAGAATGCAATTCAAACCAAAGGGTAATTGCAGGTCAGGGGGAAAATGCACCAAAAAGGAAAAAAAAATGGTGAAACTATGACATTCATGGCTCAAAGGGGCACATATGAATGAATCCCGTCTCTTTTTCCTTTCAGCCCAAGCATAGGAGTAGGGTTACAATGTAGGGAAAGTGACAAAAAAGAAATAGAAAGACCAAGATAATAAAAAAATTAGATAATCACCCATTCTCCCTATAAGTACCTTGGCATCTGAGTAATGATCAATCTTTATTACAGGTCTTCTTATTAAAAAAAAAAAAAAATCATGGGCTTAAAAATTCTTAGAAAATTAGAATTAAAGGAGAAAATGTTTTTTGACTTTTTAGCATTTTGTGGGGGTTTTTTTTTCTAAGGCATTAACTTATTTTTGATAACTTCAGATTAAGCAACAGGAAGGATACATCTGATGCCAAATAAGGCATTTGGGGGCTTCTCCAAAGCAGAAAAACAGGCAGGTTGAGTAACTGACCAGGGTTAAGAATGACAAGGCCTTATGGGAAGGCAAACCAACTTGTTTTTTCCCTCCTAATTGTCTAAAATTCGATGCCTTAGAAATGCCACCTTTCTTCAGGTAAAAATGACATATTTCCCCCATACCTCCCTTTTTTACATCACTGAAGTACTCTTGTTCTATAACTGCTCGACAGGTAAGTCCTCAGCTAACCAGACCCGGAGAACGTCTAAGAAAATATCACAAGCAACCTCATTTGTGTGAAATCTCATTTCTTATTTGAAGTTTCCAATCCATATATCCAGAGCTATATGGACAAATATATATCAAAAGTAATTTGTGCACAAAAATACATTCATCCCTCAAAGATATATTCTTGGTAAAATAAATGGAATCAGTATTTTTTTTCCCCTTCTTGCACACAGACTCATAGATACAAAGAACCTAAATCTTGGCACTCTGAGAGTAATAGGATATTTTCAAGACTCTGCTGAAGATTTCCTGAACTTTGGGATCTCGGACTCCACCACTCCCCCATGGTATGGCAGTAGACCCAGGATTCAAACTCTGATTCCAAATTCCTTCTGGCATGAAGGGGTTAAAGGTGACCCCCAAGATACACTCTTCTCCACTGCCCCGGGAGCAGCGGTCAGAGAGATCCTACGAAAATTAAGTCAGACAAATACCATGTGATTTCACTCTTATGTGGCATCTGAACCACAAAATAAACACAATTTGAACAGACTCTTAGACGCAGAGAGGGAACTGGTGATTGCCGGAGGGAAGGGGGTTGGGGCAGTGGGTGAAAAAGGTGAAGGGGCTAAGCACACGTGGGCAGTGACGAAACAGCCACAGGGAAGCGAGTAAAGCTTAGGAAATACAGCCAATAGCACTGTGACAACTACAGGTGGAGGGTGCCAGTTGGGGTGCTGGAAATGCGGAGGGGAACACTATGCAAAGTATGTGACTGTCTAACCACTAACCTGCACGCCGGAAACCCATACAAAACCAAATGGAAAGAAAAACACACACAACTGAGTCAGATCATGTCATGCCTTTGCTCTACACGCCCCCTGCACCTTCCCGCTCAGAGTGAAAACCCAAGCTGGACAATGGCCCCCGGGGCCTCCACATATGCTGGCCCCTGTGTGCTCACTCCGCGCTTCCTTTTGCCCAGCCCCCTCCAGCCGCGCGGGTCTCTCTCTGCAGTGGCTGTTCTCCACCTGAAGTGCTCTTTTTTTCCAAACTGCTACCTGGCTAACTCTGTTGCCATCAAATCGTTGCCTAACTGTTTCCCTTCCAATTAGATTCATTTAAAATTGCACGCTCTTTCTTTTTTTCGAAAAACTTACCACTTCCCAACTCTGATTGAACATAAGAGACTTATTTATTGTGTTTCCTATGCATTGTCCGTGTCCCCAGCCTGAGTGCATACTCCTGGAGGGCGGGGAGTTACCTGTGTCCCTCACTGATGTATCTCAGGAGCCTGGTATGTAGTAAGTGTTCAATAAATATTTCCAGAATGAATGCATGAGATCTTTTATTCCTCTAACCTCTTATGATTCCATGGAGTATCCAGTACTTCCTGTTTGGTAAACTGTTAACTAGTTATTTCCCCAAAGAAATCAACCCAAGAAACACAGTAGCTAATGTACAAAAACATTCAACTGCCACCATTTATTATGTGCCAGATACTGCGTTATACAAGTGTTTTCTCATTTAATCTTCACCAAAAGCAAGTTAGAAAGACGTTACATTCTTCCCTAATGTCTTAAGGAGCCTAAGGAAACTCAGACTCAGAAAGATTAAGCAAATAGCCCAAGATCCTACAGCAGTGATGGCGAACCTATGACATGCGTGTCAGAGGTGACACGCGAACTCATTTTTTTGGTTGATTTTTCTTTGTTAAATGGCATTTAAATACATAAAATAAATATAAAAAATATAAGTTTTTGTTTTACTATGGTTGCAAATATCAAAAAATTTCTATATGTGACACGGCACCAGAGTTAAGTTAGGGTTTTTCAAAATGCTGGCACGCAGAGCTCAAAAGGTTCGCCATCACTGTCCTACAGCGATGTGTGCCTGTGCTGGGCTTTCTGCAGACAGATCCAGAACAATCTGATGTCCATTCTGCTTCCTTCATTATAAAATTCATCCACACAGACTCATAGATACAGAGAACAAAATGATGGTCGCCTCATGGGAGGGAGGTTGAGGGCTGGGTGAAAAAAGTGAAGGGATGAAGAAGCACAAGTTGCCAGTTATGCAACTGGCACAAGTTGCCAGTCACAGGATGTAAAGTACAGCGGAGGGAATAGAGTCAATAACATTGTAATAACTATATACGATGTACAGTGTCAGGTGAGTACCAGACTTACTGGGGTGACCACTTCGCAAGTTATATAAATATCTAATCACTGTGCTGTACACCTGAAACTGATATGATCTTGTATGTCAATTCCAATTGAAAAATAAAAAATGTAAACAAATAAATAAAACTGACTCACCTCTTCAGCAGCACCAGACAACAGACAGACCCCAGGGACATGTTATGCTATAGGAAGACTGCAGGGTGCTGCACTTTTGTAATAAAACAGATGGTCATTCTAATAAAATCATCCTGACACTGTTATAACCAAACCGACAATGACAGGACATGAAAGGGACATGGCATGGCCCAGGGAATCAGCGTGGTCTCCCCAAGGCGTGCTGGGAGGCCAGCAGAGGCCCCCGACCCCTCACTGAGCCTCGGCAAACGGGGGCAGTGCCCCCAGCCTCATGTGTGGCCTGCAGGTTTTCACACTAAATGAGGAAAATCTACGTGCAAAATTCATGAACATGAGGAAGAAAGGCACTCTCTAAACACAGCGACCTCCTGAGCACAGTTTCTGAGGTGGGTTCGAGCAGTTTGAGAGCCATTTCCCAAGCCCGAAACCTAAGTGAACTCAGGGAGCGGAGCCCAGCAGCTCCCAGACTGAAGCAGGAAAGGAGAAGCCAGAGGCTCTTTCCTCTGAATCATCCCAGTGGTGGACCAACGTCTCAGCGCCACCAAGCCACAGGGAGACAGGACCCAGGAGCCAACGTTTCCAGAAGGGTCAGCCGCCCTCAGGCAGGGGGGGAGCAGTCCACCCCAGTCACCCACTGCTAGGGCTCAGAATAGGCAGTGTGGTGAGTCGAGGCTGGGGTGCCATCTCAGGGCGACTGTCACCCCCTTAAGCAACTCCTGAACCACAGGCCCTGGGACGGTGGAAAGGCCACACGAGGGTTCTGCTGGTTCCCCCCCCCCCGCCCCCTCCCCCCTCCCCTCCTCCCCCCCCCCCCCCCCCCCCGCAGAGCATGACAATGCTTTGTCCCCAGACCTGGCCTTATTCCAAAACCACCCGTTTGATCTTCCGCCCAAACTCGCCTGGTGGTTTCTCACCCAGACACTGGCTAAGGAAACAGTGGCTCCCACTTTCCAAGATGGGAGGTGGCAGCCTCCGTGGCCAGGGACAGAGCTGAACGGAGACTCCAGCGTGCTGATGTTGGAAGCTGCCTCGAGCAGATGAAATATCTAACCCTTCCAAGTATCACACGGGTAACGGAAGCTTTCCTTTTACTTGATCATTTTAAATTGTGAGCTCAAAGATCTAAAATTGGATTATGCATAAATGCCAAGAATTCCTCTTGTGAGAACTGTTAGAAATCCCCCACTTAAAATCCCTGCTTGAACTGCTTTAATCAAGATAACCATCCTGAAGTCCTCATTTTTGAGGTTTATTATGAGTAGAACATTTTGCCTTATTAGTCATCTAAAACCAACCAGTGGTCCCTCGGGGGAAAAAAATGTAATGAAAAGTATGCTCTAACCACTGAGGGCTGCTTGCCACGTTCGTGTCTTGGGGGGGGGGGTACTTCGGATCTAATTGTACTTGAAAAATAGCATTGTTGCTATGGCAGCAGCTCTAAATTTTGACTGTTTCTCTTTATGCTGCAAAGGCCATATTCTTCATATGCAGCGTTTCTTTCCACGGAGGAGGGCTTTGACAATAATCCCGAGTTTGTGGCATGCCCTGCCTTGCCGAGGCCGTCACCCGTCCTCTTCCTGTTCAAGCGTCGCTCTCAGCTGAACTGCAAGCGTGAAGGTAGGACACAGAGCAGCCGGAGTGCCCGCATCCACTGGGGTCCTTGTCACTCGATAAACCGAACTAGTTCCCATCTCTTTTCCGGACACTTGATTGGCAAAACTTGTCTATCGAAATCGAGTAAGTGTGACCAAGTTGTGTCTTAAAACAAATGCTTCGGAAATTTCGGCATTTTGGAGCGTTCGCCTGTTCCGGTGCCACAATGAAGAGGGATGCTCAGTTACGACTGAAAGCCCTCTCTCTGAGCTGCCTTGAGGCTCTGTCCCATTTCAAGGGCTCGGGACAGAGAACTGTCGTTCTATGAAGATGGATTTGATTCTGGGAAGCAACCAAAAGGCGTTCAAAGCCAAGCTGGCCAGATAAGGTAGGTAATCATGCTGAGTAATACTGGTTTCCATAAAAATGAGGTGTGACCATTAAAATAATGAAACTGGTTTTCGAATGAGGATCACAATCAGACTCTGAAGGCAAAAAAGCGTTCCCAAGATGTTAGGTGGTGGATACTCCCATTTTTCACATGTTTTCGAGCAATGCCAAGATCTTTGGAATTAATACAAAATCACCAAAGCTACTTTGAAGCCAATGTTTCCCATTTGGACACATACATACGTGTATCTATAATAAATTAAATTAGTGATTTCTGCCAACTGCCTCCTAAGCTAACATGCTGATTAATTTTCACAAAACTGTATTCTTTTCCCATTATGATTCCCATAAATTAAAATCCTTCACTGTGATGGATGAAAATATTAGATTATATGATTCCTTCAAGGGGAAAAAAATGATTGAATGAATAAAAGAAAAGCCTTATTTAGCATTTTAGAATTGAAGTGGCTTTAGAGAGCATTCAGCCAAAGGATATGCACTGAGCAGATACTAGGGGGTGGCAGAGAGAGAGAGAGAGAGAGAGAGAGAGAGAGAGAGAGAGAGATCTATGTGAGAGGTAAACATTGATTGGCTGCATCTTGCATGGCCCCTACTGGGATGTGCCCTGACCAGGAATCGAACTGGCAACCTTTGGTGCACAGGATGATGCCCAACTAAGCCACATGGGCCAGGGTGAGAAGCATCAGTTTTAGCTCTTAAATCATAAAACTTACACATGGTTTTGTCAGATTTTAACAAAAGAACAAATATTAACAAAAAAGCAAGTCAATCTAGGATTCTAAATAAAGCTATGTAAGAGCATAAAAATAAACCATGGATTTGGAACATTTACTGCCAAATCTATGGTTTGGTTAGGTTTTTAAAAATATATATTTTTATTGATTTCAGAGAGGAAGGAAGAGGGGAGAGAGAGATAGAAAATCAGTGGTGAGAGAGAATCATTGGTTGGCTGCCTCCTGCTTACCACCTCCCACTGGGGATCAAGCCCACAACCCAGGCATGTGCCCTGACAGGGAATCGAACCGTGACCTCCTGATTCATAGGTCAATGCTCAACTACTGAGCCACACTGGCCAGGCTGGTTAGGCTTACTGATTTTTCCTTTTTAACATCATTTTTCTACCTAAAGGACTCCTCCAGTTAGTTCAAGTGTACGGGGTCAAGCCTTAGTGCCCACAGACACAGCCGTTCCCACAGTATGACCAGTGCTCTATGAAGGGTCTGCTGAGTGATGTTTACTCTCTCTTTCAGAAGCTGCCCAAGAATAGTTTCCCAGGGTCTAGAATCAAATGAACTCAATATGCATTTATTCAGCAACTATTAACTTCTGGGTCTCATGTGAGGCTGTGGGGAGGTAGGGAAAGATACAATTAGACTCTGCAGTTCTGAAGTCACATACTCTATTGCAAAATAATCTCTCAGGCTGTACAAAAATGGCAAATGTGAGCAGAATGACCGTCCCTTCCCTTGCCCCTCCTCTGACTCTGAGACTCCTCCTTCCTCCCTTTCTTGTGACTTCTCTGGAAAAGGGTAGGTGGTGGAAAAAGTGGCTTGAAGATGCCTCCCTTCCTCCACCCCTCACCCCCGCAACACACACAGTCGTCACACACACACACGGAGTCACACACGTGACCATATTTTCAAGGGCACAGATACTTCTTCACAAGGCTCTGGGAGGAAGGGCAAAGATGACACACCCGCCCACTTCACTTCCAACATCCCTCTCCAAGATTCCCTGTGGTTATTTGCTATAAGCTGGTGGTCAGTGAGACGGCCAACCAGGCCCACAGACTCAGAGGCTCAGGTTCCTGGGCCTTTCTTCAGAAACGTGCTCCTCCCGTCACCCAGGTCTGCCCAGCACTACTTTAGAGAGCTCCTGCCGCGCTCTGCGGCTGACCAGGACGAGAAAGAAGCAGCCTACAGGTTTCCAATGCTTTCATGAACCGAAAAAGAGTACCAACCCTGGCATCACTCAGATGTCCATACAGGATGTCTCTCCTGATCCAAAGCGGCTGCCTCGCTCCACTCCTTCTGTCATCATGAAAACTGTGTGATTAAGTTCAAATAAAGTCAACAACAAACAGTGAGTGCACTGTCTAATTTCTACCAGGATGAGCTTCCCCTATGGAGCTTTGATGACAAATATCAGGATTTTAAGCATCTCTCCCGCATAGATTTGGTCATACATCTACATATATGTCCACCACATCATGTATGACTCTCCAGTCACGCCTTCGCTGGGAGATTTTAAGAAACTACTCATGGCGGACACTGCGGGATCACCCTGGTAACACACGTCCACCAGAGAGACTACAGGAAGAACAGCAGAGCTTAGATGATTTTGCTTGCTCGCAGGGTTTTAGGATGACTGTATCCCGAGAGTTAATCCCTCCCGACGTGTAGAACATGATGTCTTGCATTGCTCCCTGACCGCACTCATCAACGCCATTATTTCTAGAAAGGCCTGGGGAGAAATCTGGATTTCCCCAAGCACAGTTACACTGGCATCACTCAGTGAGCCTTCCCAAGGAGAAATCTCTCCCCGTGTGGGAGCAACAGTGGTACCTGTGCACAGATGTATTTATATCTCAGAACTGAATCTCGCCATGGAGGAAATTTCTTCCTCTCGCCTGGCCACAGGGAATCTCAGGGTTAGATCTGCAGACTGCCTTGAACAGAAGGAGGCAGAGCCTAACAGAAGGCATCACTGGAGTTTAACACTCTCCCGGTTTTATCGTTCGATCCCTCTGCCATTTTTGTTCTGATTTCTTTGTCTCCATTAATGTGTTTCTTTAAAAAACAGACAAGTAAGTACCTAAGCATCATTTGTCATGAGACTTCCCCTAAGGGTTCACGACCAATAAGGAGGTTCCCAAGCAAGGAGACACGCTCACGTTACCTGAGTCTGTAGCTTGTGGTGTATCCAAGAAAGCCCACTTCTGGCCTGCTGACCATCGCAAGGGCTGACACACTCGGGTATAGTGTTGTCTTCCTCTGGTCACTAAACCTGCCTTCTAAGTTTTGTAAAGAAATCCTTGTTCTATCTGATAGGAATATTGAAAAATAATGGGAATTAAGGAAGTAGAATAACTAAACTAAAACATAGAAATTCTAGAGGCCTGGTGCATGAAATTCGTGCAAGGGTAGAGTCCCTAGGCTTGGCCAGCGATCAGGGCCGATCGGGGCCTTCCAGCTGCCAGCCAGGGCCTCCCTTCCCTGGCTGCTGACTGCCGACTGCCGTCTGGGGCCTTCCTTCGTTCTGTGCCGCCCCCTAGTGGTCGGCGCACGTCATAGTGAGTGATAGGTCTCCCGGTCGAACTCCTGCGGGCACAATTTGCATATTAGGCTTTTATGTATACAGATAAAAAGCAGCCAATGCTGCCACCTTTGCCATAGAATCCATCCCATCAAAAAGCCATCTGTCCTTGCACAATAAAGGAAGGCAGCGCAGACGGGAAAGCCTCTTCTCTCAGTTCTCTTTGAAATTTATTCGATAAAGAACAGCCATAAAAAGTAGTTTCTACATGTGCATGTTGTGCCGTTTTGGGTGTCCCAACTCTAGGATGAGCACCAGGAAGGTGTCAAATATGCTCTGAGCCACCCAGAACGTGGTGTCCTCAGACAACAAGCTCAGGATGTGGCATTTAGAAAGAAATCCCTATAACCAGGAACTTTCGGTTACGTTGACTTTACCAAAGAGATAGCATCGAGCCCTCCACACTGTAATTCGAAAGTAGCATGGAAAGCTGCCCAGTAGCCACACTTTAATGGGAAAAAAAAATTCTTATTTATTTTGCAACCATGAATAAGGGAGTGATGTCCTGCCTCCTAGTCCATTGGGGAAGGGACCTCAAGGGGCTAGAGGATCCAGAAGGCTTTCTAAGCCAAGTTAAAGCCCAAACCTGAGACCCAGATGGAGCCTCACTGACTCCTGCATTTGATCATAAATCTTCCCATGAGGCACAGATATTCCTGTTTAAGCCTCCGTACATATTGAAACCAAAAGAAAGGCAATAAAATACAGAGAATCAATAGGGCATGTTCTCCAAATGGGAAATATTTCATTTATATGATCTCTGTAGGATTTTAGAACTGCCTGAGAGAAACAAAGTCTAGTTGACGCAGAGATTTAAGGTGAGAAATATTTTTGGCAAATTAACCTTTCACTACATCAGATAGAATTAATTCAAAGTACGTATGAGAAGAAAAATCTGAAAACTGGTACGTTCTCATTCAACACTGTCATTTACCATTAGCCGCCTTCATCCGCATGAAATCAGCTGTGATTCATTACAGTTTACAGAAATATGCGCATTTGGAAATGAACTGGCTTTCATTTTTGTTTCAACTTTGCACATCAAATCAGAGGTCGGCTCTAAGACAGTTCTGGTGCTATTATGGATTTGATCAAAGTCATTCAACATGTTTAAAAGTCATGATGAAAGTATAAAATCCATGCTATCCACCTGAAAACACCCTGGACCTCAGCATATCCCTTCCTCCCAAGACAAGTTCTAACTTCCTGAAACCTCTTCACCTAACCAGACACGGGTACAGCGATCAGGACGTTGCTTCCAAAGTCATATTTTGTAGATAAACAAACTATGCATAGATCATTTATCTAATACTAGAGGCCCAATGCATGAAAATTCGTGCAAGAGTAGGTCTTCCTTCCCCTGGCTGCTGGCACCGGCTTTCCTCCAGCACCCGGGACCCAGGCTTCCCTCCTCCAGCCACCTGAAGGCAACCAGGACCCAGGCTTCCCTCCCTCTGGTCAGCCACAGGCACCCAGAACCCGGGCCAGCTTCACCCAGGCCGGTTGCAAGCACCCAGGACCCCGGGCGGCTTCGCCCGGGCCCGGCTTTGTCAAGAAGGATGTCTGGAAGATGTCCGGTCTATCCGGTCTAATTAGCATATTACCCTTTTATTAATATAGATACTTCCTTTTTTCTTTTGTTGACAAGAATAATAAATTCTTAATTAAAAATAATCTTGCAGTGTGTTTATTAAATATAATCTTAAATTTTAAGAATAGACACTTTATTTCTAGTTTATTGGAAAAAAAAGAACTTTCCTCCTGTCCCTACACTTTCTTCTCCATAGTCGATCGCTTTTATTTCTCATAAGTTTGCCTAATTTTCACACTTTATCCCTATTCTATTTGTCTCTTCCTGCCGTTATACAAACTTATATAAATGTTTTGATTCTCTTCTGTGGGTAGCTCCTCTGCAGTGCGGCTTGAGAAAGGGCAAAAACAAGAACAAAGTCAACTGAGGGTATAGCTTAGAATGGTAAGATATTACTCAGTAACCCGCAGAGAAGGGAAATGAAACAATGAGGACCAGAGCCCGTGGAGTCACATTTAATTCAATTCTGCACGAATGTGTCCCGGCCTGCAGGGAACCAGGCAATGGGGCAGGCCGTGAGGACCACAGTGCTCAGTCTGCAAGGAGTTATTAATTGGTGGTCTGTAAAGAACTTCTCATGCATGACTGAGGGAATTATGTTCGTTTTAGGAAAGATCACTTTCTTCTTTCTGTTTTAATTCACCAAGATCCAATATGAGTCCCTTTATTCCAGGATGATTGCTGAAAGGGGGGTTGTGTTAAAAATCCACCCACAGGTCATTTCCAGCTGTCTTCCCATCCCCTATCTCAAGCCCACAGTCTACACCCACATCCATTCCATTCCTGCCTCATTTCCCGTACTTCCCCAATACTGATGTGAGGTGATTTCATTCTACAAAGGCTGAAGAGCAGAACCAACGCCAACACAGAGCCTCCTCAATGAAAGGACAAACAATAGATTTCTGGTCCCTCAGCTGTCACTCACCTGGACGAAGAAGAAGCAACAGCAAGTCATTTAGCCAACTGTGGGCCTGACATCCTCCCAACAATGCAAAACACGCCGAAGGAAACGTTCTTTGAAAATGGAGTAAGAATGAAAACCAACAAGTGCTGAATAGGAAATGGAAATGCTGGAAACGACCCATAGCTCACCTTCTCGGCTAAAATAACGCTTGGGTGTCTAGCAGAGAAACACTGCCGACATCTGAAACCCTTGGGTCCCTGTGAGAACAGCCAAGTGTTTAAAGCACAGACTCTGTTCTGAGATTTTCTGATGCAACATTGTCAGGATTCAGTCAAAGGACCCTAATCGGCCATTTTGAGTATGCATGAGGCTTCATCAGATTGGGATGCAAGAGAAAAGGGAGTGAAACCTGACCAAGCATTTTCAAAGGTCAGACTATCCCCAAAGGAGGGGAAAGCCTTTAGGGGGAGGGGGCGGGGGGGTGGGGCAATGCCTTCACATTCTAGCTGCTGAGTGGCTCAGTGACTATGCCTGTTCCCAAGTGCTTATCAGGGATTCCTCGTTCCTCCTCACAAATACCCAATGCCGTTAAAAATTCCTCCTGGATGACAAACACTGTGACTTACAACTCAATTTAGGGGAGCTCCAACCCCTGGCAATTGACCTAAATTATAACCCTCCGTGGGTTTGGGTTCAAAACAATGTAATAAATGAAAAAAAAATCAAGGCAATAAAAATCCCAGTAAAGCATGGTTTTTCTCACTGACAGAATGGGGCCCTCTGTTGAGACACTGAAGTCTCTTTGGGGATAGGGTCTGCCAACAAGCACAGACCCTCCATACCCAGGGCTGCTGCTCCCGAATGAATTCCCTCACCTCCTCTGTTCATTCGCTGTCCCTCTAATTCATGAAAAGTCATGTTTCAGTTCAGGCTTTATGTTTGACCTGCAAATACATCACCACCAACAACAAAAATAAACCCTCCTCCACTGCGATGTCACAATATTAACACACAGCTCCCAGTTTCAAAAGAGCAATTTAAATGTCTTACTACGTGCACTGAGTCATGTACCTACTCAGCAAGGAAATACTGAATTGCTACGTTTTTTTATTTAGGACACTCTTCTCATTCTTATTGGCCCAATCTCATTGTTACTGCCATTGAGTTATTAATTCTCCAACTGCTCTTTCTTATGTTGCTTGTTCTCAGGGAAGCAACGCAATCTCTGACTCCCACTACAGTCAGGTTAGTAAAAACGTGAAAATGGGAACCCAGACTCCCAGTGGCCCACCTCATGGTCTACAAACCCTGAGAGTGGAAAGTTCTGGCTTCTTCCTCACCTGATACCCATTCACACAGCTGCGTTGGAATCCACCCACCCGAGCAGTGCAAAACCCAGACTCTGGGTCCTGTCCTAACTTCATCATGACCTTATCCTGACCTTCAATGCAATGAAGATACATTACTTTCTATTTTAGACTTCTTTACACTGGATGAAAAACACGAATAGTCATGTCAAATATAATGCTCATTTGGCATCTTTACAACCCTGAGTAGTTTGTGGGAAACCAGGGTCCTTCCTTCCCCTATACCCCCTACCCCAAAAAGGCATGATGCTTCAAAGGTAAGCAGGTTAGAGATTAATTGGAGGACGATGTTTTTCACTTACTTCAGAGAAAAAATGGTGTTTGTGCGTTTCTGAACTACCGTGCAAGCATTGGTTTACCAGATGCATACAGTGCACTAAGTGGATGTGACTCATGGGGAAAGTTTTATTTAGCATAGAAAGCAAATCTTACACCTGAGAGATTTTCTGAGTTTATCGTATTAAATGTACCAAATGTAGATGCATATTCATTGAATTACGGGAAATGCCAGTTAGGTACCTAATGAATTTTCACCCACTCATCTTAGATGAGTAAAATGTGATAAGCAGTGACTTTCACATCAAAGCATCAGCTCCGTAGAGAAATGGGGTCTGGGACAAAACCCACTTAGTCCACCAAGGAGGACAAAACCCACTTAGTCTCATGAACGCATCCAAATTTAGGCCTGGGTTTCTACAAGTTTCCCTTACTTCTCACACACACGCAGCTGGCCCACTACAGCACAATGTAACAGGCAGAGTGAGACTCCGGTCCTTCCTGAACAGTCCTCTCCAGGGGCAATCAGGGAAATGCAGCCTGAATGTGTTCCTGTAAATGGCAAGCTCACCTTCAGGCTGTGTGGAGAAGACAAGCCATGCTCACTGGAGCTGAAAGTCTCCATACTTCCGGTCCTCTATGCCACTTAACTAAGTTCTAATACACGTTTCCCAAAGAGCAATTCCTGATCATAAATGAGTGTTTCTTTTTCTGCTCTTCCAATGTCATTACTCCCCCACCCTCACTCTAATCTCACTTTTGTAACTGACAACATCTAAGATCCCAAGAAGAGCCCCCCCTTTCCCCCCCCCAAAAAAATCATTATTATAGGATCTAACCAAGCAATAGAAAACCAACATGAATCTCACATGCATTCATTTCTGGATACACTCATTGTGCTTCCTTGCTAATCACAGGGCTTTCATTCTAATTGGCTCCTTTTTACCTTGGTTAGTCTTAGCTATCATGATTTTTTAAAAAATATTTTATTGACTTTTCTTCCGAGAGGAAGGGAGAGGGGTAGAGAGCCAGAAACATCGATGAGAGAGAAACATCAATCAGCTGCCTTCTGCACACCCCCCACTGGGGTTGTGCCCGCAATCAAGGTACATGCCCTTGAACAGAATCGAACCCGGGACCCCTCAGTCTGCAGGCTGACGCTCTATCCACTGAGCCAAACCAGTCAGGGCCATGATTTTTTTAAAGTGGAAAATCAGAACACTTGCAAGGGATTTTATCTTCACACCAAGCATCGTGAAAATCTCATGTGAGAATATACGAAGGGAAAGTATTTTTCTTGACTGTAGAACCTAAGCGTACTTGGTAGACTCAAATATGATGAAAATGGAAGATATAAAGATGGCTTCAGTATCCCTATAAAAACTACCCTCCTAGGGCTTGGAAAGACACCCCTCCATCCACAATCACAAGGTCAGCTGGGGATTATCACCTCTAATTTTGATTAGAAAAAGACCTTCTCATTTTGATTAGAAAAAATTTTTGCCACATACACGCCCTTGAAACCGCAAGTGTAACGACCCTCAGGGACAGAGGCTGAGTATCTCTAGTATTTCCTCAGCGAGCTGAAGGGCACTGATCTAAAAGGGGCTGTGTTCTCAGAGATTCCGAGTAGCTCTGCCATCATTTCCATACAACTTTGGGAAGTCACAGTTCCTCAGTAAGTGAGGTTCCCTAGCAACCAAATGCTCATGCGAATCCTCCTTCCCACCCTATCCCCCTAAGAGAAGTAAGGTGGGGGCATTCTGAAGATAAACATGATGCCACTTCAAAGCATAACGTTAATTATTAGTACTGGGTCTGATTTTTTTTGGGGGGGTGAGGGGGCTGATTTTTTAAGAAAGCCAAATAACGACTCAGATAAAAGATAAAATAAATTTCATTTGCTGACATCACAATTTGGGATATATAACATAATCCTTGAGGAACCAAGGGAAAAACAAAACAACAGATTTAAAGATTTTTCACAAGACAGAGAAATAGACGCATAGAATCTTAATGCCGGAAGGGAAAGTGGGTTGCAAAGATTTTGCACAGGCCCCATCAAGAGAGGTTTTGGGGTTCAGACTGATCTTGAGGATGAAAAATTAGGGGAGGTTTCAAATCAGAAAGCAAGCAGGAACCCTGGAAATTCTCTCACTGCCCAATCAAATTCGTTTGAGGCCAGCAAGTCTATGATAGGCCTTAGTCTATGATAGGGGTGGCGTGGAATTGCTTGATGCTATTGAAGAGAAGCAAACATATGCTATATGGCAAATACAGCATGTACATTAATTCATTTACTCTAGATAATAGCCCCCAAAATTCACATAGATGTTATGAAGAACTGCCACAATAGATGCAAGGATTTTCTTCTCGAAAATTTTATGTGTAGAAATATTAACTTTTCTGGGATGGGCCTCCACGAAGCAAAAGGATGGGGACAGATTTGCACCTGAAATTCTTAAACGATGCTCTGGAATAGAAGTTGGGAACCTGGCATTCAGGGCCAGAAAAACCTTCATGGAAATCCCATCATGTGTCTTCTGAGTTGACCTTTGGACATCATGTACTTCCTGTGTGGCTAGACCTCTCGGCGTGCCAAGTTTGTCAGTAACATGGAAAGCGTATCTAATTCTTATTGGGACTATTATCTAGAGTAAATCCTAAATGATGTGTGCTTTCGGTTAGCATTTTTTAACTTCACATAACTGGGATCACACGTTATTATTCTTGACTTGCTTTCCCACTCATTGTTACGCTTGTGAGCTTCAACCCTGTTGACATACTCAGCTGGAGAGTACCCTCGCTACTGTTTTATAAATGACCCACAATTTCTTTAATCAACATACTATTGGCAGCCATATCAGTTGTTTTGCTATTATGAGTAGCATTGCTGTGAGCACTTTTGCACGTGTAAGAGTTTCTCTAAGGCAGTGCTTCCCATCCTTTGCATAACCCAACTTCTATAGCAAATGATAACATTAGGGTGGCAAACTGAAGTTATCTGCTCTGCTCCCTTGCTTTGCTATCCTAAAGGCTTGGGAATCAGGGGACTATTTTATAAGTTATTCTAAACTTCTTTCCCAAATCATTACACCAATTTTTACTGTCACCAGCACTGTGTGCATATTCCCTCTGTTCATACCCTTCCCCAAAGCCTGATGTGGACGGGCACTGCCAATCTGGTAGATTATAAATGGCATCTCCTGTGGTCTTAATGTTGTACATTATACTGCCTCTATGAGTAAAGTAGTAGGGTTCTGGGACATGAAATTAGGTAGACGAGAGAAGCATGTCACTTATCAGTGGAAAAAAGATGGACTTTCTAATAAATGGTTTGTGACACCCAGATAGCCACGTAGAAAAAAGAGGAAAATTGGATCCACTCCCCATTCCACACATGGAAGTAAACTGCAAATGGGTCACAGATTTAAATGTTAATAATAACTGAGGAACTAAATTTGAAGTTTTAAAATACAGATCGAGTATTTACAGATGTCTTATTGGTTGAAATAAATTGAATGGAATTTTAATAACAGAACATTTAGTGACCAAATCGAGCTGTGCGAGAATAGGGATGTAAATATTCACACAGCTGTTCATGGCAGCACAGTTCACTCAGCTGTCCAGTGAGTTCAGGAAAAATAATGTTTTAGTTCTGGCTTTATTTTTGATTTGCAAATAAACCCCAATAAACAAAAACAAATCATTCCACTACAATGTAAGAGCAAGACTGGAAACAACCAGATAGCCAACTGACTATAATAGAGTCTCTGCAGTTATAAAACACAATGAAAAATCTTTTAAAAACGGCTCCAGAGTGATCTCTGAAATATACTAAGTGCAAAAAGCAAGATACAGAACTGTAGTATGCTACATTTTTTTCCTCAGAGGGAAGAAATATATATTTGCTTACATTAGATAGAAACAATATGCATATATGTATATATACATATACATATGTCACACATGCATATGTATACATAAAGCATACCTATAAACATACATATATATACATATCCATATCTCAGTAGCTAGATATGCATACATATATATTTCCTAACTCTGTCCACTTGAACAGACCTAGAAACAATGGCAAGCCTATTCACAATGAGAACCCCTAACACCCAGACTATGGTCTCTAAATACCATTTACCACTAAAGAGATCTGGGGCAGGAAGAGTTCTAGGTAAGTCTGAAATATCTTGTTACACCAGAAAGTAAAGATGTCATTAAAGACCACTACACTCATGTCAAAAGAATTCAGAAGCCAATTTAAAAGAGAATCTCCTACAAGCCAAAGAAATGTAGAGCTTCAAAAGCAGTAACTGCAAAGGATCGAAACACATAAATTGTGTTAAAACCCATGCGTCCAAAATGATACTTAAAACAAAAACAAACAAACCAAACCCTCAATGATCTTCTTTGGAAGTTTGTAGAAAAATCAACTCATTGTTCTGAGCACTATTTAATATAGAGGGAATAACACTAAGCATTAATATTCCCATATAAACTATACCCTGAGGTAACCAAGTAATTGATGTAGTTGATTCTTCTTGATAGAAAAACTCCAGCTAATGCAGAAGAGATGAGAGAACATCACTTTACAACCCTTATGGAAACAATACAGCTAAACAATGACCATCAGTGGTTTCTAAAGGGCCCCGGAAACTTTATAATGGAAAGATCTGGCCGACAACATCTAAATCCACTGATCAGTCATACCCTCACCTCACAAAAGAAGAAACAAGAAGGCATGACGCTGTCCACGGTGTATTCTTGCCAAACTATCTGCTCAAGCTTTCAATCTAACTACAATAAATATAGGCAAAGGATATAGTGATGAACACCGAGAAAAAAGATGCAATCAGCAAACAACAGAATGCGAATGCAGGGAATCTCTTAGGATAGATCCCTAGTTCCTCAACAAACAAACTACAGGGTTGGGGGGAGAGAAAAGGGAAAAATAGAGGTAGGGCTCCTACAACTAAAGACAGATGCATTCTCAGGTGTGAAAACTGTTTGAATCCTGAATGTAACAAATAAATCATTCTTTAAAAATATGGGCCAATCAGGGAAATTTGCTTTATGACTGCATATTTGATATTAAGGAATTATTATTAAAAATTTTAGGCATGACATGATATTGTGGTTGTTAAAAGAAAAAAGTCCTTATTTATAACAATAAAAGCATAATATGTTAATTAGACCGGACATCCTTCTGGTCATCCTTCCATCCTTCCAGACGAAGCCGGGGCTGCGAGGGAAGCCCGGGTCCTGGGTGACAGAGGGAAGCCGGTGCCGGCAGCCGGGGAAAGGAAAGCCTACTATTGCATGAATTTCGTGCATCAGGCCTCTAGTCATTTATAAACCTAATCTAGTTTGTACAGACAAGATGACATAATTTGTTTCAAAAAGGACCTATAGGTAAAGGGAAGGGAATGTGTGTGTGTGTGTGTGTGTGTGTGTGTGTGTGTGTGTGTGTGTGGTGGGAAGGGAAGAGGCATATGGAGAAAACACAACTGGCTAGGAGTTGTTCATTAAAAGCCCAACTTAAGAGTCCCAGAGCCTGCGGGGGGGGGGTGGGGGGGGGGCGGGGGGGAAGTGTGGGGGGAGGAGACATATGTAATACTCTTTGTAATACTTTAAGCAATTAAAAAAAAAAGAGTCCCAGAGCCTGGATCCCAATCTCAGCACCACCCCTTATTGGCCACAAGCCTTGGTCAAGGTCCTAAGCCTCAGGTTTGCCTTCCCTATAAAGTAGAGGTAACCGTTGTAGGTTCTTCATAGGACTGTTGTGAACATTATAGAAAATGCATGTAATGTACTTAGCACAGTACCTAGGCACAGAGTGAGCACTCAATACATTTTACCTTTTATTATTACTACTGTCAGTTATTACCACCTTTACTCAAGATCACAAAGCTGGGCATCTGCTAAATCCAAACCCACGTTCTTTCCAGTACATTCTGATGCTTCCCCCAGCTCCACCCTGAGTCTCAGTGGAGAACTGAGAACAAGTAACAGTCACATTCTGCAATGAGAGATGCTATACTAAAACCTTTAATGGCATTGCTATGCATCCTGGCTTCTGGAATCAGACAATGAGCCATGCTGTGTTGTAACGCTGTAACTTAATGTGTCCATACTGTGGATAGCTCCTCCTCTGGTGGAATGTAAACACTCAAGTACTGTAACCCCCTTATAAATCAATATGCATATGCATAAATTCACAATGATGAAACACTGAGCTATTGTGTCATCCTCGCAAAACATGGCCTCAGATTTGTACCACATTGGGTGCTGGCATAAATGATGTAAGGCAAACCTCAGAATATCAACACAGAAACTAACCAAGTGATAAAGCATCAAGCTTTGCATGCGGCACAAGCTTATATAATACTAGAGGCCCGGTGCACGAAATGTGTGCACTCAGGGGTTCCCTCAGCCTGGCCTGCGCCTTCTTGCAGTCCTGGAGCCCTCAGGGGATGTCCGACTAACAGCTTAGGCAGGAAGAAGGCCTAAGCCATCAGTCGGACATCCTTAGTGCTGCCACGGAGGCAGGAGAGGCTCCTGCCACCGCCACTACACTAAACAGCCATGAGCCTGGCTTCTGGCTGAGCGGTGCTCCCCCTGTGGGAGCACACTGACAACCAGGGGGCAGCTCCTGCATTGAGTGTCTGCCCTCTGGTGGTCAGTGAGCATCATAGCAACCGGTTGTTCTGATGTTTGGGCGATTTGCATATTAGCCTTTTATTATATAGGATTACAATGCTAAGGACCTATAAGAAATCTTGGTATCTCCAATAAGATAAACATTTCCACTTCTACTTAACAACCAGATTACAGATCCTGAGAAAACCTCTTCAATGCTATTTTACTTCTTCATGTGACAGTTCTGACCACATGCCGATTCTTGATCCGCCCTCTTTTCTCCCAAAGCCATGCCTGCCTGGCTCTCCTGCCTCTAGGAGAGACTGTCTCCTTCACTATCCTTTCCATCCAAAGCCCTTAGAGGTTGGTGTTCCCTGGAACCCACTGTTCCATTTGCTTCTTCTATGTACTTGCCCCAGGCAATCTCAGGCCAAACCAGGTAGCTTCAACTACCATATTTAAAAAACTTTCTTTCATTCGTTCTTTGTGCATTCATTCAACAAATATGTCCTGGGCCCCCCACTGTGTGGCATCTTGTCCTGGGGATTCAAGAGGATCAAAGCAGATAGACAGATGGCCCTAACTTACAATTTTTTGAGTTTACGATGCTGCAGAAGTGATACTCACTCAGTAACAACCATACTTTGAATTATCCATTTTTATTTTTTCCGGGGCTAGCGAAGTGTGGTAGGGTGCTCTGTCGTGATGCTGGACAGCGGCAGCGAGTACACATCAGGGTCATCTGCAGGACCACAAGGGTGAACAACAGAAACTCTAGTGCGCTGTGTGCCAGCGTTTTTTGAATATTGTGTTTTCACATCCCATCGTGTCTACAAAACTCCCATCTATGTTACCTGCTTCTGAGGAGAAGAATAAGAGGAAGGCAATCACAGATGGTCCCAAATTAGGATGAGCTTATATCCTGAGAATGGAGGTGTTCTGAGCATGTGAAGGTAGGCTAGGCTAAGCTGTGATGTTTGGTAAGTTAGATGAATTAAACACATTTTTAAAAATATATTTTATTGAGTTTTTACAGAGAGGAAGAGAGAACGATAGAGAGTTAGAAACATCAATCAGCTGCCTCCTGCACACCCCCTACTGGGGATGTGCCCGCAACCAAGGTACATGCCCTTGCCGGAATCGAACCTGGGACCCTTCAGTCCGCAGGCCGACGCTCTATTCACTGAGCCAAACCGGTTAGGGCTTTTTGTTTTTTAAACACATTTTTTTTATTTATGAAATTTTTGGCTTACGATGGGTTTATCAGGATGTAACCCATGCAACGTCCAGGAGTGTATGTGAGAGGACAGAGGCTCATATGTAAAGAATCACAGGATAAATGTGCAATGATAGAAGTGGTCAATGCGTAAGCATGGTGCAGTAAGAAACAGAGGGGTCTAACTTCATCATGGAGATCAGGGAATGATTCCCTAAGAAAGCGATGACTGAACTGACGTCAAACCCTTCCATCCCAAACCTCTTGTCTGAATCCCAGACCAGAATTTCAGTATATCTCCATCTCAAAGAATGTAAGTACACGTACCTAAAATTCAACATACTCCAAACTGCATTATCTTTCCTCCCAATGCCTGAATTCCCCATCTCAGTGACAGACAGTGTGATCCAACCAGAAATGTTGCAATTATCCTTTCCTCTGTCCCCTTCATCACTCTCCATTCCCAATTGGTCACCAAGTCCTATCAATTTTGCTTCCTGTCTGTCCCGTCACTCCATCCCAAGCATCAGTTCCCATCATGTCTTACCAAGTTAGTACCAGAGCTCACTTGCTCGGACTCCAGTGTCTGTCCCCATCCAGCCTTACCCACACTCAGAAGGAACAACCTACCATGCAAAGTATGCCTCTCCCTCTTTCAGTGCCTCTCACTGCTTATGTTCTGGGCAATAAGTCCAAACTGTACTAGGAGGCTGTGCATATTTCATCAGTCCCCTGTCCCATCATGCTCTAGTGCAGGTAGAAATTCCAGGCACAATGAAACGCCCTATTTCATCTTCTACCTGCCCCCAAATCCTTCTATCCCCGCATGCCAGTCTTTGAACAGTCTATGAATCCATAGTAAAGTGAGAAAAATAAAGTTAGCAACCCCATGGAGGTCCCCCAGTATTTTGGGAAATGTAAGTAATACCCTAAGGACTCTTGTGTAGCTTTTGAGTATCATCCTAATACCTCCTCTAAGAAGCCTTCCATGACTTCTCGATGTTGGGGAATCACACAGTTTATTGTTTATTGTCCAAACTGGGAAACTTTGAGGGCAGAGGAGATGCCATTAAAAACAATGTTAAACAATGGCCCAGACCAGGACTGTCCCAGGGAATCCGGCTGCGAGGTCAGCCCACCTCCAGACAGAGTTGGCCACTTTCTTCTCGGAACTCCCAATGCACCTCTGTCTGTTCACTACATAGCGTGTGTTCGCATGTCGACTCCCGCACTTATCTGACAATTCCACTAAGACCAGGCCAGGCCTTTTCTACCTCTCCATCTCTCCAGGGCCAGGCACGGATGACACCAAGTGTCATCAATGAAAGCAGATGTTTGTTTAATAAATTATCTGAGTCAGAAAGATTAGTTGCCTTAACTTTGGCCAACAAAGGAATTAAAAAATTCCCACTATCTTTTCTCATTCCATGCTACACTTCTTCATTTGATTAAAGAGTTTTAAATGAAAACAAAGTCTTCACAGAGAAAAATTCTAAGCCTCAGACCAATGGCCAGATGTCAATCAACCAACAGCTATTTATTCAGCATAATACACTCTTAGGGCCCAGTGGGTATAAGTGAATAGCTTATAGTTTGTGGGATGACAAAAAAATGCATAAACAAAAATGAAAACTAATAAAGAAATAAAATACATAAACACCAAATAAGTATTACAGGAATTCATGGAAGGCAAGAGAGACACCACTCTTATGTTCAGAAAAGCAGCTCCCTGAAATGATGGGATTTGAACGAAGCCTTGAGAAATAGCTTTGCCCACGAGGGGAGCAGGGAGGAAGTCCCAAGCGGGGGCAGGGGTAGATGTTGGGGAGACCACCGGGGGTAAGAAGATTTGTTTTGGGAGCTGTAACTAGACTTTCACGGATTAGTTTCAGCAAATATGAAGCAACTCATAAAGGTTCCTGGACTCTTACCTCCTTCCTCAAAAAAAGTAATAGTATCTGCCTGAGACATTTAGGTTGCTCATTCCTTTAGAACCTCTTTAGTTGTGAGACCTGGTAAAACATGATCTTACAAAGATTACCTTTGGCAGAACTTTCAGATGGAAGAACTGCTGAAGTCACCCGTTGGCATGTATGAACCATCAATGTCTTTGTAAAGTTCTCAGCAAACCACAGCTTGGCAGCCTATAGCGCTTTTTACCCGACAGCTGGCCTTTCGGTCTTCTCATGAAAGAATATGGTGTTCATACTGGGGTGCTACTACACGTAAGCAACCATGGGGTAGACCTCCTTGTTGACGTTGGGGTTCAGGGAGACGCTTCTAGAAGTGGCCGCTTCTCTTGAGTTGTTGAGTGTCTCACCAATTTCACTAGCATCGGTGAGGATGGGTATAAAAAATGTCCCCACATCCCACCTGAGTGTGGAGACTCCCCATTCCCCTTGCTATCCCCTGCCCAAGCGGGGACAACCATAGGTCACCAAGGGAGGTCAAGCTATGCCCTGACACATGGCTTGACAATGAACTGAAATTATTTCGATTTCCACCGCACTCAAATAAATATAAGCCCATCAGAGAAAGGGAATTCTTACTGAAAAGCCATTCTTCCTGCTCTGCTCTGAAGCTCCTTCTTCCCAAAGCCCTAGAGCACTCAGGATATTGCACAACCAATGTTGGGTCTACTGTTGAAGTACAGTTTTATAAAAGACCAATTCAACTTTGTATGCAACGAGTCCATAGGATATATTTTGCCAGTAGTGGTCCTCAGCTTAATATTTTTTTCTCCCACTGACCCTACTGAAGGGGCCAACACAGACCACAAACTTACAGGGAAAACCAACGCTGTTAGGTATAACACTGTTTGGCATAAATGTGTCCCGTGAGCTTATAAAATTTTCATGGTGTGCAGTAAAACCACAACAAATGAGAAAAAAATGTGGTTCAAGTTAGAGTCATATTTATTTAACCAGCATTTATTTAACCAAAGGAGAAAAAAAATCAAGGTAATGAGGATGAAATTAAATAAACCATTCCCCTTCTGTGTTTAGTAAGTAGGTTTTGGTGGGCAATAAAGCCTTTTCAATGGTGCTATTATGAAAATCTATAAAACGCTTTTCAAGACTTGTTGTCCAAATCTTTCAAAATAACAATCATCATTGGGCTAGTCCTTTATTTATAATCCAACATAGTATGGAATAGCTAAATGAAGTAAACAAGCAATGTACTTCAGCTATCATTAAATGGCTTAAAGAGCCTTAAAAAGTCCAACAATATAGTAGAATCAAAAGTGGGGGGAAAAAGAGGCAGATAGATCCCTGAACTTGGGGGTGCTCTAATTCCATTTTTTCTGCAAGGTACAAAGCACACGTGGACTTCGAGTCATGAATACTCTAAACACACCTGCTGAGAGGGCGTGAGCCTGTGGAACAGGCAGAGGCAGGCACCTGGAAGATCTAAAGGCTTGATGGAGAGAAGTGGGAGTAATAGGGGGTGTGGGGCAAAGTAGGGCAGGTAGAGGGCCCTGAGGGCAGGAGTCTACACTTGACAGAGAGGTGGGAGGAGTCGGGGAGAACACGGGGCTGGAGATGTGGTTAAGAACTGGAGATCAGTCAGACACATCCAACCCAAGCCTTGCAGAGGCAGCAGTTAGGCAGTGGGACCAAGAAGCAGGAGGGTCTATGGTGAAAATCTGTGAGACAGAAAACGAGGGGAAACCTTCAGAAAGGATAGGAAGGTGAGGGGGCACTCGTCTTAAGGCGTAAGAGGTCAAAGCAGCTGGAGAGGGAAGAGAGTTAAGTAGGCAGAGCCAAGGATGCGGGCAGCCCAGGGGCGCTCACTGCAAGAGACAGAGCTCCCTTTCCTTGTTTTAAGTTACTGTAGAGGGAACAGCAGTGACTGCTGAGCACAGCCTCTCTTGGGAGAATCTGACAAACCAAGAGGTGGGGCTACCTGAGCTGTCCCAGGACCCTCCTCCCCGCCCCGATCCTGAAGAGACCCCCGCGTGGAAGACCCCGAGTGCGGAGGCTGCAGCAGACAGTAAGACCGGCGACAGGACGGATCCTGAAAGCCATAAAGCACACTGCAAACACGAGGCACTGTCATCCCGAGTCCCTCAGGCACAGAAGAGTGAGACCAGCGTGACAACCGTGAGCGAAGAAATACTCGGCAAATATGGCTGTTGTACCTCTTCCAAGTCGAGATGCCCTAACCAGAAATTCCAGTAATCGGAGAGGACCTGACCCTTGGTATGTTTACTTTCCTGTCACATAGTTTTCAACACTTAAAAATCCTACCTGAGGCACGTGCCATGGAGCTCTTCATAAGCCATCTTCCTGGTTTAGTAAAATGGAAGCGCGCATCTAATGCATTTCCAAGGAGTTTTTTAATACCTTCTAGATTTTAACTAATTAGGTTAATTCCATTCCATTCAATCACTCATTGAGTGACTTCCAACTACCAGGCAAAGTGGTGGCTGCTGGGTGGGGGCGGGGGAGGGGCTGCACCGAGGGTCTTCTCCGTGTCCATTTCAGACTGGGAAAGCCGTCTCCTCTGGGACCACACTACCTGGGAACATGTTTAATTTTAAGAAGTCAAGGAACCTCTTAATACCTGGTGACTGCTACGTGCCTCCTCGCCAAGTTTCCGCCCAATCGCTCCTGTCCTAATTGCATAACCACCACAGCATGTCAAGTTGTTTCTTGTTGCAACTGTAACTTGTAAAATTAAACTTCAGAACTGAGATAGTCAAGCTAAATAATTGCCTACTTTAAAAAGACATGTCTCTGTCATTTACATGCCACTTCAGATAAGCTCCTGCATGATGATCCCTGGGAGTCACCGCCATCACCAGCGTTCAAACGCCGTTCCAGTGTGGCAAGCCTCCCTGCACGCAGGCGCGTCCTGTATTCTGAGTTTTCTGAGCAGCATTTCATACGGATCCACTGCGCTCCGCTTTCCAGGTTTTAACGAGAACCCGATTAATCACAACATTCCCTTTTCCCATGCTATGGGACTTCTAAAATTCCGAAGAAGACCCATAAAATGGCCCCAAATGCCCTTGTGTGTGCTCCATGGGGCTCTGCGGTGTATTGAGAAGTTTGAGAGAAGCTGGATACTTACCACTCAGGACCCTCTGGGAATGAGTCACCTGCCCTCTCCTACCCCTCATGGGAGGTACCACACCTCCCTGTCCCAGCCGGGTGTCCCACTCTCTGAAGGCAAACACCCAGGGGCAGGGGGCCACGAAGAGCCTGGAGCAAGCCGATCAGGAGGTAATACTCAAGGCCTGAAGGGTCAAAAGTCCAACACCGTGTGGAGGCCCCGTCAATCGGCCTGGAAATGGCACCCCTCATGGGGTGAGCCACTTTCTTCCTCGGTAGGTTTTTTGAATCAGTCCGAGAAAATAGTACCAATGAATAAACAAGCTCTTGATTTCCGCCCTGGGATTCTTCAAGACGCTCTAACTACTTTAGGGGGTGGCCTAGTCACTCCCCCAAATCCATGCTTCACAATAAAGTAAGATGGGGGTGGGGAGACAGGAGGGGTTGAAGGATAAATTACGAGCCCAGAAAACCAAACGATCCGTTCTCTTACCCAGTGAAACCGAGTCAGTGTTGAAGTAGAAAGCTAGAACCTCAGGGTCTTTGAGGATAAACTTTTAGCCATGGCTCTAAGATCCCCCTACCAACCAAAGCCAGTTTTCTCAGAAATCTGCTTGAATGGAGATAAGCTTGACAAGAGGTACACCCCACCCCTCCTCCGGCACCCACTCAGCCAAGTGCTGAGTTTGCTGTCTTTGTTGCTTCTCCTAGTAGCTTTCACAGCCCTTCTCTGAATCCGGTTTGCACACAGGCGCCAGGAGGGGAGGTTAATTTCAACGTGGCTGTTGCGATTGGTGAAGTGCTGGTCCCAGCAGCGGTGTAACGCAGATAAGTGCACTCAGCTGCAGCACAACAAAACCAGGTGATCAAGCCTAAACTAATTTCCACGTCGGATCAGTTGCATTCCCAAAAAGGCAACACAGGGCAAACATGTTCTACTGATGCTACAATCCAGCTCTGGGAGCATGAAAAAGGGGAGAAAACGGAAAATGGAGCATCTTGGACTTAAAGACCCTTTCAAAAACATCACCTCCTCCCCTCAACAGAGCTAGAGTTGGCCAGGCCCGCGTTAACACAGGATTTGTTTTCTACCCTGGTACATCCCGAGTCCAGCCAGCGGAACGGCTATTCTCATTAGTAGAGGGTGAGCCCACTGCTGGAAGTGTTTATAACATCTGTCCGGGTAACCAAGGTGTCACTTCCCCAAACGGTCCCTACTGTTTCCTTAAAAAAAAATTCTACATGAAATCTGTGGTGTGTCAGCCCCTTCCCAAGGTCTGAGTCAGAGCCTGCCTGCCTTTACTGAGGTTCTAGGTGACCAGGGTGTATCACTTTCAGAGTTGCCCCGGGAGCTGAACTTGTGGCTGTCTTCCAACCACACACAACATCATCGCTATCTATTTTAAAACACTTGTCCTAGCCCACATGCATGGAAGATGCCTCCTACATAGGTCTTCAACTTCCTACTGGAAACAAAACATTTCTGTCTCACACTTCGCTTGTCATCTGTCAGGCCTAATGCGTGTTTGTGTCTATACATAATTCATCTCTGGCCGTGCAACTCTTGGAGCAACGCAAGCCGCCCCAAATGTTACCGTCCTGCCTGAGCCAATGACGAGCTTGGGAAAAGGACTGAATAGGAGATGAGAGTCCTTAAGCCCAGGGACTTCTCTCACACAAACAGTAAATGGGGAAAAAAAATAATAAAAACCCTCGGTAGAGGGAGGCGGCTGGTGGATGATAGAGGAAGGGCATTAAGCTGCCGACCAAAGGCCGCCAAGCAGCGCACTTCTCCAGCTGCCTGCAGGGAGCAGTGAAATCTCCTCGCTCAATCAGCAAGCCCTCTCTGCCAGCCTCGCAGGGGCACGAATAATAAACACATGGAGGTGGGCACACAGATGCACCGGGACCAGCCACCCCGCAAAAGGTCAAAACTTCAGAAACGCCGGGGATCACGGCACCCTCACACACATCCATCAGTCGCAGCGGGAGAGAAGGAGCTTGGGGACCAGGCAGAGGATTCTGAATTGTTATTTTCTTTCGGGCTCCGGCTGGCAAAGTACGACGGCTACATGCAAAGCTAGAGCGGTGCAGGCAGGCTGAAGGCGGCGGGGGTGCGAGTAGGAAGGGAGGGGTGTCTCACCCCAGCCACCCAGGCCTCGCGGTGACGAAAGCCGTCAGCGGCCCCAACCGCATCCCACCCCTCCGCCCCCGCCGGCAGACGCCCCCTGCAGCGCCCTCCGCCCCGGCTTCCGCCCAGGCCACCCCTCCAGCCCCGCACCCCCGGCAGCCTCGGCCCGGCCGCGCGCGGGCAGCGCCACGGCCGCGGCTCCCATCCCTTCCGCGCCGCAGACACCCCGCAGGCCTCCCTGCCTGCCCGCCCGGGCGTGCCGTGCCGGGGAGCCGAGACGGGGCGCGCACCGCCGCCCACTCCCCCCGCCCCGGGGCTGGCGGCGGCTCCCGCTTACCTTGGGCGCTCGCGGGGGGGGCTGAAGGTGGCAAGCCTCCCGCCCCCCGCCCCTCGCCTCCGCGCCGGGTTCTTCCTCCCTCCTCCTCCTCTTCCTCCTCCTGCCCACCGAGGGTCCCGGGCTCCCCCTCCGCCCCGCGGCCGGGAGTAGCCGCCGAAAGCCCCGAAGCCGGGCCCGCGTGCGTGCAGGCGGGAGGCGGCGGCGCGCGGCCAGCTCGCCAGTCACTGAGCGCGGCGCGCGGCTCCCAACTAAAGTGTGAAAGAAGCGGCGGCCGCGGCAGGCACGGCCCCCGGGAGTGGGCAGGGAGCGCGCGAGGGAGGGGACCGAGCGGGAGGGAGGGAGCCGGGGAGGGAGGGGACCTCCTCGCCCAGTCACTCGCTCGAGGGGCGGGGGCAGCCAGACACTCCCCGCCGCCCGGCCCTCCCCGCGCGCCCGGCTCCCCTCCCCCGGGGAGGGGCCTGCGGAGGCCGCGAGGGCGCCGCGCACCGGAGAAAGGGACCCGGCGAGAGGACGGTCGGGGGTGCGAAGGGCCGCGGGGAGGAGCGGGGGGCGAGGACGGGCGTGTGTGCCTGTGTGTTTGTGTTTGTGGTTTGTGTGCGCGCGCCCTGGGGCCAGCGGGAGCGGAGCGCGCGGCGCGAAAGCCGAGGTTGGGCCTGTCACCCGGGCGGTGGCCTGGCAGCCGCGGGGCGGCTCAGGGGCCCCGAGGGCCCAGGTCTGCGGGAGACCCAGGCCAGCCCGTGGGCCCCGCCGTAAGGTTGTGGCTGCGGGGTGAAGACGGGGGGAAGGCCGGGCATCCTCGCGGTCCTGGCAGCCCAGCGGCCCCGGCCCCGCCACCAGACCGCCTCCGCCCTGCCCTGGAGCGGTGGTTCCTGCGAGATGAATGAAGCACCGGCCACTCGGTGCGGGCGGCACTGGAGGGAAAGTGACGGGCGCACCCTGGGTCCGAGATCTGCCGCCCTTCGCCCCTCCCCGCCCCTCCCGGCCTCTGGGGACTAAAGGGAGGAGGCCGCGCCAGTTGGGCAGGTCTGGGATGGCTGGGGTCTACAAAGATCACCGTCCACCACTTCATCTGTTCCGTTTTTGCGGATCCTCGCAGGGGGTGAATTTCCCACCCTCTGGGCAAAGGCTCTCTTCTCCTCTCCCTGGCCATATGGGGTGCTCCGTGTGTGCACTTAATTGATCTTTCAGCGTGGATAGCTGTTGGATGCCTTTGTGTGGCTTCCCCTCGCTTCGCTGCTCCTGCATTGCCCTAGACACGTGAGGAATGTCAGGCCTCCAGGGTGAGGACACCCAAGAAAACAATAGGGTCAGAAAGCGCCTCCTGGGTCCCGCGGATTGCACACCATCCAATCATTTCTCACTCTCAGCTGAGAGGAAGTGGGAAGATGGACAGGGGCACACCAGAGCTGTGGCAATGATGAGACTCTTAACTGAAAAGCAAATTCATAATTTAGTTTAGTGAAATGAGTTCATAACCACCCATAATGGCTAGGAAGTCGGCCTTTTGGGGAAAAAAAAAAGGATTTTCCAGTGGGCTCCCTTTTTCAATTTAAAAGGCTGGTATCACATTGTTTTTGAAACTGGCTTGTATTCTAGTTTGTTTTTCTTTTTGGACCAGAACTCTTTGTAGTCTAGCCTCCTGAAGAGGGGTAGTTAAGAAGGGAAAGTGGGCTAATTAAGATTCCAGCCAGGGGCTGCCAGCCACCATCTCTTACATTAGGCCACTTGTTTCACTTCCTTTAGCCTTTCTTTCTTGTCTGTAAAATGGGATTCATGATAGAAGAGCTCCTACCTCATAAGCTTGTTGTGAAAGTAAAAGGAAATTAAAATGAGGTGGCAATATGTGCAAAACACTTTGCATGATGCCTGACACATGGCAAGCACTCCATACTCAGCTGTTATTTCAGATAAGTAGTTTAACCCCCAATTTAGTAGACTTTTTTTTTTCTCTTTGCATTCCTTCTTAAAGTTGAGGGGAAGGGGAAATCTATCTGCTGGGTTCATCCCAAATGTAGTCAACCCTTCTCTGGTGCCTGACACCTACTCCTATGTAAAATGAAAGAAGTCTGTATCTAAATACGATCCTAAAGGATCCTGAAGGGTAGCAAGCTCGTCTGTCTCCCCACCTCTCTCCTCTCATCTACAAAGCCACCCTGAATAGACCAAGCTCTATACATGTTGGCCTGTGTTGTATTTTATCCTTTCAGGGCTGGGAACAGTGACTGGCATGTAGATTTCTTTTGAGGGCGAGGCACTGTGTGTCTTCCTTGACTCGGCATCCTAAACACTAACAACGCCACAGAGCAGGCACTTCATGCATGCATTGCATACATTAAAGAACATCTATACCATGCCTTTTTAAAGCACACTTTCAATTATTCAAAGTAATGCATACTCATTGTAGAATCCAGTTGACCCTTGAACCACATGGGTTTGAACTGTGTGGGTCCACTTAAATGTGGATTTTTTTTCAAAACATACCGGTCCTCTTTTGGATGATCTGTAGTTGGGAGTCCACAGAAGCAAAGGGCCAACTGGATGCACTGATCTACACTATTTTATAGAGGACTGGAGCATCCACAGATGGTGGTATCCATGGGGGTCCTGGAACCAATCCCCCCCAGAGGCTGAGAGACAACTAAGTTTTGGGGGGAGTCAAAGGTTATGTGTGGATTTTCTGATGTGTGAGGTCGGTGCGCCTAACCCCTGTGTTGTGCAAGGGTCAACTGTATTTAGAAATTTCAGAAACTCAGCCGAGCATGAAGAAAATTAAAGTCACCATAATTCTACCTCGCAGCGAGAAGCACTCGATAAGTGCTTCAAGTATATCCATCTTCCCTTCATTTATTTCGCTATTATTCAATCACCAAACACTTATTAAGGACCTAGTTAGGGACTAGACAACTTCCCAGGGCCGAGAGCAGGTTGTATGTCAGTGTTGTTTGTTTCTCAGTAGATACTCCTTGAAGCACCATTCTATATGGTGGCGAGGCTCTCAGGGTAGACTACAAAAAGTCCCCAAGAGGAATCCTGTAATTAAACAGCAGTGCTGACCAGAAACAATCCAGGTTTTGTAGGGTTTGAAGCACTTACAATTTGGGGAGTCATCTTCAAGATAAGGAACTCAAAAATGCAATTACCCCTTGGATTAAGGGGTCGTGGACTTAAGCCCCTTTTTGCTTCTCAGTACACCCCTCTTTGGTGCTGAAATTTCCATAGAAATTAACTGCTTTGATAAACATTTAATGTGAAAACTCGTTCCTAATTTCACCCAGGATCCTTAGGATACCTCTCCCACCTCCTCTGCAAATCTGGAAGAGTGGAGACTTCCACTATGTGCACAAGCATGCACACACACATGCACACTTTTGTGCACACTGCTACAGTAGGGGCAGTGGGACTTCAGCAACTTCCGGCAAGGGCTGCAGAAGAGCGGGCAGATAGTGCACAGTGGCTGGGAGGGACAGACAGATGGGGCACTGAGGTGCTGGGAGACTCCTTAGATAAAGGTATGCACCATAAACCATGCCGCAGGAGCTGCCTGCAAATCGGTGTGATCAGCATGAGCTAAATCTACTAGACATTTTATCACGGAATAACCTCTCTGGCTATTCATCATTATTAAATGACTATAAACAGACTAATATAAGAAGAATGAAAGATGATCCTCTCCCCTTCACAAGTAATAAAACCATCTCCTCTTTGCCCTTCCACGCTACCAGAATCTCTTAATTCCATAACTTCAAACACTCTAAGTATAATTTTTAAAAGTGATATCTGGTTTTGGTCAGTAAAGTTTAAATTTTTATCTTCAAAAGCATTTCTATCATGACGAATTTTCTTTTATCCTTAAAATTTTAATTTATAAATGCTTAGCTCTATAGGATCATTCATAACACGTAAGTGTGAATCTTTTGTTCTTATTTTTAAGTAGAGTATTATGGATTAAAGGTTGGTATCCCGCCAAGTTCATATGTTGAAGCCCTAAGTCCGAAAGTGGATGGTATTGGGAAGTAGGGCCTTTGGGAGATGAAGTCATGAGGGTGGGGTCCTCAATGAGATTAGTGCCCTTAGGAGAAGAGAGTAGGGAGCTCTCCCCAACCCCCAATCCTGACCACTCCTTCACCCTTGCCTTCTCCACCCCCACGCCTCCCCACCTCCCAACACTCCCCTACCCTCAACTCCCTGTCCCCCTCCCAACACACCATCTCCAAGGCAGGAAAAGAGCTCTCACTAAGAACCTGACCATGCTGGCACCCTGATCACAACTTCCAGCCTCCAGAACTATGAGAGACAAACGTCTGTTGTTTAAGTCACCCAGTCTGCGCTATTTTGTTATAGCAGCCCAAGCTGACTAAGACATATGGGTTCCCTTTACCATTGACTATAAAAAGGAAACCAAGGGGAAATGCAAGTTGATTGAAAAAAAGAATAGTAAAAGCTGTACATATAAAAATAGTAAAAGCTATATGCCTCTTATAACTTCTCATATAAATCCACATGAATTCATTTTATGTAATTTATTTTAAAAAGTTCCAATCAGGTTGATATTTTAAAATAATCAAGTTAAAAGTAGCTTTGGAAGGATTATTCAAAGACAGATGAATATCCTAAAATAAATACTACTCTGAAATGTGCTATCCGAGCAACCCAGCATGGAGTTCCTGAACTTTTGGAGTCTTCCACCCTTGCTGAAATTTCACTGCCTTACACTGCCGGGGACCTGCCATATCTTTTATGTTAGCTCCACCATCAAGACTTGAAACTAGGTATTTGTGTGTGTGTGTGTGTGTGTGTGTTCAAATCTTCTTCCCTTGGGGGTACCACAATGCGCACACAGGTAAAGCACCCAATACATAGTTGTGGGTTGAGAGTTGTTTGTGTATTTTCTTTATACTGGTTAATCCTAAAGACACCAGTATTTTGGGGGGCAAAATCAGAGCAGATAGATTAAAGTCAGCGCTAACAACTTGCTAATGGTTCTAATTGGTCTCTCCAGGATGTGTGAATTACTGTGAGTAACCTGCTTTTCTAGACCTGATAATTATGGCTCTATTTACTTCTATTTATTTCCTCCTTGGGTCTCTCCTTAGGGTATGGATTTTTCTTTTATCTCACTTTCCAAAATTGGGTAGACAGAAGATGAAAACAGGGGACATAGTCATTTGAAGCATGGAATGTTAAGAACCCATAACCAAGAGACTCAGCCACAGGTAAGAGAGAAGGATGAAGGAGAGGAAGGGGGACTCCAGACCCCCAGGTAGGGTCAGCTAAGCCCCCCAGGCTGTCTCCCCTCTCCTTCTCAGGGTCATGGCCTTGCCCAGTCACTGGAAGTTTGCTCTCTAGTGTCACACAGCAGCTCCACCACTGTGGGTGTAACAGATGAAGTCACCTGGTGCTTACTGACACCCGCTTGGAGGATTGTCCTGCTTCCAGCTTATATGTGCTAATAGTACTGCTATGTCACATGCTGGTCTTGTCTCTCTAATGGACTGTAAGCTCTGTGAGAACTGGAGGCTTTGCTGCTCCCTGTAGGCTCAGCCAGACAGCAGGGTCTCCTGCAGCCTCAGAGGTTAGGGAGTAATCAAGTTGCCATGACATTGCTGTGTGGGCTCCTCTTAGTAATGATGGAAAGCAAATATTGACGTCCAGACATTTCAGCCACAATGATACAGAGGATGTGGCTAAAAGAAGAAAAAGAGCGCAATTCGTGTGTGTGTTTGTGTGTGTGTGTGTGTGTGTGTGTGTGTGTGTGTGAGAGAGAGAGAGAGAGAGAGAGAGAGAGAGAGAGAGAGAGAAGAAACAAACAAAATCTTCATTACCGTATTTTCACCTCTATCTCAACTTTACCTCTTTGACAGCCTTTCAGAAAGTGAAGCAATTCTGAGGAGATAAATGGAAGGAGTCAAGCTGCAGCTCCCTTCACCTTATTGAAGCAAGAACCCCTAAAACAACCGATAAGTCATTACTTTGCATTACACTTCAGATTACAAACGCTCTGCTGGTTCTGATGTTGTGGACTCATTTCAGATACAATTATTGAGAACTAACATTTTTAAGAGCTAATAAAAAATACTGCTCTCGTGGAGATATAAACAACTTGCTGGTTTCAGATTAGATGCTAACAGGGAGAAAGGAATGAATGGGGGAATTCCAAAATAAATGGTTCAAATAGTTTTGGGGTGTTGGCATATAATCAGAAAGTTTTCTAAACTCCCCCTCATGCTTTAACTGATTTAGTCCCCCACTCCCCCACCATAAAATGCTAGGGAGGTGTTGTTATTATAAACAGCTCCATCTTCTAGATGCAAAATTTCTAAATGCAAAACTGCTGGGGTCCAACCCCAGCAGGTCCAGGGGTCCCCAAAGGTGTGGATGGAGTCGGCAAAGAAGGAATGACATGGAGACAGCGTTCAGTTGATCAGCAGCCTAGCCAGGATCTCTAGACAGGATCTCCAGCGAAGTTCTGGTCTGGATCTCCAGCGAAGTTCTGGTTAGGATCTCCAGCCAGGTTCTGTGTCCATGTTCTCTTGCTAGGTTCTCCAGCCAGGTTCTGTAGCCATGTTCCCTCACTAGGTTCTCCAGCCAGGTTCAGTCACCAGGTTCTAGTCAGGTTCTCTTGCCATGTTCTATCCAGGGTCTGTAGCCAGGTTCTGTCTCTAGGTTCTTCAGCCAGGTTCTCTCGCTAGGTTCTGTCTCTAGGTTCTGTGGACAGTTTCTGTCCAGGATCTTTTGCCATGTTCTCTCCAGCGAAGTTCTTCTGTCTCTAGGTTCTGTGTAGGTTCTGTCTTCTAAGTTCTGTGTTGTTACATCTGTATTTATACCAGTTGATTCCAATCCTATCAATCTCTATTCCAAAGATTAGGGCATTTCTTATCTCCATTCCAGGGAATAAATATTATGTAGCTTAAGCATGATTGTTCATAGTTAAAGTGATTAATTAACCGCCTGGCACTTAGTTAAGAGGTTTTATTCCCTCCCTAACTTCAGGGGAAAATCCCTACCTGGGGAAACAACCTTTCTCAGAGACCTTGGTTAAAACACATAGTGCCAAGAAGGTGAGCAAACATATTAAGAACAGTATGCCATATATGCCAGGTCCCTTAAAACAGCAAGCATGGACCGGCTCCCGGCACAAAACAATAAGGTTAAGTTATTAGGACAAAGCCAAGGTTACCCAGCTAATAAGTGACAGGACTGGCACTAGCTCTCAGACTTGGTACTTAGACTACACCATACTGATGGTGACTAATGGGCATAGAAAAGAACACTTTTATCTTCAGGAATCTACTGAGTGGTAGGCAGCCTCAGTACACTGTCCACCTCCTCCACGGTCTCTATCACTGGTGAGGGTCCAGAAGAGGATCAGCACTGTGGGTCCATGATACCTGCTGGCTACTCAGAAGCCTGCTGTGGGTTCTCCTCGCCAGAAGACTATTACCGAGGTAGGAGATCACAGAGCAAAGGTGGCTAGAAGGCTTGAAACACAATAGCGTTTCCATGCTTCCTCACTTGTTCAATTGAATTAGTTCTTGGTCCTAAATAACTTCGTTGCGAAAGGACAGCTTTATCAACAAATACCCAGTATCAATGTAAAGCAACCATTAGCTTAAACCAGGGGTGGGCAACCTCTGGCACGCGTGCCAAACATGGCACTCCAGTAACTTTTGCTGGCACGTGAAACCCTCTCTTATAATCTTCCATTTACAATTTTTTTCTTAATATCAACTTTTTTATTTTTCAGATAAATTCAGTGTCGGTGCATCTTAGATAAATAATTTTACATAACAAGTTATCTTTTTTTTTTTTTTTTTAAATTTTTTTTTTAAAAAATTTTTTTTTTAATATTTTTTATTGATTAAGATATTACATATGTGTACCCTCTACCCCCCCCTCTCCCCGCTCACCCCCTCACCCCCCCGTTGTCCGTGTCCATTGGTTAGGCCTATATGCTTGCATATAAGTCCTTTGGTTGATCTTTCCCCCTTGCCCCCACCCTCCCCTACCTTCCCTCCAAGGCCCGACAGTCCAATCAATGCCTCTCCGTCTCTGGATCAGTCCTTGTTCATCAGTTTATGTTGTTCATTATATTCCACAAATAAGTGAGATCTTGTGGTATTTATCCGCTCTCCAGTTCCATCCATGCTGTGGCAAATGGTAAGAGTTCCTTTTTCTTCTTCCTCTTCTTAAAGAATACCTTTCAGCATTTCATATAATGCTGGTTTGGTGGTGATGAACTCCTTTAGCTTTTTCTTATCCGTGAAGCTCTTTATCTGACCTTCCATTCTGAATGATAGCTTTGCTGGATAAAGTAATCTTGGTTGCAGGTTCTTGCTATTCATCTCTTTGAATATTTCTTGCCACTCTCTTCTGGCCTGCATGATTTCTGTTGAGAAATCAGCTGACAGTCGGATGGGTACTCCCTTGTAGGTAACTGAGTTTCTTTCTCTTGCTGCTTTTAAGATTCTCTCTTTATCTTTTGCTCTTGGCATTTTAATTATGATGTGCCTTGGTGTGGTCCTCTTTGGATTCCTTTTGTTTGGGGTTCTCTGCGCTTCCTGGACTTGTAAGTCCATTTCTTTCACCAGGTGGGGGAAGTTTTCTGTCATTATTTCTTCAAAAAGGTTTTCAATATCTTGCCCTCTCTCTCCTTCTGGTACCCCTATAATTCTGATGTTGGTACGCTTGAAGTTGTCCCAGAGGTTCCTTACACTATCTTCATATTTTTTGAATCTCTTTTCTTTTTTCTTTTTCGGTTGGGTATTTTTTGTTTCTTTGCATTTCAAATCTTTGACTTGATTCTTGGGATCCTCTTGTCTGCTGTTGGAGCTCTGTAAAGTATTCTTTATTTCAGTCAGTGTATGCATAATTTCTAATTGGTCCTTTTTCATGACCTCCATGGTCTCACCATACTCCTTGAGGGATTCATTAAATTTATCGGCGGTTTCCATAAAATTCTTGACAAACCTTATAAACGTGGCCTTGAACTCTATATCCAGTCGTCTGGCCTCCTCCGTTTCTGCCAATTGTGACCTGTTTCTTTGTCTCCGCATTTTGGCTGCTTCCCTGTGTTGATAGAGTGGCCTGCGCGCCAGGTGTCCTGTAGGGCCCAGTGGCTCAGCCTCCCCAGTTACCTGGGGTGGACACTCTTGGTGCACTCTTGGTGCCTCGCTTGTTGTAGGATCACTGGGAGGAATTGACCTCCAGGCCAATTGGCTGTGGGAAGCAGCTGTGTCTGAAGTGGGAGAATGGACCCCCTCTGACCACTGGGTACAGTGGCTCCTGGATCTAAGGAGGTGCTAATTCAGCCCCTGCCTGAGGCCACACAGCAGGAACTACGAAGAGGCTCAGCTGTGAAGCAATGCAAGCCGCTGCGGGGCCTTGGGCCTTCTCTTGGAAGTTCCGGGTCTGGCTGGCCCGGCTGCAGTTAGGTAATTATCAGGTTGCAAAGTTCTGGGGCATTCACATGCAAAAGCCTCTGCCGCAGCCCGGGTGGGGCGGGGTCTCAGGGAGTCAAAAGGGCGGGGAAAGAAGCTATGGCTGATTCTCCGCGCCCGGAGTCGCGCGTCTCAGTGTCCCGGCAATGGCTGCAAGCACCTCTGAGGGAAATCTGCCCCCAAGTTCGCCCGCTGCCGCCTGAGAGAGCAGCCTCTGCCCGTATGAGTCCTGGGTCCCCAGAGACTTCCCAGAACCGGAGATCAGAGCAGTCGGGAGCTTGTGATTCAAAAAGACAGCCGCGTCCTCAGGTGCCACCCCCTTTCCGCGCGCGCGAGCCGCCGCGTACCTCTGCACTCAGCCTCCGCAGCTCCTCTGGCTCTCAGCATGCTTTTCTTTTCTTCTAGTTGTAGAAATTACACTCAGCCAGCCTTCCTGTTGTTCTGGACGATGTTTGCTCCGTCCTTTGGGCTAATTTTCAATTGTTGTGGGAGGCGACTATTTCCCAGTGTTTATCTATGCCGCCATCTTAGTTTCTCCCAACAAGTTATCTTAAAGACCATAGACATGGATTGAAGAGAGAGGGGAAGAGCAATTTCTATGCCTCTGCCTTAACTCTCCCTGCCTTCCTAGATCCAACCAGTGTTTTGGTTTCATTCACATATGCTTGTGAATCTTTGTTCTCAGTGATGAATTTTGTTAAGTCTCGTAATAGAAGTAGCCTGACGGATGAAAGTAGTAGCTCGTGCATATCTCTGAAGGTCATGAAATATAAACCTGATGTAAAATCTCTGTCATCAGTGATGCAGCAGCAAAAGTCCCACTGATAATATCAAACGGAGTCATAAAGTTTTCTGTCGGACTATCAGTGTACATGTATACATTAAAAAATAAATGTATTTTTCATCATCATATACTGTGTTCTTGTCACTCGAATGAGTTTTATTATTTCTTCAAGGTTCTTCACATACGTACACCTTAAGAGATATCAAGTAGGCATATCATGTTCTCAAAAATTAGGGTTGGCACTCAGAAGAATTTTGAGTCAGAGATTTTGCTGGTTTTGGCACGCACTCACAAAAAGCTTGCCCACCCCTGGCCTAAACATTTATAACACATTCACTAATTTGAAATAGCAGCTTTATGTCTTTCCTGTGGTTTCAGACTATGGTTTCTTTTTTTTTTTTTTAATATATTTTATTGATTTTTTACAGAGAGGAAGCGAGAGAGATAGAGAGTTAGAAACATCGATGAGAGAGAAACATCGATCAGCTGCCTCTTGCACATCTCCTACTGGGGATATGCCCGCAACCCAGGTACATGCCCTTGACCGGAATCGAACCTGGGACCTTTCAGTCCACAGGCCGACGCTCTATCCACTGAGCCAAACCGGTTTCGGCCAGACTATGGTTTCTTAATCTCTGTGTGTATGTGTTCCTACAGATAGATCCCTCTTTAACCTTCCCATGTAGAAACATAGCTAGATGGGGTGCAGCCCCTTTCAATGCTTCACATCACCATCAGAAACTGAACCCATGTGGCAGAAAATATTTCATTTAAATATGACAATGCCAAAGTTCTCCCCACTCTCAGCTACAAAAGAGCTGTGACCTTTTATTGGCAGGAAATCACCTTGAGATGCGCTGTTATGGCACCACAGCTATAACCCACACCCCTGGAGTTTACCTGAGGTTCAGAGGGGCCAAAAAGCTGTGGACCTCCATGGTGTCACCTCCAGTGGGGGTTGAGGAAAGAGCACGTTGTAGGTGATAGTGATTGTGGGCTTTGATACAGAATATGTGCTAGTTCTATTAACCAGGACCACAAGCACCTGGAGAGCAATCCTGTGGTGGCCATCTGGGTTGGCCACCACAATCCTGTGGGCGAGGGATTCAACGCTGATTCTGTAGATCTGGGCTCCAAGTGAGAGGCGCTGCCATTTCTACTGGGTGCAATGCCTCTGAAGACAGACAAAATGCAGTGCCAAACTTCTGTGAGAAGGGCGGGGACCCTTCACCCTGGGACTGACCTATTGTCATCCCCTCTTAGGTCGTAAGCAGAAGAGGCCATCAAGTTAGTCAACAGAAGATTCAAGATTTAAAGCCAGGGTTTTCTAATTCCAGGATATGACTCTTCCATGATGCTTACTGAGTGAAGAGCCAGAGGTCATATTGTAAGGTACTGGTTGGGGGTTGGGACTTCAACATATGAATGGAGAGCACAATTCAACACATAACAACTCATTTAGAAATTTATTGTCATCCCCATTTACAGACTATGAAATGAGGCCCAGTGAGGTTAAGTAATGAGCTCAAAGTAGAATAACCAGTGAGTTGCAAAGCTGGGATTCGAAACATGGTCTAATTCTAAACCACATTCTCTTCTCATTATATAAGCAAAATACCTTTATTTACAGTCTCTGTCTTATTTCTCCCAGGCTTAGTAAATACTTGTCAACGTATTGAGTCTGGGCCTTTTCACTATTATGTAATGATTTACTTCCATTTCAAAATATTTACTGAGTGCCTGCTATTACTATAAGTATTTCAGGCACTGGGTTCAAAGATGACTTGACACATGGATCAGGTTGCAAGGCACTTAACATTTAATGGAAGAGACAGACTTATAAGCAAGTCACTATTTCATAAAGAAACATTAAGTGGCCCGACTGGCGTGGCTCAGTGGTTGAGCGTTGACCTATGAACCAGGAAGTCACAGTTCGATTCCCGGCCAGGGCACATGCCCGGGTTGGAAGCTTGATCCCCACTGTGGGGATGCAGGAGGCAGCCTATCAATGATTGTCTGTCATCATTGATGTCTCTCTCTCTCTCTCTCTCTCTCTCTCTCTCTCTCCCCTCTCTCCCTTCCTCTCTCTGAACTCAATAAAAATATATTTTAAAAAAGAGAGAAACATTTAGTGTTAGGTGGAGATTCAAGCAACTCTGCTGTGGGGGGGATTATACTAATCCAGGGGTGGGCAAACTTTTTGACTCGAGGGCCACAATGGGTTCTTAAACTGGACCGGAGGGCGGAACAAAAGCATGGATGGAGTGTTTGTGTGAACTAATATAAATTCAAAGTAAACATCATTACATAAAAGGGTATGGTCTTTTTTTTTTTTTTTTTTAGTTTTATTCATTTCAAACGGGCTGGATCCGGCCCGCGGGCCGTAGTTTGCCCACGGCTGTACTAATCGGTGGAATCCAGCCAATAATTTTTGTATCCTTACATATATAACAAGGGGCTATGGGAAGGACATTTAACAGACACACCTCCCTCCCTCATGGGACTATTGGAGAAGCCTATCCACTAGGAATTGACTTCTGAAAGAGTATCAGCTTGAAAAAGCCTGGTCTCAGCCTTTCTCTCTGTTGAGGTCATTCAACCTCTCTCAGTGAGTAGGATCTGGTCATTGAGACACTGAATCTTAGCATGCAAGTAAGTCCCTTCTCTGAGACAAATGATGAAGTTTCCACAAGAAAATAGGAGGACATTTCCTTCCTTGCCAGGCTCACCCTGAAGGTCACAAATCTGCCCTTTGCTGCGGGAAAGTACACAGTAGGTTGATCAAAGCTAATAATTTCTTTACTCCCGCTACCAAAGTCAGTCTGCTGGATGAAATATTTCCAACAAAGGCACTTTTTTCAAAGCCATGTTATATACAGTCCCTTACCTTTGAAGTTATTAAATAAACTAGTTACATAGAACCTATATGACCGCACAGCCCTCTCAAAATGTATACATGCACCATACCCTGATATGTCAGAAACTCTTAATGAATAATAATGAAATTCTTTGGAAAAGAAGATATTCTTGCAGAAATGAAAACCTCTGATTTCAAAATATTTATAAAATCAGATTACTTACGTTCTGAAATTCCCAGATAGCGTAAGTGTAAGAATCAGAGCAAGAGAGAGGGAGAGGGGGGACACTTCATTTTTAAAAAAGAAGCTACAGGACTTCCACTCTCTAGTTTAAGCTACACGTGGCAGAAAAATGCTACTTAGTACTTAGGGTTCTATCTCAAATATCTTCAAGCCTCTAAATTCTCCTTGATAGGCGGTTTGCAAATAACTAGCATTTATTTATGCATCCATCCAACTAACACTTATTGAATGGCAGAATTGTGTCAAGCACTGAGAAGGTTTTGAGGCTGTCAGACTGCTGGCTATGGTGATGCCAATGCCAGTGTTAACAACAACACAGACTAAAATGCCAGCGGTTGCATAGGAAGGCCCATCCTTTGTCGTATTTGTGCCTGGTGTGGATGGGACTACCATTCCGTATTAGGCTGATGTAATATCAAAGTTAAAGTTCACTCAGGCCTTCAAGAAGAAGAGTGGTAAATATAAAGTTCTCGGGAAAACATAGCCTTGTGTTGGAGACAAGCTATGTCAGTAAGAGAGAAAACTAAGAAATAAAGTAAAAAAATCTTTCTCCCAACAGAAAAATCCTCAGTACAAATATGCAAGGTTTTGGAGTAAGCAGACACTAAGTCTAATACAAGGTTCTTTCGCATCTGTATTAGTTATGATGCATTTGGCTGTAAAAACAGATAGTACACAAAAAAAATGGCCTAGATAATGGCATTTATTACTCACATGAAATCTGGAGATCAGATGGTTTCTGGGTCTTTAATTTAGTAGCTCAACAAGTTCATTGGGGAACTCACATTTTTTTCACCTTTCTATTATTTCATTCTCATTGTGTTGGCTATTGGCTCCAGACACATTCCCTCATGGTTGCATGATGGCTATAGAAGCTCTAAGCATCATATCCTCACGAAACTACATCCAGCCCCGGCCAGTGTGGCTCAGTTGGTTGAGCATCATCCTATGCACTGAAAGGTCGCAGGTTCAACACCAGTCAGGGCATATACCCAGGTTACTGATTCAGGGTGCTGATTGATCTCTTCTCTCTCTCTCTCTCTCTCTCTCTCTCTCTCTGATTGATCTCTTTTCTCTCTCTCTCTCTCTCTCTCTCTCTCTCTCTCTCTCTGATTGATCTCTTCTCTCTCTCTCTCTCTCTCTCTCTCTCTCTCTCTCTGATTGATCTCTTTTCTCTCTCTCTCTCTCTCTCTCTCTCTCTCTCTGATTGATCTCTTTTCTCTCTCTCTCTCTCTCTCTCTCTCTCTCTCTCTCTCTCTCTCTCTCCTCTCTCTCTCTCTCTCTCTCCCTCTCTCAAAATCAATAAAAACGTATTTTTTTAAGAAACACTATATCCAATGGCTTCAGAAGACAGACACATCCTTCTTTGCATGTATTTTAAACACCACAGAGAACTTTTCAGAAGCTTCTTTTGCAGGCTTCCTCTCAGTCTCATAGGCCAGAATTATCAGTCACAAGCTTATTCCTAAACCAGTCACTGACAAAGGAAATGGAATTACCATGAACCATCAAGATTGAACCCTTCGGGCTAGTGAGGAGTCAAATACGCCCTTCCCCCACGAAGAACATGGCTGATTCCTGAACAAAATGGGAATATCTGTGGTACAGAGACAGGCCCGTCCTTGGTAGGAGGGAATGGATGTAAGGGAGGCAACCAGAGGGACCCCCACAGCAGCATCACAAAGCAGGCAAGGAGCAGTTCCATGAAGGGAACCTTCTCTGATGACCACTGGACTTGACTTTGCTCCACAGATGAGCTTATCTTACAGGAATGAGTTCTGCTGATCTTTAGGATAGCTTCTAAGGACACGCTGTGCTGTATATTCTGCTGGTTCATATTACACCACCTTGACCTGAAGCCAAATTATGCATAAGAGTTCTAAAATGGTTTATGGCGAGGGCAGGCTGGCTGATGTCATTTGTCAAATGTGGCACTCTAGAATTACCTTACAAACATAAAACCATCCAAAGGCTTTTCCACATAATATTTACAGGAAAATGTGTTTTTGAAACAAGAATGAAACGCCCTATACCTTACTCTTGGAAAACTGGACTAATGGACCCAATCCATTGTAGTAATGGTGAGGGGAGTCAGGGAATAGTGACCAGTGACCAGGTTTAAACTCAGTGAAAAAGGATAAATGGGTGGTATTTCTTGAGTTGGTCTTTCCTCGTAAAACTGAATTAGAAGCTTCATTGTAATGGAGAAGTTTGCTTTTCATATGCATTTTACTCAAAGGTAGAAAAGACCATCTTAATATACTTTTTAAATTTCCCCAGTGTACCTAACATAGTGCTTTTTATGTAGTGCTGAAAAGCCATCATTTGATTAATTGATTAGAGTGAGATTTCTTCAAGAAACGATCAAAACAAGAAGGGACTTCCGATATTGGGTGCCTTGGCAATGTTATTAGCACTAAAGCTGTCCCCTGAGTTTCTATCGGGGGAACCCAAAGGAGGCTGCACACTGAGTCACCTGCAGCCTCTCAGCACCTGTGCCCTGGGCCACCCCAGAGCTTCTGATCTGCTAGGGAGGGAAGCGTGGGTACAGACAGGTTTAAAGCTCTCCAGGATTCTAATGTGCAGCCAAGGTGAACACCTGCATCAAAATCGCCTGGAGAGGTTATTAAACATCTTCACTGTGCCCACGTTCAAGTTTCTGATCCAGTAGGTCCGGGGAAAGGCTCACTAATTTATGTTAATGAGTTTCCCGGAGATGTTGTTGCTGTTGGCCAACCCCCACTCTAGATCAGGATTCAGCAAACCCATAAACCCATATATGTTATGGGTCCATATAGCTTATCTTGCTCAAGGCCTGTTTTTGTATAGCCTATGAGCCAAGAATGGCTTTAGATTTTAAAGGGATGTTATAGAGACAAAAACAACAACAATAACAACAACAACAACACCCCAGGAGAATATGGAGCAGAGACTGAGTGGCCTGCAAAGCTTTAAAACAGTCAACAGCTGGCCTTTTACAAACAAGGTTTGCTGACTCCTGCCCTAGAGGATCATGAAGTCTGACTGATAAAAGGAAGCAGCCCAAAATACAAGGGAAAAACTCTGATGGGAAAAACGCTTCTGGGAGGCCCGGGGGAACCTCTAATCACAGCTGTGTGCCAGGAGAATGGTGCCAGTGCATTCATCCTGACGACAGTGCTACTATTATCATCATACCCATTTTACAGATCAGGAAATTGAGGCTCAAAAGACATTAACTTACCAGTATAGAAGGCTAGTAAGTGATAGAACTACGATTCAAAGATTTCTACCAACCATTTCTATGTCCTGGAAAATGCTTAGAATTATGTTTAGAAAAGGCTGGAACTCCCAGAGAAGAGTCTAAAAGTAAAATAAGCACTAAAAACATCCCCCCTTCCCACCCCCAGTGGTTTAATTCAATTTGTTATTAACTGGTTGTTTCAGGCACTGTGCTACAAAGATACATGAAATAGTATCCCCGCCCTTACGGAACTTACTGTCTAAGGAAAGAAACAGACATGGGATGAAACCCATATAAAATCTGGCGAGGGCTTAAAGAACAGATTGGTGGGGCGGGGTTTCACAGAGCAGGGCCCTTTAAGGATACCAGTTTCCAGGACGATAACACTCGAGGTTTCCTATCAGAGCACACAGCATTGATACTCCAATACAGTAGTCCCAATTACTTGTGGTTTTGCTCTGAGGTTTCAGTTACCCGTGGTCAACCGCAGTCCAAAAATATTAAATGGAAAATTCCAGAAATTAACAAGTCATACGTTTTAAATTTCACACCATTCTGAGAAGTGTGATGAAATTCCTTGCTATCCTGCTCCATCCTACCAGGATGTGAATTATCCCTTTATCAAACATATCCATGAGGTACACACAGAACAATAACATCTTTTGAGAGAGAGAGAGAGAGAGAGATCACATTCTTACAACTTTTATTAGAGTACTAGTATATTGTTATAATTGCTCTATTTTATTAGTTATTATTAATGTCTTAGTGTGCCTAATTTATAAATTAAAACTTTATCATAGGTATGTATGTACAGGAAAAAATCATAGCATATGTAAGATCTGGTACTCGCTGCAGTTTCAAACATCCACTGAGGGTCTTGGAAGGTAACTCTTCCAGATACTGTATAGGCAAGTCCCAAATGGAAGAATTTTACCAGCTTGCAGAATCTCCCAGGGCTCTGCAGACTGCAGAGCTCACTGCCACCTCAGTCTCTGGCTGTACAAAGGAGACATCTAGGCAGCTAATAGAGAGAAGGCCCTGACTAGGAACAGCCAGTGACCACAGCAGTTTATGACGGTAAATGTGGGTCCAATTTCAGTGAAACGACAAACTATTCTATTTCATGGTTTTATGTAGTCATTTCTAAGCAGAGTTATTAAAAGAAGGGCTTATTTAAGGTAATGATTAGTCTGTTGATGGCCGGGGAGAGTCGTAAGTGAACATGTGATAATGATACAAGGGTTGGGTTTCATGCGGCCACTTTTGGCCAGAGCAATCTCAAACCACCAATTTTATTTATATATGACTTGGCATGCTGAGATGAGGAAGCAGGCAGGATTCACCATCATTCCCTGATCTTATTTCCAAGAGACTGATATTTTCACTTCTCCTTTGAATTTGCTTTTTAATGGTCAAGGTACAGATGAAAGCATTCGGCAAGAAACACTTCCCTGATTGACAAGTACTGTGTTCAGAGCTACAGAGATAGTAAGTAAAACGCAGACTTGTGCACAAGGAATTCATAGCCTGGACTCAAGGAGAGAAAGGCACGTGGACAGATTATTTCAGAACAATTCAGTAAATACGGAGGTTAAGTCAGAAGAACACAACCTTTCCAGGAATCCTGGCCAGAAAGCTTGCTTCTGAAGTCTGATGGCCATCCCTTTGACTGTGTGTGTGTGTGTGTGTGTGTGTGTGTGTGTGTGTGTGTGTGTGACAGTCAGTTGGTTTGTTTTTTTTACTGCAAACCACATATTTAACCCATCAGGCTTAACCTGACTTTTAGTAATTTAGGTATCATCTTGGAGAAATTGTATCATCCATCGCTTACCTGCCCCTGGGGAGGTAAGTTGAGAATAACTTAAAGGCTCGAGCCCAGAGAATGTAATGGAGATTACTCTTCTAAAAAAACTGACTGTTTCACCAAAACCGGTTTGGCTCAGTGGATAGAGCGTCGGCCTGCGGACTGAAGGGTCCCAGGTTCGATTCCGGTCAAGGGCATATACCTTGGTTGCGGGCACATCCCCAGTGGGGAGTGTGCAGGAGGCAGCTGATCAATGTTTCTCTCTCATCGATGTTTCTAACTCTCTATCTCTCTCCTTTCCTCTCTGTAAAAACTCAATAAAATATATTTAAAAAAACAAAAAACAAAAAACTGACTGTTTATATGGAAACATTCAAATCAAATCTAGAATCTTCCATTTAGATGAAGCATTCCATTTTTATTTCATATGCTACTTTTCAAAACTTGAGGAAATAATATATTAATATTGTAAATATTTTTGGAAAATAAAAAAGTACAAAGAAGAAAAAATCATTTCTATGAGTACAACACAGATTTAATATTTTGGTATGTCTCCTTATAAATTTTTTTCTATGCATATACGTTTATATGCATAGGTTTCAGGTAACAAATTACACTGTATTTACAGCTATATAGACAGGTTTTTTTTGTCAGTTAATATTATTTCATATGAATTTTCTCATTATTTCATAATTTCATTAATTATTTCCCATTTCATGGTTTAATTATCTTAATCATTCTATTTGGGCCTCTATTTTTCCCTCCAGTTTTTGGCCATTAGAAATAATGTGATAAAAATAATGTAATACATACAGCCTTGCCATGGTTTGCATGGGAACTTTAAAGGATTTTGACACGTATTGCCAAAATGCTTTCCAGAAAGTCTATACCTTTGCCACTATTAAGTATTATTACCTTTGAAATATGTACTAAAGATATAGATCAGAGTATCTCCTTTTAATTTCCTTTTATTACTGGCTCCTAACTGCTCACCTGCCTGCCTGCCTGCTCGCCCCCAACTGCTCCCCCCGCACCCCCGCTGGCCTTCTCGCCCCCAACTACCTCCCCTTGCCAGCCTGCTCACTCCCAACTGCCCCCCACTGCCGGCCTGCACACCCCCAACTGCCCTCCCCTCCTGACCTGATCACCCTAACCGCCTCTGCCTCGGCCCCACCACCATGGCTTTGTCCGGAAGGACGTCCAGAAGGTCTCCTGGAAGGTCTCCTGGTCTAATTAGCATATTACCCTTTTATTTGTATAGATTCCTTTCTTAAATGTGGGGAAGAGAAATATTCATCTGTATTTTCTTTTAGCTTTTTTATTACCACCTTTCACTATCTACATTTACCTCATAAGCTTCTGGAGTTTAGTTTGGTTTATGGAATGTGGTAAGAATCATGCAGGTATCATTGAGAGAACATCCACATCAAAGGCAACATTCCAAGACCAGGAGGTCTCTTTCATTCTCTGTAAGTGAAATTCAGTAGGAATTCAACAGCACAAAAAATCAAAATTAAGAGGGCCAACCTTCTATCTTACTGATCTGAAAATGCAAATTCATTATTATCCAAATGCAAATTGTGTATTAGACAAATTCTTACAAAACCTGGAACATGCAGGAGAAAATAATAGAGGGCCCTAGATATTCATTTATTCAATGCATGTTATTGAGTGCCAAGGTGCACCAGAAACTGTGCTGGGTTGGGAAGCGTCTGGAATTACAATTTCAGTGTTTGAGGAAAGGGCACCAGTATGTGCAACACTATGGAGCATAAAAAGATTGTCAATTTAATATACTTCATATTTTGCAAGAAGTCTTCTAAAATATAACTAACTCAGCAATGCCTCATTACAGGACATAGCAATGTTATGAGGGAATGCAGTGACAGAAGTCTCTGGGGAGAGTAAGAGCAATATTTTATCAAGGCTTACCCAAGATTGATACTACCTTTTTGATATGATAGTGTTAGAAAGTTATACTACATTGTAGGTTGGCAGTAATATCCCAAATGTAGAAAATATTTTTTACAAAACTATCAAATTCCCCTTGGGATTATCCACCCACACATCTCCGTAGTCTAGGTTCTTTTTCTGGTATCAAATTAGAAGATGTTATCTTGACCCACCATAGAACTGACTTCACTGAATTATGCCTGGGGCTTTTTACCGAGTGAGGGACAGCTGTATGAAGCTCATTGCTGCATCTGTCATAGAAATAAGGATCCTGTCTAACAAATCAATCACCCCTCATGTGTTATTCCATCCTCAAACTTTTCTTCCTTTTCTGCCTTCCTACCTCCTTTCTTTTTTGAACTTCTGAATCCAGTTAATTTAAATTAAGTTCTAATGACATTAACTACATAGAGCCATGCACCTCAGACATCTTGACTTCCTGCCCCTTTTTTAAATTCCTTAGTTCTAATTTATTTTCACTTGTGTTATTTTGTTTCCCAATTGTATTTTGGGCATGTGGTCATTTGTTCTGATTCCATTCTTGCCAAATAACATTTTAATAAATAGTTACTTGCTAGGTACCTTGATATCAAGAAGAACAGCACTGGCAGCAAAGGTTTTACCCTTTGCTGGGCAATGGATAGAATTTGTGAAAGCAATGGTTGCCTGGAGCTGTGTGAAGAAGGAAGGAGTGCAGTGCTTGATTAGCAATGTCTGCTCTGAGCACAGTAGGAGAAATTGTTGGCACTTCTACCAGGTTTTTGACTTCTATGCCTTAAATGGAATACATAAATATAATAGTAACGAGAAATCATAAACAAGTTAGTAAATTACTTTCTGACTTGTAAAACAGTGATTTGTGAGTTTTATCAGCTTAATGTATTCTCCAAAGCATGAATATATTTCTGTAAAATAAAATAAAAATAAAGTTTCTAAACTTTACTTAGAAATGGAATCTTTTTCATAAATCTTATTGGCACTGGCTTAATGAGTAGTTAAAATGGGCTTCTTCCTAGAAGGGGAGTTTAAGAAACCGTTTCCCTAAATCTCTCTCCCACTGACTCTTCAATGCATGAAAATTTGCAACTAGAGATTCATTTCTTTAGACTCTTAATGTTAGCTCTTAATTACTCTTTTACTAAAAGATAAATAGTTCTTTAGAGGGGTAATACATTAGCTCTTATGAGTTAATTAATTGCTAGTTAAAGAGAAGATGGGAGAGTAGTGATGGGGGATAGGAGGATATGAATAGCCATTAGAAGGAGGGACAGCAGAGCTAGATGTTGCTTATTTCACAGTCTTGCTTGGCTTAGTCCAACAGTTCACTTGAGAAAACCAATAAGTAAGCTTGTCATTGCATCATTATTGGGCCTAAATAATGACACATGCAGTAATTCTCTAACAATGAGTTGAAGGGACTATACAGGCAACCACTAATGATCTAAATAACAACTTACCATATGCAGAGGGAGAAGTCTTGCATTTTTAGTAAATAATTTGTTATCCAACTTCTCTCAAATCTCACACACGTTTCCAAGAGGAATTTGTTTTTTTAATTGGCATATTAGGAGAAATGGGTATTACCACTCATTCATTCATTCATTCACTCACCGCTGCATTCTGTGAATAAACTGACAAATGTATTTCTGTGCTTACAGGTCTAGTACAGTGCAATGCTACTCAGGACATAAACGTAATGGAGTCACAGTTCCCGCTTCTGGGTTGGGAGGTGAGTTGCATGTACAAGAGACAACAGGGGAAAACACTAGGCTGGATTAAAATCAGGTGCTAGGATGTTTGGGTCGGATTGCAAGCACTATAGAAATCCAGAAGCAAGGAAGAACACAAGGAGAAAAATCAAAGAGCAGTCACTTTGAAAGAGATCGCCAGAAGCCGCTCTTCCTATCTCGGGTGTCAGCAGTCAACTCTGCGGCTCCTATCTCCCCGGGAAAGACTGAAATAAGACTGTGTGATAGTCCACACCTGCCCTGGACAAGTCCAGCAGAGCCCACTCTGAGAACAGCCTAGGAACCACTCAGAGAAGGAAACCACCATTGACTCTGGAAAGTTCTAAAATAATTCCAAGTCAAAAGAGCAAGCAATTCCTATTCTTGGTAAGTTGTTTGTGCTGATTAAGAGCTTCATTGTTGTGGTCATCACTGTTCTGGAGAAAGCATGGAGCATGAGGATATGGGTTTGAGTGTAGCCGGTACAATCTCAATCCACAAAGTCAGGTTCACTTGTGTTCAAATTCAGGAAACTATTGCTACAATCCCTTAATCTAACATATTTGAATGTATGGGCCAGTAGATTTGGTAGAATGTCCCTCAATTTGAGGTTTACAAATTGTTTCCTCATTAGTCATTAAATGTTACAGCTCAACTTCATTTCAGTTTTAGGCCCTCCTGTTCTGAGGCTGGCTCCCGGCAGGGCTGGGCTGAGTCACCAGGACTGAGAGAACATCAGCCACATTGCTCCCGTTTCCCACAAACCTCGGTCCCTGGCCCAGGGGAGAACACGTAGGAATCTATTAGAAAGCAACCTGCCTTCCCCTCTACCCACCCTACTGAGTCTGGAACTCTCAGAGTAGGGTCTAGTGATCTTTGTTTTAATAAACTCACCAGGAGATTCTGATGCAAGATAAAGTATGAGAACTACTGACCTATACCTAGTTATTTTTCTTCCCCTTAGTGCACTGCTTCTCAAATGTTAACATAGTTCAGAATCACCTGGTGGGCTTTTTAAAACAGATTGTGGGCTCCCACCCACAAAATTTCTGAGTTGGCAGACCTGGGAGAGGCCTGAGAATTAGCATTTCAGCAGGTTCCCAGGTGACGCTGATGCTGTTGGTCTGGGGACCACATTTCAGCGAACCATTGCCCCACAGGTCTTAGCTCTATAATTCTCTTTCCTCTCTCTCTCCCAAGAAAATCCATCTGATTATTATTGCTAATGTACTGACATGTATTGTCTAAAACCTGCCCATATGTAGTCATTTCCAGTCCAGAACCATCATCACTAATGTGACAGGAGCATTTACTAACGTTTTTGAGAGCCAAGGTTTGATCTTAGCCCAGAAGTGCTTACGCTTTTCCATCCCAGGACGCTCCCCAGTTCAAGGGCTCCCACAGCGAGTCCATCTGTAGGGCACCCCACACGACTCAGAAAGAGGAAAGAAGCACACTGTTCACCTGGTCATCTCTAGTTCACTGTCAGCAGCACAGGGCTGCATTGGCTTCTTCTCAGAACCCAGAGCTTTAGCAAAATTTGGTTCTTCGGAGAATACAGAAGAGTCAGAGAAAAGGGGATGGGCAGAACGGTCAGGGTCAAATAAACGAGCAAATACTTTGAGAGTCACTACTGTTTCTTTGAGGTGGAGACTTTTTGTCAAGGTTTGGGGCAGAAGGAGAAGCAGTTTAACCAATGAAATCTTGTGGCTTGAGTTTTGGTTACAATATCCCCAGACTTCAGGAGAATAAAGTGGCCACCATCTCCCGTTCTTACTTAGTTATATTTAAATACACTTCTTCGTCTGAAGCAACATCAGGGTCCCCCAGCCCTTGATTTCTTTATTTTCGTTCTTTACTTGGCCTCTTGAAGAGACTTTATTTATTTATGTATTTATGTATTTATTTATTTATCATTTATGTTTAATTACCACAGAACAATTACTTTAAGTTTGCAGGAAACAGCCACACTCTCAGGCAAAGAGCCACTCCAGAGAACTGCTTATCCTACATTAGGTCTTTTTTTTTTTTCTTAAATAAAATTCTATTTTACTAAGTGACCCATATGGTTCTGGACGAAAGTACCTCCTAAAGAATATGCTGAATATTAGTTACCATAATTATTTGGATGGTTCAGCATCATTTATTAATACTTCCAAGCATTGCTATTATTAGGATAGTCCTGAGGGCTCCCAGCACATAAATAGGACTATTTCACTTAAGGCAAAATTGCAGAGACTTTTCTGCTGAAACAACACTCCTACTGCCACTACATTGACGGGTGTGGGTTTCCTTCCTTCTCCTTGGGCTCCAATAGAAGAGGGTTACTGTGTTCTTTAAGCACTTTCTGTGATTTTCTACCTCCATCTTTTACTCTTCCCAATGCTAAGCACAATACCTTATTCTTTGTAGGCATTCAATAAGTATTTATTGAGTGAAATCGAATTAAAATAAATAATAGAAACTTCCAATTAAAGATTAGAATGAAGACTCTTCTAATCCACTCTTCTATGTGAAACCAATAACAACAATAAAACAATAATAACGAATCCCAGAGAAGAACATGAACTAAGGAAGAAGTGCCAGGGAACAATAGTCTATGAAGAATAGCTGTCAAACACAGTAACATGAGGACCACACATGGGGGCACAGCAAGAAGGGGATGACAACCACACAGAGCTGGAGGAGCACATGGGTTTCTTCAAAGTAGTTGGCCATGCTGAGAGCCAAACCATTATTTACTTTCTATAGCAGTAGCTCTGGCAGGGGGGAGGTGGGTTGTGTGAGTATCCCAAACCTAGATTAACATCACAGGCAGACGGGAGATAAGGGGCTGAATGATAACCTGTGTGGTCCTGCCATTTCTATAAGAAGAAGTAAGTGACAATCAGTCCAGAAACTGCTGATAATAGACAAAGAAGATAATCAGGAACAATAAATACTAAATCACCACTTTAAAACAACAACAACAAAACATGGCATACAAGGGACTAATGAGCTTTCAGCTTACCCCAAAGGTGGCTCTAGAACATTAGCATTTGAGAACATGCAATGTAGACATGCATGTATGTGGTAGGAAATAAAGTCCTAAGCCCAAGCCATCTTCTGTCAGTATTCAGTTCATGAACCCTTCCCAGAGAATTTTTGTAAGTAATTGGTCCGCAAAGAATTGGTCCCAGTCAAAGCTGAGTAATAATCACAAAGCAGCCACAAAGAAAACAATACATGGTAAGCAAAAATCAGATAAAAAACATTCCCCAGAGGAAGACATGCCACAGAATGTTTCCTCTAGATATCAACTAAATTAAAGATGTGATCTCCAGAAATAAGAATATAAGAGGAAATAAAAGTCTTCATATACAAGGTGAAAGGAGATCAAGAGTGAGCAGTCAAAGCTTTGGAAAGAATAAAGAGAAAAATAAAACCACTGCTGATACAGAAGCCAAAAGAGAAGCAGAAAAAGGAACCAATAGTAAGGGAAATGAACACAGGAGAGGGACAAATGGGAAAAAACGTAAAAGGACACAATTAAGAAGACTGTGAGACAAAAGGGAACACACAGAAGACAATGGAAATCTATCCTTGCCATATTAGATGAAAATAACAGATTAAAGAGAAAAGAGAAAGCGCTAAAAGTATAATAGAAAACACTTTGAAAGATGATGAAGACATGAATTTCCTGACGTCACCTTCTTCAGGTCTTTGCTTAAATGTTACCCATCAGTAAGGTTTGCACTGGTGGCCATATTTAAAATAACTACCTGGGGTTGATCTCCCTCCCTACTTTATTTTTCCCATTGTAATACCTGAAATGAAAATTACACTAACTGGGGTTCACAGCATCTTAGACCCCACAGAAAAAGTATCCACGATCTTAGAAATTTATCTAAAATGAAACACAGGAGAAACCTTGTGAGAGAATAGTAAGCCATTTGACATGTATATAATTAGAACCCTAGAAGGGGGAAAAAGATAAAAATATTTGAAGAAATAATGGCTGAAAAATATCTAAATTTGATGAATACTCTAAACTTGCAAATATAAACTCAATGAACCACAAATGAAATACAGAGAAAATCCTGCCAAGACACATCATGATCAAATTATTGAAAATAGTGATAAGTAAAAATCTTAAAAGCAGACGAGGATAGGGGAAAACACAATATAGAGAGAAGAGAAATAAGGAAGAGAGCAGACTTCTTGTCAGAGCCAGAAGACAATGAAGTACTGAAAGAAAACCTCATCAATCTAGATAAAGGATAAAAAGCTATTCCAAAAATGAAAGTTAAATATAGACTTTTAAAAAGGGGGACTAAAAACTGAAAGGTCTATGTTACAAATAGTGTTAAGAGAAGTTCTTCAGGCAGGAGGTTCTGATATGTGGATCAACACAAAGAAATAAAGAGCACTGGAAATGGTAAATATGTGGTTAAATATAAGATACTTTTTTTCACTTTTAAAATCTCTTTAAATGGTAATTGACTGTTTAAAGAAAAGTAATAAGCTGTGAGATAATAGAAAAAAATATATGTTGGCTTCTGCCCTGGTTCCTGGCACAGAGCTCCTAAAACCATTGTAATTTCCTAAATGATAAGAGTACGAGGAGCATCTTTTGTTCTAGAATTTGGTCTTTGACCCCAGTTCCTGACATACAGTTTTTAAATCCCTTGGAATTTCCAGGGTGATATCAGTGTCTTTTGTTCTAAATGAGGTGACTCTCTGTGGGCCTCTGGGTAGGGGCTGGTCACAAAAAAAGACCAAGTCAAGAATAGAAGCTTCAAATTTTCAGCCTCCACTCTTCTCCCCCATTCTTCAGAGATGGAGTTGGAAATTGAATTAATAATCCATCGATCATGCCTATGTGATGAAGCCTCCATGAAAATCTCAAAGTCATGAGGTTTGGAAAGCTCCCAGGTTGGTGAACATGTGCAGGTGCTGGGAGAGTGGCACACCTGGGGAGGGCATGGAGGCTCCGCACCCCTTCCCACACACCTGGCCCTATCCATCTTCTCCATCTGAATGTTCATTTGTGTCTTAAGGTGGTAAATAAGCAAACCGTTGTCCTGAGTTCTGCGATCTGCTCTGCACCTGTGAGTTATAGCCAATCTGTTAGAAGCCAGGTGACAACCTCAACTTGTGACCGGTATCTGAAGTGGGGAGGGGCGGTTTTTTAGGACTGAGCCCCTAACCTTTGTGATCTGATGCCATCTCCAGGTAGATAGTGTCAGAGTTGAGTTAAATTGTAGGACACCCAGCTGGTGTCATAGTATTACTTTCTGGGGAAAATCTCCACACATCTGGTGTCAGAAGTGTGAGTGTGGTAGTAGTGTGAGAGTAAAGAGAAACACAGGTGGAGAACTGGGCTTTTCCCTACTCACATCTATTGTGAGGTTTATAACATATATAGAACTAAAGTAATCACAACAATGTTTGTTTGAGGGGAGAAGATGGAGTACACTGTTGTAAGGCTCTTAAAATATATGGCAAGTATTATACATTTATTTGAAGGTAGACTGTGATAAGATAAAGATACAAAAGAAAGAGATGTATCTAACAAGTCAATAATGGGGAAAATAAAATACAAAAAAAAATTTTTTTAAAGCAGGAGAAATCAGGGAAAAAAAGCAAAGAATAGGTGGGACAAATAGAAAATAAATAGCAACAGAGTGTATGTAAACCTAACCACATTAATAATTGCAGTACATGTAAATAATATATAATGTTTCTATAAGAAATCTGCCTTACATATGAAGATACAAGCAGGTTAAAATGAAAAAGATAAAAACACTGATCTAAAGAATGTTTAAGTGACTGCAATAATATTAGACAAAAGAGACTTTACAACAAGGAAGGTAACAGGAGTACATAATACTTTTTAACTTGTTTGCTTTCGTTAATTCCTAGAGTTTGAAATGATTTTTTTTGTTTTGTTTTTTTTTTACAATTTTGTCTAGTTTTATTGCTTTTGGGGGGGATAACATGTGCTGAGCTCCTCACTCAACCCTTCTGTAAGTCTCATCCCCTACCTGGAGTATTAGCAGAAGGATTGTTGAATTTAGTAAATGCCATTTACCCCTTGTTGTTCTAATGAATTACTTTGATTGACTTCCTAATGTACAACCAACTTTGCACTCCTTGAATAATTCCTAATTATTCATGTTCTTTTATTCTTTAGTTAGAAAATGCTAGATTCCATTTTCTGTAGGAGTATATGATAAAATATTGACCAAAAGTAAAAAATATTAACTACTTGGAAATTAAGAACCAAAGGACTTGTATGCATGCATATAAGCATAACCAATGGACACAGACATTGAGGGAGGGGGTGTGTGAAGGCATGAGCGGGGGGGGGGGGCAGGGGGGAGGGGCGGTAAGGAAGGCCAGGGGGAGGTCATTGAAGGAAAAAGGAGACATATGTACTATTATTTGTAATACTTCAAACTATAAAAAAGAAATATATTTTTAAATCGCCACTAGGTCAAGAAAATCTTAATGATAATATTACAAGTTCTATGGAAAGTATGAAAAAGAATATTTCATACATGAACTTAAATATAATAATAATAATAGGTGGTCCTAATGCCTTTATTATTTTAGTAAGAAAAATGAAACATGGAGAATTTTTTATTATTATTATTATTAGTTAAGGTATTACAAATGTGTCCTCATCCCCCCCTTTAACCCCCACCCTCCCCCCAACACACAAACTCATGCTCCCATCCCCCCGTTGTCCATGTCCATTGGTTTGGCTTATATACATGTATACAAGTCCTTCTGTTGATCTCTTCCCCTTACCCCCGCCCTCCCCTACTTTCCTTCTGGGGATTGATAGCCTGATCGCTGTTTCTCAGTCTTTGGGTCTGTCCCTTTTCATCAGTCTATGTTGTTCTCTATAATCCACAAATGAGATCAGAAACATGGAGAATTTGCTTTCTATCTAGTAAATTAGAAAAAGAATAAGAAAACCTTATTTTGCAATTTAGGAAGAGAGAACTTACAAAAATAAAAAACTGAACCTAACCTAATGAGAAATAAAATTTAGAAGAACAATAAATAAATCTAAGTGCTAGTATTTCAAAGGAACCAGAGAAATGTATAACCTATTGCCGACTTGCTTAAGGAAATAAGGAAGTAAAAATATTTAAAAAAAATAGGGATGAGGAAAGAGACAAACTACAATGTAGGAGAGTTTTAAAAACATTATAATAGGGAATTACATGCAACTCTATGGATACAACTTTGCAAATCTGGAAGAAATTAATCATTTTCAGTAAAATATAAATGACCAAAATTAATCCAAGAAGGAGACATGAAAAACTTTGAGCAGACCAATTACCACAGAAGACAATGGAAAGGTCAAAAAGATATTTTACTAAAAATGTTACCTATTCGTTTCAGGGCTGAAATCTATATAACCTTTAAAGAATAGCTAGTTATATGTCATTTAAGTGATTCTAGCCATAGTAAAAAATATTGGAGCTCCTGGTTCCTTTTACAAAGCCAGCACAAATTTAATACCAAAATTTTTTAAAGGAGGTACCTAATCTCACTTATATACACATTTAGGAGTTGAGTCAGTATATATAAAGTCAAATATCTGGCTTCAATACTCAGTATTTATGTCACCTCGGCCAAGTTACATAATTTATTGGTGTTAACTTATTTATAAAATAGCAGTAATATTATCTCTTTCCTAGGGCTGTTATGAATATTAAACCAGATAATGCCTCTACAGAACTTGGCACAGAGGCTGGCATATAATAAGTCCTTAGTAAAGGCACAGTGGTTAGAGAATAGTGAAGGGAAAGACTTAAGGCAAAACAAGCTGGCACTGGGGAAGCCATGATGGATTTTTAGTAGTTATCAGTAAGTAGCTATTAGGGGCTTTCATTTAAATAGTAGCATTCCATATTGTTTTTTCAGACTGTAAATAAACAGTTCAGGTTGTTGTAAATACCAAAACAAGTGAACAAACAAAACAAATGTTTAAAAATTTTAATTCTAGCCTTGGCTGGTGTGGTGCAGTTGGTTGGATCATCATCTCATGCACTGAAGGGTCCCGGCTTTGATCCTTGGTGAAGGCACACAGCCAGGTTGTGGGTCCCAAAAGGTAAACCGATCAGTGTTTCTCTTCTCTCTCTTCTCTCTCTCTCTCTCTCTCTCTCTCTCTCTCTCTCTCTCTCTCTCATCAATTAAAAAACATATCCTTGGGTGGGACTTAAAAAAAAAGAATCTTCTTAAAACAAAACAAAATTTTGATTCTATGAGAAAATGCTTAGAAATTATAACAAAGGGAAGCATTTTCATCTGAGAGGCATTAGTCCCGACTGTTCTTGAACCTGCACGGTTGCCCAGGGCTTCTCTGCCAGTGTGTGCTCTATTTTGTACATCGACTGTTCTTGAGCAGTAAGCAATTGGACCTTGGGGACAGCTGGCATTCTGTGGCTAAGCAGAGTTCCAGGTCCATAAAAGGAAGCATCGGTGCTTTCTATTTCCCATCCTGCATTAACACAGATGCTGAGATCAGACATTGCCAACACTTCAAAAAACATCTTCATTCTGATGCATCCATGGCTTATCTGTATCCAGTAGATGGATGACTCAGTGTTTCAGAAAAACCTACCTTTCCCGGGAGAGCCAGATAAATATCTAGTTTTGACACAAAAACTCATGGCAGTTTAACTTGTGGAGCAGGTGGGCTATCGACCCCCGAAGCCTCACTTTGAATTCAGGGAAGAACCATCAGCAGCCCAGATGCAGAAGTGGAGCAGGGGACCCTGGTGGTTCTGATTTCACATTCATCTTCATCTATAGACTTGATGTAACAAGTGATGATGGGTCGCCATAATTCTCTCAGTTGCTGGCCCTTTATTAAGCCCATGAGTAGGACAATTACAGTATCACATCTGGAATATCAGTAAGATTTCCATGAAACATTGAAAAATCGCAGAGGCAACAGAAATGGGAATGCCCTTTGAGCAGTTTCCCAGTTAATGACTGCTGCATACAGAGTGCCCCAAAACTTAGTGTTTTAAAAACAACCACTTTATTATTATTATTATATCTCATGATTTTGTGGGTCAGGAATTCAGGCAGAGTTCAGCTGGGCAATTCTACTGTACAAAGTGATGCTGTGTGGGGTCTTTCACTATTGTTCTTCCTGGGTTGTTGGGTCTAAGATGTTTTTACTCACATATATCCTCCTCCTACTCTATGAAGCCTCAGGGCCTCTCCACAGTCTCTCAAGCAGGGTAGTTTGATTTCTTGTGGGGCATTCCAGGGCTTCAATCGACCAACGTAGAAGCTGCCAGTTTCTTAAAGGCTGTCCCAGAAGAGGGAGAGTGTCATTTTTCGTTACTCTGTGGCTCAAAGTGCGCACAGGCCAGCCCAGAGTCATAAGAAGGAGAGCTGGACTCCACCTCTTGGTGGGTGGAAGGAGCGTCAAAGAATTTCAACCCACACAATTAGGGACAATTATTTGGATTGCAGTGACCACACAGCACTGAAAGGCAGCAATTTCTAGAGCTGAGAACACAGACTCTAGAATAGGACTGCCCAGCAGAAAGTGGCAAAGGGACTTGGAGAAGTTCTGAACCTCCCAAGCCTTCGTTCTCTCTTTGATAAAGGGATAAATATGTTCTCTACTATACTTCTTGTTGGGAAAATGAAATAAGATTTCCCAACAAAATTTTCACCAAGCACCCTCAGTGCTCTGAGCACACTGCAGGCAAAGCTCCCTGTGGCACATTTCAGGCGTGGCTTTGCTTTGAAGGCTCAGGTTTTATCTGAGAAAATCAAGTGAATTATGCATTATATTTAATAATAGATGCGTGTTTGTTTTAATACAAAATAGCATTTTAAATGTCTTACCAGCAGGAACAATAAAGTGATGCCCCTTATTCTTTGATCGTGTATACCCGTGTCACATCTCTGATGATCTCTGTTTGAGAAACAACATTATATGAAAGAAAGCACATTATAAACTATAGTGGGCAATGATAACTCATATTATTAGATTCAAATATCAAATACTGAAAGTATCACATTGGTCTTACCTCCATGTGGTGAATCTACGAATTTTTAAAGAGTTAGGCAAAACAGAACTCTACAAAAATACAGGATTCCTGTATTTTCCCTTTTTTTAATACAGTCTGACCTGTTTTTCCAACTGTGGTGCAGTAGGTTTTTTCAGTTTGACTGATTGTCAGGGAGGTTTATTCTCAAGGAGAAATATGTAAAGAGGAATGAAAGCCAGTGTTATGTGATGTGGAGATACTGGGGTCTCTAGAGCTCCCATAATCCTCATCAACTTCTTAACCATCATTCTTTGAGGTGGCCAATGGATGTTTTCTCACTCTTCTTTAAAAATTTCTGTAGCTTCAAAAAGCACCAGTTTCCCTATCCCAATCACCACTCTCTCTTTAGAAATCCCTGCACCATCATTTTTAAATCAATACTAGAGGCCCAATGCATGAAATTCATGCAAGAGTAGGCCTTCCTTCCCCCGGCTATTGGCACCGGCTTCCCTCCAGCACCTGGGACCCAGGCTTCCCTCTGGCTGCCGGCACCCAGGACCTGGGCTTCCCGGGGCCACCCGCCGCAGCCCGCTGGTCAGTGGCCTGGGCCTCCCTCTTTGGGGTGATCATGGGGCAATGGCCGGGCCCCTGACCAATCGCATCACACCTGCCTTGGCTGGCCTGGTGCCAGTGGGTGTCATAGTGTGGTCCCGGATGGTCATTCTGCTGTTTGGCCATTAGGTCAATTTGCATATTATGCTTTTATTAGATAGGATGACCAATACTCACAAGGGCACCAAGAAAAGAGGATCTGAGTTCCCTAGGACATCCTGGACAATGGCCAAAAACTAGGTGATTAGGAAAGTTGGAAGCCCTTCTAGAGATTTGGGAAGACCTGTGTTGTGTTGCTCTCACTCAATTCTTGAGTGGCCTTTGATCTACTCAGCTTATCAGCCAGGAGCAGACTTCATCGGGGGCCCCAGAAATCATTTCATAACTAACACCACTGGAAGAATCTCCCATCTTCTTACAACTTATTTTTATCTCACTTATTTCTACTGGGGAGTATCAGAGGACTTGCAACACAGTCCCTTCTCAAAAAATCCTTCAGGAAAATAACGCTTCCCCTGCCTGACAACTATACAAATGCATGGTAATATTGTCTTTAGAAAAATATTGTTTTAACATATAAATGGTGGAGATAAGTCACAACCATTGTATCTTTGAGAAAATTGCTGTCTAAGTTTGGTAAATAGATGAGCCAGATAATATTCTCAAATTTGTAGTCAGGATTTAAATGGCTGAAAAATGGAAGTCTAATGAAGATCTGTTATTGTAGGAAAGGAGGAGCCTGGGTAGTGCACAGAATTGCTAACGAGACAGTGTCAAAACAGGCATTCATGGGGCTGATTGAGAATCTGCAGAATAAAGCCAGCAGACACAGGCCTTTGTGGGTTCATGTGATTAAATAGCTATAGGGAAATGGGATCTGGTATAAGAGGCAAAGACTGCTTAAGACGGGAAAATAAGTAGCTTAAAGAATGAATTTAAAAATATTCTTGCCAAATAATCCTTTGGTTATTTTTCAAAACAAGAAAAACATTGCATGTTTTTATTCATGCCATGTGAGAAATTAAATTCCAATTTTTTTGCCTTCTGCTCTCTAAGAAATTATCAGTTTGCCTTTGCTTCTTTTGGTGAAAGGTACAAATCCCGAAAATGCTATGAAATCCATGCTGATCCAAACTCTGTTCTCAAACAAAAGAAACTCATCTACTCTTTGTCCTCCACTAACCTGACCAGTACTCTATTTTTACCTCTCAGCCCTGAAAGGACTTTGGCTCTTAATTTGAATTTTCCTCACCTTGTACATGTCCTGAGGAAACTTGGAGATGTCTGCATTTGGTTCACTAGTCACAGTACAATTCTTGCCAACCGGTGACCCCTCTTAGCTTCACCTCAAATTCCCATTATGCACACATCAAATTGTTTCGAGGGGTATGACACTTTGGACGTGATTGGAAGGCCAAGTGAAAAATATTTAGCGATGTCACATGACAAGGCCACTTGGACAAAAGGACTTTGTCCATGTGACTTCACACAGTGGGAAATCATGAACTTTTTCTCACCCTGCAGGTGGCCTTGTGCCAGAGTACACTTAGAAGCTTCCTTCTGGCATGAGTCTGGAAATCTTTTCAGTTCTGATATCTAGAGCTTTAATACTAAAATACAAATGAACACTGGGAAGAACTTAATTATTTTTCATAGATTAAAACTATATAAACCCCTAAGGCTTGTTCAAGAACACTACTTTCTTAGAGGCTAGAAATTTCATTTGTTACTAACATTATATGTGTTTATGCAGTATTTGTCTCATATGGGAATGATATAAAAAAATAAAGGCATAATAGAGCAATAGAGCAATAAGAATGGGGGGGGGAACAAGAGAGTAGAATTAAATTCATTGTTCATTAAAGTGAGTGTTGTTCTTCCAGAGAACACTCACTTATGCAAATGTTCTTCTTTCAGAAAACAACTGTTTCCTTTAAAAATGTATTTCTGAAGCTCCCACCGAATGCTCTGAACTGAACTGTGTGTTACAGAGAATATAGGGGACTGATACAACACAGAGCCTACTTTCAAATAAATCAGTCCTATAGAAAGAGGCAGTGTAATAAAATAAAGAACTGGAAACCTACAGTAAAATCCAGCACAGGTCTGACATTTTACATACTTTATCTCTTATCATCACAACAATCTTACAAAGAAGATATGATCCTTCCCAATTTGTAAGGAAGGACAAAGTGGTCCAGGAAGGTGACGGAACTGTCCTGGGGTCAGTGAACTAGCAAGTTGCTCAAAGCGTAATTCACATCCAGGTGTTTCCATTTTTACAGAACCAAGTTATTTCACTATGCCTACCCCCTCCTGTAGCTAGTGTACCACTTTGTTCCTTAGAGCAAGTCCCTCAGTCGTTCTATATATTGGTTTCCTACTCTATACAATGAAGAGGTTTCTTCCCTGGAATGGATGTTCATTCTTTTGTCTTTAACCCATGAAGCAAAGACCAATACGATGGGATGTCTAGGTGGAGTCACCAGCCTCCACACTCAGGAACAGGGCCAGCAGAGCGCTGGGCGTTCAATGGGAGATGCACTGTCCAGAGCAGCTGGTATTGAGGGTAAGTAGGAATTGGATGGGCGGAGGAAGTGGCGGGTCTTCCAGACTGAAGAGGGGCCAGAGCAGGAGCACAGAGCCAGGACAGGCAGGCCTGCTGACATCGTTTCTATTTACTAAGTGCTAAGTGCTAAGTGATGGACAGAGCTGGAAAGCAAACCAGCACGTGCCTGGTGTCAAAGTCCGTGCACTGTCACAGCAGCACTCTGCCTCCTGTACATATCTGAATCAGTCTTTTTATTTGTCAAGAAACAGATCCCCCCCCCTATTTTATGTATTCTGTTCCAGAGCATGGAAAGCTACCCAACTCATATTTCACTCTCCAAAACTATGTAGCACAGGCTGCGGAGACAGGCTCCCCTCTCTGGGCCTCGGTGCCTTCTCTGCAAAATACAGACAATGCTACATCTCACTTGTCATTGTTGTAAGAATTACAAGAGAAAATGCAGTGTTTGGAACATGGTATAAGCTTTTCAAATGATTGCAACTGCCATTATTATTTTCAATAATAAAACATAACAGAGATAGGGTAAAAAGATAAGAATTAATATATTTTTAAAATTTTAAGTAAGTTAACAGCCAAGTGAATTAAAAGTATAAAAAGAATAATCTAGTACAATCAAGTAGTATCTATCAGTTTGATTTAATATTAGAAAATGTATTGTCATCCATCACATCATATTGACAGATCAATAGATAGAGAGCAGGCTGACAGTTGTCAGAAGATGGGGGTTGGGGGATGCAGGTTTTGAGTAAAAAAGAGAAAGAACTCATGGACATAGACAACAGTGTGGTGATTCTGGGGGGAAGCAGAGGGGAGGGGAGGAGGGCTTAAGGGGATAATTGGTGATAGAAAAAACTGAATGGCTGTAAAAATTTTATTGTCATATTATATAGTTAGATCAAATAAGAAAAACTATATGATCATTCCATTTTGAAAGGCACTGATAAAGTATTACAATCATTTCTAGTGGGGATTAATATTTTTGTTATCTATGAATAGAAGAATAAATTCATAAAATGCATTAAAACATATTTTTCACTGGCAGCTTATATAATTATTTATTGCAAAAATACCATTAGAGACATTCCCATTAGCATTGGGAACAAAACAAGGATGTCTGCTATTCTCCCTATTGTTTAATATTATTTTAGAAATTTTGGTTACAGCAGAAAACAGAAATAGGAAGTGTGATTACTGGAAAAGAGGAAACAAAGTTATCATTATTTGCAGATGATAGGATCACATACCTAGAAAAACCCTGGAGAATCAGCTAAAAAACAATTAGAAGTGAGTTCAGCAAGATAAATGAATAATAAGTATCCATGGATTTCAAACATCCCAGCCACAACCAGAAAATATAATGAGGACAAAAATCTCTTTCACAGGAGTAACGGAAATCTCGAACACCAAGAAATACAAGCTTAATAAGAAATGTGTCAGACCTCGTGAAAAATGCCTCAGAATTATACCAAGAAACATAAAATAAGGCTTAAATAAATGGAAAGACATACAGTGTGTCTGTGTGGAATATTACAAATATATCAATTTTACCCAATTTAATTTTTAGGTTTAATGCAATCCAATATTCTCTCAATGGGATTTTTCTTTGGAAGTTTTGCTGGAAGAATAAATACATGAGAATAATAAAAATGTTTTGAAAGGAAAGCTAATGAGGAGGAGTGAACTTGTTCTATCAGATACAAGATATACTGTAAAGCTACAGCAAAGGGTGGTGCTGGCACAAATATCCTATATAATAAAAGGCTAATATGCAAATCGACCAAACAGCAGAACGACCAGTTGCTATGACCTGTACTGACCACCAGAGGGCAGACGCTCAATGCAGGAGCTGCCCCCTGGTGGTCAGCGCACTCCTACAGAGGGAGCACCACTCAGCCAGAAGCTGGGCTCACGGCTGGCAAGTGCAGCGGCAGTGGCAGGAACCTCTCCCACCTCCGCAGCAGTGCTAAGGAGCAGTGAGCCAAGTGGTAAGGAGCAGTGAGTAGGCAGGCAGTAAGGAGCAAGGGGTCCTGGACTGTGAGAGGTATATCTGACTGCCAGCTTAGGCCAACTTTCCCTGGGTAGCCAGACATCCCCCAAGGGATCCTGGACTGCAAGAGGGCACAAGGTGGGCTGAGGGACCCATTCCCCCACTGCCAGTGTACAAATTTCGTGCACCGGGCCTCTAGTGAATTAATAAAAGAGAATAGTCCTAAAAAAGAAAGCCCTCTATTTATGTGCAATAGCTTGAGATATAATAAAGGTAATATCACAAAACAAAGGAAGAGATGGATTACTGGATAAATGGAATATAGAAAATATCAAGTTAGGTCCTTACCTTATCCCATATGTCCCACACAGGCATTAATTTCAGTGATGTTTAAATAATACAATGTATGTAAGCATAGAAAACAGCACAGTTATTAGGAGAATATAAGGTGGCTCTCAGGAGAAGAACCCTTTGAGCAAGGAAAAGACCAATAGATGGGGTGAGATAAAGTTTCAAACTCTGAATATCAAAATTCTCATCTCTTAAACTAAAAAGAAAATACCATGAAAAACATTAAAATGACAAACTTTGAAAAATGTTTGCCACTGATAACAGGCAAAGAGTTGGTAACACTTCTTTTCAAAGTTTTTATAGATCTGTATAAAAAACACTAACATTTCCATAGAAAAAAAGTATAAAAAGACAAAGGTAATTTATGGAGAATTACAAATGGTCAGTAAAGATAGGGGACATCCAGCTTATTAATCTCATAAATCTAAACATCACCTTTAATGTATTTCATTTTCAACTCAGGGCTAGAGAAGGTCAGATAGTGGATACTGTCAGGTAAGCCCGAGGGGAGTGTCCATATCACCTAGGGAAGTATTTGCAGTATGTTCAGGAGCCTAAAAACCTCTGATCATTTGACCAGAGCTGCTTCTTCTAGAATTCTGTCATTAGAAGTGAAAAGGAAATATAGACAATGTGGTTTTTATTTTGCACAGAGATGCTCTATTTATAATAACAAATACTGGAAAGAAATTATATGAAAAAAATGCATTGGTAGACTATGGCACATTGATGCTTCTGAAAAATTCTAATTTTGAAGAACTTTTCATAATAGGGTAAATGTTCATAATATAATTTTTAAGTAAAAGTGTAGAACTTAAAGCAGCATGCTAGAGAAATTATCTCTAGATTTTACGGTATGATATTTTAGTTGGAATCTTAATTTGCATTTTAATAGCGTTATCTAATCAGAAGCATTGCTTCCACAATCTAAAAAATAGCGTAAATGGGTCTATGTGTGTTTAAGATGCAATATGTGGAGTCAGTCAATATGCTCTTCAAAGAATCAATCCAACTTTGAAAACCAGACCTGGACCTCAGGATGTTGTTTGTGTTGTTTTAAAATATTCACCCTTCTCTCTCTTTCCAAGCTTGTTCTGTTTTCTCCAAGAAACACGCTCAAATATGCAGCCCATTATATTTATTACCTCCTCTATTTTTTTTCTTTAAGACAAAGAAATATTTTAAAGTTGGCTTTTATCTTTACAAATTTATTAAAATATTTTAAGACTTCACTTTGCTAAAAATGAAAGGATGTTAGTGACAGAACCATACTCTGTTGCCTAGTAGCAGAAATCTTAACAACCCTATCAAAAATAAGATTTCTAAAGAAACCCATACCTAAGTTAAAGTGGTATTTTCAAGTGGTGAAGGAGTTAAAAGTCTACGGGGAAAGCTGAAGAGGAGAATCAGGTAGCGACTTGGAATGAAGAGGAAGTGTTGAATAGATGTTCACCTGGGCAGGTCACATGATGAGCTAACACTGGCATAATACTCACTGGGACATCTTGAAAACACATTTTGTTAACTTTTAATCCTTTGTAAATTTCTACAATAAATATAAAAATTCAAACGATACAGGAAAATTCAGGAAAAAATAACCACCAATAATTCAACAATCTGTTTCAATAGATTTACTTCTGATTTCTATTCTCTCTGTACATCCTCTCCTTCACATGGACAGCTGGCCCTAGAATTAATCTACAGTGAAGTGTGACAGTTGTCAAGCCCTACACATGCAGATGGAGCTTTTATTTCCTCTTTCTTACATATGAAACAAAGATTTATTTAACAAATATTTATTGAATACCCACTAGATGCTGGACAGAGTTCTGGGCATAAAAGAGTAAACAGAAGAGACCGAAATCCCTGCCCTCTTGGAGCTCACATTCCTATGATGGAAGAGGGGTGGGGAAGTAAGCAAATTACTCAGTATGTTAGAGATTGCTATGTGCTATGGACAAAAATAAGGCAGGGAAGGAAGAGAGATTGGTTGCTGGGGCAGGGCTGCAACTTCAACTGGGTGGTCAGAGAAGGCCTCACTCAGTAACATTTGTGCAAAGATACTAGAGGGTCAAAAAATTCCTATTAAAAAAAGAGCCTACGGGCGCCAAGATGTGTTAGTGAATGGTTACACACAGTTAGATGTACCTGTGTGAAATTCTGGATGTGAGATCATAAAGTTCCCAGCAATGAGAGAGGATTGGAGAAGGGAGGGAGCAGCAACGTACAAATGGATGATATCCCAATTGGCATCAAAATTTTCAAAAATAACAGGGAACACCAAAAGAAAATGGATCAATGTCTTTGATGTCTGAGAAAAGTATTTTCAGTCTAGAATACACTGCTCAACCAAATGATCAACCCAATAATAAAATATATTCAAATATACCTGTGCATTGAAAATCTATCTCCCACACACCCTTCTTAGGAAGTTACTTGAAGATGTACTTCTCAACAAACTGAGGGTATAAATTAAGAAAGAGTACTAATGGAAAAATAAGTTTAGGTATATTCAATAGAGGAAATAAAAATAAGAATTCTATTGGGGTTCTCCAGAGAAACAGAATCAATAGGATATATCTTGAAATTAACTTAGTATGAGGTATTGGCTCATGCAGTTATAGAGGCTGAGAAATCCCAAGATCTGTTGTCTGCAAGCTGGAGACCCAGGAACACCAGGGGTGTAGTCTGAGAAGGAGAAAGTAGACTTGCCATATGAAGCCATCAGGCAGAGGGAGGGCGAATCCAACCTTACCCTTTAGTTCTATTCAGACTCTCAATGGATTGGATAATGCCCACCCACATTGGGGAGGGCCATCTGCTTTACTAGTACTCAACGCACTGATTCAAATGCTAATCTCTTCCAGAAACACCACCCTACAGCACAACCAGAAATAGCGTTTACATCAGATGTCTGGATATCCCAGGGGCTAGTCAAGTTGACACATAAATGTAATCATCATGTAAACATAGGGAAAAGGAGTGACAAGAGGTAAATTATAGGCATACTTTCGCAGAGAGCCAGCTACTAATCTAATGCTAATGTTGATCAAGCAAGAAATAACGGTATAAACTGAGAGATAATGGTCACATCTCCACCTCCAATGTTAATAATCTCATTAATGGAAACTGTAGAGCAATGTGGATCCTCCAACTGGCTGTCAACAGGGAAGGGTTAGGTGAAGAAGGAGGACACAGGATAGGGATAAAGCAGAAACTCTGGAGTCATATCAGGCCTAGATGATGTTAAGTAGAACTGAGAGAATTTCCTGAACTAAGGAGAGTACTTACAAAACCCCTTTATAGAGAGTATAGAAAGGAAAATATGATTGAGGGGAACTTCTCTGCCAGCCCACCATGCTGATGTAAATGTAGAAAAGATAAAACACACTGCCCGGCTGGTGTGGCACAGTGGTTGAGCATTAACCCATGAACCAAGAGGTCACCAGTTCGATTCCTGGTCAGGGCACATTCCTAGGTTTCAGGTTTGATCCCCATTAGGGGGTGCACAGCAGGCAGCTCATTGATGATTTGCTCATCATTCATGTTTTTATTTCTCTCTCCCTCTCCCTTCCTCTCTCTGAAATCAATAAAAACATACATTTAAAAATATACTTAAAAAAAGATAAAAACACATAGATTATTTTTGCTTATAGTTGAAATCTACATAATTCTATGAAAGCTAATTTATCAACATTATATTCATTCATTCATGATTTTTTGTGTGACTGCAATATATCAGGCACTACTGAACTGATTGGGCAATAAAGATAAAAAAGATTCTCTCCCAATAAAGACAAAAGACATTATTGTAGGGACTCACAGGCAGAATCTGGTAAGGGGAGATAGGCATGTAATGATTCAGTTTGATAAAAGCATTGTAGGTGCTGGGACAGAAATATGGTCAGAGTCCAAAGTGGACACAAGGGAAGGAGTGGTTCCTTCTGTTTGTGGGAAGATAAGTTTAGGAATTGCCTGATAAACAGAGTGAGAATGGTGCTGCCTTGAAAAAGAATTCACCTTCATCAATTTGAAAATTATAATTATTCTCTTGTGAGTCAAGCCTAAGGAAGCAACCTTAAAGAAAAAAGAATTAAACAAACAAACAAAAAAAAACCCCAACCAGCCAAACAAACAAAAACCTTTTTTGGTGAATTAGCTTGGAAAATACCCTATAGCATTCATCCCCAAATTAATCCCAAATACTGAATAATTCTTGAGTTAGTGCAATGCTCCATCAGTATATTAGAGATAATACTGCCTATCCTTAGGACTATAGTGTGAATTAGAAATAATATACATACAGCTCTTAGCATATAATAGATACTCTGTGAAAGTTCCTGGGATGGTGATGGGGATGAAGATTTGTGTTTAAATCTTTGCACTGGGGCAGAAAAGTCAACAGTGAATGGGGCATTCTATAAGCAGACCTTTCAGGGAATGAAGATGCCTCGAAGGCTGGGCCTGGCATGGGTCTCAGAGTGCAGTCTAGCTTTCTCATCTTATTGCAGAGGAAACAGACACATATAGACGCTAAATGATTTGCCAGAGAAGTCTGCATGAAGCCTCAGAACACTACATTTGAACCTGCTCCAACCGTTCCCCCCGCCACACACACACACATACACAATAAAGAGACGTGTGTGTTTTCAGATAAAGGATGCTGGTGAAATCTGAGAGCCCTTTGCTGTTTCTAAATTATTTAAATAATGTGTCAACAAAGTCATGCTTATAAATTACACATACAATGTATTTTAGGAATCTTTTCTCCTGAAATCAGTTATTAGCCCAATCAGTCATAAGACCAATTGTTCTGGAAGCTAAAATAAGAATAATCAAAACTCACATCTTAGGGTACAAACACGGCTTGGATCAAAGTGGTGTTCTCTTTTCTAGCATTGTGTACTGGTATTAGGCCATTTCCTACCATGTTACTATAATCTACTATGACCCACATTTGATAAGGGGTCAAAGGAGACATTAGTGCTAAACAGAACTTGTAGAGAGAAAACATCATAAATCCCACTATCACCTTTTCTTTTGCCATATCTGAAAAATAAGGAGGAACTTAACTTCGCTCAAAATGAATCCAGGGTCTGTGTAACTCATGGGCACAGCTGTGATCTCTTCATTACAAGACTGTCGTCAAAGCATGTGATGAGTGTGTGTCCATCACATCCATCCTGCTGCCTTTCTCTCACCTGTGTCCCCTTCAAGAGGAATTCTGTGCCTCTTCTCTCCAAGTCAATGCTAAGAATATATGTATTTATGTTCTTTGAATTTCAGTTTTTCAACTCTAAATCCAGGATCATAACATCTTTGTTAGTGGTTTGTTGAGATAATTTAATTAGTTACTTTGGTAATATCTATTGGGGGAAAATGCAATAAATATTACCTTCCTGCTTCCCCCCTTTTGTACCCTCTGTGTTTTCCCCCTTCTTCCTTCCTCTCTCTTCCTTTCTTTCCTCCACCTTCATGCTGCCCAAATACATTGATCCTATTTCTAGCATCTTTCAATGACCATGGACCACACGAGCCACAGTGTCTATTCTTGTTCACCTACATCTTCCATTGTGTGAACTAAAAGAGAAGCATCGTTTAGAGGTTTGGACCAAGATCCTTCTATCTCTCAAATACTATATTTATTTTTATGGCACCAAATTTTATAGTCTTTGTGGTAGAAGCGTTTCTAGGGACAGTTTGGTTATAAAAACACGTTGGGACTTGGGCTTTAAACAGCTTCTGTTCAAAATCTCTCATTCCCTTTTCTTAAGAGAGAATTGTAAAGCTGCCTAGGTTGGACAAACACACATTTCCAATGGTGATTTTTCATACTTCTCTGAAGGCAAGAAACTGAGATTGATTTCTATGTCTTCATTTTCTAAACAGAAGGATGGATGTTTTCATGTGCTCTTTTTACCTACAGGGTTTGAGGCAGAAAGAATTCTTCGAAAATTCTATGTCTGAGAACCAGCCTGGAAGTTTGGTGTAAGTGGATTGTATTTGTACCAAATTTTCCATTCTTTCGGAATCCCATTGAACTACACAATACTGTACTGTGGTATTTAGTGGTTCACTACCCTTTTGCTCCTAAGATTTGGAGACCCAGAGATACAAAACAATGAACACGGAGGGAGAATTCTCAGGATGAGTTTTGAAATAGAAAATTATTTAGTTAGGTTAATACTATGCTTCTTTGCACCCATTTCAGGAAAAGAACACAGATTCAAATATATCATGACAGTGAAGGAAGTATCGTGAATGTGGAAAAAGAAAGAGGGGCAAAGGAGAGACAGAAAGCGGAACAGACAGAAGAAACAGATGACTGACAACATAGTCTCTCCTAGTCTCCCAGACATAAGAAACCAGAACCATCAAAATCCAAGCTTAGGGAAGATTTCTAAACTCATAGTAAATATTATTTACTTTCTCCTCACAGTAGGTGATTGCCTAACTTAATGTCGGAGTGAAAGCTTAGGTATAGGGTTTGGCCATTGCTATTTAAATGACTCACCCAATGGAGAAGGACATGGCAGGAAGCAAAATGCTGGATCATAGAAAGGAGGGGGAGGTGTGGAGGACCACCAAGCTTTGTCCACCCAGCACTGCCTTCCCCTCTCTTCCTCCTCCTCCCCAACCACCAGAAAGAGCTACAGAAGTCCTTTTTGAAGGAAGGTGGTCTCAGTTACATTTTTGCCCAAGCATCCATACAATCAAAATGATCTGTTCAGATGAATGTATAAGTGAGATGTGGTATGTTCATACAGTATTATTCAGCCTTAAAAAGGAAGGACATTCTGACACATGCTACAACATGGATGAACCTTAAGGACATTATGCTAGGTGAAAAAAGGCAGTCACAGAAAGATAAATACTGTATGATTCCACTTATATAAGGTAATCACAAAATAGAAGGGTGGTTACCAGGAGCTGGAAGAGGAGGAAATGGGAAGTTACTATTTAATGGAGACAGTTTCAGCTTGGGAAGATGAGAAAGTTCTGGATCTGGATGGTGTTGAAGACTGTCTAAAAATGGGACTGTTCTTAATACCAATGAATTGTACACTTAAATATTGTGAAGAGTAAATTTTATGTTATGTGTATTTTATCACAATTACAATGAATAATACAAATACTAAAATTACCTATCCAGGCCAGAAAGAGCCACAATGGAGAAAAATGCTTATAGAAAATAAGCTGCCTCCAGATGAACGAACACAGAGAAGTGGACAGAAAGGGAATAACTTTGACTGTAAACAGTTCCTGCTGCCTCAGATATTATGCTAATGTTATCTTGTTCAGCAAAAACTCTGTAGGGCAAATACCATCAGGAAAGGGAGCTCAGAGGTTACTAGTGGCTATTCTTATGGCCTGGGAGTGGCCACAGGAGGGATCTGATGCCAGGTCTCTCTGTGACAAAGCCCGCCCCCTCCCCTAAACTGCTCTTTCCTTAAAGGGCTAGTTTTCCCTGGGTTTGAAATACTGAAGATCCTAACTCCCTATGCTTTAAAGGAACACTTAAGAAAATGCAAACATTGTTCGTGTTGTAGGAAGAGAAAGCAGGAGAAATGGACCATGTATGGCAAGATGAGAAAGTTCCCGTTAACTTCTAGAGATCTTTCTGGGTTTCTTACCCCCTTTGACTTCTGAATCTGAAAGCTCAATAGTGGATATGCCTACTTTATTCCTAAACTGCTGAAATAGTAGACTCAAAGAGCCTCTTCTGAATGTTCTAATCATAATGGAAGGTTTGGCATTACTTTTAATTTTTAAGAGTAAAGAGGGCCAATTCAAATAAAAAATGGCATAGCTCAAACTGAATTAAAAACTTAGAGATGAGAGCATCACTTATCCTTCACCTTAACAATATCAACTATCTTCCTGATTGTCTCATTTATTTATTTTATTTTTTTAAATATATTTTATTGATTTTTTACAGAGAGGAAGGGAGAGAGATAGAGTTAGAAACATCGATGAGAGAGAAACATTGATCAGCTGCCTCCTGCACATCCCCCACTGGGGATGTGCCCGCAACCCAGGTACATGCCCTTGACTGGAATCGAACCCGGGACCCTTGAGTCCGCAGGCCGACGCTCTATCCACTGAGCCAAACCGGTTTCGGCCTGATTGTCTCATTTAAATGAATAAATTGTCCTGTGATAGACCATGTCCCTGGAATCACAGAATAAGGTTTGTTTTTATTGGCTGCTTCCTAACTGTGTCACTTTGAGCTCCTCTCTTAACCTCTGTAAGCCCTAGTTCCTGTACATAAGATGGGAATAATAATGCCCAATTTTCAAGGTTCTTGAAGGATTGAATTACATTAAAGGAGATGCTATTTGTTACAGTGCTTGGTGCACTTTGATTAAATACGAAATGGCTGATCATTCAGCGTGAAAAAAGATAATTTATTTCCAAGTAACTGGTCTCTTGTGTACCAGAACAAGGGTATGCAAGTTCAGAGCAGATCTCAAATAATAGTTACTGGTAAAGAAGGGAAATGCTTAATCAAAACTGCAACTTTTCCATACTTTGAAGCAAAAGTGGTAACTGGAAGAATTTTAACACCAATGGAGATCCAATAAGTAAAAGAAAATGGTACTCAGCCATCACATTGCACATTTGGCTGGTTATTTTTTAAAAAAAATCTCCCCACCTAAAATCTCTAGGAAAACTAGTGGATATTTGCTAATTACAGAAACTCTTTATAGTACACATATTTTACTTACTAGCATTCCCCATGCATAGCCAGGGAAATAGTTCATTTGACTTGGTCCAATGAGGAGTGGGCAGATTCAGAACATATCTGTTAAAAGTAAAATGAATAATTAAAATATAAAGCCACCACGTCATTTTAAGCTACAATTACTGGCTTCAGTGGAGTGAAAATTCTCTGAGCAACCGGTCCTTAATGTCTCTCATCAACTGCTCTTCAGTGAAGGAGAGTGGCTTACAAAACTAGTTTTGAACTCCTGGTCATTGCTGGTCAGTGTCACTTGACCAGAGTGGAAGAATGGAGAATGAAAAAGTTGATGCATTTTGTTGTTGTTGCTCTGTATCTGTATTCCGAATTTGTACATGAGCATTTTGAGATGGGAGGAACTGCAGATTCCACCCACCACCGTCAGGCAGTCTTCCACATAACTAATTGCCCACCCTACTTCACAGTCTGGCTGGGTGGGGAAATCACACCCAAACCTCTGAGATATGAGAAAATGGGTATCTAGTTCCATACATGCATAGCTGTTTGCATGCTTACTATCATGGAAATCATTAGCTGTTTTCTGGCAACATGTTTTATCGCTCTCCGGAAAGAAAATAATAATACAGAGTATTGTACATGTGAGGCAAAGCCAGCTTGCCAGCATTTTAAAGAAAGAAACTGGGGCCCAGCCAGCATGGTTTGGTGGTAGAGCGTCGACCTATGAACCAGGAGGTCACCAGTTCGATTCCAGGTCAGGGCACATGCCTGGGTTTTGGGCTTGATCCCTGTTAGGGGGCATGCAGGAGGCAGCTGATCAGTGATTCTCTCTCATCATTGATGTTTCTATCTCTTTCTCCCTCTTCCTTCCTCTCTGAAATCAATTTAAAAATAATTTTTTTTTAAAGAAAGAAGCTGTGCTCTGCTTATCCATATGAGAGTTTAGACACATGGGACCTCTATGTTAGAAAGCACGTTACTATCCCTAAAAGACAAAATAGCAGAATTGATATTTTTCTCCTTTGTCAACAAACATTTAGCATTGGTGCCAATTATAGCGACGAATACAGAGGTGGCAAATGTGCTTCTCTCTGGTGAAAATGTGATTTATTTGTTTATTGATAACAGCTCTTAAGATTAACTGGAGTTCTGGTAACCTATCACCAGTGTTTTTTGTTTTTTTGTGTTTTTTTGTTTGTTTGTTTTTTAGGACAAACTTAGTCACTTTCAGTTTTGACATTCTTACTTCCTTAATGTCTAGGGAGGGAAGAAAGCAAGTAAGAAATAACAACTGTGTGTAATCTTTTCCTGATACCTAATTTTAATATGGCAAAATGTTCCTGATAAAACCAGGACCCTCCCTTTCCCCTCATTCTCTGCCTGCTTCCTGGCCAGAGGTTGATGGTAACAGTTCAGGACCCGAGTTGAATGTGGCATCTGAATTTGGTCATCAAAGTCATTTGGAATCAGCTGGCTGCCAAAATCCAGAAGATCTGACATGTGTTAAAAAGCCGCTCAATAAGGAAACAATTTCATCTACTTCTTCTCGCCTTCCTCTTTTGATTAACTGTTAATCAAGTATTGCTTGCTCCTGTTCCCTACAAAGACCCAAAAGTCACATGGGCACCCATCTCATCTCTCACGAGATTTCATTCCCTTCCCTAGTTTATTTTACATTTAAACAGGCTTCAATGAATCCCCTTCTACATCCCTGAATTTGTGTCTTTAACTAGATGCCAAACGATAAATGTAATGTCACAGGCTTTTTTTTTTTTTATTTCAATGTTAACTGCTCATTCCTTATTGTAGTTTCATATTGTTATTCAACTACTGTAAATAAATGCTAATTAACAAAATGTCAGTTGACTTTCAAAGCAGCTGCAGATGGCTTTTACTTTTCAAAAACCAGTTTCATCATTCTCAGCAACAGATGAAGAGCCACTGTATCTGACAACACAGTGATCCATAATGGCTCCAACATATGCATTTTAAATTAGGCTCAATACAATGTCTACTGAATGATATATTTTAATTGACTTAATAATGCCTAATGTGATTTTAATAAATGGGCCTCACTGGATGGATTCTTAATATAGTTAAAGATATTCTTTTAAAGAGTCACAAAAGAAAAAGAAGGCTAGAATGGGCATATGAACAGAATTATATAGAACTGTCTCATTTTTCCTCATTTTGAGACATTTTGTAACAAACTGGTAGGCTCAAAAAGTAAAGGACCAAGAAATTTCTGGAGCCAACTAAATGTTTGCATAATAAGTAAGAAAACTCCATTTTAAACAGCAGGAAGAACCTCACTAAATTACAGAAATTTTGAAATTAGCAGAGATTAATCTGAAGCTTGAAAATATAGCTGAAGGAAATATGTCTTCCCAGACATTGGACTAACACTTGTCAGGAAAGATGCGACAGCCACATTTTTCTACTTGAAGGTCTGGACATATTCAGAAATATGAACTAGGTAGGTCTAGCCCTAAAGTAATGAAAATATAAGATATTTAAATGGTATTAGAAGAAGATTCTCATATCTGAGAAGGGATCAAGAGCCAAATTTTCTTGTACCTGACAAAAGCAGAAAGATGGAAGCAGAGAGATGAAAATTTTATGTTTCTATTATAGGAAGCTTGGCCTACTTCTGGTTATAATGGAGGACCTCATAGCAGAACAAGTCTCCTATTAAAAGTACCTAGAAAATCCATACACATAAAACACAAAGTACACATGTTTATAAGACATCAAAGAGCAGCCAAAATATCGAAACTTGAGGAGTCAAATCCCAGAAGGCAAGAATCTCATTAAGATGACTCCAATATTCTCTGTGGAAATTTCATTCGGGAAATTTGCCAATTTGGGGCATGAATGAAAAGGCTGAGAATTGGGCAGAAGGTGGAGGCTAAGAGGCAGAGAATCCAGGAGAGCTTTGAGCAGCCTCACACAAACAGGGAGAACAAACTGGAGTTCAGGATTGACGCTAGGGAGACAGGACTTGAGCCGAGATGTCTGGGAGAAGAGGGGTGTAGAGAATACTCTGGTTTTCAACTAGAGGCATTTGTTACGTTCTTAAGGAATGTGGACGAGAGGCTAAAAAGCCAAGCAGATAACAAGAAAAAGGTATGTGGGGGCAGTCAAGAGGGTGAAGAGACTGAACTGGGGCTCAGAATCTGCCAAGGAGGCTCTCAGTTGATACGCTAGAGCTGTACAAAGCCTTACAAAGATTAAAGTTGCCTGAATCAGCCCAGTTTTTGTTTTCTTTCAGCTGTTTGTTAGAGGATAAGATAAATTCCCTCTGGAAAAATATCTGTCATCCTGAACATCTATAATTTTTCATAAGCAATGTTGTGTATTCAATAAGACATTACTAGACATATCAAAAAACAGAATTAAAAACAAGAATTGGCAACGGAAACTGACCCATAGTTGACCTCGATATTAGGATTGTGAGAAATTGATTTTTTAAATCTGATTAATATGTTCAAGAGAAACAAACATCAAAAGGGAAAATTTCACCAGAGCATTGAAGTCTATAAAAGTATGAAATGGAACTTCCACAATAGAAGAATGCAGGATCTCAATAGAGCATTTAACTACATATTGGACATAAAAAAGAGGAAGTGTTAACTGGATGATAGGTCAGAATGAAGTACAGAAAGCCAAAGGATGAAGAATGCAGAGAGTCACGTAAAAGATACATGGGATATGGGGGAAAGATCCAACATACATTTAATTGGAGCCACAGAAGCAGTGGAGAGAGATAATAGTGCAGAAGAAATATTTGAAAAGATAATAGCTGAGATATTTATTCCAAAACTGGTGAAAAATATCAAAGAACTGCTGCAAATTTCAAAAGAAACCACAATTAGGCTCATGTTTGTAAAATTACTACAAACCCAAATCTGAAACGCATCCAGAAAAAAATAGACACATTACCTTAAAAGGAGCTTCAGTCAGACTAGCAGCATTTTCTGGAAAGAGAAATAAAAGCCAGAAGGCAATACAATGCCAAAAGAAAAGAACAAAAATGCCAACTTGAAACTGTTTATCCAGTGAAAGTGTCCTTCAAATGTGAAAGTGAAATAAACATTTTTCTAGACGAAAACAGAGAATTATCACCAGGAGACCTGCACTAAGAGAAATACTAAAGGGAATCTTCAGACCAGGAGAATGTTATCCCAGAAATCCAAGAAGGAATGAAGAGAAATTGAAAGAATAGATGATAAATCCAATGTATATTGGTCGTCTTGTGCGGATTAAAATATAGAGAGGATTAAAATTTATGAAAACCATAACACAAAATTAGGATGGTGACGCCAATTGGACTATATTATAGGAAGCCAAAATAAACTGGATTGAGTTGGGTAAATCCTTGGGGTCCTTGTGAAGACATCTGGGCAGAGCTCGTCACAGTGAAGTTAGTTACCAAAGGGGTGAGGGGAACATGGGAACTTCAAAGAACACCAGGCTGAGGGCAGTGTCCAGGGCTGTGGGAGGAGCATGATCACATAGCCCTCTCCCTGAGCAGGGGGACTACTAGTGGAACTAACATTGTTCTCATGTACAGACTTTTAAATAGTTTTAGATGAAGAAATACATATTTTTAAAAATATATTTCATTGAATTTTTTACAGAGAGGAAGGGAAAGGATAGAGAGCTAGAAGCATCGATGAGAAAGAAACATCGACCAGCTGCCTCCTGTACACCTCCCACTGGGGATGTGCCCGCAACCAAGGTACATGCCCCTGACTGGGATCGAACCTGGGACCCTTCAGTCTGCAGGCCGACGCTCTCCCCGCTGACCCAAACCGGTTAGGGCTGAAGAAATATTTTTATGAAGACTTCCTTCACAGTTTTATTTTCTGTTCTCAACTTTGTTCATGCTTGGTTATTAAACACCAGGGCCCTTTGATCAGGCTATTCTTTTTTCATTTCATTATCTAGAACAAACTGAAACGAAAGGTAAGAACTTAAATTCCACTGTGGCAGGTCAAGAGAATTTGGTCATAAGACCAACATTTCCAGGTAGGACAGAAGCATCTATGTCCTGCTGACCTGGTGGGGAGTTTGTCATTAGGGGGCCAAATGTGGCTCCAAAGCTGGATTGAAAATGATCAGTTTAATGTGGGGAAGAGAAGAAGGACACGTTTTCTTTTCTCCCGTAGCAATATAAACACACATTCCCACAAAGTTGGCCACGTTCTGAAAAGTATGTAGGACTTTAGGTCCAAAGAAATAAACTTACTCAGGGGGCACCTCCTAATTATGGAACACTGGGTACTTCTCCTCCAAAATGGGGCTACTAATATCTAATTCAGTCTTTTGGTGTCTAATCTGCTATTAAAAACTTCTATTCAGTTTTTAATTTTTGCTTGTTTCATTTTCCCTTTTTAGAAATTCTACTGGTTCTATAAAGAAAAAAATATGCTGTCATATTTAAATGTGGTGGGTTTGGGTTGGGAGTTTTTGTGTGTGTGTGTTTTTTTGTTGTTGTTGCTGTTTGCTATCAAGCCTGCTATTTTTTCCCCTTTAAGAATAGTAAACACTTTTGCTCTATAACTGTATCTGATCATTCTAATAGCTAACATATTTGCAAATGGGCTTTAGTTGACATTGTGGTACTTTGTTTGATTGTTACCTAATTTTCTTGACTCTATGCTAGGTCCTTGTGTTTGGGAAATCATTTGTAGGAGCAATTTGAAACCCAGGATTAATCACATGTTCCTTCTTAGAGAGGATTTATATTAGCTTCTGAACGATGTCTGGGAGGTTAAAAAGCTGTTAAATTGTGAGTTATTATTATTGCTAGAAAGCAGAAGCAAGAAGCCCAGTTTTTGTGGGGTTACCATCTCATGTGGGGATCACATCATCCCTTCAGAATGGCTTGGGTTCGTAAGCTCCCACTCAGTATTTAGCCAAAGGAGAAAACTTATTAGGACTTTAGTACAAAGCAGAGGTCGGCAAATATAACCTGTGAGCCAAGTCTGCTCTATGGCCTGTTTTTAAATAAAGTTTTATTGAAACACAGACAGCCCCAGCCGGTGTGTCTCAGTGGTTGAGCACTGATGTACTAGTATGAACCAGGAGAGGTCATGGTTTGATTCCCAGTCAGGGCACATGCCCAGGTTGTGGGCTTGATCCCCAGTGTGGGGCGAGCAGGAGGCAGCGAACAATGAGTCTCTCTCATCATTGATGTTTCTCTCTCTCTCCTGCTCTCTTCCTCTCTGAAATCAATAAAAATATATGTATTTTTAAAAAGAAACATAGACAGACATACTCATTTGCTTATGTATTGGCTATGGCTGCTTTCGTGTTACAAGGACAGAGTTGAAAGGTTGAGACAGAGTCCACATGGCCCACTATTTACTCTCTGGTCCTCTGCAGAAAGGGTTTGCCAATCCCTGCTATGGAGTATTATTCCTGAGAAGTCTTGCCTGACAAGTTTGCATGGGAGCAAGTCAATGCGACGAATTATTTCCATGAGATTTTCTTAAGCAGGAAATAGCACTAAAGAGCAAAATAAGAATATCTTCAGGGAGTAGCATGGTCATTAAATCATCACTCTGAAACAGCTCAGAAAAACTCTCCTTTTCTCACACAGGTATTCATTCACTTAGTTCTTGCTTTTGTAAAGAATGCATTTTCTGCCAGAACCATTTTGGCTCCGTGGATAGAGCGTCGGCCTGCGGACTCAAGGGTCCTGGGTTCGATTCCGGTCAAGGGCATGTACCTTGGTTGCTGGCACATCCCCAGTGCGGGGCGTGCAGGAGGCAGCTGATCGGTGTTTCTCTCTCATCGATGTTTCTAGCTTTCTATCCCTCTCCCTCCCTCTCTGTAGAAGATCAATAAAACATATTTACAAAAAAAGAAAAAGAAAATAAAAAAGAATGCATTTTCCTCTTCATTGATAAAGTCAAGCTCTTGGTTTTTTCATTAACCTGTACTTCTCTGGGCTGTGTAAAGTACCACAGGCTTAGAGGAAATAGAAATTCCCAAGCAGCAAGGAGAGGCAAAGCTGGGCACAGATCACTGGTGATGGAGTGAGTTTTAGCAGACACACAGCTGACTCCCTCTACACCCGACCAGCAGGGTTTGTGCGGCAGAGAGAGCCTGCAGGAGTGTATGCCAAAGAGCAGTATACTCCCTGAGACACTCCCTGCTTCTCAGGGATCATCAGAGAGACCTTAGCACAAAAATCAAAGAATAAGAACCTGGGAGAGGAAGTTCCTGCCTTTCCCTTTTTCCGCAGCACCAGCTCTGATGAACAGATTCCCCGATTCTGTGGATGATGTCAATTAAGATACTGCTCTGGCTCCCTGCTGCGCACAGGCTTGGCTATACATAGAGGGTGGCGATGCCATCCTTGCTGTCGCTGTTGAGACTGCATCATGGGTCCTATGCAGAATTCTGGTTTAATGCTGCGTGCTCCTGAGTCAAGATGACTGGGATGAAATGCCTCTTCCCCGGATGACTCAGGAGTCGTGAAATATGCATCGTCTCCCGGTGAAAGTGTTTGTGTTGCCACAAGAAACACAAGAAACACAATCATTTCCCCTGACCCAGAGCCGCGCTGGACAGATGCCTTCCAAGAGGCGGATAATAGGCATTGGATCCGGGAGCGAGGAATAAAGAATGAATGAAATCATGTCTTTAGAGAGAATCAGCTGCCTTACATGCCTGCCACTTTGTTTATTAATCCCCCTGAAACTCCCTGGGGACGGGAGCTGGCGCTCTGCCTGCCAATGAGTCCGTAACTCTGTGACCATTAGCTGTAACGACTCCCGGACAGACCCTTCTAAATCACCGCCGGGTTCTGGGCTGCCAAAAGCCATCTGTACCTGGGTGGCTGGCGAATCGCACCCTCATTTTATTCTGTTTTTCATGTGGAATCCACTGTCTTCCGTCTTCGCTGGAGAGCCAGGGCGGCTCTAAACCCCGTCTGTGATGTGGCGCGGGAGGGAAGGAGAAGCTACAGCCAGGGAGCGGGGAATCTGCGGGAAAAGCCAAGGGGCTCTCTTCTCTAAGTCCAGGACACAGAAAGCCCCTCTGTTCCCAACCACCTGGGCTCACCAGGCTCTTTATGTGAGAAGGCGAGAGCTGACCAGGCAGCCGGGACCCAGGAGCGCCAGAGAAGGGAGCTCCTATGTGGCAGTTCCTGGTGCCCGGGGGTGGGGGGTGGGGGACTGTGTGAGGCCGCTGGTAATTTTCCGGGCACTCAGTATGCTCCGCGGTGTCACTCACAGAAGCAGTGCCCACGTGGCCGGGGAGCCAGATGGGCTTTATTCTCAGCAAAGGCAGGAAAGGGACGGCAGAGGCGGGGTTTGCTCAGCTCCTCGGCCTTCCTGCTGGCCCTCTGCCTTCCAGCCCTGGATTTACCTTTCCCGGGTCCCCACAGGGAGGGCACAGCCCAGCTGGGTCCCCTGGAAGCCACAGATCTGCTCATTTGCACCCTTCCTGTGCATATTTGTATGTGGGCTGGGGAGACAGATGGCTCCATCCAAGTTGCTGAAAACCCAGCTGGTTATGGCTGCACGAGAATGACCTGAGTGTGGGGCCTGAGCTTTCCCTGCCAGAGCCTTGGGCAAGTTGGGAAATCTGTCCGTCTTTGAACTAGAGCACAGACAGATGAGGTCATCATCGCACGCATCCCTTCCTGTCCTGTGAGCTATGGGAAGTACAGGAACCGTGACATCAAGCACATTACACCCAGCACCTGGAGCCCTTACATCCCCCCCCCTTTTTTTAATCAGGCAGCTTAAATATTAAGGGTAATAAAACAAACCAACAACAGTCAACCTCCTTTGTCTCCCACTTTTTAAACCAAACCTGCACCACCCCCCACTCCAGGTAATGATGAAATAGACTTTCATAAAAAATTCAGAAATAATTCCATGTTTACTGAGCACCTACTTTATTCCAGGAATCATGCTAGGTGCTGGAAATATAAAATTGAATAATGTGTGGCCTCTATGATCAGAGAACTCACAGTCGGAAAATACATTTGTTTTATATATATATATATATATATATATATATATATATATATATATATATATATATAAGAGAGAGAGAGAGAGAGAGAGAGAGAGAGAATAGGTATAAGTGCTATAATAGAACAGAGTGGCATGGGGACCCAAGAAGGGATCAATTATTTTCCCTGGAGAACAGCAGGACCCAGCCCTGGTGAGGTGATAATTGAAGGAAAGTCAGGCTTCGCCTGGGGCAGAGGTGGGAAGGACAGTTACACCCTGAAGTATGGAGGCCTGTAGAGGACACTGCTGGCTGTTACCCACTGTGAAGTCCCCAGCTCTCTCTGCCTCGCCTCCATTTATTCAGGCATCTACCTCTGTTCATATGATTCTGGGGAGTCCACCACATCCCTGCTCTGGGGGCAGATCCCAGGGAGGCTACAATAATCCTGGCAGTCGCACTCCTGTGAAGGTTGGGTTTAGAAATGTGTAAATAAAAAAATTCTGGCTCTGTCCAGTGTGGCTCAGTTGGTTGGAGCGTCATCCTGTACACCTGAGTTCAATTCTGAATTGGGGCACACACCCAGGTTGCAGGTTTGATTCTCAGTTGGGGTGCATACAGGAGGCAACTGATGTTTCTCTCTCACATTGATGTTTCTCTTCTCTCTCTCTCTCTCTCTCTCTCTCTCTCTCTCTCTCTCTCTCTTTTCCTTCCTTCCTTCCTTCCTTCCTTCCTTCCTTCCTTCCTTCCTTCCTTCTTTCCTTCTTTCCCCCCTCCCTTCCTCCCTCCCTCCCTCCCTCTCCCTTCCCCTTTCTCTAAAAGAAAAAGAAAAAATATTTGACCAATGAAATGTGAAGTCTCTGTGGGGTATCTAGCAAACCTTCCTCCCTCCTAAGAAAGCAACACATGAAGACACGGCTTCTCTTTCTCCCCACAGATGCCCTGTCTCCTCTAAGCAAGGGGAGAGTTCTCAGGAGGAGAGATATGGTTTGATTGTGGGGTGTAAGTGTAGCTAGAGCAGGAAGCCTCACTGGGAGGTGGCGGAATATCTACAGAAGGGTCTTAGATGAATCAGGGGCCCTACTCCCAAATAGGTGGTGGGTTACTCCTGCAGCCATGGCCATGACCCTGTGACAACAATGCATCTTGATTCAAGGTGATCTCCTGCTGGGGTATAGAAAATAGTGCAACCAGGTGAGGCGATGCAGCTCTAAAAATGGAGGCGGGTCCTTTTTAGCAAAGAATCTGCCTAAATGACGCCCTCCATGGGAACCCTGAAGCTGTGTGCTAGCCTCTCAGCCACCCCTAGGGCAATCGCTCACCACTGAAAACATGTGTAAGGTGCTTACAACAGTATCGCAAACATGGCAAGTGCTTAGTCCGTGTTAGCAACCAGCATTATCACAGAGAGCAAAGGGTCCTTTCTGGTGCCAGAGATAGCAGAATAATCTATAAAAGTAATGCAGGGGGTCTGTCTCCTCTTCTCCGCCCCTGGGGGGGGGGGGCAGTTAGTTAGTCTATTTGCATTGTTATTTCATTTATAACATTTATCTTCTCGCAAGATTTTCCTTGTACTGTGGGGCCCAGCGGAGCAGTGACGCCGGCAGGGCCCTGGCTGCAGGCTGCATTTGGCCGCCCTGGTCCAAATCTTCAAATTTAGGTTGCTGATCCCACAAGTGTGAACCTCTTGGCTCCGTGTCTGGGCCTCTCTGCTTTCAGTTAGACAGGAAACCAGGGCCGGGCAAACCTCCAAGGTTTCAGATGGGCCTTCTGTTCAGATAAGCTTCCAAGGATGTTTCTGCTTGGGAACAGTGGCAGCTCCAGTTCTTTGCTGGATTTTAACTTGTGCCTTTGTGACATACCAACAGATTTAGAGCTGACATTATAATTGGAGTGCAAATGCCCGCATGTGACTGGAATTAACCAGATGTCCACAGATCAGAGACACAAGCTAACTGACCTCAGGGTGTTAAGCTGAAATACCCTGAGAGGCACCAAGCAATCTAACCCTGTGAGAGATACTTCTTCAGCCATGAGCTTATTTTCAACCCAACTCAGTTTCGTGTTGGGATACAGAGCAGTGGGAAAATGGGCTTTCGAGTCATTCTGCCCTGAGCTCCAGTTTCTGCTCTGTCCCTTATTAGGTGTGGCTGACCCTGACCATAATTAATTTCTCTGACCCTCAGTTTCTAGTACCTTTCTCATAGGATTACCCAATCACGTAAGTGCCAAAATCCAGAGCACAATACATGCTCAATAAATGGTGGGGATTATGCGTGAATCCCCAAGGAGAAGAGATTGCTATTGTACAAATTTAGCATCGCTAAAACTAATAATAGTGTTTTCTAGTTCCATTTGGGAGAATTGGACACAGCCTTGGGGAAAGGAAGTTCTTATTTTACCTTTGCAATCGATTCAGCTTTATCAGAAACACAGGATGTTTAGTTTGTTTAACTAACATTCAAAAAATGGCTAACTAGGAACAAATCAACAAGGAGAGAATGCCTGTCAGCATTTAGTGTTTGGCCCTTTTGGAAACAGGATGGGCACCCTATGCAGGCACGGGGATCTCTTCATTCCGGTTCAGATTGACTTACATTCGGGAAGTTGTCGTATCTATGAAGATCTGCTCCACAAACAATGTTTAAGCACCTACTATGTGCCCAATAGTGAAGGGTTCGGTGACTGCAGAGAAAGAGCATGTGGGTGCCATGGGTCAGGTTTGAACTTGAGGGGACTCTAAGGTAAAGCATTTTCAGCCAAGAATCTGATCATCCAGATCGCTCCCTCCCAGAAGAACTGTGCGCCCAGGCTCTTTGGGCTGGCGTTTTCCAAAGCATGTGTGGGCCACCCCTCACCCTTTCCTTCACCTCTCCTTGCCGCATTAGAGCCCCTCAATTCTGTTTCAATTTATTAATTATCTGAGAAGTGGCTCTCAAAATATAATCCCTGGGACACAGGTAAGACCAGTTCCTTAAAGTTTAAAGTGCTCGTGCTTAAAAACCAAGTAATCGCAATACATTTTCTCGACAATATATATGATTGCTTATTTCATGCTACACTTTCAAACCCCATGCAATTTGCTCCTTTCAGCAATATTACTCTACTCCACCAGGGCCCTACTTCTTCCTGTCAAAATTCTGTGTTCTGTATCAAGGCCCTGATTCCATGAATACTTCCAAAAACCATAGCCAAAGTAAATCTGAAAAGATTTTAGCACTATTATAGCATTACTCGCCCATCAATTTAACTGAAGTGTTGAAATGCTTTCGAGCGACGGTAGCTATACGGCAGCATCCTTTCCCCCTCGAGTTTGTCTTGGGGTGAAAACCACAAAGAAACACCTGTCTAATACCCTCCTGCCAAGACTGTCTTCAGTAATGGTAGTCAGCCGAGCCCCTGTGCAATGCTGTGGGAGAAGTGCGATGCAATTGTCACTCATCGAGTTGTTCTGGTTGATATCTGGGCATGGCTGCCTTTGTTTATGGCTCATATTGAACACATTTTAATGATCCAAAGAAAATGACTGCAAGTCGCCACTTCCAGTAAAATATCAATTCTGAATAAATAAATGCAAATGCAACTGTTGGTGAGAAGGGATTGCTTTTGATTTCAGCCTGCCTGATTGACTTTGACTTCAGTGGGCACTCTTGCTAAGGGGTGAAAGAACCATCCCATCATCTCAACTCTGGAAGGTACATGTGCACCCGGTTAGGGCTCCAGGCACCCAATTCCGCCAATACAAGCACATCCTGTACTAGCCAGGAAACACCAGAGATCTGCGTTCTCAAAAACATGCCACTTGCTTCTATGACAACGCTGGAAACATGCAAATATTATACATTTAGCAAAATCCCACACATCAGAGAGCAAACTCCTGGCTGTCTGAGATGTTCGACAGTTTTCAGTTTTATTTGACATATTTCTTTCAAGTCTGGCATTTCACGCAAAAAAGGAAATTGGTTGCCTTAGGCCGATTTTTCACTTCTCAACGCCCTTAAGGGAATTATGCCACAAAGGCCTGAAAAATTTGCAATCAGAACTTTGCTCAAAAACTTTCAATGGCTTCTTTTTTTCTTACACAAAAAGTCCAAATCCTTGAGGCTACACAACCTGGTGCCAATGAACTTTCTGCCCTTCCATATTCGCTGCGACACCCTCCCTTTTCCCAATGCCTTATGCTCCAACTATACTGTGTATAACGGACTGTTCCCTAGAACATCCTGTGCCTTCAAATTCCATGCAATTTGCTGCTCTTCCCACTTTACTCCACCCTTCCCCTCAACCCCCAATACCCTGCAAGGTCTACCCTCTCCCTTTAAAAATCCTGTATCAAGGCCCTGATTCAATGAGTCCTTCCATAAACCATAGATCAAAATACATTTAAAAGTTTCTTCAACTATTATAACGTTATCTACAGTCTATGTGATATTGCGATTATCTACTTACAGTTTATTCCCTTTGAGTTCCACCAGCTCTCCCACACCCCAAGGCTAGCACGTGGTATATACTCATTAAGTGTTCTCACGTGTGCTGGAATGAAATAAGGGTTACAGTTACTGTTGTGGGCATGTTGATGGGATGGGCAGGGAAACAACCACTGAACTGCAGTGAACCCACTGAATAGTTGACAATCTGTCTTGGGTGGGTGGAGCAAGAGTAGAGGAGGGAACAGGTTTAGGATAAGTAGTTTGATAATGACTAAAAGAAGCATTTTAGGAAAAAATAAACACTAATAGGGAGCCATGATGGGTTCTTGAGCAAGCTCAAGGCAGAAACAAGCCTTCCTCTTTATAAAGATTAGTGTGGAAGCTGACTGCAAAATTGGTTGGAGGTGAGAGAGACTACCAACAGGGAGACAAGTGAGGAGGCCAACCCTGTGTTGTAAGAGGAAGGGGCGGGGAAAGGCCTAGTTAGGATGCTAGGGAATGCGTGGAGAGTTGAGAACTCCTACAAGGCCGTCAGAAGGAAGAGAGGACTCACTGCAGGAAGGGGGTCAAAGAGGAACCGCCATTCCAGCCTGGGAACGTAGTAGGGAAGCACAGTGACTTGGTTCTTCCTTTAGGGGCTGGGGGGAAAATGTTTTTTCTCAGAACATACTTTCGGATGATGGCCAGACAATTGTATGTCGAATGAATATACTGATCAAAAACTTCTCAAGCATTTATAATCTGCTAAGTGCTGTGAATTCAGACAAGAATAAGTATGATTTCTGTCCTCAAGGAGTGCAGATGCAGGGGTAGGTGTGGTCATGGGGAAGAACAGCAGATATTATCGGGACCCCAGGTGCCTTGAGGAGTGATCTGGAAATGACGAGGTGAAGAGGGCGGTTGAGAATGAAGCCTTTCGGGTACAAACAGAAGCTTGAACAAAGATGAACAGAGCTGAGAAACGGGAGTTCTAAGTGGGTACTGATGATTGGAGTAATAGGTTTCGCCATCTGTATGCCTGCGCCTCGCTCTGACAGATTGCACTCTGCCCCATCCATCATCCAGCACCTACAGAGCTGCAAAGGAATAGTAAATAACAACAGTGAAAACCCAGGAGTAAGTGGAATCAAAGAACCCAGCTCTGAACAGTGAAAAAGATTGCTGTTTATCTCCTCTGCAGTTGATCTTGAACTATTTAATGGTGCATATACAGACAAGGTGAAAACATCCCGCAGCCGTAACACAAATGCGAGCCCTTTGCTTGTCTTGTAGACGAGGTAGGGCAGGAAAACTGTAGATGGAAAATAAAATTCTATAAACCTGTATTACAGCCAGGAGCCCCCATGGATATGAAATACTGATTTAGTGCTGCCGCTCTTCTAAGTTCTGAATAAATTACCCAAATACTCTCTAAGCACTTAGTGGGCTGAAATGTTCAGGGGCAAGACGGAGGATTGCCCATTAGTTATTGAAATCATACTGAGATCCTACTAACTGTCAGGCTCCTACTGTCAGGCGCTATGACAAAATCACCGTGGTTGGGACAAACAGCAATAGAGTAAGCGGATGTCAAAACTGGCCTAGCCCTGGCCAGTGTGGCTCAGTTGGTTGGAACGTCATCCCGTGCACCAAAAGGTTGCTGGTTCAATTCCTCGTTAGGGCACATACCCAGGTTGTGGGTTCAATCCCCGGTGAAGGCACATAAGGGAGGCAACCCACTGATGTTTCTTTCATACATCGATGTTTCTCTCTCCCCCGATCCCGCTCTCTCAGATCAGTAAAACATATCCTCAGGTGAAGATTTAAAGAACAAGACCTACAACCAAGTTTTGTTTTGTTTTGTTTTTTGCTGACTCATTGAGGGCAGATGTTCTTCAGTACATCAGATCATCAAAGGTGATATGTCCATCGCATGCATAGCACAGGCACGAACAAGCAGAGCAGCTCCAAAGAAGAGGGTTTTTAAGGAGGGTTATGTATGCCAGGGACATGGGGATGTAAGCTGGGTTTCTATTCCTTCGTGATTCTTCTGATGTTTTGTGTGTTTTAGGTTCCTTTGCCACTGGAATCATATAGTGGTTCAAAGTACAGTTTACAGCATAAGGAAATTCCTCCTGAAACCCCAGAGATCCTGATTTCATTCATCTCAGATGAAACCTGGGCATCAGTATTTTCAAAAACACTGCCCAGCTGATTGCAAAGTGAAGCCCAAGTTGAGAAGCAGGCCTGACCAAGAAGAGCACTACTGGAAGGTGGACACGGGGGCCTTAGGTGTTAGTCCCTGCCAGCATGGCCGTGATCCTGGCTCCCACACTCCATGCAACACAACCCCGTGCTCACTCACTCCCACCCAGGCAGGGAAGAACGGGAGCTATAGGCTCTAGAGTTCTGTTTTTCAAACTCTTTCCCAGATGCTCCACTTTCACCTACTCTTGCTCAAAAGGTTTGGCTCCTCCAGAGAGGAGGTAGAGGATGAAGAGGTTGGGGGTAGAACCCTGAGGGTGCTACCTCCAGGGACAAGTCACTTTTTGAGACTTCATGGAGACATGCCAACAGCAGCTGGCAGGCAGCCCCTGACTCTGGAAGCACTGTGAAAGCAAGGGCTAAGCTTTTCTGGAGGTGCACCCCGCCCTTTATACATGGAGTTCATGCCCTGCAGTGACCTGTAGTCAGTGCACATGGGTGCAAATTCCCGGCATCACTTTGGGAGATGAAACATATCACTCCCATCTCACCTGACCACATGGAGGAATCAAGAGACTCTCCTGTCTGCATGGGTGGGGCAAGGGCTCCAGGCGGGAGAGTCTGCTATGACTTCTGAAGACATGAGAACTGAGTGTCTTCAACAAAAACTTTCCAGGTAAGTTCCATTTATCGTTCCGAACTCTCCTGTCCGTTAGGGGAAAGCCCTGTATGGCATTGCTTTTGCTTCAGCAAAATGCCTCCATCGCCAGCCTTCATTCCCTTATTCTGTCTCCTGTAAGGAAGACAGATGAGTAACAGATAGGCATGTAATTAAAACCAGTGACAAAGTTCCTCTCCTGCTGGATTACAGAAATGCTGGGAGGCCTGGGAGGACCCGAGTGTCAGCCAGGCCACTGTCCTCATTTCACAGGAGAGGGAACAGGGCTCCTAAGAGTAGAAGTGACTCGTCTAAAATGCACAGCTAGTTGGTGCCAGACCTGTGTCCTTTAACCTGCTCTCGGAGGTATAATCTTCCAGACTTTCAATCATCCTGACAGCTCTCCTCTGAAGCCTGTCCAAAGCCCTTCTCAGCGAAGCTCCCGGAATGGGACGCATGACCCCAGAGGGTCTGATTTTATCTGCGTCTGAAGAGAAGATTGCTCCAGCGACCCGATTCGAAGTGTGTATTCCAGCGCCAGGCCTGCTCCAGGGTGACTTCTGACGGTGACCCTCTGGCCTATTCTGACATGCTTGAACACGGTCGCCCAGCTCCTGTGTCCTGGGCCTGCTTTGCTTCCCCAAGGGGAATGATGTCCTTATTGAGTCACAACCCGCAAATGATAAAACCTCATATGTGCAAAACATCTTCCTTTCTGCAAACACAAAGCACCTTTCTAAGACGGCCCGCCTCCTGGAGGATAGGTGGCCAAATGCCAACGTTCTGGACAGACAGATTAAAGGCCGGGGTTGAATTAACTTAGCCTGAATCACCTGTGAAGATGGGTGACGCTTATCCTGGAAGGCAGAGAGGTGACGGCAGACAGACCAAGACAGTCAAAGAGGCTTAGTCCTTGCCCTTGCAGGAGTTTGCAATTCAGCAATGTTTAAGTCAGCGGTTCTCAGCCTGTGGGTCGCGACCCCTTTGGGGGTTGAATGACCCTTTCACAGGGGTCGCCTAAGACCATCCTGCATATCAGATATTTACATGACGATTCATAACAGTAGCAACATGACAGTTATGAAGCAGCAACGAAAATAATTTTATGGTTGGGTCACAACATGAGGAACTGTATTTAAAGGGCCAGAAGGTTGAGGACCACTGGTAAGTCATCAGGGCATCTGTTTGTTTTCCAGATCTCACCAGGCTACATTCCTATAAATGGGGATTTTAGGCCTTTGAAATTCGGTCAGGATCAACTGCCGGGCCCCATGCTCCCTGAACACTTTATTTTCCCTCACTGCGTGCATCCCATGTCCTGGACTCTCTTAGCTGTCTCATACTTTGCCCTCCTTCCCACCCCGGGCTCCAGGCCAGGAGCTCCCGACCTGCAGGGCCTGCATGAAGGGACGGTCCATGCATGTCTGTGGAGTGGATGTGCGCTCCAAGGAAGCCCCCCTGCAGGCCCCCACCCCACCTCTGGGCGCCACCACTCCGCATGTGTCCCAGGAAACAGGGAAGCGCTTCCTATGTGTAGTGTACGGGTTCTGCTGAGGAGTGTGGATGCTGCTCCATCCTCAAGCTCGTGAGTCATGTTCAACTCCTTCAGAAAGCAGCCGTCTCCAACATCTAGGGCTGAGGCCTCTCCCAGTGTCTCACTGTGAGCACAGAGGGGAGCGGGGAGCAAGCAGACACTAAGCTGACTCCAAGGCCCCACCAAACTGCCCTGGAGGAAGGGCACATTCAATATTTATGGGTGATTTGACAATGACGTCCTCATTACCTCCCTAGAAACACTCCGAGGAAGGCTCCTGTCTGCTGCCGTTTCTCCTGCCTCATAATGTCTGACGCCGGACTGCTGAGCGCACAGCACTCTAAACACTGAGCTCCCTTGGGATGGTGCCCAAAGCAAGATTTGGGGAACACAAATATTTCCGTAATTCCTGGGGTGAAGCTACTGCCTGGAAGCCACTGGGGTGAAATCTCAGCAGGGGGCTTGTGATTCCCCAGCCTCTGTCCCCACCCTCCCAGCAGGGAGACAAGCAAAATGAGTGGCCGGCCCTCTGGCCTTCCTCCTCAAAGGGACTCGCGGCTGTTATTGTTGGCCCAGGCCATGACCCTGTGCTCAGGACAGCCGCAAATTCACATGTGAGAAGATCATGTCCCTCCAATAACCCTATGACTAGCTACATTCATCGAGCACTCGTTATGAGGCAAGCTCATCCCATGGGTTACCTTATTTAATATGACCCTATGAAGCCGGCACTCTCTGTCTGAGTTACAGACGAGCAGGTACATGAATTTCTCAGTGTCACATATTTTAAGTTTAGCACATTGCAGAATCGGAAATTCTAACGCAGCGCAGGCCAGGTGCCCACTGGCCATCCTGTTTCCATTTCACAATCCCACCGCTGACGGCTGGGGGCCTCGGGAGGATCAGGCCAAGGGACCAGACAGCCAAGGCAGCAGGATGGAAAAGGAGCAGAGAGTCAAGAGTTCACATGGAGAAAACCGGAAAGGCAACGTGACTGCTTCATCCAACAGAGGCACCACCTCCAACACGGTGACACAATACTGATTAAGCTTCTTCAACAAAATACGGGAGGGTGGAGGGAGGCCCCTGGATGGGGAGCACAGCCTTGGCAGGAATCTGAGATGCGCGTGCATGCACACACACACACACACACACTCACAACAGAGTTCACTGACATCAAAAACACAGATAGCCTTCTGTTCCCTTCTGTTTTCTGGGTTTCTGCAATGCATCCCAGACAGAAGAATTCAATAGACTGAAATTGTAAAACTAAAGTCAGTGGCAAGGCCCAGAGAGTGGAAGCTTTAGAAGAGGAAATCTTTGCTTTTTTCCTGGAAGTACCTCAAGAGGAAAAAAAAAGCCATTTGAAGGAAACTCGGTGCCCGTGAACAACTAGACAATATAAAACATTAGATGTGAGAAAGGACTTGGCCAACTGCAACGGGCCACACCACAGCCTACCCCTCCAACCTTAGAACTGACCGCCCCCACTGGGCCCCTTCAGCTTATAGACCCCTTTACAATGATGCCTAGAACACTTTTTTGCACATATTTAATGCCCATCTCTTCCCTTTTAGGCTGTAAGCTACCTAAGGGGTGGTTTGTACATCAATCCTTCATATGGTGACTCAAACATAGGAACTCAGTAATCATTGGCTAAATTAATCCATGACTGTTTATTGTGCCTTCCAATACCAAGCCAAAAGAACATGCTGCTTCTCTGTCTTTGAAATCTGTATGTCAGTAATCATGAACTTGAACTGATGTGAACCTAGATGCTCTTCTTTCAAGGCAGTCATAAATGAGTCCAGGCTTGGAAGTCAGGCAATGCCTGGCTTGGGTTTGATTCATGGCTCTGCCACTCACTTAACCATTACTTGATTTTTCTGCCCCATGTTCTCATTTGTAAAATTCAAAGTCTAGGAAACTCAGAGAACCATTGCAAGCTGGAGTATTATTCTCAACACAACCACCATGAGTGAATCTTTAAAAGTATATGTTAGACCATGTCATGCATCTGCTCAAATCTCGCCAATGATTTATCATTTAATTCAGAGTAAAAGTCAAGCTCCTTCCATTGGCCTACAAGACCCTACCGGATCTGGCCCCCATATACTGCTCTCCTCTGCCCAGTCATGTGGGCCTTTACTTGAACTCTTCATGTTCCACCTGCCTGAGGTCCTTTCCATTGGCTGTTCCCTCTGCATTGAGCTGTCTTCTCCAAGATACCCATGCGGCCAACCTCTTTTACTGCTTCAAGTGCCACCTTCTCAGTAAGGCCTACCACTATCTGATTTAAAATTGCAATCTGAATCACAATCCTGATTCATTATACTCTGATCTATTATTTTTCCAAAGAATGTATCCCCTTTTAACATATTCTCTCTTGTTCCCTCTGTATATGTGCATTGCCTGGGAGTTTCCTATGCTAATCTCACCAGCAAATCTTTTCCAAGAGCCCTAGTTTTTGTGTGTTTTGTATATTGATGTGCCTAGAACAGTGCCTGGCACACAGTGTGGGCACTCACTCAATAAATGAATTTTGAATGAATGAAGGTAGAGTGAAGTTAGTACATTCCTGGCACACATAAAAGTCTTGATAATTGTAGCCATCATTACCACCACCACCACCATCATCATCATCATCACTACATCATCATCTTTGGGTCAGTGGTGCCTCTCTTATAGTCTTGAGGAGAATAAAAGAGTTAAGGTGTATAATGCACCTAGCACAAGGTTGGTACGTAGTACATACTTGATATTTTCTTTTTTCTTCTTTTGTGACTTTTTATGTTATTCCCTTTTTATGGAGGACCCTTATAAAGCAAAATCAACTAGTTAGTGCACATGTAAGTGTCATACAGGATCATTTATAGAGCGCTCTAGAACTGTTGATTAATCATTACTACTATTACCAGCTGAGTATCAAAACTGAATTTATGTGACTTTGCATTCTTTTGATCATGATTCCCTGTATTAAGCAACTTTCTGCTACTTTTCTCTATAAACCATGAAGAAGGAGGGAATAGAGGAGAAGTAAAAACATACATTTTAGCTTTCATAATGCTTGGGTTTACATATATATACCAAGGGGGAAAATATCTACAGAAAAAGAAAATTACATTACCAGCTTAAAGTGGAGCATTCTCTAGAAAGTTATATAAGCATAAAAATGGTACTGAAGAATACAAAGGTAGACACTTCCATGCTAGTGGCTGGAAATAGACTATAGATGTTTCCAAGCCAGCAGAAATATGAACTTTTTGTTTTACCTTTTCTTTTCTCTCTCCTATGTCAGTGTAAAGAAAATCATTTCAAATGTTTAGCGCATGCTGGTGCACAAATCCTGCCTGTGGACAGTTAATACAAAACACAGTAATGGTTCATCTCCCCTACCTCCTGGCAATGCAGAGAACGCACAGAATTCCAAGGTCTAGATAGGACCGACCATCAGGACAAGTTCCTTCTGGCTGTCACGTCCAGTGGAGCCCTTCAGCTGGAAAAGCACCTACATCGCCCTCTTTTCCTTAAAACCCCAAGCATCATTGCTGTGTGTCTTGCTCATCCTTCCTTTCAGATAAATATTTCTTATCATTTCTTTTTCCAAGTCAAGTAATCCTGGAATGCTGCACGGAGCAGCCCTAGCAGTTGTTGATGGAATTGTCTTTACATCAGCCTGGAGGTGTGCCATTCTGTTTTTCTTGTAAAATGCTTTTACAAGAAACCATACTTTTCATGTCACATTAGAAAGTCAAATGGCTCTTTTATAAATTCTATACTTCTTTAATTGGAAATCATGTCCAGATGCCAACTCTTTTACCATGCCAATAAATATATCTTCTGCATAAAATGTGCATTATCTTAACTTCCTACTGGCCAATCCGTCCCCCAACTTAGGGGATAAATAGTCAGAGTTGGTGTACTGGTGGTGACAGCCAAGTGTGTTTTGTCTGGGGTGGTTTCCTGGAGACAAAGCTAAGGTGGAATTCACACCCAAGTTTAAATACAAAGTTCAAATGGTAAACAAATATACACATTAGTCCTGAAGGTAAGAGGCGGGGCTGCAGCTACGATTCTAAAGCCAGGAGTGGGACTTATGTGAAGCAACAAGGAACCGTGATGTGTACACAATGGACTACTACTCAGTTGTAAAAAAGAAGGAAATCTTACCTTTTGCAACAGCATGGATAGACGTGGTGAACATTATGTTTAAGTTAAAGAAACAGTCAAAGAAAGATAAGTACCATATGTGGAATCTAATGAACAAAATAAACGAATAAACAAAATAAAAATAAATCCATAGATGCTGAGTACATACTGCCCGCTGTCAGAGGGGAGGGGAGTTGGTGGCTGGGTGAAAAAGAGATGAAAGGAAAAAACCAAAAACTCATAGACACAGACAACAGTATACCACATACCAGAGGGAAGGGGAGTGAGGGGAACCAGAAGAAGGTAAAAGGGGGATAAATGGTGACAGAGGAGATTTGAGTTTGGATGGAAGACACAATACAATATACAGATGACATATTATGGAATGGTACACTTGAAACCTATTTAATTTTGTTAGCCGAAGTCACCCAAATAAATTCAATAAAAACTAAAAAAAAAAAATTTTCCTCATACCCGTCTGTACCACTGAGCCACAGTGGCCGGGCAAGAGAGTCTTAGTTTACAAGTTGTCCACAGACCCTTAGATCGGCCATCAGCTGAAAGGCACCGGGTACTAGCCAGCTTTAATTTGCAAACATCCTTTGCATATGAGTTCCTGGTCCACGTCACAGCTCAGTTCTAAAGATTGGGATCACCGCTGTATGTTCTGAAGTTATGACTGCTAATCTCTGGTGACTTCCAAAGGGATGAGTTAGGGAGGTGAGTGAATATGTGTGTTACGGCATTACAGGCTGGTGGAAGAAAAGATTAGGGGGAAAAACTAATGGAATTTTGCCTCCAAATGATTACACTGTCCCAAAAAGAGGAAGAGGAGTCACATATTCAAATCCTGGGTAAATCCTAACCTTCTAATAGACTGCTGAAGGTTAAGTGGTAGTTGTTATGACAAGAAATTCCTGATGACCTATGCGCGATGCGCAAAGGAATTCCAAGAACAAAAAGGATGATATTTGTTGTTATAAAAGTTCATGTTTCTGAATAGTGGGGGAAAGAGATCACAGGAGATGTCGCCAAATCTCCTGTGTATATTGTTTGTATAAACTTATTTCTCCTGATTGTAGATCAATGACATTTTCTTTTCCCGAAAAATTTTCCCTCATAGAAAGAAAATGGACTCCTGAGCTGCTGCAGGAGAGGTCAGTGGTTGGTTTAATCACTTCTCCAGGGGCCTGAGAGAAGAATCTCTGATAGATGGTTTTCTATAACAGAGCAAGCTTGCTGTTAACGCAGTGCCTCCCTTCCCCTCAGAGGCCCTATAGGGGGAAATCAAAAGACTCGCTTTTGCCTCCTAATCAGCACTTGTTTTTCAAAGATTATAAAGCAGCTTATTATTAGAGCTCCACAGGGTCAGGAAACTTCAAATGAAATAAGATTTGATATTGATAAACACTGTGCTCCCTTCCAGAAAGATTGTTTCGATATAAATGCAGCTGCATATTAGACCTGCATATCCACTCCTTCCCCATCACAAGTCTGTAGAATACATATGACATGGCACTCATAGGTTTTTCTTAGCCATTGGTACATGTTGCTCAAGCTATTGCTGTCCTCTATGTGTCAGGCACAGGCAGAGGCTGGATGTGGATGTGACTGAGAGCACAGATCCTGAGGCAGGCAGATGTAGGCAGATGTGAGTCTCCTCCTAACGGTGGGAACTTGGGCCACTCACATAACCTCTCTGAGATTTCATGTTTCCATTTGTAAAATGGGATCGTTTGCTTGGATTAAAGGAAACAGTGGAGATAAAGTGTTTACCACCTTACCTGGTACACAGTTACCAGACATGAAACAGCAGCTATTATCATTGTCAGTCCTACCAGGCACTGAAGAGAAGACATGGTCCCTGACCTCAGCGACCCTAAAATCCAGTGGCAAGACAAGACGTGGGCAAGCACTAGGATCACTGAAAGTGCCAGCATTGCATAATGCCTGCCACGGATTATTTAAATGAGGTAGTTGTACATCTAGCCAGAACATCTGAAAACTTTATGCAGTAACAGATGGAACAGAATCATGCTTTCATTGCTAGTTCAATATTATTTCATCTCTTACAATTATTAAAAATCCTGCCTTCTCTGGACACAGGCTGGGGTATGGCCTAGACCCCTTTCCTGATGCTTTTTCTTGATGTGTTGATATCCTTTTTTTCTAGTTAATTTCAGTTTACTGCAATGTGACTTGAGTCTACTAGAAACTACAACAGCTAAATGTCATCGGTTAGATGTTAGGCGTTATGCAAATAATTAAAATATGTTAGAGAGGTATGAGAAAAGAGTGAATTCATAAAGCAAAGATGAAATGCTCTGTCATTTCTAGCCGGGAAGCAAAGGCCAAGATAAAGTCAGAAGTATAGGAGATGTGGGGAGGGAATGCCTATGAAAGATAAAGGGCAGTGGGAACAGGAAAAGGCAGAGAGAGTCTTCAGTCTGTGATGCAGGTCTGGCAGCTTCGAAAGGAGAGGAGGAAGGAAAGAAGGTGGAAATAAGCACTTCAGACTGCAGTGAAGTCTGAGAAAGTCTCAGCCAGCCCACTGGGGTATCACAACTGGCAGAATGACCGGGCTCTATCAGCCCATCGTGCTCTGTCACTGCCTGGGAGCCTCCAGTGAGAGAGGGCTGGGGCTGAATATTGCCCTGATTCAATGTTGCGTCTGTCAGTTACCCGCACTCCTCCCAGCAGGTTCTTGAAGGGAGGTCTGAGGGGTGCACCTCCGTGGTGGCCACAGATGGTCTATAGAATGAGGCAATCAGAGAAGAACAAAGAGCTCTCAGAGACAAAAAGAGTGATTACTGAAGCTAGACATTCAACTGAAGGATTGAGAATTAAAGTTGAGAAAATCTCTCAAAATGTAGAATGAGTCAAAGAGATAGAAATACGTAAAATTTTTAAAATGAGACATTAGAAGAGCGATCCAAGAAAGCCATTACCCTATTAATCGGAATCACAGGGGAAATGAAAGAGATAAGAAAAAATATATCACGAAGAGAAGAGAAATTCCTGGAACTGAAAACTAGGTACAATGTTCAGCACAATGAATTTTAAAAATACCTTCACCTGGATACAACTACATAAAATCACCCAACACTTAAAAAAAAAATCCCCAAAGCTTTCAGAGAGATACCATAGTTCACCTGTGAAGAAAGGAGAATCACAGAATGTCATCAGACTTATAAAGAATTATGCTGGGCCCTACCCGGTTTGGCTCAGTGAATAGAGCACTGGCCTGTGAACGGAAGGGTCCCAGGTTTGATTCTGGTCAGGGGTACATGCCTGGGTTGCAGGCTTGTCCAATGTGCAGGAAGCAGCCAATCAATGATTCCATCTCATCACTGATGTTTCTACCTCTCTCTTCCTCTCTGAAATCAATAAAAAATATATATATTTTTTAAAAAGAATTATGCTGGATGCTAGACAACAAAAGGTGGAGTGGTTTAAAGACATTAAAGAAAGTGATTTTCATTCTAAAACTCTCTACCTGGTCAATAATGAGAGAAGATTAAAGCATGAAAGCATTTTTTCAAAATGTCATTTACAAGCAACTTGCCTTAGTCACTAGAGGAGGTGATCAAGCACAATTGGAATAAAAAAGAAGCCCTAGCCGGGTTGGCTCGGTGGATAGAGCATCAGCCTGCGGACTGAAGGGTCCCAGGTTCGATTCCAGTCAAGGGCATGTACCTTGGTTGCGGGCACATCCCCAGTAGGAGGTGTGCAGAAGGCAGCTGATCGATGTTTCTCTCTCATCGATGTTTCTAGCTCTCTATCCCTCTCCCTTCCTCTCTGTAAAAAATCAATAAAATATATTTTTTTAAAAAGAAAAAGGAAGACAAGAGTCAAGAAACAGTTAATTCAACCAACTCAAACAATGATGGGGATTTTCAGGATGTTATTTACAGCAGATCTAGAAAACCTCAGTCCAGGCTGGAGTAAGAGGCCACAAAGGACCAGGAGGGAAGTCTCAATGGAATTAAAGGTGTGATTAACACTGATAATAATTGAGGATATAGTAAAATGCTGAAATGCCCCCTCTTCTATCAAATAAGGGAGGTACAAAAAAAGGACTCCAGGAAAAACAAAAACTGTAAGAAAACTTCGGTGCCCTTTCAGGTCAGGCCCTCTGGAGAGATGGCTGTGGGGCAGGGGGCAGAGGTGAATGTGAACGTTGGCAAGCTGAAACTAAGCAAAACTGAGCCAAACAGAAGCACACAGCTGGCACTTCTGGCATCTGGAAGCTGAGAAGAAAGAAGCAGAGAAGAAGGCCAAGCAGGAGCTCAGTGAGAAAGAACTAAGCCAGGCCAGTGCTGCTGCCACCAGCCACACCACTAACAATGATGTGGGTGCCGAGGAGGAGAGCCTGGACCCAAACCAAAACCAATGATTTCTGCAGCCAAGCAGTCCGCCAACTAAAGGTCAATGGGGAACACCCACACCACACAAGCTCCATGTAGGTGTGTTACTAATTCGCTTCATTCAAGAATACAGCCATCTGCAGCCTGGGGACCACATGGTAGCAGGTGGGATCCATACTAAAGAGCTTTTGGGGGAAAAGTTCATCTCCTATGACTTTGGAGGAGAGGGAGTCAAGTTGCAAGTCATGGACAATTCCAGGAATTACAAATCAGAAAATAAATTTATTCATATCAATAACAAACTGCATTAGGAGACATAATTGGAGTTCAGAGGAGTCCTGGGAAAACCAAGAAGGGTGAGCTGAACATCATTCCCTATAAGGCCACACTGCTGTCTCCTTGCTTGCATATGTTACCTCATCTTCACTTTGGCCTCAAAGACAAAGAAACACAATATTGTCAGAGATACTTGGACTTGATCCTGAATGACTTAGTGAGGCAGAAATTAATCATCTGCTCTAAGATCATCACATGTATAAGTTTCTTGGATGAGTCAGGATTCCTAGAGATTGGATCTCCCATGATGAGCATCATCCTAGAGGGAGCTGTGGCCATATCTTTTATCACCTACCACATGAGCTGGACCTGAATTTATATATGAGATTTGTTCCAGAATTCCACCAGAAGATGCTCGTTCTTGGTGGCACTTGTCAGGTTTGTGAAATTGGGTGCCAGTTCCGTGATGAAGGAATTGATTTGACTCATGATCCTGAGTTCACCCCCTGTGAGCTCTACATGGTCCACACAGTCTATGAGGAGCTCATGGAAATCATGAAGATGATCTCAGAGACGATAAAGCACATTACAGGCAGTTACAAGGTCACTTACCATCCAGATGGCCCGGAAGACCACGCCTACGAGGTTGACTTCACCCCATTCTCCATAGAATCAGAAATGGACAGGAGTTTCAGAAAGCCCTGGGGAAGAAGCTGCCAGAAACTAACTTCATGGAAAAGCTCTTGACTGCTCTCCACTCAGGCCCCAGCCAGGTTCCTTAATAAGCTTGTTGGGGAGCTTCTGGAAGTGACATGCATCAATCTCACAGATAATGAACCCTTTGGCCAAATACCACTGCTCTAAAGAGGCTCTAGTAAGCACTATGAGTTGTTTGTCAGGGAGAAGGACATATGCAATGCCTACCCTAAGCTGCATCACCCTATGTAGCAGTGGCAGCTTTCTGAAGAATAGGCCAAGGCCAAGGCCACTGGTAATAATGAGGCCATGTTCATAGATGAAAACTTCTGCAGTGCCCTGGACTATACCTGGGGCATGAACATTAATGGGCCTAATCACCATGTTTCTCACAGACTCCAACAGCATCAAGGAAGTACTCCTGTTTTCTGACATTAAACCCGAAAACTAGCAGGAAAATGTAGCAACTACTGATGCGTTGGAAAGCACATAGCTGGCACCTCCTTCTAGAAAATCATTGCAAGTCACATAACTCACGCATCTTTGCACTTCTGCAAAAGATCAAGGACTGCAAGGAAATCCTTGTTTTACTTTCATAACAAGCTACTTTGTTAATATTAATAATAGGAAGGGAGAAAAGGGGAGGCCAGACACTATAAGCACAGTTATCTGGGCAGCTTCACCAGGACCCTGCAGCTTTACAGGAAGGGGTCCAACAAAGGGAAGATGGGCGCATGTACAGTGAAGTTGGAGTGACATAGGGAAGGTGCTTGTATGTCAGTCTAACCTGGGGAAAAGGTACTTGGCGAGAGGAGTGGAGCCAATGCAAGCATGCAAAAATTTGGGAATCCATAATCCCATAATCCCAACACAAAGAAGTTCTCTTTTGTTCCTCTTGCTTCACTCCTGCTTCCTTGAACCTGACAATGCTCCTTCCATAGCCAAAAGGCCCTAGAAGCCACATGGACTGCAGCTGGGGACACCAGCTAACCTAGCCTAATGCCGGGCTGGGCTGTGCAAATATAGAGTGGAAACTCTGGGCACTGGCTTTAATCTTAGCCCTGATGCGACAAAATGGGACTTCTTCCATGTTGGGATGGAGGGAGATGGGACCTTGGAGACTCTGGGGTTTAATTCCACAGAAATAAAGCTTCCCAGGATACCTCATCCTCCCATAGGGACCTTGGGAAATTGTTATTCCCGTAGCGCCCCAAGAATCCCACTTTCACCAGCAGCAGGTGGGGACACAGAGGACTCCCCATTGATAACACTTGTATAAACCGTCCATTTGACTATCACCAGAAAAGAGAGAAAAGGAATTAAGAATTCTGTTTACACTCCTTATAACCAAATAAACTGTTTGTCTCTAAAAAATAGAGAAAAGAAGAGAAGAGAAGAGAAAAGAATAATGGGTTGCAATAAGAAGCAAATCCAAATGTGATGTCAATTTAGGCAAATGACAAAGTGGAAAAAAGGAAAGTCTATTTGACTTTGATGCTGGGAACAGTCTCTTTAAAGTAGTTCAAGAAACCTCGTACTGAGCCCATAGAAAGTGAAGAGTAACCTAATGTACTACTTGGCCAAGCAGTAAACTACATTTACATTGTTATACAAATGTAGACACTATTTACTCATTTTTATATTTCACAGTCAATCCACAGACAAAGCAGGCATATAGGTGAAATTTCAGAACAAGTTGTAATTGTTAATAAATATCTAACAAGGTAAAATAACACATAGCTGACAGACAGAATGTGGGGGTGGGGTGATATGTAGAGGAAGGGTAAGGCCATCTTCCAAACTGGAATGATACAAAGTTGGTGGAAACAAATAATTTACGCATATTATTTAATATCACAGAAGTAACTTACTAATGGAAGCATTAAAATAATAAAAATACTAAATATTGGAAAGAGGATGGGAAAGAACAGGTTAATGTGAAATAAATGTTCATTTCTCATGAGTTAATTGATAATGACTATAAATTATAATTATGATACAGAGTTAGAATTATAATAACTGTACTTGTGGAAACAACTAGCCAAAGAATTAAATACAGGGACAATGAAAAGAGATAAAAATAAATCAAGAGCTGGCTGGGAAAATGTCAGTGTTCCTGAGTTCTTCTGCATTATTTGATTTGTACCCAGTACAATTATTGTTTTGATAAAAATTAAAATTAAAAACAAAAAACCCTTAAACCTTGTATTGTTTAAGAAAATAGGGTTTGCCACTTCAGCTACATATTTATATAGTACATGCATCCTAGAAGAGATTTTAAACTCTTTTCTGTTCATCTCCCTTCAGTGGGGCAGAAGATTGTGCAACTAATTTCTTCAATTCCTCCGTTGCCCCCTCTTCCCTCTCCCACTCCAAACTCTCTCTTTAACACACACACACACACACACACACACACACACACAATGCCAGAATGAATAAAAAAATTGGCACAGTTCTTAAGGAGACACAAATATAGTAGTCACCATTTTTAATTGCCTGTCATAATTAAATTATTATTTCATGCCCAAAATAAAACTGTACAGACACTGGCATATTGTGAGCATTAAATTTGTGGTGACATAACAATTAGAGGAGTGTTCTGTAACCACTGATCTGGACATCATCCAGGGCTCAAGCCTGTTCTTTCCCTGGTCCCCTTTTCAGCCCTTCAGGACTCAGAAAAAAAAAAAGCATAGTTTTAATCTCACCTTGGGTCAATAGTCAACGTGGTTAGGGAATCGACTTTAAGCATATAAAAAATGAAAATAATTAGACAGTGAACATCCATAAACACATGACTACCTAGATTCCACCATCAATATTTTAGGGATTTGCTGTATGGCATACCTATCCATCTGTCTGTCCATTCATGTGTTCATTCAATCCCCTGTTTGATAGCATTGTATCTTAATGGCCTAATAAAGATATTTCACAATAAATCCAAATCTTTTATATTAATGTTAATAGGGAACCCATAGACAGATCTCAACAACAACAAAGGGTTGGAATAGGCTCTCTTGGTTAAAGCTTTGAATAGAAGATGTTTTTTAAGAAAGCATTTGTTTCTCACAGAAAGTAACCATCTGTTCTTTCTGACAAGTTCTTTGACTCCTGTCATTTCTAACTATGTCTCTAAAATAGATTTTTCAGAGAACTGCTTATGGACCAATGGGGACGAGTTCTTAGGGAAAAATTCACTGATTGTAGTAACCCACAACCAGAGGAACATGTGGATACAGCACTTCCTAGATGATGATGATGATGATACTAATAGGTTTTGAAAAATGTCCAAAATCTGTTTCACAATTACCACAGAGATTTGAACACCACATCACCAAATCCTGGAGGAGTCTGAGTCTAAAACCCTGAGAGGGAGATTTCTAATTTTGAGACTCAGATAAACATCTCAACTCCTGAGGGCTATTTGAATACCAAGATAATTTACATGCCCTGAGTCACATTCCATTCTTATTGACTAGATTTCACCCTGAGGTTTATGTTTCTGGTTCAAGTTCCTGAATTCAAGCCTCAAGCATTTGGGTTTTTGTTAATTTGTTTACTTGTTGAAAGGCATTGTTGAGGTAGTGCTGGTCAAATTTTAGGTGTAAGGTAATGAACCAGAAGCAACCTAACAGCCATTTTTGAAGTGTAAACACAAGTAGTTTACATCCACTTCTAAAATAGGGAGCAACTATCCTTGGTGCCATTTGTCAGTGTCCTGGCATGAGATTTCATTTGTGCAATACATCTTGATGGTAAATAGGGATGGAAGAGTGTGTTTTGGGAGAACCGGGGAAGGTGGAATTAGCAAGTGGTTTGAGAAAACTTGTTTTAAAAAAGGAGACAGGAATAATACTGCCAGGAAGGGAGAAAAGGCCTACTATGCAAAGAGAATTGGAACATAAACAGAATCCCGCGACAAAAAGACAAAGATGAAAAGTAGGAGAGAAGTGTGAGCATCACCTACGTTAATATAGACTAAATGGAGAAGAGACATCTCTGAATTCAGCTAGGAAATGCTCAAGTAACCAGGTGGTGTCTGCTCAGATCTGGCCTGGGTGGTAGGGTATGATAAAAATGAGATGGGTGCTAGGGACTGGTAAAATATCTCTGGAGAAGCTAATCTGACCCACAGCTCTAAGGATGGACCCTCATTTGCTTATGCCCATCAGCACAACCCATCACCTTGGCCACAGTCAGTGGTTCAGGGATGGCCTTGTGGTCCTGGAGAAACAAGTACTCTCTCCTGGATGGTATACTCTATGGTTGTGAAGCTTGGAAATGCTACAGCCATGTTGACACCATGAAGGAATCAGTCTTAGCCATGGAAGGCAGAAAAATCAGATCCTTGAGGATAACACTGAAACACTGGATCAACCCCCTCTGAAACTTAAATGACCCGGTACTTAACAAATTTGACTTCATCATTAAATAGCTACAAATTGATAATGGTGTTGTCGTAGCCCAGAAAGCATCACTAGCCTACCTAATAGTACAGAATTACCCCTTATTAGAAAATCATACTTTATCACATCCTCTGACACATAGACATAGGGATGAAGAAAACAAATCTCATTTCACTCAACACATATTCTTGCTAAAAACCAAAGTTAGAAGCAAAGATATCACATGTTTGTGTTAGCAGAGTGGTGGAGGTGGAGATGGTGGTGGTGGTGGTGGTGGTGGTAGTGCAGTTGTGGCCATGAGAGGTAAGGAGGAGTTGAACTTGAAGTACAAAATTATATGGAGTATATCTCTCCCATTCACCATCTGTGACAGAGATAAAATACCTGAGCATGTAGGAACAGTGATCAGCAAACAGGTTTCTTCATATTTTCTCAGCTGTTCTTTCAAATTTGTTCTGTTTCTCACAGCCAGCAGCTCACATGAGGGGAGAAATGGTACTTCTCTTCCGATTTTTCAGGGAAAAGAGCTACCTAAAAGGGAAAATAATATCCAATAGTGTAATATTAGAATTCTGATCTGATATTGACTTTTCTGAGGAACCACTGTATCCCCAAATAATTTCTTTACAGTATTGGTAAATAACTCTCTCATTTCCTATGTGGAGATAATAAACCACCACAGTCTTATTGAGATGCTCAGAAAGTCTGCTAATATAAACTATTTGAGAAATACTCAGGTACTAGCAGAGAGAAGAAATTACAGCCAAAAGAAATAAAAGCAGCCATTTCCTTAGTATTTATTTCCAGGGTTGTGTGCCAGGCCAGTGTATAAATTGTCAGTGAGTAGCACCCAGGAGTCCTTCCCTGAGAATCCTAAACAAATTTCAGAGATCAAACAAGGCATCATTCTGGTTAGTAAATGAGGTCATAAAGTGGTTACACCGATTTCCAAGCAACCATTGTGTGTAGGAAGATTTTTTTTTTCTTTATGAACTAAACACATTAACTTTTATAGAAGCTGATTTTCTTCTGAGAGCAGTAGTGTATCTCATTCATCAAGACCGTGTGTGTGTGTGTGTGTGTGTGTGTGTGTGTGTGTGTGTGTGTGTTACCGGGAGGCAGAGAGTTAATAAATATGGTGCAAGTTAAAAAAGAGTGGTTCACCTCTGGAGAGGAATAAATGAGAAGTTACAGAAAGGGAGCAGCTTCCTTAATGCCTGTGCCCTGTGGCCAGATCCCTAGGGCTACTCAGACACATGAGTATGAAAACAGAAAGGTCAGGGATTAGCCTCCAAGTACATATCCAGTGACTTCTGGGGCTTAGCCGAGGAGAACATGGGTCAAGGCTATCATCGAAGTCATTTGTGCACCAAGTACATCAAGAGGTAAATGAGAGAGTCTCTGCTCTCCTGAGATTTACACTCTATTTAGGAAGACAGATCATGCACAAGAGAGGTGGGATAGCACGCCTGATACTATGAGACAGGGCTGAGGGCGCTACAGCGCTGATACTGCTGCTCAGAGGATTACAGTGAGCTTGGGTAGTTGGGGAGAAAGAGGTGATTTTGAGCTGGGCTTTGCAGAGAGAGTAGTGCTAAATGGTTGGGTGGGTGAAAATGTGTAAAGGGGAGTCAGAGAGGTAAGAAGTAAAAGACGGATTCTGGGAAATCCATGGACCCCTTGCATGCCCACAAACTATTCCCTCATCTCTCCTTTTTAAGCAACGGTGTTGTGTGTAAAGGAAGATGAATAAGACCAAGTGCCAAGGAGGCCTTCTAGATATCCCTCACTACAACATTTTCTATTGTAGTGCTGGCTTTCTATGACTTCTTTGTGTACAATTACTTTCTCAATGTAGAAGATATGAAGAAAGGAACCATTGGCTCCAATCATGACAGTCCTTAGCAAACTGAAACGCAACAGCAGTCCTCCAGAACTTCAGAATAATAGTGACGTCCTCATGTGAGATCAGCAACCACTTCAGGCACAAGATGAAAATTTTTTTTAAGTTTTCTGGAGATCTGCTTAGGAAGAAATTTCAGGCCAAGAGTTAAATTAAGAAACTAGTCATTGAGCACTGGGACAAATCCATTTATGTCGATTTCTGCATCATCTGCCATATTGCCAACAGAGGCCTCAATGCCATCATGTGGATGGAAGGGAAAAAATGATAATATGGGAAATGATGACTACATCTGCTGTAAGTGTCAATGATCCTGGAGATCTTTCCTGGAATTGCTGAATGGTTTCCATATTCTTAATGAGCAACACCTCTTTGGAAGGCGGTAGTGATGTCATGTGGACTGCAGAGTCCTGTTAAACATGAGCTCAACATCAACTCAACTGCCTTTTAAGGTAATAATTTCATCACTTCAAATGCTCAAGCCACGTGTACAAAGCGTAAGACATGCTCTTATCCTATTTATTTCCTTCCAACCTCTGCTACCTCCCATCCTAGAGAGTGGCCCTACCATTTATCCTATCCAGTGACCTAAGCCAATAACCCAGACTCCTCTTTTTGTTTTCTCACTGCAATTCCCACTCGTTTCACTACTACTCTCTTAGTAGTTTTCCTGTCTGTCCCTTGCATCCCCTTCCTATTGCTACTGCCTCTGATCAGGTTCACACCATTATGCAACTAGAATGTTACAAGTATCCTAACTGGTCTCCTTTGCTCTTCTACAACCTATTCCCCATACTGAATGAGGAGTCATCACTCAAAAGAAATTCTGTTCTTGTGACTCTCCTAATTTAAATCTTTCCCTGCTTCCAGGGCAGAGTTCAAACAATTCAGCTGGCAGAGACAAGTCCTGAAGATCTACCTCATGAACCTTCTCCTCTACCACACCCTCATTTCTTATCCAGCCAGGATGAAGTATTTTCACGATCTCTGAACACACACCTCTCCTTCCTGCTTCTACATCTTTGCCCAGGCTTCCAAATGTTCTCTTTGTGACCAGGTCTACTTGGGCCACAAAGCTCACCTTTGAAGGCTCAGCTTAAGAATTATCTAGAAAGTCTTTCCTGTCCGCTCCCTTAAGAAGAATCATTTCTAATTCAGGGCTCTCTTGAAACCTGCATGGTATTCTGGTATCACACACCTATTGTGCTTCCTGGATTCCCTCTCAGGCTGAAGACGGGGATGAAGATGCCACAGGCATCCCTGTGTTGGATTCATATTTGTACTGCCAACTGGCCCCATGTTAGGCTCTGCCAAAGGGAGTGCTAGAAAGAAGCTGCAAGCCTGGAGGAGGAAGGGACTTGCCTCTTCCTGTCTGCTGCTGTTGGCTTCTTGTCTGCTTCCTGTTCCTGTGAGCAGAGCTCCAACAACTCTTCACCCTACTGCAGTAGCAGCTGAATCCAGCTTGAAATTTCTCCAGCCCTTCGGAATTGGCCTTCTTGTGCCCCACAAAGAGACTACAGCATGGGCCAGCACCCCTCCTCAAGCTCTGGGTCCCAGCCCTAGGGGCTCCTCCTCCAAGCTTCTACGTTTTAGTAATTCTAACTTCTTTTCTTGTTCCTACATAGAGGTGGAAGCTGCTTCCTGCAGTTGCCTACCTCATGATGCTGTAGAGTTCTCTTTTTACATTTTTATTTACCTAGCTAACAGCTACATCTGGTTAGCAATTCTTCAGATTAAATTTACTCTGTGTAAATAACTGGTGTGGTTTTCAATTTCTGACCGCACCCTGACTAACACAGAACCAGAGAAGTCCTTTAGCATGTGGGTTTCTAATTCAGATTTCTTCCCATAAAAATCCTGAGGGATTAAAAAATACTTTGCGATGTAAAATCCATTCCAAAAAGTTTACTTCCAAAGCATGCACTGGGTTTATGTTCTGTAGGTAACTTTATTGAGGACACCCTCACTGACCTTCCATTTGACATCACTGTTTAGCAGGTCTCCTGGCTAATTAATGTCAGCTACTTCCTCCAGGGCCGCAAAGAAGCCCTTTGTGACTATTCCCAACCTAAACCAACCGCATCTTGCTTCCCATTCCAGTCCCCTTCTGACTGGGCCCACCCTCCTGAGTATCCGACCATGTTCGCCATTTGCATACATCTTCTGCTCTTTCCTGCCCCAGCCTGAGAGCAGGATCATTTCATCTGCTTCTGAGAACCTCCACCCCACAGCTCAGTAAATGGTACACAAATAAGAAATGAAGGAATGAAGTGAATAATCAGGGAAGAGGAAAACCCACTGCTCTGAGTCAACACTGTTGATTGGGTGGGAGGCCTTGGGCACAACAGCACTTGAAAAACATTGCTGATCACGCACCAGTATAATTCATGACCCTGGTTTCTTGTGAATGCCTCTGCCTGTTTGGCTCTTGTTATCTGGATCTAGGTCTCTTATAGGAAACATTATTTTAATGCCTATGCAACAGTGATGGAAGCAGTCATTAGCAGGAAGAGCATGAGTTCGGAGGCGGAAAAACCTAGGTATAAATTTTGAATCCACCACCCACTACCTATATGACCTTGGGTAAGTTATTTTACCTCTCAGAGCCTCAATATCCCATCTGTATACTGGAGTTATAATGGTAACAGTAAACACTTATTAGGTGTGATAGGCCAGATATGTTCTGAGTGTTGTACATATATCTAATTTAATCCTATTATATTAGCTATTTACTATTATCACCCCCTTTTAGAGACAAGGTGAACAGTTTCAGAGGTTAAACAGCTTGTCTAAGATCACCCAGCTAGGGGTTCTCAGGGTCCAGGTGGAGAGCCAGGCAGTCTGGCTCCAGAGCCCAGCTTCCTAACCATCTGCTCTATTGCCTTTTTCCTTTCCTGATTCCCAGAAATCTCACTCACTGAGCTAATATATGTTGAGGGCGTGGCCCATCTAAGCACAGCATATAAGGAGCGAATCTGGCACCCGGGAAAGGAATTCAGAAAGAGCTTGCATTCAGTGGTGTGGGCTCAGATTAGATTTACCATTGAAATGACCTGGCTGCTACGACTGTTATTCTTGTGATGAACAATTTGGCAAAAGCCTCTGCCTCAAATAGTAGTAGCACATTTCCCTGCCACCCTTCGTGGACAGCTTGGTGAAAGGTATTTGGTTCTGTAATGTTTTTTCCGTGTTGCTAAGGAAAAGGTGCTGTCATCAGATAAAAGGCATGAGATGAACATGGAGCCACATAACGCCACTAAAACCAGCCACTAAGCGAGCACACATGATCTGTTTACCCTACTTTGGGCTTCTTCCCCATGCCCATCATTACCTGAGTATATAACATATTTACTCACTAATGTGTTGTCAATCCCACAAAAAATATTGGCTCCAAAGGGCCAAAACTTTGTGCTTCTTTCCCTTTGCCTAAAACAGTGTCCTGCTCAGCGAGGATTCTGCTAAGTGCTTGTTGAACGAACAATGGGTTACGTCTTCAGTACCATTGTCCCGCAAATACAGATTCTTCTGCTATGTGCATGCCGATGGCTGACGGGAATGGAGGATCTAATCCTCAAATGTAACTAAGCAGGTCCAGACACAGGGCAGAATCAGGGCTGGAACTTCCTTCGCTGCTGGAGTTCAGGATGCAGTGTCAGATACACCAGCCAGACAGGATCTCAGAGGCCACAATGTTTGAGGACGGAGCCCAATGAGGCAGGGAGGTGGTGTTGGTGTCAGCACTTCGGCCGATTTGAGAAATTCCCTTCAGCATTTAGTGCCGGAAAAAACATCGTCTCTTTCAAAAAACCTCCATGCTGTCCTTTTTTTGCTTTGGCTGCTTGGAAGCTTAGAGCCAAACTTACTGCTCAGTAATAGTACTGGTGTAGGCCTAGGCTATGGTTCTAGAATCGTGCTATGTTAATACATTTATATCTTTTTCTTTTATTACATATGAAACTTAGAAGGTAGACTATAAATGTAAATATCCAAATAAAGAATTCAGAGAAAACCAGGCACAGCAGGCCAAGCTGGTGACCCCAGAAGAACCCTCCCTCTCCTAGTGCCCTGCATGGCATTCTTCTGTCCCTTCCTGCACGCCCCCTGCCTCCAAATCCTGCCCATAGCTCCAATGGCAATGAATGTTCTCATTTGTCTCCTTCCAACTCCTTTTCTGTCACCTACACCAGCCACATCCAGTGAATCTTTTCCTGTGCTCTTCTACCTACGCTGCATAGGACTCCCGCCTGCCCACAGAGAAAATCCATTGAGCTTCATAAACTCTCCAGCCACATTCTGTGCCATGCCCCGTTCAAATTGATGTTCAGTCAATGTGATTCTGTTTATAAAAATATATGGCATGCCTACTACATGACTACATGCCTGGCCTCAGTCCTGGGGTGATGGAGCTGTAAAGCTTAGCGCCCTCTGAGAAGTCCCCTGACACCCTCGAGTTAATCACTTCTCCCTATAACCTACCTATGCACCCCATTTATTCATCTATTACTTTGCTCCAATCCACACTGTTGAATGGGAACTTGCTTAGCTGGATGGTTTGTTTCCTCTGCTTGACTCTGAGTTCCTGGAAGCAGGAAACATCATCTATTCACTCTGTCTTCAGGGCAGAGGTGGGCACACAGTGGGTGCTGATATAGCTATATGTGTGTAAATAATATTTTTTTAATTGAGGAAAGTCAGGACACAAGAAGCAGAAATAGCACCCAGAACAGAGCCTTTCACGTAGCATGTGTTCACTAAGTCCTTGTTTACTGGAAGAGAAAATGAGGTTCAGAGATACCCAGTATCTGGTAAAAAAAAAAAAAAAAAAAAAAAGGAGAAAGTGGCAGATGGGATACACGAGCGCCGAATGTACGCATGTGAAGGACCACATGGTTGGGAAGCAGTTGTAGGGACTGGACCTTTGGATGCGTGTATTTAGTTTTATTCAATAAATGTTTCTTGAACATCAGCTGTAAGTAGGAAGGTGAGCAGCTGAGGTTTGAGCAGCAGGGCATGTTGTACTGCGTATCTGTGAAGCACTATTGCATGAAAGGTGGGGACACTGGAACCAGACAAACCCTGGTTCAAGTCCCAATCTCAACTCCACCACTTACCAGCTGCACAACTTTGGGCAAGTTACTTAACCTTTCTGAGCCTCAGTTGTTTATATAAAATAAGAATAAAAAATACCTAACTCACAGGTTATTATGAGTTTAAAATGAGACAATTTATGGAAAGGATGCTATAAATATTAGTTACCAAAACAAATGGCCAAATAGAATATCAAAGCTATGTTCCAGATTTATCTAAGGGCCACAACTCCATGTAAGTACAAAGATATTCACCGAACCCCCAAATGTTTAAGGTGACCCATATGAAATGACCAACATTCACCTGTTCTTGACTTACATTACTCAGCACTGCAGAGTAGTGTGAAAAAGAACTTTCCAGACACTGAGCTGCCCAAGAAGATATGGTATTTCTGTAAGTTTGAAAACCACTGGACTAGAGGACGTGATATTCCAACTCTTATCTTGCTTTCTAGTTTCTAGACTGTTCATCCTCAAGGGCCGGGATTGTGCTCAGTTTGTTCTTGTAATGCTAAGGAACTTAGTAATGGTCTGCTGGGGCGATGGACTGGCACATCCCAGGCCATCTACCTGACAGGGCACAAAGGGCAGCAAATCCTCACATTATAATAACTATGGATAATCATAGTACCTGCGTGCCTAATGGGTTCTGTGTCTTTCAATCAGCTTGAGACGTTAGGGGTATAACTGACATAGCTGAGTCTAAAAATATCATCCAGATTTGTAGAGCATGCTTTCTATACAATATTCAGTATCTCATTGGACCCTGCATCATACAGAAGGTGGGTATTATCAGTCTCATTTTAATGAGGACTCAGAGCTCAGAGATGTTAAGGACGCAAAGTCCACACAGTTTGTCAGAAGCAGGCAGCAATTCCAGCTTCTGAGTTCTGTCCTTGACCTTGTATAAGTTTCTTCTCATGAACACTCACAGAAAGCCATGTCCACAAGGGGAGCAGGAGGGAGGAGCAGAGGTGGAGAACGAGGTGGGATCTGTCTCATTCAGCAGCATTCTCAGGTGTGCACATTGATCTCAGGCTGCTCTGCACATGCGTCCTTGCTCTCCAGGTAGTGCATCCCTCCATGCCCCTGCTGGTCTCAAGGGCTACAGAACAGAGGATGAGAGGTGCGCTCTGGCCAGAACCAGCAGGAGGACTGGGTGGAGGCAGGCAAGATGATCTTACTGATTCGGTCTGCCTCCTAAATCTTAACCAGATCTTCTTTTAGCTACTAACTTCATTCCCTGTGTGGCTGCCACAGCCACACATGGCCCCTGGCTTAGAAATGCTACATATGCTCCCCCTAATTGCTATGTGACGCGTCGTCTCACAGCTACGATAGCAGCACTTTGGGGGCTGTCTCTGAAGAGCAAAAGGCAGATGACAAGAGAGCTTTTGTCTTTCATATGCCATCTAGACCGTGATATGCCCAATGGACAAGCCAGGCGTCAGTGGGTCTCTTCCTTCAGTGAGAGATGTGACATGTGTCAGGGAAACGAGCTGGCTCCTGCTTCATGTCGAAAACTTGCTTCTTGCCCAGTATCTGGGATAGCTACCAAGGGGCTCATTTTGTCTTCTAATACACAAAGGTTAGGCAAATCCCCCAAAGCTGACCCAAGACAGCAGTCCTTCTCCTCCAGGCAGCTGGGTAGTAACGAGCCTGGTCTCAGCTTGACACCGAATTCACCCTGTGGCCTCAAGCAATTGCTCAACCTCTCTATACCTCTGCTTCCGGGATTGTAAGATGACAGTTCTGGAGTTTGTTAATAGTCAATAAATTGTGCTACACATCAATAAATATTAATCAAAGCCAACAATGATGATGGTTTTGCAAAATATAACAGTGTCCTGGGAAGAAAAGCTTCTCTGATTCTTCTGAGTAATTCCCATAAAGTTGGGCTGGCGCCCAGATATTATGAAATTGTGACACAAAGAGACTGGTATTTGCAGCTTATTCTCTTACTAGCTCATCCTGCTTTATTTATATTTAGATGGCTGTCTAAGGGGATGCCATCAACATCCCATTCGTCACAACTGGGACAAGGTGTCTCTATGTCAGGATGTGTTGTTCATCTGTAGTATCAATATAGGCAATACCAGCATGACCCTCTGACTGGGATGCCAGAGGAATGGCTTCATCCCAGCAGGAGATGCAGCGGATCAGACACAGACTGGGAGCTCCCCAGTCAAAGGTACTAGTGAACCCCAGAGGCTGAAGGTCAGGTTCTGACAAATTAAGGCAGAGTTATGTTCCTTGAGGAGAGACATATTCAAAAGACATATTCAAAGCCTTGTGTGCTCAGTTTTCTTAAAGTTCAAGACCATCTATTGCTGCTGCATTTAAATTAAGGAATTTTTCCTGAGGTTGAAGCTAGTCATGCATTCAATAATCTTTTACTGAGCACATCGCAGGCGCTGTGAGCACTTCTCTCCTCAGCCCTGGCGATGTTAAGGATGAAAAAGACACGATGCCTGAGAATACAGTCCAGTCAGGAGGACCGAGCAGAGAGACAGGCTCAGCACTGAGCAGCACGAGCTGAGGAGGGGTAGGTCCAGGGTGCCGTGGAGACAGCAGGGCGTCTCAATGCGGCAGGAGAAATGACTTCTGGTTAAAGGTAACCGGCTAGCCACACATCGTCAACTTCTCTCTCTCTCAAGAGATTATAACCAACAATTACAGTGGAGTAACATTGTGAGGATAAATCCATAAAAAAGGGAGAAGTGCCTTAAGACAAGAGACTTGACAAATCTATGAAAGAAAGAAAGTGGATGGAGGAGAGGCACTCGGGAATAGGAAAAGGAGGTGACAAGCGGGGAAGGGTGGGAGAGGGTGCCACCGAGAAGCGAGGCTCAGCAAGGCTCAGAAGTGAGGACTCAGGCCTGACAGACGTGAGCGCAGGAGTGTGCCAGGCAGTGGAAAACAGGAGGATTCACTGGAAGCCTTCATAGAGAGCAGTTCCTGAGACACCTTACTTCCCCAGCAGTCGGCAGCTAATATCATCTCCAGAATAAATGAGGGTGTCCTTCAAGGCACTGAATGGCCCCAGAACAGACCTGCACCTTCTAGCATTTAGAAGTCCTACTGATGAAAGCAAGGCTTTCCTCCATCACCCTGAGGTGGTGGAGTGTGTGCAGGGGGCATTTTGTGTCGTCTGGGAGACAATCCCTTGGGGGAGGTGCTACTGGCATGTGGAGGGGAGAGGTCAGAGATGTTGCTAAACATCCTACAATGTGTAGGCAAGACCCACACAGCAGAGTTCTCTGGCCCAAAATGCCGTCTGTGCCGAGTTCGAGAAACCCTGCTGTAACAAAGCCCTCCAGCTTACCAACCCCACTTCCACAAGCCCCACACGATGCTCCACAACCATGTCAGCAAGAACCTACTGATCAAGTGCCTGGCCAGGGTGGGGCTGTGCGAGATGCTTCCTGGCACACCCATGACAGTCACTGGGAGCATGGGTAGATGGGGTGCTTCCATGTTGTCTGGAAATCTCTGAGGCAGTACCACGGTTTTTTAAAAAGAAGGAAAAGAAAGCATGAGAATTAGGACAGAGCAAAGAAAACGGCTCCTGTTACAGGTGACCAAGGGTTGACCACAGTACCCTTGATGGCCAGCAGAGGGAAGCTGGGGCAACAGAGCTGGAGGCAGGGAATTTCTGCCCTCCAAGGAGGCAATTCCAGTGACGAGCATTCCATATCAGAAGTTGAGAGTTCAGCTGGAATTAAAAGCAGGAGATAAAGAATGCATTTGCTCACAGACTCCAGGACAACGCAATTTCACGTGGTTGAGAGGTGAGACCATGGAAGAACTGGGAACCCGGGATGACCAGTCAGCTAGGGCATGGGGCTGGGGTGGGAGAACCCAAACCATTGACAGGAACTGGGCTCACCAAGAGCAAGAGAGACTAAGCCTCTGAAATGCTGTCAGGTGGCACCTGGGTGTTGACGGTGCTCGGCTCCTCCTCGAATTGGCCTCTCCACTGCTCCTGCCAGGCCCCGTTGTGTGGCAGAGGATGGCCTGCAGTGATGGGTGTGCATCTGGAAGAGGTGAACTCAGAGCTGGTGGAAAGCAGAAAACTGGTTTCTGGTGCATTTAGGCTATTCCGTGTGGGGTTCCTGCCAACCCATCCCAGGATGGCCTGCAAACCCAGCACTGCAGGCCGGTGTGTTTCGACTGCACAAACCTCCTTTACAAATCACTCTATAGGTACTTCTTGCTTATAGAAATAAAGCAATATATACAAGTTAAGACTCCTCCAGGGGAGTTTTCAGGAAAGGCCTAGAGGTATTCTGGGACAACAAAAGTAAAATTCTGACCATCAACAAGCAAACAGGGCCACCTCCCAATATTCACTTTTATCATCACTGATGGTAGTTCCTCCAAGTTTATTTACTGGAAGTATGAAACAGAATCAAGTCTGAACATCTCAGAAATCTTACAGGTTGAAAGCCCTGGAATTTGGACTGAAGCTGGTATAACCTCGACCATGATTATAAGACACAAAATGCTGACTTATTCTACATTTTGAACACAAAATTCAAGTGTTTTTAAAAAGCACTTTTTTTGGCCTGATATCTATCAGAACCAGAAGTAAATAAGCCTTCATGCCAAAAAAAAAAAGTGGGGAATGGAACTACATGTTATTTAAGTGCTGGGCACTGTGCTAAGTGATTTATTTGTTCCAGCATTTAATGCTCAGAACAGCCATTTGAGTTAGGATTATTGTGCTACTTTACAGATGAATAAACCACGGTTTTAAGTTATTATTGTAATAACCCAACAGGTTCATATTAACCATTTGTACACCATAAGTGCCTATAGATGCAAGGGGCGGACCTTTTTAACTCAAAATATCGTGGTAGTTAACTGGTTAAGTGCCTTCTATGTCAACTGAACTATACTGTGGGGGAAATAAATGGAATGACAGACTCTCCCCCGTCTGTAAGGACATAGGTATGTACACTGACAACTGCACACTAGAAACACTATAATGAAAGTGGGAGACTTGCCCAAAGGAGTCAAAGACAATGTCGTACTGAGGTGACACCAGGAACTGGGGTTTTGCAGTCCTCCCACCTACCTGATACTGTATGCCTATACTGTTGCAAAGTGGTATCTCCAATTCCCATGGAAACTCCCTGCTGGGTAATTAGAGCCCAGTTTATAAATTTAAAATAGGTAGAGCTTGGTATCCTCTGATGCATACCTGTGTCTACTTCCTGCTGGTAAAGTTCTGTGGCAAATCAAGAACCTTTTGGGGATCCTCAAGATGGGACAAGACAGATAAAACATCTGACCAGATGGATGTCACCACTGTTCTTATCCAGCAGCTACATTCACCTGAAACACAACATGAGCAACTGAGCCCCCCACCTCTCCTACCTGCCCTGAACTCTGCCCCTTGGCTGGTGGTTCTCAGACCAGCCCCGCGCAGATACTCGAGTGGCCTTGTCTGCGCCTCCTCATTGGAGTCCATTTTTAAGGGACAGTCAAGGAAGAGAAGCTAACATCAGTGAAAAGGGCTGTTAGTTCCATGATGACAGGGTCTCTGTTAAGATTTTTCCAATGATCAACATTCCTGTTCAAACATCAGAGGAAACTGTGAAAAAGAAGATTGTAGTCCTGGGTGTTCCATGGTAACAACTGCTGCCACCACAAAGTCAAATCACCATTGTTTCATTAGCCAGAACAATATTTATGGTTGCAGCCCATGTCAAATTAGTGCTCTAATTTCTTTTAAAGACTTAAGCCAAGTATCACCAGTGAAGACATCAGTGCAGAGGCAGCAGCTATGTGGGTAAGGTGGCTCATCGACTTGTGGCTACAAAAATAAGGAAAAACTAAACTCCCCCTGGCTTGCTTGGAGACCTTACAGAATATTAATGTAATGGGTTCATAACAGGCAATAACCCTCATTTTAATTAGAATCCCACACTTAAGATGGAAAAGATCTATTAGGTCACCTGGCCTATCACATTCCCCATCCCCTCTTCAATGCAGAATGGTTCCCTGGGGTCTGCTCACAAATGCATGGCTCAGTCTAAATTTAAATGACTGCAGCTATGAGGTTTATGTCATTTCCATGGGAAACTATTACTCAGTCTAATGGATTTCACCATGATTTTCCCCCCCAGAGATTCAGCCCAAATTTCTCTTTGCTTGAGTTTGTCACATTTGTCCACATTTTATACACTCAGATTCAGAAAAATCACAAAAATGACAATGAGAATAGAGACCAAGTCTCTATTTTCTACTCATTCATAATAAAGATAGGGATGTTGGCCCAGATTACTTCCTCAGTTTCACATTTACAGCTGAGCTGGGACATTACTAACCCTTTTTACCCATGTAAGATGGTCTCCTTTTCTCATAAAAGGAGTCCACAGACTCACCAGCCTGGGGACCAATTTTTTTAATCCTCACCCAAGAATATGTTTTACCTGATTTTTTTAGAGAGAGGAAGGGGGAGGGAGGGGGAGAGAGAGAGAGAAATATCACTGTGAGAAAGAAATGTCGATCACTGATTGATTGCCTCCTGTATGCGCCCGGACCAGGGATCGAACCTGCAATCTAGGTATGTACCCTGACCGATGATGCACCAACCAACTGAGCAAGCCAACCAGGGTCAGCCTGAGGACGATTTGAGTTCCCATGGTGGTGGTGCATTTGACATGATTCATGCCACTCTGTCTTGTCTGACCCCAAGATAAACAAAGATCTATTTGCCAAGATTTGAGATACTTTCTGTATCTGTTGAACAGAGAAAATCCTTCTGGCTTTTGGGGAGTGGAACCGACGACTTTACCTTCATTAGCACCATTACCTACCCATTAAGCTACTGGTCCATATTACATTTCCTTGGATAACACCCTAGGAATCTTAGAACATCAAGCTGGCTAGGTGGATAAAGAGCTTTGGATCCTGTATGTCATGTATTTCACATATGTGCACATATATGTACAGAGACAGGCAGCGGCATCAGGAGAGGGAAACAAAAGAGAAGCACAGCAGGGCTGCAAAACAACACAGCCCATGTTCACAACCCCCTGTTTATAAAGGCGGACTGAGTCCCGTGCATGGTGGACTGCGGCTCATTTGCACTCCTTAATTAAAGAGGAAGGCCTCCCTGGTGATTTTACTTCCCTGGGTTTGTTTTGGGTTATTATTATTACAATAATATCAGGAAGACAGCAATGCCCTGCTCTCAGAGAGGATCATTCTTCTGAGCACCGCGGGATGCTGGGAAGACACTAATGAATTCAGAGCACAGCTGAGACTGAATTGCAGCTCCTTGCTGTCCTCAAGCAAGGGTCCCTCAATGCAATGCCCCTGAATCATTATACCACATGGCAACTCGGGCTGAGGGAGATGGATGGGAAGGAAATGACTCTCAAAGTGTGATTTAATGATAGAAAGGGCACAGTGTACATATGACTGGGCCTGTATTTCCAATGACAGGCCCATTCATTCTTTCCATCCTCATTTATGACATGCTCTTCTGGAGCCAGGCACTGGGCTAGGTACTAGGGAGAGTTGTCCTGGGCTATTGGAAGGAGCAAGCAGGTCATACATCAGCGATTTAGTAGCAAACAATTATACTTTCACCTTCCTTTGTGTTGGAAATACAATCCGATTTAAAATCTTTTTAAACGGGTTACAAAATTCTATAAAGATGTACAAAGTGAGAGAAAATCACATAATGAACCTTTGTCTGCCCACCATCTAACTTGGTAAAATCTTAACATTTTCCCTATTTGCTTTAGATTTTTTGAAATAGTAAAATATTACAACTATAATTGAAGTCTCCTCTACACACCTCCTCTAAGCCACCCTATAGGCAGCCATCATCCTAAATCTGATGTTAATCATTCCTATTCACATTTTATACTACTCTTCACCTATGGGAATCCATAGATAATAAAGTCCTAAGAAGTAAGACTGGGTTATATGCTTTTTAACTTTTAGAAATGACATTCTATTATGCCTATTCTTCTATAATTTGCTTATTGTCAATCAACATGTTTTTAAAATTTATCCTTTTTAATCCACATCATTCTAGTCCATTCATTTTAATCCCTACATAATATTCCATTGTATGAGTATTCTATAACTTATCCACTCTTGATGGTCATTTAGGTAGTTCTGCCTTTTTCTTGTTTTATGACTGACAATGTTGCAATCAACATTCCTCTATAAATCTCCCATGAAGTGTGATAGAATTTCATTAAATTATATGCCTAAAACTGACTCAAAGTGATTGTAACTAAGTACAAAGTAGTATGAGGGAATTTTCATCTACCCAAATCTTAGCTTATACTTGCTAAGATCAGACTTCAACATTTTGGTCAACATAATGAGAGAGTAATGGTAGCGTATGGTTGTTTTAATTTGTGTTTTATTAGTTACTGGGGAGCTGGAGCATCTTTTCATGTGTTTATTGGCAATTAATGACTATCATCCCACTTAGTCTGTTTTTATTTTGTTTTCTTTCTTATGAGTTGTAGTTCTTTTTAAATTCTGGATACTAGGCCTTTATCAATTATCTGTGTTTCTAATATTTTCACCTACTCTCAGGCTTACATTTAATCTCTGTTTGTGGTATCATTTATTAAGATGAAGTTTTAAATTTAATGTTAGTGTAGTCAGATTTGTAACAGTTTCCCTTATGGTTTTTTCTTTATGTACTGTCTAAGGAATCATTCTCCAACCCTTAAGTCAAAGATGCTTTCCTATACTTTCTTATAAAATTATTACACTTTTGCTTTCAGGTTGAGATTTTTCACGCACTTGAAATTTATTTTTTGTGTGTCGTATGCTTTTATTTTTCTCCATGTGTTGAACTAATTGTCCATCATTTTCCTGCTTTATCATACATTTTATTTACATTTTTATGTAAGTAAAAATATCAAATTTTTTACTTAGGTGTGGGGCTTGCTGTTGTCCAGTTTACTGGCTCACTGTTTTCGTTGTCCTGCACCAGTACCATGCCCCAGAATTGCTGTAACACTGTAAGAGATCCTGGCACCTGGGGAGGGCAGTTTCTCTACTTTGTCCTTTTTCCAACCGCCTCTTGCTATCCCTTGTCCTTTGCTCTTCCATTTACATTGTAAGCTTGCCGGGTGCCATGAGGCAATGACTAGAACAGGCCCTAAACTCTAGACATCTGAGCCAGTCATCTTAGCTCTGACTGCTGTGACGTACTGTGCACGAAGGAAATGCCAGCCATGGGCTTAGTGCTTTATATACATGGACGCATTTAAACCTCACAACATCCCAGGAGGCTGTTACTAATGATTATTACCTTGTAGTTGAAGGGACTGGGGATCGATGAGATTAAGTGACTTGGCCATAGTCCCTGGGTTACCATGATGCTAGCCAGAGTACACCTGAGTAAACCCATTCTAATACTATGCCAGGGCTCACCTGCACCTTCAAAAACTTAAAATAATTTTTTTCACTTACTGACAAAACAAGAAAATCAAAATGAATATCCTCCTCATTTGACCAAAGAAGAAACTAAAGCACAGTCGAGGTACATAATTTGTCTAATAGCCTAACAATGTCCACTGCAGACCAGAACTTACGCCCTCGACCTCCTGTATCAAAGTCCCTTCGTCCACCCCTAATCCTGCCACAGGTTCTTGCCACTGTGCCCTCCCAGGGCAGATGACCGGCATATACACAACCAGAAGGTGACAGTGCCCTGCTCGTCTCCACGGGACGCTGCTCAACCTTCAGTGGGCCATGCGGCCCAGCAGGTGAAAATCGGCTCTGAAGATGAAATGGCGTCTTAGGCCTGTGGTTTCTAGATGGTTAGTGACACTTTCACCTCAAGAACCTGGTAGTGGGAGTGGAGACGGACACAACAAAGGTCTCTCTTACCTGTGCTTGCCCAAGGGGCGCCCATCGCTGTCAAAAATCCGCCTTTCAACTCTCTGCTCTGCAGTCCGCCTTCCGTCATCAGGTGCACCCAACCACACACTGAAAGCAGCACTTTCCATCTGATCCAGTTGGGAAACTGCAGCTGGGAATGAAAAAAAAATGCTGTTTTCAATCCCGGTTGGTTGAATCCCCGGATATGAAACCTACCCCACAGATTCGAAGGGCCAGCTGTATTTAGTGAAAAAAAATCCTCGTCTAAGTGGAACTCCGCAGTTCATACCCATGTTGTCCAAAATTTAACTGTAGTTCAATAATGAAAATACTGGTTAGGAGCTGTCAAGGCGCCAAAGAGAAAAGCTGTTATAAGGAGACACTCACTGGCCCAGGCAGGTGGCTGATGGGCAGACCCCACAGCAGCAGTTTCTCTCATAAATCTTGACTAGGCCACCAGTGTGCTCAGTGACTTTGAGCAAGTCACTCTAGACAGCCTGGTGTCTTCCCTTAGCTGCGAGAGGGAGCTGCATGGGGGTGAGGGCGGGGGCGGGGGCAGGGGCAGGGGGGTAGTTCTTAAGGTGAGGGAATGGGTGTGGTCTGGAAGGAAGAGTGCGATCCTACTAGTGGGCTCTCCCTCTGCCAGGGATCTGGGGACACCTAACCTTCCTGAGGCTCAACGTGAGGAGGTGAGGGGGGCAGTGAAGAAAGCCACAAAATGAACCAAGTGCACTCAGACTCCTCCAAGAATATGAATACTGTGAATGTCTGAGAGCTCCGTCTCCTCCCACTTTTTTCTTTTTCTTCTTTATTTTATTACATATGTATTTTTATCATCAAACTCATTAAACTAAAAAATAACTAAAAATAGTTCATTCATTTCTCCTCCACATCCCCCACCCCTGGCAAACTGTTCTCTGTATCTATGAACTTATGATATTCATATATATATTCCACTTAGAAGAAAGATAATATGGTATTTGTCCTTCTCTGTGTGACTTCTTTCACTTAGCATAATGCCCTCAAGGTCCATCCATGTTGTCAAACCACTTTTTTCTTTCACTCTCTTGTACTGAAAAAAAGCATTGGTAAATCACATAATTTCCTCCCATGTCAGTCCTCCATCTCTAAGGTAATAGTATAGTTCTGCTGGCCCTAAAATGGGGCAACAGATGTGAAGGTTAGCATGAGGTACTATTAAGTTAGCACCTAAAGCAATTAGAGGGAGGTGAGGACGGGAGGTGAGAGTGCTCCTGTGGTCTGGGCCCTCCAGCACAGCTGCAGGGGCTGGGAGAGACTGCAAGCCAGCCCCACACCTCACAGGAATTGCCATGCTGCCTGGAGGCCCCAGGAAGGAGCCTGGCCCAGCCCTGCCCTCTGGAATGAGCCTGTTTCCTACTGGATTTTATATTAATGAGGTAATTACTGTGTGTGTTTATGCACCTGTGCCTTACTAGTCTCAGCTTCTCTGCATTCCTTCTCCAAGCAATGGGGATCCCTCTCCTGAGCTTTCTCTAGAAGGAGGGGATTAAAAGGAAGGAGGGAAAAAGGTTTCCCTTCCTTTAATTTTGGCTTTAACTTCTGACTTTACCTCTGGTTTTAATAGTTACAGTTTTAACCACCATAATAGTAGCTGCTATTTACTATATTTCCAGATTACCTACTAGATCTCAGATAATCTTCAAATGAAGTTTTAAACTATTTAATGTTAGTTATTAATTTCACACACTACAACAGAAGAAACAGAGGCCCTGTCCCAGTTACCCCTGCCTCCCCCTACCCCCCTTAAAAGACAAGCAAGTCCCTGGGACCTGAGCTAGACACCCTTTATGTGACAAATATTTTGCAATGTCCTCTTTACTATTACAAAATGAAATTAACTAAAAATACAACTTCAATACACATGATTTTTAAAAAGGCAATTATCTCAATAAAAAAAAAAACTATTCCAGCTTTTCTAACATGGTCATTAAGGAACTCAACGCAGTGCTTCTGATGCCACCACTGTGATATTCCCAGCATCCTCTAAAGTTGTTTTTAATCAAAGACAATTAAAATTAACAATAAGAATTCTCTAATGCTATTACTTTTTTCTCCTCCAAAAGTAGGAAAATACGGCCTTTTCATCTCAGCACCCTTTCCTGGCAAGCCTGGTTTTGCTGTATAGGTCAGCTCTATGCAGTAACAAACAACCCCGATTCTCAGTGGCTCACAGTGACATCTGTTGCTCACTCGCATCGCTGAAGGCTGTGGGTTGGCTGCTCTGCTCTAGTTTGTGGCTTGACTCCAGGTCCGAGGCTGGCCTGCACCATGTGTTCTTTTCCTTCCGGGCTCCAGGCTGAAGGACCGTGGGGTGTGCTGTTCCCCGGGCAGAGGGCGAGAGCTGAGAGCTGGGGAAGAGCACACCCCACGGTCCTTCAGCCTGGAGCTGGATGACCACAATGCCTCTGAGAGCTTCTGCTCCAAGGATCCACACCGGTCTCACAGCAATGGCCAGGGATGGGGAGTCCTCTCAGAGGGGAGGGAGGTGAATAGTTTCAAACTGATCGGATTCACCAGGGCACTGTGGGCAGTCCTAACAGACTCAAGTAGGCACAGAAAAATGTGTTCACCATCTTTCTTTTTTTAAAATTTTTTTTATTGATTTCAGAGAGGAAGGGAAAGTCAGAGAGAGATGGAAACATCAGTGATGAGAGAGAATCACTGATCGGCTGCCTCCTGTACACCCCCTACTGGGGTTCGAGCCTGCAACCTGATCATGTGCCCTTATTAGGAATGGAACCGTGACTCTGGTTCATAGGTCAATGCTCAACCACTGAGCCACACCAGCTAGGCCACCATCTTTCTTAATACCAAGGGTCACAGATTCAACCACTAAGAGGGTGACAGGAACTGAGGCAAAGTGAGGAGGCACCTCATTTAAAGGAGCAGCCACTGTCAGCCCCAGAACATAGCACAATGTAGAAATGAAAAGCCAAGTCCTTATATTTTCAGAAAGTCGAATAGTTATGTAAAACCTCCTAATTTGTAAAAATTTGGCAACTATTTTAATTTTTTAAAAAATAACATTATTCTGTAGGCCAAATAAAACATCTAACATCCAAATTTGAACCACTGCTTAAAAGGTTTTGTCCTCTGCTGTAGGGAAATTTTAGGGGAGTGGCAAACTGGGTAGGGGCACTGCTGTTCCAGTAAGGGGGTGACAAAGTTTTTTTCTCATGTATTTTGGTGACTCAGAGAAAGTCAGGTTCACCTGGCCAGGGTCACTGAGACTCCATCAGTTGACTCAGGACTCAGGTCACGATCTCACTCATGGCCTTTCGTTTTTCTGTCCTGAGCTTGGCTCTCCGAGCTGTGCCAGCTCCCAGGAGAAGCCTTTCAGGCTGATTGACTTGAAAATTAGAGCTCAGATGGCAAAAGAAGAGGGGAATAATAGGGTGAGAGATTGCACTCATCTGCCTCTTTAAATTTTAATATGGAGTGCGATTTGTTAACAAGGGGGAGGTCCTGCGGTAGGGAGGGACATCAATAATTCAGCAGACGCTGTCAAGCTGCAAATGGCCCCATCATGCTCAGCTGATGCTCCCGGTTGTGACATGGCCTCTTTCAAGTTCCAAGGAATGAGAAAGGATCAGGTTTCAGCTCTGACTTTCCCCACCTCCCAATTCCTAATGGAACTGGAGACCATTGTACTTGAACGCTGTGACTACGTACAGACCCAGAAGCTAAGGGTCCATAATGCTAAGCTGATCACAGGTCAAACACAGAAGTCTCCTGTGTTAATGCTACCTCCCAATCAGATGCATTTAATGTCCAGGATTTAATAAATTCCCACCCAAAAAACTAATGTCCCTCTTCTCTGTTTGCCAGATATCATTTCTACCCCCCTTTTTTAAAAATATATTTTTTGTTGACTTCAGAGAGGAAGGAAGAGGGAGGGAGGGAGAGAGAGATCGAGCCCACAACCTGGGCATGTGCCCTTGACAGGAATCAAACCCGGGACCCTTCAGTCTGCAGGGCAATGCTCTATCCACTGAGTCAAACCAGCTAGGGCTCATTTCTACCCTTCTTCAAAACCAAACTCAAAGCTCACCTGTTCCTGGTCACCGACTTCCCTGGACGATGGCACCCCTTGTCCAGGGGCAGACAAACATAACTGGATCCAGCCTAAGCTATTGGAACACTCAGGCCTTGAATCACTTGAATCCATAGACCTTCTTCCACCAACATGAGTGAATTGGGCAAGTTTCTGAATCTTTGACCTTCAATTCCCTCACCTTTAAAACAAAAATTACAATGCCCACCTCATTTCAGGATTAAATAAGACAGGACATGCAAATATATTACGATTATTTTTACAACTTTCTGAACAGATTTCCAGTTGTCTCCTTTCCCACCCACCTGTCCTCTGCATGTTGCCATTTGAGACCACATGTCACATGAGTGAGACTGGGCATCTTCATGCCAAAGAACTAATGACTCAGCTTTATTTTTAACCATGAGGAATAGAAATAGATGAAATTAATGTCAGCCAATTGGTATAGGGCCTTTGATAACCAAATTAAGAATGTCAACAAACTGAGGCCCTGACTGGCTAGCTCAGTTGGCTGGAGTGTCAGCCGATGTGCCAAGGTTGTAGGGTTGATACCCAGTCAGGGCACATACAAGAAAAAACCAATGAAACCAATGAATGCATGGATAAGTAGAACAACAAAGCGATGTTTCTCTTTCTCTCTCTCAAATCAATAAATAAAAATTAAAAAAAATAATTTCAACAAACTTAGCTTTCTTTGGAAGGCCCACCAAACGTCAGCTGCAAAGGGCAAATTGGCAGCATCAAGATGACATTCATTTCCTGTCACTGTTGCTTGGCACACACTGGGCTTTGGATCCACAGAGCCTCTTTGCATAGCAGAACAGGCCCAGTATCGTTGAGAGAGCAGGAAAGGGAGAACACATCGACCCAGTGGGTTCTCCTTAATGTACTACATTGTCTGGGATGGATTTCATAAAACATTAGCAGTTGCACTATTAGCCAGTAGTAGGTCTGGGAAATGCTGTTCAATAGTTTTTCCATGTCTTAGTGAGGGAGCTTAAGATTAATACTGAGACAGGAAACGCTGTTCTCCTGGCAAAGGGCATGTCCTCTCCCTGTGCTGTTTGGTCACTTGCTTGGGAACAGGAAGCAGAAGCAGAGCTGGGGACAAGAGTGGAGCAGAGGGAAGCAGTTATCCCTTGGAGCAAGTTAAACATCTTAGTTTACAGTTTTAATCATTTGCTCTTCTATAATTCCCTTTGACTCAGTATAACACTTTAGAAAAATGTGAAGTCTCTATATTGCTCTGAGAAACGGTGTCATGTAGAAGAGAGGGATGAGAACACACCAGAGAGTTTTCTTCTTCCCCATCCACACCTTCCGTGGCCCCTGGGTTGAGGACACTAACTCTATCCACTGGTCCAGGATTTTCAGGTATGTAATGAATAATCATGAGATGGATGGTGGCCCAATACCAGGGCTGAGAGTGGCAGGCAAGATGGACAATAAGCCCTCTGTGCCCTAACACACACATGGGGAGATAACCAACACAAGGAATAAGAGGTTGTTAGGAAAAAGGGGATGGCAGACAGGCTGATACTTGAGTTACACATTCATAGCCATATAAAGAAATTCAAAATATGAAGGATGGAATAAGTATGCTGTGAATATGTAATAATTTGGTGCTTTCAATATAGTGGCTTTTACCTCCCCTGGAAAGTCTTCTCTATTCAGAAATATTTCTACTGGCCTGTCACAGTGCCTACAATTCCATTATGAAGTGGAATTTTTTACTTTATAAACAAGTTCCACTTGGAAAAACACTACATATTGTTTTTGACTCACAACAAACTTGAGTTGTGGGGAAGGCGGGCGTACATTTCTCAGGTCCGCCAGATGGCCATCTCCTCTGCCACTACTTTAGTCCTACTTCACCATCTCCTTCCTGGGTTAATACGATGGGTCCCTTCCTCATGGGCCTCCCTGCTTCTGATCATACCCTATTCTAGCTCCTTCTCCACAGAATAGCCAAGTGGTCTCTATTAAAGGCTAGTCAACATGTCACTCCCCTGCTTCAAACTCCAATCACGAGAAAGGCTAAATGTATGATATGGGCTACAACAGTCTCTGCCTACCGCTCCAGACTCATAACTCACCACCATCCCCACTCCCATCCTATGAACTATGGGCGGTTCTTCACTCTTGCCCCAGGCCTCTGGACCCGCAGCTCTGTCTGCCCAATGTGCCCTTCCTGTTATCTGATCTCACCTGGACAACTCCTATGAAACCTCCTGGTCTGGATGTGGGGTTCCTCCCACCAATTCCCATGAGATCCTTCACAAAAGTCTATGACAGCACATGTCCTCCTGTTACTCTTATGGCTGTTTCATTGTTAGACTATATAGTCCTTGAATGTTGAATTCACTTGGGTCTTCCCAGCATCCAGGCATGGTATAAAGTAGTTCACAGTAAATAAATTCATTATTTTGATAAGAAAACTAATGTTCAAAGGAGTGTTGAGCTTACTCAAGGTCACAAGCTATTTATTACTAGGGTCAGACAGGCGTGTGCTGTTTTTCTAGTTAAGATATTAATCTTCTCTTCTTAAAAAAGACACTAACTCTATAGTCATGAAGGAAATGTTTGTCTATGTGACAAAAGATACCATAGAGTTAATACAGATGTGATGCATTGAGAGAAAAATATTTGCAACACATATAATAGGCGCATCTCTCTATATAAATGTATAGAAATGGGACTCATAACAATTATTATCCTTGAGACTGGGAGTGGGATGGAGGACTGGTGGTGAAAGGAGCTTTCATTTTTACTTAATTTCAATCATTTGAATCTCTTTCAATGAGGAAGTATATATGAATTATTTGTGTGATCTTTAAAAACTATGGCAATCAACACTCAGATTCATTTGACCAGTGGTCGGCAAACTCATTAGTCAACAGAGCCAAATATCAACAGTACAACGATTGAAATTTCTTTTGAGAGCCAAATTTTTTAAACTTAAACTATATAGGTAGGTATATTGTTATTAACTTAATTAGGGTACTCCTAAGGCTTAGGAAGAGCCACACTCAAGGGGCCAAAGAGCCACATGTGGCTTGTGAGTCGCAGTTTGCTGACCACGGCATTTGACCATATTCAGAGAAATTTCCCCAACTAACCAAGTGTAAAAGAAACTAGCTTAAAAGCTGCCATATTAGCATATGCATTTATAAGGAGGAAGGGTTCTTTCTAGAGACTGGAATACCCAGACCCACTCTCAAGAGAATATTTCCCTAATAAAAAAATATGTAAGAAACCAAATTAGTGAACAGAAGAGGTGTGTTAAGCATGAAATCAGAGCACAGGAAGTCAGATGTCCTTGAGCGATGTTTTATCTGAGCTGAGGTTTTAACTCCAATGAATTATCCACTTGACCCCACCACTTGGGCCTCGAGGCACAGGCTCTCTTTCTGATAATAGCTGTCTCTCTCTGCTCAAGAGTCACTTGAGAATAACGAGCAAATTCTCCCTCTGCCACTGTACTTCTAAGTTAGATTTCCTATTTGCACACTGCCCCGTGTCCACTCTCTTTTTTAATGGACTCTATCAGACTATCCTCCTTCTCTTGGTGTTTTTAGTTTCCTGGCAGTGGACAGAGCTCCCTACATTCCCCTAGTAAACAAAGAATAGAGTGGGTAACGTGAGGCAATTTCTGCTAAACAATTGAATCCATTCATGCTAGGGCTTTTTCTCAGTCTCCTCAACCTTGTCCCTAGATCTAGAATTTCAACTAACTTTGGAGAATTGAACTTCTTCTTTTAAAAAGAAATTTTTAAAATTGATTTCAGAGAGGAAGGAATAGAAACATCAGTGATGAGAAAGAACCATTGATCAGCTGCCTCCTGCACCCCACCCTACTGGGGATAGAGCCCACAACCCAGGCATGTACCCTGACCCAGAGTCAAACCGTGCCCTCCTGGTTCATAGGTCAACGCTCAACCACTGAACAACATGGGCCGGGTGGAACTGAACTTCTGTTGACTATTCTGAATTATCTTCCTGGCTGTGTGACCTTGGGTAATGTTTGTTTCTTTTTACCTAAGACAAATAAGAACTCAACTTCTGCCACCTCACAGGAAATATCTACCCATTTAATAAATGTTTGTTGAGGTCCTTTACTCTGCCCAGACCCATGCTTGTTCTAGAAATACAAAATATATAAGACAGTCCCTGCCTTCATAGCACACCCAGTCTTGTGGGAACAACATACTAATGAATAATTTCAATACAGAATAATAAAGGCTAACATAGGATCTTATGTTACACCCTGATGGGGAATATGAGTAAGCAAGATTTGGGGAGTTAACTCTTGAGCAGAATTTTGAAGAAAGAGCAAGAAATAGGACAAGGTGAGGAAAGGTGTTTAAAACCAAAAAAACAGCATGTGAAATTGCGGCGGGGAGAGGGGAGCAAGGAGAAAACTGCAAGAGTGACCATTGCACATGCATCTTTGCAACTCTGGTCCGGGAATAGAGACAAAATACTAGTAAACGTTAGTGGAATGAGCACATCTGGATGAGAGAGGAGGAAAGTCTGGACAGAAGTGCGCATTCATTTCCTGCGGCCAGATGTGGGAATGGCTGCATGAGACTCTTGTACCTGAAGAGGACATTAAACATACAAAGACTAGCACTCACAGTGGGGGTTCAACTCGGGACCCAAGTGCCTCTCTAGATCTTTTACACCTCCGTCCCCTCCCTAATCATACCACCGCCCATCACTACCACCACCCCAGTCTCATCACTAGCCAGCCATTCTGGAGCGGCATTTACTACACTGGCTAGATATTCGGGGTCACCTGGAGATACTTATTAAAAAAACACACCCTCAGGCTTCTCCACTGAAAATTCTGGGACGGGGCCCAGGAACATCTATTTTTATTAAGAATCCCAGGCGAGTGTATAATTGGGGAAGCTTAAGGACCACATTGGAGCCGTTCTAAAATATTATTTATTAGCATCAGAATAATCTGGGTGCTTATTACAATAAAGATTCCTACCCCCAAACCCACAAAAGATTCTACCTCAAAAGCCTAAAGCTTCAACTTAACCAACACTCCTAAGAGATTCTGAGAGAGGCTATGCTGTAAGAAACATTATTTTAGAGAGAAAATAGCTTCCTATTCTCTGCCTACAGCCAGTAGGATGTGGGAGTAGCCTTTTTTCTACCCATTCTGTGATGGGTAGGCCAGGGAAGGACTTCGGCCCTTGAGGGAGCCCCAGCAGCCTTAAAACCAAAACCACTGGACTGGAGGGGCAAAGAGATAGGAACGGTCACAGCCATAAAGGTAGATCTCTCACTTGAAAAAATGAAACACACTACGTTTAAATAAAATGCAGTAAACCAACCTTTATATATAAACTAGATGCCTGATGCACGAAATTCATACAAGAGTGGGCCTTCCTTTCCCCACCTGCTGGCACCCGCTTCCCTCTGGCACCTGGGACCCGGGTTTCCTTTGCAGCCCCGGCTTCATCTGGAAGGTCATCTGGAAGGACGTCTGGTCTAATTAGCATATTATGCTTTTATTATTATAGATAATAACAAGACAAAGAATTGCTTACTGACATCCTGAGCTCTTACTATGCTCTAAGTGCCTAAATGATGCTATCTCATTTAATCATTGCAAACTTTTCCATTTGTATTTTGGAGAGGATAAGAAACATATCCAGACACATAGAGGGTTAAGTGGCAGAGCCTGGCCTCAAATCTAGGTCTTGGTGAAGTCAAAGAATATAGTTTTAACCACCATGTGTATATGGCTAGAAACATGGATTACTTCTAAAGGCTGGACAAAGAAATCCATAAATGTAATGTTATATACACTAGGAGAATTAAGGACTATTAAAAGTGACGCTGAATTTGATCACAAAATCTCTTTGTTGTAAAAAATAACCCATCCCCATAATTTACTAATTTTGTGAACTCAGATTTTAATAACTTGTGTTTTATTAAAATTAGACACCTGTATGGTCTATGAGGATCCTAGAGCTCCCCAGATGTGCAAATAATCAAAAGACACAGAAATGGTGTAAAAGGAAATCAGCTAAGGATCTGAGACTAAATAATTTCCCATTCCTGTGGAAACAGCTGCCCCTGAAATAAATCAGACAGCTGTTGGCACTGTGACAGTCCTCTGCCTTAGTCAGTGCCATGTTCAAGGAGCCTGCTCGGTCCTTGTTCAGGGTAGCACCTGCTGCATCCACACTGCAGACATGGCCACTCACCCAGGTGTGATTGTCACCCAAAGCTGGCAGGGCTCAGGGCTCTGATCCTCATGCCTTGTCCGGTCCCCAGGCGCTCATTCAGGCATCCATTCGAGCAGGCTGGCCCACTCCATCTGACCTGGCTGCTCCGGTCCCTCTGAGAAGCAAGAAGAGGCGGGCCTGACTGACCTCTCATTTTCTGCAAACATGTGTTGAAAACAAATACCTATAATCAAAATGCTCCCTGGGAACTTTGCAAAGCTTTGGAGGAGGCCTTTACAAAGGCTAAACACATGTTTCCAAGTGCTTGTCTTTGAAGCAGTCCTTTAAGATACTAAAAAATGAAATAAACGAACAAACAAAATGGAAACAAACTCATCGCTACAGAGAACATTTTGACGGTTGCCAGATGGGAGGGAGATTGGGGGCTGGGTGAAAAGGGGGAAAGGGATTAAGAAGTACAAATTGGAAGTTATAAAAACAGTCACGGGGATGTAGAGTACAGCACGGGGAATATAGTCAATGATATTGTTATAACTATGTATGGTGTCAGATGGACACTAGATTTATTGGGGGATCACTTAGTAATCTTATAAATGTCTAACCATTATAGTGTACACCTAAAACTAATATAATACGGTATGTCAAAACTAATTAAAAAAATTTTTCTAACTACTATAAAAAGAAATAGAAACATACAGGGGGCTGTGGTGGGGAATAAACGGGCAAACAGTGTAGCAAAGTGTGGTGGCTGAGGCCTGGGGGAGAACTGAAACATCTCGGTGTGTCTCCAGCCCTGCTCCCTGCTCTGCCGCCCTCCTCCATCACTAGAGAGACCTTCGTTCTGCTTTTGATCTAATCCGATCACAGATAAGAAAGGAGTGTTCTCCGAAGCACTAAGTATGCTTCCCAAAGCTCTTTGGAGATGGATGACATACAAGTAATCCCCAAACCACAGGTGACCTCAAACCTCCCTACTGTCAGGGAGCAGCCTGAATAAGGGGTTCCTGAATATTTGAACTCTCTGATTCTTTCATTAGTCATTTTATTAGCAAGAATTTATAGGTTACCATTTGTAAATCCATCACTGAATTGAGCAAGAGTCAAAAATATAAGGCCTGGGCCTTTGAGCTGACTGCTTAGAGGAGGAGGTCAGATTGGTAACTAGAGGACAATGCAAGGCAGTACGATTCGAGTGCTACCTTGAGAACCAGAGAGATGGGCTTTCCGTTCAGGAAAGAAAAAAAGATTCAGGGGGACCGGATACCAAGGAAAGCTTCCTGGAGGAGGCAGTAAACTTACTGGGCTTTGCAGAGCAAGAGAAAAAAGTGCCTAGGGCATCCCAGCTAGTGGAGAAGATGGTGAGAGGCATCTCTTCTTTCCTTTTCGAAATTTTCTCAGGCCAGCTCAAATCTAGCTTGCCTCTTCAGTCTCCCACCATGAGGACTGTGATTAACACTGGCAGATTCCCGAGTCTTCAGTGAAAACAAGCCTGCTATATGCAGAGTTACATAAAGCATCAATGGATTACATAACATCAATTGCAATTAAAACATTACAGACTTTACTCTGGCCAGGTGGTTCAGTTGGTTGGAACGTTGTCCCATATACCAAAAGGTTGCAGGTTTGATCCCTGGTCAGGGTTCATATACAGGAGACAACTGATTGTTTCTCTTTCATATCACTCATTCTCATATTCTCTCTCTCTCTCTCTCTTTCTCTCTCTCTTTCTCTCTCTCTCTCGTCAATAAACATATCCTTGGGTGAGTATTAAACAAATATATTATGAACTTTTATAAAGGTAACATTCTACATTCTAAACAGCATGAAATTAGAAAACTAACCACCAAATACCTTTCACCTTCTGTTTGCTTGGACACATTAGAGGATAAAATTCATTGGATTGATAAGTGGTGATTTATTTCCTCTGTACTGTATAAACAGAACAGCTGCATTTAAAGCGGATCCCGAGATTCCATTATAATTGAGGCCATTCCTAACCTGCCATTTTTCTGAAACACTGAAACTGTAGTTGAAAAGATAGTTTGCATCATGTTTGATTATGAAGAGGCAGCATTCTGTGATGTTAAGTGAAAGCTATATTGAAACCCTACACCTGCTTGCAAATAGAATTTTAACGGGCAATTTGGCTTCTAGGTAGTGTATTATGACTTATAAAATAAATTAATCTTCTTTCTTTCATAAAGAACACAAGGCCACAATCAGCGCCAAGCCTGCTCCCCAGAACTGCTTGGCCGTGTTCCCAGCTGTTTCAATAGCCTTGTGGCAGAAGCCTGCCAACCTATTTGCTAGGTGGTGCTTTTATGGTTTTTCCAGTTTAAATAGCTTGTAGTATGTTGCCCCATTCTTCCTGGTATCCTTGGACAACAATATTTTAAACTCTCCCTTAATGTCTTATTTTCCCAAACCTGAGATCTTTCTAAGATTCACATTATTTGAGTCTGTTATTCTTTTCAAACCCACATTGTTATATTATTCCCTTAAACAGGCAAATCAAACTCTAGTAGATTCAGATTTGGGTTGAAAGGCGTTCCCCAAACACTCAAACTTCTCAAGGTGTTAATAGATATCCAATGAAATAAAGATTTTGGCCGAAACCAGTTTGGCTCAGTGGATAGAGCGTCGGCCTGCGGACTGAAAGGTCCCAGGTTCGATTCCGGTCAAGGGCATGTACCTGGGTTGCGGGCACATCCCCAGGAAGAGATGTGCAGGAGGCAGCTGATCGATGTTTCTTTCTCATCGATGTTTCTAACTCTCTATCTCTCTCCCTTTCTCTCTGTAAAAAATCAATAAAAAAAAAAGAAAAAAAGATTTTGATGTCAAATAAACAAAGGAAATGCTTAAAACCTTCCACAGTCTCTATTTAGGGATTTATAACTCACATTAGCTGAGAAAAAACTTAGAGAAATCAAGTAGGAAATATGTTTAATTTGGTTAAGTAAAACTGATTTGATTATAGAATCCTTTCCTTCTCTCTTTCTCTTTCTCCTTCTTTTTTCTATAAGGTCCCTGGAATGTAATAATTATCTATATATCTTTATGTATATAAAAGCCCAAGTGACCATTCGACCGTCTGACTGGTAGCTATGATGCACACTGACCACCAGGGGGCAGATGCTCAATACACAGGCATGGAAACATGGAACAGACTGATGAATCTCAGAAGGAAGAGGGGGGAAGGGCGGGAAGAGATTAACCAAAGATCTTATATGCATACTAGAGGCCCAGTAAATGGATTTGTGCACCGGTGGGGTCCCTTGGCCTGGCCTGCAGGGATCGGGCCAAAATGAGCAGTCTGACATCCCCCGAGGGGTGCTGGATTGCGAGAGGTTGCAGGCCAGGCCGAGGGACCTCACGGGTGCACAAATCCATTATTATTAATAATAATAATAATGATAAAAGCTAACATATATAGCTAGTTCTATTCCTTTAATGATCATCTCAGAAATCTTAGAATGCATAATTAAGAATTTAATATTAATAGTTTTACTTCTTCTGAATCATAGAATGTTGGTATGCCAATCATTTCCCTCCCTAAGTTATATGCTATCTTCTCTTGATATGCAGCCTCATACGTTAGACATTAATTTTTCTATTATACAGTCAATATTTATGCTTTCCATTTTTATGTATCACAAATCTTCCTTCTGACATGAAGTTCCTTCATTAGAAGTTCCTTTTGTGAAGATGTGTTGGTGGTAACTTTCTTGGTCTTTATTTTGCCTTTATTTTTGAGAGATTGTCATACTAAGTATAGAATTCTAGGTTGAAAGTTACATTTTCACAGTACTTTGAGAATGTTTTTAAAATTTAATAAATGAAATTCATAATGACTCTTATTTCTTAAAAAGTACCCTATAACAAACACCTAATGTGATAATCATCTAAATGCTAACATTATGTTATTCGTACTGATAATTTATGTCTATATAGTATTTACGTCAACAAAGTAAATGAAGAAATGAGTAGCATTACTTTGGTACTTACTAAGCAAGTAATTTTATTATGATCCAAGTGATGAAATACTTCACCAGCCTCAGCCCTGCCACATCGCTTCATGCAGCTCAGCTGCAAGTTCAGACATGCTGGAGATCCAAGTGCTTGCTTCTAGAGCATGCTTAGCCCCAGTGAGACAGGGCAAAATATGCCCCGATCTCACTTTGTAGTCCCTACAATAGGACTCTGAGAAAAGAACTTCAGTACAAGTAATTTATTTGAGAGGTGAAGTCTAGGAAGGACATTGAAGGAATCAGAAAATAAGACAGAAAAGGGGAAAAGCCAATAAATTGTAAGTTAATGAATTGTGGGTTAATGGGATTTCATACTTCTGGGACATTTTAAGAAAATGGAAGGAATGCACCTGAGAACTGTCCCTCTGAGAAAATAGAAAGCTGAATTTTTTATTCAATATTCCCACCTCCTTGGTAGAGGCCTGCTCTGGGAGCATTGGCTCCAGCATGGTTGGCCTGCTCTACTCCTTAGAGAAGCGGTTCTCAACCTGTGGGTCGCGACCCCTTTGGGGGTTGAATGACCCTCTCACAGGGGTCGCCTTAGACCATCGGAAAACACGTATATGATTACATATTGTTTTTGTGATTAATCACTATGCTTTAATTGTGATCAACTTGTAATAATGAAATTGGGGGTCACCACAACATGAGGAACTGTATTAAAGGGGCGCGGCATTAGGAAGGTTGAGAACCACTACCTTAGAGCATAGGGCGTGTGGCCAGGCTTAGGCCTATAGTTGACTACACCTTCAGGCACAGTCACAGGAATCCGTCAGAGTGTGGGAACCATTGGCAGCTGACCTCCAGGGCAAGTGAGGGGAAATGAGTGGGGCATCAACAGGGGTCCCCCTTTCCCTGGAAACAGGGACTCATTCAAATCTCCTTCTCTGTTTACCCTAATCAAGCCCAAACATCAAAAAAGAAGAAGGGAAATATGTCAGACACTCACTCATGGAACCTGACCCTGTATAATATTGTGGGGTGAGGAGACAGACAAAACAGTTCCGAACAGTTGCTGAATGGGCAAAGGTTAACAAAACAGTCCGTTAGCAAACCAAACCCCTGGCCCCTTCAGCAGATTCCTTCCTTTAACCTTCTGTGCATCTGGCATGAGGCCGGGGGTGCAGCTGGGTCTCCATGGCACTCAGACTCATGGCTGTTGTATTTGTATTAGGAGTTGATACGTGAAGTGCGCTTTGTTAAGGAAGAGACACTGCCCTAAGTCTGTTCCCAGAGGACAGTCATGGCCATTTTACTCTCTATTCTTTCGGTTTTTCTCCAAGGGATGTGAAAGGGGAGGGGCAAGGCTTCTCACAACATACAGGTGGCCACAATGATCAATATTTTAATGCTCCAAGGAACCTTGCTCAAACCAAAGCAACACAGTCACCCTTTTATCATTAACTTTCATCTCTAAGTGAATCCTTAGAGCAGTGGTTCTCAACCTTCCTAATGCCGCGACCCTTTAATACAGTTCCTCATGTTGTGGTGACCCCCAACCATAAAATTATTTTCGTTGCCACTTCATAACTGTAATTTTGCTACTGTTATGAATCGTAATGTAAATATCTGATATGCAGGATGTATTTTCATTGTTACAAACTGAACATCATTAAAGCATAGTGATTAATCACAAAAACAATATGTAATTATATATGTGTTTTCCGATGGTCTTAGGCGACCCCTGTGAAAGGGTAGTTCGACCCCCAAAGGAGCCACAATCCACAGGTTGAGAACCACTGAGTTATTGATTTCTAGTTGAACTCCGCTGTGGTCTGAGAGCATACCCTTTTCTTCTGGCTATGGGGCACAGGGAGGCAGAGAGGCCGGCTGCCAGCTCTCTGACCTTGGGCCCTGTGGCTCAGGACCCTGACTTTGTACCCAGGTCATAAGGCCAGCCCTCTCTTCCACAGGCAGGCCCTAAAAGGCAGAGACAAGTCACCTTTTCCATTCTTTCATCACACACAGGAAGGGAAAACCATTAGCACTAAACACAAGGACCAAGATGAAGGACAAAGCAAAAGAACATAAAGGAAACAGGTAATTCAAGTTAGAGACGAGAACCTTAAGTAATTAAAAGATTGCATCCATAAAGCAAGAAAAGGCTGCTATTTGAGAATATAAGAGAATTTCCAGAAATTAAAAATATCTTTGTCAAAATAAAAAGTTAAATAGAAAGATTGGCATTGAGGATGGCTACAGAGGGTTATTAAATCTCTCACTGTCTTAGAGGGAAATTAAGAGATACGGTTTAATATTTATGGATCAAGAAATGGCAGGTTGAATATATTGTCAAAGCTACAGAAATATCTAACAGAATAATAAAAATAAAATATAATAGGCAGTTGTCAAAAGGAAGTGTATATGAGCCAAGATCCTCATCTTTCATAGGAGGCCCATCACATATACTTTGAAGTTGGTAGTCAAGAATAAAGAGATAATAAGTTATTACTGTGGAGGTTGGCCTCAGGAAGATTAAACACAAACAAATTTTAAGCTGTTACCTCTAGGGAATGCCATGGAGAAAGACCTTTGCATTTTTTTTCTAATTACTCTCCGTTACCACCTGAATTTTTATTGCCATGTGCCCATATTTTAAAAGTGGTATTTTTAATTTAAAAAAATAGTTTCTAGAAAACAGCAGAGTTTTTAGGACAGAAAAAAAAAAAAAAAGTAATCCAACAGTTTGCAATTACATGCTGTCTACCAGCAAGGCCCGTCAAACGTTTTGCAAACATTATCTGATGCTGAGTGTCAGAATCTACATTCGCCAGATGGAGAAATTCAGACAAAGATGGAAGTGACTTGCCCATTTTCAGCGCATCTGTGACCAAGCCAGTGTTGAAACCCAGGCTTCCCGGATTCTGAGTCCAAAGACACATTTGGATTGATTTCTTCTTAGAAAACCACCACATATTGGTATGACGATGGTTACGGCAAAAATCCAAACGAATAGATAGCACGCTCTGTGTTTAGGGCCTGGAAAAACGCCTATATTTTTCCATCCAATAATCTGGTGCCAAAATGCACATCGCCTGTCAAGAAAAAGGCCAGTGCTCCTCTGAAGCACCTGATAGGAATATATATTATTTCAAGGAGTTGTGTCTGCAAAGATTTAAAAAAAAATAGCAATTACTGTAACAACCACGATGAATTTTTAAGTCTTGCTCTATGAGTAAAGGTTTCTGCTATGTTGTGGCCACTTTGGAAACTACATATAGTTAATGAAGTTCATAAGTAATTCTGATTATTCTGCCATATGCCTCTATTATTAATTCAGACTATTGGCACAGGTGGAAAGGAGAAAAAAATTCTCAATCTGGCATTATTTTACTTATTGGTTTCATTCTTAATGTGGACTTTTAAATATATATTTGCCTGACTTCCTGTATTGAAAACTTTGGAGGGAAGAGAAGTGGGAGTCATTAAATGATTATAGAAGATTCTTCTTGTTTTGTCAGTAAAGTTTCCTCTTCCTTCAATCCTAGTCCCCAAACTACACACGAACACTTGGAGACAGGTCAGATTATTGTAGAACAGATAACATACGTCCCCTTGCCCATTCCTCTCCAGCCATCATCACCTTCTGGAAAACCAGTCACACCCCCACTTCAGGGTCTTTGTACCATTATCTGCTGTTCCCTCTAATTAGAATACCCTTCCCTGACCCACTCCACTCCCAATAGTTGTAATGCCTTGATCCCTAAGCTCCTTCAGACCTTTCCTCAAATGCCACCTTCTTAGTGAGATCCTGTCTGGACATATATAACGCAACCCTCTAACATTTCCTCGTCCCCTTTTTCATCTTTATCTTTCTCCCTAGCATTTGTTGCTTTCAATTATTATATATATTTCTTATCTTCTTATTTATTGTTTAACTCCCTTGCAGGCTGCTTGGGAGCAGGGATTTTTGCCTGTTTTATTCACTACTATATTCTCATGCCAAAGTAACACAATACATATTTATCGAATAAGTGAATGAATATAAATTCTTCAAGAATGGTAGAGCTTATGGGAAAATGCTTTCTTAATATTTTAATGGGCAAAGTTAAAACTCCCCAAATAATATTTATTTTATCTAACTTCTCCACAACTAGACTCCTGGTCATAGCCTGAGAGCCTGTCTAGATGACTGCAGTTGCCTCCTAACAAGCATTTCTGCACCTGTCCCTGCTCCTTACAATCCTTTTTGTCCATCACAGCCAGGGTGGACTTTTAAAAAGGAAAACCTCTTTCACCCAGTCCCCCAAGCACCCTCTCCTCTGGATTAAGAAGCACAAAGTGGCAGTTACAAAACAGTCACGGGGATGTAAAGTACAGCATAGGAAATACAGTCAATAGTAAGGCAGTGACTATGTGTGGTGCCAGGTGGGTACTAGAATTACAGGGGGGAACATTTTATAAAGTATATGATTATCTGACTACTATGCTATACACCTGACACCAATACAAAATAATATTTAAAGAAAAACTGTAATGGAAACATTTTTAAAAAATTTAAAGGAAAACCTGATTGCGACCAAAGGCAGCGGTTCTCAACCTGTGGGTCGTGACCATCAGAAAACACATATAGCATATCAGATATTTACATTACGATTCATAACAGTAGCAAAATTATGGTTATGAAGTAGCAACGAAAATAATTTTATGGTTGGGGGTCACCACAACATGAGGAACTGTATTAAAGGGTCGCGGCGTTAGGAAGGTTGACTACCACTGGGACTCTAACAGGACCTGCAGGTCCATCTCCCCACTTCCTCTCCATCGTCACACCCTCATACTGGCCTCCTCATTCTCCTTGCTAGCTCCTCAGTCTTGCATTTCCTTAAATGGCCACGATTCTTCCTGCCTCGGAGCCTTTCACAAACTGTTCCCTTTATCATCTCTTGGCCTTGTCAACTCCTCCTCTTCCTCCTGATCTCATGGCCAGGATCACTTCCTCAGGAAAGCCTTCCCCAAATCCTCGGGCTCAGGTTTCTCTGACATGCAGTGCTTTTCCTTGAAGGCACACAGTACAGTTTATAATCTTATGTTTGCGTACATGGTTGCCTTTCCCAACATTCAGCAGCTTCAGGAAGGACATAAATTTCCTAAAATAACTCAACAGATCACTGGGCTAAGCTTGGCCTCAGGTTCAGATGAGCCCTTTGTGGTTGAGTGGGTTGTAGTGTCAGACAGGAACCCCTGAAGGAAAGGGCTTTGCATAATGAGTTGAGTCTTCCAGGAAAGATGGGTTTCCATAATATTTCTTTGTCTTTCTAAAGCCACAAAGGTCTATAAACCACTCCTCCCTGGTGACCATCACCAGCCCATTAGCTGAAGAGAGAGATTATTCACAGTCTAAGGAGGGTGGATTGAAGAACAGCACTCTTGTTCTTGCATCGTCATGGTTTCTGCAATCAAGCATTGCTTGAGCTGCAGCAATTAGGAACAGAAGTGGACCGGCAAGAACAGAGCAGTGTTGATTAACTCGGGAAGATTAGCCTCCTATCGCTGTGAACAAATGACCACAAACTAAGTGGATTAAAGCAAAACAAATTTGTTAGCTTACGTTTTCCATGGATCAGGAGCCTGAGCACAGCTCGCTGGGTCCCTCTCAGGGTCTGACGAGGCAGCAACCAGGCCATGCTGCATGCCTCATCAGAGGCCGGGGGTCCCTTCCCAGCTCATTCAGGTTGTTGGCAGAATCCAGTCCCTTGTGATCTAGCAGGAATGAGTTTCCCATGTTCTTGCTAGCTGTCAGGTGGGGATCACACTCAGCTCACAGAGGCCACTGGCCTTGCTAACCAGATGGTCCCCATAGGCCACTACAACACGGAGGTCAACTTTTTTCCAGGCCAGCAGGAGTGCACCCCTCTGACTTACCCCCTTAACCAGTGGAGAAAGCTCTCTGCCTTTAAAGGGCTCAGCTAACTAGGTCAGGTCCACCCCAGTAACCTCCCTTTTGCCACATAACGTAACACAGTGTAAGGTAACATAACATATAACATAACCACGGGAGTGATATCACACCCTAGTCACCAGTTCTCTCCGGCATCCCAGCTGCTATTAACAAATATAATTCTGCATTGTAAATGTCATCACAGTACCCCACCTTGTGTTTTGGCAACAGGAGCCCAAATTCACCTAAAAGTGGTACCCCCCCCCTTGTTTGTCTTGAATATGATTCTCAGTGAATGGCTAACTTGGTGCAGAAACAGCCATTAAAAAAGGCATAGTTGACCTTGGCTGGCATAGCTCAGTGGTTGAGCATCGACCTATGAACCAGGAGGTCATGGTTCAATTCCCAGTCAGAGCACATGCCCGAGTTGTCAGCTTGATCCCCTGTGTGGGGTGTGCAAGAGGCAGCCGATGAAATGATTCTCTCTCTCCCTCTCCCTTCCTCTCTGAAATCAATAAAAAAAAAAATTTTTTTAAAGGAATAGTTGTTTCCACTATCCCAAGTCTAACCCCTCTGTCCTGCAACTGTGCTTCAGGCAAGAATCAGAAAACAAAGTTATTAAAAGAGTTTCATTTCATTTGAGTGCCCTGCCTGGTCAAGGTTTGGGTTGTAAATGTGTTCCTCTGTTAGCAGCCACAGCTGCAGCTGACCCAGGCACTGGGCCCCACTCCTTCCTCCTGCCCTTCAGGCTTAGCTCCCACTGCTTCTCCTCCCTGCTTCTACACCATCCCTTGATGGCTCTTGCAGCCTGCCCACACCTCAATGACTAGCTCCCTCATAAAAATATTCTTTGTTACCCTTTAATTAATTAAAGCGCACCATCCATATCCTACCAAGAACCCTGACTGATAATCATTTAAACTCTTAATGGATTAGTGACTTCAACAATGAGTATAAACTGTTGTTAAAAGCATTAGGCATATGGTTGATGGGACACTGGACATTTGTATACTGCCAAAAATAACACCACGCCGTTTACTTTCAGCCACAACAGGGAAAAACATAAGGCTACAACAGGATAAGACTGCTACTTGCTTTCATTAATTGGTCAATGCTAGGATGCCTAATGGTGGGTCAACACACACACACACACACACACACACACACACACACATATACGTATATATAAGGCAAAATGCAATATGAAGTCCTCATCTCCTATCATATAATCTAGCTAACAAGGATTAACTTAAATTCATCATGCTTTTCCATCTTCCATTACTTCCAGTTTGTAAGAAATAACTGGGTTAGTGAAACAAGTTAAATGATATTGCAAAGAAGCAACCAGTCAAATTCAGAAAATGAAATGTTCTCTGGGTAACTGGCCAAATGCATTTAACAAGCATGATGGGATACCTATGCTTGGTAAATAAGCTTAGGAAATACCCATACGATACACATGCCTGAATTGGTCCCTAATTGGACAAACCTGCTAGAAAGGACATTTGGGGGATGATTCAGGTAATCAAATATATGGACTGGGTACTAGATAAGATGTATTGACATGGAAAGTTTCCAATTATTAACTTGAAAAAAAATTACAAAAACAGTATGTAACAATTTACGGAGTAGTATTTTTCTCATTTGGTAGAAAGATACATATACATGCATTAAAATTCTGGAAGGATATGCAACAAGATACTAAGAGTGGTAAGTGGGAACAGTGTATTTTCATTTTCATATTTTTGTTTACCTGTACATATGCTGCTTTGTAATCATAAGAGGTTTTTAATTTAATAAGAAAGTCATCAGAATATAAGTCATAACCAAAGCCATGGGAGTAAATTAGATTGCCCAAGGAAGAGACTCTGGAAGGGGCTGAGGACACAGCCTTCAGGAACACCAAGACTTCGGAGAGAAGAGTGGGCAAGGAGACTGGTCAGGAACTGGGGAGGGGCCCCGAGGGAAGAGAAGTGGGGAAGCCATAGGAGAGTGCCTCCAGGTACAACAAATGCTACCGATGGGCAAGCAGGGTGAGGACTGAAAGGAGGCTACTGATTTGGCAGCAGCAAGTCCATGTGGAGGGGTAAGGAAGAGAGGTGGCGCTTGGAAGAAGTTGGTAATAGAGGGAAGCAGAGGTGCCCATGCTTGTACAAGGAGAAGGGTGAGGTGGAGTTGCTCTCCAGGTTGTGTTCTAGATAAATGAAACTACTCCTTTACCCAGAATATGGTATGTGGGTACCTAAGAGAAGGCTCTGTGAAGCAGGCAGAAGAAAGCACGGTTTCCAAATGGAGAGTTAAACAATTCATAGAAGAACTGGAAAAGTCCAGTGGGAATGGAGAGATTGAAAATCTGAGAGGAAGGAGGACCATTCATGGCACACAACTCACAGGATGCAGAAGTTCACAGAGGAGGGACCGAGGTGGAGAGCAGAGGGGGCTGATCAGCCCTGTGAAGAGGGAGACAGGGTCCTCCGAATCAGCAGGGAAGGAGCCAGGACAACCTTCAGATGAAGTCACCGACCTGGGGATGCATACTTTGAAAACAGGTTTTCAAGTGGCAGTGAATTGGTTTTGGAGTTCTGCAAAGCCACATTGGCAGTCACGAGTTCACCAGGGCCTCACATTATTGGGGCAAGTGACTGCCAACACGATGGTATTTGAGGGGAAGGCAAAAGATGGTCACCCCAGGAATACCTCTGAAAGTCTTTTTATAATGACAGACAGTGCGATAATGTGAATAGACAACGCAAGGTTTTGAGACAACAGATGAATTTGTGGGCCATCCCTTTGGTCACATAGTTTTTGAGAGCTTGTTTGGAGGTTCTAGCAGGGGAGCGCAGCTACTCGTATACCCTTGACCGAAGACCGGTCCTCTCCTCGGGGGGGGGGGGGGGGGTCGTCCTCTTCGACCGAGCGCGCAGCTTCGGGAGGGACGCACATGGATCCATGGATCGGTGAGGGCGGAGGGGGACACCCGCCTAGCCAGCCAGATCAGCCGAATCAACCCTGGTAATCAATGGGGTGACAGATGTCGCAGCCAGATCACCCTCACATCCATAGTTTTTGAACTTCAGTTTGACTTGCTTCAATGAACATTTACTAAATACCCTCATGACAAAAAGTCCACTGTTCTCGGTACAGCTCAGAACATTTCATCTGACGAAGAATCTGCTTGGAGAAGGGGCTGGACTATTCTGGGGCTGTGCCTGCAATGGGAATAGATGACAGTTCTCCATGTGCCTGAACAGAGAGCTGCCACCCTACCAAACATCTGACAGAGCTATGGTCCAGTGCTGACTACGGTCATTTCCTTTCTCTTTCTACACTCTTTCCTTCACCCATCAATGAACCAGAAAGCCCCAATGTCTTCTGGCCTCTTCTGCCCCACGGAGTCCTGCCTGCCTATTGCTACTGACCACACAGCAAACCGTCCTGGGTCAGCAGGTCTCAGATGTACACACAGCACTCCAAGCTAGGGCTTCCAGGAGACCACAGCTGGCTCCCGGGGGAGTCAGCAGCTGCTGCGGGTCAAGCAGCTCAGAGTGCATTAGTCAAAGGTTATTATTCCCAACCGCTCAACTTGCTCTGTCAGACCGATCTGGGACTGGCTCCTGGCTTCGGAGGGGCGGAGGGGGGGCGCAGAGGGGTGTTCTTCCTGGTGCCTGTTTGTAGACACTCATCTTCCCAATGTATCCTTCAAGCAATCCCTTGCAGGAGCAGCAGTATCCCTGATTTCCTGCATGGCTTTAGGATACCAGGGGCTTTGCAGAAATGTGTACAAAATGTGCAGACTGCAGTCCAGAGAAGAGAGTGGGAAGGAGCAGTGCAGTGGGAGGGGCTGGAAGGTGCTGGGCAATTAATTACAGCACAGTGGGGATGGGGAAGGAAACAGCGACTCAGAAGGGAGCTCCTGAGCTAAAGCAAACAGGAAGGTTGAATGAGAAAGTCCCTGAGAGGAAATGACTCAGTGGTTTGGAAAGAGTGGGCTCCAGCAGGGCCCTCTTTGGGAAAGGAGGGGAGCCAGCCAGGGGGCCCACTGGGGAGGTGTAGGACTGTCTCTTTGGTGCCAAGACATGGAGACCAGCCTCATCCTTCACATTTCCCCGGAGTGGGATTGGGGAGGTGATAGAGAAAAGCCTCTTGACTCCCAGGATGGGGGTGGGGAAGTGGGGTGCTGAGACCATGTGGTCAATCATCTGTTTGGCGAAGGTGCTGGACTATTTGGGGCTGTGCCTGCAATGAGGGTTACACAGTGGTCCTTCCAGTGGCCGGAACAGAGAACTTTCTCCCTAAAAATAAATGCTGCTGATGAAAGCACACAGGCGCCGCGATTCCCACGGTCCCTTACAGACTTGGCGTGCACATCAGAAAGGGGGTGTACTTTCTGATTCAAAAATCAGAGCATGGCATCTGACCCAAAAAAGAAAAAGTTCTGGTTTCTGAATTCTGGTACATGAAATGCCTTAAAGTGGTGTGAAATGAAATCATGCTTAGTCATAAATGTAACAAAACTTATGACTGTATTAACAATCAGAGTGTGACATGAAATTGGCAGTGTCTTGGGAAGTCCAACATGAGTGAACACTGTGTTCTGAACTGAAGCACATCTGAGAAGAGAGGGGACAAAACTCTTTACAAATCATGAGTTTGCTCATTTCTTCATGAATCAACAGGGGCAGGGGCAAGGGGGGAGCAGGTTCCCTCTGTGGGGTGGCAGTGGGAGAAGCTGAATTCCCTCCCTAAAGCCGCTGAAGGGACAAGGCTTTGTACGCTGGGACAGGGACCTGCAATTGAGCCCTGGCTCTTCAAGTCCAGGCTGTGACTCAGCAGAGCTGGGTTCCTTGATCTGCAAAGGGAGGTCAGCGCTGAGCCCGCCCGGTGGCTGTGAAGATTCCAGCTGACGCCCATGGGGCACCTCGTCCAATATCCGAAGGGGTGAGTGTGCGTTCACGCCAGTTCTTTCCCCACCTCCCCCAGCTCAGGTATATGCGAGAGAGGCTCAGTCACTGGTAAAAACCTTGCAGATGTCTGGGGACACCTTCAGAAGCACGAGGAGGCCTGTCCCTTCTCTCTCAGGCAAGTGGGCGAGAAGAGAACACCAGCATGTCAGGCTGCCTGCTGCTCAGAGCCCACCGCCGACCAGTATGGCCACCCAGTATGGGCCGGCCCTTCTACTGGCTGGAAAGGGCACTGAGAGGGAGCTGTACTGGGAGGAAAGGGCCTGTCTGGGAGGAAAGAAAGTTTCCCGTCTTCAAATGAGGGGCAAGCAAGAACCTGGCCATTCTGGAAGAGCGAAAGAACGGGACAGTGAGGGGGATGTAAACACAACGAAGTGGAGCCCCCGGTGCATTCTGTCTGACCCAGGAGCAGCGTTGGCAGGGAGACTGCCACTCGCCAACGCCGCCAGGGAAACAGGGAAAATGTGTCTTTTCCACCCAAACCCAGCTTTCAATGCGGTCACTTCATACCCTGGCTTTCTCTAAAAAAGGTCTCTGTCTTTTCAATGTCATCATTTACACCATTTGCTTCAGTGACTCTGAACTTGGCGTGCAGCTCCGTGGCTTGCTGCCCTCCAATCACAGGCTTTGGCCTGTACTGCGTAGTGGGGCTTGGAGTCCTGCTGCAGAAGGAGGTTGCCAAAGCTTCCATCCCCTTACCACAGCTGGCTGGTGGCTTTACTGTCAGAAACACACTCCCTCGCCCAAGGCCTCTTTTCTAACTCTAAATTGGCTGTGAAAATAGTCCTCAGTCTGGGCCATGACCAGCTGAGAGTCAAGTCATTTCAGATGAATACATATTTGGGCACTAACTACGTGTCAGGCAGAAAGAGGATTCCTAGGTGAGGACCCCTCCTTTCTATTCTCCGGGCCTTGCTGTCTATAGGGGAGCACTATTTAGGTCTACAGAGAGTCTAGAGGGGAGACTGGGCTAGAGGTAGACTAGCACAATGGGAACAGTTCACTGTCCTTGTATCATCCTAAAGATATTTATTGAGCACCTAATATGCACTTTTCAATACTCTGGGAACATGATCTGAGGTCAGAGAGAAGTCTGTGGTCAGTCTTCTCAGTCCCAGCTCCAGGCCAGTCCTGCTGGCAATTCCTATTCAATAGCCCTGGTCATCTAGGCAGCCAGGTTCTGTTCATCTCTAGTCAAACTCACCTCGCAGCTAGGGCAACCTCCCATGAGGCTGCTCAAATGCTCCACCCAATAGTTCTTACTCAAGGGTGAAGGGCAAACCTGGGAATCCCACTACCCCAGTGGGCTGTTGCTGAGCCCACTGTGGGAGGTCAACATAGTTATAGTGGGGCTCGATAGTATACCTCTGGTCAGACCCATCAAATGCAGTCAAGCATCAAGTCTGGAAAATAAGCTGGAGATGGAAATATGTGTAAAACATACGCCTATCGTGGGGGAAGAACAGAGACTGGATGGGTAGGGTAGATACAATTGGTCACTATGGTACTGATGGTCAAGTTCATGAGGTCTGGCTGTAGGTGGGCCTGAACCCTGCCTCTGTAAGTCCCCCACCTCTCTCAGCTTCAGTTTCCTTAGCTCTAACATGGAACTCAGAATAGAACCACCTCATAGGGATGTTATATGGACAAAATGAACGGATATGTGTAAATGCCAGCACTGAAAACGGGCACAAGGGAAGCCCTCAGTAAATGGGAGGCCCTGTCTTTTCCTGATATGGATCAAGAAGGAAGTATAGGGGGCTGCTTAAGGCTGGAAACGTCTACATGTGAGGCAGTTGTGAAATGGGCAAGGCATCACATTGCCTCCGGGGTGCTGTGTCAGAGCCCTTTATATTCCTCCTCCCTTTCCCCAGAACCTCAACCGCCTCCTCTGCAGCTACCACCCCTGGATTGTTTTTGAGCCACTGAAAGTGTGGGCCCCTGGGACTAACACCCTGGGAAAACCCTGCCTCCTTCTCCACCATCTCCTTTGAAGGTTGGCTGAAGGGCCAGCTCGCAGCACTTAACATAACAACCAGAAAAGCCACTTAATGCCCTTGGCTTCCCACGAACCAGTGGTGGAGCAGCCGCATTTGCACAAAACGGCATGTACGAAAATAGGCAGTTTGAAATATTCCTGGCAGATGGTGCTAAATATAGCTGCAGTGACAGATCGGCCGGTCAGCACAGCTCTTCGCCTGAGTGTTAAGAACGTGCAGGAGCCAAGAGGCTTCTCTTTGCTGGAAGACCGTGGCAACGGCCCCAGCTCCTCACCATGCCAGTGAGCTGCTAAGACCTAGGGAAGGGAGGCACCTTGGAGAGTGTGCATCATGATAAGAAGCGCCGGAGTTCCACAAGTGCTGGAAAGAAAAAGCCAGTGCAGAGGTGAGGTTCTGATGAACTGGAGTCATCTGTTGAACATCTGAAGGATCAGCCACTCTCCCAAGACGTGTCTTCCATGAGCAAAAATTGGCTGATGGAAGTTGAGGCCGTGTAGTACAATGGTTAGGGTACAGAACTCTGGTTTTGCTGTATGACATCGTTGTTGGCCAAGTTACTTTTGGTGCCTCCGTTTTCTCACCTGCGGAATGGGATGATAATACCTATCTCTTGTGAAGATTAAATAACACAGTATCTAAAGGCCGTGCACCGTGCCTGGTACAGAACTACCGTGGCTTGGATGGCAGCTATTTTATTTCATAAACTAGGGAGGACAGACCGGTACTGAACATGGCTAAAGGGTTTTAAAGCTTGGGGGTAATATTTTGGATAAAAACAAAGCCAAAATTAAAAATAAAGTCAGGTTGCAAATTTTTAAATAGTTTCTATATCCATAGAGTTGTACTTAGAATGGTACAACTCTATGGATATAGAGCTACCCAGTGAAAGGGATTGTGCAGTGGGTAGGGTGTTGGCCTGGGAGAGGGTGGCTGGCTTCAGTGGGCAGGAGAAGACCTTTTGGAGGGGCTCAGTCATCTTAAAGGAGAAGGAAACTTTATCTCTCCATAACTGATAAGGACGGGGACTTTGAACACTGTGAAATTTGCTATCTGACTTCCATACAGTAAAGCATTCCTCCAACCAGGAGGATTGTCTCTTAAATTTTAAAGACAGCCCCTGTCAATCTGTGCCAAATGCAATAAGGGGCCTATGAGGTGGACCTGGGTTCTGGTTCTGTCTGTAGTACAGGCTGTGCTCAGTGTGGCTGTGCCCCTGGTTTCCTTCTACCTGATTCTGCTCTCTCTGAATTTTATGCCCTGTGTGCTGCTAGGACCACGTGCAACAGGCATGTCCCTACAGCCTGAATTTCCTTGTGAATGGCGTGGTGAATGAGTGCCTCCTTTTAAGAAGGAAACACCAATTACTCTTTAAAAGAAAACTTGTTTTCCTCCATATAAAACTCATAGTTTTGCACTGCATCGGTGCTGGGGATTTAGTAGAAACTGCTATGAATACTCCTCCAAAGCTGTCTGAATCTGTTGTATCAACAGGGTGCAAAAGAGTCTCATAGGCAAAGGGTGAAAAAAGGGAAGAACACTTTCACTTATGAGACGCCCAGTCTTGCAATGACCACAGAACAGGCACCCAGTGTTTAAGTAGGAATCACCAGATGCTTTTCTCATTCATACTGACGTGAGCTATATGCATGAACATGATGGTATTTATAAGTTTACAGCATTCTCTTACCTTTGTTATAATTTATAAGGACATTATAAAAATTTCTACACTATTAATGACAGTAAAACATCTTGCTAGGGCTTTAAAGCCCTAACAAAAAATTCCATTATAGTTGAAAATTGCAACAATGCTGTTCTATGTACAGTCTAATGTTATAGTAAGATATGAATGTAACACAATTTAATATACCCTCTACACTGTGCATACTTCTATCTGACATATCTTATAATCTATAACATTTAAATTTTTCAGTAAATGTTTTCACATAGATCAATAGTTCTAATACTTTGTTGTAAATCAAAATCAGACACAGCTTATGAAATATAGTTCCTGGAAACTACCCTGTACCTACTGAATATGAGGGTTGAGACTGGGTTATATGTATTTTTAACAAGTTTTCCGGGCAGTTTTGATGCATACCAAAGTGTGAAAACCATGCCCAATGCGACTTAACACTCACAGTGTTTGGCATACAGTAGGCACTTAATATATAGGGATGGGCAAAAGTAGGTCTACAGTTGTGAGTAGGTGAAACAGAATTTATTCTTGCATTATTTATTTATCATTTGTTCATACAAACAACTGTAAACCTACTTTTGCCCCACCCTTTATATTTGATGGATGAATGAGTGAATGAACCAAATAAAATATATACTCATATAAATAAATCTGTTACTGAGTCTAAAGCAATAAAATAAAAATTCACTGGGAATTTATTGCTACAAACATTAAACACAAAAATAATAAAGAATTTCATTCCCAGGAAAGTAGTTATAATAATTCAACTTGTTTGTATAATGCTTATTATCATGTTTCCCTGACATCAGATATTCAAATTACTACTGGAATGACAAGAAGAGATAGATGGGTATCAGGGGCATCAGGAAAGGGTACATCACACTTAGAGGGGAACGCAAGAATGACAGCATAGCGTCTTAACACAAAAATTCCATCTTCCCAGTGTCCTAGGTACCTCCGGCCGAGAGCTATTTATCTATCCTCAAGCACAATTTCAGGTTCATCCACTTAATGAGCTTTTATAAGTAAAGGACAGGGTCTTGACTAGGAGTTAGACTCCCCCAGAGCACGGTCTGCCCTGAGAACTGCAAGTTTCCAGGAAGCTGGCACATCCCTTCTTGGATGGACTACCCTCCCAGCTTTCCTGCTGCTCTAAAAGAGCAGCTTTTTCTGGCCTTTTCAGACCTATTATCCTCTACTCAGCCACTACAGGTTAAATTCCTCAAAGTTTTGACCTAGGCTCTCTCCTCAGTCTCTAGAGCACATGATCTATCCCTACAGCTTTAATTATATATTTATACATGGTGCCCAAACTGTTGTCTCCAGCCCATACCGCTCCTCTGAGCTCCAATTGGTTGTGCAGACCCTATAGGAAAGTTTCTAAAACTTAGACCTCACTTTAATGAATAAAAGAAAAATATCAGTCAGTGTTTTCTTTTTATAACTGATTAAGCATACAAATAATCAATTTATCTAATATGCTAGATACATGTAAATATCTTGATATCTTATGCCCAGCATTGAATAAATATTACATGCTTTTTTTCTGATATTTTTATATAATATAGCCCTCCAAAGCGGGATAATGATAAATTTTTAAAGCTACCCGTAGCATCAATTATGCTAGGATGGAATGATATTTGGCTGGGATCCTGAACATCCATTCTTAGACCAGCCATCTATGGCTACCTCTCTCTTGGGGTCAGGAGGGAAAATATATATATGCAGGGGAAACTGCTCTGTTTATTACTCTGAAATTTTAACCCCTCATTGCCCGCTCCACTTGGGAATTAACCCCCACTGAGCTGCACAGGGCTGCTTGACGCCACAGGGATTCCTTTGCCTGGAGAAGGCAGCCTAGTAGCCTGGAACAAAATGAAGCACAGTGGCCTATTTCCTCAAACCTACATCCAGTCCTGGTCCTCAAGTGTCTACCACTTTGATGACAAGAAAATGCAAGAAAGATAAACCCAAAGGGAAAACATGAAGGGAAAGGTAGAATTTCTACCTTTGGCCCAAAGCATAGGTAACTTTTATATCTCCCACCCCTGGTATCTAAGTATTTCACCAATATTGACCCATTTCAGATCTCTTCCAGACAATGAAGATGAGGAGTTTTGCCCTCACCTAAGAGAATAGTGGGTGCCATTTGTTTGGCGAAGTATTTGTTCTCTGACAAACATTTGTCAGTGACTAATATGTGTCAGGCACTGTTATGGGTGGCTAGGGACACAGCAGTGATGAAAAATGACAAAAATCCCTGCCATCTTGGGACATATATAGTCTAGTGAATAAGTAAAATATTTGCTGGATCAGATAATGATAAATCTTACGGGAGAATAATAAATAATAAAGCAAGGAAGGTGGACAGGGATGGCAAAGCTATTTCAACAATCTAAGCAAGAGATGACAGGTGTTAAAAATGACAGGTGGAGATTTTAATACTCCAGTCTCAATAACTGATAGAACAAGTAGATAGCAAGCATACAGAAGATTTAAATAACACTTTATCTCACTGATAATAATAATGCATTCCACCCAGTGACAGCAGAATAAACTTAAAAAAAAAATACACATGGATCATTCTCCAGAATAGACCATATGTTAGGCCATAAAACAAGTTTCAATAAATTTAAAAGTTTTGAAATCATACAAAGCATGTTCTCTAACTATAATTTAATTAAATTAGAAATCAACAACAGAAGGAAATTTGGGGAATTACAAAATAGTTGGAAATTTAAAAAACAACAACACTTCTAAATAATGCATTTGTCAAATAAAAACACCAGACGGAAAACTTTTAAATATTCTGAGCTGAGCAAAAAAGAAAATTTAACGTATCCAAATTTATTGAATGCAGCTAAAGCAGTGATTAAAGGGAAATATATAGCCATAAATGCCCACATTAGAACAGAAGAAAGGTCTTAAATCAGTAACTTAAATATCCACCATAAGAAATTAGAATTATAAGAGCTAACTAAATCCAAAGCAAGCAAGAGAAAGAAAATAATATTCAAGTAGAAAACAATGAAGTAGGAAACAGGAGAACAACGGAGAAAAATCAATGAAATCAAAGTTGGTTCCTTGAAAAGATCAGCAAAATTAATAAATCTTTACTGAAACTAACCAAGAAATAAAAAAAGATGACACAAATTACCAAAGTCAGAAAGAGGAGCAATCCTTACATCTTCACAAAAATTAAAAGATTACAAGTGAATATTATTAACCACTTTGTACCAAATCAGACAATTTATATGAATTGAACAAATTTCTAGAAAGACACAAATTACCTAAACAGACTCAAGAAGTATAGAAAATCTGATGGATATAAAATATGTAAAAAAAATTTTTTTTTAATTAGTAACTTAAAATCTTCCAAAAAAATACATGTCAAAATGAATTCACTGCTGATTTCTACCAAATATATTTTTAAAAAACTCTAATTCTTTACAAACACTGAAAGCAGAGGATAAGGAAACACTTTCAAACACATTCCATGAGTCCAGTATCACAGTGATACAAAAATGAAAGATATCTAAGAAAAAAAACCCCACAGGCCAACATCCCTCATTAAAATAGATTAAAAAAAAAAAACTCCTTAAAATTTTAACAAACTGAATTCAGCAACATATAAAAAGAATTATATGTCATCAATAAATGGAATTTATACAAGTTTGGTTTAACGTTCAGAAACCAATTAATGCAATACACCGTATTAATAGATAAAAAGGACAAAACCTACATGATCACCTGAGTAGGCACAGAAAAAGCATTTCACAAAACCCAATAACTCTTCATGGTAAAAATATGAATAAACTACTAATACAAGATTACCTGATAAAAGTAATCTACAAACAATATATAGCTAACATATCTAACGATGAAAGATTAGAAATAAACTACGCTTATTCCTTCTATTAAACACTGTACCAAGTTCCAGTCAGTTTACTAAGTCAAGAAAAAAATAAAGGCATCTCATTCAATTGGAAGAAATAAAACTGCCTTTACTCACAGACAACATGGTCTTGTGTGTAGAAAATCCTAATAATCCACACATAAAAAGACCTATTAGAACTAATAAACAAGTTTAGCAAGATTACAGGATACAGGATCAATGTACACAAATCAATAGTATTTCTACATATTAGCAAGGAACAATTCCAAAATGAAATTACGAAATGAATTCCACTTTCAAAAGCATCAAAAAATAAGCTATTAAGGAATCTATATAACAGCAGAAGTGCAAGACAGGGCTTGTACTCTAAATCCACAAAGCATAGCTAAATAAACAAAGACACATTTTATTTTCATAAATTAGAGACTCAATATTAGTAAGGTAACAATTCTCCCTAGAATGACCTACAGATTCAACACAATTCCTATAAAACTGCCATAAAATTTTTTTATAGAAATTGACAAATTTATTCTAAAATGCATATGAAATACAAAGCACCTAGAATAGCTGAAACAATTTTGAAAAAGAAGAAAAAAAACTTTTATATTATAATACCCAATTTAAAACTCACCATAAAGCCCCAGTAATTGAGACAATGTGGTATTGGTGTAGGATAGCCACATAGATCAATGGAACAGAATTGAGAGGCCAGAATATACTCTTAAAATTTATGGTCAATTGATTTTTGCCAATTGTGCTAAGGGAATTTAATGGGGGAAAGGACAGTCTTTCCAACTAATAGTGCTGAGACAACTGGTATTCACATGCAAAAAAAAAAAAAATTTAAATAAGAACAAAGACACTAACCTCACACTATACACAAAAATTAACTAAAAATGTATCATAGACTTATTGTAGAAGTAAAATTATAAAACTTCTAGAAAAAAACATAGAAAAAAAACATAGTGACATTTGACTAGGCAAAGAGTTCTTATACATGACAGCAAAAGTATGATCTATAAAATAAAAAAATGATAAAATGGACTTTATCAAAATAAAAACTTTTGCTCTCCTAAAGATACCATTAGGAAAATGAAAGGGCAATGCACAAACTGCGAGAAAAGGTTGGTAAATCACATATCTAATAAAGGAATTGTACTCAGAATATATAAATAACTCATACAACTCAATAAGAAGACAAACAATCCAATGTACAAATGGCCAAAAGATTTGGATAGACATTCACCCAAGAAAATATAGGAATAGCTAATGAGCATATGAAAAGATGTTCAACATTGTTAAGTCACTAGGACAGCGATTTTCAACCTTTTTCATCTCATGGCACACATAAACTAATTAATAAAATTCTATGGCACATCAGAACAAATATAAAATTTTTTAATAATCTGACAAAAATAGGTATAATTTTGATTTACAAAAAATAATAATAGTAGTAATTACCTACCCTTTTTGCTAAAAGTGACTTTTTTAAAAAAATCAGATGCCTATACTTGATATAAGGATTTCTGGTACTGAGAATTAACCAGTCATGCAACCCTATTATGCAACATAATCAATAAGATGCAACTCTATTATATGACCTATATAATTATTGTTCAAACAGGGCATTCACATTGGACAGTTAATGTTGTGTTGGCTGTTGTCATTTTTTTTATTTGCGGGTCTAAGGGAAAAGAGGTCAGATATTGCAGGTTTTAAATATTATTGCAGCACACCCGTTGAAAATCACTGCAGTAGGGAGATGCAATTTAAAACCAAAAGGATATACTGGTTGACTATGATCACAAAGACAGACAATAACGAGAGTTGGTAGTGATGTGGAGAAATTAAAACCCTCCTACTGTGGTAATGGAAAGGGGTAGAACGACCTTGGAAAATATTATGGTGGCTTCCCATGAAGTGAAACATATTTACAACCCAGCAATTCCACAACTAGGTACCTATATAAGAGAGATACAAACATGTACAGAAAGACTTATACATTAAGGTTTACAGCAGTTTCATAATAGCCCCAAACTGGAAATAATCTAAATATCCACTATCTTTTGAGAGGATAAACAAATGTGGTATGTCCAGGCAATGGAACACTATTCAGCAATAAAAAGGAGCAAACTACCAATACATGCTACAACATAGATGAACCTCAAAAATATTATGCTAAGTGAAAGAAGCCACACACAGACATATTGTGTGGTTCCACTTATATGAACTATCCAGGAAAGACAAACCTATAGATAAAATAGAGCAGTGGCTGCCTGGAATTGAAAGTGGGAGCAGAATCTACTACAAATTGGCACAAAGACATATTTTAGAGATGTTCTAAATGTAACGGAGATGTTCTAAAACTGGATTACGATGATGGTTACACATTTCTATACATTACTAAAAATCAATGAATTGTACACTTAAAATAGGTGGGTTTTATAGTATGTAAACGCACTAAAGCCGTTTAAAGAAAAAAGGGAGGTGATAGTGGTTTAGACCATGGGGTCTCTGAGGGGAGGTGGTGAGAAGGGATATCACAGATGGGAGACAACATTACACTAATGGGGAGATTGGGGTCTTGATCCAGGGTCACCATATTAGCTATTTCTCCAGAGAAGCAGAACCAGTAGAATATATACAGATATAGTTAAGAGGGAAATTATTATAGGAATTGGCTTAATCAATTATGGAAGATGAGTTCTACAATCTGCCATCGGCACCAGCCTGACGGTTCACTCCAAGGGCTCTGATTTCAATCTGTGGCTTGTTGGGGGACCACCTATACTGTTAAGCTCTAAATCTTACCCATGGACTCCCACCCACTGTGTAAAAATCTTTGGGGACTGCTTGCCCATTAAATTTCTTTTTAAATACAAGAAAAAGAAAAACAGAGCAGTCATAATGTAAAACCTCCTGTCCCATCAGCAACATGTAGCTTTTTATCTTTTTAAAAACTGCATATGCCCCTCCCCTCTCCTCTTCCCATACATTCATTATTCTTGCCTTTTTGTAGTTTCCAATCCTAAATATCAGAGCTGGTATTGGAGACTCAGTATTACATTTATTAATGTCATTGCAGAAGCCACCACGTCTTCCTGAGCTCATTCATCATCTCTCCTCCTCTTAGCTCATTTTAAATATGCAAGGTCTCATCACCTGCCTTGTGGTCCAGCTGCAATCACAGCCATCCTGGTCTGCAAGCGAAAATAAAGGCAAGGTTGCAGGAATACAATGTTAAGACGTGGTCTGCCTTGGAATCATTCATTCATTTTTTTATGTGTGCAGACTATTTGTACTGTTATTAATATGTGAAAGCCACTGTGGAGGTGCTTCAAGGAATGCTAAGATATAAAGCAGTCTTTACCTTCAAATAATTTCCCAGCAAGGAGTGCAAATAAGAGAGATATGAAAGAAAGGCAGCAGATGCTAAGCAGCTGAGCGAGCTGGCATTTCACAGAAGCACCAGATCCCCAGCTGGTGTAGCCAGAGGAGGACTCCTGGAGGCAGTGGCTTGAAGGTGGCATTTAAATGGGTCTTGGAGAATGAGTATGGCTTTGAAAAACAGAGAGAGGGGAGCAGGGGAGAAGGAATTCTAGGAGGAGGGAGCAGTAGGCACAAAACCATGGAAATAGGAGAGCTTAAATTATGTTTGAGGATGATAAAGGTAATCCATACATCAGGAGGCTGCCCCAGTGCCCCGCCCACAAATCTAAACCAAGGGCAGCTGGCACTTACTGGAAATGCCTCACTGTCAAGAAGCCTAATACCAGTCACAAGCCTCCAACTCAGTTTTAACTAGCTTACCTTAGAAGACAGGACTGCTGGCCTTCTCAGGAAGTCCCTGACCTTCGATCCTGCCCTGTTTCTGCATGGCCTCTGCTAATGCCCCATAAAACTCAGCGCTCGTTCATGTGCCCTCGGGAGGAGTGCTCCACCGTGGTGAGGCATGTACTCCCCCATCCATGGATTGTTTTCCCTGGACACCAAACTCATTACTGAAGGGTTTTAGTTTTGTCACCTGACAAGGACCTCATCAAGATCAGGGGCTCCTTCGTTAGAAGCACCCAGAAAAGAGAGCAACAACAGATTCCCAAGTCTCACCCAGAGGTGCTGCTGTAACTCTGAGGTTACATGTGACCTCAAAAAACAAACAAACAAACAAACAAACAAACAAAAAACCACTTCTCTGACCACTGTGTCTACAATAAGATTCCTTCCTGCCAATGTTATTTCTCTAAGTTCCTCTGTTTTAAATCATATATGCATTACAGTATAGAATTACTTTGTTAATATGTTTGTTTACCTGTCTGTCCCTGGCAGTAGTATCTAAAGTCTCTGATAGCTGTTGGCTTGTGGTCCCCATTCGCAGTATTTGTGAAGACAGATTCTATGCTGGGCGATTCCTCCCCTGAGTAACCAAGTTGGCATGCATTTTGAACATTAGCATCAAGCCATACTGTTAGAGCAACAGGAGCACTGGCTCTCTGGGTGGGATTTAAACAACCCCACTTTCTCTTTTCCCAGAAAGTTCTTCTTAGACATTAGCATTTTTACATTTTACTATGAAGCCAGGATGTGATATGACAGGTGCCAGTGTCCTCTTCAGCAACCTGTGCCTCCGTTACCCTATTTGTAACATGGAGGAAATATCGCTGTCTCTCTCATGGCATTGTGGTAAGAATTAAATGACTTGACGTCTATATGGAAGAGTGCCTGGTTCATAGTTAGCGATCAGTAAATGTTAGCTTTTCAATTTTTATCATAGTAGCTCTCTTTCAGAGCAACTGCATTTTCTCCTGGAAATAGAAATTGTACATTATCTGCAGCAAAGTCTCTTAAAGAGCTGTATGAATGCAGAGTCCTGGGCCCCATGCTAGACCAATGGAATAGTGCTCACTGGGAATGGAGCCCAGGAATCTGCCTTTGGACAAATTTTCTAAGAGGTTTTAGTCTCCCTGGAATTGGAGATCCACTGGTCTACTGGGTTTATATAAAGTATGAATGAAATTTCTAGCTTGGCCTCCTAGAAACCCAGGACCTGAGATGTGCTCATTGCTCAAGGTATGGGGGAGCCTGGGTCAGGATAATGTCCACAAGAGCACTCTGGAAAACACCCGACTCCAGCTCCAGCCCTCAGACCTTGTTCTAGAAATCTACCTCAGGATCTTTATGATCCATTCCAGGCTTGCATCACTGAAGGGAGTGTCCCACAGCCATCAGTGTTCCTGGAAGGAGATCTGTTTAGGGAGCCTGGTGATGCTTTCAATACATCTGTCACCACATCAATCAAGTCACATACACAACATACATGATTCCTGCTGCCTCCTGGCTGGGAATTATCTGGTTCCCTGCCATGTCAGCATATCAAGTGATTCATTTTGAACCACAACTCCCCAGGATGTGACATTCTAATTTACCCCCCCTCCCCTGAACAACCTTACCCTAGAGCACCTATTGCATATCTCCAACTTTTAAGTATGAGAACTTATCACATCATCGTAGCAATCACAATACAAAACAATAAGTCCTTTTACTTCCATAGAACTTCATGGATGGTTGTCAAAGAATGTTCTCAGCTATTATCCAGCATGCCCGCACAATGGGAGTTGGAAAGAACAGGACTGCCTTCTGCTTTATAGGAAGCTAAACCTTGAGGAGTTTATGTGACTTACCCAAATTCACCCAAAAGATTATGGAGGCTAACATGACAGGTGACGGTTTATGTACAGACCCCGGTCAGGTGGGGTTGGAGCAGGGAGGGAGTGGACAGTGAGCCTTAGACGTGGCTCTCATGTCACTCTTTGACATGCAACCCTGTTGTTGAGTGCTTTGTTCAGTGTTCCTCTGGCAATCATGCAACAGTCATATCAGACCATGGATTAATGATAATTCCACAGGTGGCTCCAGAGTCACCAAACTCAGATATAACACAACAGAGTGGATAGAGCATGGGCTCAGGGTCCCAGTTCCCAGGTGGAACTCCAAATGTGTAGTCAGAAAAGTCAAATGACACAGAGAAGTCAAGGAGAGCCAACATGCATATTTCAACACTGAATGACACTCTGGCAAAGCTATGACCTTACTTACCATATCATTTGTCCTATTTGACTATTTACAAAAATATAAGCTCAAAGGGCAGAGGAGTGGTGGGGGAGGGCGTACAATATAAAAAGACGAGCAACCAAATGAAGGCAGAGAACACTTTCTTTCGCCATATGTTTGTAGTTCACCCTTTCATCATGTCAACATTCACATCTGCTAAAGAATTCATCTCCTTTCCAGCCCGTCGACAGCAGCTTCCCATAAAAAGCTGGATGACAGTGTGTCTATTGGGAAAACCACAGCCTCAGTTTCTCTCTTCCTAAGTAAGTTAGGACTATGTTACTTGCCACTACTTAACAAGCTGGGTTTGCAAGGCCAGCAATGCAGAGGCTGGTTATTTCTGTAACCCTGTAAACTGCTGGTCTGAATTCTAGTCCTTCCTCTCCATCCCTTCTGTGATTGCTCACCTGGGTCTTGTAACAGCCCAGTGAGTGGTGTGCCAGTAACCTCCTCCCTTGTTAGCCCATTCTCCACTCTGCCTGGTTCATTTAGTTCATTTATTTACGCAGCAAATGTTTAAGAAGGACCTTCTACATGCCAGGTCTTCACAGGAGATGGAGCAGGGCACAAATCCAACCTGGTCCTGACTCAATGAACTTGCAAGCTGGAGCAAGTTTGTATATGTCATTCCCATGTTTAAAAACATGGGTCCTCTTTACCAAAGTACCTTAGTGTTTCCAGAGGGCTGGGCTAATGGGAAATATAGCAGAGAAAGTCAACTGCTCTAAGGAGGGGGTTATCTGAAAGAACAGCTCATGTGCGTGTGTGTGTGTGTGTGTGTGTGTGTGTGATGGCAGGAGGGACTTTTTAGTAATTTACTGGTAAACTACTGTCTGATTTTAGAAATGATCCAGTTGTGATCAACACTGTATAAAGGGTGTCGGGTGTATGTATGCCTATATGCGTGTGTGTGTGTGTGTGTGTGTGTGTGTGTGTGTGTGTGTTATCCTCAGGGTTTCAGTAGATATTAAACTACAGCAAGGTGAAGGAGTTTTTGCAATAAACAAATGCCTGCCAAAGGCTCAGGACTTCCCAACTCTGAATTTTTTTACAAAAGAGGAATTCCTTCCCAGACTGTGAAACTTTTGACTTTTAATTACTGAAAAGAACTGATCTTAATGTGAGGAAAATGTTATGGCTTTCTCAGGAAAAAGGTGTTGTGTAAATATAGTGGTTCTGCCTCATTATCTTGGCTCAACCGGGAAAAGCAGAAGCTACAGGTGACACGTTAACCTTCCTCAAGTACAGATACAGGTATAAGGAGGACATCTGTTCTCTATTGCAGCGAAGATAAAGTAAAAAAAAAAAGACTTAAGTTTCAACAACCAGAGAGAGCAGCATGATCAGGCTGAAGTGCAAGCTTCTGGATTATACAGCTGGTTTAGGCAGCTTTTCTAAAGAGTGCAGGGGATTTGACAAGTATTTCCTGAGTGACTATTGTGGAGGATAGAAAAAAAGGTAAGGCACATACAGTCTCTGCTCTCCAGGAAGTTACAATCCAGTTGGAGATAAGACAATAACTCACAGAATGACAGCTAGTATCGAATATTAACTCCAGATATGTCCTGAGACAATCTTCACAGGAATCACATGGCTGGGAGCATCCAGTACTCTGAGCACTCCAAGTCCAGAATAGGGAGAGATGCCCACAGGCTGAAGCAAGTGGAAAATCTTGGTTCAGAGCCTTGAAGGATGGAATGGGTTTTGAGAAGAAGAGAGGAGGAGCTGGAGCAGAAGGGCATTTCAAGAGAGGTTAGTGAATGTTTTAAAAGTGAATTTAAAGGACAGATATGTCTCCACTTACATGAAGTGCCCAGAATAGTCAAATTTAAAGAAACAGAAAATAGAACGATAGTTGCCTAGGGGGAGGGGAAGAGGGGATTATTTGTTAATAGGTAGAGTTTCAATATGAAAAGATGAATAGTTCTGGAGATGGATGATGGTGAATCCACATTCTGCTGGATTAAAAATAAAAGGTGTTGATTATCCTTTTCTTTCTTATATGGCAGGCAACAGAAAGAATACAAAGAACAGGGTACCAAGGCAAAAAGAACACCAAGCTGGCTTTGGAAAGATACTGGACCGTCAGCAAAAATGCTGATAGTAAACAAAGTCAGTAAGCAGTATTTTGGCATGTTTTAGAAAGAATCAGATTCTCCTTTGTAACTGAGAAAGGCTGTATTTCAAGCGAACACTGGGTGAGAGCATAAACAAAGACTGGGGACTCTCTGTAGACGGTAAGGGTCCAGAAGCAAGAAAGCAATAGCCCGGTGGAGACCAGAGTGGGAGACACTGTAGGCTAAGATGAGGATCAGTGGAATCCAGAGAAAGAGAACCACTGTCTTCTCTTAACTCTGTGTGTGGGTGTCAGTAATTCTCAACTAAGCTTCCTGCCGAGTTAAGTGCCCCTCAATATATTGCCATAGATAAATACCAAGTCTGTGTGGGACTTCTTGATTGCAGAAATAAAGATTCTGGTGCTCTTTTATCATATTTTTCTATCAAGGTGACCATCTTTCTGGGGTATTACTATTGGATATGAAGCACTTTTGTTAGGTGGTGGCATGATAGCTACCTCCAAAGTTGATTAAACAGACACCACCAAGGAAGGCAGATGGCTCCATCTGCCCATTGGTGATGCTGCTGCCCTGGTCCAGGCATGGGGAAATCTGTTACATCCCAACTATGAGAGTCCTCTGGTGCTTTCAACAGGACTCAAGGTGCTGAGCTAGGCAGTTGTCCCCTATGAATGGGACTCTTTGACAGAGGCAACTAGAGTTAAGCTACTTCTCTAGAAAACAGATGGATTCCTTGATAAGTCCTACCCCCTTAGGAAGCTGATCCTAATGCTTTACAAAGAACCATGTTAAAACAAAGCAAACAAACAAAGCCCCACCCCCTGTGAATGAATGCATACAGAGGTCCTCATAAACTGAAGCCTATGTGAACTATGGCTGATCCAACTCATCGGGGATTAGTGAGACTTCCCACAAGGCCGTTTGCCTTAGGGATAACAATGGAATTAAAAATTCCAATTCATAGCATCTGGTTCCAATCAAATGCAGTCTTTGGGCTACTCTAAACATTCAGAGAACGCGGTATATTCCCCAGATAGCATACAAGCTCTCCATGGCTCAGGGTCCCAGTGGAGATGTGTTTTGCCTTGGGTGAAAATGAATTTCTGTGGAAAATGTGACACAAACACGACCTTTTGAGTCTCAATTGAATCTGGTTTTATACTAGAAAGACTTTTCTCATTAAAAATGCGCTTTGGGGACATGGCTCTTAAAGGGCTTGTGAGGCTTCTTCTAGCGCCTTCTGGGGCCCCGTGGCCTTCCTTTCTTCGTTCCATTCTGTAACAAATGATTGCAGAGTGCAGCCCAAGGTGAGAATGGCTTTTCCATTCAGTCTTTCACCTATGAGGCTACTTCTTGGTGCCCGAGCTAAAGTTGCCTGCAGTCTGCACCATCACCAGCTGCTTTCAGCAGGTGGGTACATCAAAAAGACTGACTCTCACCCTGACTGGTTTGGCTCAGTGGATAGAGCATCAGCCTGTGGACTGAAGGGTCCCGGGTTCTATTACAGTCAAGGGCATGTACCTTGGTTGCGGGCATATCCCCAGTGGGGGGTGTGCAGGAGGCAGCTGATCGATGTTCCTCTCTCATCGATGTTTCTAACTCTCTATCCCTATCCCTTCCTCGCTGTAAAAAATCAATAAAATATATTTAAAAAAAAAAAAAAAGATTGACTCTCTGACTGGCTGCTTCTTTTCCCCCCATTACATCTGCACACCCACTAATGCTCCTCTTTTTCTTCCCTCCTGGAAAGTCACCTCCACATCCCTGCGTACTCTCTTCAAAGCCTTTCTCCATGCTCTGTCCTGTGACCATGTGTTAGTAACTGTTTCTCTGCCCGCACTAAACTGCAGCTCTTTGAAGGCAGGATCTGTGTCTGCTTTGCTTTAGCATCCCGTGCCTTCAAGGGGGCCTGGCACATGGTGAGCGCTGAGTAAATGTTTGGATTTAATGAACACATTAAATCAATGTTGAATCTGAGAACAAACAGTTAGCCACTGGGAGATACAAAAAGAAGTGGGCTTAATGATTCATATTTGAGCACTTCATCCAACTGTGACAGAGGAATAATGGGCAAGGGATCCTACAGTCTACACCACCCTGCCCTATGAAGCCAGGATCAGTAGGGAGGAAGTAACAGGAAAGGACAACAGAAATTTCAACTGTGCCTTATGTAGTCTCTGGGGACAGGTGAACAACACAGATTTAAAGAAAATTTTGAGGAAAAAGAAACAGACAACAAAACAGCAACAACCCCTTCAACTGGTTGCAATTAAACCAATGCAACCCCCTTTCCATTGGTCAGGAGTCAGCACATTTTTTTCCTCTTTCAACACCATTTAGAAATCTGACCAATGATCACAGATGGTTCTGTTTTTGCAAAGAGATTTTAGTACCAACTCTAATGCATTCATTTGGATTGAAAATGAAGCCAAACGGAACTGGTCTCTTCTGCCTCCTTTCCTATTTGTCCGTTGGAGGTCTGCAGCCCAAAAGTCCACTAGGAGAGGCCTGATGGAGGTGTCCTGAGGAATATGTACAACATTATGAAACCAGAATAGAGTTTTTGGAGGACCTTTCCCTGATGTGCTCATGATGGGGGGGTGGGGGTGGGAGTAAGAGATCAACCGAAGGACTTGTATGCATGCATATAAGCACAACCAATAGACGCAAGACACTGGGGGGGGGGGGGTGCGGGGGCGGGGGGGGGGGAATGAAGGCAAGTGCTGGAGGGTAGCGGAGGTGGGGGGAGAGGTCAATGGGGAAAATATAAAGGAGACATATGTACTACTATTTGTAATACCTTAAACAAAATAAAGTAAAATAAATGTAACTGGACAAAAAAAAGAGAAACTTAAAGAAAGTCTTGAACCACGCCCCCAACGCCCGCCTCCCCCTCCCACAAAGAGATGGAACAGCCATTAGTCAAGGCCAACCTGAAGTAAAATCTCTTGTACTGTAAACTCAACCCTGCAATTCCTAAAATCTACCAGCCTGGCCTGCTTTCAGACGGCAGGGCCTACACTACAGAGAGGATGGAACAAATATGATCATCATATTTTATTAGTGCCCCTCTGTACACAGTCCTGGCCTCAGGCATCTGGCTGACTAAGATGTTCTCTTAGCTCATCCTCATGATGCAAACATTTGCCTGATGAACGAGTGGTTGGCATAGCAAGTTAATTCCTCAGAGGAAAGATGCAGTCACATTACGTGACACCATCGTTATGCCTTTTATACAGAAATAGGACTGGAAAGTTTCAGGGAGTGCAGTTTGCTGTCTTTCTGACATTCCCGATTTCTCATGAGAAGCTTAGCATAGATTTGCCGACTGGTTAGTATCAGGATTCCCAGAATTCTCTTTCTCTCCTGGAAAGGTAGCCATTTTATTAGAAGTAGTAATATAGGCGATAGCTACACGTAATAACCCTCTGCCTTGTGTCATGGTGCTGTAGCAAAGTCCTCTGGGAATTAGCTCTGTACTGGGCTGCTAGGGCTCTCAGAAAACCCTCAGCCTGGGGGCTTGACAACAGACATTTATTTTCTCACCGTTCTGGAGGCTGGAAGTCTGAGACCTAGATGCCAGAAAATCTGGGTTTTGGTGAGGATTCTCTTCCTGGCTTGTGGATGGCCACCTTCTCACCATGTCCTTACATGGCCTTCCCTCTGTGCACATGAGGAGAGAGACCTCTGGTGTCTCTTCCTCTCTTATAAAGACACCAGTTCCATCAGATTAAGACTCCACCCTAAGACCTCATTTTCACTTGATGGCCTCCTTATAGGTTTTAACTCCAAATTCAGTCACACTGTGGGGTTAGAACTTGGACATATAAATTTGTGGTAGGCACAATTCAGTTCATAGTAACCCCACGAAGTCCTCACTACAAGCTCAGGAAGTCAAGGGCCTTCTCAACTGTTATTCACTGAGTAAACTGAAGGTTCAGTAATTTGCCCAAAGTCTCACTGCCAATAAATAAGGTGTTGGTGGTATTGCTTGTTTCTAGAAGTGAAGCTACGGAGAGCGTCTTGGTATGAATGTGGGGTTGCTAACAGAAAAGTGGAAGGATTGGCAGGTGAAAAAGAGAGCAGAGCACTGAATTCATGGCAGTTCTGCTCAGTCAGAGGAGTCACTGGTCATTGTGCTGAGCTCTGAGGACAGAGAGACAGACAACGTGATCACTGTCTTCCAGGAGCTCAGTCTCAGCAGCAGGGAGGGAAGTCTTCCTTCTTCCTCCCCCGGCCTTTGGTCTGGATCACATTGGGAAAGAGAAAAATGGTCCTTTGGGTCCCTGCCACACTCCTCAGAGGCCGTCTCCTTCATGTCCACCTCCAACCTTGTTATTCTTCTCTTACCCTCACCCCTGTCCAGAACTTTCTTGATATTTCTTCCATTAAAGCATCTTTGTTCCAAGTCCCAGTCCCTTGAGGCAAGACTCTCATAGCTCATTCCTTGCTTCTCAGGGCAATGTACTGACATTTTGTTGATGGCCTCCGGAGACTAGTGACTTATGCCACATATTTCCGACACCACGGCAAGCAGTACAGTGGGGGTTTTTTGAGGGTAGGCGGGTCTGTCAGTGGACATCAAACTCACGGACAGTGAGACGTCATCCATCCTAGGCTTTTCACAAATAAGGGTGTTCCTGCTGCTGTCGGAGCTGTGCTAAAGGGCGTGTCAATGCTTCGCTCATTTCTGTAGACCTCACTTTTCAGAACAGGAAGGTCCTGCTGCTTCTGATTGCCTGCCAAGGACATCCCTGGGAGTGGCTCTCAACCAATGACTCTCCAGAGATGTATCATAAATACCCCAGTCCCTCCTCCCTTGGTGGCATCATTCCGTGGCATAGGTTTCACACGTAAACTCATGCTTCCCCATGGAGTTACAGCCACTCACTGTGGAAAAATGGCATGATAACACACCTATCACTGGCTGCCTCCCTTCCCTCTGTCCCTTCCCCATCACCAAATGGCAAATGACTATGACTCACAAGTCGACTACTTGCACTACAGGATGGCCATCGAGGACATGGGCAGAGGTGTGCAACCAGACAGTGTGCAGGCTTTCTCTTCATGCCATGTGGTTGGCAATCCCCCATGGGAAGCCTTACCAGCACTTCCTCTGTGCGGCCAGTGTGGCTCAGTGGTTGAGCATCGACCTATGAATCAGGAGGTCATATGCCTGTATTGCAGGCTCAATCCCCAGTACAGGGCATGTGGGAGACTGCTGATCCATGATTCTCTCTCATCACTGATGTCTTTCTCTCTCTCACCCTCTCCCTTCTTCCCTGAAATCAATATATATAAAAGAAAGAGGGTGGGGAGCCCACACCAGAGCAGGTCTGCCTGTAGAGATGTCCAAAGGGAGCAGCCCTCGCTGATGGTGTTTAACTATATATCCTAACCTCTCTAAGTGGAATCTTAATTGGGGGTGAGCATGTACAGGGCCCTAGAAATTAATCTGTTTCAGTAGAATGCATAGGCTTTGAGTCAGAAATTCCTACTTGGATTCCAGCTCTACCACATATGAACTATGTGGCAATTTCACTTCTCTGTGCTTGATTTTCTTCATCCGTAAATCGGGATCATAATTGCTGCCTCAAAGGATTTTTCCAAGGATGACAATAATAGCTAATAAGGTTTCAAAAGGCTTACATGAAGTTGATGTAACTCAAGATAATCCTATGAGGGTGTATCACATATTCTGTACCAAAACCCTTGGAGCCAGATAAGTTTTGAAATTCATAATTCAGATTTAATAAACAGGGTACATGTAACATGTATTGCAAAACCCCCATCAGAGTCCGGGGAGTCCAGTATTTCAGTACCAAATAGGAAGACTAAGTGGCGTAGTCTTATTTTGGAATTGCAGACAAAGGATTGTGTCTCAGAGAAGTTAATTAACTTGCTCAAGATCACACATCAAGATTTGAGCCCAAAAGACTATAGTGCCAAAGCCCCTGCTCTAACCATTAGCCGGCACTGCCTCCAATAATAAAACCCTCCCACCAGAATAAATGAAGGTAATAAAGATTTGTATCTGATTCACAAGGTATGTGAGAGCTGCTTTTTGTTAATATTATAAATGAATTAACATAAATAACTTCCCGCAGAAACAAAACTAAAAATATGGTCATATTTGAAACATTAATGCTATAAAATATCAGCTACAAAAAATAATAGCTACCATTTCTTGAAAGTTTGCCAAATAATTTATACATATTCATCTCGTTTAACCCGCATGAGGGCTCTAAGAGCCAGGTTTTATTAGTACCACCCATTTTGTAGATGAGGTTAAACAACTTATCCAAGGTCACCCTTAACTGTGTGGCACAGCAGGAGATCCAATCAGGGCTGTTGAAGCCTGCACCCCTTTCGCTACCTGCCCTGCCTCCAAAGGGCAGGTATGTGCTGCTGCCCAACACCCCATCACCGTGTGGCTCACCTGAGGTCACAGGAGAGCCAGCCCCAAAGCATCGGCCACCTTGGCCTCGCTGTCTCCTCAGAGGGCTTTGCAGTGATGGACTTCTGCTTTAGAAAGCGCCACCACTCCATATCACTCCCTTCTGCTGCCCACCCTTGCCACTCTGAGAAAAGAACAGTACCTAGTGCTCACTAGAAGATGCATGGGAATTGATTGAAAAGAAAATTTTATCTTATTCCAGCCTTGTCCATAGCATGCACCATTCTATATTTAGAGAAATGTTCTGTGCAGCCAGAAGAAGAAAAAAAACAAACAAGCTAAAAAGGTACTAGGTTCATGCCAGGAAACAATTAGAAGCTGCAAATTCTCATTCCTTGCCTAAAGAATGACTACTAAAAAAATATGAGGTAATAAAAAATAAGCAATGTCGGCAAACACACAGTGTTTTAAGGTCTGGGGCATCGCAAAATCTTCAGGCCATTGAAGGATGAGGAGAGCACAGGTCCTCTCCTGCCTTTACAGAAGTGAAGCCCTCATGGATTTCATAGCATAAGCATGTTCAAAGAAGCATTTGTCATGGGATAAGCTCTCTCACTGCCCAAGAAACACAGCTCCTCCTTCGCTACACGGTTGATAGAACAAGGACAGCTGATCCTTGCCCTGATCTTATAGTGGCAGAGAGAGCACTGGGCGAAAAGTAGTCCACTTGTGGACATTTAAATGCAATCAAATAAAATACTATGGAGCTCTTACTCTGGGCCAAGTACTATATCACCAATAGGTCAGATGCCGCCTGATATGCCTAAAAAAATTCTTATGAGAGAAATATGCACGTTAATGATAATTAACATGGTTGCGAATGGAGCCGGAAAATATTTGATATATGAACTGCTATGTTTTCCCCTCAGTAATTCTTGTTACCTGAGAACCTTTTCCCATACAGGCTTCCTGGCACAGTGCCTGGGCATGGGATTATACTATAGAGCAAAAGAGGCAAATTCTTGCCTTTTGAATTTCAAAACCTGAAATCTTGGCAAAAACAGTATGTTTGGAAGAAATTCGATCAGAAATGGTCATAGATTTTTTTTCTAGCCCTAAGATAAAACTAGAGGGAGAAACCTGGCAGGGACAGGTGAGAGCAAACATGGAAAAATTAGGCCCTTGCATGGGTCACCGAGCAGAGGCCCGGTTCCCTTCCCTTTGCCCTGACCCCAAATTCCTGGAGCAGAGGAGAGACAATAGGAAATTGGGAGATCCCCCTCATGCACGTGCGGGTTTTTGTGGCCAGCACCCGTGCCCAAACTCCCGCTGCTGCCTCCAGGCTCAGATAAAGTCTCTGACACTCACCCACACAGCCTTTTGTGGTGACAACAGGGAAAGCAAATCGAGAGGGAGAGGACCTGAGACAGCCTGAAAGTTCCCTCACACGCCTGTTGAGTTGAGGCACAGAACCAAGTATCTTCCACGTCCCAAGTGGAATAGCCGAGAGATTCAGATCTGAAGGAGCACTTGGCCGGGGATTAGGAGGACATGGTAGTGACTTGTGTGGAACACGGGCACTGCAGGAGGACGCTCAAGTCAGCCAATGCCAGCATGGGCTGATGTCTGCCCCCCACCCATGTTAATGTACCAAGTGCCCCTAGGTCTACAAATACTCCAGGTCATGATCCGACTAGATAGTTATCCACCCCAGGTTCCTCACAAATCCAGCACCACCCGAGAGTCCATGTTTTAACAGCTTGTTTCAAAAGATTCTCGCAGGACCCAACCAAATCCCCTACACGGTAGGCACAAATGCTTTCTTTTCCCCATTCTTAGGAAGTTAAGACTAGGACAACATACTCTGCGTACAGCCCAGATGCATCAGAAGAGGGAGGGAAGGGAGGTCTACAGTGGTCCTACGCTCTTGACTCATAAAAGATTTTCCTTCTGAGATGCTAACCCATAGTCTAAGCAGGAAAGTCGGGGAAAGTTTGTCTTCCAAACTCTCCTCTCCTCCTAGCCCCTAGGTTGGCCCTTTTCACACCTTGGTGGTTTAGCGCTGTCCTTCTTGCAACGTCCTCTCACTATCTTCCCATTGCAATATGAAACTTAAAGTGACTCAGTATAGGTTGAGCTTTAACTCCTCTATTCCCACAGCTAATCAGTTGTTAAATCTACCTCCGTGCTGTCTCTCCTTTCCTTTCCATTACCTGGAAATGCTGTTCTCTGACTATTCCTCCTACTTGTCCAGGAACATGGTAGAATTCACATCCTCTCCTTCCGGAAGTTGATCATGGCCGGCCATGTGACTTGCTTTGGCCAACAAAATGTGGGCAGGGGTGCCATGTGCTGCTTCTGCTGGAAGCATTTTATTGCAGACACTACAGTCCTTTCTTCTTCCTGACACTGGAACCAACATTCCAGAAGGTGGAGGCTCTGTTGACCTGATTCCCAGAATAAGGACTCCAAGTCTATGTGAGCAAGAAATAAATATCTGTTAAACTAATTCACGGGTGGTTACTGCATCAGATCTCGCCCATCCTGACTAACATACCTGGGCTACTGTTGGAGTGCAGGTTCTCAGCGCTTGTCATCTGATCTCTAATACATGCTACTCAAAGTGTGGTCTACACACAAATGTCAATCCACAAAACATCACCAGTCTGCAATGAGGCAGGTATAGAGATTGAGAATAAACATTTAGAAAATCTTATAACAACTTAACTAATTTTTATCTGTTGAATCTATTAATAAAATATTTGGGCTTATGTTTCCCCCAAATATTAGCATTGTGTCTTGCCCATGGGATGCTACAAAAATGCTTGTCATTAATTTGGATCAAAGCTTCATGAGTAAGAATTACGGTAAGATTTCAAGCAATAGCAAGCAGATCTGGGGGGTATTTAGGGTTTAAGACCCTTCCTCGCTCAGGGTGAAATCATTTAAAATTACAAGTCTACTCTTTGTGCCAGCACAGAGTTTAGCTTTAACAAGCAGAAAACCTTTCTGAGCTCTTTCTCATTTAATATTAAACATTGCTTTAGGTTTCCCTACATAAGAGCATAGACATTAATGTATTTATTCTTTGTAATAAAACTTTGTAAGTATATTGCTTATGAATATGGTTTTCAGATTACCTACAGACAGCTTGACAATTTGATACATTTGTTCAAGAGTATAAGAGAATAATACAATTAACCCCTAAATCACATCCTAACTCCCTCCAGCACTAAACAGAGGTATGCTTTTGTTTCCAAAGTCTCTTTGACACACATTAATATATTTCTGTGCACCATACAGGAAAGAGGCAGCATGGTATTCTGGAAAGCACAGCAGACTAGGTGACAGAACTGCTTCTAGTCCTCATTACCTACTCCCTCGCTACTACACGAAGCCACTGCTTAACCACCCGGTACCCTAATTTCTCCATCTATTAAGTGGTGAAAATAAGTTAATAAGGACAAATAGCATCAGCTCTTTTGTGAGAATCAAAATAGAGCGAAGCACTTGGTAGTGAATAAAGTGCTACGGAACTATAATTTAGCATTTATATAGAATACTGCCTTAGAATGCTCTCCAGTTGTCTCGTATACATAGATTTTCTCCACGCTACCTAGATAGTAAGTCCGTGAGAGGCGCATTGCATAATATTTCTTTGGGTCCTACTCAAAGTTCAGTCCTCTGGGACAAATAATACACATACAACAATTGTTTGAAAAGTATTTAATATGCCAAAAATTGAACCCCTTCACAGACCACATGACAGGTATGCCTCATTCACCCTGACATAGTTTTGTATTTTGGCTGAGAGTTGTCATTGGCTACCTGAGTCTCTTGAGGGCAGAGGTCATATCCCAGTAATCTTTGTATCCCCAGCACTTACCAGTCATCTAAGCACACAGAAGAAGCCCAATTGATATAAAGATAAATAAATGAAGTGAACTTTAATTACAAACTTCCTAATATTACCTCCACTCAATACCCTGAAACCTAAAAAGCCAATTTTGATTTTGGTTAAAATGGTTTGGGGGAAGTTTTCCAGAATCATCTGGAAAACGCACCATTTTTAAAGCACATCCATGCAATAAGTCAGGTGATTTTCCCAACCTCTTTCCTTACTGAGCACAAGCAGTTCTTATTCAAAGATCTTTAGAGGCTTAGGCTGCGGGAGACGGGGGAAGGAACAGAACAGCTATTGGTCTGAGGGAAGGGGAAATTGTACTGTTCATTGTTCAGAGGCTATGACATTATTCTGCACATGTAAACAGTCAAGGTGAAAACGCAGCAAATAGATAAAGAGCTTCTGTATGGAATATAAACTTTGGCAGGAGCCACTGTGCTGTGGTAGCAAAAGGCCTCCTGCTGGGGCTGCAATGGAAAAAATGACCTCAAGAGGAGTTCAGAGCAGAAAGGCTCAGAAAAAGAAGATGAAATACCATGCAGTTTGGGTGAAGTCCTTTGGTCCTGGGCATATTAAAGTATAAAGCTGTTTCGGTTTAAAAAATACAGATTACACGAATTGGTTGGAGTTTACTATTTTTTCCTAATTATAGCTTAGAATTACGGAGTGCCACTCACTGCCCTCATGTTTCTCACAAGAGATCCATAGTGTTTAGGCCGGGAGCGAAAACTGCATTAATCTGGACTCACTGGACCCACATCACCCAATGTTCCGCTGAGCGGTCTCAGTAGAGGGTGCCCTCCTATGGAACAGGGCATGTGTATTCCAGCAGCAATTTGCGTCTTTCACCAGTGGTAAGCAGCCAGTTCAGCAAGTGTTTCAGGATGGGAGTCTCTGGCTATGTAACCTGAGCCTGAAATTTCTTTAATAAATTTGACATGTGCAAGGAAGAGAAATGAAATGAATAATTTCATATGGATATGAACAAAGCCATAATCTAGAAAAAATACCCACCCCACCCACCCCTGCCCCAAACAACCTTTATTTTTAGACAGAGCTGCATTTTGAGAAAGCGTGAATCAAGTCACAAACTCAATGACAATTGAGTGTAATTTTAGAGGCACGCCAGAAAGAAAAAGGGGGTGGAAGCACATAAAACTCATTTGTATTTTTATTTATGCTATTTCCCACAGGCTGAAAATAAACTTTTAAGAGCACCATTTCTCAAGCGGATCAGCTCCTAGAGTCTGACAACTTTGTGCTTATTTAGCAGTGCCCTCTGGTGTCCAAACGGATTTTACTTTTGCCTTGAGGTAAAAAATAAGCCACTATACAATTCAACAAGTCTACCAGCAGCATTCATCCAGTCACCAAATATTTATTAAGAGCTTAGTAGCTATGCCAGTTACTGTGGAAGGTGGTGGGATACACAGGTGTTTAAAAGAAGACATGAATGTAAATGCAATTACAACATTCCTTGATCATACACAAAAAGTCGCTTTACCTAGCTATCCACTAAAATGAGACAGATACAGCTGGGTTGTCTCCTTTCCAAACTGTTCTGGACCTTTATTCACATTAGCGGGTATCTGGCTGGCTGTGGACAGAACAACTTTGGTCAAGTACACTGGGAACATTCTGAAACAGGGTAAACATTCCCGGACATCCAGTTTTAACAATTTCTGCAAAAAAGCTTTCACGGTCAACCTGAAGGACACTTCTGTCTTGTAGTATTCCGGGGAACCACTGGGCATCAGACAGGACACACAAATCTAACACTAAGCTTTACATTTCTTTCTGAAAATGCACCATTTTCCTAGCACTATGATGAAAAGCCTCAAAAGGAATGAAGTGGGCCCTCGCCGACTTGGCTCAGTGGATAAAGCGTCAGCCTGCGGACTGAAGGGTCCCAGGTTCGATTCCGGCCAAGGGCGCATGCCTGGGTTGCGGGCTCGATCCCCAGTGGGAGGCAAGCAGGAGGCAGCTGATCAATGATTCTCTCTCATCATTGATGTTTCTATCTCTCTCTCCTCCCTTTCTCTCTGAAATCAATCAATAAATATATATATATTTTTTAAAAAGGAATGAAGTGTGAGAAACCCTAAGAATTAATCATTACTGTTTGAGAATTCTTAGATCTGAAAATTGACAACTAGAGCTTCAGAAACACACATTGTTCTGAACTGGTACATCTTCAGACTTTCTGGAGGAGCAGGGGGAATCTAAAAGAGTTGCCAAGACCTTCCACCGAGAGATTAACCAAAGAACATATATACATATATGTATAACCCATGGACACAGACAACAGTGTGGGGAAGGCCTGGGTCTTCTTGAGAGGGTAAAGTCGAGGGGAAATGGGAGACATCTGCAACACTGTCAATAAAAATAAAAATAAAAAACACATGAAATTCAAATGTCCTCAAAGAAGAACTACGACAGACCAGGAATGACGCTTTTATATCATTTTGTAATATTCCTACTTTTGCCATTTTCCATTCTTGTTATTTTTGGTTTTCTACAGTAATCAGCCATGGCTTGATTCTAACCACCCAACTTACGGCAAAGGTGAGAGGATTATGTCATTTAAGATGAAGAGGTCTGTCTTGCTGAGAATCTCCTTGCTGGCATTGAGGAACCAACCAGTTGTGCAGGCAAGGCCCACGTGGCAGAAATGAGCAGCCTCTTGCCAACAGCCCACTAGGAACTGAGACCCTCAGTCCAACAGCCAGCAGGGAACTAAAAGCTGCTATTAATGAGCAGGGAACAGACTCTTCCCCCTCCAAGCCCCAGATGAGACTGCAGCCCTGCCACACCTTGACTGCACCCTTGTAAAGGACCAACTCTGAGATCTTAAATGGGTGCCATTTTAAGTTTGTTATGCAATGATAGATAACTAATATAAATCTCAAGATACTTTTTAGAAACATTTTTATTATAAAAGTAACACAAATAAAGAAATACTGAAGACCAACTCATCCTTTGACTACCCTGCCATTCTATTACAACCACAGCTAGTAATGTATTTTGTCATCTTTTTACTATATTCTGGGTGTGTTATTTATAGCCATGATCATACCCATTCATGCACTTTTATATCGTGTTTTATTTAATATTTTCTCATGTTCATTATATCCTTTACTAATTTTTAATGAGCACATAATGTACCATTCATTGGGGGGATACATATATATATGGCAAACTATGGTCCTGCATAAAACTTTGTAAATAAAGTTTTATTAGAACACAGTCATCCATGCTCATTTGTTTACCTATTGTCTATTGTTATTTTTGTGCTACAAACTACAGAGTTGAGAAGTTGTGACAGAGACTACATGGACTGTAAAGCCTAAATTATTTACTTCCTGTTTCTTTACCGGAAAAGTTTATTAACCACTGCCCTAAACTTTTAAGTGGTTTATAATTTGGGCAATTACAAGTAATGCAATTTAGAACATCTTTGTGCGTATAATTTTTATACTTTAGGCAACTTGTTTGCAATATATTATAACAAAAGTGGAATAAATGGGTCTACTTCATAAAGATGTTTTTAAGGCGGACCCTGTCCCCCACTATTTCTCTTGTAACAGTCTACTATGACATAGGGTTGTGGTAATAAGAAGGGAAAGGAAGGCTCAGTGCTCATGTGGGTAGCACTTCTCTGGTCCTTATTTATCTAGACATGCAAGGTCACACTCTGGATGAGCTTATTTATAGTTTTGATTTAAAGTAAACCAAAGAGGAATGTAACAGTAATCGCAACATTAAAAACAACTACAGAAATGTTTTACTTTCTATTAGGATTAAAAAGCAAACTAAAGTAAACTCTCCAGGTATCAAGGTGTATATGAAAGGTATTCCAAGCTAGGTAGTGGCCCAAGGCCTGAGAGGGCTGAGTTAGGGAAAGGGAGGCAGTCTCGACGATGAGCTGGCAGTAACAGCAGTGAACGATGAGGCAGCACTGAGTGGAGGATAACACTTACAACACCCTAGGCATAAACTTGTATAAACTGTAACTAAACTGTCTCAGGTAAGAACGTTTCAGAGCAACTACCCCATATTTTTGAACAATAACAAAAAATTCTCTATCTGGGAAAGTTTTCTACTTTAGAAAAATACTTATGGAATGGGACCAGCTAAGTCAACCCTGACTGTCTCTGAGATAAGAGAGTAAGCAGCTTGAGGGGTCTCAAGTCCAATCTTGTATGAAAAAGTAAGCACCGGGAAGTATAAGTGTCATCTTCTAAGGGAAATATTCTGCAACATAAAAAACAAAGATCAGGATGGACCTTTGCCCCAATAACGTAATTTAAAAGCAAAACTAGAAAGATATCTAATGTAATAATTCTAATTATGCCAACAAGTATGTGAAGACATCACAGGCAACACATTTATTTTATTAAACTATTCCTTTCAAAATGTCCACCAATTTAACATATCATAAAGAAGTTTTCTTTTGGTTAAAGCTATCATTAGCCTTTACTTTCCACCTCAGTTACTTGTCAAATAATAAAATGCACTATAACTTCATGAAGTACTCTGGGAAACCATTAAATTCTCTATAGAAAAAGGAAATCATTCTTATGAAAACCAAGAACATGTCACTATGAACAAAATATAGCAGGAATGAAAATAAAGCCATTATTTTTCATGAATTTTCATACTGCAGAGAAAGAGGCAGTTCTGTGAAAGGCTTGATTCACAATTAAAATTATGTCACAATTTTTCTTTTTTCACTGTTTACCATTAGTTGCCTCAAAACTGACCTGAGGGTCTGGCAGCATAAATCCATCAGTAAGTTTATAATAGACTATTGTGGAATCGGACTCCACTATGGCCAAAGTAAAAGACATCGGCAAATCTGGATCACCTTGCAATTTTCGAGATGCCTTCAAGATCTCCCTTATCCTGAAAAGCAAGCCACAATGCATTTAGGATTCACAGTCATTCATTAATAAGATCAAATACAGTAAAATCTTGGGCAAGAGGCAGGCAATCATCACATTATATCTGTAATGCTGACTTGGGAAATGTCTGAAGGCTCAAATATAAACATTGAAAGTTGTCTTCTCACACAGAAAATCCTGCAGGGAAGGGCTATCCCGACTTTCAACCCTTCTCTTTTTCATTCGCCCATCTCTCCTGATCATCAGACCTGAAAGTCAAACTATATTTAGGAACCTACCGAACAGGACTCCAATAGTGAGTGTTTAGTGCATCTGAACTGACGAAGGATCATGAGTGTTCATCATCCAATTTTCCTCTTAAGAGTGAAATAATTTTGTATTGAGGCTTATTTTTTTTTAAAAAAAAAACAGACTATAATAAATATTTCCCTCATTGTGTTCATAATTACTATTTTTAAATGGCTATGTAATATTTTATTGACTTGTAATCTGCCCAATCATTCCCTTATTGGTATAAAGTTCTTCCAGGTTTTGTGGGGTGAAGGTGCTAATAAAAATGAGCTGTGAAGATCATCTTTCTGAAGGTAGTTGTTTCTTTTTAAATACTTGTTGGGTCTTTCCAAGTATGGGAATTATTAGATCTGAATATAGATATTTTTATGGTTCTCAATATGTGTTCTGATACTTCATAAAAGCCAAGAGAAAAATAGAGAGAGAAATAAAACTTTTGGGGTAACATTATATATCAAGCAATCAATGTTATAACATTTCAGTTTGCTTACTGTGGAAAATAATTTATCTGATAATAAATCTGATATTTAGGTATTCAAAGCACTATTACCTTTTGTTTATCACCAACTGAAAATCCTTATTATCTACTCAAAAAAGCCCATGTTCAACAATTCAGTAAAGGTAACCTCCAAAGGTGCTTCTTTAAAAGGCAAATAAAAAGTGATCAGTTGTTTTTTCACTAAGCTAACCAAGTCTGCAGAGATTGGAAAAATATTTACTAGCATATTAACATGCTAAATATTGTACTGTATTTAGTAAAAGTGTAATTTGTCCCCTTAATTTCTACTTCCCATCCGTAAGTAAAAATTCTTATGGTCACTCTTCCCCCATCCTATTAGCTATTGAAACTATAAAAAAAATCTTAAAAGAAAAGTTTCTGCTTTGAAATAGTCTTACTATAATAATTATAATGCTTTTTTAAAAAATCTGTAGTAATGACTGGAGATTTTAAGTGATTTAAAATAGCAGTAAACTTCTGGAAAAGCTGAAGTTCTAACTGGTTTGTTAGAACATCAGTCACAAAAGGCTGCTTACCTGCTACCTATCATTTAAGTTTACAAAGGCATGAAGTGAGATGAGAAGATGAGTTTCTAAGTTTGTTTCCTCATAGTCAAACCTTTTCTAAAATGGCCCTGAAAGAGGTAAATCAGCAATATAGTAACACTCCAGTTACCAAACATAACTCACTAGATAAATAAAATATGTCTACCTGGCAAAATTTTAGTTCCTTTCCACGAGTCAACAAAGCAAAGCATCATCTTCTCTCGAGTCTTTCCTGTCACATTTCCCCAACCTCAAGGCAAAGTTACATGTCTTATCCTACAGAGGCACACTGGGTAGCCCTACCTTACTGTAATCACGACTTTGTATGTATACAGCTCAGTGCCTGTTTCTCACTGGGCTGTACTCATTTTGAAGGCCAAAGCTTTTTAAGAAATGGTGCTGTAACATGAAGACAATATACCTGTACATCTACACATAGGACTATTGAGGTGGCATACATAAAAAGGCATTGCAAACTGTCAAGTAGTCAGGAAGTACAAGTATTACTATATGGTACCTATACCAGCTTTGCTACCTTGAAAATTGGGACATAATGTTTTTATCCATACCCTCCTTAAAAAATAATTTCTACCTATGTTAAATTACATGAACATCAATTAGATTCCACTTCATATCAGAATTTTTCTTTAGAGATACTCAGATGAAGCAACCATAGATATTAACTAGCAACCTCAACATTTAGCACTGATGGAAAATGACAGTCTTAAGACACTGCAGTACACACAAGTTAAAAATAAGTTTCTTTAAACATCCCTAACTGGCAGAGTATGACGAGGATGGGACACAGATGGAAGGGAAAAAACCTATTAAGAAAACTGTTCCATATCTTATGATACTTAAATCAGAATATATGTGTATGTGTTTTGTAAGGTAAACTGTGTGGAAATTCTAGCCCATATATTGAAATTTAGAATAGAAATTTCCATCTCATTCATATTTGTTTTCATAGTTCTTTGATTATAAACAGCAAAACATTTTCTGACTTACTCAGAACACCCACGGGGGAAACCCTAACATCTGAAAATTAGCTCAGAGTTGTAAAGCCTGGTTTGTCTTCAGAGCTGAGGAGAATCACTGTTAAAAATGAAGTGGAAGTTCCCATCTCTGAGCTGTTTATCCTGTTTGGTTGTATGAGGAGGAAGAAGGAAATTACAGTTTGAAATCATAATTTAGAAACCATAGAATGAAGTTTCCTCTTAGGCACATTTTTTAAAAGCTCAGTTCTTTAAAAAGTATTGTAAAGATGTTTCACCACACAAATCTAAAATAATAATTTGGATAACAAAATTGCTTATAGTTCATATTTTATATAAATCCACATATGAAAAACATAACTTATATAATGAGAATTTCATATTTTTGAGTTAATTATATCTCAAGGGAAAACCCCACCTGAAGAAATAGAAAAGTCAATAATAATTATAATTGTTGTTCAACAGTAACAGAATTTGATGCTTGCAACAGCTATGATGTTCTCATAACTGTTCAGAGGGGAGCTCAGCATACTGTAAACAGAGTGATCCCAAAGTGTACTAAAGTTAACGTGAAAACAAGTCTGAGGCAAACAGACAGGCAACACCATTTGGCTACTGCCCTTCCTCCAAACTAAAGTAAATGCCTTCCAGAAATCTTAGCATTCATCTTTCTGTAAGATCCTCCAATAGAGACTAAGTAAGCTCCAGATATTTACACAGAGGACAGAGAGTTGAAGGCAACATTACTTATTACTTTTAACTTCAAATGTTGAAACAGAATGCATCATGGGTTAAAGTTATTAATTTCAACCCACAGAAAGCGATATCTTCTTCTGTCCTCTTCAATGGGACCAAACTGGCACATGTTGTAGCCTCATCAATTAAAGGCATTAACTGCTTAATCTGTCTCATTATGATATTTTAGAACGACACTCCACAATCCAACTCTAGAATACAATGCAAATTTAAATTAGTGCCCAAGAAGCTGTATTCATCCACAGGCTCAATCCTGAAGACAAGTTCAAGAATAACAGACCACCTCCTTGGGAATCATACCAAGGACTGCCTGGTAAAAAAGCAAGGTGGCTAAAATCCCAAGGTGGCAGGGTTACTGAACAATTAAGTGCCTGTGTGACTATCCACCCCAGTGGGGGGCCATTCTGTTAATATAAACTGCAAGTTTTTGTGTGTGTTTGTGGAGGGTAAGAGAAAAAATGCTGTGACTGTTCAAAGAAGCTGCCAGAATTGGGGTTCACCAGTAACAGATTTCCAACAGAGGTAATATGAGGACACACATCAGATACGCAGGGAAGTCAAATGACAGAAATCATTTTACTAGCTATTAAACTTTAGGCCTCACATAAAGTAATGTCCATTAAATGAATCTGTAATAAAGAACATACTTTTGGAGAGTGGACATATTTTTCAATTACATGGAAATAATAGAGTATCCTTCAAGAATATTGTAGCATTGTCCTGGGGGGTGGGAGTGGCTGGGGAGGGGTCAATGGGGGAAAAAGGAGACATATGCAATACTTTAAACAATTATACACACACACACACATATACTGTGTGTATGTATGTGTGTATGTGTGTGTGTGTGTATATATATATATATATATATATATATATTAGCATTTCAGGATTAAATCTCATAATTAAGAACATCTGTTAAAAAGTTCTAAATATAGTTAATACTATATTACATAATTGAAAGTTGCTAAGTGAGTATTAAAAGTTCTTATCACAAAAAAACCTTTTTTTTTGTAATTATGTAAGGTGATGATGTTAACTAGGCTTATTGTGTTGATCATTTTGCAATGTATACAAACAATGACTTACTATTTTACACCAGCAACTAATATGCTATATGTCAATTAAATGTTTTTAAATGTTCTAAAGAAGGAACTCAGTTCCAGTAACCCTTCACTCCACCGTTAATAAGTCCTTTTCCCAGGACACTAAGGAAAAAGAAGGGATCAAAGGCAGGGGGGTGGACATGATGGAAAAGAGTTTCACTAAAAGGTTAGGAGGCATTGTGATTGTTTTCTATCCTGAGATGCGTATTATAGTTACAGTATAAAGTGTGGAAAGTGGTGCCAAATCTGAAAGCAAATGGATTTTGCAGACATTCTAATTTTTAGAAACTCTTGGAAGGTTACTTAAGCATATTCTATGTTCTTTAAGATTTTATTTAGCAAATCTCCACTGCAGGAACTTAGTAGTCTAAGGGAGCTCATTCAGTCATTCAACAAACATTGATTTAATACCAAGTACCAGATACCAGGCTATGCACCGAGGAAAAAGCAATGAGCAGAACAAAATTCCTGCTTTCATGGAGGTTATTTTCTAAAAGGGAAAGGAAAACAGTAAACAAAGAAAACTAAATCTATATCAAGTAGCAATAAATGTGGTAAGTGTTATAAAGGAGGGCCACACAGTTGCATTACTATGGCCAAGAGTCCTTATCAAACCAAATGACAAAAGTTCTTAGACTCTTAGCCTAATAGCTGCTGAATTAGCAGACGACCAATTTGGTATATGGCATATTGGAGTCTTTTTCTAAATTTCTAGACTAATATTCAAATAGGAAGATGCTAAGAAACAGTACATTTGGGAAAGTTTTCTCTCAGGTAAAATGGCTGAGGGTACCCATTTATCACCACAAATCAAGAGAAATGCCACTAATTTGTGGGGTTGGAGGATAAAGTGGTCACTGGAGAGGCTCCACCCTTGCATAAGCTATCCATTATCCTTTGCTGGCACTGGGGTGAAAGAGCCCTTTATAATCCAGTCAGTTTTAACAGGATGAATGATTCATTGATATTACTAAGCAAAGAGAGAGAGAGAGAGAGAGAGAGAGAGAGAGAGAGAGAGAGAGAGAGATTGATTTACAGATCATTTCAAAAACAATATATTAACTGTCTCTGGATTTTGTAATTTACAAAACACTTCACTTGGCTTTTTTAAAATTTTTATTGATTTCAGAGAGGGAGAGGGAGAGAGAGAGACAAACATCAATGATGAGAGAGAATCACTGACTGGCTGCCTCCTGCACACCCCTATTAGGAATCGAGCCTGCAACCCAGGCATGTGCCCTTGACCGAATCAAACCCAGGATCCTTCAGTCCTCAGGCCAATGCTCTATCCACTGTTACAAACTGGCTAGGGCTTCATTCGGCTTTTAAAAAATTAACTTATGTACAAACATAGATAAGCTTAAAATACAGCTACTGTGGTTTTAGTTTTCAGCATTTCATATTTTACCGAAGAAACTGAATTGGCATTGAAATTGGGAGACAATATAGATTCTATCAGAGGAAAAGTAGTGAAAAACAAAAACATTTTTTTTCATTATTTGATATGTCATTGTGTAAGTTACTTAAGATATTTCCCATTTATAACTATCCACAATATTAATATTATTACAGAAACCTGAAATTCTATTATCCTAACTTTGTTGTAACACACTTCTCAACAAATATCAGTGGCAAAGTGGTCCAGAAGAAGCTCATCAAGCCCTCTGATATTCATGTGGCTTCATTTGCTATCTTAGCACTGAAAAAGGCCCTGGCTTTCCTTAGGATTCCTCCAATTACCTCATCTTTAAACAGATCGTCTTTAGCAGATCTCTTTGACCTCTATGAAATTATGAATATGATTTTTATAGCATTGCTGGGTCTGGGGAGTATTCATAACCTCTACAGTGATTTAACAAAAGTGCTACATGATTCTCACATTCACTTTAGTAAGAAACAATCTATAGAGTACTTTCCATATGCATATATCATCCAAATATATAACCTAATATAGTATTTTAAAATGTAAACTAAAAATTATTTTACATTAGCATTCAGTAGTATTTTTATTTTTAAAAAATATATTTTATTGATTTCAGAGAGAAAGGGAGAAGGAAAGATAGAAACATCAATGAGAGCGAATCATCAATTAGCTGCCTCCTGCATGCCCCCTACTGGGTATTGAGCCTGCAACCCAGGCATGTGCCCCAACCAGGAATGAAACTGTTGAACTGTGACTTCCTAGTTCATAGGTCGACACTCAACCACTGAGCCACACTGGTCGGGCTAAGTAGTAGTTTTAGATGAGAGAAAAAGATGTGTCCTGTCCTTTGAGAAACAAAAACAACCTCATACTCCATCAGCACAATTTTCCCACTAGATAATCAGATATGGGTACTTTACCAATTCTGTTTTCCTTCTAGAGATCAGCAATTAGTATTCAATCAATATTTTCACAAGGGGAGCACTGATGGGTGTAGGTACCAGAATCTCTAACCCTTCTCCTATCTCAGTACTGGCAAGGCAGATGAGCTGGGGATCTGGTAATCCCACTCATTTTACTTCACACCAATTTTTACAGTACTTGAAAGACCTTCTGAAACTTTGAAAATATGCCAACGTGTTTTAACTATGAGCATATATTATGTATAAGAAAATACCAGTCACAAACCACTTCTGCTCAGAGTGCATTCACTCACTGCCACTGTACTGCAGATTCTCTCTGTAATGGAATCTGTCTGCACTCTTGCCAAAACTATGTAAATAAGATCACTAGGTCCAAAGGCTGGAAAACTAAGTGGGAAATGGATACAAAAACTGTGTAGGAGAGCCTAGACATTTAGACAGATATGACATCAAATGTTATCTAGAATTGCTACCTTTTAAGGAGTTGGCAAATACACATACACCATAAAATAAATAATGGAAATAATAAGCCAATGCAAATACATATATGTTATTCTGTCTCTCAATAGTCAAAATAGCTACTGAAGTGGTTTTAAAGGATGCAGTGAGATTATGTACTGTGATGACTGGGGAACTATTTTATGACTAAGTTGTAGTTAACTATGTAAATGATAGTTTAGTCCAGCTTTACAAAGTTGAGACTTTAATAAAGGGGACAGCTTTTATGCCTTATATGCTATATGCCCTCTGTAAATAACATGGATTACACCTCCAGCAAAATGCCAACTCCTCTGGCTCTCAGGCTTTGTATATCACCCAGATTCCCTAGTCATAAAAATGCTATTTAAAGTTTTTGAGGAATAAAGAACATTAAAAAATTCCCACTATACTCAGACAGCTAAGCAGGATAGTCTAGGATAGCAATTTACAACTAGTGTGCTCAGACTAGTTGTGCAGTGTATAATAATGAAGTATCAAAGTTGGCATGTTATTTCTAATATAATTTAATATTCCCTGTTACATATCATCGTCATCCACTCACATTCCATCATGCTTTATTAAACTGAGATGAAACTGACATACAACAATGTGTAAGTTTAAAGTGTACAATGTGCTCTGACCAGTTTGGCTCAGTGGATAGAGCGTCGGCCTGCGGACCGAAGGGTCCTGGGTTCGATTCCAGTCAAGGGCATGCACCTTAGTTGCGGGCATATCCCCAGTGGGGGGTGTGCAGGAGGCAGCTGACCGATGTTCCTCTCTCATCGATGTTTCTAAATCTCTATCCCTCTCCCTTCCTCGCTGTAAAAAATCAATAAAATATATTTTTAAAAAAAGTGTACGATGTGATGAACTAACCTCTTAAACAAAGAGCAAAATCACCTGCCCACCTGTTATGGCTGAGGGAAGCATTGATGGATGTAGGCACCACAGTCTGTAGCCCTTCTCCTTCTATCTCAGTACCAACCAGGCAGATGAGCTGGAGGTCCGGCAATCCCACACAGTTTACCTCATGCCAACTTTTACCTGAAAGAGCATCATTAAATGGATAATGTTTATCAAAAACCAAAGATAAAAATTCTAAACTCCTACTTAATATTCAGCTGAGCAAATATCAGTTACAACGCTATCTTCTCTTTACATTTTTATTTATCTTCTCTTTTACTTATTTTTTTACCCAGTAATTCCCACTATAAATGAAGAAATTATAAAATGGATGGATAACAGCAAATACATAAACAATGGCTTATTATAATGTCAGTAATTCTATATCCAAACCCAACTCCCCAACCCTCCACCATGGCCCCAATAATAAAGCAATATAAACAAAAACTTACTCTCCATGAGGTCCAGGTAAACCAAGAATGCTATATAAACTTGAGTAGCATCTCCTATATCTAATTCCATCATTTCTAAATACTGAAAATCAAAATATAATTGTTAAACAGAGAAGGAAGAATCTCTTAATATTTTATTTCACTCCAGCAACAACTATTTATTAAATATATAGAAAGCATCAAACTCAATTCTAGGTATAGTGGGAGTTATAAGGCAATGTAAGACCTGATCCTGCCTCTAAAAAAACCTGCAATTATTAGGATAAACACACTGCAACTGTTAGGGAAATAACAATACATGACAGAAAGTGGTTAAAAACCAAGTGAGTGGAATTAAAGAACCATGACACCACAGGTCAGAGGAGCTATACTCCGGTGAATTGGTTGGTGAATGTTTTATGATAGAGGGGAGATACAAGTTGGGCCCTGAAGGACATGCATGATTTGACTAAACTGAGAAGGCAGTGCAACAGTATAACTAATCACACAGAGGTGGGAATAAGCCACACATATTCAAGGGCCTATAAAGAAACCTATCTGCCAGGAGTAGACTTTTTTTTAATAAGAGTTGTGTTGGGGCATGTAGTGGGGGCCTCTATTCTCCTGGTCTCTTACTGCACGTGGAAAAAGTCTAGTAGAATACCACTCCCAGCCTCTCTCTCCTTCTCACTCAAGAGCAGCGAGTTATTTAAATGCTAGATTTTAGCCGAAACCGGTTTGGCTCAGTGGATAGAGCGTCGGCCTGCGGACTGAAAGGTCCCAGGTTCGATTCCGGTCAAGGGCATGTACCTGGGTTGCGGGCACATCCCCAGTGGGGAGTGTGCAGGAGGCAGCTGGTCGATGTTTCTCTCTCATCGATGTTTCTAACTCTCTATCTCTCTCCTTTCCTCTCTGTAAAAACTCAATAAAATATATTTAAAAAAAATAAAAATAAAAATAAACGCTAGATTTTAAAGAAACGACCAAGCAAGCTGCTGCTGCTTTCAGACTTACTAGTCAGCACTGTGGGAACGTTCTTCAGGGGTCTCCTCCTGCAGGGGAAGCCTGAGGTTCTCCAGCTACGTCAGTGACGAGGTGGGTAAGCAAGACTAATGCAAAAGTGAGGGATTAGCAGACCTGCACGGGTGCATATCTGATATCACCTTCTCCCTTTGGCTTCATCGTAGGTGTTACTAGTTCTCCTCCTCAAACCTTAAACGTGCTTGGACATAGCACTGACAAAGTAACTGGGGACCAGCTTGCAAGGACTGCACGGCCAAGCTAAAAGTCTGAATCTTACCCATAAGGAAACACTGAAGACTTCTAAGCATGAGGGTATGATGAATGTGGTGTTTGAGGACAAGAAATCTGATACCATGTTACTAGATGGACCCAAGTAATTTTCAAATTGAATAATAAAAAGGCAGAAGTAGAAAAATCAAACACCCAATATCTTTTCTTTCTTTAAAAAAAAAATCAATTAGACCCTTAAGAGGAAAAATCGAAAGGGAAGATTTGATGGTGAAGGCTAGGGCCTATACAGCCATTAACTTCAAAGAGAAAAAAATCTGCAAGTATAAAAACTGAGTCGCACCACCAAACTAGAGGAGGTTTTTCAAACTTGTTACCGGCGTTTCACTTCTTAAATTCTTACATAGTGCTTGCTTACTACATGTCAAGTACTTTCCAAATAGTAACTGATTTAATCCTCTAAGTACCCTTATTACCCCCATTTTACAGATGAGAAAACCTAAGTGCCATGAGATTAAACAATTTGCCCCAAAACACAAAGCTGGTGACAGAACCAGGATTCAAACTCAGGCGATGCGTCTTTGAGTTCATGCTCCTAACCACTGTGCTGCCTCTCCCTGTCACGGTGTTTCCTTTTATGGCACTGAATAACATCTCCATGTTAGTGCTTCTTTTTCTCATCTTGAAGGGGAATAAGGGGACAGAGCAGCAGGATAAAAACTAAGCAAGATAAAATGAGAAGAGGTTAACGCTTCAGACTTTTATCTTCAAAAATTTTCTTTTCTTGACTGTTTTTATTTTAATGTTTTAAAAATATTTTTTTTTATTGATTTCAGAGAGGAAGGGAGAGGGAGAGAGAGAAACAGCAATGACCAGAGAATCATTGATGGGCTGCCTCTTGCAAGGCCCACACTGGGGATCGAGCCCCAAACCCAGGCATGTGCCTTGACTGGGAATGGAACCATGTCCTCCTGGTTCATGGGTCAACACTGAACCACTGAGCCACAGGGGCCAGGCTCTTGACTGTTTTTAGATGGTTACTTATAAAATACTAGAGGCCGAGGGCACGAAATTCGTGCACGGATATAAGGTCCCTAGCGGCTGCTGGCTGGGGCCTTCCTTCCTTACACGCCGCCCCCTGGTGGTCAGTGCACGTCATAGCAAGCAATTGAACTCGCCATCTATCGCACTCTAGAGGGGACACTTTGCATCTTAGGCTTTTATATAGAGCAGCGGTTCTCAACCAGTGGGTCGCGACCCCTTTGGGGGTTGAATCACCCATTCACAGGGGTTGCCTAAGACCATTGGAAAACATATATAATTACATATTGTTTTTGTGATTAATCACTATGCTTAAATGGTGTTCAATTTGTAACAATGAAAATACATCCTGCATATCAGATATTTACATGACGATTCATAACAGTAGCAAAATTACAGTTATGAAGTGGCAACGAAAATAATTTTATGGTTGGGGGTCACCACAACATGAGGAACTGTATTAAAGGGTCGCGGCATTAGGAAGGTTGAGAACCACTGATATAGAGAGATTACAACTCAGCAGAAGACTGCAATTCTACCGGTGACTAGACCAGTCCCTGAGATGCCTACCGCCCTCCCCCCCACCCCCACCCCCACCCCCAACTCCATTCACCGTTTACTCACTGCTTGGGACATGGCTGGCACAAGGCAGCAATTTGCCAAGCAGAAGCAAGCAAGGAATTACCTTTCTCCTCCTTACCGCTATACTGAACAATACAACCACGAAGTGAGCAGTTCTGCTTTAAGGAAGAACCTATCCAACTTTCCAAGAAACTCGAGACATTTCGGAATCTGCGCTGCGGCAAAATAGACTTGGTGCCTACACCTTTGCCATGACCGGCTCCCGGGTCTTACCCGCCGCCCGCGTGGCTCGTGTGAGGTTAAGTGAGACCCTCTCCAGTGGAGCCACGAGTGTTGGCGTCCGGCGTGGGAGGGGCCGGGTTTGTCTACACCTCGGGCTTAGAACGGCGAAGTGGGGTGGGGGTGGGGGTTAGTGTCAGGGCAAGAGTTCAGAGTTGAACTCATTGAAACAAATGAAAACAAAACTGCTGCGGTTGGCCGTGTGCACACGGGTCCCCTTCCCGGAGGGTCGTGCGTGAACTCAGCGATCCGGCCCCGCAGGGGCGGAGGGTTCGGAGGGGAGCGCGGCCTGGGGGTTCCGCCTGGGCTGGGGGCCTGGACCGGCGCCCCGCTCCTTTCGCGCCTCCTGACCTTTGGGTGGGTGCCCATCCAGGCGTCCTCCGGAGCCCATGGATGGGCGCCGCCGCCGCGAGCGCCGGCCGGGCCCTGGCCGCTGCAGCCCGGGGAGGGCTCGGAGTCGCCGCGCTCTTCCATGCCGGGCAGTGGTGCGCGCAAGCTGTGCGCCGCGCCCGCGCCCGGCCGGAAGCAAGGACGCGCGCACGAGGGTTCCGCCTCCCCGCCGCCCGCCGCCTCCCCGCGGGAGGGCTCCACACTAGGAGCAAAGTTAGATCAGCCCCGCCTTCTCACAAAGGGAGCTGGAACCTGCGGGAGGCTCTCTAGTTCTGCTCTGCGTTTATTCGCATCTGGGCAGACACCAGGGTGAAGAAGTTGCCTTGCGTCAGTGCTGTTTGCAGCTCTGTTGAGAAAGTAGGGAGCACAGAGAAGGCCTCCTTGCCTTCGGCATGGGGTCCAGGTCTCCAGCTCCTGGCAACAGGGAAAGCCTCGTTCAGCGTCGTGTTAGCTTAAAGTGTGGAAGTGGGTGAAATCTCTAGAGACGAGAGTGGAAAGAAGAAAAACCAGAGTACCAAGGACCGTATTTTGAGGGTGGACTCGACTTTTGGGATCAGAGGAGCAAGGGAAAACAGGGTTTGTGGAATGGGTGATCAGTTAGGAAAGTCAGATGCAAACCAGCGCAGACACGTGACCGGGAAGCCAAGGATGAGGAGTTTCAAACAGGCAGGGTGGGGCATTGAAAGCATTCATGGATTTGCTCTGCGGGAAATGGGGAGACACTGGAAGTTGCTCTTAACGGTTCATGGTATCCCTCTGGCTGATTGATGTGTTGAGAATAGACCTTCGGGGGCAAGGGTAGACTCAGGGAATGGTTAGGAAGATATTGCACTGACCTAGGCAAGAAAGGACGCTCCCAAGATTGAAAGTCCCAGGCAGCGATAGAACTTCTGAGTCCAAATATGACCAAGATCCTACTGGACTATCCCCCAGTAGAAAACATCTGTAAAACTTGGACATCAGACAACTGAATATGCTGGAATGCAAACAGAAACGGGCTGACTTTGTTCGGAAGGGCACCTTGCTTGGAGGTGGGCTGGTGAGGAGCTACATCGTAAAGTTCCCTTTTCCTTGGCGTTTAGGTTAAAGCTGAGTGCAGTCCAGGAGGCAGGCTCAGCCCAGGGTTCCCGTGGAAAACCTCTCCAGTTTTCTTATCTGGGGAGCCAGGAAAATGAAGGCAGGAGATTTGAATGCCTAAGAAATGAAGAAATCCTAGAAGAAGCCAGAGAGGGTATCCCCAAACTCTTCCTGCTCAGTTTCCTGACAGATCCTGAACCCCTCGAAACAGAATCACAGTAGTTCAGTTAAAAACAGATGATCTGAACTGCCACCAGAGCTGTCCCCCAAGAAATAGAGTTTGCAGTTCGAATCCAGCCAAGAAAGTTACCTACCAACACATAGGAAATAATGTTTATCATAGAAAAACAATAGAATCCAAAACCTCCACAATTTATCATTGATAAAGTCCAAGATATGATTCAAAACTACTGACATATGAAAATAAAGAAAATGGACCGCATTTTCTAGAGTCCCACCCTGAGCTGAATCAGATGTTGAAAATGACAGGTAAAGATTTGAAATTAACTATTAGAACTATCCTAAATGAACTAAAATAAAATGTGTTTTCAGTGAATGAAAACCTCAGGAGACAAATAGAAGAACTCAGCAGAGGAAAAGGAAAAATATAGAAGTTCTAGAACTGAAAATTAAAATTTCAGAAATAAAAAATTTCACTGGATGGATTTAACAGCCATATTACAGAAGGGATACAAGTGAACTTGAAGTAGAACAATAGAAATTATCCAAAGTGAACAACACAGAAAAATGTCTTAAAAGATTAACAGAGCCTCAGAGCCTAGTACATGATACCTAACAACCCAACATACATATCAGTAGAATACCAGATGGAGAAAAGAAAGGGAATGGGGCAAGAAAAAACTGAAGAAAAAAAATTTCCCCAAATTTGACGAAAGAAATTTCCAGGTACAGAGTGCTAAATGAACACCAAGGAAAATGAACACAACCAAGTCCACCCTGAAGTTAAATTGTTGAAAGTCAGATGTAATTTTAAATGCGTCTAAAGAAATGCAGTATATTACATGCAGGGAGAAGAAGTGCGTCTACTCCTGAATGTGATGTAAAGCTGTCGAGTAACACTCCCTCCACGTTCTGCGTGGAGTAGGGTTTGGTATCTGAAAGAGGAGCCACACACAAATGAGAGAGAAATGACACGAGATAATTTTGCAATATTGGGGGACCTGGCGGGCAAGTCCTGAAGGACTTCCACCCATGCTCAGGCTACTCGAATCTTTTATTGATCTGGAGTAGCCCTTAGGGTAAGGAGGTTTCAATGACACACAGATCAGCAGACAATTTCCAGGAATAGACAAAGTATCTGATTAGCTCACCAATAGATTTCCGAGAGTATCTGATTAACAATAATCAACAAGGATCTACATAAGTATCTAAGGAATTAAGTGAACTAAGGTGGGGATGCTTCAACTATTATTACCTAAATTAACTGGGTGGTTCCTAGATTAACTGGGTGGTGCACAGTTCTGGCCTTTGCTAGGACTTCAAAGGTTACTAGCTTTTGGGGGTCTCTGTCTAAACTCAGGTAGTGAAGACAATGAATGGACTCCGGCATAAAGCCACACATGAAGATTCGTAAGTTTCCCTAGAAAGTATTGCATTTGAATCATCATTAACCTTTGTCTCCACAAAGCAGCTGCTAAGCCCCAAAGAAGCAAATGGCACTGAAATTAGTAGGCTCTTTGAAGCACTGACATTGATGTTAATTCAAGTAATTAGAAGTGAATACATGTTTCTCTCTGACCTCTGAAGATCCCAATCAATTCATATGATGGTATTTATAGAAGTATTAAGGGCACTTTGTTCCTAATGTGAATTGAGGGGAAATTTTATAAATTAGTAAGGAGATCCAGTCAAATTAAGTACTATGTGAACACAGCTCAACCATCTTCAGGGGAAGATTTTTCAGCTCAAGCTTAAGCAAAAAAACAAAAGGGGGGGGAGGGGAGGTGTTGGGGAATCCCAGAAGGACCCAGAAAGAACCGTAAACTGAAAAAACAACAGGCATTGAGCATGTTTTCATATGTCTTTTGGCTTTCTGAATGTCCTCTTTTAAAAGGTGTCTATTTAGGTCCTTTGCTCATTTTTTGATTGGATTGTTTATCTTCCTTTTGTTGAGTTGTATGAGTTCCCTATAAATGTTGGAGGTTAAACCCTTATCAGTGATAGCATTGGCAAATATGTTCTCCCATGTAGTGGGCTTTCTTGTTGTTTTGTTGATGGTTTCTTTTGCTGTGCAGAAACTCTTTATTTTGATGTAGTCCCATTTGTTTATTTTCTCTTTAGTTTCCAATGCCCTAGGATCTGTATCGGTGAAGAAATTGCTTCGGCATATGTCTGAGATTTTGTTGCCTTTGGATTCTTCTAGTATTTTTATGGTTTCCCGTCGTATATTTGAGAGATGCAAATCAAAACAACAATGAGGTACCATCTCACACCTGTCAGAATGGCTATCATCAACAATTCAACAAATGACAAGTGCTGGAGAGGATGTGGAGAAAAAGGAACACTTGTGCACTGCTGGTGGGAATGCAGACTGGTGCAGCCACTATGGAAGACAGTATGGAATTTCCTCAAAAAACTAAAAATGGAACTCCCATTTGACCCTGTGATCCCACTTCTAGAAATATATCCCAAGAAACCAGAAACACCAGTCAGAAAGGATATATGCACCCCTATGTTCATATCAGCACAATTCACCATAGCTAAGATCTGGAAACAGCCTAAGTGCCCATCTGTAGATGAATGGATTAGAAAACTGTGGTACATCTACACGATGGAATACTATGCTGCTGTAAAAAAGAAGGAACTCTTACCATTTGCAACGGCATGGATGGAAATGGAGAGCATTATGCTAAGTGAAATAAGCCAGTCAATGAAGGAAAAATATCACCTGATCTCACTCATTTCTGGATAATAAAGACCATTATAAACTTATGAACAAAAATAGATACAGAGGCAGAGCTGCCTCGAACAGATTGTCAAACTACAGCAGGAAGGCCAGGGAGGGTGGGAGGGCAGGAGGGGGGTGGGTAAGAGATCAACTGAAGGACTTGTATGCATGCATATAAGCATAACCAATGGACATAAGACACTGGGGGGTAGGGGAGGCCAGATGATTGTCAAGGGCGGGGGAAGAAAAAAAAAGGGAGACATATGTAATACTCTTTGTATTACTTTAAGCAATAAAAAAAACAACAACAGGCAAATGGTACTTTTTGGCATATAGATGATATTCTATTGCTTACAAAAAAAGCATGCTATATTTAAGCTTGCATATTAAATGCTTCTGACTTTTCATGTCTATTAAAAAGAGTTGAAGAATGAAATGGAGTGTCTCTTAACTTTCATATTAAGTAATGGACATTTATAAATAAGACTTGATGATTGGGAATAGCTAAGAAAGAAAGTATTTAGGGACACAAACACAACCTAGTATTTAAAGTACCAGAATCAAAATGACTATTGTGGCAATCTAGGGTGAAATCCACAGAGAACAGGTTAGAGTTTCAGCTTTTGACAGACTGTAGGGTTTCTCCTTTTATAACTGCTTCAGTAGTTCACTATATTAGAGAGTCAAAGTGGTTAGGGAAAAATCTAGGTAAGTTATAACAGTAAAATCCCCCTGAGTATACTGGTGTGATCAAATTCTATGTAATCTGGCACTTGCTCTACTGATTTCCCATTTTGATGTCTGAGCCAGACCACTTTACACCCACCAAAAATAATCTCTATTGTCTAGGCAGAGACACATTAATTCAGTGAGAGTCTCAAGAGGAAAAAAATAAACTTTGAATTGTAATGTGAATATTTAGTGTATGAAAAAGAAATGTCTTTCCATTTCAAACAAATGTGTACAAACTTAAAATATATCCCCATATCTCATTTAGAAGACTAGATGCTTCAAATTGTATTCACTCCTTCGTTCCAACATAAACTCAGTGTCTGCCCTGTGCCAAGACACAGGGGAGGGAAATGCATGGATAATTAAGATGTATCATATGAACAAATAAATATAATAAAGTGGTATGTGTTATGGTAGAACAGGAGGATAAGGAAGGGTGTGAAGACAGTTAGGAAATGCTCATTAAATAAATGCCTTTTAATTTAGTAGTATGTTTTACAACAAGAACAGAAGTCACAAGAGAATGGAGAGGTTGGTTAGGGTTATAAAGAGGCACAAATTTGAAGAAAAAAAAAAAGGAAAGCTAGGAAAGGACTGACTTGAGTTTACATCTTGAGGGAAAGGATAGAGAGAATCAGTTGAAGATCCAATAGAGAGTGAAACTAAATGGAAAAAAACAGTATGGAGTTTTCTCAAAATTTAAAAACAGGCCCATCTGGTGTGGCTCAATGGTTGTGCATCTACCTATGAACCAGGAGGTCATGGTTTGATTCCTGGTCAGGGCACATTCCCGGGTTGCAGGCTTGATCCCCAGTAGGGAGCATGCAGGAGGCAGCCAATCAATGATTCTCTCTCATCACTGATGTTTCTCTCTCTCTCTCTCCTTCTTCCTTCTTCTCTGAAGTCAATAAAAATATATTTTAAAACCCCAGTGATCCCACTTCTGGGCAATATATCCTAAGAATCCCAAAACACCAATCAGAAAGAATATATGCACCCCTATGTTCATAGGAGCATTATTTACAATAGCTAAGATCTGGAAACAGCCCAAGTGTCCATCAGTAGATGAATGGACAAAAAAGCTGTGGTACATTTACACAATTGAATACTATGCAGCTGTAAAAAAGAAGGATCTCTTACCCTTTGTGACAGCATGGAGGGACCTGGAAGGTATTGTGCTAAGTGAAATAAACCAGTCAGAGGAAGACAAATATCACATGATCTCACTTATATGCAGAATCTAATGAACAAAATAAACTGATGAACAAAATAGGCCCAGAGACATGGGTGCATAGAACAGACTGACAGAGCTCAGCGGGGAGAAGGGTGGTAGGGACCAAAAGAGATTAACCAAAGAACCTATTTGTATAGATGCATAGCCCATGAACACAGACAATAGTGTGATGAAGGCCTGCGGTAGAGTGGGGATTGGATGGAGGGGTTCAAAGGGGAAAAAATGGGGGACATATGTAAACTGTCAACTAATAAAAAAATAATCTTTTTAAAAACTCATGGACTAGAAGGGAGGAGATGGGATCAAAGGCTCTGTCATGATAGGTGCATGCAAGGCAGAAGTGTGTTGGCGGAGAGATGTTAGAGACAGGGGTGTTGAGGAAGTTCAATGAAGAAGGTAAATTCTTCCGAGGGAGTGAGGGGGTCACAGTTAAGTGGTGAAGTCTTCTCATACCTGCAGAGAAGGATGGATAAAACTAGTGGAAAGACAGTGGGATAGGGGTTCATGAATGTGTGGTGGTACCAACCCACCCCGAACACCATTGATCAAAGCCTTCAGAGCCCCACAAAGGAAGAACTTCGGATTTCATTATTGGCGTCTCTGTGTTGTTCCTTAACACTGCAGCAGTGCATCCTAGCAATTCCATTTTACCTGCTAATTGTGTTCTTTCTTCTTCCTCATATCTCCTGTCCTCCAAAGTGTATGGATTTTCCCTCTTTGGGTTAGTTTAGATTATTGGGGAAGAAGAAAGCCATCTAATGGAATCCCCTCTCCTGGGCTCTGGGGTCCCTGGGGTTGGCAGGTAGAGTCAGGCAGGCTTCAGAACAGGTCCCACGGCCTTTCCTTTCACTCCAGAGGTGGGGGGGTGGGTGGGGGGGAGTCCATCTGTCTGTAAAATTCTGCAAGTCTTCAAACTTGGTCTACTGGTCTACTCAGACCTGAGGTCTACTCAGTGAAGAATGGACTTCAGGAGAAATTGAGCATAGACGTGAACTGAGCATATAAGCATCCTGCCTTTGTGGAAGTTAAAGGATTCTTTATCATAGTCACGAAGCGTTGGGTGACTTTCCATTTTAGAACTCTACCCACTTAGTCAATAGGTGCATTATGAAAAACTGGACACATTGCATCACTCTGAAGGACTTTAGACTGCGGTTTGCGAAAGCAGAATAAATTTTCTTGTAGTTGTACCGTTATGTACACACACACACACACACACACGCACACGCACACACACTCACACACACTCTCACACGCCCATTGGCAGACAAGGCCACACCTCACGGCTCTGGGGGAAGCCACAGACCTCAGCTGTACGGGCTGAGCCTGGCCTGGAGGAACTTTCCGCGGGACGGAGGACAAACAGCGCCCAGACCCGACCGCCTGCGAGCCCGAGCCCTGGGCGAGCGCTGGCGGCGGCAGGTACCCGGTGCGCCCCCGCGCCAGGGCCTGGGCGGTGCCGCGGCGGCGGCGGGAGGGTCCGGGGCCGCGGAGGTCGGTGCCAGCGTGCGCGCACCCCCCGCCCCGCGAGCCGCATCCCCGGGCTCGGCGCTCGCCGCAGGTCCCCCGCCGCCCGCCCCAGCCTGGAACATGGCTGCGCGCCCCGCCGCCAGCCTCGCCTGCTCGCTGCTGCTCCTCTCCTGGGCGCTGCTCCGCGGCGGCTGCCGGGCGCGCTTCGCCGCCGAGCCCGACTCCGAGGACGACGAAGAGGAGGCGAGGCTTTTCCCCGAGTCGCCGCTGCAGAGACCCACCGTGCTGGTGGCCCTCCTGGCCCGCAACGCGGCGCACGCGCTGCCTCCCTTCCTGGGCTGCCTGGAGCGGCTGGACTACCCCAAGAGCAGGATGGCCATCTGGTGAGCCGCGGGGCCCTGGCCGCCTGCGGGGACCTGGGCGGGGGCCGGCGGGGAACCGCGGGAAACGGGGTGCGCACACCCCCTCGCTGCGGGCGAGGTCCCGGGCGGACCGCGCGGCCGGACTGGGAAAGGACGCGCGGGTCACTGTGCGCCAGGGGCGCTCCTGGGATAACCAGCCGCCCGGAGCTCCGGTGGTGGGGGGTGTGTGTGGGGGTGTGGGTCCGGGCAGCCTCGTCCTCCCCCCCGTCAAGATTCTGGGGACACCCCACAGTAGTGCTAGTTTCTCCCCCTTTCCGCTCTCGAGGTTTCCTCTTTCCCCACCTCACACCCCGCTCCCTGGAGTGAGGGGATAAGGGTGTCCTCCCCTCCAACTCCAGACGCGGCTGGGAAGGTAACTGAGGCTGGCAGGGGGGCTCCGGAATGGCTGGGGTGGTGGAGGGTGCGCCGCCCTGGCTCCCCGGTGCCGGCCGCTGCGCCCTCCTCGGAGGCTCCTGGTTCTCGGGGGTTGGGAGGGGGCAAAGAGGAGATCTGGACCCAGAGTGTGAGCCTGGTGGGACCGCTGTGCTTCCGCACCCACGCCAGCATCCTGGGTCCTGTCTCCTTTGAGGCTCCAGACTGTCCCTGCCTGTGCATCCTCTGGGGACTCATTCCCCGCCGCAGAAGCCAACCGCGTGGGGCGCCCTGGAGGAGGCAGACAGCCAAGTTTTGTAACCCTTAGCGTAGAGCTGCGGGCCTGGTTCCTGGGTTTGCTGCGGGGAGGGCCGGGGCAGCCGTGGAGCTGCCTGTCCGCTCCACCTTTAGGAATGGGTCCAGTCCCACATCTTTGAAAAACGCAGGTATCAGAGGCCGGGACATTGGCGGCCAGGTGAGCCGCTAAGGAGCCTGTGGGCGAGGGGATGCACGCGGACCAGGGCAGATAGGCAGCCGGGTACACGGACAAAAGGGACAAGAGGACTTCCCTGAGGAAGACAAAGCCCAGTTCACTCGGGAGCAGTTTCTGTCTGGTGTTGATAAAGGGAGCTGTCCGCAGACAGAACTTATCCTCGGAGCAGCGGTCTGGCAGGAAGAAAGAAGGATGGATAACGCAGTGGCAGGAATTGGCAGCCCGAGGGTACCTGGTGGGAGAGGTGCAGAGGTGAGAAAGCAAACACGAAGTATAGAGCGGCACTGTGCTGTACACTGCTTTACTATACGCCCGCTAGACGTGACCACCGCCACGGAGAAGAGCATGCTGTGTGGCCAGTGGGAACGCTGGTGCAGCCAGGTTTTAAACCAGAAGGAAGGATTTTTTTTTAACCACTTCAACCCCAAAAGAAAATTTCACAGACGTCCGTTCCCAGATGCCCTTTTCAAAAGAGATGCTTTACAATAGGGTCTTTATGCATTGCTTAGTTTTAAAGAGCCTTCCAATAGTCACTATTTAGAAGAGATACCGTGACCCTGTGTTACAAACGAAGAAAGTGAGACTTGAATCAGTTCAGAGACTCAAAGTTGCAGAATCAATAAATGGCAGAGCTGGAATTTGAACCCAAGTGTGTCCCTAAACACACTAGAAGCAATAGTTATACAAACCTATCGGCTGCAAATTAGGAAATGTGAGTTGTTTGTCACCAACTTGATATGTGACTTTGGGGCAGTTTCGTGGGAGCCATAGGCTTTAGTTTCCTCAGTAAAATGATGGAATGGGACTACATTTGAAATTAGAGTTCCAGAAGTTCTTTCCGGCTCTTGAATTACATAGATTTTATGATGTGATCAGAATTACTAACCAACAACGATTGTACTTCCTAGGTCCCGCATACTCCAGGTTCTACTGACTTTGGTGTTCTGTTTAGGCGGGTAGTTTCCCAGCTTTGCATAGATCTTTGGGATCTATATTCCTAACCCTCATTCATGGTCCATGTAACCACTTTGTCCTTTACGGCCAGTGCTGGAAAGTTAAGGAAGAAACCCGAGGCTTGGGTAAGGCCTTGGGCAAATCCGCGGATTAGCCACTAAAAACTCTCCTTTGAGTTCTAGCTTAGAAACCTTATATCATTTATTAGATAACAGTCACCAGAATTGGCAGTTCTAAGGAGAGCTTTACAGCTCTCAAAGTGCTTTCATCAGCTATGTTATCTTATTTGATCCTGACTGTCATTCTGTAAAGAAATGAAATTATCTGCATGTTATAGAACTCGTCTGTTAAAAGTAACTGATTTAGGATTACATTTATTTGTTAATGGCACAAACACTTAATGCTAAGAGCACACAGTTCTGCTAAGCACCTTACATTCACTTCCTAGTTTACTAGTAATGGTCATTAAAACCCTATCAGGTGTGTACTGTAGTATATACCCTTTTACAGATGAGAAAACTGAGGTTGTACAAGCACATGCTCCTAATGACATTTTGTGTGTGTGTGTGTGTGTGTGCGCGCGCGCGCGTGTGTGTTTTGTGACAAGACTTTGTCTTCCTCGGGGAAGTCCTCTTGTCCACTATGCCAGATTTGGGCCATTTGGGCTGAGAAAAGTTGAATTAGATGTGGCTCCTTAAAGACAAATATTGCTTCCCCCCCCTCTTTCTTTTTTAAATATATTTTTTATTGATTTCAGAGAGGAAGGGAAAGGGAAAGAGAGATAGAAGCATCAATGATGAGAGAGAATCATTGATTGGCTGCCTCTTGCATGCCCCCTACTGGGGACTGAGCCTGTAGCCCTGGCATGTGCCCTTGACCAGAATCGAACCTGGGACTCTTCAGTCTGCAGGCTGACACTCTATCCACTGAGCCAAACCAGCTAGGGCTTTTCTTTCTTTCTTCTTCCTTTTTTTTTTGCTGGGCAGTGTAAGGTCATCTGAATGGCATTTACAGGATGTAGTGACAAAGGACTTCTAAACCAGATTGGGACAGATGGCTGGACATGGAAGTCTTCTTGAGGAGTTGACACTTTGTTTGAGCTCAATTAAACCTGGGGTGGAAGGGAAGGAGGGTTCCAGAAAGAGGGAATAGCGAGACAAAAAACAAAAGGCGCTGGGACATTAACCAGAGTTTACTGTCAGGGGAAATAACATGGGTGGCAGGTCTACTGACTGTAAACCTCCCAACTCATCGCATTGTACCACCGGAACTGCTCCCTTTGCGAATGGCCCTTAAATAGTATTTGGCTGGGAAGGTTATGGGAGAACCCTCTAGGAGGAGGTGGTACCTAAGTTTAGGATGCTACATCTTTGAGGGGCTTCCGCCACTTGCTTACCTCTAGTCTCTCTGTCCTAACTCTACTCAGCATTCTCAGATGCCAAGCTGGTTAGTGCTCACTCTGCAAAGCCAGCGCACGCTGCTGTCAAAAGCAGTCAGTGTCAAAAATGGCTGTGAGCTACCCAGAACCTTACAAAATAGAACCCTGTTGAGTATAGAGTCTGGGTGCCAGCTTCCAAGTAGTCCTACTTCAATAACTGTGCAGACTTGGTCTTCTCATTCATCTGCTTACCTCTCACCATGGCCGGAGAGCACCTGATAAGACATCTTTCCTGTATGGGTAACTGAGACGCCTGGCTCACTGATCACATTCAGACGTCCCAGTGATAGGATTTTTCCCCCCCACCTAAAGTGGCTGCACTGCACATCCAGGTGGAATGAGGGTCAACTCATTGACCTGAAAACTTTTGCTGTCAGAGAATGAGTATAGATATCTCAGCATCAGGTTTATTCAGATTAGGTTGAAGGAAGGCAAGTTTATATGTTAGAGATACTTTTTACCAGCAAAAGGAAAATGTGTCCCATGTACCCATCTGATCTGAAAACCCCAACAAGCTAATGGTTTTCCTTTAAATTAGCACAGCTTTGTGGTATGGAACTAAGGAAAGTAATCCTTGTGTTCTGATTCCATCCTGCACTGAGTTCGTGGGAATCACTGCTGTGCTGAGATGAAGGGAGCTGGAGGCATTGTGACATGTGGCAGTGGCTTCGGTGGCTTCTCTGTAATTCAGTGGAGCCATGGACAGTGGCCTTAGCCATGGAGGGAAGGCTGAATTCATCCCTCTTCCAAACCTATGATTAAGGGGAGCAGCGCCAAGTACCATGATAATGAAAAGTGGATTGGGACACAAGGAAAAACATTTGGCCCAAAGATACATTAAGTTTGTCTTTTGGAGAGCCTGCTATTGGCCTTAGGAAGACGGTTGGGGTTTGCTGAGTCTGTACAATCACAAGGCAGTAACTGCCATGTAATTACAGAACCATTTGGGCATTTCACTTGGTAGAGTGTTGAAAAGTAATATCCTCCATTGGGGGCCATTGTATGGCTTTCTAAATAAAGAGATGAGTTTCTATTGATGTGCACATAAACAGTGGTGAGCTATACTTGGTCTGGGTACTGATCCCAATATTTTTATACACTACTTACTCTGTGCAGTGTTTGGGGATTAGCTTGGATTGACCTCCACAGTTTAATGCCCAACCAGGAGCATTTGGGTGGATATTTAACTAGATTCACTAATATATGTATGTGTGTAAAATGTTCCCAAACTACTATTAACGATCGCTTTCAGCACCAGCAGTGAGAATGATGTCACATTTCATCTTGACATTAAATGTTTTCATTACCTTTATGGAGAGAAGTTTCAGCTCAAGGCTGAAAAAGTGGATGATACTTTAGTCCCCTTCTCTCCATTAGTCTTTTTTCCTCACCTTTAGTATTCATAGCTGGTGGTTTAGTACTGAAGTTGGAGTGTGTGAGCTTAGAGTCAGACAGACTAAGGGCCCATCAGCAAACCTACGAGCATAGCTTCCCCATTTGGAAGTGACTATTAATAACACCTACCATGAAGATTTCTTTTACCAGCAAATGAGATAATATGTGGACATTGTCTTTTACATAAATGCTAATAAGTAGTAGTTGCCATTTTCAATTCATCTCTTCGTTTTTGTCCCATCTCCTTTATCTTTATCTTCCAAATGAAAATTAATATATATATATATATGATCAAAAGGAACTCTATTTTCTTCCTTTGAATAATAAATGATCAGCATGATGCAAACTAATATTAAAAAAAAAAGATGTGCTATTATAAACATTTTTGTTTGATAATGGATTTACTCCTGACAACAACCCTGGGTGAGAGGTGCCAACACTCTCCTCATTTTGCACAGGAGGAAACTGAGGCACAGAGCATTTAAATGACTTTCCTGAGGTCACCAGGCTAGTGCATGTTGGAGCCAGGATCTGACCCAGGCAGCTAATGGCACAGACTGAGTACAGATGGTCTGTTTAAGATTTAAAAAGGACCAATTAGTTCTAGTTTTTGCTTCTGTCAGTTCACCCAGTTTGGGAAGATAGGAGTGCCAGTGTTTCTTTCAAACAAGAACGGCCCCTTCTACTTAAATGACATAAGGACTCAGTGGTTCCATTCCGCTGTCTTGATAATTTTGTCACTTAGCTTAGACATTTCTAATTACTGAACTCTTTCTATGGTAGATTTCATAGAAACAGAATGAGACAAACTATGTGGGTTGCCCATAAATTCTCAGGTCACTTGCTATGATCACAGCTACATAGAAACAGAAAGAAATGTACCAAGTATTGTTAGCGGCAAATGAATCCAGCGGCACTATTCATACACGAGTGGCTCTAGCATTATAGGTTCATATTGGCAAAACTGCAAATACCAGGTTTCAGCCTTTTTAATTAGTGGCCTTAGATTTGGTTGACCCCTAAAATCAACTTTTTTCCAAATGATTGGAGAAGATTATCAATCCTTCCCCACCCCACCCCCACCCCCACCCCCAATTTCAACACACGGTTGACTCTCCGAATTACATATTTCCTTTGGGTAAAACCTGAAGTGACTACCACAGGTCACCAATCCTCTTGTTCTAGTTATGACAGATTGCCTGCAGGGTTAGGAAGGATGCCTACATAGTCCTGGTTCTGTGTGGCTAATTACCTTCCATGGGTGGGGAAAGTAAAGCACAGTTCAAGGATTCGACCCACGTATATTATCTACCCAGTGAATGAGCATCCAGATGAGACACCAGATCTTTAGATTTTAAGCCCTGTGTGGCTCTGTTCTTTTATAACAAATGTCGCTCACAGGGTAAAGGAGCATGCCAGGTACCCTAAGCTGGGTTCAGTTTTACAGGCTTGTCTTCAGCTCTTTCTCCAGGTGGCTCCATCACCGAGTTTCTCCGTGACTCCAGGCACATAAGCATGCTCCCGGTGACCCTCTCCCTCCACTGTATCTGGTGGTGGTAGGAATGAACAGTGAAGGCTTTGTAACCAGAAGGGCTGCTGGTTGTGTGCCTGAGTCCTTTTTCCAACCCTTAAACATACACCAGGGTCATATCACTGTGCGGCACTGTCTTCCAGTCAATGGCACAGTATAGTAGGACATTATAAGGCTCATATGGGGACTAAAGTAGGACTATTATAAGGCTGGTTTCTACGCATTTCTTCAAATAACAATGTACAGTCAAGTTAAAGTCTCAGAGAAAATGATCAGCCTGTAGTAAGGTTGTGAGTCCCATTCTCCAGGTGCCATATTATGACGAGCTTTCACTACATGGGTTTAAGTCATATTTATTATTCATCAGGAACTTAAAAATAACGTGTATTGTATATGTCTTGACATAGGTATTGGCAAAGGACTGACTTTTCATTTCATTGTACTTATGTTGTTAGAATACCACATAGTACTGATTTGGAAAAAAGAAAAGTAAATCTCTTAGAGTCCCTGTAGATTTACTTAATAGTAATTTAAGTATTTTATTAATATTTTTTCTCCTGACATTTTTAAAAATGAAATAGTAACATAACATAAAAATTCAAACAGTATGAATAGGAATACAATAAAAAGTAAGCCTCTCTTCTACTTCATTCCACCTGCCAGAGGCAACCAATGTTACCAGTTTCTTGTATATCCTTCTAGAAACTTTCTGGGCACATGCACGTACCCTATTGATGTCAACCCAAATATGAGTATTTTATGTAGCCTGTTCTGCATAAGTGTGATTTAAAAAAAACCAAACCAAAACACAACTTCTGTTAACCTCTGTTCAACTCTGCCAGCCCACCTACATTCATACCTCTTCCTGGTAGCGACTCTGAACCTAGACCTGTTCTGCTCTCTTGTCCTGTGTCTCTGGCCCTTAGAAAATCTGGTCCTAAGCTCACTGAAAAAAAAACACCCTCTTTTATGAAGTGTAATATGCATCCAAAAAGTGCCTATAATATAAATACATAACTGAATAACTTTTCACAAACCGAACATGTCCGTGTGACCAGCACCTGCCTCACCATTGTGTTTGCACACAGCAATGACTGTTGGGGCCGAGTAGCTGCAGTCCCCTGCAGTGTTTCTAGACCGTCACATCCCTGTGGGGACCACTCTGTGTGCACAGTCTGACTCTTTGCTGTGGCTTGCCTGGCCCCCGTTGGCATTGGGGTGTGACCCTTGTATTTTCTTCTGGGGCTCTAGGACTCAAGCAGTAACTGCGTTCTAGAACCAGCAGGCGTGGCCTGTTGCTAGCGAGATCTAGAGGTCAAGGGCCCAGGATCCTATTTCTTTCCCCTCAGCTCTCCATTCCTCTGGTAGGAAAGCCGTGTGTTAATGTTCATGAAAGTACAAAGGGATCTCGTTATAGGTAATCATTGACAAGTCATGCGAAATATAAATAGAGCGGCTGTAATTCATTCACTGGGACTTGCTGCCATTCGGATCCGTGAAAACGCAGTGTTTGTGGTTGGTGGCGTCAGCCAAGGCTCTTGCATGAATCAAACCTTAGCTCTGGCTGGAGGGCATTTCCTTTCCTCTCTAGGAGCACCGTACAGAAATCATTTCAGGCTTGGGCTCCCAAGAGTAGCTTTACGACATCCTGCCAAGGCTGGACTGGGGACTTTGTAACACGTTTCATGTCATGGAGGCTGTGTCTGTTACTCTAGTTGTTTATCAAACTTGGCAAGCGGAGGCCTGTCCCTGACTTGATGGTTTAGCTCAGTGGTTCTCAACCTTCTGGCCCTTTAAATACAGTTCCTCATGTTGTGACCCAACCATAGAATTATTTTCGTTGCTACTTCATAACTGTAATGTTGCTACTGTATGAATCATAATGTAAATATCTGATATGCAGGATGGTCTTAGGCGACTGCTGTGAAAGGGTTGTTCGACCGCCAAAGGGGTCGCAACCCACAGGTTGAAAACTGCTGGTTTAGCTGATGAGATTTTGTTCCTCTGCAAATGTAATGCAAAACAATCCCCCTCCCCCAATGTTTTCTGATTAATGTTTCAAGACCCCTTGGAGGATATGCATTTCAGAAACATTCATGTTAAGTAACCAATGATCTTGGGTTATGTGCTCCTCAGAGTAGGTGTGGGGCCGGCTGCTGCTGGGAAGCACTCTGGAGCATACTGGGTTTCATTGATAAATGGGCTGTTTTGGAAGAGTTCTTTACCTTCTAGGTGGAATCACTTCAAAGTCTACTGAGGGATGTGTCAGGCTGGAAAGAGGAGTTTCCTTAAATGAATCTTCCCGCATTTTGGCTGTTGCTGTGGTCTGAATGTGTACCCCCCAAATTCATATGTTGAACTCTTAACCCCCAAAGATGATGGTATTAGGAGGGGGGGCCTCCCAGAGGGTTCCACCCTCCTGAATGGGCTAACTGTTTAAAAAAGGCTCCAGAGAGATCCTTCAACCCTTCTACCATGTGAGGTGGACACGAAGAGGGTCTTCACCTGACCTGGCCATGCTGGTGCTTTGACCTTGGACTTCTAGCGTCCAGAACTTTCGAGAGAAACAAATTTCTGCTGTTTATAAGCCACCCAGTCTGTGTGTTTGTTCTAGCAGTCTGAACAGATTAAGCAGCTGTCAAGCTCAAGAAAACCATGAAGGGCCCAGTTGGCATGGCTCAATGGTTGAGTGTTGACTTATGAACCAGGAGGTCACAGTTTGATTCCTGGTCAGGGCATATGCCCAGGTTGTGGGCTCAGTCCCCAATGTGGGGTATGCAGAAGGCAGCCGATCAATGATTCTCTCTCATCATTGATGTTTCTATCTCCCTCTCCCTCTCCTGTCCTCTCTGGAATCAATACATACATACATATATATATATATATATATATATATATATATATATATATATATAAAATAAAAAATTTTTTTTAAAGAAAGAAAACCATGAAGTTAGCTTAAAGTGCCTGCATTTTATACAATAGGGAAGTAGAATTCTTTCTTTTCTCTCTGAAAGTGATTGTATATGGTTTGGAGGTTGGGGCGAGCTTTCTGTTCTCACAGGATGAGAGCTGATTCTGAGTAAGAGGAATGTATAGAGGTACCTTGGCATTCTCCCTAAATGTCATCAAGTGAGAAATTGCTGCTTTTCAGGGTCTTGGGAAAGGTAGAATTTTCTGGAGACTAACGGCAGAACTTAAATTCCTGGGCCATCTGTGAGAAATGTGGTTGTGGACAATTGGTCTGGCATTTCCAACACGGAGTTTCTTTCTGGACCGCAGGACTGCTTTTTAGTTTCTTGGTTTCCAGCCAGCCGCATAATCTGTTCAGGCTCCACACACCACAGCGGTTATGGTTTAGACCCGCCAAGATAGTGGGAAGTTGCTGCCAAATGGAATCAGGGTTTTTCATATCATGGCCGCACAGTTGCACAGTAAGTGTGTATGAAGCTCCAACATTCTGTCTGCTGGAACAGATTGGGGCCGAAGCGCATTCAGACCCTGTCTTGTGTTTCCGATGGATTTTGTTGAAACAACCAGCATACTAAAATATTTTAGAAAATTACACATCTCCTCCCTGGCCTTCCTCAGTTTTGTTAGACTTTATGATTTCCTAGGCACATTGATTTCCGTCCGAGAAAATTCTCTTTCATACCATAAACCATGAATTTCTAAAGCAACAGACTAAAAAAATGTTATGTGCATTCCTTTATTCATTTGGCCATTGCAGATAGTCTAGGTGGATGAATCCAGGTCATCATGTTGAAATTAGTAGTTGGGGTGGCCTACAAGCGACTCACTCTCCCCCTTGGTCAAGTTCATTGGCCATGAATGGACATTGGTTCTCCATCACTGTTCTGCCCACCTTTTGGTATAAGACCGCTGGACTTCAACTCGTGGTTACTAAACACTGGCTCAGGGGCCAACTGTATCACAACACCTAAGATGTTTATTAGTTACACAGATTTCTGGGCCCCGTTTCAGCCACATTCAATCAGATAGCCCATGGGAGGAGCCTGGGAAGCTGGTCTTAAACGTGGACACAAATGATATGGATGTACCTCTGGGTTTGGGAACTGCAAGATGGGCTCTCAGAAGGCCCCCTGAGGAATAGGGGACAAGGACCGAAGGCTGTGTATGTATATAAAATACAGGCCCTGGGATTTTCAGAGCTTGCAAAGTTGGCATAATGTGGAATCTTCTAAACTCCGGGTTCCAGGTACTGAAGAATGAAGGCCAACAGGTTTTCTTATCAAGTGAAGTAGGAAGGAACAGGGTCATAAAGGAGAGGCTGTGCCAGGTGGGCACCATTTGTGTTTTTTATTGAGTCAAGCACTTATGTTCTCCCTCCTTCCAACAGTAACTATTTAAAAAAAATTTTTTTTTAAGGCAGTGCCCCAAACTGCCCACTGGATGAAGTGGTCGGTATAACATGACACTTCCTGAAACCTTTTTCTTTGCTCAGTGGATATCACACCATGAGCTCATTAAGCATTTAGTTCTAGAGAAGAAAGGACAGCTATTGATAAACATCTCATAATACAGGCAAGGGAAATCAAACCCGTGCATTTCCTTCAAGTAGGTCGTCGTCATTTGAACCACTTTGGTCCTCATCTTGGTCCCTTTGTTGCTTGTATTTCATTTTCCTACCTTTGGTTTTCTCTTTGGTGTGCCATTAAAAACCTGCCCCCTCATTTGTGAAAAAACAAAACAAAACCGTCTATTAAATTAGCCTGCATTTAGTAGCTGGCACTTCAGCCCTAATTATATGATACTACAAAGTCCCTACATCGTGTGTCTTCTTTAGTCATGAAATAAAAATATAAACTTTTGGAAATTCTCACTGTTCTGGTCGGCTGCATAAAGGATTGTTCTGAATTTGTCACTGCTGCGCAATGGCATGTCCTGAGTTGATATAGTAGCATTGTTACAATCTCACTTACAGGCTGCCTTCCCTGGGGCAGAGCACAACTCAGTCGCTAAATCTTGTACTGGTCTTTTGTTGTTATTGTTAATCCGCACCCGAGGATATTTTTCCATTGCCTTTTACAGAGAATAGAAGGGATGGGGGGTAGGGGTCAGGAGAGAGAGAGGAGAGAGACACAGTGATTGGTTGCCTCCCACAGGATTCCCAACCAGGGCTGGGGATCAAACCTGCACATGGACTCCTTGACTGGACTCAAACCCGGGACCCTTCAGCCTGTGGGCCGACATTCTATCCACGGAGCCAAACCAGGAAGGGCTTGTACTGTTCTTGTACCTTAGTTTCCTTGTGTCCTTTAGGTGACAGGTCTGTCCAAAATTCCACAGCCCAGATTCTCAAGGTTATGTGTCTGTTTTCCTTTTTTAAGTCCTTTTTCTTCTCAAAAAATGTGAGCTGCAATCTGTAGCTTAATGTGTCCCACACAGAAGATAATAGTCGTCTGGGGAGGGAGGTGAGCCCTGGCTTGCACACCTGGAGTTGCTTCTCGCCAAGAGCAGCCTTGGGCCCTGTGTGCAAATATCATTGTTTTGTCGCTTACGTTGTCTTGTGAAGGACTAGGAGGCGCTGCTCAGGGGTGACGCTTCAAACAAGCCACGTATTCTTCCTGGGCCTCAATTTCCTCTCCTGTAACATGAAGGACACATGCTCGAGTAGTGATTGTCAATGCGGCTGCTATTTAAAATCACTTGATGAGGTTTTAAAAAAATCCAATGCCGGGCCCCACCCCCAGACCATTTACGTCTGAATCTCTGGGGTAGGGCCAAGGCAAGGGGCAGACAGCTCTTGAAAACTTCCCAGGCACGGGTAACGCACAGCCAGGCTTGAGAACCTCTGGATCAGACATTCTCTGGGGTCCCTCCCCGATCTGACGGTAGTGCCCCCTCCGTGGATGTGACCGTATGGGAGGAATCTTCATGAATCATAACTCTGCATGGCTGACGTTTCCTGGGTGCTCAGGCCAACTCTAGATCTTTTGGGAATGTCCTAAAAATAAAATCTAAGTTTTCTCAAAGCTCGTGGTATTTCATCCTGTTGTACATAGACTGTGCTCAGAGGTGTTCACTCCGACGGTGGCGTCCTGCAAGAAGGTGGCGCCACACAATGAGCTGCCAAGCGCTGTGGCAGCCAGAGGGCTGGCCTTGCAGGGGCACCTCTGGAACCTCTCAGGGAGGGCCGTGTGCGCCAGATGCAGAGGCAGCAGCTGCGCAGGGCTTGCTTCCTGCGGCGCCCAGATGCTGCGCCTTGGCTAAGGGAGCTGCGTGTACCCAGCCTTCTAAGGGCACCATCCAGCCAGGCTCCGGCGCGCAGGATTCCTTCCCGCTGTGTGTGTTTTGGTGCGTTGCCCAGCTTTGCTTTGCCGCATCTGTTTCATACTGGTGCAGGGCCTCTAATCATCTCTGGGTATTGGATTTCTGGTGTTACTTTTAATGGCTTCGGATGTTAGCTTCTTTTGTTTCTAGATTTGCATAAACAGTGCTGCCTTTGTCCTGTGGTCTTGACAGGGCTTCAAAGCTGGACTGGGCATCAAAGACGCCCTGGATCCTCATTCCTTAGGCATCGGATTGCAGCAATGCCAGCAGGTGACTGGAGGTTACAGCTCCACTTCGGGGCCAGTTTTCTGTCTCCCAAAGATTAGATTCTGCCATGGCCCCTTTGATAATGACCCTGAATCTTAATAGCTTTTCCTAAGGCCTGTGCCAATGCTGGTGGGTGAAATGGGCACTGCTGGTGTTTGTCTGCAGAGCAAAGGACAGCAACTTGCTCTTAGTGGACTATCCCCGCCCCACCAGAGACCCATGATCAAGGGTCGCTCTGGGAAGCATGGAAGCCCCAGGCTCATTGGCCAGTCTTTGCTGATGTTGGCACGCTGGGGGCCACACCCTCATTTCTCTGTATCTTTTCAAAGTAAAGGCAGTAATTGAACTCTGTTATCCACAGCTGGATTGTCTGTATTTCGGATACAGAAAGGCCAGCTTTTGATCAGCCTGTATGGTCCGATCATCCAGCACAGCCTTGTGCTGTGTCTCTATGCTGCCCAATAGTTGTGTGTTTAGACAACAGAGAGTAATTTTTATCTCAGCTCAGAGGAAAGCTGGAAGGTGTTCAGCAACATTCCACAGAGGGCATTCCGGTGCCAGTGACATTTGGTTTTGTAGCTCTTGCCCTTTTGCATCATCTGTGCCATGTACCATGTTTTCAGATTTTCTTGAATCTCTGCCTTGACTTGGTCTTCTCATGTGTACAATGAGTGTTGGACAGACTGATCTTTAAAGACTTTTTTTTAAATGCACAGTATGCTATGTATTTGCAGTTCCACCACTGATACCATGAAACATGAAACAACCTACTCTGTTGCCACATTATTTAAGATGGCATTTGGGTCTTGATTTCTCTATTGGTGTGTAGATCTCATTTCTTTGGTACTTTTGACTTCTCCATGTCTCATATCTTTGCTAAATAGTTTGATGGTTCATATCTATATAAAATTATAAACACTTAATACATATTCCCTTTTTGTGATGGTTAATTTTATGTGTCAACTTTCCTGGGCCCTGGTGCCTGGATATGTGGCCAGATATTATTCTGGGATGTTTCTATGAAAGTGTTTGTAGATGAGGTTTATATTTAAATCAGTGGACTTTGAGGAAAGCTGATTGCCTTCCATAATGTGGATGGGCCTCATCTACTCAGTTGAAGGACCGGACAGAACAAAAGGCTGACCTCCTTTAGCAAGAGGGAATTGTGCCACCAGACTACCTTTGAACTTGAACTACAATATCGGCTCGTCCTTGAGTCTCCAGCCTGCTGGCCTGCTCTATAAACTGAACTTGCCAACCTGCATAATTGCATGAGCCAATTCCTTAAACTCTCTCTTTCTCTTGCTCTATTCATCTATGAAGTAAACATATTGTATATTTGATGCCCAGTCCAGGCTTTGAAGCCCTGCTATAGAGAGAGATGTTATTATATATTATCCTCTCTCTCTCTCTCTCTCTCTCTCTCTCTATATATATATATATATATATATATATATATATATATATATCCTATTGGTTTCATTTCTCTGGAGAACTCTAACTAATATAACCTCTAACTTGAAATAAAATACCATCTCTTTCATGAGCAACAACAACCAAAAGAAGGGCTGTGATGAGAAGAAGAAGAACCCAGAGAATTATATCAGAAGAGATAGTTACAGATCTGAAAACTGGACTTATTGCTGCGGCCACCTGGGGAGGGATCTTTGCAGATGAGTGTATGTAGTGCAGGTCTTTTGTTAGAGTTGGCTTTTCTCATGCCTGCAAAGTAAGTGCAAGTATTCCCTAGAACAGTGGTTCTAAACCTTCCTAATGCCGTGACCCTTTAATACAGTTCCTCATGTTGTGGTGACCCCCAACCATAAAATTATTTTCGTTGCTACTTCATAACTGTAATTTTGCTGTTAGGAATCGTAATGTAAATATCTGATACATAGGATGTATTTTCATTGTTACAAATTGAACATAATTAAAGCATAGTGATTAATCACAAAAACAATATGTAATTATAAATGTGTTTTCCGATGGTCTTAGGCGACCCCTGTGAAAGGGTCGTTCGACCCCCAAAGGGATCGCGACCCACAGGTTGAGAACCGCTGCCCTAGAAGGCTGCAGGAGGAGCTTGACACCTGCTGTTGTGATGGGAAACAATATGTACGTGTGTTCTTGCAAAGGCTGCTGGCCAGACTGCAGGCTGTGCACTTTGCTCAGTGCACTGAGTGAGGAAAGTAGCTTGCATGTGCACTTTGGGGGTTGGGGAAACGTGGCTGTTAGAAGTCAAGTTTCACCAGGCTAATGGGTTATTGCACCCATGTGGTAAGTCCCCATCCCCCAGAGGTCTTGCTACTCAGATGACCCTCTCACACTGTAAGCCAGCTGCTTCCTTCCCCTATGGCCCAAGCATCATGTGCCCACTGCTCTGAGTTTCTGAAGGCGCTTGTAGGACGCCTTAGTCACACTGCGGCTCGGGCATGATAGTGTAAAATGCCCTAGTGAGTTTTTCTCCTGCTAGAACAGTAAATGTGATTTAAGGGACTTGGGGAGGTCAAACTGTTTTGCCCTGCTGTAAAGTGGATTTTGAAGCTTTTCCTCTCTTCTTTATAACAAGGATCTGAGATTTGTTGTTGCTTTCTCTGGTCTTTATTTCAGCTGTCAAGTTTTAGATAATAAATTGCATTGGCATTCTGCTCCTGTGAGTTAGAAAGCAAATAGTTCCCCTAAATAATTTGTCTTTGTGATGTCAGAGGGTCACAGGACAAATAAACCATAGTCTGTGTTTTACCCTCTGAAATCATTTCTCCATAGTAGATCTTTTAAAGTTCTTATTCTAATGAACTTTTACTGCTTTTATTTACATCACAGATTTGGGGCCATTTTCTCTTTCCTTTTTATTTATTTATTTTTTTTAAAAAAAATATATTTTTATTGATTTCAGAGAGGGAAGGAGAGGGAGAGAGAGATAGAATGATAGAAATATCAATGATGAGAGAGAAGCATTGATTAACTGCCTCCTGCACGTCCCCCACTGGGGATAAAGCCCGCAACCCAGGCATGTGCCCTGATCGAGAATCAAACAGTGACCTCTTGGTTCATAGGACGACGCTCAACTGCTGAGCCATTCTGGCTGGGCATACTTTTTATTTTTTCAAAGAAGTATTTTTCTAGGTAGGTTTTGGTTTATTTATTGGTGGATTGATCTCTTTATTATCAGTAGGTTTGGCAGTACTGGAAACACAGGTGTCTTATCCAAAAAAAATTAGGACAAGCTGTTTTGCGCATCACCTTATAAAAAAAAAATGATTATGACTTTTAAAACTCCAGACAGGTAATTCTTACTTTCAGCCACTTAAAAAAATATTTGCTTTCCTTGGCCTTTGATCCCTGAGAAGACCAAGGTTACACATGGCTTCAGGCTGTAGTCCATTTCATCCTGGGTGGTAAAATAATATGCCGTGCTGTCCAGACCCCCTGAAAAATCAGCTGTTAACAAGTGAGATCATTTTTGGTAGGAGAATTGCATATGTCATTGTCTCAACAGAGACATGGGCTGCAGAGCCTGTCTGGGGGCCAGCTTCCAAGTACTTGTTGAAAATCCTTCCAGCTTACTTCGGCCTTGGCCTTCATCTCACGTTCACATTTCAAAGCACTTGAGTGCTGCACGCATCCAATTAAGTCTCGAGTAAAACAAAACCAGTAACCTGTTGTTGTTCAACAAAAAGTGGAAGTGAGAACAGTAGTCATTTTATGATTCTTTTCGTGTAATTCTGTCACTAAGAAGACATGTGTACTTTTCCTAGTCTCCATAGAAAAGCAGAACACATTCTTTCTTTAAGAGGGTTTTAAGTATTGAACGAATGCATACAAGTACGAGGTTGCGTGGATCGTTTCCTCATCTCAAAGGCCTGCTTTCTAAATAGTGAACTGTAGCCACGGGGTGGCAACTGATCGCCACGATGGCCCCCAAAGAGCCTTGTCTGCTGGTGTCCACTCCTTCCCTAGGCTGCTCCCCTCCTGACTCGTGTGAACAGTAGAGCAGGTGGAAGTGAGAGTGCATGACCTCCGAGGCCAGATCAGAGAAGGCATTGCATTTTCGGTCATGGTCTGTGGATTGCTGGCCTCGGGAGATGTCCCCGCTGCTACAGGGACATGGAATCAGTCCCAAGGAAAGGCCCACATGGAGAGGAACTAAGATCTGCACCCAACAGCCAGCGCCAACTTGCCGCCATGTGAGCGAGCCACCTGGGAAGTGGGTCTGCCAGCCCAGCCAGGCTTTCAGATGGCATCTCAGTGCAACCCGAGAGACTCCAAGTGAGAATGTCCTAAACGCTCGTGGAGCTCATGCTGCACCGCACGGGGAGACAGTGATGAGAAGCAAGGAAATCAATGAACAAGATGATTTTAAAAGCTAGGTGCTACTGGGCCAGAGTGGCTCAGTGGGTTGAATGTCAGTCACCCTGTGCACTGAAAGGTTGCCGGTTGATTCCCGGTCAGGGTGCATACCTGGGTAGCAGGTTTGGTCCCCTGTTGGGGTGTGTACAGGAGGTCACCAATGGATGTTTCTCTCTCACGTCGAAATTTCTCTCCCTCTCCCTTCTTCTCTTTCTATAATCAATAAAAACATATTTTAAAAATGAAATAAAGATAGGTGCTAAGGAGAAAACAAAACAGGATGATGAGGTAGATTTTCCTGGAGAGCACTTCGTATAGAAGGTGGGTGGAGAAGGGCTCTGAGGAGGTGATAGTTGAGGAAGCCATGCCTGTGAGAAGGAGCTGTCTTGTCAGCATGGTGGAGAGGGAAGAGGTGGGGAGAGGAGGAGAGAGGAGGGGAGGGGAGGGGAGGGGCAGAGAAGAATAGGAAGCAAGGTTCCTAAGTCAGGGAAAGGCTTTGCTGGTTGGAAGAAAGCAAAGAAGGTTGGGGTGCCTAGTCCCCTTGGGACTTATGTCAGATTTGCCTTCTGAATGGCTCTGCATTCTTCTTTGGGCTTCCTCTTGGGGAAAATAGGGTCAGTTTTCAATATCATCAACCACAGTATAATATTTTTAAAAAATTAAATGTGTGCCACTCAGACACACATTTAATAGTTGAAGAAAGAAGCTCAGCATCAAATCGCGAGGTCATGAGTGAGCAGCCCTCAGTGGGTTGACTTTCCTGGGCTGGACGGGCCCCAGCCTTCCTTTGACCCAGTGGGGCTGCCTCCACCAGCCAGGGAACAGGGGTCTGAGTACAATGCCAACTTCTGTGTTCCCCCAATCGTATTTTATGTGCTATGTGTTTAGTGTGGATAAAGCATTTGTACCAATGGCTCCGGAGCTTGGAGGAACACTAAAGGAATGCAGAGTGGTTCTGAGTAAGGTGTGAGCCTACACAGCAGACCTACCCTTGGGGGAGAAAAGTCATTTCTCCCAGTGTCAGGACAGTCCCAAGTGGCAGTCTTATCCAATTAGGTCACTATGGCTAAAAGGCTGGATGATATGTTTACATTTTCATTCTTATCAATCTGTGTAACTATACAAAGGAACGCCCACCGGTGAGTGGAAATAAATATTATTTGTGCTAGTAACCTTTGAGTATTGTCAAAGGTCAATAAATTCAAATGTCAGGAAGTTCTCTACTTTAGCATCTTCTGTAGCCTGATTTTTACAGTGGAATGTTCTCAAAATACTTGTTTCTCGATTGTCATCAGTGGCAATGCCAGCGCTAACAGGATTCAGGGGGACACTACTCGTTAAAAAAATTATGTTTTCTTTGAAAATAACAAAATGAAACCGAACAAAACATACAACGCCGGCAATAAAGACTTTCTGCATAGCCATCCAAAGAACCTAAAAAAACAAGAGAGTGAAGGACATGATCAGATCTGTATGTATTTCTTCCTTGAAGCACAGGTTGGGAGTGTTGAAAAGACCTACTGCACTTGCAGCTAAAAATCACCGAGTTTTAGGTGAATTATTTCCTGTAATTTAATATGTTTTCTTTAGCCATGAAGCTACATTTTCAAAACCATACATCAGTGTTTTAGATCCTGCTCTGCATCTCCCCACAGAAATCATTTCAACACAGTCCACTTTTGATGTCCCTGGTTCCCCGGTTGACATCACAGCACATATTATCTTGATTAAAAAGAACATTTCTCAGATTGGCTCTGGGCTAACAGAGCAGTTTGTTTTGGACTTGCGTCAGTTTGTGCTTAATTTCTGAGTTTCGACTGTGGAGTATTATACCCCATAAAAACTCTTCTATCATTTTCAATTGTTTGAAGCTTTGATTTCTTTATCTCCAAAAATAGGAATGAGAATCACCAAACGTAACGAATGTGAATTAAAAACAATCTGATTTGGTGGAATAGTTCTTTTCATTTTAAACTCCTACTTTGTCAGCAGATGTAACCCAGAGCTTTGTCAGGCCCAAGTACAGGCAAAGGGTACTGATTATTGATCTAAAAAGAAAAATCTTGTAAATCAGTATGCGAGTTCTGTTTCCTGCATAAGCCCAATAGTTCCATCCTGGGGAAAAGTCTCAACGAGTAATTATTTCAGACCAGTGAGCTCATGGCTGTCTGCTTGGCAAAGCTCAGCTCTGGTTTCTTCATGAAAAATAAGACAACCGCCAGCATTTTTCTGTCTCTTGCCTGAGCTCTCACAAGAGCTGCTTTTCACCCCTTATGATTTAGATTCTTTAGGTCAATGACGTTTCCCCTGCCTCCCATGTGTAGTGCTACCAAGAAGTGAGTTAATATTGAGAAGGGAAAAATCAGAGTAGAGAGCAATGTTTCATCTATTTCAGAAGGGAGAGGCACATTTATAGGGACTGAAAAGGGGCCTCAGCCATTCAAATCAAGTGCTCGAATTCAAGATGTTTCGAAACCTAATCTCTAATAAAATAATAAGTGTAATCTGATTTGCGTTAAGCAGATGTATGGTTTCACAATGATCTCTATTTTTTTAAAAAAGCTTCCCTCACTTCCTGACATTTGGCATTCTTACTGCTTGCTACAGGCAGAAACTATTTATTTTTTCTCAATTTATTCTGATCCAGGCTGTCGGGAGCATCTCTCAGCATATGAATTCCTGACTTAGGAAGATCACATATTCATGTTTGTAGGGCCTCGGTGTCAAAGTTGGCTCTGAAATATCTTGTGCCCTTTCACGTAGAGATTTTGTGCAGTTTCTATGTATATATTATTCAATATCTAGGGACAGTGAAGGTATGTGTGTAAAGTGAAGAATGTGTGCAGTCTGAAAAGGGTTTTTACTGTCCCTTGATTTTATGAGCAAAGAAAAGTTTCCTATGAATGAAATCATTGTTAGGGTTTGTTTTCCACTTTGTTCACTTTGCATCTGAAGATGTTTTGAAACCTTGATTTCTGGGAATGGAATTCTTTATATGCTTCCTAGGAAAGGAACTATAACACACCATTTAGAATAATTAATACGAGAAAAGACACATTCTTCTCTCCCCTGTAATACTATAATCGAACAAATCTGCCCCCCCTCCTTAGTTCAAACATAGTGAGATGTGAAGGAAGATGTGTAATTGGTTAAATTTCTGAAATATACGTTTAAAGAGTAGTTTCATTATTTTTAAATGCATCTGTAATTTGAGGCAATGCTACTGCTCTCCTCAGAGAATCATTTTAATTAATATATACAACTGTGTCTTTATTGTCGGTATAGGAATTATTTTTCTAGTATTCTGCAGTGTAAATCTGTCACTTAATAAGAATTAATAGTCATTGCACACTTACTGTGTACCAAGCATTGTGATAACATGTTCTATGAATTAACTTGTTCAGAGCGCACCACAAGCCCATGAAACACAGATTGTTATTAGTAGCCTCATCTGACAAAGCAGAAACTGAAGTTGAGACCAATTAAAATTTTTTCCAGAGCCCCATGCGTAGTGGCAGAGCAGTGGCCTGACCCAGGCCCAGAGACGCTTGATTGTGAAGTTAATGAAGCCTGAGCTTCAGACCCCCTGCCAGGGCCCATGGCTGTGTGTTCACAGCTACTTGGATAAAATGTGCAAAAGGAAAATATTTTATCAGCGATTGGCTCAGGACACTTAGCCAACTTCCACTTAATCACATTTCCTCTTATTTCGGGGGGTGGCAGAATGGCAATGGGTATATATGGGATCTGGTTAAGGGGAAGCTGACTTGGGGAATGCATTTAGCTTGCGGTTAGCCGAATAATGTGGCTCATTGTCACTTCTATGTACATTTATTATTCTTAGGTCCACTTGACACACAGGGGAAGGACCAACAGCCCTGTTGTACAGCTGGTGTCAGAAGTGAGATATAGAGGAGAAACAATGATCGCAACTTGTCTCTGGAAACTATCTTCAACCGTTAGCTGTGCAAAATTTTAAGTGATTGATTTAGTTCTCATTAATTCCTGGTAAAAGCAAGGCTTCTCTTCGACCAGAAGCATACCTCATAACGCAGTAAATACACCTGAATATCAGTATAAACCTACAGGACACTTTTTTTCCTATGGGAATCCCATGGGATAGACTCTATCAGAATCACTGTGTCTGCAGAGCACAAACCACAGTGGCCATAGGTCTGAGCACATACCTGTTTTCTGCACTGCGACACCGCGGGCTGTGTAGTAGCAGATCTAGTGCATCTTGGCCTGGCAAAGTCTGGCAGCTGCACTGCAAGTGGCACACAACACTGTCACCGGCACAGGGAGACGGCTGGAAACGCTCTAATCTAAGAATAATAATAAGCAAGTTTCAGTCAACCTTGGTTGGGGGAGGGCAATTATATTTCTATTCTCTCTACCCAAAGAGATATTGTGAAATAATTATCCCATGAGGAAGTGATCAGAGAGTATGTAAACAAACATCTAGAAAGTAAATTTTTAGAAGTATGTCAGGTGGTAAATTAATAAACTAATTTCTTGGGTGGTGGATGTTTATGGCATGTCTCAGCTTTGGGAAACTTGTTATAATTATTTCACTATCACGTCACTATAAAACACATTTGTTAATTGGTTATAATTACTTAGATGGTTATTTTCTTATTCTAAATAAATATTCACTTTCATGCCTCATGAAAGTGAATATTTCTTTTTTTAGATTGGGTTCTCCCAGGTTATATAAGCTTCAAGCCCTTGATTCGATCCCACCCAAGTCCTTGGCTTTCAAACCCATTTCCTGCCCTTCTGCAGACCGCCCTGGAGTGGCCCCAATCGTCCCTTTCAAGCCTTGTTTTTAACTTTTGATTGTCTCACAAACCAGCTGCTCTTTCCATTAAAGTTTCATGTTAGCACTTTCTGAACTAACAACATTTATCCTTATTTAACACAATGAAGTCTCACTACTGGAAAAAAAAAAAGGCATCCTCAAATTTGTAGTTGGAAATAGTATGTTAACACCCACACTCGTTTCCCACAATAAAACGCGTTGAAAACATGCTATGTGGTTGCTTTGCCACACTGAAGGGCAATTCTCAGCACAAAGTGCCCCGCTCCAGGCCTGCTGTGTAATTCCTCCTGAATCCTTCATGTAATGCAGTGAATGATAAAAACGGTAGTGACGGGTAATTTAGGACCCCAGTGGAAATTTCTAAATCATTTTAACTCTGAAACAAATTTGATAATTGAGTGTCCTTTCGTCCACAAAACACTCATGTTGTCACATTTTATTAACTGCCGATGGCCTCAAAAACCACCCCGTGCCTATAAATGAAGCCACCCATGACAGCTGGAGGCTTGGAGGAAGAATTCATTTTCAGAACATCACCTATGACACTTGAGGTTCTTCAGCATAGTCACTAAGGTTGATAGTGACTGTCTAGAAATCATAATGAGTTAGAATTCCCCGAGTGTTTGAATGGCACACACATCTTGTGACATCCACAGCTGCGACTTAAGATCTTTCCTACTTTCACATGCATAGCCTTTTGTTTCATTGACCCAATCCTCCGCGTTGCTCGGAAGGTGCCCTGTGAACTCTGTGGCTTGTCACCTGCCACTGAACTTCAGTTCTTCACATCAGCCCCCCGGTTCCCTCTGTGGTTGCTTTTCTAACTTTCAGTGTGATGATTCCATGGCCCAGAGCCAAGGATGTGCCGTGTGGACCTCAGAACTAAGATTGTTCCCTGTGCACCTGTGCAAGGAAGGTGAGCCACACAGTCCGAGTGTCACCAAATTGGGAGTTAGGCAAACATATGGGGGATTCTCTTATTTCTTCTTGCACCACAGATATCAAGTGTCTTTCTAATGGCGGGCCTTGGGCTCTAAGAAAGTGAGTAAAATACCACCTCACTCGCCACCCTGGAAGCCCAGCATCACAGAAGCATGGCGGGTTCAGGAACAAGGTGACAAGGTTGGCAAGGTCACGGATGCCTCCACTGTCAGGGCCATACAGAAAAAGAATAGGATTCGATGTGTATTTACCTTATATCTACCTAAGATTTTCCTTGGGAACAAGGCCTGTCTTATGGTAATCCCAGATTCTGGCACTGAGGTGCCCAGCAGGAAGGGGCTCAATAAATATTTGGGAAAAGGTAAATAAATTATTTTCATAGAGTTTCACATCAATATCCTTTTATGAGAAAACGGAGCTCCCCAAAGACAACGAGTGGTTTCCTCCCAGTTCCTCAGGGGCCTGTCTGGTTACAAAGTTAGAACCAGAAGCAGGGAGTAGGAATTCTCTTCTGTGGGATCCTTTCTCTTACTTTGCTTATCTGGTGATGGAATAAAGTACACATTTTGAAATGCACCATGGGGTTGAATGTCATGTTTATTAGAATCCCGTACCCACACTGAAAATACACAGTTTCTTTATCATGATGCTAAAGCAATAAAAACAAACTCTGCTTGTTTCAAAGAGTGATTGATCCACACTCATTATGAAAATTAGATGCAGTCTTCTTTCCTCTTAAGAAAAGGGATTTCAAAATGTGACCCCTCATCATGTTTTCATTTGGTTTGGTAGGAAATAGTTTTCTCCTCCAGTAATCCCAGATGCTACAGGATACCTCACACACGTTTTGATGTAAATTCCATGACTACCCAAATATCTAAGTTTCTTTTCCATAGAGGATAACATTTCACAATGGTTTTAAACACTTAGAAAGACATTTGCACAAAAAGGCTGGTAAGGATAGTGGATTTAAAAAAAAAAAATCCTTCGCCCTCAGCATCCTAAATAAGGAGGTGGGAGAAATGCTATAGGGCTGTGGGCTGTGGACACGTGATGGGCTGATTCAGGAGAGATCCTGGGGAGTCTCTACTCTCCTTTTTTCATTATTTTATTTTCTTTCTTTTGGGAGAAGACAGGTATGAGTAATGTATATGCAGCAGGCAAGAAGGACAAAGAAATGTCATTCTTTTTCTGCCTTTTTCCTTTTCACCTATTCTTCTTGGAGAGAACAATATTCTGAATTATAATAGAGTATTTTATAATAAGGGCTAGTGTCAATGCAGGAAATTTGTAAAACTTACATTTCCTGCCAAATCATACTGGTCAGGTCACATTTATTACTGGTTCGTAGGACAATAATAAATATTCTGGGAGCGTACTGACCAACACCAATCAGATGGCGGCCTACCCGGGCCTCACATGTAGTGTTTACATACCCCGAAAGTGAGACAAGACAGGCAACCGAACAAACTGCATCATGATCATAACTCCAGTCACATTGACAACAAAAGGGAAGTCTCAGGTTGCTGAGAGCATGGTCCCCGACCTTACGTCAAATAGCAGGACAGCTGTCTGGAACAAAGAAGTTGGTTTTGCACATCCTGGCTGGTACCTTATAGAAGAGTCGGTCGTAGAGATGAAGGCTGCCTGGGTTTCTCTGTAGCAGGGGGCAGCAGACAAGGGGGTGGGGGGAAAGGTTTCTGCAGACAGCTTTGAAGGGAACTGGAGGCTGGAATTATCCTGGAGTTGGACAGAGACGGGGGAGTGCACATAGACCAATAGTCTCCAGTTTGACTTCTCTTTCTGGATAGTTTCTCTCCCCCAGTTGTCAGCTGTGTTGGAGAAGGCAGTGGGGCGGAGTGAACGCTTTCCTGGTCCCGATTCCAGCTTGCATTAAATAGGCTCCGCAAACAAACCGTGTGGCCGGCACTTGCAGAGCTAACATCCACTGAGAAGCGTTCACAGAGACTCGTGTGTTCAACTCCAGATCGGGACGTGCACTGAGGAGGGAGATGGACTGTGGATGTTACTGTTTTTACAGGGTTTTAAATTGTTGCTTAAAACGGCTGCTACAGCCCTTGGGACTTCACTAGCGTCCTTGGTAGGCTGCTACTCCTGGTAATTACATGTCAAGCAATGACCTTGTCCCAACACACAGCTCTTCCCTGAGCCTGCAGCACGGTGCCACTGAAAATTGAAAACAGACCTTCCTCCCCACCAGCCTGTGGTATCTGCTGCCTTTGGCTGGAGGGCACCGCTGGCTTCCTGCTCAGTGGCTGGGATTGGTCTCCTGGGAGCTGCTGATCATTTGTCTCAATTGCCTCAAACCTGGCCAGGAGCTCTGTTAGTGCAGCTGCGACAGGTAGCCAGCTCTTTGGGAGCAAAGCCTGGCCCGAGTCCAAAGGAGCCTTGAAGTTCTTGCCTCTAGGAGTTGGTCAAAAGCAGAGTGTTTAGCAACTCTAGGCTCAGATTTTCAGCTGCTCTGTCATTTTCCTTCCCATCCTAACAATAACCTCTGTTCTTATGGACTAAAGAACATGAGCAGGACTGGAGTGAATACAAGTTATGTCCAAAAAGTAGGGAGAGAAGTGGTATTTTTAAAAATACCATCATAATCAGATTTTAATTGTAAGTCAGCATCATTTTTGTTGTTTTACTCTCTCTCTCTGTTGACTTCTTGTGCTGTCACTGCCCGTGTTCTGGCTGTTCTGTGATTTGAAAAAAAGCAGCATCGTCTTCTGCTAACAATATGAATATAGTCTTCAAAATGATCTACTCACAACTCTCCATGTAAAATCTGAAATGGCATTTAAAAAGTGTACAGTGAAAACTCTTTTCCACACTATCTCCTGCCTCACTGTCCATAAACAATCAAGGTTAATGGCTTTATGATATAGTCTTCCTGAAAATTTTTATGTATATAAAAATATGCTATCACTGTGCAACAAACCACCCCAAACTTCGTGACAGAAAAGCACAACCATTTTATTACACTCATCAATTCTGTCACTCAGAGATTCAGATAGGGCAGTGGTTCTCAACCTTCTGGCCCTTTAAATACAGTTCCTCATGTTGTGACCCAACCATAACATTATTTTCGTGGCTACTTCATAACTGTAATGTTGCTACTGCTATGAATCGTCATGTAAATATCTGATATGCAGGATGGTCTTAGGCGACCCCTCTGAAAGGGTCGTTCAACCGCCAAAGGGGTCGCAACCCACAGGTTGAGAACCCCTGATAGAGGGCATGGCAGGGATGACTTTTCTCTGCCCCCTGAGACCTGGATCCTCAGCTCAAAAGGCTCGAAGACTGGGGGCTGGAATCATCTGAAGTCTCATGCGCTCCCAGGAGTGGTCCCTGGACTGGGTGGACTGGAAGACGGAGACTGCTGAGCACAGCACGTGGCCTCTCCATGCGGCTCCCTCAGCATGGCGGCCTCTTGCTGATACTGGACTCTGGCTTGAGATCAACAAGTCTCCTTTCAGACTTAGCCTTGAAAGGCACTTCTGCCACTCAGATGCCAGAGGAAGAGACCTGGCCCCCATCTTTATTGCAACTATCTTTGGAAAAATACATATATATAATCTCCCCCTGCCCCAGTGGGAATTTATTCCACTTGGAGATTATCTGTATAGATCTCTCAGGCTAATTTACTGCCTGAGACCAATCATTTATTTAACCAGCCACCTGCTATTGAACATTCCATTTGTTTCCAGTCTTTTGCTATTATAAACAAGGGTGCAATACATTCTTATTGTATCTTTTAAACATATATCTCCGCACGTAGGCTATATTTTTAGAAGTGGGATTGTTGGGTCAAAAAAAATGTGAAATTTTAATAGATATTAAGCCTAGTTCTTTGCATCAGGATTAAGTTTGATTGTGAAAATGAAACTTCAAACTTAATGGATATCTGTGTAATATTTTTTTATATATCATTTGCCCAAACATACATGCAGAGGTATGTGATTTTAGGGAGTGAAGCCTTTTAGCTGAGTGGTTATGTGCCCAGACAAAATCATAGTTCTTATTACCAGGAAAGAAGAGAGAACTGGATACCGGTAGATAACTAGCAATTGCTGTATCATTTCTTTATGTGTGTCATCTCTGATTCTCCCAAAGATGTAGTTATTATCCCCATTTTTTCAGATAAGGGAACTGAAGCTCAGAAACGGTAAGAAGCTTGCCCTTGGTCCCAAAAATAGAAAGTATGGAACAGAAATTCAGACTAAGACCTATTCCGATCTGGAATAGGTCTTGAGGTTACAGATTCAGCCTTTACTCAGCCTGTCCTGACATCCTGCTTTTCTTTGAGATCCCTGGAAGGGGACTTGATCCTGTTCTGCTTCTGTGCTGTTTGCATTGTGCACACAAAGGCGAACTTTCCCACGAGGATTATTCTTTAAGTGGAAAATCCTCTTCCTGCCACAACAAAGCAGCAGCAGCCCAGAACAGCTGCTTTTGCACCTTGAGTCCAGTGACCTAAGAGTCTCCCCAGTTTCCTCTGTCGTTTCTCCTTTCCGATCTTCTAGCCTCCAGCTCGTCACACAGTGGATCCTTTCATAAAGACCGGCTGAGTCATGAAAGGGAATATAGACGGCCACGCGTTTATTTGCAGGCCCGGAGTCCAACCCAGGTTTCTTCTCGCAGCCTGGGGCAGCAGTCACCTGACCACGGTCCACTCCAGGCCGAGGGGACCCTGTTTGGGACGGGGGCCCAGGCTGTCGGGAGCACCATCTGTGAAACCTAGACCAGCGTCCAGTGAGAACTGGGCTTCCATCCCAAACTCCCCGTAGACTAGTGTTTGCTTTCTGCAGCCGTGAAATGGGAAAATCATCGTCTTCAAACTAGAGTGGGGAGAAAAAAAGGAGTATGGGGTAGCGTGGCTAGAGGGTTTATACTTTGTCATTCAGAATATCTCACTGGAGGAAGCTTATAACGACATGGAATTTTGTGCCAGAGAAGCATACGGTCAAAACCTGCAGACCCGTGGAATATTCTCAACCATAACGAAGGGTTTGAATTCTGACTTGACCTAAAAAGATTGCGATGACTTTGAGATTCAGGGAGAGGAAGGCACTGGAGCAGGGCTTGTAAAGGGGTTTTATAAATAAGGCAGAATATGTGTGTGTGATTCCAGCTGACTTTACTAATAACAAAAAAACTCAGATGCTAGTTTTTTAAAACTATGCAGTTGGCCTGTAATGCAAGTGCTTTGGAAAAGTAATTCTCTACATATATGAAGATGTGAAGTAGGATGCGTGAATCATTCCTAGAAAAGAAAAACAATGTAATACTTTAAGTTATAAATGTGAACTAAGTACAATATAAGAGTGAATTCGTAAACTGGAAAATAGAGTTAAAGAATTATCCTGCCCTAACCGGTTTGGCTCAGTGGATGGAGCGTCGGCCTGCAGACTGAAGGGTCCCAGGTTCGATTCTGGTCAAGGGCATGTGCCTTGGTTGCGGGCACATCCCCAGTGGGGGGGGGGGGGGGGGGTGCAGGAGGCAGCTGATTGATGTTTCTCTCTCATAGATGTTTCTAACTCTCTATCCCTTTCCCTTCCTCTCTGTAAAAAATCAATACAACATATTTTTTTTTTAAAAAAAATTATCCTGAATTCAGTGTAGAAAGTCAAAGAGAGGTTTGGACATACCAAGGAAAAGAGGATAAGATTTAATATATGCTTGTTGGAATTCCAGAAGTCAACTGTAAAGAGAATAAGGGAGAGGCAGTATTTGGACAGAATATGGCTGAGAATTTTCCAGAACCTGTAAAAGACACCAATCTTCAGATGCAGATTCCAGTGAATCCCAACCAGGGTAGGTAGATAAAAAGAAACCCTCAACTTGATAAATTATAGTTAAATTGCAAAATGCATTTCCAAAAAAGATGAGACCTTAAAAACAGCGGAGAGAAGACAGATTACTGAAAAAGAACAACATACTAAAGCTGACTTTTCAAGAACAAAATCAAAGCCAGAATTACATCTTTTAAAGTGTTGCCATATAACTGACATCCTGGAAATCTATACCTAGAAAATCTCTCTTTAAACAAGGAGGGTCAATGGAGACATTTTCAGACAAAGAAAAAATGAGAGTATTTGCTACCCACAGATGCTGACTAAAGAAGCATCTAAATGCATGTGCTTCAGAAAGAAGGAAGGAATACCAGAAAGAAGATTTAAGATGCAGAAAGCAATGGCGAATAAGGAAAATGGTAGACATGTGGGTGAATCTTAACAAATTATTGACTTTATAAAATAACAATAAGTTCTAATTTAAAGTATTAAAAAATCAAGGGAGAACTAAAATATAGGATAACAATAACATTTATTTGGGGATGAGGAGTGACGAGTTAAATCATTTAAGATTCTTACGTTGGTTGGCAGAAAGTAAAAATGTTTATTAAATTTAAACTGTGTTGTTAGATACATATATTCTAGTTTCTATGCTAATCACTAACTATCGGAGGGGAAAACAATGAAATGAGAGGAAAATATCTCAACCTAAAATAAGTCAAGACAGGAAATATTAAAAAAAAAAAAAAGGACTAGTCATGAGGATGTCAAGTACAGCATAGGGAATATAGTCAGTAACATTGTAATAACTATGTATGGTATGAGATGGGTATTAGCCTTATGGGATGATCACCTCATACGTTACATAAATATTTAATATTAAAAAAAACACTACTATACCTGCAAAACACATATTCTTCCTCAGACACACATAGAATTTCTACAAAAATTAAACACATAAAGGCTAAAGAGCAATAACTTATAATTTCTTATCGTTATATACTACTATCCAGTGAAAACTTTTTATTTCTTATTTATCTTCAGAACACCTGTGTTTAGCAAAGGTAGTTTTATTTTGCAGAAAATAAGTTTGAGATGTAAATTTACTTGCTTGAAATTCCACACTAGGTTGGCTGGGGCAGGATCCCAAGTCTCATGTTCTATGGAAATATTTCTGCAGATTACCAGTCTCATGCCATGAATTCATTTGTGCATTTATTTTTCTGTCCACCTATTCCTTCACTCAATATGGACGCCGCCCCCCCCCCTTGTTGACTGTACTATACAGTTGAAACTCTTTCAAAGATTAAAAGCTCAACAATGTAGGATTAAAAGCTCAATCAAAGGATTTAGTAGCTAATATTTTCACTGCCTTAGTGGCAGTGACCTCTGGGTGCATTCACCCTATTTTTGACAGGTCACCCCTTCTGCCTGCATTATACAGTTGGTCCCCCACTTATGATGGTTCGACTTGTGATTCTTTTTACTTGATGATGATGCAAGAGCAACACACATTCAGTAGAAACATACTTCAGATTTTTGAATTTTGGTCTTTTTCTGATCTAATGATATGTGGTATGATACTCTCTTGTGATGCTGGGCAGTAGCAAGTGAGCCCAGCTCCTGGTCAGCTACTGCTCTCAAGGGAAAACAACCCACACTATACAGGGTACCCATTGTGTGAGATGACTTTGCCCAACTGTAAGCTAATGTAAGTGTTCTGAGTATGTTTAATGTAGGCTAAGTAAGCTATGCTCTTCAGTGTGTTCGGTGTATTGAATGCATTTTGATTTACAACAGTTTCAACTTCGGATGAGTTTATCTGTAGGTAAACCCCAGAGAAGTGGAGAAGCCTGTGTGTTTGCTTTCTTCAGGATCCCTGATAACCTGCTGCCCATCTTCTCCAAGAACAACTGTTGCCTGTGTTTAAAGAAAGCCAGTGCCCTGAGGGTATAAGGCCGATAGATAAGCAGCTCACCAGCTGACAGGCCCTCACCTCTAGGCAGGCAGGCTTTGTTCACAGGCAGAGAACTCACCGAGCCTGAGCCTGTGGGAATGGCAAAGCATTTATTTTGGTCTAAGGAGAGATAACTTGGCAGAAAATAGCCTTTCCTTCCCAGAGCTGCGAGTGCAATGTTTCAGGCTGGGTCTCCTTATTGCATCTTCATCGAGTTTTCTCTCCAATGTGTCTCACTGGTCCTGATTTGGGGGTCTCTGTATTGAGCACTGAACCCAGGATTTTGAGTGGCTTAATCCTGGGTTCATCTTTTACTAGCTTTGTGACTTCTTTCTCATTCATAAGATGGGGAGAATACCTACTTCCTAGAATGCTGTGGGTTTTAAAGGAGAAAACACACATGATTCATTTGACCAAATCCTCCTTCTTGAGTATAACTGCATTGTACCAAAGGGCTCTGTCAGGTCTTCCTGCCACCAGCTGTTCTGCTGAAAATGTTCATCTGAAACTGTGCTCTGATCCTCTGCGGAAGAAACTGGGGTCGGTGAGTTTGAATCTGGCTCTGGCAGTGCCCAAATCCCTCCCCAAATGCCGGCTATGCGGGAATGAAAGTGAGAATTTCATCAGCGACATGCATGATATCATTTACAGAAAACGTGAACTGAAACATTGGGAGATTCTGGGGACGTGAACTTGCAATGTTGGGCATCATTGGCTTTGTTCCCACGGTGCCTCTAGAAGAACGTGGCGGCCGCTGAAGACTGAAGCGTGCCTTCGACGTGGCCTGGCTTGCGACTGGGGAGGGCAGAGCAGGAAGTCCTGCTGGGACCTGGGGAAGCCATCGTACCCTCTGCTCGGTCTGAAAAGGAAGTTGCAGCTTTCTCCCTTTGTTGGCTGGATCTGGACTCTGTTTATAATGACGAGTGCCAAGGCCTGTTGCTGGATTTCTAATTTGGCTCAGAGGACACACCCTAATGAAAGCCGGGAAGAAGAATGACTCACCTGTTGCCATGTTTACCATCGACCACAATGACATTTACTTGAACTCTGCCCTGGCCAAGTGTCTTCTGGATGCTGCCTTCAGAGCGATCGATCATGTTCCCCACTTCCCCCCAGACAGACGATTGGGCTCCATCAGAGCCTTCCAACAGCTCAATACCGAGCAGCACCTGCCCCCATGTTCGTGCCCAGGGTCTGCTTAAACTCACTCTTGCCACATATGGATTAGGAAACAGAATGGAATTGCCCCAAAGGATATTTCCCCACACTTGTATCATTATGTGTTTTGTTTTTATGGATATCATATCCACACTTTAAGTAGTCAGTGCTTAGAAAGAAGGATGGGGACAGCAATCTTGCACTCAGTGTATTCATTGAACAACACTTTTACTCCGTACCCATGCCAGACACTGTCCTGGGCTTGAAGCTACAATGATGAGCAAAGACAATCACATCCCTGCCTTCACAAACCTCATTGACAGGAGGGAGAAATAGATTACGCAATACCATAGAACTAAGGATCGACTTGCAACTGTGATGAGTACTAGAGGGAAGAGGTGTGTGGCACCGAAAGAACTGACCACCAGGGGATTTGACCCACGTGGGGAGGTCAGGGAAGGCTTCAGTACCTTGGAAGTCTAGGACCCAGGATCCTACCTCCCACAGTCACCAGGTGACATTCGTGCCAGGCTTTTGAAAAGTTTGTCTCTCCGATATTTTTCCCCTAAACCTTATTTCTCCTTTTACAGCAAAAGCAAAGATCCTTAAACCTCTCTGCTAGAGAGGAGATAACCAAGATCACAGAAAGCTTGGGAAACAGCAAAGAGTGAAATCAACCAGTTATTGATAAGAGCCATTTGCTGATCAAGGCATTATTGAAAAGTAGGAGGGCTTGGTAGGGTCTGTCTGTTCCTGAGGCAGGAAGAGGGCCGGTGACCCCTGGGGGCTCAGAAATAACTGAAATGCCCTGCGGCTGCAGCAGTTTTACTAAACGCACAAGCCTGTGCTAGATCTAGCACTTTGAAGACACAACTGCAATTTACTCTCTGCCTTCTTTAAAATATTTCTCTCTGTTTCAAACCTCACTCCAAAGTACAATTGCAAAATAAGCCTCGGGAGTGGTTAACGAGACAGTCCTCTGAGCCCTGGTCTCTGACTCCATTGCTTCTGAGGTTTGGATGTGAGGTGTCACCTCTCTGGACCTGCTTTTCCTCATCTTTCTAATGGGATTAATGAGAATACACAGCAGGGCTGTGATGAAACAAGAGGTTACAAGTCAAGGGTTCCAGCTCAGTGCCTGACCAGTAGTGAGCGCTCGGCTGTTTGCTCCTGCTCCTCTGCTGCCTGCAGAAGCGGAGTGAGTGATAAAGAAGGAAAACTGCTCTGTGCTGTGGATTTGTGCATGGTTCCCTCCCCGGCAACACGTGACAAACACACGTGGACCCTGGAAATGTTCGGAGCACAAACTGTTCCTCCCTTCTGACAGCAGTTTTCCATAATAGAGATGGAGGGAAAAATACCATCAGAATAGCCTGACACCATGGACAAGAGTAAATAACTCGAACCTCCTCACCAATATGTCTCGGTGTCTGCAGTCTGCCTGAGTGTGATTATAGAAAATGAACAGGAGCTAACATCTGCGAAACAGTATCCCCCGCCACCCCCCAGTGAAAAAAATCTCAAATGAAGTGATGTGGGAAGGCCAGACTTAAAACTTTTTACAGCAGGTAAACTCAAGGCAAACATTTTCTCTCTCCCTCCGGAGCTGGCCAGGCCTGTTATTATTGGAACCAAGACAACAGGTTTGAGCTACAGCAATGCACTGAACTGAAATGTTTCGTTAGCTGGAGCCAAGTTCTCATTGTAGGTGACTCTGTGGCAAATTGGACATTTTCTGGTCTTTGCTCATGTGTCTAGCCCGCCTTTTTCAGGGGGGGAGATGGGCGATAGCAGAAGAAGTCTGATGGCTTCTTAATAAGTCAAAATGCTTTAGCGGGGTTAGCATTTTTCTCTTAGATTTGCTGCTGCTTTTGCTTATGTGGCAGGCCCTTAGCAAATATGGAGAGTATATTTTTATTTTGTCATTCATTTATGCGAGCATTTACTGACTCATTCAATAAGCCTGTGCTAAATGTTTACTATACACCAGACATAGTTTTTGAGTGAGAAATTTGGACACATGATACATGCAGACCCCATGGACATGGACAATAATTTGGTAAAGGCCAAGGAAGGGGTAGGAGGTGTGGGGTGGGCAAAGGGGAGAAAGAGGGGAACTCCTACAATAATGTCAACATTTAAAAATATTTAATAATAATAATAATAAATTGGACACATTTGTCTGAGAAATATAAATGAAATTTGCCAGCAAATGGGTCAGGATGTTAGAAATCACACCTTTCCCAGAAAACCTATCCTTTGTGGCAGCTGAACCTGTGCATGAATATGGAATAAAGTATGCCAACACTTCATAGTATTTTCAGCATTTCCTTCCTTTGAGGAATTACAAGGATAGGTTCATGCTAAAGGCAATACCTGCCACGATCTGGCAAAATATATTATTTCGTAGAATTATTCACCAGTTTGTTTTTCTCAAATGGAGCATGACTCCAGGGTTCCAGGGTGTGAGCAACAATCCCAAGGGAAATGACAATAAATGTGCACTCAACAATTTGCATATGAAGGTTCATAGCAGCAATACTCATAAAAGTAAAAAGTGAAAACAACCCAAATGTCCGCTGAGTGATCAATGGATAAATGAATGTGGCATATCCATACAGTGGAGTAGTATGCAGCCATAAAAAGGAATGAGGTACTGGTATATACTGCAACATGGACGAACCTTGCAAACATTATGCTCACACTGTTAGCTCATACATAGCACATTTGTTATCTATGCTCAGCCTTTGTAGCCATTGGGTTGGATTGGTTCTCCCTGAAATTATTCGTACTGAGATTTTCATATTGGTCGTGTTTGTTAATGTCCTTGACAAGGCAGATAATTTCTTCTAATCTGACAGGTGGACATTCACTCTTTGTGGGTGAGTGTGGTGGGGGGAGTTTGAGATAAAAGTTGGAATAGAGTATCAAAGGCCTGAAGAAAAAGTCCAAATCTAATACCCACCATTTGCATGACTTGTGCAAGTAATAACCTCTCATCCCCAGCCTTCTCTTCTATAAAATAAGGAGATCAAAATAATGCCTAAATGAAGCTTAAAATGGGATACTACATGTTATAAAGGTAAGGGGGTTTAACACCAAGAGAGGAAAACTATAGCTTAGAATCAAAGGTATCAATAAAAGGCTCATTTGTAATATGTTTAATTAAGTTCATCTTGATGTTGAATTAACTATTACACGGTCAATCGGCAGATTTTACCATTCCTCTTTCTGGCCCTTAGGAATAAAATGCATTTGCTGTTTGACTGCCTTTCCAGAATCAAACATTTTTTTTTACATCACTCTTACCCAACCTTTAGGTGTGGGAAGTCTGTGATTATTTCTGGGATTAAGCAGGACACACCAAAAAGGGATGTTGAGGGAGTATAAACATTTATTTTATTGGTGAGGAGAGTTCATGAGAAGTGAGTTTTACAGATTTCTTCATTCATTAGAAAGAATTGCTACTAATGGACTTGGTAGGACTCAGGAAAAGGCTGTTTGGGGGAGAAATCTCTGGCCTCCACAATCCATATTTGTATCCTTAACCATATCCATATCAACTTTCCACCCAGCAGATGGATTCTAGATTTTCAACAACTCTATACCGTTCCCAAGAAGCAAGTATCCATCATCATATTTTGCCAAGCGGCCAAGCGTATCTCTTCCCGTTGGCAGCACAGCTGCTAGTGAGGCTGTCCCTGAGGACAGAAACAGAAGTGGTGGGACTTGATGACATGACCTTTCTTAAAAATGGATTTTACTAGTTGCTTCCAAAAGTGGAGTTTTATTTGAAGGTGGAGCTCTTTATTTTCTACATCTACACCAATGAGCCTTCCTTACTGAATGAAACCAAGAGACAGTAAAGAGGACAGTCTTTGAAGTCTCAAGTTGGAACATTCATTTTTGCCAACTCACTAGTCATGGTATGAATCCATGGTATTAGTCCAGGTGGTGACTAATTTTGTTGTTCATCTCACCGCTCTTCCCTTGAGCTTCTGCGGGACGTATTTTGACACTTCAGGCAGCAAAGATCAACTACTACACAGCGTTGCCTCCATCCTGCCCACCCGATGGCAGTCCTGTTGCTCTGTAGTGTCAGAAGTCTAGACTTTCTGGGGTGGCAGGGAGGCTGAGGACATTCCCCAAGGGTCAGTGCAGATGTGATCAAGAGTACTGTTTCCTCAATATCTCTGTTCCACCTGCTGGGAGACCTGAACCACGTGTTTATATGGCTCCCATGGTCCTACAATTACCAATGTGAGTTTAACCCTCACACCTTAGTAGGCCTTGTAAAAATAAATGAGTCAGTGCTAATTATTTCAAGTTGGCTATTAGTTTAAGAGCCAAGACTGAGGAATGAAAACTGTCCTGGAATAGGGAGAAATGTCAGGGTGTTTAGATATTACCAGAGAAATATCCACTCATTTGGGGGATGTGGAGGGTACAGCCACAGTAGGAAGGCCCAATCATCTTGCAGACATGTTTATTCACTAGTCCACTCTAGGAGCTCTTGCTTTTCCCTGTAACAGTGACCATGCACTTGCTGGCCAGGGAACTCTATGAGTCAAGGAGATCCCTGCACATCCTATTGATTGTGTGTGGTATGTGTTTCCCTTTGTCCTAATTTGACTTTGAATTTGAGACTAATGGGCTTTTGCTGACATGCAGAGCTAGAGAAATGGAAGAAGAAGCAGAATCAGAGAGAGAGTGGATGGGAAGCATTATGATGAGAAATGGCTTTGACTTCCCTCTGAGGCCAACTGGATTTTGCACCTGTTTCTACCAGCTCTTCCATTTCAGGCACTAGTTCCAAAGGAAGCCAGCAAGACTGATGGACAGAGAGGGGACCGACTGTAAGCTCTGCAGCTGAATCAGGACCACAGCTCTCCTAGATGTGGAGGAGAGAGATCTTTTAGTGATGGCAGGTCCTGGTGCTCCTTAACAGATCGAGGGAAGTCAAAGTTCCAACATGGCCTTCAAAGAAAAGGAATGATGTGAGGACTGGCAGTCTCAAGAGCTGAGCTGTCCTTACCATCTTATCCTGAGCCAGAGAGTCCCGGGGAAGAGAGAGGGAGGGAGTTGTTGATTGAAATGTGACTTCACTCCGGTTGGGGAATTGAGGCAAAGATTGAACGGTCTTGGACTCCCAAGAGCATGGTCTTCCAGCCAGTGCACGCTTGTGCGCTCAAACAGTGGGTTTCCAGTTTGACGAGGAATGGAAATCACTTGCAGATCACCTTTGCCGACGTCTCTTCCCATCAAGGAATCCTTTAGCCATGTCTCTTCCCTGGGTGCCTTTCCTGGTCTGACTGGTGGGAGGATGGCTGGCCTGAGACAGCGCCCATTTCCCACGGGCCTGGAAGGAGCTTTCAGGTGATGGAAGAGATGCCTGGGCTTCTGAGCGGTTCACATATTCCGTGTCCTCCACTTCCCGGCTTGATGGAAAAATCCATCTCAGCCTCACAGTGCTTTGTGTCCAGTGCTCGTGAAGTCTCACAGCAGGACAGGCACCGCACGGCTGCATTCTTCTCCAGGGCGCTGGAAATGGAGCTTTTAACTGAAGCCTCGTGTTTCCTCCAGGGAGTTCGCATCTGGCCCTTTGCTATCTCTCTCCCCAGTTCTCTGAATGGACCAGAGCCTGCGTGCTTTCATGATTATGTATTTGAACAGAAACACATTTGTGTCCGAGGGAGTACAAGGCGGCAGTGAGAACTGTCTGCCTGGATTTTTGTGGATCTGCCTTCGCTGGGACTGGAGGGGCAGGGCAGGGAGTGGGGAGTGAGGGTGCAGGCCTTTCTCGGTGGGCTGCTGTGGTCAGCGCTGCCCTTCCTCTGGGATAGTGGTTGGCCCTGCACATCAAAGACTAGTGTGGATGGGCCTCCAACCACAGCCAGAAGGCCTCTTCTTTTCCTCAGAAGCCCGAGAACAAAGAGAAGCTTAATAATTCCGGGAAGTTACTATATAGGAAAATTTTTCAACTCAATAAAAAGAGTATTTAAAATCTACGCTTCTGTTTTGAATTAGACGCATTTATCTTTGCCTAGTCCAAGCCACTAATATCTAAGGAGGTTTGTCAGTAGTGGATACTTAGAGTTTGAAGTTTTCTAGTATGTATACCAGGAGAATAAATTTCATACATTAAGGCCAACTTTGCCCCCCTGATTAGGAAATGCATCAATGTGTAGGGAGGGCAGAGAGCATTTAAGTCCTGGGTAATGGAGACACCATAATCGAGGGAAGAAGTAGATGCTGTATAAACGCTCCTACACTATTTATAGGTAATTTGGGAATAATACAGAATTCTCCTAACATTTGGCTGACCTTGTAGTCAAGATATTTTTTGTTTTGTTTTAACACGCTCATAATATTTTGAGTGAAGGATCACGTGCGTTAGAGCCGATTCCCAGTTTCAGGAATTTCCCTGGACAGCCTTCACACTGGGAGACCCATGGCCCGACTCTCTCAGAGCCCTTCATGGCTGTTTCGCTGGACATCAGTGGCATGTAGCTGCGTGTCACTGTGCATGGGATTCTCGCTGCCGTGTACATCTCAGCACAATCGAAAACCACATGGAGCTCGGGGCCCACTCCCACGCTGCTTTCTCTCCCACTTTCCCACCTCCTCGGATTACCCCATCTTTGTCCAAGGGGCTCCCCTGGTGACCCTCGGCACTGTCAGCTGCACACACACACCGCTCTCCCGCTCCAGCTGGTGGGATGCCAGGCGGGCCTGTGGTCTTCCGCCCTCTCAGACCTTGTTCTGAAGAGAGGAGCTGGTTCTGGTCTGGTTCCCAGGAGAGGCTTGAAAGCAGATACGTTAGCCTTGGTTTTTAGTAAGACTGGCTTCAGTTCAAATATCCATCTTACAAAATTGGACTTTTCAAATATAGTCGCACACCTCTTATCCCATTTTTTTCTACTTTACGACTTACGAGTGACTTGAATTCTGTATCTATTTCAGGTTACTTGGTGTTTTACAGAAATCTATCCCCTGTCTAGCATTGGGTTCCACTCTGCTTTGCTTAACAAATTTTTTTTTTCTCTTGAACATTCCTGAATATCCTATTAAAGATTTTCATTTGTTACTTTTGGAGCTGCAGTGACTTCCCAAAGCTCAAGTAGAAAGAAGGAAAGCCATTATGGATTGGGTTGAACAAAGTCCTCTTTACTGAAATTGCCATCTCTTCATTTGCTCTTATCAAGGCCTTGTTTCCAGGGAACCACTGCTGCTGATCATGCCCAGGGCTTTCTCTCCCAGAAGGACCTGCTGAATTGCCAATAAAATCCAAGCACTTTTCGTCCCTTTAATGAATCTCAGACATCTCTTTCTTCTATGACTCTTTCTTCGTTAGGTTTAGGTATCCATAGTACCTGACTTACGAAAAGAACTTGGATTTCCCTCGCTGATACTCTAGAGGACAGGCCGCATAGCATTGGAAATATCTAATCTGTTAAGATATCTGGTAAAATTCCCTTGGGAAACCATTTGGCCCTAATATTGTTGTTTTTCTGTCTTTATTTCTTCCATGGAAATGGTTCTGTTCAAGTTCTGTATTTCTACTGGAGTCAATTGTGCTAACACGCATCTTCCTAGGAAATCTCCCAATATATTGAGTTTTAAATTTTATTTTTCATTGATGTGTACAAAGTAATTGCTTATGATTTTCAAATGTTCCTCCATATCAATCACAATCCCCTTATCCTTGTCATTTCTTATTTTTATATTTGTGTTGTCTTGATTAGCTTAACGAGTGGTTGTCTTTTGTTAATTTTTCTCAAACATTTTTTTAGAATTTTTATTTATTTACTTCTTTTTCTGTTTTCTACCTCGTGACTTTCTACCTGTATCTTTATTATTTATTTCTTTATGCTTGTTTGTTTTCTTGTTCTATCTCTAGCTTTTTGAGTAGGAATTCAACTTCTTTATTTGGATTGATTTAAGGAGATAAAACTACCATTTTCTCTGATCACTGCTATAATTGTCTCCCAAAATTTTGATATATAGTATTTTCATTATTCATTTGTATAAGTTCTGAAATTTATTTGTATTTATTCTTTTACTTGACAGTTGTTTAAAAGGGACTTTTTTAATGGAATGCTTTTGGTTTTTATTTTATTGCTAATCTTTAGTTTTATTGCACTGTGACCAGAGAATGCTGTTGATATTATTTCAATATCATCGTATTTCTTTGTCATATAATTGTTGATCAATTTTTGTGCCTGTTCCATGTGTATGTGAGAAGACGATAGAGTCTCTATAATGTTTTCTATAAATCCTCTCTGTATATTTACTTCATTTCCATTTGCACCATTTTCCACTGAAAGAGAATTCCTTGCAATTTCTATATTTCCACTATATCAGGATTTCACAAACTACAGCCTGCAGACTAGCTGCCTGCTTCTATAAATAAAGTTTTGGTTGGCATACAAGAATGCTCATTCCTTTTTGTGTGTTTATGATTGCTCTACTGCTACAATGGCAGAGGAAGTAGCTGGGACAGAGTGTATGGCCTGCAAGCCTAAATATTTACTCTGTAGCTCTTAAAGAAAAATCTTTGCCATCCCCTGTACTATATCAAGGTACAAACATACTCACATTCATTATATCTCTGATGTGAATTATATCCTTTAAAATTATAATTTTTTGGCCTGAATTCTACCTTATATGATGTCCAGATTATAACCCCTGCTTTCCCGCTTTCTTTTCCAAGACTGGTATATCTCTTCATTTCTACCTGTTCTGACTTTGTTTTAGATGTGTATCTGATACACAGTATGAGTTTGCTTTGTGATACAATATGAAAATATTTTTGTTTGAATAGGCGAGCTAAGCACCTTTATAAGTGGATCAGTTTGTTACACTTTTCAAGGCAGAACAGAAATAAGCTTTGTATGCATTATTTGAAGGCTTTCGATGGTACTCTTATAAGTGAAGTTAATCTAAAATGGATCTGTGAGGATACCTTAGATTTTGAGCTTTATACTGGGAACTGTTATTGTGGCTTTTCCTTCTGTTGTATGCGATTAAAGAAGCACTGGCTAGAAATTTTGTTGTGGCCCTGCAAATGAACTTGAAATGAAAATGCAACTGAATTACTGCTTAAATTAAGGGTAATTGTTCGTGAAGTTAAAAGGCAGAGTTTATATCGTGGATAAAGGAAAATTAAAGCCAACAGGAAGATTTCCAAGAAGAGTAATGAATATACTGTAGCTTCTTAATTCATTTCAAGCATTTACCGTTTTAGTACAACCATTTACTCTGCTGTTGGCCGAGCCTTGTTTAAGAATCTAATGACACAGGATGATTTGAAGCAGTCTCTCTCTCTCTCTTTAGAAATATATTGTTCCTTTTGGACTGTGAGAGGATCGTTTTCTTATGTACAGTTTTTAGGACTGGTCATTCTCCTGCCACTTAATCTGGGGTCTTCCGCCCCCCCCCCCCCCCCCCCCCCCCCCCCGCTTCCTTCGCATGGCGTACCTGACCTCTGTTTGTGCTTTCGCTCCTGCAGGGCAGCCACTGACCACAACGTGGATAACACAACAGAAATCCTCAGGGAGTGGCTGAAGAATGTACAGAGGCTCTATCACTACGTGGAATGGAGGCCCATGGATGAGCCTGAGTGAGTAGCAAGAGGACATTCTGTGAACTCACTACGGGCCCTTCTTCCCTTAACCAGTTATCCAGCCCTCCGGGCTTCTAGCCTTGGAGGCGCCTGTGACCTTCCTTTGTTTTTCATCTGCATCTCTAGTAAGTTTCTTCCTTTGGCAGATCTTTATCTTTCTCCCTTCCTCTTTACTCCAGCAGGTCCCAGCCAAGTTCCAGTTCTCATGAGTTCACAAGTAAATCACTGTGGCGGTCCGTGTTTTAAAATAGTGATAATATTGATTCACATTTTGAGTGTAAACCTTTTCTGCTTGAGGGATCATAGTGAAAAGTGTGTATACTTTTTATAGACACCTTGCTTTTTCACTTACCATATCTTGGTAATCATTCTATAGTTAGGTAGCTTCTTCGTTATCTTTATGACTGCAGAGTATCCATTGTATGGAAATACCATAATTATATAATCAGTCTCTTACTGGTGGGCATTTAGGTTATTTCTAATCTTAACCAGACCAATTAGGTGCTTCCATCTTCATGTCATTATACATATCTTGCTATCAAATCAATCTACCTAAAATACTAATGGGTTAGTTTTTCTGTTAAAAAGACTCCAGTGACTCTCACGCTTAGCAACCATACCTATGCACTCACATTTCCTGATTCTTCCTCCCAGAAATGACTGCTTTTCTAGAATGTTCCTTTTATTTTCAACCCCAAGCTTTTGCTGCTGTAGGTTTCTTCTCCTAGAAGATCCTTCTTTCTTTATAACCAATTCTTATCCCAAATCTCACCTCCTACCGAAAGTTGTTGCCAGTCATTTCAATTACAGAGCTCTCTCTCTCTCTCAGCATGTGTGTTGCTTATTTTTTCCATCATTCTTTTAGATACAACCGTACACTTCACGAACATAAACTATGTAACCTGTGCATTTTTCCAAGTTTCTGAGTTCTTTGTCGGGGGCTAAAGTACACAGATTATATTTCCCCCAATGCAGTTTTTGGCAGGCACAAAATTAATACTTGTTGAACAAATGAGTGAATGAGTAAATATATTACTGTTGTACATATTCCCAAGGCTACTACAATTCCAGCTTACGGAACTGTATAAGTAGAATGAATTGAGTTGCCTGAATTTTTGCCCAGGATAAGTCATTTATTGAAAGCCAAATTTGTATGATAAGTGCAAATTTTTGTCCTTCTAGTCTCTCTGTATATAATTCTTTTATTATATGTGTATTCATGTATATACATATCTCAAATCCCAGCTTGTGATCCATATATCAAGCAACATTTAACTACAAAATTTGAACACTATAAAAATTCTTGAACACCCTTTTGGAGTCCCTTATAATGGAATTTGGCATCATTAGAATGGCCCTGAAAGACTTTATGTTCCTACCTTGTATCCTGGTAATTTTCTCTATAGCCAGTTTTTGACTAAATATGTTGTATGCCAAGGCCAGTGTGAAAAATATTAGGAGAGGCATTTGGGAGGGGGGTGATATATTCAGCAAAACAGGAATTGCACTGCTTTTCCTTGAAGCAATAATAGGGGAAGGCATCCCAAAGAATTCCTGTGCAGTACATAGTTTTATTCATCCTATTTGTATAGTTTTTTGCGATTTTTCATTCTCCAAGGCTCGTGTACTACCAGCACAGCTCTAAGAACTTGAAGTGGTGGCCAGTTTGGGCCACTGTGGCAATGTCAATGCCCATGCCAATGAGGAGTTTTCAGAAGGGTTCTTGAGGGCACAGCACCCATCGGCCTATGTGGCCATGCGAGAGCCTGGGGCCGGCCTTCCTGAGGATGCTAATGGAGATCCCATGACCTCCCTTCACCCGGGATACAGCCATGTGTTCGCTTCTGTGGCATCCTTTCCTGAGACTTGCCCAAGTAAATTAAACCTTTCTTTCCCCTGGGAAACTCACATTTTTATGCTACAAATTTCCAAATGTACCTGATGGCAAAAATGTATTTTAAGAAGTATCTAGGAACATGAGCTTTGGGGTTATGCCTGGGTTTAAATCCTGACTGTGCCCTTTATTAACTACATAGCATTAAGCAAATGGCTCGAACTGCTCTACACCAATTTCTTCATCTGTGAAACGGGGAGAATAGTAATACAGTTGGTGGGTCCCATATCTGCAATTCAACTGTGTATCAAAAGTATTCAGAAAAAAATTTATCATTTTTTGCTGGTGTGTGTACAGTGTAGTTAGGCCTACAATGCATCTATACTGATCATGTACTGACTTTTTCTAGTCATTATTCCCGAAACAATAAAGGATAACAACTATTTACATAGCATTTATATTGTTCTGTGCATTCAAAATAATCTTTAGAGAACATTTAAAATATACGGGACAATGTGTGCAGGTTATATGCAAATGCTTCACCATTTTATAGAAGGGACTTGAGCATCCACAGATGCTGGTAACCACGGGGGTCCTGAAACCAATACCTCTCGGATACTCAGAGACAATTCTACTTACCTAGTAGGGACTCGGCAGGTTCCCTTTAGAACCCACTGAACTATTTCACATGAAGATTCTTGTGTACGGAAAGCAGAAGTCCTTGCTCTCTCCTTGCTCCAGTTTCTTTATGTGTATGTGGGGATGGTACTAACAAGAACAGTATCTACTTCAAGTGAGGGTGAGTGGAAGATTCAATGAGTTTCTACATGGTGCCTGGAATATATAGGCACTCAGTAATTAAAGCTACTACTACTACTATTATTTATTATTATTTTAGGTCTTATCCTGATGAAATTGGTCCAAAGCACTGGCCGGCCTCCCGGTTTGCTCACGTGATGAAACTACGACAGGCAGCCCTTCGAACTGCGAGGGAAAAATGGTCAGACTACATTCTGGTAAAATCAGATGTTTGATTTCTTGACAACTGTTATCTAGAATATGTCCACATCAGTTGTCCGAAAACTAGGACTGTGGGATCAAGTAAAACAATCTTATGTTTAGGCCCTACCTTCTCCACTTTTTAATAAAGGCAGGGAGGAAATGTTGGGAATTTAATATTGAGATACCCGGATTTCATCTCAGACCCACTTCGGACATGCATTTTCAGTAAGCAAACAAGCTCTTGAATTATTCACTCTCTTTCATAGAACAGGCATAAAAATCCAAATCTTTGTAGCTCATGGGAGATGCTATAGGTAAAATAATATAGTCTTAATAACTTTTCAGAGGAATTAATTGTATAAAAAGAGATGCAAATGAACAGCTCTGAAATGCCATTCCCTTTCACTCCTGAGTGAGTTGGGGAATTGGCACCTCTTTCTTGGCTTCCTGGTTGCTCCCCATGATGCTGGGCTCTGGTGGTGAATTTCCATCACTTCCGTTAGAAGTTCCATCACTTCCGTTAGAACTGTGAGGTGGTCCAGAACGTGCTGGACTTGATGATCAGGAATCAATATGTTGTTCCATCCTCGTCCTCCATGAACCTCTCTCCACTGGAAAGGACATCTTCTTAAGCAGCTACAGTTCCCATTTCCCTTTTGAATATTGTGGGTTGGGTCCTGGTTGCGTGTGTCCCCAGCGTGGTAACACCAGTTCATTGCCTGGTGCCTTTTGCAGAGCTGAACATGTAGAAGTTAGACTAAGTGTGTTTAGTCTGAATGAAAGCCATCCTGTTGCAGTGAGCTCCCGTAAGGAGAACATAGATAACTGGTGCCATATCTCATGAGCCAGCCTCTGTGATCCTCGGGAGGTGTTGGGTTACTCCTGAACCCATGACGACAAGTGTCTTTTCACCTGACTTTATCTTTTTCTTTTCCTAGTTCATAGATGTTGACAACTTCCTGACTAATCCACAGACCCTCAATCTACTGATTGCCGAAAACAAAACCATCGTGGCCCCCATGCTGGAGTCTCGGGGCCTGTACTCCAATTTCTGGTGCGGAATCACACCTCAGGCAAGTCTTTGGCTAAGGAGTGAAAACTATGAGTTTTAACAAGGCGGCCCCGAGTCACCAATAGCCCTATTAACCTTTTCCTCATTTCCTCCTTTGAAAGATGCATGCCACTTCAGAGCAAGCATTTTCAGGAAAGGAGATAGATCCAGGTCCAATGCCACAACCCAGTGAGTGCTTCTGAATTAATGAATTATGAAGAAAACATTCTAGTGACTTTAGCATTAGAAGCTTAAATGAACCAATAAAGCTTGCTGGGATTTGTACTTTTTTTCTTTCTGACTCAGAGATTTTTTAAAAAAATTTAATAGGTGGTGTGTTTGATGTTTTTGTTTTTGTTTGTGTGTTTTTTTTTGTCATTAACACTATCATAAGAATACTATAGAAAAATTTAAAAATGAAAAAGATAAAAATATCATGTTAACCCCCACCACTCTAACATCATAGATAACAGTTTGCATTTCCTTAATAACTATATCAAGTGGCTATAGTGCAACTTAACCTTTCTCTTAGTTTAAAAACATTTAAGTTGTTTTGCAACTTTTAACTATTATAAGGATCGTCATGATTAAGATAATTTTTTGTATTTAATATTATTTCTTTAGGATAGCTCTTAGAAGTGGAATTACTTAGTCAAAGAGTATAAATATTTTTATGACCTTTGATATATGTTGCCAAATTTATTTCTAAAGAGATCCAATAATTAGAACTCCTATGGTAACTTGTTTTTACAAAATTCATGTTAAAATCAGAATTCTTTTATTTCCATCACCTCTCTTTTCCACTGTAAAATCTTTAAAGTCTAGAGATCTGTTATAGTGGATGCTTACGGCTGGTTTTAGTTTTACTCTTTAGTTAATAAATGCGAGAGATAAACTGATCAATGTTGTATATATTAATATAGAATAAAGATGTGCTTAAGGAAAAAAATATATATGTTAGATGTGGTCTCAGACCCAAAATTGTGAGTCCCTCTTTTATATTTTGTTTGGTTTGGGGCCAAATGATAAATGTTTAATAACTGGCTCCCTGTGGGAGGAAAATCCTGATTGGTAACATTTGCCAGTTTTCATGGTGTAAATTACTCCCACCATGCAGACTACTTAAATGTTGTTTAAGCTAAGGGAAAGGTTAAGTAAATTGCAGTGTAGCTACTTGATGAGATAATTATTAAAAATATGCATAGCTGACATCTGCGGTTCTGTTAGATGGCGGCATTAACTTGATTTTTATTTTTACAGCTGTCAACATGTCAACTGGCTTGCACAGTTCCTGAAAACATGATAGTCAGTGGCTCTAGCACACTACTGGACGAGGCATTCCTCTCTCACTACAGTATTTCCCGCAGTCCCAAGAGGTTTCAAATGCATGTTATTAGCCACATCTCTTCTAGGGAAGCATTAAGTTCATATTTGTACAAGTCATTCAGTTCTTGGTCCGGAACGTTATTTAGGTGCATTTGAATCCACACACGCTTAGTTAATGATCTGCAGTGTCTCGCGTGGCAGAATCACTCGGTTGTTTTTAATGAGTTATGCTGTGACATCAGCCATAAGGGTGGATTATTCTAGGCACTGCAGCCTCCAGGTTTCAATTATCTTCTTGTTTGCTTTCATCATGAAAAGCAAATAGGAGAAATTGCTCACTTATTTTGCACAGTAAGAGTAAAAAACCTGGCCCCGGCTAGTGTGACTCAGTTGGAGCATCATCCTGTACACCAAAATGGTTTGGGGTTTGATTTCCAGTCAGGGCACATACCTAGGTTATGGGTTGGATCCCCTGGTCGAGTGCATGTAGGAGGCAAACATCGATGTTTTTCACATTGATGTTTCTCTCCCTCCCTCCCTCCCTTCCTCTCGCTTTAAAATCAATAACCATATTCTCAGGTGAGGATTTTTTTAAAGTAAAAATTTGAACACTTTAGGGGCAATTCCAATTTTTACCCCTCTACTCTTGGCTCCATCCCATCAGGCTTCTGTTAGGGCAGTCAATGATGCCATGTGCTTCAGGCAGGCCCTGGTCTCCAGAGCATCCAAAACAAAGTGGCCCTGGTGTTATTGTCTGGCCAGTGAACAAGAATTATTACCAACAACATTCAACTTACGTGGGGGAAAAAGACACAGTTTTCACCTCTGCCTGTCTGCAGGAGGCATGTTAACTCCCTTTCTCTGCTCCCTTCCTCCCTGCCGCCGGGATATTCAGTGATTCATCATCATGATGACATTTCCAATCTTCTCATTCTGAGAATATTGTGCCTAAGTTGTCCAGAACTTTATATTTGACATGCGTTCTTAAAGACCAGCCTTCCCTTTATCCCTTGGGGAAAAAATGTTTTTTAAGTTGAAGTATTGGGAGAACCCATGTTCTAACTTAAGGATATTAAGTGATCCTTCATTTAAAAGCTAATAAAAAATTATACTACTAATAATACTCCCTAGAATGAACCACAGTTTCCAAAGCATCTTCATAGACCTTAGTGCTTGTGATCCATTCTACGCCGTGTGAGAAGAAACTCAAGGAGATCAAACATGGGCTGAGATCAAACAGCTGGAAGATGGTTCCAGCAACTCTAAGCCTCACATCCTCTAAGTTTCAATTTGCACGGCTTCAACCTTGCCACGTGGTCAGGGTTAGGGTTAGCTCAGCTGGAACACTCATCTAGACACTAAAGCAGAGGTTCTCAACCTGTGGGTTGCGAACAATGAAAATACATCCTGCATATCAGATATTTACATTACGATTCATAACGGTAGCAACATTACAGTTATGAAGTAGCAACGAAAATAATTTTATGGTTGGAGGTCACCACAACATGAGGGTCGCGGCATTAGGAAGATTGAGAACTACTGCAAGGGATTGCCCAAGGCGTGAAAGAGGCTGCAATGCCTTGTGTGTGGGCCCTGACATCACAACAGAAAATGTGACCACAAAGTCAAGGGATTGGTTGCCCTGTGTGCTTGCCCACAAGGAACCTTCCAAAGGGGAATTCTTTTGAGCAGTGACAGCTCCACCAGAATATTGAATAAATAACTTCATAGAAAGAAGACCCTATTTCTATGTCTCAGTACTGCATGTTGAGTTAAAAACATTAACCAATGTAATATAGCCATTTTAATAATAGCCAATGATGCTTTCTCAGTGCCAACACTATTATAAGCACTCTCAATTGTTAAGGCATCCATCCCCATGGAGTGGATAGGGCCGTCACTTCTGTTTTACAGATGAGGAACTAGGTTGAGTACTCTAACCAATACCTGCAGACAATAAGTAGCAGAGGTGGGATTTGAACTCAGGCCGGCAGACACTTCCATTGCTTGGCTTTGCCACCTCTTCATACTCATGCTTTAACCATAAGTCAACATAAATGTACTTCTATGAAATTATTAAATCAAGAGATAGGCTGAAACCAAAATTATTTCTGACAACAGGACGCTTTTAGTATTGTTTAATATGTAAATAGCAATTCCTGAGCTCAATCCAAATTCTTAGGCCAAGATTAAAAGAGTGAAGGTGACTTTGCTTGGGGACTTCTAACTGGTGCTGACTTAGAAGGAATCGGCTGGCAGATGACCATGAGAGATGAAGTCTCAGATGAGAGAACATAGCCTCCCTGCTTGCTCTTTTGCAGGGCTTCTATAAACGGACCCCGGACTACCTTCAGATCAGAGAATGGAAGAGGATGGGCTGCTTTCCCGTCCCCATGGTCCACTCCACACTCCTGATTGACCTCAGGAAGGAAGCCTCTGACAAGCTCATGTTCTATCCCCCGCACCAGGACTACACCTGGACCTTCGATGACATCATCGTCTTCGCCTTCTCCAGCAGGCAAGCAGGTACTGTTGGTATTGGGTGGCACCGCCCCCAGGGAAACACTGCAAATAACCAGCCTCTTTGTTTTGTGTCTAAGGAAATGGGCTTCCTCTGCAGGTAGTGTTAGAGGCAACTGATTGCTGCAGTTCTCACCCCAGCACCCTCTGTGTTGCTGTCCCTGTGAGCACCAATGACTAAGAGCCCTTACCCAGAATCCACTCTTGTTACTGAGCAGTGGGAGGAGGGTGTTAGTGGTGGGAGCCAGGGGAAGTTATTGGTTCTCTGTGGTGCTACTGCATTGCTTTGTCCATTGTAGGAGCCCTTTTATTAATCAGAAACTGTGACAGACCCAAAACAACACTGGCAAAAAATAAAGAAACCCAGACTTTAAAAAGGGAAGATTATTTCTTCTTTAAAAAGTCTGAGCTGGTGCAGTGGCTCTATTCTACACATTTGCAGGGACCCAGGATCCTTCTCCATTGCTTCTCCACCCTCCATGAAGCATCATCCTTAATTGTATGATCCAAGATGTCTCATTACTAGGGATGCGTTCCAGCCATCGAGTGAAAACCAGAGAGGGACGGCAGTGTCTTCCCCTTGAAGGGTACTCATGAAAGTTGAACACATCACTTCCTTGCATAACCCATTAACCAGCACTTAGTCACAGGACAACACCTAGGGGGCTCAGAATGTTGTCTGTGCAGTCAAGAGCCCCATTCTCCTGCTCTAGAAGGAGAGAGTAGATTTGGGGTGTCAACCACAGTCCCCATTGAAGGTCAGGCAAAGCCAGACTTAAGTTTTTCATGAACCACTAGGAAAGCATTTCCAGAGGCGAGTGTAAGTCTTCTAAAGGAGACAAGTCAGTAGGAATGAAAGTTATTTCTCTTCTGTCACCTACACATGCCGACAGGGAGGGCGTAATTCACCAAAGCAGTGAGGATACCCACGTTCCTAAAGCAAAGGTTTATTCTCAGGACGGAAGCCAGGTCCCATGACCAATGAGCCAGAAATGTGTCGCTTAGCCACTAGCCAAAGCGAGTTTAGAAACCAGGCGGATGGTGAATAAACTCGACCGTGTTGTAGACTTGGTAGGAATGAGAATATTTGGTGGGAATGTGGAAGGCTGGTTTTTTCCCCCTTGGCTGACAAGGCCACTGGGACTCCTTGGCCAGATGCAGGCATTTTTAGGCCTGTGTCAAGGCAAAAGCAAGGATCTCGTTCTCCTGTGGGTTGGACGTTTTCCTGAAGGTTCTATGTCAATGTTAATGAAACCGCTTCTTTCCTCCTGGTCTGTGATTGGCTCTGACCTCCCCAGGATGAGAAGCAGATGCAGGGCCTTCTCATTCCTTCTATTTGTGCCAGGCCCTTTGCTTCAGAGCTGGAAGGAAGGACATTCCAAGAAAGTGAACTGTGAACAGTTACAGTAACGATCCTCGCCTAACAGAGTCCCCTTTACAGCACTGCACAAGGCATGATGGTGACCCGGGCGCTAAATGATGATGATAATTCTTTTAAACCAAGAACTGGATTTGTGGCTAGGAGAGCGACACAGGCTGGGAAGGAAGTTGTCAGCTCTGCCCTTCGCTTTTCCTATTCACTCGGCCTTCATTCATTATTGGCCAGACTTCCCAAGGGTCCTCCCGGGACACTGAAAGCAGGTGCAGAGGCCCAAAAGCTGCTTGGTGATTCCCCTCTTTGGGGAGACGAGAGGGAGAAAAGGAAGGCGAGGGGATCAGGGCTCTAGGCCTTCCTCTTGTGCCTACCATCGTGTTAGTCTCCGTGTTTGGGGAGATACTACCTTTCCATGTGGAAACGTAAATATAGTTATGAAACAGTGAAAGCTGAGGGTCAGATGGGTGGTTCAAACTGTGAGCAGGCCAGGAGACAAGACAGAAAGAACGACTGCCTTTGGAGGAATGGAAAAGCTTCCCAGATGGTGGCGTGGTCCTAAGGTAGCCCTTTCACTTTCTTGAAGTCTTTTCAGGAGAGACGTGAATGCAGCCGTCGAGTATTTCTGGGCTCTTCCATGTTTAGGTCCAAAGCAAAGCACTTCCCTTCCCCCCTGAAAGGGTCTTGATGAAGGATGATATGGTTCTTTTGTCCTCACTCTTGCGAAGCTCCCTGGCTGTGCTTCATCCGCTGGAGCGTCATTTTTTAACCGTCGAGGAGGAAATAAAGGGCCTGTGTGTCCCAGTTAGGACACTCTAGCCACAAACCTTGACCCTCACTCTTCAAGCTTGGACTTCAGGCATCCCCACATCTGGGCGATGAGTGAAAGGGTCAGACCACGTGCGCCTGGGCACTGGGGTGCGGCTGCCCATCTAGCCCACGAAGGGAGCACAGGGGTCACAGGCCAGTCTCTGTGGCTGTAGTGAGGGCGGGGTCAGGAGTTCACTTCCCACTGTGGCCAGTGATCTGGGTCTGTATCGTGGCCACGGGGACCATCTTTGGCGCCAGCCAGTCATCTTTCAGCGTCAGAAGAGGCAAGATGTGGGTGACCTGCCTCCTGCACGTCACTGGTAGTGACCAAAAGTGCCCCCATATGCAGGGATGGCAGTCCTGTGTGGTTACTGGTTCTGAGGCTCGGCTTCCAAATTCTGGGTGGATCAAGAGGCTCGGCATTGGCCTTTCGGGACAGAGGTTTGGCACTAATGACTTACTGTGTGACCTTGGGCCAATCATGACCTCTCTGAATTTTCATCAGAATAAAGATACGTGTATCAATTTACAATATTAAGGTACTATGTGAGTATAAGAAAATGATGGATATCTTCCTAAGGTAAGTAGGTACAGTCCTTTAAGGTGCAGTATCAAAGAGAATTTTGTTTTCCCAGAAGCAGCTTTCACTGAGAGTACCAGATTCCTTCATAGACTTTATCTAGTTATCAACACATTTCCTTTTAAAATTTAACCCTTAATTGTCTAAAACTCATGTTAGAATGGTGACATTTTTTTTCCATAGCTAAGTATGTCTGCATTCATTTCTTGGTGAGACCGTGTGATGGAAAGTAAACATTTATGACTTTGCATGTTTGAACATGCCTCTCTTGTTTCCTCACTCGATGGATAGCTCAGCTGGGTCTCATGTCCTCTTTTTACCGAAGCTTTGGAAAGCTGAATGGCAACTTTGGAAAGTTGAAGGGCTGAGAGGCAACCTAAACCTGAAATCACTTCTCCTTTCTGAATTCATCATGACTTGAAAGAAGGTAGCTTTGGGTTTGAAGTTCCCCAGAAGCCTTCGTGCGGGCGCACAGCAGAGCTAATGACTTCACTTGGTGAAGGCAAAAGAAGTGACAGTGATTGGTGGGCCAGCCCTGACTCAGCCAGAGTCAGCAAAGGAGAGGATAGAAGCTCTTTTCTTCCCCGTTCTTTTCAGTTAATGCCGTGAGACAGCTGATTTGGCAGGTGATCCAGCTGACCGGAGGAAATCTCATCTGCACAAAATAGAGAAGGCTCTGTGCAGGTAGTTCTCTCTCTGGAAAACATAGATGATTCTAGCAATTAACAAGTCAGAAGCTTGGACATATGGACCAGAGCTTGGCAGACTCATTCATTTAATGAAGCAGTCTTCTCATTAGTCAAAACTGTGTCTGCTGCTGCGTCCCTAGGAGACCATCTTGATCCCTACATTCCTAGCTATCTGGTTGAACACAGATGCTGTGTAATATAACTCTCAGAACTAGCCAGCTGGGGCTATAAGACCAGTGTTGAATATGAGAGGGCTATGGCATATTTCTGGCAGGTTCTTCACAGAGAACCTCTTGAGATGCAGACTTTCTTTTGTTCCTTTATGAATTTGTTCTACAAGTTTCATGTCCATTGGTTGACGCCAACTCCAGGAAACTTGCTCTCAGGGAGCTTGCTCAGAGAAGAAATAAAACTAAAGAGAGTCATAGAGAATTTAAATTTCCTTGCTTTTTATTTTTTGTTCTACATATGCCTAGATTTAGCTCTCATAATCTGTCAGCCTTACAGGATTTTCCTGTTTGCTTTCATATCAAATATGGATTTTATTCCTCATTCTCTCGTTATTTCCTGTTGGTGGATTGCAGTGTTCTATTCTGTTCTCTGGAACGGGAATTCCTTGCCTCCTTTTTGATCCCTTCATGCCTCTAGTGTTTATTTCAGACCACAACTATGCTTGTTCTTTAGAGAGAAAAAAATCAATTTCCTCTGAGCTGAAGAATGGCCCAGGCTTTTTATTAGACCCCAATGCTGTGTTATAGTTTCTTAATAAAGGAGCATTTTTGAGGTCTGCAGACAGTGCCTGAAACAGCTACTTGTTCAATATCAGAGCCAAACCCAGCACCAGCCACAGCCAGCCTCCTTCCCCATAGTTATCACGACAGAACTAACAAGCGTTGTTTTCTGATTGGCCGGCTTTGTCCCTCTCTTGGGTCCTCAGGCATCCAGATGTACCTCTGCAACAGAGAGCACTACGGCTACCTGCCCATCCCCCTGAAGCCCCATCAGACCCTGCAGGACGACGTGGAAACCCTCGTCCATGTGCAGACAGAAGCAATGAGTGAGTGCCCAGAGCCTGTGGTGGCTCTTGTTCCACTGCCGCCGTGAGCGCCACAGACACACCTCCGCTGCCCCAGGACTGGAGCCTCACAGCCATCAGGCTGCCTCGGCTGAAACGTGGCTATTCATTTGCTCCTTTGTTCTTAAACTTTCCCTCACGTGAAATGTGAACATGACGAAGTCTTTTCCCTCAGGGAGCATCCGTCCAGGTGGAGAGCTGGGTACACAGTAAATGCATTTCACACAATGTCATCAGGGCTATAAGGGAGCTTTGTATTGGGTTTTAAACTCGAACGCTGCTGCTTTCTAATTATATGACCTTGGGCAAGTAATCTAACTGTTTAGTTGTACAATGGAGATGATGAAAAGTTGTAGACTTTGGGGGAAGATGTTCAATGATATATATAAAAAGTCTAATAACTACAACAATAATTATGACTTCATCTTACTAATAGTTTATGATGTATCAGATACCATACTAAGCATTTTTTTCAATATATTTTAATTGAGTTCAGAGAGGAAGGGAGAGGGAGAGAGAGATAGAAACATCAATGATGAGAGAGAATCATTGATTGGCTACTTCCTGCACACCCCCTACTGGGGATCAAGCCTGCAACCCGGGCATGTGCCTTTGACCGGAATCAAACATGGGACTCTTCAGTCTGCAGGCTGATGCTCTCTATCCACTAAGTCAAACCAGCTAAGGCTACTTTATACATTGTCTCATTAATCCTTACAACAGAGCAGTGAAAGGGGTTTTATTATCTCCATATTAAAGATGAAAAACTTGAGGCATAGAGAGTTTAAGTAACTTGCCCCAGATCATCCTGCTAAGGAAATGACAGATTGGGTTTTGAACCAATCTTGTTGTCTCCAAAACTTGTATCCTTACACACTGTGCTGTTATTGCCTACAGGTCTACATGATGTCAGGATTAGTAGAGGCTCAGTAATCAGTAGCTACACTAACTATTATGTATAATGTACAGGTCGCTAAGGAGAAAGCTACAGATCCACCCGGCGTAGGGAAGGATGTTGGAAATGGCTTCCCAAAGGAGGGCATATTTGCACTGTATTGTCACACAGGATCTAAGAAATTCAGTTGTTCATCACTAGAGCACAGGATGTGTGCATGTGGGCAGGATGTGAGCCCAGTCAGAATGACCTCTAATGTATAAGAAAGGTCACTCGAACTATGGTATGGACACTACAGTATAGGGCAGTGATGGCGAACCTATGACACGCGTGTCAGAGGTGACACGCGAACTCATTTTTTTGGTTGATTTTTCTTTGTTAAATGGCATTTAAATATATAAAATAAATATCAAAAATATAAGTCTTTGTTTTACTATGGTTGCAAATATTTAAAAAAATTTCTATATGTGACACGGCATCAGAGTTAAGTTAGGGTTTTTCAAAATGCTGACACGCCGAGCTCAAAAGGTTCGCTATCACTGGTATAGGGGGTCCAGTATATCTCTCTTGGTGAGGGCAGATGGTGTTTGGGATGTAAGCTGTAGCAGGGAGGAGATGAAAAGCAAGCAGATTTAGGATATGTTTTGGTGGTGGAGCCAACAGGACTTACAGAGACGTGGATGCAGCCCATGAGGAAAGAAAGGAATCAAGGATGGCTCCAGGATTTTGGCCTGGTTTACCATTTAATGAAGTGGGAAAGGCTTCATGGGAAAAGATTTGGGAGAGAAGTTTGGGTGATGTAAGTTTAAGATATTTATTGAACATCTGAATGGAAAGATTAGGAGATACTTGGCTCTATGAATCTGGAGTTCAGGAAGAGACTCCAGCTGGAGACAGACATTTGAGGTCATTCGAAATTAAAAGGATATTTGGAGCCATGGAACAGAGTGACCTTGTTTAGTAAGAGAACATCGAAAGAGAAGAGGAGAGGGAGGAGGACAGATCCCTGGGGGAGACGAACAGCCAGAAAGCTGGAAGGAAAAAATGAGAACTGTTCAAGAAGGAGCCAGATGCTGCTGAGAAGTCAAGGAAAGTGAGGACAGAGAACTGATTATTTGTTCTGTCGAGATAGACATCTGTGGTGACCTTGATAAGAGCCACTTCAGTGAAACGATGGGGACACAAGCCCATTGGAGTGGGCTGAAGAGAGAACAATGGGGAGATGAGAGAATGGGATCTTGCTGGGATGGAGAATTAGAGGAATAAGATGGTGACTGGAAGGCAGTGAGAGATCAAGGCAGAGGCTGTTATGTTTTGTGTGTTATTTTTTAAGATAGGATTTTAGCATATTTGTGTGCTGAGAAGGAGAACAGATAAGGAGAACTTGATGGTGTAGAAGAGAGGAAGATGACTGTTAAGGCTAAAGACCTTGAGAAAACAAAAGGCGTTGTAAGCCAGGGCAACATTAGAGAGGTTGTCCTAGATAAGAACAGGGATGCTTCTCCCACGGTAGCCAATGGGTAGAAGTCAGAACGTGTGGGTACAGATGCTTCTGAGTTTGTAAACTTGAGGTCAAAGGAAAAGGCAGGATTAATTTGACTTTGAATATTTTCTCTATGACATATGTACTCCAATCAACAGCTTGAGAGAGATGTTGGAGATTTCAGAAGAAAGAAAAAGGCATAAAATATATCTTTCAGAAAACAGAAAGTAAATTTACTATGGAAGTATATAGTTGCATATTTGGCAGTGTTGAGTGCCAATTTGACATCTGTGGTTATAGTTTTGAAATGACTCAGTCAGAACAACTATGTGAATTTCTCTTGCGGTATTTTTCTCGGTGCTGTGTAAATGGACAATTGAATCTAACCAAGATTGGGGTTTTGCTAAACAAGATCAATGGAAGAGATTTAAGAGTGTTTACTAGGAATGGTTAGAGTACTGGACCATGAGGTCTGGGTTGGGTACTGGTGGAAGCAAGGCATGAAGGGCATGATGGGTGCAGGCATGGTAGTGGGTCACTGAAGGAATGCTTGCTGGTACTAAGGTCTAGGACCTGGGAGTCACTAGGCTGTTAGACAGATCCACATGGATGCTGAGGTTTCTACGAATGATAACAGTGAGACCATGAGCCAGAAGCCATAGTCATCAGTGGCTGAAGGGGCCTGATGAGGATGGTATGAAAATAAGCATCAAAGAGGCTGGGAGTTTTGAAGGATGAAGGATGAACAGTTTGGAATGAGTGGTGGGAGCTGCACAGAAATTTGTGGATATGCTTCCTGTACAGCAAATTTGGGGATGAATTACAGGAAGCTAGAGCTTATGAAAGTGTTAGAAGTAAATAGGTATGAGGTATGAGAAGTTTGCTCTTGCAAGTCAGAGCATGAGATGATGGAAATCTTAGGTGCCCATTTTCTTTTTTTTTTCTTTTTTCTTTTTTTTATTTTATTGCTTAAAGTATTACAAAGGGTATTACATATGTGTCCATTTTCCCCCCCTCCCCCCCGCCCTAGACAGTCCCCTAGCAGGTGCCCATTTTCAGCAATGACATTTTGAGGCAAGAGAATGTCATGTAGATTATTAAGAATACTGGATCTGCCCTGGCCAGTGTGGCTCAGTTGGTTGGGCATCATCCCGTGCAACAGAAGGTTGCTGGTTTAATTCGTAGTCAGAGCACATGCCCAGATTGCGGGCTTGACCCCAGTTGAGGGGGGCAGGGGAGAGCTGATCAATGTTTCGCTCTCACTTCGATGTTTGTCTCCTTCTTTCCCTCTCCCTTCTTCTCTCTCTAAAAATCAATAAAAATATTAAAAAGAATATTGGATCTGAAGTCATGAGGTCTAAAACTGAGTTCTAGCTCCTCCCATCACTCACTATTTGACCTTGGGCAAGTCTATATCTAGGTTGGTCTGAATTTCTTCATCTCTACAAAAGAACAACAATAAAAAAAGAAGCTATAAAATGATGTGGTGAATATGAAAGCACTTAAATTATAAAACACTTGAGTGTCACGGTCAAGAACAGAGCTCTTTTTGTGGAAGAAAATCATATTTTCAACAGTGTGCACAATGAGTTAGAATGAGGCAAGAGTAAGAGCACGTGACTGTTTAAAAAAATATTAAAACACCCCAAGCATGGTGAATGAGCACCTGAGCTAGTGGTGGCTAGAGCAATGGAAGTTCAGAAGAAGTTATAGAGAAGTGTTAGGATTTGGTGCAAGCATAATTTCTCAAATACTTTTCCAAGGGTGACTTGGCTGGTATGTTGTATGCTGGATGGTGGGTGCTCCAGAAGCAAGGACTTAGCTAACTGAGCTACTATGAACCCAGACCCATTGCCCAATGCCAGCCTGGCTCCAAGGACTACCAAGGAATAGCTTTGGTGGCAGGGTAGAGCTTGGTTCAGATATCAGTTCTATCAGACCTGTGACCTTGGGCAAGTCATTTAAGCCTTTGTTTCCCTATCTGTAAAATAAGGACACCCATAGCTATCCCACAGTACATGTTGTAAAGATTAAATAAATGTGAGTGCATATGCCAAGAGTGTGTAGCCCAGAATCCAGTAAGTGATAAGAACTCTGTCACAATAGCTATTATTATTCCTAGATCTTTTTTTTTTAAATATATTTTATTGATTTTTTACAGAGAGGAAGGGAGAGAGATAGAGAGTTAGAAACATCGATGAGAGAGAAGCATCGATCAGCTGCCTCCTGCACATCTCCCACTGGGGATGTGCCCGCAACCCAGATACATGCCCTTAACCGGAATCGAACCTGGGACCCTTCAGTCCGCAGGCCGACACTCTATCCACTGAGCCAAACCGGTTTTGGCTATTCCTAGATCTTTATTGAACCTATCCAGGAGCCAAAGAAACACGTTGCACCAAATGTTGGTATAGGGAGGGAATATGTATCGAGAGGGATTCAATGAGGGTCTAGATCAATTATGAATGATGGAGTCAGAAATGACCCCAAACAACCTGGGATATACCTAAGAGTCAAGTAAGTTTCTTAGGTCTAGCTCACATCATTTCCTGTTTTTCCTATGGCTTAGTTCTCTGTCTTCAGTGGTAAAACCCAGGCTTATTTATCTAATTTTTGCTCAATGGTGGTTTTCAGGAGCCAGCCACTTTGGGCTTTTGGGGGGGCACTTCTCCTATGAATGCAATGGCCTCCCATGTTTGATGGAAACAGAGTGGCTAAAAGCAGTCTGTTTGGCTGACATGTGAAAGCCACACAGGCCATGTGAGTGCCAAACAGAGACCAAGAGTGTGGGAAGGGTGACTGAAAAAATAACCCCCCTCCCAAGTATCAGAAGGCTCGAGGAGGGAGAGCTAGACGGCTTCTCAAACAACGGTATAAACAAGGAGGAGTTTATAAGTTACGTTTCTTTCTCTTAGAAATCTAAGTCTGTACATGGTGGATCCTCAATAAATATTTGTTGATGTGAAAAACAACTAGTGAGGAGTGAGGTGGAACAGAAAGGACCCAAACATTCGGGGTTGCTAATGGCAACAGAAACATGTGCTCTATGTTCGCACAGAAATTGGACGGATAGGTCAGGGCTGATGTAAGAGCCCAACTCTAAAGTTTGGCTTAGGAAACCTGTCTCGCTGTCTTCTAGAACTTCACATTACTTGGTCATTAATATCCCAGTGAGGAGACAGTATCTCAGTCAGGATGAGGCAAGTTATGCTTGTATATCAAACGGTGCCCAAATCTCCTCAGCTCAATCCAGCAATGGCTTATGCCTGGCTGTCCAAAGTCTGCTGCTGTCTGATGTCTTCCCTGGGCGGTTGCCCTCCATATGTGGGTACATCACGCTGGGCTGCTCCAAATGAGTGGCTTCTCCATATCGCTGTGGGGGCTGGGTTTGGTGAGAGAGGGAGGGTTTGGAGAGGGGAGCAATGGGAATTCACGTGGTCGTGACTAACTTCAAGGGTGAGGAACTGTTTTCCTCTCGCGTCCCTGGAACGGAGGAGTATGGATGCTGCTGAACCATCCATTAAGGACCATCACCCATAGGTCTTCAAACAACCCACGTACCAGCTTTCACTTTAAATTCTGTGTTATTTCTTTAAGAAAAACAAAATGTGTGCTTTGAATATGTGCAATACCAAAAGTCTCCAAGACTCTCAGGTTTTCCAACACCATGGCTATCCATCTTTAACATATATTGCTTGCGAAGAGAGTTGTTTCGTTTTGTTTTTTAGTTTCAAATAATTAAAACTTTTGTGAGTTAAGATACGATGTTCTTTCTATGTGGAAACTTCCTCCTTAGCCCTGTTCCAGGTTCTGGGACGTGGGCTGGCCCTCGGAGCTGAGCTTGTATTGAAATAAAGGACCTTTTGTGTACCTGTAGCTAACCCTGCCTGGCTGGTATAAAAATAGTCCTAGGCTTTGACCATTTTAACTGTATAGGAAAAGCATTATTCCGAGAGGGTCTGGCCTATTTCTGAGCCCTTTCATCATTGGCCACAGTAAGTTATCCTGGGCTAAGAGTTATTGAGTATTTATTATGTTAATTTACTGTGCCTGCCTGGCATGCCGGTAACATTTAAATTTTATAACATCCTAAAAGATACACATTTATTATCTTGATTTTACACACAAAGAAAGGGGCTAAGAGAAGTCACCTAACTATTCCAGACTTTCACAAACCTAACTCTGGACCCAGGTCATCTGACTACAGAGACCTCACCCTTATCCGTTGCCCTAAATGCTCTGACAAGTCTTTGTTTAAAAATATTTTTTTTACTGATTTCAGAAAGGAAGGCAGAGGGAGGGAGAGAGAGAAACATCAATGATGAGAGAGAATCATTGATCAGCTGCCTCTTGCATGCCCCCTACTGGGAATCAAGCCCACAACCCAGCATGTACCCTGATCGGGAATTGAACCATGACCTCCTGGTTCATAGGTCAACACTCAACCACTGAGCCACACTGGCAGGGCATCTGACAAGAAGTCTTATGGGAAATGGAGCAAATACTACAATCAGCCTATAAACAAGTGCTCTCAAAGCCAGGCTCCTGGCTGGCAGGGCTCTTGCGTAGCCACTCAGTCCTGGGGAGGTGCTGAGTGCTTGTCCCTGCCCTGGACACGCAGGTTGCGTTCCTAGAGATCAGGCATGTGGATGCATTTCTGTTCTCGGACCTGCACTAACAAAGCCCTCTGCGTGTTTCTTGTGTCTTCCAGTTGACCGTCCTCCAATGGAACCCTCCCAGTTTGTCTCAGTTGTCCCTAAATACCCAGACAAGATGGGATTTGATGAGGTAGGAAAGGTGTCTATGTGTGTGTGCACGTATGTGCAAGGGTTTAACATGCTTGTATGTTTATATCGATGCACAGGCCTGAGCATAGGTCTGGGAGCCAACAAGATGGGCGTGGCTACTGAAAAGAAACTGAGCTCTTGGGAAAAATTACTCACTTTTTGTTGTGCCTGAGTTTTCTTAAAAAAGGAGCATCATGGCAAAAGTGAATTAACCATTCAGTCGGAAAGAAGCTACTGTTGCGTGGTGAAAGTGAATTTGATGGGTTTTTTTTCTAAAATATTGCCACAGTTTATCAACCTTTTTATCAAGACTCAAGGGTCAGGTAAAGAGGATATGTGTTTTCGGGATTAGAGAACTTGAACTTGACTCTGAGTGGGTGGAAACTGTGCTGGACCACTCTGAGCTTTATGTTCTCTCCGCTGTTCTCCCAAGGAAAAAGGTTGGAGGGTAGGGTTGAGAGGACAAAGGAAAAAGAGAACGAAGAAACTGTTCTAAAATTCTGCCTTTCCCCAGGCAGGAATTTCATAATAGCTCGCTCAGGGCCACGCTTGTCAGTAAGTTTCAATTGCATAAAGAATGAAGCGGAAATAAAGAGATGCCTCTCTTGGTAATATGCCCAACATATATGATCCTTGGCAGGGCCAAGTCACTGACTCCTCCATGGTTCCTCACGTCCTGTATTCAGGAACTTGGTGGTCTAGAGGCGAGTCAGGAATCCACACACCGGGTGCTTTCTCACGGAATCTGGGTAGGTTATAGGCCAAGCTTTGTGCTCTGTGCCCATTGCGGCTGTTCCATTGAGAGGAAAGTCCTTCTTTATCACCTGGTATCATATAACGCATGTTCCCTAAGTACAGCCATGTAAAGAGCTGCTGGCACTGGGAAATGGGCTTCTGTCTATTAAAGTGACTTGGGGGCTGAACTTCTGAGGTGGGAAGAAGTCTTTCATGACTATCAGGTGGGAAAGAGCGCTACTAAGCAATTTCCGCAGAGGGCTGAATGAGGAGAGATGATTGGAAGCGTGGGAGAGAGGACTTGAAGTATAAATGGCTTTAAAAGCCATCAGGCTGCAGAGAATGTTGGTCTGCACCGTGCATTGAATGGGCTCCCGTGTGTCACTGTAGCTTTCCTCCCCCGGAGCTCCTGGCTCTCCAGGTAAAAGAGCCTGTGTCTTCACATATGTCATCTTCCTTCTATAAACACATTCCCTTAAGGACCAAACAGAAGCAAATAAACGGGACAGGAACAGGATCTTAGCTCTGGTCTTGCATTTGTATGTGGGTGTGACGACTGGGTCACTCGTAGTTGCCTTCTGAAAAGGGCTCACTCTAGGAAGTGACACAGCCTCAGGGACTCAACTCCGGGGCCCAGGGTACTCTTCTCTCTGTCCTGAATAGGATGGTGGGAAAAAAAGATTTTCTGGGCCTTTCCAACCCCTCCCAGGACTCTCCGACCTAGGGTGGTGGTGGTGTCTGGGTTGCATTTGGCTGTGTGGCTCTTTCTCTGTTTACCGTGCACTAAGTATGAGCGAGCTGTCTGTGTTTTTCCTTCGTGGCTGCAGTTTTTATTGCACTTGTCCTGGTAGGAACTGGGACAGGCTTGTTATTTCCTAAAGTCATCCCAGGCCAGAGGTCTTTGGTGTGAGGGGACTTTTTTGTTGTGTTTCTGTTCAGTTTTTGTTTTGTGGTTTGCTCTCCTGGAGTGACCCCAGGTAGCTCCTTGTGTGCCACAAGCAATGCCCTTCCCATATCTGTAAAACGAAGGGGTGGAATATGGCCCATCGCAGTATGAGTCTACTACCCAGGAAGAAAATGAAATATGAAAGAGCACCACCCATCAAGTTGTAAAATCACCAGTAACAAGGCCATTGGTCACCATAGAAATTGTGTTTTTAAAAAATAATTACCCAGTTAGGTAAACAAAGGAGGTGATGAAATCATGACGTGCCTGACACACTTCGCCCTAAATCAAGTGGATGATTTTTTAAAGAGGTCATCTTGCCCCCCACCCTCACTTTCTTTGCCCAGAGCTTTATACATGGATGGAAATGAGAATATTTTGTAAGGAAGAGTTGCAGTTTTAGTTAGTGTAACTTTTTATCCCAATAAATCATATAACATCAATAAACACACTCAGAATGAACATATGAACCAAAGTTTTACCCAATCTAGTCTGAACTGCAGGCTGGTTATAGTTACTTCTTTATTCCAGACATAGCATAACGCAACCCTGTTATAAAGTGTGAATCATAGACATTTTCCTCTGTCCTGGACTTGAGAGATGAGTTTGTTCAACTCCCTCTTTTTACAAACAAGTGTCTGGACCCTGTAACATGAAACACCACCTCGATGGTTAAAGAGATAGCCACATCATCCGACTCACTCCTGTAGGTTTCTCCTTTTCCATGCCATGTGTCAATCATTTCTTGCTGGCAGCTGAAGTCTCCCTCACTTTGACGACTAAGTGGGTTTATTACTGCCCATAGGAGAGACCTTGTTAATATATTAATTTACCTATAATAGCATTCATGAGGCTTTAGGTCCTTCTGTGGCCCCTTAAACATGGGAATAGTTAGGACAGCGTCATTATCTGTAACTTCCTGTTATGTCCTGGTAATACGTATGTGTCTAGTGCAGCCATCAGGAATGTAGGGATAACGTGGGTGCACAGGTGGACCCAAGCCCTCGTGGGGGATGATCTGAGTGCACCTTCTTTGGGACCAGTAGGAGTCCTCTCTATACCTTTTCCCACAGATCCACATGGAAATTTAGTTTCACTTAAGCCTTCACTTAAGCCTTTCTTTCCATCTCTCCCTTCTCTCTTCCTCAAAGGGCTGCCCCTGAGGCCATGGCTCCTTCCTTTACCTCCTTCAGAAAAATGCCCTTATCTTTAGGGAAGTTGAATTTTGACACAGAAGCTACTAAAATTGAGACCTTGATCATTACGTTTGGAACCTTTGGAAATAAGAGGAATGTGTTAAAACTAGATTTTTCTTATTCTTTGACTTTAGACAGAGGATATACATTATAATAATAGCTGGTACTTAGTACCCATGAGACAGGACCATTATTATCCTAGTTTTACAGATGAGGAAACTGAGGCAGAGGAACTGATCTGAGGCAAACACTAGTAAATAACAGGATGGGAACTCAGGTCTGCTGACGAATTTAACCGCTTGCCAAGCTGCCTCCTGCCCCTTAGTGCCTATGCCTAGATTTAAGTCACCATTAGCCTCGCGGAGAGCAACTTTTTCAACTTTTCTGTCTCAAAAACAAGGTGGAGGTGTTCACCAATGAACATCAGAGAAACAGGGAGGGTTAAGTCACCACAAATGGCTCAGTTTTTAAAGTAAGTCCATCTGGATTCATGTCATTTGACCTGATATGAAACATAAACTCATCTCCAGTTTCCACTCCCTATCCCAACTGAAACTTTAAAATATTGATGCTACATTTACTTAAATTCTCAAACAGCCTAAAAGAAGACTTGAGTCATCTGTGTTTCCTTCTCCTTTTCTCCCCGCGTTAGATTTTCATGATAAATCTCAAACGCAGGAAGGACCGGCGGGACCGCATGCTACGCACCCTGTATGAGCAGGAGATTGAGGTCAAGATCGTGGAGGCTGTGGATGGAAAGTGAGTTGGGTTTCTCTTGAACCTTTGCAGCTGGGGTTGGAGTGGGGATGTGTCCTATCTGATGGAGTAGTTCTGGGTGAGGAGAATCTGTGGTCATTGGAATATAGACACATTTTTATAACAGCCCCGTGCAGCCTACCTGGGGAGACATTATGACTCATAGTAGCACAGAAGTTAATTTCACCATGTAGATCTGGACCACAGTCCACTCACCGTCCAGCTATCTCTGCTCTTCATGACGCTGAAGGCTCACGCCAGAAGTGGTGTTCCCGTCTCTGGGGTTCTTGCAGTGGTTGGGGTGGTTCCCAGCTTCCTGCAGAGTATTGAAAAGAATGCGTTCAGAGTTGCATTCAGAGCCTAATTTTGAGCAAAGTGTCTACTAGTAAACTTGGGCGACCCAGTGAAAATGAATGGAAAAAGTTCATAATGGTCTGTGTATGCTGTTGCATGAGATGCTGGCCACAGTCGGTCTGGGCTGATCGCTTTGCCGAGAATGGCAGGCAAGTCATATGGGGTACATGTTAGCTCCCTTCAGGGGGGTTTGTTATTGCTGTTGTTATTTTCTTTTGCTTTGCTTTGCTTTGACCTTTTATTTGACACTCTCCTTCAAGGCATGGATTTTTGCAAAAACTGCAGTTCCAATGTTATCTGCATGCCTCTAAGGAGGATGGCTAGAAGCTGTAGTGCGAGTTCTTATGACTCCTTCAGAGAATCCCATCAGTGTTTCTTGAAGTGTGGCCGGGACACCCACAGCAGAATCCCCAGGGCCTGGGAAGGGGACTTAATGTTCCTATTTGCCACTTTCCTTCATGAGGAAAATACTTTTTGAAGTTGTCAAAAAAGTGATGACACTTAGAGCTATGTTGGCCATTATGAGGGATACACCAACTACAAGACACCCTCTGCTCTCCACAAAGCTCATAAGACCCCGCAGGACACGTGACCACGGGAGCTCCTAAGGAGTTATGGGAAACCTGGGACGTTTTTCTCAGGGTGCGTGAAGGCTCTGGGGGACACACAGAACTCTCTTTCTGGCTTCCGTGGTGGGGAAATCTCGCCTTGTTCGTTTTCAGATGTGTTCTCTGTCACGCAGGGCACTCAACACCAGCCAGCTGAAGGCCCTGAACATTGACATGCTGCCTGGGTATCGAGACCCCTACTCCTCCAGGCCACTGACCAGGGGTGAAATCGGCTGCTTCCTTAGCCACTACTCTGTCTGGAAAGAGGTAAATGATGCTGTATGTACATGTGCATTTTGTAATGAGGAGGAGGGAGAGTGGGACTTGGTGGGTGAATGACAGCCAGGTGTAAAGTGAGCCCCTCCCTGTTCTGGAAGTACACTTGAAAGTTGCAGTTGCTCCGTATCTTCCTCTGATGCAAGGCCGGCCACAGACAAGGAGGGGTAACCTTGGGACCCTTGGGACAATGGCAGGGGAAGACGCCCATGTTCTTAGAGCCACACTCCTGCAGATGCATTCTCATCCTTAGTAGGGACGCCTTGCATGTGTCTAGCATGTCATCATTTTGTAAGTGACTTCATACAAGAAGACCCACAGGAGTCACATGTGGTGGGTCAGGAGGGATGGGCCCATTTTATCCAAGAGGAAATAAATATGTTGTCTAAGCAAGAAGTGGCAGAGCTAGGACTTGAACCCATATCTTACAGATGAGACAGTGGGGGTGGTATTAGAGTGTGGGGCTCTTGATCAAGGTTCAGTTCTCACAAGAAAAGGAAAAGGCTCTGAAGAAGGGCCCCTTGAATGCCTTCTCTCTTTGAATGATCCAGTCTAGGCCTGTCTTTTTTTTTCTTTAAACTTTAAATGAAACATAAGAGAAATGTATAAAAATATGTAGGTTGTAAAACACGAGCCAATGAAATTTCACAGACTGAACCAATGCACCCACGTTAACCAGCACCCAGATCCTGAACAGATTGCCAGTCCACAGATCCACCCCCTCTACATTTCCTTCTCATCACTGTCCCCCTGGTCATCACTGTCCTGACTTTTAACGACAGCAAGAGTAGTTTTGTCTTCTTTTGTACTTTTTTAAAAAAATAGATGAATAGAACCATAGGATATGTCCCATCTCTCAACCTTATGTTTGTGAGATTCATCTAGAACATTTAATTTGATTGTAGATCATACATTCTTATTGTTGTAAATATACCACAGTCTATTGATTCATTCTACTGTTGACTTAGAACCCAGTTAGGAGCTTTTACATATGCTACTAAACTCCTTATGTTTTAATACTGATTTGTCTAATCAAAAAATACATATCGCCCTAACTGGTTTGGCTCAGTGGCTAGAGCATTGGCCTGTGGACTGAAGGGTCCCAGGTTCGATTCCGGTCAAGGGCATGTACCTTGGTTGCGGGCACATCCCCAGTAGGAGTATGCAGGAGGCAGCTGATCAATGTTTCTCTCTCATCGATGTTTCTAACTCTCTGTCCCTCTCCCTTCTCTGTAAAAAAATCAATCAACTATATTTTTTAAAAAAATAAGTATTGATTATTTCATAGAGTGTCTTCCCACTGATGATCTTCGCAGGTAATTGACCGAGAGCTGGAGAAAACTCTTGTTATTGAGGATGATGTGCGTTTTGAACATCAGTTTAAGAAGAAGCTGATGAAACTGATGGATGACATTGACCAGGCTCAGCTGGATTGGGAACTGATGTGAGTGACAAGGCAGCCTTATCAGAGAGCTCCGAGAGGCACTGGGTCCTTTCCAGGGGCAACGAGCCCCACCTCCCCCCTGGTAGGAGATACACCCCAAGCTTCCACTGATTTTCTCTCCATAAACATTACCAGAAACCAAAGAAATGAGCAGAGGATAGCCACTGGTTCTGCATGTGTATATTCTGCAGGGTGAGGAAGAAACTGCGGGAGATTATTTATGAGACCTGGGTCAGCTTGCAGATCAGGGGCCTTCAGACAGAGCACTCACTCGGGAGCACAACAGACACCCCGCCCTCGAAGCACGTGGCCCATGGAGGGGGTTTATTCCAGGGCAAGAGTCCTGGGTCACATTGGACTTCGGCTCCCATAGAGCAGGTTCCCTCCATGCGTGTGGGAGACTGAGCAAGGGGAGGGCATCTCTGTTGAGAGAGGAAGCTGTGCAGCAGGGAGAACACTGGCAGCCAGGTTTGGTGGAGGGTCAGAGGCTGTTGCAGGAAAACCAGATTCACCAGGGGACTGGTGGCTGTGAACTGACATTGATGAGTTAACAATGGGTTAATGCTCATTGTCTGCCACCTCTTGGGAATGAGTGTTTTCTCTCTCTCTCTCTCTCTCTCTCTCTCTCTCTCTCTCTCTCTCTCTCTCTCTCTCTCTCCCCCCCCCCTCTCTCCTGCCTGCCCTCCCTTCCTTCCTCCCTCCCTCCCTCTCTACTTCCTCCTCCCCCTCTCTCTCTCATTTTCTTGTTAAACCCAACTGACACTTCTCTTTTCTCCATGAGGCAGAAAGTTCCCAAGCCCTGCGTTCTCCCCCCAGCTGTGTGTCACGGGCAATCCCATCCCATCAGAGCCTGTCCCTTTGGAGCACCTGCTTCAGACAGGCTGTCCTCCCCCCTCCCATCCTTGGAGGGAAAGCCAGCTATGGGCCCAGGCAGAATACTTGTTCTCTCAGAAAAGGCACCCTTCTGAGCTCAAGAGCAACCTAGCAATGGCTCCACTGACCCGTGGGAAATAGACCCAGCAGTCAGCACAGTGTAATTGAGAGACGGCTCCCTGTCAGACAGCAGCTGCTAAGATGCTCATGGAGAACAGGACCTGCTTGGGTGCCTTTCTCAGAGCAGAGCACGCAGGTGGAAGTGTGGGCAGAGCTAGGTGCCTGTGAGGCGCTGGCATCATCCTCCCCAGAAAGAGCCTTCCGGGGGCCACTCCTGCAGACTGCTTCTTTCCCACAGCCAGTTCTGTCCTGTGTTTACCACCAGCATTTGGAGCGCTTGCAGACAACACAGCAGGCTGAAACTCGGGGGACTTGAACATAACAAACTGGATTCTCACATCTGGCCTTTTGTGTCCCCTGCAACCCCTGTAAACACAGCTGGAAATCCCATACCACCTTTGGGAAATGATCTGAAAAGACCTTTCATCTCTTTACATCTTTACTTTCTGGCTTAAAACGGTCTCCTAGACAAGAGTAGATGGGATGCTGATAAATGGAGCCAGGGAAATGGCCCCACTGATGGCAGGTGACAGATACAGTTGGTGACAGATGTGACGTGCTATGCGGCCTGATGCATTTAATATACGACACAGTGAGTGCAAGCTTTCAAAAGTGTCTACAAAGTCGTGTCCCATTCTTATGGATGTCTGGCATTCCAATTGGAATTTTCTCCTCTGCCCACTTCCTTTTAGTTATATTGGTAGGAAGAGGATGCAAGTAAAAGAGCCGGAGAAGGCGGTGCCCAACGTGGTCAACCTGGTTGAAGCCGACTACTCCTACTGGACGCTGGGCTACGCACTCTCTCTGGAAGGAGCACAGAAGCTGGTTGGAGCTGATCCTTTTGGGAAGATGCTGCCAGTGGATGAGTTCCTGCCAATCATGTACAACAAGCATCCTGTGTGAGTTGCCCTGAACTCCCTGCCCGTCCCGTGAGCACAGTGCATTCGTGAGCCAGCCTACTCAGTTCCTGGGCAGTACTTGGTATTTTCTAACGGTACACTGCTTCCCTAGATGATCTTTCCATAATCACGACCCAGGGAGGTTGACTCGAGTGGTTATCCCCTTATGGGGAAGGTGAAGCAGAAATGGTGTCTTGCATAGGGGTCCCCTTTAATACCCAATGTGTAATTTAAATGGACATAATCTGCTCTGTCCTCTCCTTGTCTTTGATCTCCTTACTTCCATGAACTCATACACCTCAAGGTGAAGGTCATCTTCCTAAGCATCTCAAACTTTTCAACTCAGTTCTCAGTCTGTTGTGGGTCCTGTTGGCCAGGCAGTGGCTCACAGCCTCGTCGAGAGCACAGGCCCATGAACAATCATCGTGCTATACTGTGCTACCTGTGATCATGGAGGTGTGTTAGAGAACCAGGGAAAGGCAGGTGGCCTCTGGGGTGGAACCATGGGAGAAGGCAGCGTGATGCTCAGGGATTCTGTAGCCCAGGAGTTGGCTCTGACCAACACTTACCAAAGGGTTTGGTAATTGATGGTTTACTTGTCAGTCTCCCCAATAACCTGTGAGCCCCTCAGGTAGGCACAGTCTTATATCTCTGTGTCTTTAGAGCCAAACTCTATGCATATTTGCTGTTCTGTCAATAATTCCTAAATTCCTTAATGGAGCAGGAGACCAGGTTCTAACCTTGGCTCCTTCTCTCAGTTGCTGGGTTATCTCCTCACGGAGATGGTCTTCATTTTAGCGGTTAAGAGTTCCTGACCTCCATCCTCATTTTATCTCCTTGCCCTCTTTTACACAACGTGTTAGAGACTCACTTTATCTCTGAATCCTGAAGAAACAGGGAGGTCAGCCATCATCCCCTTAACAGAAAGGAAATGAACGCCTATGGGGCACGCACTGACGTAGGAGCCGAGCAGATGTCACCTCACATAATCTGCACCAGAGCCCTGGGAGGGAGGTCAAGTCATCTCTCGACTTCACACTCACAGGGATCTGCAATACAAAGCCACGTTGGCCTGCCTCCAAGCCTACACTAGTTCACCCACTCCTTCACTGCTGTCCAGATCCTGCTGCTAATGTATTAATCTAGCAACAGGGCATTTTCTACAGAGTGATCACATTTATGTATTCATATGGTCCCACACAGAGCTTAATTCTTAACTTTCAGAGTAAGAGCTGAAATTCATTCTAAACCACTCCATCCAAATACAACAGAAATATCCTGACTTTGTCTATGTATTTGCTTAGCTCATCCGAAAGCTTCTAAAGAACCTTTATTGTATTTATAGACTAAAGCTTTCCACAAAGGACACAACTTAAAAGATAATCAGATGAGTCCCTGACCATTGAAGAGGTAACAAGCAGGGCCCCTCTCCCTCTCCCCCTGTTACGTAAGCGCCCTGCCCCCTCATGCCTGTGCCCCTCTTGTTTTCAGAGCTGAGTACAAGGAGCATTACAAATCCAGGGACTTGAAAGCCTTCTCCGCAGAACCCTTGCTCATCTACCCCACACACTACACAGGCCAGCCGGGGTACCTGAGTGACACGGAGACCTCGACCATCTGGGACAATGAGACAGTGGCCACTGACTGGGACAGGACACATTCCTGGAAGGCCCAGAAGCAAGGCCACATCCACCACAACGCCAAGAACACAGATGCCCTGCCACCGCCGACCTCCCTGGACACCGCGCCTTCGAGGGACGAGCTATGAAGGCTCCACCCGGACGGCGTTCACCACCCTTTGGTTTCTCTGACGGGCTGTCCATCTGTTTGCCCCGGCTTCTTCCTATGGTCACAGTCATCCAACCCAAGTGATTGATCCAAATGAATACATTTTTGAGAGGGGAGGAGAAATTAGAAAATTAAAACCCAAATTTTCTAGGATGGCTAGAAGATAGGCTTTATTGCACCCATTAAGATAAACTTCAATGTAGATGCCTAGTCCTTCAGTTAATCACCCATTGATACTGGTTCTCACATTAAGGTTCAAAGTATGGCTAAGAGACTTGTCCAAGAGGAAGGTGATCACCACAGTGTCACATCAGTGAATGGGTGGGCAACCTTGCCACGCCCACTGAGGCCACGTCTATTGGTCTAGTGAGCCCATTTCGTGTCATAGATGGGACCTTAACAAGTTTTTTTTGGGGGGGGATCAAATAGTTTAAAATCAAATTGGGCTTTTTGTTGAAAGGAATTTTCATGAGCCTTATTGCAAAGTGAATTTTCTATCCGAGTCCTCGCTGTCCAACAGGGATGGGTGTTGGGTCTGTCTGAGCCTTGGCCTTTGACTATCGTGGCAGCCGGAGCTCTCGTAATGAGGCTCCAGTGGGCCATGTGGGTAGCTTAGTAGATATTTGGGGGTTTGTGTAACTATTTGAGGAAAAAAGAACTCAAACTTTGGCCTTTTTATTGTGGCCATTGGAATTAAGATGCTCTATTTATGAAGATAAATTTAATATATAAGGGGGGAGGGCTGGCTCTGACTTCTGTCCCAGGGTTTCAGCACGTCAGACGCTCCCCTCCGCCCCTGCATGGGAATGAATTGCAGGTGTGAGTTTCATGAGTTACTGTTAAGAGGCAGCAACTGTCCTTGCCCAAGTTTCAGTCTAGTTTGAATTATTTATTTTACAAAGTGGGCGGGGGGGGGAAGGGAGATATCTGTGTGCTAAGGCAGAGAAACAGATGTTTTGAACTTTATTGTGTTTGAAGACTAAACACAATGGCACCCTGGGGAGCGGTCAGTGTAGACACATCGAGTCAATCGTCCGGTTCTCCTGCACTTCCCAGACAGACTTATGCTGAGTGGGAGATTCTAACCGTCCGGAAACAAATGATCCAGGCGAGGGACACTGATCAGAAACAACGGACTGAGCAACTGATTGAGGCCAACCACCAGGGAAGCTTCAGGTGGAGTCAGGATCTGGACAGACAACCTCTGCTTTCTCCATAGATGGATTTTCTGTCGAAGGCGGAGTTGGACTGCATTAGCTCTTCCAGCTCCACCGTCTGTGATCCTCGGCTGTCCCTTGACGGTTTGCTTCAGGTTTATGTTCTGGTGCCACAAACAGTAGAGCTTCGCCTCTGGAATAGCCTCCCCAGCATTCTGTGCGCACACGCAGTGTCCTGATGTTCGAGCAGAACCCATGGGCGGGGCGTGTGACAGCTGAGTGCTCCCTGGTGAGGGCCCGGCTGCAGGACAAGGCAGCTCGCCTTCCACAGAATACCAGTCTTGGCCTCCCTTCTTGAATTACTGCTGATATTCCTCCACATAGACTAATAAGCCAGGAAACTGAGGCTGACTCCAGCTTTTACTGCTTAGACAAACCATCAGAGCTTGACTCTTTTATTCTAGAAACAAAACAGGAAGAGCACCTGGAGAGCTTGTGAAAACTCCTTAGGTGATCCTGAAGGTTCCTTGGGTGTCTTGTATTTTGTTTGTGTATTTTAGTGTGTGCGAGTGTGTGTAACGTTCATAATACTTTTTAATGGGGTGGGAGGTGGCTGGGGTATTGGGAGTGGAGGAGGACTGAGTTGTTTGTGTGGTTTTGTTTAATAGAGAACATTTTTTTTTTTTTTGCCTCCATCAGCTGGTCTGATGGGTTTCCGAATTCCCATTCTTAAAAGACATTGGTCTTAAATTCTAGAATTTTAGCTTAGGGCTGTTCTACTGTGAAGAAAGTTCTGGCTCTCTTAGCCCAGCCATTGCCTCTCCCTGCTCAGGTCTGGAATCCCAAGCGATGTTCTTTTGTTGTGAACATTGCGAACTGCAGACCCAGCATTCCTTTAAAAAGTTGCCTCTTCAGCAACCCAGGGCTTCCTTGACCTCATCATTCTTCCCGCCTCCCCTCTAGTCTTGAGTCAAGAATTCCGACCTTTGCAGTGTCAGAGGCTCTGCCTCCAGCCTCGGCACCTGTTCTCTGCCTCTGGCCATCAAACCCCACCTGGATTCCGGTCTGGATCTTGGGATCTGAGGTGGAATCTTCTGGACAGACGATGGTGACCTCAGGAGTGCTGTGCTGCTGAGTGTGGGCTGAGCGACCACGCTTGCAGAGGACACACCGCATGGCCTTGCTGTGGGGTCCCTGGGCCCCTGTGGGGACTCTGGACAATGATGAAGAGCCGGCATCGCAGCGCCCTACCCTGTATGTCATGCTGTGCCATTTCCAGAGAGGACGTGATAAACTACTACTTGCCTTCTAGAGCTCTTTGTGAAAAATTAAAAAAAAAATATTTTGGCTCAATGCTATGATTGTTCATTGGTTCTTCCAACATGATCAATGGCCAATATTGGGATGTTCAGGTTTGCTCTCAAACGAAGATGTCGGAGGCCAGAGATAACCATCACGGCTGCGTGATCCTCATGGCAAACGAAAGAGGGTGGCCCCTGACCTTCCTGCCCGGTAGGGGTGGTTTTAGATGGCTGGGTGGAGGTGGGCCAGCTAAAAAGGATTGGAGGCTACAGAAAGACTGGAGTCCCCAGTGGGAGGGTGTTGAGGGAGAGGGCATTCACATTTTTGCTCTATAGGTCAGTCTATTCACCGAAAGGTACTATGACGCTTGTCCAAAGCCAAAGAGCTTTATCCTGAGGCAAACAACAACAACAACAACAAAAGGAGAATCCATCTTAGCCTCAGCAGATCATACTGCCCCCAAAACTTCAAAAACCAGGCCTGAGCACTGCCCTGCTGAGGCCCTGGGCTGGGCACTGAGATGCTCAGAGGACAAGGAGAGGCCCCACTGCTGTGATCCTGGAGCATCCATGAGAGCAGAATGGCCTGACCTCAGAGGGTGGAACAAAGTGGGCCACAGGACCCAGAGTACCTGGTTCTGCTGGGAGGACTGGGAGGCAGCTCTGCGGGGAAGGTGACAGTTGTGTTGGCCTGGGGGGCATGAATGAGGCAGGAGGGTTGGGCAAGGTGGGTGGGAAAGCTCTCTAGGCACTGGGAGGCGTGGGCTGTGGCTGGGATGGGGAGCTGGGGAGGACTGGAGAGGCAGGTATGTGTTGGGGTTGATAACAAGAAACAAGGTTGAACCCAGATAATGACGGCAAGGCAAGTGGGCTCCCTCCGCTCAGGCTGCCTCGTCGGGAATGCAGAGGGCAGTGTTTCAGGGGGATCCTAGGCTTGGTTTCCTGACGGACAGCGCAGAGGTTTCCAGGAAAATGCTGGTGCCTGAAACAGAACGTTCCCACTCACCTACACACTGAGGTGGGAGTAAACCCCTCTAACAAGTAACTGTCAAATGCAGGCGCGTGTCTACCAGGTGCCTTTGAGACTTTCTCTCCAGGTGAACAGAGGGGGAGAGAAATGACCCAGAAGGAATTAATTGGCTGAGGAGTTAATGACAAAGGGAGAGTTGAAATGATAAGAGCATGGCATGGGTAGCACAGAACGCTAAGAGCAGGCAGCCATGGAAATCCTCACTACACTTCGTGCTGGTGTTCATTATTCGGAAAGAACCTTCCTCCCTCAGGACGTTCTGCTTCCATGTGGCCGGGGGAGGAGAGAGCAGGGAAGTGACGCTGTGAGCAGGTGACGGCGGCCCTGAGTCAGTGCAGGGCGGCTGAGAGGACAAAGAGCCTGGCCCTCGGTGGCCGTGTGCCTTTTTGCCTCCTTGGAAAAGAGAGAAATGTGGCGGTGGGTTCTGGCCCGTCGTGTTAGACAGATGACAGGGAACGCGGTGCCTCCCCAAGCGCAGAGCAAGAGGACGAGGCTCCCATCGCAGCACGAAGAGGTCAGGTGCTTCAGGGAGAGTCGGTTCACAGACTGTCCAACACTGAGGGGGATCCCAGGGCCAGAGCAGGAAGGGCTCCTGCTCTGAGTTGACCTGAAATGGCCTGTGTGCTCCTTCCCACCCACGGATGTGTTAATATTGAGATGATCTTACTCTGGACGCTCCTAGGACACCAGCTGGGCTGCTCCCAGCCCAAAGCCGCCCTCCCATGTGCCCCGAAAGGGGTGGAAAGAATGAAGAATTGCCTCTGAGCATTGGTTTCCCTTGATGGCTAATTTACTGCGTTTATTTGTGTGCCCCTCCCTGCGGTTTCTTCAGCTTGGCTGCCTCCAGAATGGGCGTTTTAATAAAAATCTCCATGTCCAAGCAGCTTGGGGGCGCAGAGCGCAAGCTTCCCAGCCCCCCACGGGTCCATGGGGAGGCTGGACAGACATCTGAGCTCTTGCTCATGAGGGAACCTGACCTTCAGAGTGTAGTGGACGGCCCTCTGCCTCCGTCCTTCAGAGAAGCTTAGAAAACAGTGTGACCAAGCGGCCTGTTCTGAAAGAAGAGACCCCCGACAGGAGGAGCCGCCCAGGGGCTGATGTTCTGGGCTGCAGGGTGGGAGCTGCTTTGAGAACTGCCAGCACAGACTGCGGAGACTGGGTGGGGCTGTGATCATCCCGAGGCCGAGGGAGGAACCCCAGAGCTGAGTGTCAGGGGCAGAGGAGCGCACAGGCTGGCGGGAAATGCAGGGAGGAGGAAAGAGGTGCTTCCAGGCCCAGCACAGCGCCCGGGACAGAAGTGCCAGGACAGGGGAGAAGAGACAGATTCCGGCCCGTCAGCGGCCCCTCCGTCACAGCCTGGCCATGGGCGTCCACACTGCACAGCCTGCAGCCGGCCCGGCTTGTGCGCAGGGCCCCTCCGGGAGCCTTGGCCTGCGGCTGTGGAACGTGCCGGAGCAGCCCTGGCTGCCCTCCAACTCCGAGAGTCAGTCTTTCCCCAAAGCAGCAGCAGGCTGGGTTCCCGGGTGCTGCTCACACATCTGAGTGTTGCCTCTGCAGCAGCGAGTGGCTGCTCAGCAGGGGAGGCGGCTAAAGGGCTGCTGGGCAGACACCGCTGCCCTCACACCCCCTTACACCGGAGCCTCCGGTCAGCAGCAGCTGCCCCTCCCCGTGCGCCCACGTGCTCTCTTCAGGAGCGTGCACCGCCTTTAATCCCACGTGCACCTCCACAGGTGGGAACTGCCATCATCACCTACTTTTCAGGTGAGGCTTCACTAAGGTAGTCAGTGGCAAAGCCGCTGGTGCAGTCTGTCTTATTTATTTCTCACTAACATCTGATGTTTCCGCCTGTCTCTCTCTGAATGCCTATCACACTCACACTCACACACACACACACACACACACACACACACACACACAACCTGCAGCTCCATCCCCTCTGTTCACTCCCCACCTGTGACCTCTCAAGTATTGACTATTCAGTGATCAGACTTGTTGTCTGATGGCCTCTGCTGCAGGCGTGGATGGCAGCCATCGCATAAACAAGGATCAGAAATAGGTGTGCGGGGAAAGCTAAGTCCCGTTTAGAAAAGAGTGCCTTAATATATTTTTTATGCCCGTGAGCAAACCAGAAACAGTTTAAAATCATTCACTGCATCCTTTTCCCTCTTGATTTTCTGGTCCCCCTTACGGAAGAAATTGGAACTGTGGCACACAGTGCTGCCTTGGGATGAAACAGTGGTGGGAACGACATGAATTCTTTGGCTTCCAGGGGCTGAAAGGGACGTCCCAGCTCTCTCCAAGGCAGCCCTGCCTGTCACCCGCCCCCCCCATTACATCCTCCCGCAGCTGGTGCTTCTCACAGGAGACCCTCCCCAGCACGCACCCCACCCCATGGGACCGCCAAGTTCAGGCATCAGAAATGGGTTCAAATCCCAGCGGGGGACCTAGCGCACAGGAATCCCGACTTTCATGGCCCCGTTTCCTCACCTGTGAGATGGAACCGTGCTCAGGAGAACAGGGAGCAGTGCTCTGACCAGCAGCACAGCCTTCCTCGGAGGCGTTAAAGAACCAACCACTTGCCCATCGAACCCGGATGGTGTGCGTTCACGCGGTCGGGGGGCTGGGTGTGGAGAGAACCCCAGGCATCCTGTCCAGCTTGTCCAAGTGCTGGCGAGTGTCCCTCAGGGAAACCTCCTGATCCAGCACCCGCCCACCGGGACGCGCACACAGTGGGGCCGATAATCCAGAGCTCCGCCCCCAACCTTGGGTGACTTCATTGCTCTGGGCCCAGCCGCCTCTGTAACAGGAGGCGGGCACTTCGTGTCTGAGATGCCTCCTGACTCCACAGAATGTTAACACGCTGGGTTTCACCAACCGCTAAGTGAACTGCTTCCAGTAGTTTTCTGGGTAGAGATGTTGAGAAACCACACCAAGCAGGGGCCTTCAAATTCTGAGGCTAAAATGGTTAGGCTTGCCTGGCTTCTACTTGATCTCCTGGGTCACGTGCAAACAGTTTCCATTTATCAGACTTGTTTTCCACTACATCCGTAAAGAGCTCCTAGTTTAGTCAAAGTAAGAACATTACAAGCAAGTAAATTGGTGCTGACTGCTTGCTGACCAATGAAAAGAAATCCTGTAAGGCTGTCGATAAAATCATGTTTCTTCCTGGCATTTTCTCCTCCTTGAGCAGCTGTCTTCAACCCTTAGTTGGCTCCGGGCAGCCTCCCTCTCCAGCCCTCCCTGCCACCTCCTCCACTTTTTTGACGACGGTGGGAACACGCACCTGCGCACCCCACTCAGAAGACAGAACTCTTCGGTGGCGGGGATGGCGAGGTTCGCGGACTCCGCTCAGGGTTCTCTCTCATTTCCCGCCTCCCCTGCACTTAGACCGGCCCCAGGGACTGACCCTAGGACTGTGGATGGAAGTGACAGTGCCGCTGTGCCCGAAGGCCGTGAGGGACAGTTGGGAGTTCTCTCTGCCAGCAGAGACCCGAGGTGGCAGAACTGCAAGGAGGATGCTGCTGGACCCTTGGCCGCCCTTAGAACCGCCTGGTGCATCGCGCCAGGGCGCCAGGGCGCCATGGACAGTAACGCTCGTAAATTACTGAGCTATCAGGGTTTCCCACCTCGGCCTACCTAGTGCCTCCCTTCCAGGAGTATTTCATTTAAGCGGAGATTCTAGGGCACCGGCAGTGCTAAACACGACGGAAGGAACTTCTCATAGTGGAACTGTGATGCGGACGTGACCACAGCCGTTGCGGCAGCATCTGCAGAAAAAGTGATGGCCTCCAGGAGCCTTCTGGGTACCACGGAAACCCGGGCTGCAGGCTCCTATGCTGCCTGGCTCCAGAAAGGGAAATTTTGAGACATTACTCTTTCAGGCAGAGAGTCTCCAAGTCAAGTTTCCAGACAGAGGCAAACCAAGGGAACCTGTTTTCTAGAATGGTCTTGGAAAAGTGGTCACCTGGTGCCAGAGATAGAAATCCCTTTTCCTTCCTGCCCCAACTCGTATTGTCAATTATTAAAACACCTAGTTGGCTCTCTCCCAAAATAACACAAGGGCCCAGAAAATTGGATGACTTGGAACCATTTAAGAATTCACTGGGAAATAAATCTGGGGCCCGGCTGGCATGACTCGATGGTTGAGTGTCGACCTATGAACCAAGAGGTCACAGTTCAGTTCGATTCCAGGTCAGGGCACATGCCCAGGTTGTGGGCTCGATCCCCAGTGTGGGGTGTGCAGGAGGCAGCTGGTCAATGATTCTCATCATTGATGTTTCTATCTCTCCCTCTTCCTTTCTCTCTGAAATCAATAAAAATATATTTTAAAAAACCAGAAAATGATTCTGGGAGCTTTTTGGAAATATGACGGGGTGACAATCATGTGCAGCTGGTGAGTGAAGCCGGCCCTGGCATGGCTGCCTTTCCGGAAGACCTCCCACGGAGCCCTCGGGTTTCGAGGATTACTCAGATGGTCGCAAGTGCGGACTGGGGATCGGCTGTCAGCAGCAGGCCAAGTACTGACCTGGAGCCTAACCTGAAGTTCCAGGTTAGAAAAAGTGTCCCCCACAGCATGGCTCCCAGGAAGAACAAGCTAGCAGCAAGGCACCCCATCTGACTGCACTTTCTTGTCACTCTTGCCCCAAACCTGACGTGCCGGGTTTGGGACGTGGCCAGGAGAGAGGGTCCCTCCGGACTCTGCCGCTGCTTTTCCCTCTGCTCCCCGCACCGAGCCCGAGTGGGCATCCAGAGAGCCTACTGACACATCTGGGACCCGGCCCCCGCCTCAGTGATACTCCAGATACAATCCCTCTGGGGCCGGCAGCACATGCCAACCAAGTCCCAACCAGTTTATTAGTTTAACCAAAAGGTAAACAGACAGACGCTGGAGATGCGGAGAGACAAGCATGCGAGCAGCTAAAGGCATGACCCGGCTGTCCACCAGGAAACAAGTTTAAGACATTTCAAGTGGCATTAAATAAATGAGGCTACGTTTTATCTACTTGGAATTCCATGGTCTTTTAAAAAAGGAAAATATATTTGTACATTGCAGTATATAAATCTAGACTCTACATGTACAGTATAAATACACAGGGCGAGCACATGGGCACACGTGTCCCGGTAGCTGCACTCGAAACGAGGCCGGCAGTTCTCTACTTCCTCTTTGACCTCCAGACCAAGAAATCCAGGCGGAGGCTGCGTTGACTCCAGTGTCCGTGCTGTCCAGCACCCTGGCCATCTCCTCCCAGCACAGGGGCACGATGGGACAAGCCTCGCAATCAGAAGAAAGTGCTTTCGATCAGCTGGAACCTGGTCGGTCCTTGTGATGCATGGACTGGTCTTGTAGGAAGGTCTAGAGCAGTGGTTCTCAACCTTCCTAATGCTGCGACCCTTTAATACAGTTCCTCATGTTGTGGTGACCCCCAATTTTATTGTTACAAATTGAACATAAGGAAATCATAGTGATTAATCACAAAAACAATATGTAATTATATATGTGTTTTCCGATGGTCTTAGGCGACCCCTGTGAAAGGGTCGTTCGACCCCCCCAAAGGGGTCGCGACCCACAGGTTGAGAACCACTGGTTTAGAGGAATGGTGACGCCTTCCCGGCTCATTCTTTGGTCCACTGCCCCCGTCTCTACACTTTTTCTGGAGTTTCTTGCATATTTCATAGCCATTTACGTAGCATAAATCTCACATAACCTTTGGGAGCCATCTTACAGGATTAGGAAAAAAAATGAAGTTCCGTACTACAATCTACACTTCATGTGTGGTTTCGTTCTCTTTATTTTTGGAATGAAATCTGGTATTTTGAGAAATTTTTTTTGAAAAGGACAACATTCTGAAAGTGCTTCTTACACGTCAACATCTCAAATATGGCTTTTTAGTTCAAACCCCAGCACAGCTCAGATTTGGAAGGGAGAGGTTGATGGTGTTACTAGAGACCAAAAAAAAAAAAAAAAAAAAAAGTCACTTAGCAGGAACGCTGTGATAGCAAGAGTAGGGACCTAAAAAACAAAAACCAAAAACCTCATTGATTCCATGTGGAAGAATGTACCTCTTTAGAAATGCTTTAGGTGACACACGCAGCCCGCTTCTCTCCCCAAGAGGAGGCACTTAATGCTACAAGTTAAACGTAGAACAGGACACAGCTGCCAGCAGGGAACACCTCCCCAGGGGCTGCTAACGGCGCAGTCGCTGCTTAGAAATCTTTCACAGGCTCAAAATGATCAAATGAGAGTCTAACGCAGTAGAACATTCTACACCTGAGGAACAAATTGCACATCATGTGGAGGTGCCACCACCCAGATGCGAAAGGCTCCAGACACAGAGCTTTCCATGCAAAAGGCAATCGGAAAAGGCCCACCAGTTACCAAAGAACACAGCTACTTGTGCAGTGATGACTGTGATGTGCGAGTTAAGGGTAAACACGACATCAAAACAGGCTCACGTTGATTCCAGAAGTGTCTTGACGCTGGACTAGTGGGTCGGTTGGGCCTCCCTGCCTCCCTGGGGCCGAGGAGACGGGATGAAGGCAGAGGCTGGCAGAGGAAGCCATGGGCTCATCCAAACCCTTTCCCAAGAGGCCTCTCATGGAACCCATGGCGCCGCAGCCTCTGCAGCTGTTCTCTTCCGGTGGCACTTAATTGGGAAAGCCCTCCTCTCCCTGTAAAACGGTGTGGGCTCCTCATAATACTGGCACGAGGACTACTCTGCATTCCTGGGACTGGATCCACTTACTTGGCAGGTAGGAAACTGGGTTCTCGGTTCCTTCTATTTCCCTGTAAAAAGTGACCTCAACTCCCCAGGCCATTGTGCAAATTTGTTTCTCCACAGTCCAGAATATCCTCTAAGTCCCTCATGTATTCTCACATATACACATACATACCAAATATGTGTCATATGTATTTATAAATGTGGGTAATTTTGCATTTCAGTCTCAAATTGGTCAAAGAGGATCAGTGAATCGTCCATTCTTTTCATTTCAGATTCATCTCCAATCTCCCCACGGTGCCTATCACACCGCAGGTACTCAATAAATAGCTGTTGGCTTCACCAATGATCCTCTAACACTGGATGGTAGCTGCACTCACCACGGCCTGTCCTTAGCCCCTCTCTGCCGTGGGCAAGCAAGGGGCCGGTGGTCCCTCCCTTCAGAGGGTGATTTTGCTGTGTCTGTTGCTCCAGCAGCCCCGTTTAGCTGTCCTGGGCAAGGTCAAGCTCGTCCGGCTCCGCAGTTTCACTGGGTCTTCCGTGGAGTTCTTTTTGCGTAAAATGAAGTCAAAGTTCACTTGGCTGTTCATGGCATAGAAGACGTTTGCCGAGTCTGGGATCACGAGTTCTAAAACAGAGGAGCGAGAGAGGCAGTCAGCTTGCGCAGGTCAGCCCAGCACCGACAGTGGCCGGGGCAGGGTTTGCCCAGAAACAGGCTGGGACTATGGCCCTCAGTCTTGGGAATGTGCATTGAACCAGACAATGACCTCCTCCCCCCAAGAAAAGAGGTTCTCACAACTTCTTAATCCCAATTTTAAAAAACTAAGTGCAAATAGGGGCTTAGAAATTCAACCCATGAACTAAATGTTCAAGTGCAGAATGTTTTAACTGGAGGAAGGTTCTACAGGAGACAGAGCCCAGGTGGAGTTAAACGACATTCCCAAGATCACAACTCAGTAAACATGAGAACTGGGACCAGAACCCAGGCCTCACTCCTCCTGTGGTCTATTTACTACTCCATATGCAGCTTTTCTTGAGACTGAGGGGATCTAATGACATGGGGTAGCGGCGAGGGAGGAAGTATAAACTCTAGTGTTTTCCAGAACTCTTTTTTGCTGGACTATCAAAACATTTTTTGAAGCAACCCCTAATCCAACCAGTACTGTATTCCTTGTGAGGTCCTGCTTCATCAAGTGCTTGCATTTTAATATTAAACAGCATCATATAGGACAGTGTGTATCTGGTAACATGTAAGCTGTTGTCTATTTCAATGATTCCCAACTACACAGCTGCAATTTCTGAACAAGGATTATTCCAAGTGTGATATGAAATTATCCAGCAAAGTTATTTTAATTGCTTTTTCTTTTTAAAAGAAGGTATATACTATTTAGCACTCAGAGGTAATGGGTGTCTAAAGAAACCAAACAGGAATACAAAAGGTAAACTGTGCAAGTGTAGCTTCGTGGCAGTGGACGGGGAGGCATCTGATGGTGGGTCTGGGCTAAGTCAACCTGTGTGAACTTCAAACACGGAGACTCCACAGCAAGACTGACTCAATCAGGTTCTGGGCGACTCGGGTGCATGTTGCACAAATGTTTCAAGAAGAAAAACTCCCTTAAAGTGTTTCCAATCTCCTGCCCACGTATTCCCAAGGACCAAGGCCTCAGGAGATCAAGCAGCCGGACCAAGGCCGCGCAGCGGTGAACAAAGCTGGGCCCAGCCTGCACGCTGGGATTCCTGGATCTTCAGACCCACCGGCCTCCCTTAGTGCCGTTCTGTTGGTGACATGGTAGAACTCAAGAGACCACTTTTGAGGCTTAGAACTTTAACTGAAAGTACACTAAACCGTATCTTACAGCTGCATGAGTGAGAACATGTCTAAGAGGCAGCTGAGAAAGAATTTTCCATGGGCTTTAGTCTTCCATCTCTAAGAATAGGTGCTACTAACTTGTGCCATTCCCTCTGGGTCCAAGGTACAGCCCCGGGTGACTGGTTGGTCAAATGGAGTATGACCAGCTCCTCCCTTCCCACACCCCGGCCTGTAGAATTCTCCTTTGCCTTCCAGGGGCTGGTACAAGGCACTCGCACTGGTCAGCGTGGGGTCTGTCAGCCATATCCGCTGCTCCTCTGGACTTACAACCCCAACTCAAATGAGCAGACAGACACATTCAGGGTGATTGTTTGCCCAGAGTTTTCATAAAAGGAATTTTTTTAAATAATGGGTTCTAGGCATACTGAAGTATGTCATAGTTCACCAATTTTTTGTTTCAAGAAATGTGAGCGAAAGACCCTTAGATGCGGGTGTTAGAAGCTTTTGCTACTTGAAGGTCAAACATGAATAAAGATAACGGCTCAGTTGGGAGTCGTCCCATGCGCCGAAGGGTTGCCAGTTCAATTCCTGTTCAGGTTACATGCCCTGGTTGTAGGCTTGATCCCTGGGGAGGGGCATGCGGGAGGCAGCCGATCAATATTTCACTCTCACATTGATGTTTCTCTCTCTCTCTCTCTCTCTCTCTCTCTAAAAAATCAATGAAAAATCTTCTTCTAAAAAAAGGTAAACTGAAAGACAAACTTATAACTTTCATAAATGATTAGCTGAAACAATGATAAATGATTACAGAAACTGCTACATTGCAGGTTCACACACAACTTAGACACACATTATTGGGTAAAGGAGATGCGTGGCCATCTGCAAAGACCCAACAGAACCACCAACTATCCCACCTCCTGACAGAAGATGGAAGTTTACAAAGAATGGGCAGCAGGAATGCTCAGCAAATAACAGGGTTGGGGAGGGGGTGGGTAGAGAGGTGATGGCAGGGTTCCTCACGCAACTCCACCTTTGCACAATTAAAAACCCCACTGATTCAATGTTTTAAAGACACGGCACCCATTTTCTTTCTTCTAAACTGGGGAACCTGCGTGAGGAGGCGGGAGGAGGAGCTTGCGCCCACCTTTGTCCTCCGAGATGACCTGCACCAGCTCGTACTCCTCAGCCGGGTCCGCGTCCAGGTTGTGCTTCAGCATCGCCCTCTGGATCACGGCGGGAGTCTTATCCTGGCTCGTCAGCTGGAAGACAACGGAGTGGTGTGCAGAGCACTTAGCCTCCCGTCTCCTGAACGAGTTCTCCGGCCCCCTTACTCTTGCTGTCTTGTCCTTCCCAGGAGAAATGGTCCAGGGGAGTGAGAACAGGACCAAGAGCCAGAACTCCTGGGCTCTCGTCCTGGCTCCAGCCTTGGTAGACAAGGGATGATGGGCCCTCTACTCTCAGTCACCTCTTCCCTGAGTCACAGTGTCCCCCCTATTAACAGAGAGAACGCATGCCTTGCTTATCTCCCTCGCAATAGTTGAGGTTCCACCAAAATGATCCTTATCTGCTGAGCTGCTGCTATGGCACCAGTTGCAACCTGTGGGTCAGAAATGGCCTGTTCTGCACACCGACCATTTCAAAAAGCACAGTGGCCCTATGACCCAGCAATCCCACTCCCAGGTGTCACCAAGAGAAATGAAAACATATGTCCACAAGAGGACATGTACACAAGCGTTCACAGCAGATTTACTCGTACTAGCTAATAACTGGAATCAACCTGAACCTCCTTCAACAGGACTTTAGGGAATGGATAAAGAAATGATCATACGTTCCCAACAGAACACTACGGTAACACAGGGGATGAATCTCTACATCACGTTGAGCCAAAGTAACCAGACACAGCAGATTGCATGCTGCAGGAGTCAACTAGCCTGTGGTGTTAGAAAACTAACTTCAATTAACCTTAACTTTAACCAGGTTAAGAGGGGATTGACAGGAAAGGGCACAAAGGAATTTTTGAAAGGATGAAAAAAGATTCTTTATCTAGACTTGGGGTGGTGGTCACATACATAGGCATAGACATGGACATAGACACAGACACAGACAGAAATAGAGAATAGAATAGAGAGTTCTCACAATTCAAAGAACTAAACACAAGATCTGTGATTATAATTGTTTGTAAATCGTATTCCAATAAAAGTCAGTTTCTAAATGTTTAAAAATAATAAATCTAGCACTTGTTTAAGTGTAAGTAAAGGTTCCCCTCACCACCAATTCTGACTTTGTCCCCTTTATCTCTGCCCATCAGCCGCCCGTTTGCAGGGTGCTCAGAAATGGCCAGTCTGCACACCGAGGGCTGACTCATGTACCATCCCTTGAGTGATTTCTTTAAATATGACAGAAAGCAAATGGAAACACAAATTATTCTTACTTAAAAATAAAAGCTGTTCTCACCAGGAGGTAAAAGGAGAGACAACCACAAAAACAAAACAAACAACGATGTCTAAAGTCCTCCAGAAAACGGTGTCATTGTGAGCCCAAGGACGGCAGGGCCCAGATGTCTCCCTCTAGTGAGGGCAGCAGCTGGTGTCTGCGACTCGATAAACAACAGGCCCTACAACGGGGTCCTTGGAGGTGACAAAGACCTTGCACATTTGTCCGTTACCAAAACATCTGGCATCTCCATTTCCAAGGAGAAGTAAGTGTACACAAAAGCTTACAGGAGGAAAATATGCTGCTGGATGGTCTGAAGGAAATGCTCCCACAGCTAAGTCCCAGTGGAGGAGGAGCATGAAGCCCAAGGAGAGAGGACACCACATGAAGATGGCATGTTGGACAAAGATGGTTGTCACCTTGAAACCTACAGCCAGGCTACCCTTATCTTCTTCACCTTAATCTTCCCCAGGTGAGTCCGAAAGAAGATGGGATAGGCAAGGGCTTTCCTTGAGTGATTAATACTTTGTACCATAAAAACTACGGAGGGAAACGGAGGATCACAATTAGTATTAACAGCTCAGTCACGCAGCCGCATGCCGATGTACTGAACCAGCACCATCCAGTAGTTATACATAATGAGCCACATTTGTAATTTTAAATATCTAGGAGCCCCATTAAAAAAAAAGTGGCTTAAAAGAAAAATTCATTTAAATAATATATTATTTAATCCAATATACTCAAAGTATTATTTCAGCATATAATCAATATAAAAATTGTTAAAGAGATAGTTTACATTCTGTTTTTGTACTAAGTCTTCAAAATCTGGTGTCTAGCCTGACCAGTGTGGCTTAGCGGTTGAGCATTGACCTATGAACCAGGAGGTCATGGTTCAATTCCTGGTGAGGGCACATACCCAGGTTGCAGGCTCGATTCCTAGTAGGGGGCATGCAGGAGGCATCTGGTCAATGATTCTCTCTCATCATTGATGTTTCTATCTCTCTCTCTCACTCCCTTCCTCTCTAAAATCAATAATATATATGTACATAAATATATATGTATATTTTTAAATCTGGTGTCCATTTTACACTATTCCCATTTCAAACGTTTAATTTCTACCCATAGCTAGTGGCTACTCCACTGAACGAAGCCATGTGCAATGATGCGTGGGTGTCACCTCCATGCACCTGAAATAGGGACTTAATTCCCTGTGCCCCTTCCCTGAGGTTAGTTTTCTACCACCACAGGTTGTGCAGCCTGTGTGTGAAAGAACAGACTCCTAGAGGATGTAATCTGTGTCTGTTTCTTTGGCTCAGAATGATGTTTTAGAGATTCATTCGCAGTGTTGTATGTATCACTTCTTAGTTCTTTTTAGTTCAGAGACACCCTAGATTTGCTGAGGGGAAACTTACTTCTCTGGTAGGCACGTGGATAAGCTGCTGAAAACACAGTAACATGACGACCGGGCCTTCCTGGCAGTTCTCCCACCTCCCCAGCGAGGCTCCCGGACCAGCCCTCCCTTACTACTGAGAGTTCTGTCTCAGGCTACACTCTCTCCCACGACACATCCACCCGGCAGGGCTGCATGGCTCCCAGTATTCGACTCCAGTACCAACCCGTATCTCTACCAACTAGACAGTGCCATCTGGATAGCCTACCAGTACCTCCAATTTCAGTGCTCCCAAACCTCCTCCTCCAGTAGTTCATTCCTCACTTGACAGGACCACCAGTCACCAAGCTGCCTGGGGAGCCTGAGTCCTCCCTCTTCCCCATTCCCACAAGAGTAACCAACAGCTGAGAAATGAATGATTGGATTCTACAACTCTACCTCATAAAAATATTTTTAAAATTCATATCGTCTCCAATCACATGACCATCATCCAAGCTCTCATTGTCTCCCACATGGAATATGATGGCAGCTTCCAAACTTGCTTCCCCACCTCGGTCCCGCCCCTGCACCCCAGCATCAAGACTCCACAATCCCAGTTACTTTTTTAATGAATAAATCTGATTGTGACTTAAGAGCCTTCAATAAGACCCTATTGCCTGTGGGACTATCACAAACTCCTTCATGTGGGCCTGGGGCCTTTTATGATCTAATCTCATCTCTCTTAGAGTGGTTAAGACATTTTGAATCATGTTTTACTATCTCCCATTTGATTGTAAGTTCCTCAAAGACAAAAATGTCTCATTCATCTCCATATCCTCAAATCCTTGTCCAACGACTGGTACACAACCAAGTTCAATAAACACTGTTGATTCAATGAATGCCTTCGTAAAGCTTTTCTTTAGAATGTTAAAAGATAGTTGGCTTCGTATCCCTTGTTGTATTCAGAGCTGAGCTTGTGAGCACTCAAAATGTCCTCAGAGAAGACAAGTGATGAAGCTGAGTTATAGGATGTATTGAGGGATTTCATAGCAAAGGAGGCCTGCTTTTCCATCTACGATATTTCCTATAAACTAGAGTCTATTCTTGTGATAAACACACCAGACCTGACACACATACACACCAGGAGAGGCTCTGTGTTCCAAAAAGACTGCCTTCATTCAAAGTGCTTTTGGGACTGTGCTCAAAAATACACAGTCTATATGAGAGCCTCAGGAAGGTCGGTCTCATTTATCCTAAACAGTTCCTCGTGGACTCACACTGTGTTTCCAGCTTGATCATCCACTTTACTAAGTTTAATTCCAAATAACTGAAAGAAAAATTCACCGCCATGGAGGACATTGCTAAGACTGCGTGGCCACTCAATTAGCACCCAGACATGGAACCCCCAGGAAGACTCCCAAGAAGGGGTGCAGCAGCGGTCTCCCTGGCATCCAAGCAGACATTTCTGGAAAGGATGGTACTGACCTGGGGAATAAACCTTAGCAAATTTTAAGATGTAAAAATCATCCTATGTGCCCTGTGAGAAAGTAGATATTTAGATACTAGAGGCCTGATGCACAAAAGTCACGCAAGAGTAGGCCTTCCTGCCCTAACCGGTTTGGCTCAGTGGATAGAGTGTCGGCCTGCGAACTCAAGGGTCCCAGGTTCGACTCTGGTCAAGGGCATGTACCTTGGTTGCGGGCACATCCCCAGTAGGGGGTGTGCAGGAGGCAGCTGATCGATGTTTCTCTCTCATCGATGTTTCTAACTCTCTATCCCTCTCCCTTCCTCTCTGTAAACAATCAATAAAATATTAAAAAAAAAAAAAAAAGAGTAGGCCTTCCTCCCCCCGGCTGCCGGCACCAGCTTCCCTCTGGCACCCGGGACTCAGGTTTCCCTCCAGCCACTGGCAGACACCGGGGACCAGGGCTTCCCTCGCAGCCCTAGCTTCGTCTGGAAGGGTGTCCGGTCCAATTAGCATATTACCCTTTTATTATTATAGATATGCATCATTGGTGTATGCCCAGGGAAGTCTAGGAACTGATCCTCTGGCACATACTCATTTTCTGTGAACGTGTATGTATATGCTACTGGCACATATTGTGGGGTGTGGGCCTGGGCACCTCACCATGATGCTCTTGTACATGTTGCCGTTGCTGTCCTCTACGCTGATGCGGATTATGCAGGTGTCTTCATTCTGCTGGTTGTAAACGGGAGGCAGCACAGTCGAGGTAATGGAGGTCACGGAGACGGAGCGCTTGTGGATCTTGGGGTTGTTGTTGCAGGTCGGAGGGGAGGAGAGGGGGTTGATTAAGGACGACATCCCTGAGGAATTTGTGTCCATGGAATGGATGGAGGAGCACGACGAGGACGACTCGGAGAGCTGGAAGAGTAAACACACCCCAAAGTAAATGGAGCGTTAGAATCTTGGCCGACAGTGCGCTTCACATTCTCAGAGCCCAGTTGTTGAGACTAGTACATTTCCGCTCTTTCCTCCACACGGCCCACAGCACATGTGTGTCTTGTCTCTGTGTGAGCACCTCCTGGGCAGATGCCTGTCAGTGACTCAGTACTTGACCTGATCGCTCTGCATCTGTGTGAGGCCAGGGGGCGCTCTCATTCCCCCTTAGCAGCTGCTCTTAAGGCCATTAACCAGCAGGTGGCAGCAGATACCAGAAGCTGGAGGCAATAGGGGCTCCTGCAGGAAGTCGGAAAACCTGACAGCAGAGGAAAGGGTTTCCTGCAGTTTTTTGAGGCCCCACGTGCCCTGAGCAGGAATGATGCCCGACATGCATTTCCATCCTGACTCCACTTCGCCATCAGATTGCGTAGCAGGAGAGAAATGTTCATATTTTTAGGAGATTCTAAGAGGAGGAGTACATTTTACTGCCCTACATGAACTATCAGTCCTAAAAAGGCCTCTGGAGGTCACCCGGCCCGTTCCTTTCTACTGCTGAGGAGCCTGATGCCAGAGAGAAAACTGGTGACAGTACCACTTGGACATGCTCCCAAGTTCCCTGGCACCTGAGGTCAGGTTAGGTTCACAGAGCCACGGCATAGCCATCTCATCGCCAGGGCCCAGTCTGCAGCTGGTGATGGCGCAGTGACTGAACATAGTACCCATCACCTTGGTGACAGTTATCATGTGAGGCTGGAATGAGCTTGCACATGTCTTGTGAACAAAACGCATTGTAGTGATGAGTCAGAGAACATGTGACTTACCCGAGGGCACACAGCCCGTGAGCGGCTCACCACTTTCCACATTTGCTTCTAGAACCACTGTACACATTTCCATGTTGCATATCAAGAATAATTAAGGAGTGAGGTGCTATGTTCATGAGCTTTTCTGATTAATGACACCGTTTTCCTGTGTGCAATACCAATTACCCAAAAAACAGGATGCCCCAAATTCACAAGGTGGTGTTCCAAAAAGTCATTACACTGAATCATTTTAAATATCAACTTGTATTGTACAAAATTACAAGTAATCTCTCAGAATGAGTTAAGCCAATCAATCCTATCAAATAACCTGGAAGTCCTTTAAAAAATAAGTGACATTAATTTATTTCATACCAGTCTACCTTTCCATGGAAACAAAGCTCCAGGAACTTAGTTTTCTGATTACCTGGTTTCCAAGTAAAATGGAGTCTACTCCATTGTATTTCCCATGGACTTCCTCCTATGGCATAAACACACATTAAATTCTGCATGGTCAGTTTAATTAGAGCCCAGCAAGCTGATGTTTCAGCTCTGGAATGCAGGTGTCTAACTGTGGCTCCATCATAATATGGTTCAGTTACATTTTTTCCTTATGCTCCCTAGTGAATGAACCAGGGGCTCGGTGTGAGGGCTGGCGGACGGTGGGTAATCAATAGGCTCACTCTGCCTGCAGGTGTACCTCACCGGGGCCGAGAGGGCCCATTTTCCAGTTACTGGTTCAGTTTCATCACCTTCTTTTTCCTTCATATAAATCTACTGTCCTTTGTTAGATTTTTCCCATAATCTCAATGGCATTTACAATTCAGGTAAAGCCTGGGAGGCAAAGCTGGGTGACAGCAGCTATAAACAGGCCTCCTGAGGAGCCCCCTCTCCTTACTGAGGATTTACTCTGAGGGGCAAGTGTGAGAATAAATGTTTGGAAATTGTGATCAAGGAAGTGAAGACGGGAGGGGTTACATTTCACTAAAACGCCAGTGGGGAAGGCAGAGTTCAGCGTGGAGGCTGCAGCACCGCGGAGCAGGAGGGCTGTGGAGGTCACCGGGGCAGCTCCGAGTTGAGCAGGACAATCGAGGCCTTTCCCGTTAGCTTTCAGGGATGCTGAAGCCTAGCCACTACTTGCATCCAATTCAATGACTCATTTTTAAACCTACGTAAATTCATGACCCGGAGCCAGGTTCATCCAAAGAATAAAAATGTCTGACTCGTGCAAGAAATTGAAGCACCGGGGTGATCAGGGAGACAAAAAGGAATGAAGCAAGGGCGAGCAAAGGACACACGGGGCTTTGGTGGCATTTGAGAAGGGATGACCTGGACCTACGTGCATGTCCATTGCGGCAACAGGTGCAAATGAGATTCTGTCTCCCTCCTGACCGGGCAGAAATCCCACAAAGATGTGGGTGATACCTCAGTTGTCACTTCTGCACAATGTCCATCATCTGAAAAGGGGCCTACAAACCATAAAGGCCTGTCCGAAGGTGAATGAGACTTCACTCCAGACGGACAGACACAATGCTGCAGGTCAAGGTCATGGGGATGGATCACGCCCCTGGCTTAGGAAAAGTGCCTGAGAGATAGCTGCAGGTGTTTGCAGAGACTTTCCTCACAATTTGGACAATGTTCTCTGGATTCCAAAACAGAGAGGTGAGAAACCCAGCTGGGGCAGCACCGGAGTCATCCTGGTGACGGGCCCAGAGCATGGTGTCCCCTGCAATGGCCACTTTGTGACAAGGGCACCCGAGGGTCCCGGGTCACTGCTGCTGCTTGGAACAGGATGTGGAAGAGCACTCAGACCCCCCTGCAAAGTGGGTGTTCACAAAATGAAGGACTGTGAGTGACCCCCCACCTCGCTGGCCTAAGCATAACCCAAGGGCCAGAAGTCACTTACATAGCAAGAGTGTCTGGCCCTAAACCTACCAAAATGGTGCAAATTCTAGTCACATCAAAGTGGATGCCTTTCTTTCTAGCTCAATGACCAACAACTGAAGCAGATCTGTGTAAGATTAAGATGGATCGTTGGTTTTCATTTATTTATGCAACATGGAAATGGAAATCCTCTCTGGGAATTTTTTATCACCTCTCATCACTTTCCTTTTGTGGGGAGCATGGAAGACAGTATCACTGTTACCAATTCCTTACCCCCCCTGCAACCATGCCCTTTGCTCTGTGACTCCTCAGTTCCTCCCACTAGAAGTGGAATATAGTTCCCTGCCTCGTTTACTTACGTGGGATTTGGCCACATGATTTGCTTTGGCCAATAAAAAGGTAGATATGATCCAGGTGAAGGCTTACTGTGTACTTATGGGGTTGGGATTGCCTGCTTATCCATCTGTCTTAGGCCATTACTCCAAAAAGAATGGAAGGCGGACAGAGCAGACCTGGACCAAACCCATGGCCTAGGGCCAAGCCCAACCCCAAGCAGCCAGCCTGCTGTGCATGACAGAGAATAAATGGCTGTTGTTTTAAGCACCGGGTTTTGAAGTGCTTTGCTAGTTGACATTATTGTGGTAACAGGTTGGCTGAGACCAGGTATGACATCAAGAAGCTGACAGATCTCTGTCTCCGGACTTTTTGCTCCTTCTAGGAAAATCCTACATCTCCTCAATAAAGTGTAGCCCGGGTTCCAGGCTACAATCCTTCGGCTGCCTCTGGGTGTGGGTACAGGACAATATTTCAAAAGCTAGAGACATATACCAACCAGCTCCTTGCTTTTGGACCTCTGTAAGGAACGAGTCCCCAGCTAGAACTCCACTTTTGACACCTATTAAAAACGTGACTTTCCAAATACTGTGGAGTGATAAACCTGACAACAGACACTCCTCATGTGGCAAACACTCGGGCGGGTGCCGGAGTTAGGAATTAGGGGGCGGGATTAAGGATGTACCTTTTTCTGAGGCTCATCGGGTGTGTCCAAGGGAGTGATGGAGCCCTCCTCGGCCTCGGAGTGGTTGGACTCGCAGGAGGACACACTCACGGAGTCCATGCTTTCGCCAGAGCTCCCGCTGGCCGTGGACTTGGGCTGCTCTTTGCTGGGAGTGCTACTGGTGATAATGTCCGACCCCAGAAACAGTCTGCAGAAAACACAATGCCAGGCGTTTGGCTCTTACGGAGCTGGAATCCGTGGTCGAGCAAATATTTTTGTGTTAAAGCCTTGATGTTTTCTCCATCTTGTGTGCTCTGTCCTCATTATTTTAGGAAAACATTTGCTACAAGGTTTCTAACAGATCATAGTAAATATCTTGTTCCAGAAGATTATTTCCAACCTCAAAGAACACACAGATTGCTTAGCTGGACCCAGGGCCATGTTAATCTGAGGTCTTTCTCGGTCAAGGGTTCTTCATTTTTTTTTTTTTTAACAGAATCAAAATCCCATCATAAGACAAACTCTGTGTGGGTGGAAAAGACTGGCCCTGAGTAGACAAAAAACCAAGGAGGCAGATTCTGTTTCCTACAAGTTGACGAACTGTAATATCTAAATCCCTTCACTATAAAACAACTCGATAAGAAACATTAAAAACCCTTTTTAAAGTTAGGCATGCGAGATAGTAGAGAAAAATCCCTCAAGGCCAGAGAGGAAGGGAATTGAAGCCAGAGCACGTGAGCTGGTCTTGCGGCTGCTCTGGGTGGGGAGTGGGAGGCGCCAGCCTCGGCAAACGAGGGGCACGGGTTTAGCACATACACAGCCCCAGAGGCGAGGCAGGGAGTGGGAACTGTCCTTCCACACAGACAGGACCCTCAAAGGGCTGCATCCTTAGGAAAAGATGGGCTAGAACAACATCTTCCTGTTGGCGCAGGAAGACAGCGGGGCAGCTTCTGTCTCTGCCTGAGCTTGGGTGAAAGAAAAGTATCTGGAGCCTGGCCAGCGTGGCTCCATGGTGGAGCATCGACCTATGAGCCAGGAGGTCACGGTTTGATTCCTAGTCAGGGCACATACCAGGTTGCAGGCTCGATCCCCAGTGTGGGACATGCAGGAGGCAGCCCATCAATGATTCTTTCTCATCATTGATGTTTCTATCTCCCTCTCCCTTCCTCTCTGAAACCAAGAAAAAGAAAAAGAAAAGAAAAATGTCTCTCCAGAAATCATATGTGATCTTAGAGGTGCTACCTAAGCACTCTAGGAACTCTCCGGACAGTAATACTCCTGAAGAAACTAGAATTTTAAATATATACATACATGTACATATTTCTGGAGAAATAAACCTTCAACCCAGGCTGCAGAGAATTCTCTGATAAAAATGAGCTCACAAGACAAAATTATAAAATAGATACAAGAAAGCATCCTATCAAAGGTTCTTCCAGCTGTGCAACTTGATGAGGCCATTCTATTTGTAAAGGTTCATTCTACCTCAATACCTGGCATCTCCGGCCTTCAAACAAGGCACCCCTCCCCCCAAGGCTCCAAAAGACTCACCAACCTCTTTGAATGAATGAACCATGGAATGTAGGGAGAGCAAAAAAGGACATTTTCCACCTTTGTATAAGTGCTAAGGTCATAAAATCTTTTGAAAACGCATGCAAACACCCTAATATGTACAAGAAATAAGTTGGGGGCATGTGACCTCTTTTATTCATAATAAACATGCAAAGTCAAAGACGATTACCAAAGATTACACCCGAGCATCTCGGCAAGATCCCACCAGTGAGAGGGCTATAGAGAGCTCCCACCACAGGGCTCTGGCCCGACAGTCCTGCCTCCCCTGGACTTCACACGGGTCCTCACAGAGATACTTGCCAGTGTTTTGCAGAGACAGGACCGGGGGACGCTACGCACCCGGCACAGTAAGAACGCACACTTGGGCTGGAAGGAATGTGAGAGAAGCAGGTATAGAAAGTGAGTATGCAGTGGCAGCCTCAAAGGACAGGGAAGAACAGCAAGTGGGCAGAGGATGCAGCGCTTAGGATGATCTACCTGTGCTGAAAGCCCCAATTCCTTGTGCAGCAGAGGGGACCAAGAGGCCCTGCATTCCTCACCTCACCGGTCAAGGAGCCTGATTCCTTGTGCAGGTGTCCATCCTACCAGCTGACAAGGCCTGGTCAGGCCTTTGCGTTATCTCAGAAGAGAACTCATTCTCCCCCATGACTGCAGCAATGAAAACACAGCGAGAGACTGTGGAAAATTCCAAGAGGTGAATCTGAAAGCTCAAAGATCTAGCATTTAGGAGGGCCAGCGTAGACAACCGGACAAGGAGAGCGGTTTGGCAAGACAACAGGATTACCTTAAAAATGCTTTCTATAAGATCACATGTTCCACCCTAATCCTCCAAAGCCTCTTATCACCTGGGATCAGGTAGAAAGAAGCCTGGGCGGCTTCTGATAGCGGGAGATCACGCCATCCACGCCCCATAAGGGCCTGCATATGTCACACTGGGAAGAAGACAATAACAAGTCCATGCGCCGTCCCTACCGAAGTGACTCACAGAGGCCGGTGGAGAGACTGCCAGGAAGTACCAAAAACTCACGAACAGAAATGCACACGATTAAGTCACTGGGAGAGTTGGGATGTGTCGGGTCACTCTGCCACGAAAACACTGTCCAATGTTACAAATGCTGTTCTGGCCTGGCCCTGGCCAAAGCAGATGTGTCACTCAAAAGATGAGGCACAGGTATATGTCTTCACGAGAGAGGGAGGTCTGGGTGTCTGGCGCAGAGGAGTAGAGCGAGCGGGAAAGATGAGGACAGAGGTGTGGGACAGCTGGGCGGGGCTGGGAGATGCTGCAGACCCTCAAGAGTCCTGAGGGCCATGTCAGACTCCGGATTTTACTGAAAAGGAGACGGGTAGGAAGTGAGCCACGGAGGGCCTCTCCTGTGCCGGGCTCTGAGCTGAGCGTGCCGCCCTGAGTATGATGGACAGGCTCCTGCTTCAGGTGGCTTACATTCCCCTGGAAGGAACATCCAGTGTAACTGGCAGGGATGGGGTAGACAGCAACGTTAGAGAGGGTGCTCTCTCAGGAGGTAACACTCTTGCCAATATTAACGCAGAGAAAGAGCACGCTGGGCCGAAGGAACAGCTACTGCCAAGCCCGGTGAGGCGGAAGGGGGCTGGAAGACGGTGAACTACGTGGAGCGTTGGATGAGAGGAAGGTGGTCAAGAAGGTTGGGGGAAGATCGTGCAGGGCCTAGTGAACTAGGATAAGGAGTTCGGGTGCTACCTTAAAAGAAAACCCTGGAGGTTTTAAGCAAAGAAATGATAGAACCTGGTGTGCACTTTAACCCTTTGAGCGCCAACCAATATCCTAGGAACTATGCTAAAATTGCCAAGGCATTTTGAGTTAAGGTTTTTAAATTTTTTTTCCCACATAAAGAGTGAACTACTAGCATCTAATAGCGACACTGCAGGAGGAGCGCGATCGTGCTTCCCAGCACTCTAGGGGTTAAGGGACTCCAGACTCTGTGGATTGCTGGGGCCAGGGTGGGGCAGAAGCTGGGAAAGGTGTTGCTGGTGCTCCAGGTAACAGATGAGGGTGGTTCGTACCAGGCAGAACAAAGAAGAATGAATGGATTTAGAAAATACACACAGGGCGTTCACGACAGAAATCAGCTATGTAACAAGTCAGTGAATGGTCCTTCATTTTTGCCCTGGCTCAGGGTGTCTGTGTTGAATACCCTTCCTCTCCCCTCTTCTGACGCGGCCCCTTGAGGCCCCGGACCCTGCGTGACACTCACAGGCTGAGCCTCTTCACCATGCTCTTCCGAGGCTTGGGCGAGGTGGCGCTGGCGTCCGGAGCTGCCTCCACCTCACAGGACAGGGCGTAGCTGGGGAAGAGAAGGGAGCGCGAGGTCAGGGCTTAGCAATTAAAGAGGTTGAAATTCACGTGATTTGCTGGTTTTATGTTAGAGGAAGGTTCTGATTACTCACCATAAAGATATGTACCATGTTGTTCTATCACACGTGTCAGAGGGCACTGACTCAATGACCAGATCTTACAAATCTACACCTGTGCCTCCTCCCGACATTCCCCGCTGGCATATAGACTGAGGCCGGTCAGTTCCACGTGCCTCAAATATGTGGATGTGTGCTTGGTAGCAGCATCAAAGGCTGACTCCATTCTGTTTCCTGATCATTCTCCTCCCACTGCTAAGCCTGGGGAAGAACCATCTCTCTCTGTCTTCCTCCTATTACTGTGTGTGTGTGTGTGTGTGTGTGTGTGTGTGTGTACACTTTCTGTAAAGGACCAGGCTTTGCAGGCTGCATGGTCTCTCTGGCAACTACTCAACTCTGCCTTTAAAGCATGAAAGCCATCATAAATACGATGTGAACGATTGGGCTGTGTTCCAATGAAACTTTATTTATGGGTAAAATCTGAATTTCAAATAACTGCCCATGTCACCTCCTTTGTCTCTCCTCCTCCCCCTGCCCCAACCATTTAAAATCGTAAGAGCGTGCAGTGGCCGATGTGGACTGCAGACTCTGATCCTCTGGGCTACACGGTAAAGACGACTCCACTGAAGGGCCAACACTCAAGACACTGGAGTTAACGTACCTTTCCATGCTCCCAACCACTACTCCGAAACCTGTCCCTTGTGTCCCAGTCACACCAGGATTCTCACTGTCCCTCCAAACTCCAAGCATGGCAGGCCACCAAGCCTTCACTCATATTCTTCTCTGTCTGGAATGTTCTTCTCCAGATCTCCAGGTGCAACCCGCTCTCCTTCCCAGACCCGCACACATGGTAACACTTCATGGCCATCTTCCCTGTTTCCCCCCATCCCTGGCCAAATGAACTGCCGCTGCCTGGAGATCCTGCAGCATTTTATTTCAATTCTTCATGAGCCGCCTCCGCTCCCTGACTGAAAGCTGGTACCAATTAACAACAGTGACACACATGGTGATGATCGGTGGTGGTGGTGGTGATGTAAGCACTTTAGCAATGTTTTCCCCAAATATGATTTCATTTAATCCTCACAAACAAACATCTTATAGAACAGGGGTGGGCAAACTTTTTGACTCGAGGGCCACAATGGGTTCTTAAACTGGACCAGAGGGCCGGAACAAAAGCATGGATGGAGTGTTTGTGTGAACTAATATAAATTCAAAGTAAACATCATTACATAAAAGGGTACGGTCTTTTTTTTTGGTTTGTTTTATTCATTTCAAACGGGCCGGATCTGGCCCGCGGGCCGTAGTTTGCCCACGGCTGTTATAGAAGAGCATCCTGATGATCAGGAAGAATGAGTGACTTGTTCAAGGTTACAGAGATAATCAATGGTAGAGCAAGAATCTGAAAGCGCATCTTCCGATGTCATCGATCCAGCTTTTCCTGCTACATCAGTATCCTTTGAAAGCTGAGCGTCTAGAGCAGTGATGGCAAACCCTATGACACACGTGTCAGAGGTGACATGCCAACTCATTTTTTGGTTGATTTTTCTGTGTTAAATGGCATTTAAATATGTAAAATAAATATCAAAAATATAAGTCTTTGTTTTACTATGGTTGCAAATATCAAAAAATTTCTATATGTGACACGGCACCAGAGTTCAGTTAGGGTTTTTCAAAATGCTGACACGCCGAGCTCAAAAGGTTTGCCATCACTGGTCTAGAGTCTAGTAGCTGCTCACTAAACAGCTGTTAAATAAATAGCCACGTGAGGAACTGGGTGCGGTATTCCCCTCGCCAGCACCACAGCTCCACCTTGGTGGGCAGTAGGTCCGCCTACCTCTCCTCCTCTGTCAGGAGCCGCTGCCTCTGGAACCATTGGATGAACTTCTGGTCTGGAGTCATGCAGTAGCTGTTGCAGGCAGACTGAAGGAGCTTTATTTGGGCAATCACTTCAAATTCCTAAAGCAGACAGAATATCAAAAAGAAAGAGTGAGGAATAAGGCCAACCAAATACACATCTTTTCAACGTGAAAAAAAAAAAATGCCATATTAGGATAAATGATGGAGATTCTAGGGGAACTCCAAAGCACTGCCTTCCTTCAAAATAAAATAGCTGAATAACACTTAGAAATTCTAACTTAGAATCTCTGAAGGTCTTGTCTGCTCTAGTTGTCAATCCTCTGTTCCCCTTAACAAAGCAATCTGTGTGAATAAAACACACTATCAAAGCAACCCAAACTAGTTACTACCTAAAGTCATAGTGACTTCCTTTTGTTCGTTTCTATTTTAATTATAAGGATAAAAAAGTTATTTTTAAGTTGAATACTTCTAAAAGATAAACAAAAACATTTGGAAGCTCCCAAGTTCCCCACCCCCGTCGTCTTCAACTCTTACTCCTCAACAAATAAGTTGTGGTATGTTCGAATATCTAAACAGTTTGGTGCCTCCAAACTAGAATGTTTAGATTTCCTCAATCCTTGGGTTTTTACTACTCCAGTAAATCATTTAACCAAGTCTTTTAAAGCTCACAAGAGAAGCAAGTATATAATTATGTCCAAAATTATTTATACTTCCTTAGATGCATCAATAAGGATTTTTATTTTTAAGTCAGCAATGAATATAAGCTTTAGCCTTAGGTTTTATACTCAAACTTCCCAAGAGTTCCACATGCTAGTCTTAAAGGGAAAGAGATTGCCATCTATGGTTATTCTGAAGTTAAAGGACAAAGATGGGTAACAAGGTAACAGCGTGTTCTGTCCTTAAAGGACATGACAGGGGTAACCAACAGCTGGCCGTCTATGGTGTCAGTTTCCCATCCAATGCCTCCGCCCTTGGGCTCAGTACCCTCAGGCAACATTCATCATTGGCTACAGAAGAAAGCATACTCTACCAAGGACAGAAGTCTTACATCTGTCTAGGTTAGTGTATCTTGTTACCAGTGAACTCAGCTTGCTTAGCTCCTGAAGTTCTGGTTTTTAACTTGAAGGTCATTGGCTTCTGAAAATTTCTCTGACCCCAGGAGTCGGGGGATAGATGCCCCTCCTTCTGCTCACAAGCCCTTCAGCAGGTCACCTTATAATTGCCTCCTTATGTGTTCACCTTCCTCCTGGATTACGGGCTTTCTGAGGCTAGTGAGCTCTCTGTTTTGTATGTGTTTTCTGCTGCAATACCCACACCTATCACAGCGTCTGACCCATGGTAGGTATGGAATCAATATTCGTGGAATCAAAGAGGAATGAATGACTAAAGAACAGTAAGAGTCCTCTGGGGTGAAGTTTTTCTTTTTCCCACTTGTTTTCCTTTGAATCTTTTAAATGCCTATTTAACTACAGCATGTCAACACCAAAGCCATACCAAATTTTCAAAACTCTGTTTTATCTTTTTTTTTTTTTTAGTGCCATGCAGAATTATTCTACTGTCCACACAAAAAATTAAAATTTATGTTGAACACCCTTTCCTCTGCTGACAGGAGAGAAAAAGAATAATTCTTCAAATAACAGTGAGACCCTTTCCTTTCCTCTCTCAAATAGACCCATAAGAGTTAACCATCTTTATTAATTCCTCTATGTCATTTACTCTTAGGAAACCCATAAGAGGAGGAACCCGTTATTACTGAAGCCGATTGTGAAGAAGGGGGAAGAGGTGTAAGGAAAGAAGGGCGGGCTCTGCAGTGGCTGGGCAGGATGTGAGCCCTGGCTCTGCCACCGGGTGACTCTGGCCACGTGACTCCATCTCGCTCAGTCCTGGTTTCCTCACCTTTGAATTGAGGATGAGAAATCTACCTCACGGGCCTCTTGAGGAATACTGTATGGGCGCATGCTGAGCGCAGTGGTATATGACAAATGATCAATAAATGCTAATTCATTTTTTTCTGCCTCTACCAAAAAATGTAAGTCCCCACTTCTTTCATATTGTCATCCCAGATAAGTCACATGGAAAATCAAGATCTCTACTTACCCGTCTCCTTTTCTCAAAGTTGATCAGCCCACCCTGAAAGGAATTAAGAGAGAGAGAGAGTGACAAACCAAACTTTGAAACACAACCAAGTCCTGTGTTGTTCTAGGCCTTATTAAAACCAATTGAAGGTTTTAATTAAGATTAAAATAAAGTCATAAATATTAATAACACTGTAATTATGGCTACTATGGAGGAAAGAAAGCATTGTTTGCTTCAACATTCTTTTAATTATAATAGGACAGGATAGGCAAACAGCCTTCTCTTAAACAACTAAAACAGTAATATTGAGGAATTACAATTCAGAATCCAAATACATTTGCAGAACCAGGAAGGGCAAGAGCTTGAGTAAATGTTCCATTACACTTTTTTTAACCAAAAGTAACAAAAACAGATGGTCCTTGACTCATACTAGGAACCAAATTGTCAATGGTTTATCAAAAGGGAAGTCTCTTCTACGAAGCATCATGAAAAGTTAAGTTTCAGTTCTTCACCCCCAGCTCCTATTCTCAGGAGGCTGAACTTAACCTCTAAATCACTGTCACTCCCCCCATTCCCCAACACTGCTGAGTGTTTCCTGAGATAAGCTGAGGCAGAGGATGTAAGGAGACATCGGCAAGGCAGCAGGAACGAGCATGTCCACAACATTCACGTGAACTTGGAGGCAGGTGTGTGAAAACTTACTGCCACTCCTTCAAATAAAGGCTGATTACATGTGATAACCATGGGCGAGAGATGGATGCAAACATATCCTTAACTTTCATTTCAGTATCAAATTTATTCTCCACTTAATACTTTAATAGTTACTAAAAAGTAGCTTATTTGACTGGGTCCAGCTCCTTTCCTGTTGAAAGAGAGAGAGAGCATGTGTGCCCAAGTGTGGCTGCCTCAGAGCAGACAATAATAAGGAAAAAAATGGAATACTGAAAAATCCACAAACTTGACTCCCTACCCCACCAGATAGGATGGAATGTTAGGGCATATTACCCCCTCCCAAAACCCAACTCAACATCAAGTTCTTGCTCAAACCCGTTCCTTCATAAGGTCTTGCCATCTCTTTCCTCACATGGAACTAATCACGACCTCCCCTCTTACCAAACCGTATCTGTTTGAATTTTTAATTTTCTATCAACCCCACCAGCTCTGACATCTTCCTTTCATGGGATTGTGAGCCACTTCTGGTTACTCATCTTTGTATTCTTCATAGCATCTAGCACAGTGCCACGGACACAATGGGCCCTCAATAGATACTAACAAAGGTGAATTTCTCTCTTGGGTACCCAGTGAGAAGGCTGCAGGTGCCACGACGCCACCTGCACAGAACTCACCTCGATGTAGTCCTGGAGAGCGGTGTCGAGCATGGTCAGGTCGGTCAGGAAGGTGCCCAGGTAGGGCACAGTGCCCTGCATCAGCCCCTGAGGAGGAAGCACAACAAAACTGTCTTGGCTGTTACTGACAAGCCTACGGGTTTCAATAACCTCCACGCTGGGGCAAATGGACCTGCTGTGGGCTACGTTTAGCAACGTGCCCATTCGCAGAAGGAAGCAGCAATCTTTGAATGGCCAGGTAAGCCTTGACAAGTTTAATTCAGAGCCATTCAGGGCCTAATTTCGGGGCATTGGTACTAATTCCATGAATGAATTGTTGAAAATTCCTACACAAGAAGTCTATCATCTGATATCTGACTTTCAAAGTTTTGAAAACTGAGCCTCAAAGCCAGGAGACCAGATAAGAGTGCCCACAGGGGGCTTATATGTTGCTCAGGCTCAGGCCAGAGACGCCTCTTCTCTTTTGGAGGAGTGGACACTCGAGTGGTTTGGAATGGCCTGGAGAGGGGTGGCCCCGCCATCGGTGAGGGGCGGCCGCTGCACGCAGGAGAAGAGTGTGCACCACAAGGGGGTGAGATGCCACTGCTACAATGGCCCCTTGGTCTAGACTTCATGACTCACTTCCAAAGCATAGGAGGGAGAGGGAGGAGGAGTAACTTTAAAGGGGAACACCTGGCAAACTCGACATGAATCAAGGCATGAAGAGTAATATCACGAGTGACACCAGATGTCACCCTGATGTCATGCCATTCGCTCCTTGCCAGAATGTGATGAAAATGGCACTTCACCCTGTGACAGTCTTCCCCCAAACCCAGAACTTGAGTCTAGTCACTAGGAAGACAACAGACTCACTCACTCTGATTGTGGGACATTCTAAGGCAGCAGTTCTCAACATGTGTGTTGCGACCTCTTCGGTGGTCGAACGACCCTTTCACAGGGGTCGCCTAAGACCATCCTGCATATCAGATATTTACATTATGTTTCATAACAGTAGCAACATTACAGTTATGAAGCAGCAACGAAAATAATTTTATGGTTGGGTCACAACATGAGGAACTGTATTTAAAGGGCCAGAAGGTTGAGAACCACTGTTCTAAGGGCACCAGGATAGTGTTCCTTCAGATTGTCAAGGTCATGAAAAACAAGGCAAGACTGAGAAACTGGAATGGACCGGAGGAGATTGGGAGACATGACAGCTGAACGAGGGGTGTATGCTGGACTGGACCCTGGAACAGAAAGAGAACACTAACGGAAAAGTGCTGAGAAGCAAGGCAGGTCTGCCCTGTAGGCAGCAGTGGCCTGCCAGGGCCCGTGTCTCAGGATGACAGGTGTGCATGGTCATGGAAGTTGTCCACGAAAGGAAACTGGGTGAGGGTTCACAGAAACTCATGCACTACCTGGAACTTCTCTGTAAATTCCAAAATAAAATAAAAAAATTGGCACTTGGCAATCAGGTAGAAATACTTCAACTGCAGGTATATACTAGATTAATTTCACCAAATTTTCTTTGAAATCATCTCTATCTCCCTAAGGCACCAAAGCACTAATGATGTTGCAAAATAAAATAAAAGGGTACTTCCATGGACACCTTCTAAGTTCCACTGCGGCACTTATGGAAATTCTGGCCAAAAGAAACCCCCGAGTCTCAGCCAGGACAAGGCAGGCTGCACGCGCGAGGTGGCTGCTTCCTCAGCCAGAACGTCTGGTGAGGGTCACGCCAAGGAGGGCCCATCCTTCAGGGCCTCCCGTCAGCGGCAGCTCGTCCTTCCCCATTAAGCACTCAAGGTCTCATCCTGGACCAAAATACTCTTCTTTTTTTAACAGCTATTTTTAACTTGTCTTTGAACAACTGAAGAGTTGGAAATGTTGTAAATTTGTATGGCTTTATGTTACAGCAGAGCCCTATCATTCAAGAACGTTCCCGACTTATGTGCAGCTTTCCAAAGAGAAGTCCTCTGTAAACAGGATGAGACTATCAGAGTTGTCCGTCTCTAGTCTCCTCTCTCTGCTTTTCCTCTTCTATGCTTATCGTTAGGGGAGCTTTTTAAGTAAAGCTAAAGATGATAATAACTATCCTTCAGCCTTAAGGAGGGAGGTCCGGCACGCCTCTGAGTACTGAAAACGAGAAAGGTTTGGCTGGCCCTTGGGGTTAGGAGAGCTGGAAATGGACTAGAGGGTGGGAACAAATGAGATTTCCCGGCACATGTTCAAATCCTTCTGGGGGTGGACACTCTGTCCCACTTGGTCCTGGGCCACCACGCGTGCAAAGCTGACTACAGAGGCCTTCCCATCGGGGAGTGGAGCCCAGGAGGTCTCAAGGCCAAGGTGGCAGCAGCTTCTGAGTGCAGGAGTGGGTGGAGGAAGAGGGAAGGAAGTGTACCTGCGGCAGTGTTCCTTACAGAAAAAAAGTGCCCCAGAGAGCGCCATGACCCACGACTCCCAGTGTTTACTTCCTGCTGGGTCCAATGGGAGTAATAACACTGTTCCTTTCCTGCAGATCCCCAGGGGTAGTTACTGAGAGCGAACGGGCAGGGAGTGGGAGATGCTCACGAAAGCCTGTGCTCCTGCAGATGAAGGTGCTGGTGGCGTGTGGGGGCCGCTCCCTACCCAGGCGGCCCTCCCGTGGGCCTCGGGAAGAACCGGGTGCACGTACCATGTCCTTCTGCAGCTGGAGCCGCCGCTGCGTCCGCTTCTGGTTTTCTTTCACACTGCTGTCCAGGTTGGCAAACTTGGAGGTTCCTTCCTGAAAGAGTAGCACACACAGAGGAGAGTGATGGAGAAGGACCCTGGAAAGAAGTGAGGTGGCGCCTAGTGGCTGACACGGACCCTCCGCACAACTGTCTGGGTGGCAGGCAAAATGGAGAGGCCTGCAGTGGGCTCGGGCTGAATTAGGCAAATCCACGCTGGCTGGTTGCAAGTGGTCTATTTGTAGAAAGACCTGGGGGCCTTGGATTATCCTGTACCCCCCTCCATGGTAATAAGAGCCCTGGTTTGGTATAAAATCAATCGTCAATATAAGACAGGCAATTCCTGGAAGTGGAGACAAGTTTTTTACACATCCCAGATTTCACTCAGTCATCACACGGCCTGGAAATGAAGATCTCTTCCCCTGGACATCGTGTGGTTTCTCGCTCTTGGCCTGAAATGCACCGGCCAGCATTCTGTGAAAGAAAAGGGACTATTTCTGTGGTATTTCTTAGCCAAGTGAAACTTTTGTGCCGGAAGTTCTTTGAGGAAGTCCAGTACTGGGCACAGTGCGAATGTGTGAAGGCCAGGACTTCATACACGTCCCCCCGTTTCCTCCCCCAGTCAAACCTCTCAAGCTGCCTCTCAGGTTAGAACTCTTACACATCAATCCTTCCTCTGGGCGCCTGAGGACAGGTGACCGTCCCTTCCCTCCTCCCGTCTGTTGTAACAACAAACTCTTTTAAACTCTTCTAATAATGACTAATCTTGAGTTTGCTGACTGAACATAAAGTGTTTTCCATTTTGTGGTTTCAGTCTTGTTAAGTTCTCATTTTCCACGAACTGTATGAATGGGAGGCAAATTGCAGTTCAGTAGCGTATAACCCAGGGGTGGGCAAACTTTTTGACTCGAGGGCCACAATGGGTTCTTAAACTGGACCGGAGGGCCGGAACAAAAGCATGGATGGAGTGTTTATGTGAACTAATATAAATTCAAAGTAAACATCATTACATAAAAGGGTACGGTCTTTTTTTTTTTTAGTTTTATTTATTTCAAATGGGCCGGATCCGGCCCGCGGGCCGTAGTTTGCCCACGGCTGGAACCTCTACTTTAGTTTTCCCTTAGTCAGTTTCCCTGGGTTCATTACGTTTTCATAGCAGTGACCTTTCACTACCATACGGCTGCTAAGGGTCTTCCTCGGTGACTTGGCCTTCCCCATGGCAGGGAGGTGTCAGTTACCTTCTATCACTCACAACTCTTAACCCAGGTCCAGGGACACTGCTGGGGACAGAACCCATAGTGACTTACTGTCCATTTTAATTCTCCCTGTGACAGAGGATCATCAGGAGCATTACCATTTAATTATCTCCTACTTACAGTTTTTCCTGGGGGTGAATGAAAGGGGCTAAAATGTGCCATTTCCTGTGCTAGGAGGTTGTGAGTCCTCTCAAATTCTTGAGAATTTTCTTGGAGTAAGAAATCCATTCTTTCTGACTTTAATACGAGTGTCCATCTCTACCAGTGTGTCAGTCCTTCTGGCTCCCTTCCACTTTCTTAACCATCAGCAGAGGAATATGTCTGGAAATTATTGCAGATATACCTCAAGTTCTTATGAAGGGCGTCGGAACAGTTAACAGGCTCCTGAGAATCACAGAATAACGGAGATGGGAGGGACCTTGACAATGCACTGGAACAACCTGCTCATGGGTGGAGAGGCAAAGCCCTGAGGCCGGAGCCAGGAGCCCACTGACTTGATGACTTCGTGCGGAGAGTCCATCGCTGTTGGGTGGTCGGCTAGTGCAGTTCCTCCAAATGGGGTGTCCACGGAAAGTCCACTAGTTGCCACATCCCCACGGTTTCAGTTTCTTTCTTCCGAAGCCTTACATCCTCTGCTCTGCAACGTTTCACACCACCAATCCCTGCACACTTCTTGAAGCTTCTGACAGGTTTGGTGATTCCATCACTCAGGGTCTTTCCTTCTGCCTCTTCTCTGCTCTTGCTCACACTATCTCAGAAATTCTTCTTTCTATCAAAGTCATCTTCCTGTTTTTCACTATACTCATGTCTTTGCAAATACTATCCAGGCCCAAGACCTTAATCATCACCTATGTTGGGATTCCAAATCTCTCCCTTCATAGACCTCCCACTACTCAACACTCTCATCTTTCCCTCTCGCTAGTGCAGATTCCTCACCTGAGTCTCACCTTCTCTCTCCGTCTTTAGCAGAGTTCAGCTGCCCTCACTCATCCTGTTCCTGGCCTGAGAGAGGCCTCTTCTATTCGGGAGATACACAGGCATGGGATCCTTCTCAATAAATGTAGATTAAATTGTAGCTTGAAAGCTAATGGTAATTATTTGAGTAGGTCTTCACAGTCCTCGCAATTTCCTGCTCCAACTCTGAATGTGTGTTTGGATGCTTCACTGAACAGTACATCTGTACCAGAGCCAAATTCTTGGGCCTCCCTGGAAGTTATTGGTGTCAATTCAACTGGGAAGAATTCTCACTACGAGTCCCAAGAGCCAGGGAGATTTGTGATGTTCTACTTCCCTGTGGTTGTGAAATTTGCAGATTCTGTAATTTACCTGCTTAGAATTATCTAAGTTCTAGAAACCATAAGGAGGTAACAGGTTTAAGATAATTTTTGAGGAAAATAAAAACATTTTTTCCCAACAAAAGGAAAACCATAGGTTCTTGCTGATTATTATGTTCCCTCAGTCATCACATCTACCCAGAAGTAGAAGAGAAGAGAGGCCATTTAAGACTAAGATTACGCAACCACAAATCAGTCTAAGTCCAGGTGGTTCTTTTGAGAACCTAATACCTTGATTTCATTTTCACAACTGTGCTGAGAATTAACACCCAGAATTATATATTTCATAGTAAAGAATGATCAACAAAAATGACTGCAAAGAGACCTACGTGTACATATGCACTGGCCCCAACAGTCCTCTATCATTAATGATAATGCACAGACTATGAGTTCATAGCCAAGTTTTTCATTTCTTTGGGAGTGGGGCCTTACATAAGAAATTTCACTTAGAGCACTGAGGTAAACTTCTACTGTTAAGAAAGGTTATGGGACCTTTAATGTCTAGAGATAGCTTTGCTTCTAAGGTTTCAGCCAGAAGACTGTCACCAGGCAATGAGCTGCACACTATTCAATTTATCTACTTTGCAAGGATGACTCAGAGCTCTTGCGATTTGAATGTGTGGCTCCAGTTGGTCTAGCTTTCTATTACTGACTGGGAGACCACTAAGCCATCTCCTTCCAGCCAGATGAGTTTCCATTTAGAGTCTGCAAATCCAGGGGGATGTGGAGCAAGGAGCAGTAATGTGATCTCAGCGATCATTGTATAGAGTGCACTTGAGCAGGTAGAACAAATCCAGAGTCAGACATCAGCACAAACTACCCTGCTCACACCGTCTTCTCCAAGAAAGGCTGATAGTAGACAAGTTGTTAAAGTCAGGTGAATTATAAGACCCATCAATTCATGCAGTCAAACACTTGCTACATGCCAGGCACTGTGTTGGGCATCAGAGATGTACCAGTGAAAGAGAGAAACCCAGTCCCTGACTGAAAGAGGCTTGCAGGCCAGTAGGGAGACAGGCGAAGTACACAGGCAATGCCAACGGGACATATGAGAAGCGCTATGTCAGAGGATGACGGGCTTCCGCTGAAGCACATGCAAGGAACCTAGCCAGGCCTGAGGGTGTCCAGTAGGGCTCCCAGCAGCAGAGTGTACACTCCAACATGAAGGATGAGTAGAACTTAGAAGGAGAACAATCAGAAAGACCATAACAGATGCCCTTGGAGGAAGGACTGATCTAACAATTATCAACTAGACGCCTTCTCTTAGTCACCCCACCTCCACTTGACTTTCACTCCTATTCCAAGTGTCTGCCTAAGGTCACATATGCAACTTATACTTCATTCATTTTCATGTGTCATGCATACTTTAGTTCCATGTGTATATAGCTTGCCAAATACTAAAAATAACTTACATCTGCATAGGGCTTTCAAATATTTTATCTTAGTCAATCTTCAAAACCCTTCCATGAGGTCAGTAGACTAAATGCTATTATTGTCTCCAATTGATGGAAAGTAGAGTAAGGACAAGGATCCTACCCTCCAGTTGCCCAGTTCAGGGCTCCCCAGGGTGGCACATCTCCTGCTCTTTTGTAACTGTCCACTCCTCTCCCTCCCCCATGAGACTGCCATCTCCTGAAAATCCAATACCCACTACAGAGTGAACGCTCAATCAATATTTGTTGAGCCGCTGACTTACCTTCTCTATCAAGCTGTCCCCAATCTACCCTGTCCCCTACTCCCAAGGGATCAGAAGAGACAGTTTTGTGCCTCAGTGATAAAGGCAGGTTTTAGAGTCTCAGCAGGCTGTATCCACATCTAGCTCCACCGCCTACCACATGTGTGGCTTAGGGCATGTTACTTATCTGATTCTTGGCTACCTGCAAAATGAGGATCATAAGAGCTGCTTTATAGAAAGGCTATGAAGATGGTTTCTGCTCTATGTTCACCTCTGATGAATGTTCACAGCCTGTCATGTGCACCTTGGACTTATTCTCATTTAGTGTCTTTATCTACCAACTGGAAGGTGAACTCTTGAAAACAGGATCTGTTAGCCACCTTCATAACTTTAGAGCAGTGGTTCTCAACCTGTGGGTCGCGACCCCTTTCGCGGTCGAACGACCCTTTCACAGGGGTCGCCTAAGACCATCCTGCATATCAGATAGTTACATTATGTTTCATAACAGTAGCAACATTACAGTTATGAAGTAGCAACGAAAATAATTTTATGGTTGGGTCACAACATGAGGAACTGTATTTAAAGGGCCAAAAGGTTGAGAACCACTGCTCTAGAGGCTGGCCCAGTGCTTTACAAATATTAGGTATGCAACCAGTGTCCGGAACAGTAAAATGCAGCATGCTCTACCTGTACCTCGCCCGGGGTTCAGCAGTCAGCATCATCTGGAGTTCAATAAATATTGCTGACTGACAGATTGTGCAACGTCGTCCAAATAAAGGATGTGGAATTGCTGGCTCGGCCTCTGTCATTCTAGGAGATGTTTTGCTGAGAAGAAATATTCCAGGGCCTCTTACCCACCTAAGTGCCAGCACTTGGTATTTGCGGAGCAGCTCGTTAAAGAGGGACGCGCACACGCACAAGTTTCACAATCTGGTTGCGTAACAGTGAAGCCAGGGAGCTGGACTTTGGAATTTCTCAACCCCAAGCTTCTTAGATTAGGCATTTAAAAAAAACCAGAAAGTCTGCCTTCTAGTCACTTGAGGCTTTCTCAGACTGCAGGAATTTAAGGAGCCCTCGCACCCCCTGCAAGCCATCATCCCCTTGAATGGATTCCAGAGTCAAGAGTGCCACCCGTACCCAGCGCCTCACCTTCATCAGCAGTTCCCGGCTGGTCAGATGATTATTATGGTCCGAGAAGATATCGGAAAGTTCTTCAAACATTAGCATTCGCTCTCTGTAAGAGGGATCAAGAAAATATGAACAAATGAAGTTAGGAAAACCTATACCTTCAGTCCAGCTGTTCCCAGCACCTATAGCTACAGAGGGATCACACTGATCTCAGGGTCAGTGAGTGATGTGAGCAGATGAAACAATGACTTCTTCCATGCAGGGTGGCTCCTTTTTTTTTTTTTTAATAGATATAATCACTTGTGTGAAGAGAGGAATATTTTCTAACCATGTGTTTTATAATCATAAAAATATTGTTAAATTGGGAAATTACATTGTTCAACTGGGACATGTTCTCTTCAGAAAAAAAAAAAAGTCTATTTTGGCAACACACACAGCCCCACGGACCTGAGAAATTGTCTTGGCTGGTCCCCTCATTTTAGAGATGGAGACGCCAGGGTCAGGGACGGGCCCAAGTTTCCACTAGTAACTGCTGAGCGTTGCAGGTACAGAACCCAAGTCTCCTGAATCACAGACTCAGAGTAGAGGATGGGATCAAGACGGACTTGGGAGTCAGAGGAGTGGGTTCAAATCCCAACTCCGCCACTTTCTCGTCACGTGATTTTGGACAAGTTGCTTCTCTTTTCTGAGCTTCAATTTTCTTATCTGGGCAATGGAAATATCCATAGTTGCCTGCAGGACTGCTGTGAAAGCCAGCAGAATCACACATGCCAAGAGCCTGCTCTGTCCTTGTTCTTTTTTGCTCACTACGTCTCCATGGGCCTCATGCTTTCATCCACGCACACCTCCAGAGTTACCGAGTGGATAATTCTGACAGCAAAGGATTAACAGGGGCAATTCCATTCCATATGCAGCATTTTCATTATCACGAGAAAGCCATTATTAAGAACTTACTTGTTTCACGCATATAATATTGCTCTCATAATTAAGAAAACCATGAAAGCTATTTATATTTTGGAAAAACAATTAAGAAATTGATTACATGTCAGGCTAAATAAAGAGAAATAAGTAGACATCTTCTTTGTCCACTGAAAGTTATTAGCATAAAAGGTTACAGGGAAATGATAACCCATAAGCTATCTTAACCCTGTCACTTGAGTTTAGCAACGGAAAATATGTAAGGCTGATAACAGAAGTGTCTTCTCTGAGGAACTGTGACACTTCTGCAGCATCCCTGCTCAGACGTGAACCAACCATCCAACTACAAAACAAACCAGACCCCCATGTTGTGCAGAATGCATCTCTGAGGCTGATTTTGTGGTGTGTTCTTTGAATAGTTAATGAAACCAGCTGGGAGAATGGACTTTCTCATATGAACCAGGGAGATTAGGATATAAGTCCACTGATTTCCTGACTTGTGTTTTAGCCTCAGATTTGCTGTGGAAGAAGTCTCTGGCTCCCTAAGTGGCTTTTCATAGTGGTCAATTTATCACCCTCCAAAGAAAGATAGGATTACCCTTGACTGCAATCAGAGAAGGCTGCAATCAGGCAAGGCTGCATTTTAGCACATGCCCATGAATTTGATTTTGACACCACAGTGGGGGAGCAGTGATAAGGAGAAGGAGTTGGAGTTGGGGGTGTTGAGGATGAGGACTCTGGACACAGCTGACTTTCCCATCTATTTCCCCAGGGCTTATTATCTAACAATTTTATAGGACCCATACCTTTCAGAACATGTATGTGCAGAGGAAAATAATCAACTAATCTCCCTTTCACACAGAGTCACCTTGATTATTCAAACTAACGAAGAGGAGAAAGAACCCACGTGCAGAGTGGTAATTAAGAAAGTTGCTCTGGACTTGGAAAAGCCTGCCTGCTAGATAACGGCATCATAAACAGGGCGTGAGCTTTGGGGTCCAAGTGGTGGTAGCTTCCACAGCTCTGCAATGCCAGGCATTAAGATCATCCATTTCAATGTTTCCCCCTTTACCCATCAAAGAATTATGTAATAAATAATGTAATTCTCCCAAGCAGACTCTCCTCCGACTAGGACTATGAGCTCATCAATAACCTTGAGGTCCCTGGCACTCACTTTTTAGCGTAAATCTAGGAAACTCTGTTGTACCAATCTGGGGTTCTTGCAGTTTGGAGTGTGTCTGTCCCTTTGGGCTTAATCAGCTCTGAGAGAATGGATGAAAGTCAGTGCTGGACCTACTCTAAGGACCAAACCACCAATTCCACAAGAGCGAGCCTGCTAGGGAGCCAGCTGGCCTCTCTCCTGCCTGAAATGGACTATACTGCACACAGTATAGACTATAAACAGTTTACACATTCTTCCCATACAGCCTGACTTCTTGATTAGCTCAAACCTAGGCGGACCTGTGGTATGTAGCTGGCCTAGTCTGCAGCCAGGACACATCCCCCAGCCTCTCCGCCTGTACTGCCTCAGGGCCAGAACTGCCTTCTCACTCACCCTTCCCTCCTCTGCAAAAAGTTCTCTGGTCTACACGGGAAGCTCTGGAAATGGGGGTGGGGAGGGTAGGGGGAGTGGCTGGCAAAATAACAAGGACATTAAGTTGTTAATTATTTCAAAGGCCGCAGCAGGAAAGGGGAAGAAAACAACAGAAAGGAACAGTTAGAGGTGCTGAACATCACTCAGCTAGCTCTTCACATGCCAAAGCAGAAACAACTGGATGGAGTCTTGGTGAAGCCACAGGAACAATGTTCTGGCTGCACACGTTACCCCTCACATCTCGGGTCAGCTTAGGGCTTTGGGGTGCAGCTGAAACACAACCAGAACTAATGGCAGCCCAGCCGGTGTGGCTCAGTGGTTGAGTGTCAACCTATGAACCAGGAGGTCACGGTTCGATTTCCGGTCAGGGCACACGCTCAGGTTGTGGGCTTGATCCCCAGTTGGGGGGGGGGGGGGGGGCGTGCAGAAGGTAGCCGATCAATGATTCTCTCTCATCATTGATGTTTCTGTCTCTCCCTCCCTCCCCCTTCCTCTCTGAAATCAATAAAAAAATATATTAACAACAAAAAAAAGGCAAATGGCTGTAACTTTATCACTCCACATCCTTATCCCTCAACATCCAACCATCAGCAGCACATCCCTAAAATGGTCCCTGCAGCCATGGGCTTGGCTCTGGCACACTGTGAGAACAAGAGTGGCTTCTGCAGCGGCCCTGCCTCCAATTCATGAGTGATCATGGGTAAGACGCACCGCACCCTGCCTTGAGCACACAGGGGATCAAGGCTTTCAAATATGTTTCTCTCTTTACAAATAAGAGCATTGAAGGTGAGGACCCACACCATTTAGGCAGCAATTCATTCCTCAGCCAAAGCACGTCGAGCAGACACTTGGGAACTTACTTGGGGACAGCAGCCCACGTCTTTTTTAACCGGTAGATGGAATTGGACTGCAGTGCCGAGACGATGGCCCTCAAGGAGGAGAAATTCTTCAGGATCCTACATTCCTACATGGAGAGTGATCAGAACAGAAAAGGCATTTAAATATCAATATTACAGTGAGCTGGCCATTTCCCGTTCTAGAGGTATCACAGCTGCTCTGAATTCTTACCACGAAATAGGCAGCTGTATAAATACTGAACATCAAAAAGTGGCTCCTTACTCCCACCCCAGTCACTGAAGCACTTTATAGATTTTGGCACTGTATGCTTGTTTTTCTCTCCTTTAATATATTTTTTGTGTTGTTGTTACAGTTTTATAGTTTCCAGCTTTCCTAGTAAAAACACGACTGGAGGTGAGTCTGCAGAGCTACGCTAGAGAAAGCAAACTTACTTCTGCTGACAGCACACAGATGCCCTAAAAATACACACGAAAGATCACTGCATCCTTTAGAACCACAGAGCGAGCGGGCCAGCAGCCACTTCAAGGTCAGATGGTATCGAACATCTCATGACCAACCCTCGCCCAGCGAGGTGTATATAACTTGGCAATAAAAATTCACCACAAGTTGAACTTTGGCTTTTATGTTCTTAGCCAAGAGGGAATATTTTTATACACATTCATTTCGTTTCAAATTGGCTTGTGCCACAATCATAAACATTCAGAAACACCTTGGTACTTCAATGTTTCCAAAATAGCTTGGGCTTTTAAAATCAAATTCACTTTGGCAACGCTTGAAAACAAAATAGAAAGAGAACAGGAAGCATTCTGGGTGTCATTTTGTGGGGAAGGAGAAAGGCTCCCTGATTCCGAAACTTAAGATGCCACAGGGAGTCCACAGCCTCAGCAGCCAGTGACCGTGAAGTCCAAGTTCCGCTGAATGAATGGCAGGGACAGGGACAGCAGGACAGCCAGGGAGAGGGTCCCAGGCCTGGCTGCAGGGGGAGGGGGTCATGCAGGAAAGGGGACTACGCCTGAAGTCCCATCCACTGTTTGCTGTTCAGGCCACCGTGAGCATGGGGTTTGGCTTTGTGCAGAACATCTGGGGAAGAGGCCTCAGAGTGGTTGGGCATAAATGCACACGGCTTAAAAGATCATTTCACAAAGTAATGCTAATCCTGAATATGAAGGAAAAACAGCATTCTCTAATTTAGCACGCCAAAATCTGGCTACTTAAAACCATGCCAAACAAACAATCCCTCAAACATTTTCTTTAGAGTAAATGCCAAATACTTTACAGAAGTCATGCCCACTCTTTTGAAATGTCTGAATGCCTTCCCTTTATTTAAAGAGAGAGACGGAGAGAGAAAGGAGGGGAGGGGGAAAGAGAGAGAGAGAGAGAGAGAGAGAGAGAGAGAGAGAGAGAGAGAGGATGCTGAATTACAGTCCGTTTGGAAACCAAACATGGTTGGTTCAACGAAGGTTCAGAATCCAAAATTATGTTCTAAAAATCAGGAAACTTGTAATAAATAAAGGAACTTAGGCACAGATATTTCATGCAAATTCTAATAAACATATGGAACATATTATTCTGAAAGAGGCTTAAGCCAAGGGTTTAAAGGAGCAGAAAAGGCATCTGGCTCCATTTCTAGAAAAGGAGGTATCCTTTCAGGAGATATGACACCAAAGTAAAAATGTAGCAGCGAGGCCTGTCCAAGAAAATATAGTCATATTTGGTCAGAAATTTTCTCTGCGTGTAAAATCATCAGTTTTCAAACACTCTCTCAGTAGAAATTGACTGTGATTATAATGCAGGAAAAGTAAAATAAATCTTGGCAGGAAACCAGTTGTGAGCTTCATTATTCTAAGTGAGCCCACACAAGTTCAAGGGACACAAGCGCTCAGTATGAGGAAACTGCTTCACCAAGAATAAGAACCCTTGGCTTTGAAATACCATGAAATCTGGAATATACTTCAAATTATTCCACTCGCATTTCTTATTACCACATAAATGCACAGTCTATATTTAATTTGGACCAAAAGCCATTGTTTGAGCCACACTGTTTTATATACAAATGCTGAATTCTTGCTATAAATTTGCTAAGCAGCTGAATGGATTAAAGGTAGACAGGCTATTTTCTTTTGAGACATGTAGAAGACTGCAAATGATATGGCATTTATGGCAAAAATACTTTATCATTCTAAGAAGACAAATCCTCTCGATCCCATGCTCTTGATCATGCTCTATCAAAAATTCTTTTTGTAGCTCTTACTTGTTGAGAAATAAGCTCAATTCAGAAAAGGAAAAATCAACATTGCATGAAATATTCTTTGTTTCTTACTTTTCTCATATACTAAAATGTCTGTGCTAACAGACCACCTAAAAACACAAAATAAGGCCAATTCTCTGGTGCAATGATGGCCCTGCTCTTTAATTCAAGACAACTAAAAAGAATGTGAAAAAGAGAGCATGTGAAAATTTAAGCATTATGCCCTATAGACCATGGCTTAATGGAAAATATATATATAGATAGATATAGAGACAGATAGATAGATAGATAGAAAGATAGATAGATAGATAGATAGATAGATAGATAGATAGATAGATATGGATAAAAAGCAAAATGTGTTTTTGTTGAGGGGTGATCCATATAGCCTAGAACACGAACTAATGAGATATTTACGTAATAATTATTTTTCAAAATTGTAAATTATATGGCTTTCACTGAGATAACTTCTTCCTAGAAAACAAAACAAAACAAAAAACTACCCAATCTTCAAATATCAAAAGTCCTAGCTATCATTCAAGCTACATGTAAATGTCACCCTATCCAGGAAGCCTTCCTTGATTGTTCCAGTCAGAGGGATTTCTCCTCTGTCCACTCCTGCAGCTCTTATCTCCCAGTGCTCTGCTCCTCCCCTGCCTGGGCTGAGATCACTCCAGCAATCTTAGCTTCCTTGCTTAACCTGTTACAGACAGACTCCTGTAAGACCAAATTAATTGTGCTTATCCCATCTATGTCCCCAAAATACATAAAACTGTAGCTTATACACAGAAGTTCGTGAAATATTTGGTGACCAACTGACTCAATACTGTTTGCCTTTTCTCAATGATGAGATAAGATCATGATAAGTGAAGGTCACATGGCATATACTAGTAAGCGGCTGATCCAAGAGACCAGGCTGACCTTAAGTGAAATGTAATTCAGGCCTACGAATAGATGCTGCCCCTCCAACGTCAGAGATAAGGCTCTCAGAAAAGCCCTGGATTAATGGGAAATCTGTGTATCTCAGTCCTTTAGAAAAAAGATTCAGGATTCTGAGAAGGTACTGGCTCTTCAAATCTGCTAAAGGTAGGATGCATGGGTAATCACTCTGGCTGAAGCACAGTCTGTTTGACACTTAGACTATCAGCTTATATTTACTGAACACAGGACAGAACCACATCTGTGACTACGAAGGAAAAAGCAGGCGGAATGTTTCAACGTGAAGGAGCAGCAGCGTGAGGCTCCAGGAGCAAAATGAAGCAAGCAAGGAAAAACAGGAAAAGGAGGAAAAGTAAATAAGCTCCCAAGTTAAGAAAGACAACTTTCTTACTTCCGCAGAACAATAACAATAACAAACTCAATGGGCCCTCACATGGAAAGGTCTTCCGATGGCCTTTCAACCAGATGGAAACCATTTAAACACAGGGATGAAGTAGAACCCGATATCGATGAAGCACAAAGAATATTTAAGAAGAGACAATTACGTGAGCAATGTTAATCCACTTCTCGATGATTCTGGCTCTCTGCTGGGTTTTGAGTTCTTTGCCCCCCAAGATGGTGCTGACCACGCATTTGGTGAGGGCATTAAATTGAGAGATGGTAGCGCGGATCGTAGGAGCCAAATGTTTGTTTTCCTTCTTATCCCTTTGAGACCAAATGCAGCCCAGGCAGTGGTGAGGCACTACTTTCTTGAACAGTTGCTAGAACAAAAGAGGAATTGACTTTAAGGACAACACAGACATTTCATGTGGCAAAGTACGTCATCTGGGTCATCTGTAAATTGCTATTTTTTTTCAATGGACAAATAACCCTTTTCTACTTGATTTGCCTCATGGTGTTCATCTCAATAGACAAAAGTGAATAATTAATCCATGAACTGGTCAGAAAAGCCCGCATGTTCTTTCTAAATCTGCTCAAGTGAAGAAACGAAACACAATGACCAAAAGAAAATCTAAATGCCCAAGATCATTTTAACTTTTCTGTCTTCGAAGGAAAGCCAAGTAAAAATCTATGCTTAAGATTATTTTTGACCTCTCACTTTGGAAGTTATATAAATGTCTAATTGCTATGCTGTACACCTGAAACTATAATAATATTGTATGTTGACTTTAATTAAAAAATTTAAAAGATTATTTTGACCTCAAATTCATATCCATGGTGCTTTCTGGGCACTCATGACCATGAATTATGGACTATTATGAATTATCACAATCGTTTGGGCTCTTCTGCACTTACCACTTTGGGGAAAGCAATAACAGTCAATAATTTATATGTATTATGAATTGTCTATAATACATATGAATGCTCAAAGACCACCTGAAAAGTGACCCACCAAAATACAATACATGCGACATTCATCGAGGTCACTATCTCACATTATTTATAACGAAGAAGGTAAGAAGCATATAAAGGGAAAAGCTATTCAACGTCAGTCACACACCAAAAGGGATAATGAGGGATTTGAAGCCTGGCTTGGAGGTCTTTGCCTAAAAGTCATAACCAATGACACTTCCCATCTTTCTCTTATGCTATCAAGAGGAACAATCACAAATTTGTTGAACAAATCAGATTATCATTTGCACAACAATTCAATATGAGATGTCCAGGGTTTATATGAAAAGTGCAAACACCAGGATTAACTTTACACAGATTATCTGTGTTTATTTGCGTGCTCTAGATGGAAACGGCAACTTTTGATGCTGCTTTTCCCAAAGCGGTAAATGCAGAAGAGCCCAGACGATCGTGATAATTCATAAGAGTCCTTTTTTCTTCCATGGGTATTTATCAGCTAAAATTGAGCTACGAAACGTGGCTGACGTAATCAAACATGTGCAGCTAAAAAAAAATATGCGAACTTCAAAGGTGCAAGAAGCACATGTGGAAATGAGCTGCCAGATAGAGTCACATGTGGATTCGGTGGATTTATGTGATCCTAACTTACACTTTGACCCTTTTACAATCCCCCAAATAAACAGTTCAGAACTTGAATTATTTATGAGCTTAAAGGGAGAGAAATGCCATGGGACAGGGCAGATTTTGTTTCACTAGGATTAAAATTCTTGTTTCCCTCTGTGTATTGAGTGCCAAGGAAAAAGCACCTTCACCCAGAACTGCAAGGAGAACTTAGGCCTGAATTATTCAGATGACTGACTCAAGTCACATTTTCTCCCTGCATTTACAGGCACAGCCTCGCAAGGATTTGAAAAGACTTAAATCACCTTGCCCCCTGCCCTCCCGGCCACCAGTACTGTCACCAACACGCCCCCCGCCACCGTCCACACCCCCCCCCTCCCCGGATGTTATGCAGAAGCACATCTGAAGCTCAGAGAAGACTTACTGCATCCATATAGGTCAGCTGCTCAGCCACAAGATCCTCTGAGAAGCACGTGAATTCTGCAGACCCTCCGGCCTCCGGTTCCTCTTCCTCTTCCAGGCTGCAGGAGATGGTGTTGGCAAACCCATCTGTTGACAGATGTTGAGAAAGTTAGTTAGTTGGGGCGACTGTATATGACCTTGTTTATGGAGTCCAACTGAACATCTTTCTCTTAGGAAGGAAAGGGTGAATCCTTCAGTAAACCCATAGGGAGAGAAGAGCAAGCACAATATATCTGAGTGGAATGAATGGAGGGCTTCGCCATCTCTGCTTGTTCTTTGATTCTTTATCAAGTTTAGAGGCCTCTGCCTTTGACTAACCCCTGCCTGGTTCCTGGGCCACGGATTGAGCCGGGTTAGGCAAAGTCTAGAGAGAAGCAAAGCTGGGCTACACTGAGGTGCTTACCCTCATCCTGGGCTCCCTCAAACCCTCTGGTCAGCTCAAGGACTAACCCAACTACTTCCTGAATTCCCAATATGACATTCTTAGTTATTAGGCCATTTATGACCAGAAGCCTAGAAGGACTGGATGTGAAGGCAGGTCAGGCTTTGGGGAGTAAAATGGGCCAATTTGGTGTCAGAAATGCTGATAAAGTCCTCAGAAGCCTCAACAAGGCCTCAGATTTCTCAAAATGCTTGGAGTAGCTTTCAGCTTCCACCTCAAGTTAAATTTGCATGACAAATATTTTTAAACTAAATTCAGCCCTGGCTGGGTGGTCCAGTTGGTTGGAGCATTGTCCTGTACACCAAACAGCTGTGGGTTTGATCCCGGGACAGGGCACATAAAACAGGTTGTAGGTTCGATCCCCTATCAGGGCACAAACAGGGGGTGACTGATCAATGTTTCTCTTTCTCCCTTCCCCTTTCTCTAAAAATCAATAAACACATATCCTCCAGCGAGGATTTAAACACAAACACGGAAAAACAACTAAATTCACATTGAGCCTTATTACAGGTGAGATCATCACTCAGCACATCATGGAGGGCACAGGCTGAGTGCGTAAACGTCACGGCAATCACTGCCTAGGACTGCAAATCCCACCTGGAGGACTCGGCACACGCATGGAGCAGGACCTCCGGGGTCCATGCTGCAGAGGGAGCAGGATGAAGCCTAACCAGCCCCCCCCACCCCCACCTTCCCTGGAACCTTTTCCTAGTTCCCGGCTGATTCCCCATCTCATCCTCTTCACACTCCTGCTGTCCTCTCTTTTCAATCTGTTCTCAAGTGAAAATACCCAGAGCTCTATTCCGTTACCTCTTAGCAGAAACGTAATGTGTCACTCCTCCCCCAAAGGTTTACATTTTAAGCCTTTCCTTGCTTTCTTTGTAGAATAAAAGACTTCTAGGCCCCGTGGATCAAGCCGCGGTGGCCTTTTCTTAGTTTCCTCAGGGGAAAGGGGTGCTGAGATTGAACCCTGCATCGCTTCCCTTATCGAGGTGCCAGCTCTGATGACAGGTATGCGGTTTAAGGCCACCCCTCTCCCCAGAGTTGAAGGCACTGATGCGAGTGGGGATGGGTTATGCGTGGAGAAAGTAGAAGGGGGTCACTGCCTGTTCCGGAGCCTGGGACACACACAGGCACGAGCTAAAGAAAGCTGAAACCCCGCGGTTCTACCGCTCGGCTTGCACACAGCCCTGGCGCTCTCTCACTCTGTGGAGGAAGAAGACATTTGAAATCCCGAACCCTCTTGCTAGCTACTATGTAAGTCTGTCTCCACCACTGCAACGCAGAGGCCGACCCACTTCCGCCAAGCGGTGTTCCTTCTCATTCACCCAACACTCCCAGGGGGCTGCCATGGGCCTTGGATGCTGCGGAGACGACATGGTCCTTTCTCTCCGGGCCCAGACCACAGTGCTTGCTTCCAGCAGAGGCGAAACACGCCTAGGAGAGGTTGTTGCTTTTGCCGGAATGAAATTGGGTAAAAGACGCGCATGGGAACCAAGCTGCTAAAACTCCTTCTCAGTAATGGCTCCTGTACTTAAACATCAGTTTCGAGCTTTCTTGATAAAAAAAAAAAAAAATGTCCAAACTTAGAAAGAAGTCATTCTGGGCTATTGCAAGCCTTCCCAAAGCCTGCCAGTGAGCTCTGCCTTCAGTCCCCTGGTAGGAACAATGAACGACTGGTCCCACCGGTTCCCCAATTAGGCCCGGAGCCAGGGGCAGCCCCAGGGAGAGCTGGGCTCTAACCCAGCCTTTCCACTGCGCACAAAGCAGGCCACAAAGGCAGGCGGGGAGGCCCTGAGGTCCAGGCTGGAGGAGCACCGCTGGCATTCAAACATTCCTGGCAGATGAAGTCATCTGAGATAGGAGCGCTTGGCAGGCAGCTTCCAATGATGCAATTGTGCTTCCCCCTCGCTGGTCCTCCATAGCAGAAAAAGTTTTGCAGGTACCGTTTGGGATTTAAGGGTATTTTCTTTGGCGCTGAGGCCGCGTCCCTTATCGGTGTGGCGGAACTGTTTCCTTTACCCACTGAGGAAATCGGGCGTCACTTCTGGGACATGCCTGTCAGGAGTTCCAAGTGGGTCAGGCGTCATGGCAACCAGCGCCTGGCAGGCCGGTGGGGGTGAAAACATCACGCTGAAAGCCCGTCCTAATCTCTCTCTGGCTTTCTGCAACGCCTGATAGTTCCAGGACTTGCGGTGGTGGCTCTTCCTTTGTCCTTGAAAACAAGCAGTCAATTCTTCAAATAGGAAAAAACAGCCACGGAAACTCCCGCCGGTGAGGCCTTTGGAGACTCGGAATGACGGGAATCTGCCCTGGCAGGGGGCAGATGAACTACAGCGATGCTTTTCGGGGAAGGAGAAACACCTCTTCCAGCTTTTGGGAGGGCAGGGGCAGAACTGGATGCCGTTCTTGGCCTGTGAACGGGGGCTGTTGTGTGGGATGAGTTTCCATTGGATAGGACGAGGAGCCATTGGGCAGATAATAAAGAGCAAATTCAGGTTCAGCACAATAACAGAAGATCATCCTCTTTATGATGTTAGAAGAAACCCTAGAAAATTACTTCGCTTCTGAGTCCAGTTCCTCCCCTGTAAAACGAGGGCGCCAGACTCGGTGGTCTTGAGAAGCCCTTTGCTCTAAAACTCTAGGGCTCTGGAATTAGGCCTTGGATGACCTTGAGATTTCACCCACCACCAATCCCCCAGCAGCTTGTCCCTCAGAGGGAAGCCACGGTCTCCTAGTCAACAAGGGGAGGGAGCACATTTCCTCAACGTGGTGGTTACAGAATCAGAACCCTAGGACCAAACCAGTACTCACTGTCCGCTTCCACCTCCTGCTTGTGAAACTGCTCAAGAAGGTTCTGTGCTCTTCTCTCTGGGTCAGAGCCTGGCATCATGCGTTTGAGATAGCCCAGCAGTTTCTGTAAGCAAGGGAAGTGAGGGGGCTCTCGGAAGTCCTCTCCACATTGGTCAAGCCAGGCCCGCAGGATAGAGGCGATTGCACTGGAAAAGAGAAATGGGGAGTCACTGCACCTGGCTGGTTGTGGGGACTCAAAACGGGCCCTGGACACCAGGACCAGCCTGGGCATACCCCAGGAAAACATGGGCAGGCGGTCAACAGAGCCTGTGTTATCGTCGGAATTCGCTAGTTAATATTAATAAAGGGAAGAAAGCAAAGGGAAGTCAGACATTGAGAGCAAGGCACTGGGCAGCTTCACCCCAGAGCTACAGCTTCGCACAGCATGGTTCCTCCAAGGGGATTAACGCCCCTCCGTCCCCCCATCAGGTACTGGGTTGTTGGGGGAAGCAGGGAGATACAGGGACAAGTGCAGTAGAAGCCCGGGTGGCACAGGGGAGGTGCTTGCCTGTCAGTCTAGCCTGGAGAACAATGGATTGGCTAGGGGGTGGAACCTTGGAGAGTTAATTGGTCAAGCTCCTGGTTAAAACCCCAGACAAAGGAGCTCTCTTGCTCCTTGACCCAGACTTGCCTGTGTGTTTGCATTCTCTGTCCATAACCATGTGGCCTTAAGCAGCCCCATGGCCCATGGCCATGCAGACCCCACACACAATGGACTGCAGCTGGGAACACAAGCTAAGCTAGCCAGGTGCTGGACTGGACTGGACTTTATTATGGAGCAGAAATTCTGGGCAGTGGCCTTAATTCTGTCCCTGCTGAAGACAATGCTGGATGTTTTCCATGGTGGGGCAGACAGAGATGGGACCTTGGAGGGGGAACCCCCTTCGTTTTACATCATCAATAAAGCTGACCATGAAACCCCATTCTCCCGTGGGTGCCTCAAGAAATTCATTCCTCAAGGCACCCCAAGATCTCCACTTCCTCCGGTAACAAAGCAATGCCAATTAAATTAAAGCACTTGAAAACAAGCTGACTATATTTTATTATTTTAAGGAGCAGGGTAAAGGCTGATAAAAATTTTTTTAAAGGACTATAATCCTTAGAAAAATCCATACAGGGCAGAAAAAGACATGCAGAAGAAGATTTAATGAGTCTTGAAGCAACTTCAAAGCAGTCTGTGCACAAGGAGACTAAGTGTTGCCAATCCTGGATTCACTCAAATCAGAGATCACAAAAGCTACAGCCCCAGCATTTCAGGAATTAACTGACAGTAGGCTAGAAATCCGACTGATAAAAGGGTAAGTGCATAACTTTAATTTTACAAAGATCACCAAGGTTTCAACATAAGAACCAAAAATGTCTTTACAAAGTTATCCTTTTCCTTCTCAAATTACAAGAGAAGAATCTGCTTCGAGTGGGAGACATAGTATGACTAGAGAAGTTAGGTTGTGAACGGTGAAGATAAACTTGGCAAGCAGAGCCATTGAGAAGGTGATTTCCTTTGATGGCTTAGCATAGCAGTTCTCAACCTTCCTAATGCTGCGACCCTTTAATACAGTTCCTCATGTTGTGGTCACCCCCAACAATACAATTATTTTCGTTGCTACTTCATAACTGTAATTTTGCTACTGTTATGAACTGTAATGTAAATATCTGATATGCAGGATGTATTTTCATTGTTACAAATTGAACATAATTAAAGCATAGTGATTAATCACAAAACAATATGTAATTATATATGTGTTTTCCGATGGTCTTAGGCGAGCCCTGTGAAAGGGTCCTTGAACCCCCAAAGGGGTCGCAACCCACAGGTTGAGAACCGCTGTTGACTCCTACAGAACAGTTCTGCACTTCTAAAGGATGGGTGAATTAATTTAATTACTACCACGGTCAGCTAATACTTCTTAATATTTCAGTGAGAGAATGCTCTTCCAATGACACTGATGGAAAAATAGGTGTAGAGGGCTAATAATTCACATAATACAATAAAAATAAAAAAACAGCATCCAGCCCTGGCCAGTGGATCTCAATGGTTACAGCATCAACCCATGCAGCAAACGGTCCTGGGTTTGATCCCCAGCTTCTGTGGGGGCTCCTGCAGGAGGCACCCAATCCATCCAATCGATGTGTCTCTCCACACAATGTTTCCCTCCCTCCCTCCCTTCCACTCACTCCAAAAAAGCAATGGGAAAAATATCCTCGGGAGAGGATTAACAAAATTAAAATTAAAAGATAAACAGCATCCAGCTAAGAACAAGACCAGTAACTCAATGGCCCCAGTGACCCCTCAGAGCTTCATAAGATTAAAAAAAAAAAAAAAAAACACCAGGCAGAAATCCAAAATTACCAGTAAAAAGGCATTACTCCTTTACCCCCATACTTGTTATCCTTAAAATTATAAAACTGATTATTTGTAGACAAAAATGAATATTGCAAATGTGTATAAACTAAAACAGCAAAACATCTACTCCCCCTTCACTCTAATCCCATTCCCGTGAATTTCTGTTAACAGTTTGGAGTACATTCTTTTAGACTTTTCTATGGATATGGATAAGTTTGAATAGCTAGAATATGTATACGTAACCCAACATGGCTTTTCCCCACAGATTAGTATGTTACAGACACCACTGCACTCACTACCTCTAGATGTCCCGTTTTTCAGGGCTGCGTAATGTTCCCTGCACGGAGGCAACATAATTAATAACATCAGTATTCTCCCACTAGCATGCAAGTGCTGAGGCTATTTTCAGGTCCCCACAATTACAAACAGCTACAAAGCGTGCATCCTTGCTTCCCTCTGTGTGTGCGTGTGTATTTCTATAGGGCGCACTCTAAAGGAATTACGTCCAGGGAGAGATGTAGCCCCAGAAGGAAAGGGAGAAGGACTTAGTCCAGATTGGACGGGTCTTCAAGTGCAAAATGTGTCCCCCTCGGCCTCCTGTTTTAAATCAGCTCTGGTAGCCTACTCATTGTACCCTCTGGGACAGTGCAGTCCCGCAGCTCAGCCTAAGAGGGCTTTGAAAGTTCACTACCAACCCAGACAGTGAATCAGCTGGAGAAAGCATTTTCATACAAAAGAGAAACGAAAGGAAGGAGGGGGAAGGAAGAGAAGGAGGGAAAGACATACACACACAGCGTGATGCAGCACGAAGCGACCCTGCCTCCTATCAGCAGCGGCCTATCCACATGCCAGGACGGGAGGCCTCCTGGAAAGGCTGGACCAGGGCCCAAGCTCCCAGCAGCTCTGTGCCTGCCCGTTCTGAGAAGAAACTTTCTGTTCTTGATGGACGGACAAGCAGATAAAATGTGCAACTTGTAAGGTTTCAAAAAGGAAAGCCACATCACAGTCATGAGCTACCCCAGGGTTAGTGGCCAGTGGCTTTTCTGTCTTCCCATCCTTGGTTCAGCTCCTGAGCCCTAACTACAAACTCACAGGAAAGTGTGCCTGTTAAACCAGGGAAGCCACTGGGCTCTGGACACAGAACAAGAGAGGACACTGGGGAAGGAACGCCTGTGCCCTCAGGGAGGTGGGCAGGTCACGGAACTCCGCTGCCCGATCTGGAGCAGAGACCTGGTCATACCTGCTTTCCTCTACCTGGCCGTGGCCACGCAGGATTCCAGATGACATGATATCAGTAAGGACACTGGGAGCTATCGGGGGCGGCGGGGAGAAGGCAGTCCTAAAACTACTCGCCACAAGCCACGAAAGGAAGGTACTGAAAAAGGTAAAATGGCTCAGTGAAGTCAGCACTCATGGAAATCAACAGAAAGAATTTGCCGCCTGTCCCAGAAAGAATGACAAACATACAAACCATGCTACCAATGCGGCTCCAGGCTCCATGAACAAACCCACCCACACCCACACCCCTGGGGCAGCCTCCTCAGGACTTATCACCTGGGGCACATCAGGCAGCGATACAAATTGCAGGACATGACTCTTAAATGACTGGTGGAAATTGAAAGAGGAATTTCTGAAACCAAATGGAGAGATTAAGACTGTGACATAATCTAAACTCAGAAGGGACAAAAGCCACTACATGGCTTCTTTTCCAAAGCCACCTTTGGTGGGTCACAGAACAAAACTCCCCAGTCCCAAGGGGGCACGTACATCTGAGTAAGCACGCTGGGTATGTGCCAGGGGCAGGGGGCCAAACTCGAGCGCTGAAGGGACAACAGGACTGCTTTTTCTGCCTCAAGCATTCTTGGCAACGTGCAAACCGTTGGCAGTACGTGAACGTTTTCTAACTGACTGCAAATTTCTGTAGAAGGAAGACGCTCATACGTCAATGTGTGCAACTGACTGATGCTGTTCTGAGAACTTCCTTCTAAGAAACAGACCTCTGGGGAGAATTAACTCACAAATTAAAGAGATACTTATGAGTGATCCTTGTTTTCCATATTCACAAAAACTAGTTATGCGATGAGTGTGTCACAACAGCAGAGCCTTAGGGTCCCACTGAAGGATTTAACTTCAGAAAGATCTAATCTAACTAGGGCTTCAGGAGGACTTCCCTGAGGATATAATGTTAAAGCTCAGATAGTAAAGATAAGGAAGGGTGAAGACTGGGACAGCAGCTAAGCAAGGGCCCTGAGGTGAGAGAGAGCAAAATATTCTGAAGGGACATAAAAGAACAGAAACAGAGGAGAGGGCCCAGCTGGCATGGCTCAGTGGTTGAGCATCGACCTATGAACCGGAGGTCATGGTTCGATTCCCAGTCAGGGCACATGCCTGGCTTGATCCCCAGTAGGAGGAGTGCAGGAGGCAGCTGATCAGTGATTCTTTCTCATCATTGATCTTTCTTTCTTTCTTTCTTTCTTTCTCTCTCTCTCCCTTCCTCTCTGAAATCAATAAAAGTATTTTTTTAAAAAAGAAATAGAGGGGAAGTATGAATCACAATGAGATTTGCTATACTTATTTGATTTCTTAGCCAAACAGACATCAATCACATTTAGTAATTGATGGTTGGAAGCTAAGAGATGACTTAGCTGAGCGTTGCAAGGAAATAGTACAAAATTTTAGCCACATCCAGGGGTCTTCACTGCAGAGTAATGGAGCTGAGGTGAGCATTTAGGCTGCTACTATGCCCAAACCATAGATTTTTAATGCATAGAGATTATTTTTAGGTAAATGTGTTAAATCATATTAAAAAGCCCATCAGTAGTAAAATACTCTAAAATTGGTAAAATGTTTAATAAAAACTTTTTTAGAAATGAAGTCATCTCTCTCATGATTTGTATGTAACCTCCAAGCCAAGAAATGGGATTACCACACAAAAGGAATAACTGTCTATTTAGAGCTCTTTTCTCTCCCCAGAAATCTGTTTAAGATAATAATTTATTGTTACTTAATCATCAGCAGAAGATAAGACATGAAACTATTTTTCAAAAGCAGCACAATGTTTTTCTCTTTTAGGACATTCTCCCAGAACCAGACCTTTTCCTAATGTTGATAGCGAAGCGGTAAGAAGATCTACAGGGCATGCGACCCTGCCAAGCCCTGAGGGTGGGAGCCAATGCCCTTGGCCCGCCAGGGGAAAAGAGCAACGTAGCCTTGAGACGGACTCTGAGTGGGACCTTCCGCCTGTTCTCCTAGTCACGGAACAGCCTTCGGGTCTCGGGGGCGTCGCCAGAGAGAGGCTGCCTCTGAGACCCCAGCTGGATAGTTTTCTGATGAGAAAGAACAAGGGAAGGGACAGAGATTTTATTTCTTTTTTCTTTTTTTTCTGAAAAAGCCTGGAGTGGATGGAAACATTATTATCTGAACTTGTCAAGGTCGTTTGGCAACGCCTTCTTGTACTTTCCATGGTTCATTTTGGTACTGGTGGTGAGTCGGGATTAGAATACTGGGAAGGAAAGTGAAAGAGGAATTAAGAGAGGCCCCGGAGAAATAAATGCAAACAGAGCCAGAGGGAGAGCTAAGCACCAGAAGGCAAGTACAGGGTGCAAAGCCAGTGAGGGGCTGGGGGCAGCTGAAGAAGAGACAAAGTTCCAGGGCAAGAAGAAGGGAGACGAGGGTGGTGATGGGAAGGACATGCGGAAATACCAGTAAGTAGAGTGGAAAGGGCGGAGAAGAGGAGGAGGTGAGCCCAAAGCCAGCTACCCAAAGTCAAGGGTGTTTACCCACCTGTCGTTCATTCCCAAACTACATGTGCAGGCCCTGGCATCTGGAGGCAAATTTACAGAAACTGAAGAAAATTGCTGTGCATAGACTTAACCCCATATCACCAAACCCTATGCACTGTGTCAGTGAGTGACTGCATTCCACTAGGAAAGGAAGAAAGCTAACCGGGCTCCCAATGCCCACTTTTCATGAGCAGCTAAGCACAGCTAAGTCTCTGGAGTGAGACTGGCTGGAATCCTGGTTCCAAGGCTTACTAGCTGTAACCTAACTAACCTGTGTCTCAGCTTCCTAATGTGTAAAATGGGATAATAACAGATCCCTCCTCACAGAGTTGTTGTGAGGCCTAGAAGATACAATACATGTGAAGTGTTTAGACTAGTCCCTAGGACATAGTGAGTACTCAAAAAATATTAGCTATATGTATTACTTTAAACAAGAAGTGAAGTCTGTAAGACTAGGACTAGAGGCCAAAGGAACTGCACACATGCACCACACTGTAGTTGATGAAAGCTGCTTCCTACTGCATGAGTTAACAACTCTGATACTGCTGGGTATGTATACTGGGATTTGAACAGTTAAATAAATGAATGGCAGATGGGAGAAGCCAGCTTTCTCACTGTTGGAGAGGGAATTTACAAATAAGCAAGGGGAGGAAGCTAGAATAAGCCATGTGGTCATGGACTAGAGTCGGAGACATGAGTAAGAGCTCATGTTTAACAGAATATGGATGCTGATGGCTGCACACAGAAATATTGATAATATGTGTATTTACGTAATTAGTACACACATATATTCCCTAGCCCTCTCAGCTGCGAGGGCCTAAAACAAGTGACACCCTAGTAGCAATGAGCACACAGAGCACCCAGATTGTGGTTTCTTATTTCTTTTTTTTTTAAGACTTTTTTATTGATTCTCAGAGAGAGAGGAAGGGAGGAGATAGAGAGAAACATCAATGTGAGAGTGAGACATTGATCGACTGCCTCCTGCACACCCCCTACCAGGAACTGAGCCTGCAACCCGGGCATGGGACCATGGATTCAAACTGGCAACCAGTTGCTTTGACCATGCCCAACCAACTGAGCCACACCAGCCAGGGCCAGATCATGGCTTCTAATACCAGTCTCCAATCAAAGCAACTAGGTCTCCTTGAAGAAATGGCTAATTCCAGGCCTGGGATAGAAAAAATATAAGATGAGCCTAGAGCATATTGCAGTGCCATAAAGGAAAGAAGGACTCAAAAAGACATGAAATAGCTTTCATGAAGCCCAGCAAAATAACAGAGTAAAGGAACCCACAACGACAGGAGCATTTCAAAGCAAAACAGGAGTCAACCAAAGACCTCTTGCGACCGGTTTGACATGCTTATCTAAGAGCTAAAGCTGGAACAATCTGAGCTACAAAATGAATAAAGCAGCATTGTATTATAACCCAAATATAAAATAAATATCTATGAGTCCACACAGATTTAAATAAATGATTGAATAAATTAATAAATGGGGAAGACAAACCTCCCATGCAGAAGTTTTCCGAATAAATTATACACTGTGCCCTAAAAGAGGAAGTACAACTCCTACTCTTTAAATGTGGGTTGTGCACAGTGGCTTCCTTCCAAACCATATAGTATGGAAAGGACGGGAAAAAGAAGATGTTTTCCGTAGAGAAATTTGAAAAATACTACTTCAACCAGGTGATCAAGGCCAAAATCAGCAGTCATAAATCATGCTGATAGCCCCGTGGCCACACCGATCTCCAGTGGCATGGCGAATTGTAATCTGACGTATGCCTGCAGGAAGAAGAGAGCTGGAATATTTGTAAAAAGCAATATGATACTCCCCATGCTTTATTTAAGTATTGTGTCAAAATACACAGAACTTGTTTTTGAAACTCTTAAAAAAAAAAAAAAAGTCATGCTGATAGCCTGTATGCTTGATATCTTGTGATGAGAACAGCATTTTATCTCTGTTATTTCTTTCAAAGCCTCATAAACTCAGTCTAGTTATGAGAAAATTGTCAATCTAAGAGTGATAACAAGAAAACAAAGAGGCACCCTATAATCCACTTGACCAGTGCTTATCAGGACCATTAGGTCATCAAAAACAAGAAAGGCTGAGAAACTATCAGGGCCAAGAAGAACCTAGGGCAGTGATGGCGACCCTATAACACGCATGTCAGAGGTGACACGCAAACTCATTTTTTTGGTTGATTTTTCTTTGTTAAATGGCACTTAAATATATAAAATAAATATCAAAAATATAAGTCTTTGTTGTACTATGGTTGCAAATATCAAAAAATGTCTATATGTGACACGGCACCAGAGTTCAGTTAGGGTTTTTCAAAATGCTGACACGCCGAGCTCAAAAGGTTCGCCATCACTGGCCTAGGGAGACATGACGACTAAATGTAATGTGGTGTCTGGGTGGGATCTGGGAACAGGAAAAGGACAGTCGGTAAAAAGTAAGGAAATCTGAATCAAATATGGGCTGTAGCTAATCGTGTGTCAATATTGGTTCACTTATTATAATAAACAAACTATACTGACGTAAGAACAACAGGGGAAACTGTCAGGGAGGCATATGGGAACAGTGCTATCTGCCCAAATTTTATATAAATCTGTTGTAAAAAACAACAACAACGTCTTAATTTTAAAAAATGGATGAACAAGAGGGTCCAACCTACGTACTTACGAGAAATATTCCCATTTTCACCACAGGGAAAGAAGTAGAGGCCACAGAGCATAGAGGTTAAGGCCTGGGTTATATCCCAGATCTTTCACTTATTCACTGTATGACCTTCGACGTATGTGCTCCTTACACTCTCTATATCTCAGACTCCTCGTCTGTAAAATGGGACTATTAATATATACATAGAGTTATGATGGGACTATTAAAGGATATACAGAACTTAACAGAGCGACTATTCCTACTAAATAGCCTATGAACTCTAGCTATTATTATTAGAAAGGGATAGTGCCAACTCACCAAAATTATTTTTCTGGGATCTCAATAATTCACTATTCTCCACTTCTGCACAGTCTGAGAAGGGAGTTTTTATGTTGTGTATAGGCCTCTAATGAAAAACTTGCTGAGGCCTTCTATAATTTTCACATTAGAATGGAATTTCCATTGGCAATGACAGATGCTACCGGCACCAGGAACAGGAAGCAGGCACTCGGACTGATGGCCTGACCAACCTGGGCTTCCTTCTTTTTTCCTCACATCCTGCAACCCATCTCCTCCCCAGGAAACAAGCCTAACTTCCACATTCCTAACAGCGGTTTGGAGTCCTTTCTCAGGGTGTCCACTCAATAATGAAGCCCAGCAAAATGACAGAGAGGAAAGGAAATAATCCCAAATGGAAAGCTCTGAATGCCAACAAGCTAAAACATTAGTCACAACAATAGTGATACTGTGACCTAGTTCTTCATGCACTTCTGCCTGTGGCCCTATTACTATGACACAGGCAAACGCGGGGGGGGGGGGGGGGGGGAGGGGCGGTGAATGTTGAGCACGTGAGATCCCAATGCCCTTTTTCGAATGGCAAGCCCCAGAGCTAAATGGTGAGAAGCCCAGGTCTTGGAGTCAGCTGGACCTGAGTCCAAACACCAGGCCTCTCTCTGAACCAGCTGCTTGACCTGAGTCCAAGCACATAACTTTTCTGAAGCCTCAGTTTCCACCCTGGGAGATGAGGACAGTATTGCACAGCCTACCTCTGATGGCAGAGAGGATAAGGGCCCAGCGGAATGCCCTCAGCAGTGAGCACAGCAGACTGGCCTGTGGCAGCGGCCAGCATGGGGATGTGGTTACCATCGCTCCCCTCATCTCGGAGGCTGGGGGGGACCAAGCGACAGACCGGCTATGAGGTCTGCTGACCTTTCTCTAACCTGTAGGAAACCCTAGGAGATTCTCAGACGACTGTTTTGCCGTCTTTTTGTATCACACATTATCAATGTTGTCATATTCTTTATTTGTTCAAAAAGTAGATACTGCTTAGAAGCCCACTCTCTTCCCTTAAATGCACAATTTTGATTCAAGATTTCAATGACTTTTAAAACTTTAATTTCTATGTTTTTTTTCCCAGTATGGACGTTTGAAAGACAATACCAGGCTCTTTTATGTGGAATATTACTTCTCCATTTCTTTTTTTGTTTTTGTTTTTTAACTTTTATTTTTTAAAAGTATTTCTTTCACATTATAGCCTTTAATTTCTCTAAATTTTGAGTTTTACATCTTCTTTTTGCTCTGTTGTTCACCCCTCTTTCTTTTCCTCATTTTTGTTACAACTCCTCAGATTAATTTCAATCGCCTTCTCAGGGTATGCGAATTTGCTGGAATGAATATTGGGAAGATTTTTAAATACTTTCCACTGCAAAGTTTCCCAGGAGTTAAAGAATCACAGCCAACTTTCTTTAGCTCATCTTCCTTTTCTTTAAAGTATCTCCAATGTCTTGGATAACTACTATTTATGTGATTCTTTACCAGTGACTAAACTCTGGTGTCACTGTTTACCGATGCTGGGAAAAGATAAGAGGAATGACATTCCCATCACATCATCTGGACGTGTGGAGATGAGAGCAGCACGATTTCAACAGTGTTAGGATCTGCTACGGTGAAGAGCTTGGGAAAACAAAACATGGCAGTCCAGAGGGAGGTGAGGAGAGTCCATCAAAGAGGACACAAGCTACTTCAACAGTGGTTGTTAAAGAAAGGGAAGAAAATAGCCTCATTTCCAGAGACGGTTTAAACCTCTTTGAATGAAGTTATGGCTATATATAGTCTAATCTCAACTCCATTTCAGAGTGTGAAGGTGAGGGGTGTCCGGCTCTGCATGGAGAACACCCCTCTTTACAGTCTCTTCACTCCTGAATTCGATAACTGCAAGGAGTCTGCACTAGGGAAAGTTTCCTTTTCCCATGGGCTTGATGTTATTATTCTACATAGACAGCATGTTATCATGTAAACTGTCAGCAGGAAGGAGGGAAAGGGCACAGGTAGAATGAGTGTGGCCAGAGGTTTCCTTCTGCCACAGAAAGTGAGTTTCCTGATTTCCAAATAGTGGCAACTCGGAGAATGTAGAAATAAACACAGTAGGTATTAGATCATCAGTTCAATGCTAACATCAGAAATCAATGGGTGGCAAAGATCTCAATGTCTAGAAGCCTTGGAAGATGAACTCCTTTGCAATGGAAGGGATGCTTGTTTTGGCCAGATAACTTCAAAGGTTTCCGGTATTGCACGAAGCTGAACTGGGCACACTCGGGGCTGGGATTACAGGTGGGAGTTGGCACAATCCGAGTCTTTCTGATGTGCATGAAGAACACTAGTCACTTGTGGTCCAAGACACCAGAAACCAATCTTTCATCCTGACTGTTTCATCTGTACTTCCTCGTTTTCCTTCTTTTAATTCTTTTATCCTCTGGGAGGTTGATTAGATCCATATTTAGAAACACAGGAAAGAGTGTTATCTTGGGACTTAGGAGCCTGCATAAAATGAAAGCCTAGCTCCATGCTTTCCAGCAAAAAATGGAAAACCAAACAATGATTGAACACTTTTCTGTTCATGGTTAAACCCAGCAGTGATTCCCCATCCCTAAAACTCTCCAAGACTGAGGGAAACTGCCCTAAAGCAGGATGTTTACTTCTTCCTGTGTCTGTTTTCCACCTGAAATCACAAGAAGACAGATTCCCAGCAAAGGAAAACAATGGGCATTTTGCCACTCCTTGTCTTACCCACAATGCCACGAGGTAGCTCAGCTCTTTATTAATAACCACAGTGAGTAGTTGTGATGCCACGATGAATAACAAGCCAATCAAGGATGCTGTTTATTTTTTCTTCCTATTTTATCAAAACTGGTTGCATGGTCTTCTCAACAGAGAGAAGCAGATAAGGGTACCTTTCAAAAATTCGATATACTGCTCTAGCCGGCTTGGCTCAGTGGATAGAGCGTCGGCCTGTGGACTGAAAGGCTGCGGGTTCGATTCTGGTCAAGGGCATACGCCTGGGTTGTAGGCTCGGTTTCCAGTTGGGGGGTGTGCAGGAGGCAGGCAATCAATGATTCTCTCTCATCATTGATGTTTCTATCTCTCTCTCCTTCTCCCTTCCTCTCTTAAATCAATAAAAATATATATTTTAAAAACATTCAATATACTATTTGAACCACATCTCTGTTTCTGATATTCATTTTAATTTTAAGAAAGATAAAGAGAAAGCTAAATAAATTTGATCCTAGCTATCATTAAACTTGAAAGGACCTCAGAGCTCACATATTCCAAGAACTCATGTTTCAGGTAAAGAACCGAAACTGAGAGAGGTAAAGGGACCAGGTCACATGGCTGGTCACTGACAGAGTCATTGGGGGGGGGGGGGGCGGGGGGGTGCAGGGCGCTCAAGTCTGAGTTCTCCAGGCTCCTTAGCCAGGGCCCCTAACCTTCCACCTTCCTTGAGGCTGGCACCTGGGCCACCTCAGCATTTGATTCTCCCAATTACAAGAAGGGATATGAACAAATAAATTGCCAAATAAGCATGGTCCTAATTTTACATAGATTTATATACTCAAGATGGTAGCCTCATCACCATATAGCAGGATTTCTTCCCTAGGCACTTTGGACACATAGGGTCACATAATTCACTAGTGCACCGTAGAATGTTCCCTAGCATTCCTGGCCTCTACCCACAAGATGCCAATAGTGGCTCCCCATGGACCTGAAACCAAAATTTCTCCAGATATTGCCAATGTCCTCTGAGGACAAAATTGCCCGTTGAGAACTCCCACATTGTCCTAGTTCCTGCACACCCATCAGCCACCAAGGAAGCCTTTGGTCTTCAGATGCCGGAGCTCTGGGTGATGCAGGCGCTTTCAGTATGCAACCTATGGATGGCGAGGGCAGGCCCCTGACTTCCTCTCAGAAAGACAGAGCAGTGACCCCATCCAGTCACAGAATGATCAGGACAGAGTGCGTTTAGAAAAAGAGAGCAAAATGGTAAGGGCGAAATGAGGTGAAAATAATAAAAGGAGAAATGGAAGGAAGAAGAACAGTAAGAAACAGCGGAAAGGGAAGTGGAAGGAAGAGAGAGGTCAGCAGACAGAGGGGTTTCAGAGTGCTTGCAGGACAGAGCAACCCGTTAAAAGAGAAAGGGGCATACTTCATCAGGCCTAATTTTCTAAAAAGGCAACTCAGTCTGAGAAAAAGGGCCAAGAACTTCCCAGCAATTCATTGTGAGGCTTTCGGAAAGGACCATTGTGGCCAGATGACGGGCCTCGGGGGAGTCCTATGTGAAGCGCTTTGTAAAGGCCTGAATGCTTAAGACCGAAGCCCTTTAAGACAGCCTACCCTGGAGTTTCACCCACCTCACTGTTCCTGGTACACAATGAAGCTGAATGACGCTTTCGTTTTACAATAACAAGCCTTTAAAACACCGAGGGTGACTCTTCACAACCAAAGTACAAATCAATTTCTTTAACTACTACTTCCCAGAAACCTATTGAATCTCGAACACCCCCTGGGAAACAGCAAGGCTCTGGGCATTGTACAGATTGTTGATCTTGGAGAGCTCCCGTGGCTGGTTGAATGGAAGCTCTAGATCGGACTCAATTCCAAATGAGCGTGGATAGCAACACACTCATTTCTGACTCTGGTCAAGGTAACATTTGACAAGCTGACCACTCAATTCTTACAGTACCTCTTCTTCTGTATATGCTTAAAAAGACACATCAGAGAAAGGTTCTTCTAAAAAAAATTACTATGGCAGTTCGTTTTCATGGATAAACAAAATGAGCGACAACAACAAAAAACCCTCTAATCCTATGATTCTCAAACTTTAAAGTGCAGAGGACTCACCTGACGATGTTGTTAAAATGCAGATTCTAATCTAGGTGGGGTGGGGCTAGAGATTCTGTATTGCTATCAAGCTCCCAGCCGGTGCTCATATGGCTGGTGGTCTGAGGACCACACTTTGAGTAAGAAGGCACTAAGTGTAATCCATTCTCCAAAATCTTCTATCTCATAGTATTTTCCTCCTGTACAAATCCTCTTATGACGAATTGAAGCTTTTCATGATATAACCCCAATTTACCTTCAGCTCCACTAACTCCCTTCCCCTAACCCTATGTACTCTGAAGCAGCTACACCAATTAATTCTATGTTGTTACCTAAAATGTCATGCCCACTGCATGTCCCTGGTATAGCCCCACGGTTCCCTCTGCCTGGACGGCTCTATCACCAAAATCTTCACCCTCCCCTCTTAGGACCTAAGTCAAATGTCACCTCCAAGAAGCATTCCCCAAGCCCTCTAGAAATAAGGCATTCCACTCGCCACATCTTGCACTTGGCATTAAAATATCTACACTGGTGTGTCCTATTTTCTGGCAAGTTATAGCCCATCCAAGAAAAGTATAAAACTACCTGGAGTCTAATTTGGGGGTTTAAAAGACAGTTTCTAACCTTCATATCCCTGGCTCCTGGGTTAGTCCTCTTAGATAAAAATTCCATAGGATTTTTTGGCCCCAAAATGAGAATTTACTACCAGTGTTCCAGGCCCTCTGAGATATATCCCACCTACTCGAGAGTATCACTGCGATAGTGGTAGCCCCCACCCCTGCATCGTGGATTTTTCCAGGTTGTCTCCAAGATCATCAGCATAAATGATCTCCCATTATAAAAACAAAACAAAACATATACACAATGAAAACATCCTCCCTTGCCCCTAGATGTTTCTCCACCCCTTTATAACAAAACTCCAAAAAGTTGTCAAATTCACCATCCCCTCTCCATCCCCTTCCATCCTCTCTTAAACCACATCTGTGCTAATCAAACAAAAGATCAAAGCATTGCAAAAGCAATAGTCAACTTCCCAGACTCCTCTCACTTGATCTATGGGCAGCGTCAGACGCAGCTGGTCACTCCTCACCCTGAAACCCTTTCTTTGCTTGTCTTCTGGAACCTAACATCTTTCTTCTCCTTCCCCCAGCTGCTCTGTTCCAGGCTCCTCTGCTGGACCCTCTCCTTTCCTAACTCTAAACACTGAAGGGAACCAAGGCTCTGATTCAACATCGCCGGATCAGAAGCGCATTCTGGTGCCCTAGCTGAATCAAACACCTCCTCAAGATCTCGCCCCCTAACCTAACTCATTTGCACTTCTCTCTTCTCCAGCTACCCTTCGTCCCCAGGAGGTCACGTGCAGTCCCACAGCTTTAAATACCATGGAGAAACTAAGGATGCTCAAATTTATACTTCCAGTCCAGACATTTTCCTGAAATCTAGACTTCGATGACCTCAAAATGAACATGTCTAAGATAAGTTACTGACACACACTCCCCACCAGTCCGTCCTGTCTGGTAAAGCTGAGGTTCTGTGCGATAGTTGCCCACACCACAACCCTGGAGGCGTCTGGCCTCCTCTTCTTATCTCATAGGCCCCATCCTCTCCACCAGCACATCCTGTCAGCAACACCGTCAACACTGCAGAAGCTGAGTTCCTCGGCTGTCACCTCAAGTCCACCTACCATCATCCTTTGCCTGGACCCTTAAAAGGCTCCTTGCTGGCATTCTTGCTCCCATCCCCACTGTCATGTCAGAGCCAGAGTAAACCTTTAAAAACCCAAATCAGGACACAGCACTAGTCTTCTCAAAACCTCTAAACACACATCTTCAGAATAAAACTCAATGTCCTTCCTAAGGCCTTTGAGTCCCCACATGACCCGGGGCTGCTCCTACCTTACAAATCTTATCCCCTAGCAACTGCCCCTTCAAACACTCTGCTCCAGCCTCACTCCCCTCCCCACTGTTTCTTGAACAGTGTTCCTGCCTCATAGCTTTTTCCAGATTCTCTGCCTGGATAGTCACAAAGCCCGGCCTGCACCACACTGAGGACTCTAATCCAAAGTCCCCAGACCAGAAAGCGCATTCCTGGTTTAGTGTGAGTCAGATTCCACCAGGATCTAGATCCCTTACCTCCTTCCTCCCTTTTAGCGTGGATTCTTTGTCTGTCTCTGCTAAAATATAAACTTCATAGAGCTGGGCCTTATTTTGTTCAGGGCTGTATTCCTTAACACAGGGCCTGGCAAACAGTAGGTGCTCAATACATTTTTACAGGATGAATAAATGAATGTCATTAGAAAGTAAAAAAATAATGCTATGTGCTTATACATTATGGGGAAAAAATGGCAATATTCCAAAGGAATTTTTAGAAAACCCTACTAAACCATATTCATTCAGACAATAAGTCTTGACTAAGAGCCTGTAATGCAGAGAAAAGACACTCACTTCCGGATCACTGTCCTGGACTCCGGTGAATTCTGGCTCCCATCTTCTTCACAGTTTGGGCTTGTCAGGTTTCCATACCTTTATGGGTGCAAACAAACAAAACCCAGTCAATGGTGTTGGAAGCCACTCTACTCAATTTCAACCATGAAAGAACATTCTTTCAGGAATAATTCAGGAAAGAAATATTTATGAAATAGCATCAAAAATGATATTGGATTACTGATATTTACTTAATGGGTCTATTGGCCTATTCTAAATAAAAAAGTGACAATGAATCACCCTACTTAAACTTTCTCTTAGTAGTTAACATTTCTTTGAATTTTTAAAAAGTGAAATTAGGCTTTTCCTCTCAGCAGAATAATCAGATGCTACATGACCCTTTGTGAACCTTTTGTTGTTGTTATTAATTCTCACCCGAGAATATTTTTCCATTGATTTTTAGAGAATGGAATGGAGGGGGAGACACATATTGAGAGAGAAACATTGATGTGAGAGAGACACATCAATTGGTTGCCTCCTGCATGCACCCCAACCAGGGCCAGGGATTGAGCTTGTAACTGAGGTATGTGCCCTTGACTGGGATCAAACCCTGGACCCTTCAGTCCGCAGACTGACACTCTATCCACTGAGCCAAACTGGCTAGGGCCCTTCGTGAACTCTTGAGCACATGACTCGACACCCCCAGCCCTCTACTGTGTCCACCAGCCACGGCCCTGCTGACACAGCTTTCACACGTGCCACAGTGAGCACAAAGTGACAACCCACACTGACTGTGGTCTCTTCGAGGATAAGTCCTGTTCGAAAAGGATTATGGAAATAATTCTGGACCCTCAAGTGATGGCTGAGATAGAGACAAGGACCAAAGAGCAGAATTGTTATATCTCAGGAGAGCAGCTGTGGGTACATTGAGGCTGGGCTGACCTAGACACAGCAACTAGGGAGGGGGCACTGGGGCACAATATTTTAGGAAGCAACAGGTGCTTAAATGTTAAAATTTGGCTCAGTACGTACTCAAAATTTACTAAATAACTGATCAGTCCCCGGTTAGCTATTCTTCCAACTCTGTATGTAAGCAAGTCTATTTCATACAAATAGATCATGTTTTATTTGGTTCAGAATGTACATGTAGTAAGTTTACTTTGAATCATTCAGGCGTCTTTACATTCACTTATAATGCTTAGACTATTTCTGTAGTTCATCTTCCCACCAATGACGAATTCAGAGATTCCTTGGAATTTCCCAAGCTGACAGTCTGTGCCAAAGTTTGGATGATAGAAATTCTATAACTGGTGGCTTTACATTTTTAAAGAGCACACTTTTATCTTCTACTAATGGGATTAAAGGCCCCACCACCCTTATGGTTCCTGGTTTCTAGGATTTAAAATCCTTTTAAAAATAAAAATCCACCATCTGGTTTGACCGAATGCCAGTCTGTCTGGTTGGTCTCCTTATCCCCCTATCCCGGTAGGTTCCAGTCTGTGCCCTTAGGCATTAACTGCCCCCTCCCATCCACCTGCTCCTTTTTCGAGCTTGTCAGCCTTATGGACTTCTTGGCCTCCCTGAAATATTTTCCACTGGCCTCCGCCCTCCCTGCTCCTCCTCATGCTGTCCTGCACCTGCTACTTAGAGGCCTTCCAGGGCTACCCTTTGCTTTTCCAGAGACAACAACTCAGTCAGATTAAGATTTACTCCACCCCATGTGAGCAATGCAGGGATAGATTCCTAGTCAATAAACAGAGTGGAATTTTTGGCCCTCTCCTTGGCCACCACCATAGTGAACTGAGCCCTCCTGTTCTCTCACAATAGGCTTTGGGGTTGACTTAAGTAGGAAGGCTGTGGGGCAGGGTGCAGGGTGCAGGAAGGCTCTGAGAGCTCTTCTTGCCCAACCTCCATTAATCCTCTCCCTGGTTATTTTAGAAATATTGCATCTTTTCCCTTCCAACGGGGAGCCATGAGTGAGAGAAGGAAGAAGGAAAAACTCTTCCAAAGAAAAGACGCACATTTCACTGCCCCTGTGATTTCCTCTTCAGAGCTGTTTGTGCTAACAGTTTCCTGATCTTCCTACTCTTTCTTTACTTGAGCTTCTCCAGCTCTGCCGCTCTTTCTCTGCATTTTCCGGACTCAGAGCTGAGATGCTGGCTGAGAGGACACCCACGCCTACCACAGCTCCGCTCCCAGAGGGACGAGCCCCAGGTGCAGTCAGATGTGTGGAGAAGGACTAAGCAACCTTCCCTGGTGAGCTAAGCTCTCTCTCACGAATTAAGTGAGGACCATTTTCTCAGAATGTGGGCCTAGAACAGTGATGGCGAACCTTTTGAGCTCGGCGTGTCAGCATTTTGAAAAACCCTAACTTAACTCTGGTGCCGTGTCACCTACAGAAATTTTTTGATATTTGCAACCGTAGTAAAACAAAGACTTATATTTTTGATATTTTATATATTTAAATGCCATTTAACAAAGAAACATCAACCAAAAAAATGAGTTCGCGTGTCAGAGGTGGCATCGGTTCACCATCACTGGCCTAGATGATGATACAGATAGCCCTCCCGGCCACCAGTGTGTCTGCAGATTCATAATCGGGACCAGATTGACTGTCACAGTAACTTGGAGGCCAGTAAGAACCAGCAACAATAATGCACGTGTGGCAGAGGAGAAATACTCCCCGTGGTCTGGGTGCTCAGTCTTGGAGTTTGCGGACATTATTAACTCTTCTCTCCCCAATTCGCCAGGATATCCTTTTGACTCCGCCTGTATAACATGTCCTGAATCTAAACCCTTCTCATCGCTTCCAGCTGGCTCAGCCTACCAGCATCTCTGCCCTAGAGCAAGGCAACAGCCACCTAACTAGTCTCCTGGCTTCTGAGCAGCAGCCACGTGATCCCAGTCAGTGTAAACTAGATCATTTCGGCTCCCATCTCACTCTGAGAAAAGGCCAGCGTCTTACCTGTCCCACCAGGCCCTAAACTACCTGCTCCTGATTGTCTCTGACCATGTCTCCTGCACTCACTCCTCCTCAGCCTCACGGGCCTCCTGGCTGCTCCGCCCACCGCCAGGCATCCTCCAGCCTCAGAACCTTGCACTCCCCACTGCCTCGTCCCACACCTCTGCCAACGGCACACTCCCTCAGGTCCTTCAGATCTCTCCTCAAATGTCACTTCATCAGGGAGGCCTTCCCTGACCACCCTATTGAAAACACAAACCAACTCGAACACCACCACCTTTAACACCTGCTAACATGTGTGATAATTTACTCTTTGGGTTCATCGTCCATTACAACATAACTCCATGAGAGCAGGATTTTTGTCTCTTCCGCTCACTACTCTTTAGAACTTAAAACAGGCATTCATGCCCTAGCCTGGTTTGCTCAGTGGATAGAGCATGTCGGCCTGGGGACTGAAGGGTCCCAGGCACGTACCTAGGTTGCAGGCTCGATCCCTGGCCCTGGTCAGGGCACGTGCAGGAGGCAACTAATCAATGTGTCTCTCTTGCGTACATATTTCTCTCTCTGTCTCTCCCCCTCCCTTCCACTCTCTCTAAAAATCAATGGAAAAATATTCTTGGGTGAGGATTAAAAAAAAAAAAAAAAAACACCCAGCAGGCCTGGTGATGGCTATTTCTTGGGAGCAAATGAGTGGTTCCATGGGGTTCCCTAAGCAGACATGACAATGGACTTTCTAGCTACTAGGTTCTGCAAAGGCACCATCTGCTTACACAAGTGTCTTAGCCTATCTGTGCCTTCATTTCTAAAGGTTTAGGAGCATAAAAAAGCTTTAGGATAGCTGCAACTCTTCCAAAAATATAAAATTAAAATACAAAAGAAATAAAGTTTTAAGATCTTTAAGTTGAGTTCATGAAGGTGTAAGCAATATGAAAATGCAAAAACAAACAAACAAAAAAACACGGAGCAATATATACATACAATTTTACAAAAGAGACCTTTAGAAGTGAAATAAAATTAAAGTGCCTGGGACTTAATGGACTGGGGATTATTTGCCCCTGAACTTTCCTTATCATTAAGGAGAATTAATGCTTTACAGTAAAGAAGCTGGACCAGCTTTGGAGTCAAGAACTCTTTAGGGTATTTGAGAGTCAGTTTTACTAGATTAAGGGCATTCCTTTGATGTTTCCTGGACCCTCTCACAGCTTCCCAGCAAAAACCAAAGTCAAGTTCAATTCATTGACTCCAGGGAAGTAAATAAAGGGCGTGTCGATGCGTGTGTTTAATTAATGTCAGTAGAATAGCCACAGACAAACCGCCAACAATGTCACCTCCAATTTCTGCAAAGCCTCCCTAGGATCTGAGATCAAAGCTCCAACCTCTTAAGAAGGCTTACCAACGAGAAACTGCCCTTTTTAAAATGGTAACTCATAAAACAAATTAAAACACAAATGGTCAGAATGACTTTTGACATGGTTTTCTCTGTATCACAAGGTGAAAGATAGATTTACAAGTATCTCCTAAAGTACAGCCTTCAGCAATTATTACTGCAGCCTAAAAATTACTAGAAAAAGAAAAAGCCAACATAATGTTTAACTGATTGCTAATATATAAACAGGAAACAGTTATTTTCCAGAGGGGATGGATGTATTGTTTAGAGCCCATCTGGGCGGATGAAATGTTTAATATGTGTTTGGAGGGAGGACCAGGGATATTTGTGGTTCAAAGAATCCCTAAGATACAACACTGGCCAGGGACAATCTTTCTGGGAGAGGACCTTTCCAACCTTGGCCCCCAAACAGAAACATCTTGGTAACACTACACCAGGATGGGCAAAGTCCTGAAGAACTTTCCAGGCTCCACTTGATTCTGGCAAGTCATCTAATGATAACAGCAGTTCATAATTGTCAAGAGCTTATTATATGCCAGGCACTGTGCTGAGCACTTTCTATAATTTTTTTCCATTTAAGTTTCACAGGAATCTTCTAGGGTGGTATTATTATCCTTCCGATTTAGTAGATGAGAAGAGGAGGCCCAGAGAGCTGAAGTAATTTGCCCTTGAAAATACAGCGAATAAGTGGGGCAGGGATTTGAACCGGGATAGCCAGACTTACCAGCAGCTGAGTCACTGCCCGACCAGAGAGCTGTGGTTATTGTGTTTGTTTATTCTATGTCTCCCCCCACCAGATTATAAATTCTTTGCGGTTAGAAACATTGAGCTTTTTATTCATTCACTCAGTTCTTTATTCTTTCACTCATTTCATCCTCAGCCAATGAATATTTCCTAAGACCCATGTCCAGGTACTATTCTGGGCACTGGAAATACAGCGGTGAACAAACCAAGGCCCCTATTTTCATGGCGCGTACATTGTAGTGGAGGGAGATAAATGATAAATGTCCATGTATGTAATTAGTTGGCATATGCTCAGTCAGACAGGAAAAGGTGCAGTGGAGAAAAAGAAAACTGGTAAGGATTGGACATGATTGGAGGGTCAGAGGTGGCTGCTTCATAGGAGGTATTCAGCGAAGATCCAATGTGAATGAGAAAATTAGGTAAAATGCTCCAGAAGGTGAAGGAGTGGGCTCCAGAGATCCTCGAGGAAGGGAGAGCCAGTGCAAGGGCCTGGCTGAGTGTCCTAGTGGCAAGAAGGCCAATGAGCAAGGAGAGACAGAGTAAGTGAAGGGGGCTAAGATGAGCGTGGAGGTGACAGGGACAGATCATGAGGGCCTAGTAGGTCACGGTAAGGACTTGGGTTTTACTCTTTTATCTTGCTTACTGCTATAACCCCTGAGCCTGGACTAGAAGACACTCAGTTAACATTTGCTAAATTAATGAATTGATATCCTCTCCTACCATGAATAAAAAAAAGGCTGGGGAGGGAAGAGGAGGGAAGAAGCTACTTACTGGGGAAGATGAGAGAACAGAGAGGAGGAAGGCCAGGAGAGAGACCTCACAGGAAGCTGCTGACTCAAGGACCTCTGGGCGTCTTTGCTTTCCTAACAAGCCCCAGCCTGTGAACATCTGAGACATTTTTCTTTACCTGACCTGCAAGAACACAGGTCAGGTATGAGAAAAATGTCCAGAAGCTGACCCTGACTCAGGAGAATGACACGGGTGAAATAGCCTGCAGATGTTTGGAAACCAAGCCTCGACTGAGACCCATCTGCGTCCCACAGATCAGTGAGGGGCTGGTGTTGCTGTTTTTTATTTATTTAAATATATTTTTATTGATTTCAGAGAGGAAGGAAGAGGGAGAGATAGAAACAACAATGAAGAGAGAGAATCATTGATAGGCTGCCTCCTGCCCACCCCTAACTGGGGATCGAGCCCGCAACCCAGGCATGTGCCCTTGACTGGAATCGAACCCGGGACCCTTCAGTCCACAGGCCGACGCTCTATCCACTGAGCCAAACCGGCCAGGGCGTGAGGGGCTGTTTTTAATCCCTCTGAGAAAGAGCCTCCATGGCAGGCACCTCTCCACCCACGTCTGACCTTAGAACTGGGTGTGGCCACCAAACCTACGTTGGAAAGGTCTGGCTACCGCTAAGGAGTTGGTTATTCAGGAAGGCAAAGGTCAAAGGCAGCAAGGCAAAAACTCCTTGTTCTCCTGCGAGAGGAGGGGCGAGTGACACTGAGCAGAGAACCCCACGGTGCCTTCTGCTCATAAGACCTCGTTCTCTAGGCGAAGGGGCCCAGGTGAGGAAGCTGGAGACCCAGAAAGAGCTGCCCTCCTCCCCTCGGGGCCTCTGTCGTGGAGGGCCCTCCACCTGCCTTGCCTTCGAGATAATTCTACAGATTATCTCCACAGAAGCCCCTGCAAGTTAAGGCAGCATTAACAGCAAAAAGCACCTGTTGTTTCAGTTTCACCTGACAGTTACAAAAATGCTATACAATGTTCCTTGCGAATACGACCTTCACCCAGCCACAACCCACAGCCGCCTAAAGAGGAGACCAAAACAAGATAAAGGCTTTATAATGACCATTCATCCGGAGAAAGAAAACAAAAAAAGGTGTCTCTTGCTGTAACTTATTTCTCATTCAAATTTAAGGTTATTTCTTAGGTATGATGGCCTCCACACCTTTGCTGTAAGGTTTCTTCTAGTTTCCATAAGCCTTTGTCATCCATTTCTCTTCTCTGGCTGGACTTCTGCCCCCAGAGCATGGTGGCTCATCAGTACCCCTCCCTGCACTGCAGTTCATACCAACACTAAACAGTCAACTGCCATCTCGCCTTGTTAGCACGCTGCAGCACTTCGTGGGGTCACAGGGAAGGACAGCAGGAGACACAGGTTAGGTAGGACTGGGGGCCAGGGGGCAGGCAACACGCTGACAATCACACAATGTTAGCAAGTCAGAATTCTTCTCAGGTTTAAGATGAATTAATGCATTATTATCAAATCAGTCAGGCCTGTGGCTCGGTTTTCCCCAACCACGAAAAGCTGCTAATGAACAGCTCTTCAAGAGCCCTGTGAAATAAGCTATGCAAAATCACATGCACTGCATCTCAGGTTAGATCATGGTACCCGTCACTGCAAGGACGAGTTACTTCCATGCTTAAGAAGACTCAACAAAGCATCACTTTATCTAAACTGGAGCTTACTGGCAACTTTAGCAGAGACCAAAGGCAAAAGAATTATTTCCCAGGACAAGGGGCCTGATGTCATTCTCATTGGTTAAGTTCACACACACAACCCCAAAAGGTTAAAAATGAAATGTCAGGTGAGAGAAAAGTGATTTAAAAAAAAAAAAAAGTAACTGTGATTCAGAGATACACTTTTTTAAACCATGAAATGACTTTAATGGAATTAATGACTTTCTTTTTCAGAACTATACTCAGGATATTTGCCCCATCACAGTATAAGCTGCGAGCAGTGCCCTTCTCATAATGGCATAATAGCCATCTCCATGCCCCTTGTCACGGAAGGCGGCTTTGCAGGGGGGTGAGAGGGGTCACAGCGGAGTCCCTTATGGATGAACTCATGGAAGTCTTGGAATCTCTAAACAGCACGCAACATTTAGTGATGAGCTTTTTTTCTATAGAGAGGGTCCATAGTTTTTAGCAAATTGGCACAGGGATTGGTGATCAATCCCTCCCACCAACTGCTAGCAAATGGTAAAAACAATACTGTTTTGGATTATCAAAACTAAGTTTAAAAGAGGCCGGTTACCACTCGGGATCTATGCACCTTGCCTCTCAGTGTGCCAGCAGTTTTGGGGGTGGGGGGGGGGGGGGTTAGTTCCCAAACAGCAGCACATTTTTTAAACCTGCTGAGAAATTTGGTATTCTTTTCTAAAAAAAGGGTAACTGTATGTCCTGCCTCCCTTTGCCAAATGAGACACACACACACACACACACACACACACACACACACACACAACCACTTCACAGAAACATATTTCTCTCATTTGAAGAAATGAAAGCTAGCCTGGCTCTGGTCCATGGGGAAGCCTGACACACCCAACAGTGTCTGCTTGAACAGAACCCTCACTGCCACCTTGTCAGGCTGGGGCCCTGCAGTCACACAGGCTCCCACGGAGGACCCACCATGCTGCGGGGTGACAGCAGGGTCCACTTGGCAAAAATAAAGACAGATTTACCAAAGACAAGCAGCCCGGCAGGGAAGAGAACTTATTTCCATCCTCCTTTGTGTGCTTCTAGTTGGAGGTAATTCTAAAACAACCAAATTAAGCTTTCCGGTTCCCCAACGCAGTGGTGTAGCTACAGGGAGCAAAGAGTAACAAAGCCTTAGTCACGCTGAGGCTGAGCCCCCTCGCTCTACTTCCAACCACGCTTCCACAAGCTGAGTGTGTGGGCCACGGCTGAACAGGGTGTGATGTCCTGAACAGAACAACGGCGAAGGTCAACCAACAACTGACCTTTTGCTTCCTTGAGCCCATGAGCACTACTACGTCCCTGAACAAGAATTCCTGGTCTCTCTTATCCTGTTTCCATCCTCACATTTTTTCCTCTGGCCCTCTTTACCTCCACCTTTCACATTCCAGGACCCTTGTGACAACACTGGGCCCACCCAGATAATCTAAAATAATCTGTTTATTTTAAAGGCAGCTGATTAGTAACCTTAGTTCCACCTGCAACTTCAATTCTGCTTTGCCATGGAATCCAACATAATCATAGGTTCCAGGGATTAAGACTAGATGTGTTTGGGGGCCATTATTGTGCCCACCACAGATGGTATGTAAATTACCATAAATGCTATATTTTCTAGAGTTTTATTATCTAAACTGCTTTTCTCCACCTGATAAAGCATGAACCAACAAGAGCATGGGACCTTTCATGAATTGCGTGCCCTATACAAGTTTTCAATGTTCTTTTTGATGTTAGAAGCATTTCAATACTCAGAGATTCTCATAGCCCTTATTATAATCTTTTCTTTCCCATCAGCAAATACTTTCATCTTCCTAATAGTCACAGGAAATGTGATCTGAATCCAATTTATCTTTCAGCAATCTGCCTTTATTTTTAACCACAACATATATACCATCAGAGGGTTTCTTGACTATGGAATCATGAACACTCAAACCTAGAGAAAATCTACTTAAACTCATCTGTTATAACAAAAATCTTAAGAAATGGCCTTCGTTTTCTAAGAAATTCTCCCTCTAGTCAGGATATGCAATATGTCTGTATTTTGAGCTAGAAAAGGAAACAAGGCAATGTTAGGATTTCCTGAAAGTTTTTCCACTCTATGAGTGGGATGAGCATCCTGGAGCCAACCGACAAATAAACCTCAGCTTTTTCATGCACCGTGGGACAAAAGATTCTATTTCCACATTTTGGGGGGAGAGGAAGGGGGTGGAAATAAAATAAACAAATTAAGAAAATGGTATAGCATTATTTTGAAAAACTTTCCCATATAAGTGATAGAAATTAGACATAAGTGACTCTTAGAAGAAACAAAAGTGTAGGGAAAGTAATATTATGAGTTTAATTATAACATTTAATATACTAGTAAGTGTTACTGTTGTAAGAGATCAGCACCTGGAGGTACTGTAGTCACCAGTGTAAGTTGCCGTGCGACCCTTGGAGCAGGTCAAATTCCAGTATCTGCTCCCTACAGTGCTCATAACCCCCCTCTCTTTGGACTTGGAAGAGCTGAGGGAAGATATTAGAAGCCTTGCCTCCTGCTAAAAGAGAAGGAAGGAAGGGGGTCTCATGAGCACTGCATGCCAGCATGAATTGGAATATTTGGCAAGTGCCCAGTCTAATTCTAGAATTAAGTAAAAAAAAAACTTAATTAGTTTTAAGTGAGGTTTTACAAAAAGTAATTTGGAACATATTGTACGCATCTCAAAAATGCTTACCCAGCTTCTCATGCTAAGAAAGCATTGGAGAGCCGGATGGATGTGTGTTATGAGCTACTGAAAGGAGGTTTACTACGACCACCTCATGGCTCCCAGTGGAAGAAAAGTGCACATTCAGTCAAGAAAATGAGAAGATCAGCTACAGCTTAAACCTCAACAACAAGAAAACAAGCAATTGAAAATGGGCAAAAGAGGACTTCCATTGTCCAGTTTAGCATGGAAGGAGCTTACAAGTAGCCACTCTGTCCTAGAAACAAGGAAAAAGCTGAGCAAACTGAAAAATCAACAGCTCTTCTTAGGTCCCTCAGAGACGTGAGGTCAGAGGGCAAACCACTGTCCCCAAAGCTGGGGACACAGACAGAGAATCCCCACGGGAACCAGTGCCAATGTACGAAAACCTGAACTGTCATTGGTGAGTTGCTAGAGCTCAGCGTGGACACATCTGAAAGATAAAAACTACAGATGAAGCCACTAGGTTGTCTATAGAAGATTGACCAGGTTCTCACAGTGAATATCAGAGAAAAAGTCTCCTCCTGCTTCCCGCAAAGGGATGGGCAAGGGAGCCATTTTGAAATACCAGAGCTCTCCGTGCTCCTTAAGTTCTTCTTAACTAGACCTGCTCTCGGGGGAAACTAGTTACCCAGAGCCTAACTGGCTGGGTTTTATCAGAGCCTCACCTCCCTAAAGGAAATCCCCATCTCCAGGTCCCCCTAGCCTTCCTTTCCCTGAGGAAGCACCGGTAAAGGTCCCAGTCCAGGGGCCCAGGCTCATCTTAAGACTCACACCTGATCATAGGACTGCAGCGCAACAGCGAGTCAACTGGTCTTCCACATGATGGGCGAGGAAGCTACACACAGACTTTGCACCCTTCACAAAAGTTAACCCAGAATGGCTCACGGGCCTAATGTAAAATCTAAAACTATAAAACTCCTAGAAGATAACATAGGAAAAAACCTAGGTGACCTCGGGCATGACAAGGACCTTTTAGACACAACATCGAAGGCACACATCATGGGAGAAAAAAATTGATAAGCTGTACTTTGTTAAAATTAAAAGCTGCTCTGCAAAAGACCATATCAAGATAGTAAGAAGACAAGCCCATGGAGCAAATGTTTGGGAAAGATCCATCTGCTAAAAGGCTGTTACCCAAAACACATAAAAATAAACCCTCTTAAAACAACAATAAGAAAACAAACACCACGACTTAAAAATGGGCAGAAGACTTCAACAGACACTTCATCAAAGAAGATACACAGCCCTAACCGGTTTGGCTCAGTAGATAGAGCGTTACACTGCGGACTGAAGGGTCCCGGGTTCGATTCTGGTCAAGGGCAGGTACCTTGGTTACGGGCACATCCCCAGTAGGGGATGTGCAGGAAGCAGCTGATTGATGTTTCTTTCTCATCGATGTTTCTAACTCTCTATCCCTCTCCCTTCCTGTGAAAAATCAATAAAATATATTTTTTTAAAAAAAGAAGATACACAGATGACAAGGAAGCCCATGAAGAGATGTACAATGTCATGTGCCTACTGGAAACTGCAAATTAAAAATACAATGAGATACCACTATACACCTATTAGAACAGCCAAAATCCAAAACAAAGACAATATCAAAGACTGGCAAGGATATGGAGCAATAAATACAAAGTGATATGGTCCTTTTGCAGTTTCCTACAAAACTAAACATACTCGTCTCATTTAACCCAGCAATCTTGCTCAGTGGCATTTACCCAACAGAGCTGAAAATTTATGTCTACACAAAAACCTATACCTGATGTTTACAGCACCTTTATCCATAATTGCCAAAACCTGAAAGCAGCCAAGATATCCCCAGTAGGTACAAACAAACTGTGCTACACTCAGACAATGGAACCTTACTCAGCAGTAACAAGAAATGAGCTATCAAACCATGAAAAGACATGGAGAAGCTTTAATTGCATGTTACTAAGTAAAAGAAGCTAATCTTAGCCCGGCCTGTGTGGCTCAGTGGTTGAGTGTCAACCTATGAACTACGAGGTCACAGTTCAATTCCCAGTCAGGGCACATGCCTAGGTTGCGGGCTCAATTCCCAGTGTGGGGCATGCAGAAGGCAGCTGATCAACGAGTCTCTCTCATCACTGATGTTTCTCTCTCTCTCCCACTCCCTTCCTCTCTGAAATCAATAAAAATATATTTTTTTAAAAAGAAGCCAATCTTAAAAGACTGCATGCTGTAAGATTCCAACTACATAAGGTTCTGGAAAAGGCAAAACTATGGAGACAGTAAAAAGATCAGTGATCGCCAAGGACTGGGGTGGGGGAAGAGAGAGATTACAGGGAGAGCACGAAAGATTTTTAGGGCAATGGAAACACCCTGTATAATACTATAATAATAATGCATACATATCATTACATATTTGTCCAAACCCATAGCATGTACATCAAGAGTGAACCCTAGGGTAAACTATGGACTTTGGGTGATAATGATTGTTACAAATGTACTGCTCTGGTGGGGGTGCTGATAGTGGGGGCAGGAGGTATATGAGAATTCTCTGTACTTTCCATTCAATTTTGCTGTGAGCCTAAAAATTCTCTAAAAAATAAACAAATTTTTAAAGTATTCATTGAGCCGTCACTGCCTTGACAATAATGGTACAAGTCTCTAGTTGTATCTGTCTCTTACACAAAAAGTGGCCAGAGGCTGGGTCACGTTCACTGCTGTACCTTCCAATGCAAGTGCTTATACAGGCTTGAATAATAACCATTATTTATTTTTTTAGACAAATCATTTGTAAGCACCTACTGCCAAATAGCATTCCTCTCCAAGGGCGCAGCAATGACCAAGACAGACATGATTCTGAGTAGGAGGCAGGTCAGGAAACAGCAGGATAAATAAGAAAGGTAATTTCAAAGAGTGGTCAGTGTTGTGAAGAAAGAAATTCTAATGGTAATCTCTTATGCACTTAATATTTGCCAACCACTACACTGAAAACTTTATATTATCAAGCTTAAAACTCAGAATAACTCTATAGATAAGGCTTATTTTTCATTCTCATTTTATAGATAAGGAAACGGAAGCTGGTAAAATAAAGTAGCTTGCCCAATGTTGCAGAGCATGTGAGGGGCACAAAACTAGAGTCAAATTCATTTTCTGAGTCCCAAGCCCATGTTCGCAGCCATTACACTCCTGTGTTGCCCATAAATCTCATGACTTGAAGAAAGACAGGAAAACTGCTTTCCCCAGGAGTATCCTAAAGCTCTGAAAGGAAAAGGAAGCATGTTTGGCACGTATGACAGACTATGGGAAAAATAAAATGTTTTCCTTTTATATTTGATCAACTCTTCTCTAAGCCACAGAGGAACTGGCTTCACCGGCAAGGGCAGCCCCCCCCTCTCCTGCTGGCCGTTGGTGCATCATCTTTCCATATGAAGGTGTTCCCTCACCAGGTGTCATGAAGTATAGATTTAAGATTACCATCCCCTTAGGGGTAGGATATTTGTGTAAATCCTCCCAAGCTTTCTCATTTGCTATCCCTAGCCTCCAAGAAGGGTCCTCTTTTGAAAGGAGCAGATTCAGGTCAGGGGATTTGGCCTGAGCACATCAAATAAACAGAAACACTCCAGATACACAGACCCAGCAGTGACAAATCTCGAGAGGTGACATGCTGTGCTTGAAAAGAGGCCCGCCCCCCCCCCCCCCCCACACACACACACAGACAATAGTGTGGTGAAGGCCTGGGGTGAGGGGCGGGGCAGGCTAGAAGAGGCAATGGGGAAAGGAAAGGGGGGGACATATGTAATACTTTCAACAATAAAGATTTTAAATAAATAAATAAAATAAAATCATAAAGAGCTTCCAGGTCAGAAAGATGGAGGTCTTAATTCCAGCTCTGCCACTTACTGATTGAATGTTTCTATGCCTCAGCATTTGCATCTGGAAACATGGGAGTAATGTAATCACAGATGAATTAAATGAGATAACGTCTATGAAAACTCAGGGCAAGCAAACATGGGAAGAAGAAATAAGTTCAAAAACCCACTGAATTCGTCTCCTCTCTGTGACCTAAGTAAGCAAATTCAAGCCACACTGGCCTTAAAGCGTCATGTTAAGGGTGGCTGCAACCTCAGTCCCCTCCGGAAGGCCTCCGCCGGAGAAGGCACTTGAAATGAAGGGCTAACTCAGGTTCCTGCTGCGGCCTGAGTGCCACCAGTAACTTAGCAGAAGTTTCTGGGGACCTCGTCCACCCCTATTCTGCCTGCTCTTAGCATCTTGCTTACTTCTGCTATGAGAGATGCAGAAAAAGAGAATGATTAATAAATATCCCAAAAGTAGCTAATGTGACAGCTGTCTGAAGAAAAACCTAGATGTTTGTACAAACTCCTCTTGGCTCTCAGTGAGGATCCCTAGCTGAGTTAGGTTTCTCCCTGCACTTGACATGGGGTATTTTCAGAGGAAACTTTCTCCCTTACGTTTTTTTAATGGTGTGGTGGGAAGAATATATTTTTAAGTGGAATGTATGTTTAAAGTTAGAGAAGATAAAATCTCAAAGCCCCAATACAAACAACTAAACCACAATTCAAAAACTTTCAGACTGAAAGGAAGCCAGTGAGCCCTAGAATTAACTCTGAGCCATGGTGAGAAGCACAGAAAGCAGGATTCCTCGTGAATTGCTGATCACCCCAAGCACAGGGTAACGCAGACACATGGAATTAGCCATGGGGGACTTTAAACCACTGTCTACTGGTCAAACACAAAAGCTCATATTAACAGAATAAAAAAAAAATGATAAAAAGGTTTTTTATTTAAATCACAGAAAGCACAGAAGAAAAGCCATGTGATTGGAAGTCTTAAGGAAAATCAAAGCTTGACTTCAAATAAGCTTTTCTCTGGAGGTAAATAAATACTGCAGCATCTGCCTTCAATCCATTTTTGACTGGTTAGGATTAGCACATTCTACAATAGCTTTTCAGTGTCGATTTCACAAAAGATAAGCAATATATTATTATGAAACCAAGAGAAATTATTTTTAAAATTACACCAGAGACTCACAAACAAGTCTACTATAATTTCCTAACAAGAAAATAGTATATCGCCTGGCTGGAGTGGCTCAGTTGGTTGAATGTCCCATGGACCGAAAGGTCACCGGTTCCATTTCTGGTCAGGGCACATGCCCTGTAAGGGGTGAGGCAGCAGATCAATGTTTCTTTCTCTCCCCCACCTCTCCTTTTCTCTCTCTCTAAAATAAATAAAAACATTCAGAAAAGGTAAGCTCATGCAACTTAATTGCTTACCTCCCAATTATAGACATTAAAGTCCCCCAAAATAAATTTAAGAACCCAGTGTTGTACAGAATCTGAATTTTGATTAAAATGAAACAAAGATTAATATCTGGCCACAAGATCTACATGTGAGTAGGAAATGGAGTGAGGAAGAAATAGTCATGTTAAAGTTTGTACATATCTGGACAACTTCAAATTTCTGCAGAGGAAGCAAAATAAATGGGGTTTATTTCTCTGAACTTCTTCAGAGCATGCTGGTTTCATTTTTATACCATCTTTTTTTTATAAAGCTTTTTTAAAAAATATATTTTTATTGATTTCAGAGAGGAAGGAAGAGAGTGAGAGAGATAGAAACATCCATGATGAGAGAGAATCATGGATTGGCTGCCTCCTGCAAGTTTTCACTGGGGATCGAGCCCACAACCCGGGCATGTGCCCTTGACCGGAATCAAACCTGGGACCTTTCAGTTCCCAGGCTGACGCTCTATCCACTGAGCCAAACCGGCTAGGGCAATTTTTATACCATCTTAAGTGGTTGTCTACTTGTTTCATAAATGTAAACTTTATCTTCTGCAGTAAATATTAAGTTCTCAGGGTGGATCCAGGTTTTGCAGGGTCAGGATACGTAATCTGAGGGGTCCTCTCAAAGAAAAAAGAATACAAAATTATGAATATAAGTTATGTAGAGGGGGTTGCAACTGAGGGTCTTTGGAGGGTAAGTACATGCAGCTTCTCAGCAAATTCACCACCAAAGTGAGAACCAACCAAGCCTTATATATCCGTTTCGCCCATAGTGTCCTGCAGCCCTGGGCATCTCACAGGCATTCTGTACGTGATGATTCCACTCACCTCAGACGCAAGGAAAAACATACTATGAGATTAAATTCAAGGCCAGGCCCTGGCCCATCCAAATGGTTCAAGATAAACCTTAACTCTTCATTCAGTTATACCTTAAATGACTGTTTGAATTACATGGAATTTGAATTCATATTGATTCCGTTATTTAATCATTGTCATCTAGTTAATATTTTAAAAATCCAAAAATGTCTACAATAGGAGAACAAAGAGAAGATTTTTTAAAATCATCAAATAAAAGCTGGATGTCCACGAGTCATAGACTAAACACTCTAGTTCCTGTGTGTCTGTCCACTGTTTGTGGTGAGCAGCTGGAATTCACACGCGCGCCCTTACTGACTGTGGCCATCTGTAGCCTCGAATCAATGGAGATACCCCAGAAGTAGAAGAGGTCACCCATTCCAAGAAACTCTTGCAGGAGTTTTGAGGGGTTGACCTATTTCCTCCTACTGCCTGCCAACAGTTAGCATACTGCAGCCTTTTTTTAAAAATAGAATAGCAAAGAGAAAACTCGCATAATTCTTCAGGTTCTATTTATAGGTGAGAGGTATTATACAAGCAAACAAATTATGAAAAAAATGACTCACTAATCCCACAGGTTTACACTGCAGGCTTAGTATTTGAAGTTACTGCTATGCAAAAATCTACAAGACTTTCTAAATCCAGAGTTACCATAACCAGATCAATGCATGATAAGGAGAGAGATCTTGTGAATGCTCCTGAATACACAGGACATACAATCCTAATGATTTCACTCTGTATGCATCTATGAGGAAAATATCTTGAGAAAATCCCACTGTTATCAATAATCTTATTTCCATTGGAATAGAACTTGATTATTAAAAGGCCTTTCCTAAGACTGATAGATACAATTGCAGAAAAATATTTAAATGTCTTCATAAAAAGAATATGAATAAATAACTTTGGAACCCAAGGGACAAATTAGGAAAAATATTTCCAACATATGATAAACAAAGCACCAATTTTGTTACTATACAAATAGTTGTAATTAGCCGATCAATAATTAGATGACAAGAGTCCAAAATAAAAATAAGTAAAGAATATGCAAAGACAGTTCACAGAAAACACAAAGGCCCCATTAAGCATTTTAAAGAATGCTAAACCTCACTCATAAGTGTAAGAAACATACATTTAAAAACAATGAGTTATTTGTCAGTGGACAGATCATGATAGAGACAGTTTCGATGGCAGAGTTGGCAAGGGTGTGGGGAAAGTGAGGGAAGGGGCACCCTCTGCTGTGGGCAGGAGTGTGGCTCGTGCAGCCGTCCGGAGGGCAATCTAGCAATACCTTTCACATTTTCAAGTGCTAAAACATTCTGACCTATCAATCACTCTTCCATGAACTTATCCTATGGAATTCTCAAACAGATACTCAGAAGATATATATTCAAAGACACTCTTTACAGTATTGTTTAAAATTTTTTTAAAAAAATTTAAAAACTGGAGAGAGCTAAACTGTCTATCCACAGAAAAGTCAATTCAATAAAAAGAATATGGTAAATCTACCTACATGTGCTGATTTTGAAATAACAGTTTATTTGAGCTTTCAAAATGTCAGCCCTGTTTCAATAAGCCCTTTACTTATGTTAATTCCCTTAATGAACAAAGAAATCTCCAAGATACAATAGTGAAAAAAAATATTTCAAAACAGACTGAGTATTGTGATTCTATTTACATCATATTTAAGTGTATTATCTATATGTAATATCACATGCATGACACATAGCTATATAAATGTACAAATCTATAAATGTACGTATACTGCTCCAAAATTTGGGAAAAATACAAAAGTGATGGAAGTTATTTGGGAAAAGGTAGCCACGAGGAAATATTTGTGTGTGTTTTTTTATACCTTCCTACAGTATAAGAACGTTTAACATGAGGACATACTATTGTCAACTTTTTAAACCTAGTTAAAAATCAGTATTCAACAAGTCCAACAAAAACATCCTATCTCATTTCCTTTCTGATACAGGAAACCCTAGAATATAAGGGTCTGGATGAGAACTCTCATGATTCTAAAACAATTGTCTGGCTTATTTTTTAAAAGACAAAGTTTAATTAGAAATAAAGGGGGAAATACAATCATCGGTGTGTGTTACAATGTACACTGCTCTACTATATGTGACGTGTGACTTCACATAAATCAGGGATGACATTTATGTGCATGTCCATAAAGCAGCCAATGCACAGTGGTTGTTGGAAGTTATTATCATCATCATTTTTACAGCCACCATTCATGAGCTGCTTCCTATAGATTTAACACTGAGCTCCATACTTCACACATATTAGCATATTTAAATCTCACAACCCAATAAAACTTCCAGTGACTTACTGGAATTATATGAAATTATAAAAACATGGACAAAATTTTAGGGTGCCAAATAGTAAGTGAACTCTATAAACAATCAAGGCTAGATTCACAGCATGTACTCCTAACTCATAGATTTTTTATGAGATATACTCATCAGAAATAGATCGTAAAGTGGCTCCTGAATAATCTCCATGCCATTTGCTCCACCCCTTCCAGTTAATCCTTTCTCATACATGTCACTCGGCACCAACTGCAGGTGATTCAGAACCCATCCCTCGCTCTGCACAGTCCTACATTTCCCTCCCCTCTCACCCTCCTTCCGATTCTTACCTGTCCAGCAGTAGTTCCAACACTTCTTTGGTGGAGGCAAAGCCTCTGTACGTTGACAGGAAGATGCTGATATAGGTGAAGTCATTGTCCCCGAAAGCCGTCAGCAGGTTCTCCACCAGCTTCTCCAAGGTGCCGGCTTTTATCGTTCTGATCTTACAGGTCTCATACTGGCTGACGGTATGTCCTGGAGGGAGCTGGTCCCCTTCCACCTGCACAATAAATGCAGGGTTGTGAGTTGGAGAAATAACACTGCAAAGGAAAACTGAAAACACTGAAATAGCTGAATCAGAGCCAGTCATGCTTTCCCCTTGCTCTGCTTTAATTTCCCTACAAGCCATGAAAGGCCATCCCTCACCTGTGGGTGCAGTGGAGTAGGGGGTTGGTGTTGGTGTTGGTGCTGTGTGTTTCCTTCCTCTCTAGAAGTAGAGGTACTATTTCATCATGGTTACATTTGCTTCTATTTACTATCCTATCAAGAACTAGGTGACTGACATATTTTATCAAAGATGTTCTCAATAACCCCAGGAGCAAGTTTAGTAAATGGTATCAATCATCTCCTTTGTATTGTTCCATGGTAAGTTTTCCAACTCATCCTTTGAAAAGAAAAATTAATATATTTCTATTGATTTCAGAGAGGAAAGGAGAAGGAGAGAGAGACAGAAACATCAATGATGAGAGAGAATCATTGATTGGCTGCCTCCTGCATGCCCCACAATGAGAATAGAGCCAGCACCCTGGGCATGTGCCCTGACCAGGAATCAAATCATGACCTCCTAGTTCATAGGTTGACGCTCAACCACTGAGTCACGCCGGATGGGCTATAAAATTTTTTTTTATTGCAGTTTGCATTCAATGCTATTTTGTATTCGTTTCATGTGTACAAAGTGTTCCCTCCAACAATGCAAGTGACCACCTTACATAGTTATTACAATACTAGAGGCCCGGTGCACGAATTCACGCATGGGTGGGGTCCCTCTGGTTGGCCTGCACGGATCAAGCTAAAACCCACAGTCCAACGCCGCCTGCAGCTCCCACCTGCCACTCCTGCTCATCCTGGCCCCACTGTGCCTGCCACAGGCTTGTGCCCAATCAGTCCCAATCGGGAGAGGCTCCTGCTGCCGCAGCAGCGCTCACCAGCCATGAGCCCTGCATCTGGTGCCTTCCCAAGGGGAGTGGCCTGCAGCATCAGGCTGAAACCGGCTCTCCAACATCCCCTGAGGGGTCCCGGATTGCGACAGGCCAGGCTGAGGGACCCCACCAGTACATGATTGGGCCAGGGAGGGACCACTGGAGGGCTCCAGGGCATGTCCAGCCCATCTCCTCATTCCGGACCCCAGCAGCAAGCGAACCTATTGGTCGGAGCATCTGCCCCCTGGTGGTCAGTGCACATCATAGCAAGCGGTTGAGCAGCCTTATATCATTAACATATTACACTTTGATTGGTTGTTCTGCCATTTGAGCTATTTGCATATTACCCTTTATTATGTAGGATTATTAACTATATTCCCCGTGCTTTACCTTAAATCCCCATCCTATTTTGTAACTACCAATCAATACTTCTTAATCCTATTATCTTATTTCACCCACCTCCAAATCCCTTCCCTTTGGCCTCCTCAGTCAGTTTGTTCTCTGTCTTTATAAGGCTGTTCAATCTCCTTAAAGACAGTACCCACAGTGGTGAGCTAGAGCCAACTCATACTGGCTTTGGACAGCTGATTGCTAAATTGTAAGCCAGTTGACATCATACTGATAACTTGAGAAATCAGCCATGGTAGGTATGCATTCTCCATGGAAACCTATGGAGGTCTGACCACGATCTGATGTTCTTCAGTCCATGGAAGGCAATATACTTTCTGATTTAATATCATCAGCAATCAACATAGTTGACTAAGAAGTGGCCAGACCAAGCAGCCCTAGGCTGATCTCTGGGGAGTAATGAAAAGGGTGGGGAGCATGACCCCTTCCTTCTGGAGACTTGCATTGCAAAAGAGAATAAATCTGTTCATGAGAAGTAACTGTCACATGAAAGTGAAACTGTGAATAGTATTGGTAGGTATAACTGCACCTTGGAGACATAAACCATAATACTAAGAAGTGATTAGTGATAAAATCTGTACAGCTTCAAACCTGAGTATGAAGGAAGAGAATTAGGTTAAAGAACAATACAGATATGCCTTACATTCTGCAGTAAATCTGTGCTTATCAAAGTTTACAGAGATGCAGTATTCAAAGCTGAACTTGTCCTTCACAGGTGCTGGGGAAGATGACCTACCCAGAGAATCTGTTTCTAAAGCAGGTAATCATTCCAAGTGATGCAAAGACTCACGAGTCAATTTCTCTGAATTGTAAGTTTGAATGGTTTTATATCAAATTCTCCTCAATTGAAATAATCAGACATGTGAAAATTAAAGACGGAAAACTGAATCTCTAAATAGTGACACGTGCTTACTATGCAGCATGCTTGCTTTTTCTTCATCTGGCCTGTCAGAAGCTAAAGCACTGGAAGGAAGCCAGCAGGCGACGTTGCTTTCTGTAAAACCAAAGCGGCGGCCATCTCCGCCCGAGGCGTTAGAATAGCTAAGTGTCACCACGTCTAACTGCCAACAGGGATTAATAGGAGCACTCCAGCTTATGGGCTGGTGACTATTTCTGTATTTAATTTTGGAAGATACTAAAAACGGGGGTCTGATTCAAGCAAAATACCAACTGTTTCCTTAGGCCTGTGACTCCGATCATGGCCTAGTAACTGTTCTTGATCACTCTGTGTATACTTTCAGAGCAGGCCTAATATTTCCTATCTGTCTCCCAGGAGCATCGATTAACTTTATCCAGAAGCAATAAATGAAAAAGATATAGGTTTCAAAGCCTAATTACATTTTTAACTACTTGGTACAGTGGTGCCCTATGTGTATACTATAAAATACTCATTCCAAGTCAAATGGGGCTAAGGTCAAGTCTGGGAGCTGTAGAGTTAAAGTCAAGTACATGGCTTTATTTTAGAATCTCTTAATGTCTTTCATATGCTAATATGTTATAAAACTCCAAGAGAAGGATAAGGTATATGACACACATTTACAAGTGAACTTCCCGTTATTCTCACAGCATCTTGTAGAATGTTAGAATGAACAAAGTTAGGGAAAATGTTAGCTTAGTAAGTCACTGGGATGCATTTAAAACTTAATTCACGCTGAAACCGGTTTGGCTCAGTGGATAGAGCGTCGGCCTGCGGACTGAAAGGTCCCAGGTTCGATTCCGGTCAAGGGCATGTACCTGGGTTGCGGGCACATCCCCAGTAGGAGATGTGCAGGAGGCAGCTGATCGGTGTATCTCTCACATCGATGTTTCTAACTCTCTATCTCTCTCCCTTCCTCTCTGTAAAAAAATCAATAAAATATATTTAAATAAATAAATAAATAAATAAAACTTAATTCACATTTGTCACTTCTCATTTAAAAATGAGAAAAATGAAGACCAAATATAACGTTAATTTTTATCTTCTATAAAAACATCTATAATTCTTTGACCCCTCTTAATACCAAAATTTAGGGATACTTTGCATGTTTTACTTAGTCATTTTGAAAGACCTGGTCAAAATACTTACCAGCCTGATAATACTAAAAAGTGACAGTCAAAGACTACACTTCAGTGTCAGATGTTAACAACAAGAAAAGGAAGAGCTTCTCAGTCTGCGGGAATATTCACGCTTTAATTCTACATCACACTTCCTTACCTTGTGACAATGTCAGGCTTCCCTTACCAAACAGCTCTGTAATTTGATGATTCTTATTTTACTCACAACGCAAATTCCAATTTAAAACTAAATCCTTCCTTATTGAAAGTAATAACTATTTAACAGAACAAAGTTTTCACTGAGCATTGATGTGGCCAAAAACTCAAACACAGAGAAAAATGCTTGTCAGAGGACCTGATGAAGTGGGTCCCTTTTCCTGCCAGAAAGCGGGCTTGGCAGGAAGCCACGTTCTCCCTTGGGAATGAAATCATGGCGCTCATTAACCCAGTCGCTTCCTTTCAGTCTGCCTTTTCCTCTGAAAAAATATGTCAATGTGCATGCTGGATCCCCATAAGTCCCTTTAAAGGTTTTTGCTCCTCAGTGTTTGCATCTGTAAATTAGGAAGAACCTGTATGGGCTAACAGGATGGCTAATCAAATACTTCGAAAATTTTGATTTTAAAAACCCTTCTCTAGCCCGGCCGGTGTGCTCAGTGGTTGAGTGTCAACCTATGAATCAGATTCCTGGTCAGATTCCAGGGCACATGCCCAGGTTGCAGACTCCATCCCCTGGAGGGAACGTGCAGGAGGCAGCCAATCAATGATTCTCTCTCATCATTGATGTTTTTCTCTCTCTCTCTCCCTTCCTCTCTGAAATCAATAAAAAGACATATATTTTTTAAATCCTTCTCTAAGGGCGATGAGTGAGCATCAACGACAATGTATGAAGCGAAGTACAGGAATTGCTCTAGTGCTAAACTTGCTCTCCCCCAAATTAACAATGCATGTTAGGGCATCAGGGCACTTGCCCAGTGTCACCTTTTGCACATCTGCTCAGCACCCTAATATTTACTTGCTACAGCAAGGGGAAGATGAGGTGTTTGAAGATGGGTCCTAATTTACCAACGTTCAAATAAAGTACATTTTCAAAATGGAGGACAAAAACTTAAAAACGATCTATCTGCTCATTACTGAAATTATTTTAAAATAAAATCATACAAAAGTGAAACACAAAAGAAAATATATGCTCTGCCTTATGGTCAGACTGGAGAAACTAAAATTTTGGTTTCATTTTTGCAGCAAAATATTCATAACCTTTTAAGAGACTTTAGAGCTACATAATCCTTTTAAGAGACTTTAGGATCTTTTTGTTTGTAATATCTCAATACCTTTGAATTCTAGTTTAAAAGAGAAGTGAAGGGGGGGAGGGGCTTGGCAGACAAGTGTTTAATAACCCAGACTTCGAGGCAAGATGTGGAGGGCTGAGCCTGCCCTCGGGTTAGCACGCTAACAGGAAACAGCTCAATCTGGATTTAATCAGAGACCATCGCTTTACTGACAAGATCATGATACTGAGGCCACAAAAATGTTTCATGACTGTATTTTTGGCCAGTCTTTCCACCATTAGAATTCAGTTCTCCCTAAGAGAATATGTCTGACTCCTAAGGGATAAATATCTAAAACTCTGCCACGGAATTTTCATAATTATCAATTTTGGCATGAGGGAGACAGGAGAAAGAGGATGTGGGAGATGAAATGTGCCATATTTCAACTCCGTTTCCAGTCATGGAGAAACATACTCTTTCATTGTCTAAAACATAAACTGTTAACAAGTTGGGTGTTTCCAATTTGAAAAAAAACAAGTGTCCTTCAATCAAAATAATACATCAGTTATCTGATCCTCTATCAGCAGCTGCTAAACAAACAGCCCGTTAGCCTGGAGGCAGTGTGAAGTCCCTCTCCGGGTCATGCTCCGTCTGCAACACATCAGCTCCCAGGCATCCTGCCTGAGCAGAGGCGTGAGTACTGTTCCAGTCACGACCGACTCCCTAAGAAAACCCAACACCCACCTCCAAGGTGTCATAGACTTTAGGAAGGTACGCGCTGCATCTCTCCATTCACCTCAGAGCAACACAGGTACATTTATACTCCCTTTTCGGATACCTGCAACCACCACTAAGAACACCAAGGAACCACAGATAGTACAGGAAATGCCATGAGGTGACTCTAAAACTCTGGTCATCTATCCATAGCACCCAAATATGTACAGAATAAATGATCTTGCCAGGCAAAGCAACAGTACATGTACATAATGGCACACAGCATGTCATGGCTAAGCCAGTGCATCTGAATACAGTGAGATATTTACACATGGACCATTCAGAGATGTCAGACACAGGGCTCCTAAATTTTAGTTTCAGGTAAATAACAAACAATTAAATAATTTGGGGGTATAAGTATGTCCCAAGCAGTATTTAGGACCTACTCAACAAATTTTTTTGTTGTTTATCTGAATTTCATATTTCATTTAGCTTGGCATTCTGTATTTTTATTTGGTCCGGCAACCCTATGCTAAGTGCATACAAAGGGTTCACAATGGATCTCTCATTCATGTATTCATCTACTTATTCAACCACACATTAGCTTGGCAGTGCTATGCGCCAGGCACTGTGCAAGGCAGTACAGATATAAAGGAAACAGAATGTAGTTCTGACACCCAAGTTGTTCCGTATGATGGAAGAAAAGGACACAAAGATACCATTAAAATGCAATGTGAGTAACATGGCAGAGAGATAGGCAGATACCATGGAAGAACCAGGAGGGACCCAGGATAGAGGATGCATCAGAAAAGGCTTCCTGAGTAGGTGATGATTGCATCGGATTTTAAGTCAGAGTGGGAGTTAACATGTGGGAGTTAATATGTTGGGAGGGCACAGCAGGCAGAGAGACCAGCACGAAGGCATTAAGAGGAAAAGAGGTGTGAAGGGGGGAATCCTGACTGCAGGAGCAGTGTGACAGAGGGAATGTCAGCTTGGTTACAGCGTCAGCAAGGTACCACCTGATGAAGGCATCGGAGCAAATCCCAGGGAGCTAGACTCCCATTTTCTGTAGGTGTAAACATGGTCAGAGAAACCACAGTGTGGACAGATTGGACGGGAGGCTTTAAAATTGAGAGTCAGCAGGAAAGTTGTTGATACTCCAGATGAGCAACTCCAGATAGGCCTTAACTTGTGCAATGGGATAGAGCAAGGGGGGGGGGGGGCATATTTAGGGAATATTCAGGAATTGGCAAGACTCAGTGATTAAGAGGGTGAAGAAGAAGGGAAATAAAAAATTCAAAATCTTGACCTAATTTCCAAGTTGTGGATGATTGGAGAGATAATGGTATCACCTAGAAAGGGGGGGGGGCAGATTTTTGTGGGGCAGAGGTACTAAATTCCACTCTAGAAGTGTTGGAGCACCTTTGGGATTTTCCATGCGACAGTCCAATAGGCAGTTATAATCTAAAAGGTGGGGAGAGGGGTCTAAGATGGAAATAGGCAGAAGTTACATCAATGAAAATGGCTTTGCTCTCCCGGGCAGCATGTGTAGAACAGGGTGGCACCTGGAAGACCAAAATCAAGGGGGTTCCAAGAGTAAAGATGTCAAGCACCAGAAGCAGCACCTGTGCATGTGGCAAATTCACACATCACCTGATCTGTGGCGGCATCTCTGGGCAGAGAACCCAGAAGAAATCTTCACACCAGATTCATATACATGCCAACATATGGACTTTCCAACTCATTGTGCAAACATATCAAGGTCTCGCCAGCGGTGTGCTGGAGCCAGCTGGTCCTGCTTGCAAGACCCAACTGCACACACTCTGTCTCACTTCCATGTTCAGTGACATCATGTTGGTATCTTGAATTTCAGCCATGGTAGAATTACACCACAGAAATCGGCAAATGGGCTATAAATCAGGACTTCTGCTCTGGACAGCTGATTTCTCAGCACACACTGCCCAGGGGACCCTCTCAGATTATGTCAATGGTAAATGCAAGAAAGAACTTCATTCTGGTTGAACACTTTTTTCATTCTGTGTATACTGCAGTGAAGGGATTTGCATTGTCACTATGATACTGATCTTATAGGAGACAGAAAAGTATGTCTCTGAGCTAAGAGAACAGTAGATATGTAATGGAGGGAGAGGTACAGGAGCATATGCATACAAATGAATGTGCTCTAAAAACATTATAAGAGGTTGGGGTTAATGGGGGATGAGGACACATTTGTAATACCTTAACCAATAAAGAAATTTTTTTTTAAAAAAACACACATTACAAGAGCCCCAAGAGTTGACTTTGCTTGAAGCTACATGTTAGAATGTGGTCAGGTTTCTATGAAGAATACCCTTCTTCATCCTCAGGAAAACGCTAAAGGGGCTGTAATAACAAATCACAGCCAGTGTTTTATCACACAGCAATCCCAGCCCCCCACCATCCTGTCTCAGCAGGGTTTCCCAGATCACCCCACAGAATCCAGACACTCTCCCGGGGGAAACAGGAAGTTGTGTTTTCCATCTCCTAAAAAATAGTAGTCCTCCTGGCTGTGAATCTGCTCAGACCAATGAAATCCATAACAGACTCAACCTTCTCGGACACAAATCCCTATTTCTGACATTCCGGTCCTCCTTTAAGGATTCCAAAGTCTTTAAGGAAGCAGATTCCAAAATTAAGTGGATTTCAGGGAGTTTGCTGACTACACTTTTCAAATAAAACAATTTCACTTTTATATGCTTCTTTTCTGCTTGAAACTCAGAATGCTAATGATTAAGATGTTATGAATTAACCTGTGTCCCACTTCCACTTCTGAGACTGACTGACTATGGGACCTAGGGCATTAACTTAAAGTTTCAATGTCTTGGACATTGACTTTATAAAATGAAGAAATCACGTGGTATTCTGAAAAGTTCAAGGATTTAGAGTTACATGAGGGGAAAGGTTTGAACTAAAATAGTCACTGTTGCATTTGGCAAATAACATCACAAATCCTCGCATGCAATTTGGTATCCAAAGTGACCTCGTAAATTTCCCAATCTCCCTCCCTGCCCCCCCCCCCTCTCTGCCTGAAATGCCCAAGATCTTCATATCCTGAGGGCCCAGGCTAGCAGGTGCCCTGGCTTTCTGGAATCTGTTCTGTTTTGGTGCAGCCCAGCCAACCTCTGTCTGAAAGGTCAGCAGGGGGGAGGGCGCTTCTGTGTGACCTCATATTCCTGTTGAATGAAGCCTGCTATGAATGGAAGGCTCCCCCTCGGCCCAGGAGCTTTCCCAGCCGGCCGTAAATCCCACAGACAGTTCGTGGGCCTTTATCTCCCGCTGAGATTTCCAGAGTTCCTTCACCAGTCCCTGGGGAATCAAGGGGAGGTGCAGAGAGGGAAGGCAGGGGGTGGCGACTGCCGCATGTTTCCAGACTTAATCTTCAGTTTGATTATTACTCTGCATACCACATTACGGGATCTCTTCTCCTCCCATTTTCCTCTGGGATTGGCTTGGTTATAAACAAAGTAAACATTTACTTCCCCCTATTATCACCACCTATTATTATAATGATTAAGCATAAAAATCAAAGCTCCATTACCAAAATGCCAGTAAAATCATTACTTCCCAGGATTTCAGAATTCCAGTAATGACTGTCAGATTGTGTCTTTTCCCTCCCAAACTAAATCTTTCCAGTCAATGTGGACTTGTAAATTCAAATGTAAAATTTAACTTGGTATTTCCCACCGAGCCCGGGACAGGGGGCCTCTGGCGAGTACTATGTCCCTCAGCGAGACATCTGGCACAGGTACTATTCCTAGATCGTGGGCTTGTAGAACTGACTACCTACAGAGCAAGCAAGTAGCTTTCAAACATATTATCAGGTAATCAAATCTAGGACAGAGTAGGAAGAACTACTTAGTTTGAGTACACCTTGACAGGAAAAAGAAAAATCTGAGATGTTCTAAAAAAAATGGCTGGAGAAGGAGAGAGGGAGCAGTTAGGCCAATAGCTGGGGGGTCAGCCAGCAAGCCTGCCCGCATTCCTGAGTGTATGCTGGAACTCTGAATTAACTTCCATGTGGCTATTTCTGCGATTATCTAAAAGAGAGGAGAGCCAAGGCCGCTGAACCCCAGGAGCCACGGCTTGTGTGCACGTGAACTTTCTGGACCGTGGCCCACCCCTAATCCGGAGCAGCAAATACTTCCTTAGGAGCTCCCTGCCTAGCAGCCACACTTCACCTTCCCCCACCCTTTGTCTAGAGCCCATGGAAATTCTTCCAGAACAACTTCCATCCTTCCCCCGGCTCCTTGATGTACAAAAACACTTCACCAATCCAGGGGGCAAGGCTGCTATGGTTGCCTTCACGCCCCAGGTCCTTTTCCTTGCCTCCAATGGCTCAATAAACCCTTTCTTTTAAACAGACTTTCAGCTGTGGTGGTTAAAATTTTTGTTCCACAGTCTCTGTGAGTGATACAATGACTTAAACTGACTTTTTCTCTTCACGGGTTTTCCTCTTCAATAAGCTGTGAATTACTTCTAAGAAAACCCCCTATGCCCTAAAGAAAAAGGAAGAGAGGGTTAACATATTTATTGAGCACTTTAGGGTCAGAACCTCGACCTACACAACAACCCTCTGGAATAGGAATTATTTTCACGTTCCTTGAAGAAACTGAGTTTCGGAGAAGTGAGGGATCTGACCCGAAGTCACCCAGCCAATCAGCACAACTGACCAGGTCAGGATATAGAACCAGCCCTGCCTTCCTATTACAGTGTGTGTGTTAAAGCACAAAGTGACTGCGTTGGGTATTCAATCTCCATGTCTGTACACCCAAGACTCTCATTACTTCACAGAACTCAAGAGCCCAGAATCTCCATACTTCACAGGATTGTCGTAAGAAAGAGATAAAATTAGATAATAGATCTGAAGGCATGTTAAACGGTGACAAGAACTATTCGGGATTCTACAGATAAAAGCAAATATTGTAGGTAACACTAAATCCTTCTTTTCACTTTCTTCCCCTTACCCCGATTACTTTCACCCAAAGTTCTTACAGCAAATGCTCTCGGTACTATGCTTCCCACCTCCTGACACTGACTGAAATCTCAACACCTACAGGTGACAAATGTTGTTTTAATGCTAAACACCCTCTTTGGAAGAAAACAAAACAAAAAAAATCCCCTCATTATTAGTTTCTAAAATGAGTAAGTTAAGTGAAAAAATGAATGACTTCACCCAAGGGTGCACGGTAAGCCAGGAAAACCATGTTGGGAGCCACAGGAGAAGCTACTGTATAATAGAGTGTAGGGCCCATGTGGAGCACGCATGTTCTGCTCTGGTTTCCTGATTATTATTTAATTTTCCTACCCGCTAAATTTAGAAATCTCTCTAGTCAAGAGATAATTGCCTTCTATGTTTAGAAAGAAATGGAAATGAAAGCAAAACAGCCATAATTGATTATGGAATCGCCAAAGTGGCAGGTTTGTAAATGCTGACACGTAACAAAAATAAATAAAGGACAAGGTAGGCTATAGAAAGGACTGATAGCTGGCAATTTTTTAAAAAAAGATCCAACTTCTCCAAATGCACATAAACGGAAAAAAAACACATTTTGTTGACTAGATTTTAATGTGTCAAAAAATATGTGTAAAAACATAGGCAGGTCGGTTACAAAGAAAATATTTATCCTTCTAATAATATGTTCATCATTCCCATGGCTCATGACCCACTCTTGATGTCAGTCAGTAAAGCACAACATTAAAAGAGCTTCCATTGTCCCAAGACCCCAAATGAGTTGCTAAGGGAATCTATAAAGGAAATGAAGGATTTATACTCTTTAAAAACCTAATAGTAGAGATTATAATGTGAAAGTGCATTTTTCCATTTACTGGCATGGGAGAAAGAGGTGGATAGAGTTTAATACAAGTGCATATTCAATAAATAAACGCAGGGGCCTCACAGAGAAAACGATGCAGAACCAAGGGGGATAAAGACTTTTGCAACACTGAGATTCAGTGATAAGGAAGGCAGGCAGGGGAAAAAAGGGTAGTTCAATTAGTCATTGTGTACCTGTTAGTACCTGCTGTGTATCTCAGCAGTGGGCCAGAATCACTCTTTTTAATTGGTTGTTCTCATTCATTGCTAAATACATTTGAGTGGATTTATTCATTCAGCAAATACAGGGTAGGGCAAAAGTGGGTTTACAATTATTTGCATGGAAAATAATAAAATAATTAATAAATAATAATATAAGAATAAACTCTGTGTACTCACAACTGTAAACCTACTTTTGTCCCACCCTGTATACAGTTGTCATGGATACACCAAAGCTGCTTAGCATTATTTAATTCTTGAAAAGATGATGTTCATAGCAAAAGGGGCAGAGAGTTGCAGGGATACCACAGAAGGCAAGTGTTGACGCATTTCTGTAAGATTGGCAATCCGGGGGAAGAGTGATGAGGGCTGAAGTACACTCTGCACGCTAGTCATAACAGCTTCCCTTCTTGCAAGAAGGCCACTGAATTTCATAGGCTACACACAGCAAAGGTCATGTGGTTTGCTTGAAAGCATCACAGGTCACTGGAACGAATGCTAATAATACCTTAGTTTATTATAAAGTCCTTTTATCGCAAGCAGTTCAAAGCACATTTTTTTAAATCATCCTCACGACATCAAGGTGAGCTAAGGAAGGTAAAGGTAATACTATTACCAGTTTACAGATGAGGAAACTAAGACTACTGGAGGCCACACAGCTTTTCTAAGCTTATAGTATTACTTAATCATCTTCTCTTTTATCCCTTTAATAAACCTTACACGTCTTTGTTTGTAGATGGTCAAGTACAGTATTTCTCAAAGGGAAATCAGTGGAACTTCTGAATTTAGAATCACCTGGGATGCTGGTTAAAATACAGATCCCTGCCCTGGCCAGTATTGCTCAGTGGTTGGAGAGTTGGCATGAGTGCTGAAGGGTTTCGAGTTCCATTCCTGGTCAGGGCACCTATGTACCTGGGTTGTAGATTTGATCCCTGGCTCCCAGATCTCTATCTACCCCTCCCTTCTCCCCTCCCTCCGAAGAGCAATGGAAAAAATATCCTCAGGTTGAAAAAATATATATAATCTCCTCAGGTGAGGATTAACAACAACAAAAAAATGTAGATCCCTGGCTTTACTCTACTGATCAGAATCTCTGGAATATGGTCTTAGGAATCAGTGGTTTTACCCCAGCACCCCAGACAATTCTATTGAAAACTGCTTAGTGTATTCAAGGACACAAGTAAATCCCAAAATGTACATTGTTTTTAGTGACAGTTTTCACAAAAACAATCTTAAAATATTTTATGTTCAAAAACTCAAACCTGCCAAAGCCGGTTTGGCTCAGCGGATAGAGCGTCGGCCTGCGGACTGAAAGGTCCCAGGTTCGATTCCGGTCAAGGGCATGTACCTGGGTTGCAGGCACTTCCCCAGTGGGGGATGTGCAGGAGGCAGCTGATCGATGTTTCTCTCTCATCGATGTTTCTAACTCTCTATCTCTCTCCCTTCCTCTCTGTAAAAAATCAATAAAATATATTAAAAAAAAAAAAAAAACTCAAACCACTATAACTAAAACTTTAGGAACTTTTCTGAACATAATAATATCCCTACCCAACACAAATATTATATTAACTGCCAAATCTTTGTCTCCAGCTCTTAACTTTTCTTCTAAATTCTAGACCTGAATTCCCAATTACCACACATCCACCTGGATAATCCATATGGAACTCTAATCCAACATGTATAAAAAGAAACTAATTTTATTCCTCTAAAATCTCACCCCTTCTAACCTCTGATTTGGTTAATGGTCTAAGTCACAAATTTGCAAGTCATCCTTATCCCCGTGTTAGCTCCCCCTCACTTCCAAAATCTAACCTGAGTGATTCCCCAAATAACCTCTCCATTCTGTTCTTCTTCCCCAACCCCTCTGTCTTGCCTTAATTTAGATCTCATTTTTTAATGGGCATGTATATTAAGCACTTAATCTCGCCAAAATGATCTTTCTAAAGCAGAAATCCTACTTTCAGAACAAAATCCAAGTATCTACAAAAAATAAACATGTCTATCCTATGACTCAGCAATTCCATTCCTAAAAGATATGCATGTGTAGGTCCGCCAAAAGACACAGACAGAAACATTTACTGCAGTTTTACTCGGAATAGCCACACTCTCTCCATAGTATGTTGTAAACATCTGTTTACTTGCAGGCATCCTCCACCAGCCTGTGAAATCTGTCAAGGCAAACACTATTCGTATTTATGTTCACATCTCCAGAAAATTAGCCTAAACCCACCTTAACAAGCACTTCATGACTATTGGTTAAATATATGTTTTTAAGATAAAAATTGGTTTTTTATCTAACAAATCTACCTAATGGCATTATGTTCCCTATAAAACCTTTACTTGCTTCTTCCAAATTCAGTCAAATTAAAAAATCTGAACATGTCAATAAGAAAACTGTGTACACATACAATAAAAGCATGCAATGCTTGATCACCACTCTTAGCTGGACGGCTAAAGTAAGTGCCTTTTAAACTGTGCTTATGGCATCCATAGTGGTCTTTTAAAAACACAAATCAGTGTTACTCCTCTTCTTAGAAATCCCACTGGCTTCCCATAACTCTTGGAATAATGTGCAAACTTCTACGAGAGCCTGCAAGGTCCTTCCTGCTTACCTTCTTGACCTCGCCACCAAAAACCATCTCCATCCGTAAGCCCCAACCACAAAGGTGGTCAGTTCTTATTTTATTTATTTATTTTTAAAATACATTTTTATTGACTTCAGAGAGGAAAGAAGAGGGAGAGAGCGATAAAACATTAATGATGAGAGACAACTATTGATCGCTGCCTCCTACATGCCCAACTGGGGATCGAGTCCACAATCAGGGCTTGTGCCTTGACCGGGAATTGAACAGTGACCTCCTGGTTCACAGGTTGATGTTCAACCATTGAGCCACGCCAGCCGGGCAAGGGTGGTCAGTTCTTAAAACATGCCAAGCTCATTCACACTACATGGTCTTTGCATCTGTTCCTTCTGCCTAAAAGGCTGCTCAGCCTGATCTTCTCAGGGTAGATCCTTCCTCCCATTCACTTCTTTTGATCAGGTGGTATCTCCTCTGATAACCCCCCTCCCCTGGCCATCCTTCTGGTGTCACACTACTCACCCCCACCTCCCAGGCCCGATCACCTTATCTAGGTTAACTTCTTTAGAAAACTGACTTGTTTGTTTGTTGTTTGTAAACTACACAACAACAGAGCCCTATCCTGGTTGCTCACTACTATATCTCTGAGGTTTAGAATAATGTCTCACACACAAGGAGTCTCAATGTTTTTGTAATGAGTGAAAAACAAGTAAATGTTGTAATTAAATTACACATTATTTAAAAGTCTGAGCTGATCTACTGAAAATACAAAACTGTGTCCTCTGAGCTAAAAATCTTAGATAAACAAAGTTAACTTCACAGCAGTTGAGAACTGAAGTGAATTTACTGAAATGACTGTTCTGAGCTGCTTTTGCATCTCAATTCCATATTTGGTTATCATGATTTTAAAAATCACAGGTTTTTTCCTCCAGAATTCCTTTCCCATCAAGATTGAGATGCTGAATCAAACTACACATAACAAGGATCTCTCATCCTCTGGAGCTGACATTGCCCTCACTGTTCTATCAGATGCAAATGCCATTGAGCCAGTGGCTTGCTTTGCAAACAGAGAGTGGGAATACGCACTTGTTTCGACTTCTTACAACTCCAAGTGGGAGTACCAGAGGACATGATTCACAACTAATCAGCCAGATATATGATATAAGTGTAAATACATTGCAAGAAGTTTTCTTGTGGGGTGTTGGACTACCAGGAAGCTTCCAGAACTTCCTGCATGAAAGTCACCATATAAAGTAAGGATTTCATTTGAAGCTTTTTAACTTCTCCTTTCTGCCATGCCTTGAAGACAAGGAACATTGTCTGAGGTCTCTGAATTTATAATTAAGTTTTTATTATGGAAATAAATAAGTGCTCTAATGCCTTATTCTAGAACTCTAAGGGTGATTTCCACCTTATGATAAGGCCAACTTGCTACCTCAGCCACTAAACCTTTCAAGTGGTGGTGGTGGGGGGGGGGGGGTGTTTAGAACAGTGTTTCTTTACCACAAATCCCATTTTCATTCATTTATTTATTCAGAAATATTTATTGAGCTTTGACTATGTTCAAGGTGCTACTTTAAGGCACTACGGGTACAGAAGTGAACATAGACATGGTCTCTGGCCTCATGAAGCCAACATGCAAGCAGAGAAGACAAATATTAAACAGATAATTTAACAATTAATCATCTAAGGACACTAGACATCATTGCTCTTCATTAAAAAAATGCTAAAAAAGAAGAGAAGGGCATTAGATTTTGTCTTGGTGATTAGGGAAGGTTTCAGTAAGGAAAAACAGAGACAATAATTTATTCATCGGAATCACTTGGGGTATTCTTGTGTAGTTTACAAAAACATTTATTGGGACTCCTTGTGTGTTAGACATTATTCTAAACCTCAGAGATATAGTAGTGAGCAACCCAGATAGGGCTCTGTTGTTGTGTAGTTTACAAACCACAAACAAACAAGGTAAAGGGAGAGAGAACGTATCAGGTGAGGGAACTTCATCTGCAAATGCCCTGAAGTAGGAAGCATAGAGAGATCAGAGAGAAGGTGATATGGCCACAGGGAGTGAGGCAGAGGAGAGTGGCCAGTGATGAGCTTAGCCAGCGGAAGAATTTTGATCTTTAAATAATATCAATGGGAAACCATTAAAAGATCTTAAACAGGATCAAAGATAACATCGGTCTACATGAAGAATGAACTGTAGGGAAATAAGGAAGGATTCAGTTAGAAGACTATGAGAAAAGGCAAGGGTTTCTCAAAATGTGGACCACGATCCTCCTGCATGGGAATCACTTGGTGTGCTTGTTAAAAGCAGATTCATTCTCAACCTCCAACCTATTAAATCCAAATCCCTGTGACTGCGGATTCCGCATTTAGTCCCAGGATATTTTAATAAACACGAAGGACTAAGAAGCACAGTAACAACACTAAGGGAATTCCAGTGATCATTAAATGAAATAAACCACAATTAAAGTAAAATAATCTGCTGTACTTGGGCACGACTTCCTTCTTCTAAAATGTTGGTGTTACCACTCTCCTCTCCAACCCCCTTCTCCCTTACCTGTAGCAAGGGACCTGTTTTATTCTTCTTCCATAGTCATCAGCGACACTAGTTTCATTCAATTCTGAGTAGAAACATTCAGATTGCGAATACTGTTATCTTTTGTTTATGTGGCCCTTACTAATATTCAAGTTCTTTTATATATACTAGTACAATCTCATTTGATCCTCCCAATAATCCCAATTCACAGACGAGGACACTGAAGGTCTCAAAGAGCTAAGTATTTACCTGGTCACATTATTAGTAATTGACAGAGGCCAGAGTCGAGCCAGGAGCCCTCAGGTTTCAAAGCTACACTGAAGGAGCAGTGCCAGATGGCTCCTGTGGATCAGACCCCTGTTTGCTGACTGAAGGCGCCCCATGAACTACCCTCTGCCCTTCATTCCACACATGGGAAATAATGAGTGTCTGCTCCATGTCAAGTGCTGTGAATGAATAAAAACCCTCAGGTTCTAGCTCTAGCTGGCTTGTCTCAATGGATAGAGTGTCGGCCTGTGGACTGAGGGTCCCGAGTTCAACTTCAATCAAGGGCACCTAACTCGGTTGCAGGCTCAATCCCTGTGTGGGAGGCAACCAATCTATGTGTCTCTCTCACATCGATGTTTCTCTTTCTCTATCTCTCCCCCTCCACTCTGTTTAAAAATCAATGGGAAAATATCCTTGGCTGAGGATTCACAAAAATTAAAAACAAAACCAAACAAAACAAAAAAAAAATCTCTCAGGTTCTAGGGTCAACAGCAAGTCAAAATTCCCTCTATGGGGTACTGAAAGGAAAAAGACACTATTGTAGGCAAATTAGGACATAGCTGTATGTCATCAAAACTATTTGAAGACAGCCTGGCCGATGTGGTTCAGTGGTTGAGCATCAACCTATGAACCAGGAGGTCATGGGTCGATTCTTGGTTGGGATACATGCCTGGGTTACGGGTGATCCCAGTGTGGGGCGTGCAGGAGACAGCCGATCAATGATTCTCTCTCATCATTGATGTTTCTATCTCTCTCTCCCTCTCCCTTCCTCTCTGAAATTAAAAAATTTTTTTTAACTATTTGAAGACAAATATTTAGATTTTATCTTAACAGGATAGATGTCACAGAACTATGGGAAATTTTAACTGTCTTAATCAAACAAAACATAAGCTTCTCTCATCAAAGAGTTGTAATGGCCATGTTGCCAGTAGTAACTGTATGTTTGGATTTTCAAAAATGCATTCTTCTTTCCCATTAGGAAAAACAAAAAACTGCAACACTTCCCTTTCCAGGAATGTGATTTAACTTAATGGCTCAGCTAATGACCATTAGCTGCTTATTTGGTGCAAACAAAGAGAGCACTGTCTCTGCAAGTGGCCACAATGGTCCTGAGTGTGAGGCGGATGTAAGTATCTGGTGGACAGTGACCATTATGTTACGTAACACGGAGCCGCATGAACACCGAGCACACAGCTCCATCCTGCCCTGTCACTGGTTAGAGTGGGAGGACGTTTCTTTCACATCAGAAAGCTAACCTCAGTCACTTCCATAGCTTGCAAGTTTCAAAACCTTCAATTATATCGAACCAATGAAATTGTGTACACAGCTATTGTGTCCAAAGTAAATCATGAAAGAGGGAGAAAAGAAAAAAAAAAAGCTTCTTCAAGGACTAGAAGGCAGCTGTGGGAGAGGGTAGAATTTGTGGAAGGTGGCCAGGCAGGAGCCAGAGAACTATGCTTTGTAGCTATGTGTTCATTCGGGAAAAAATACAGCATTTTCCAAATTGCCTTATGTGACTTGATGGGAAGCTAGCAGTCATTTAGAAGCATATATTGATTCATTTTGCCAAAAAGGCAAGAGAGGCACAAACAGGCCACTGATGTCACGTAAAGCAGCGGTCAGTATGGAAGCAAAACCAATGGGAGTGTTTCTAGTTCAGTCATGTGTAAGTGTAGCCACTATGTATTTCTCTGCAGCCCCAATATCTAACCAGTTCCACACCTTCCGGGCAAAGGTCTTTGAGACAGAAGGAAAGAGACAATACCTTTAACATTTCCTTCCAGTAGATCTGGAAGGAAGTTGTTCAGGCTGTGAATGAGGTCAAGGAAAAATCAAACTTTTAAGAAACCAGTATATTTAAATCATATCACAGTGACCCTTCCCGGGGAAATTTAACATTCAGCATAGTTATTTCCCAGTATGGGACCCTTTAAACACCAATATAAGTTTTACTGATATAACAGAAATGTTTCTGAAATGTATTATTTTTTGTCTTTGGAAGTAGAATATCCTGAGCATGATTTAACCTTCCATTCATAGCTCAGTAGGCCACCAATGCCACCAGAGACTGTAGTATCTGCCCCAGAGACACTGACATAAATAGCAGTGCTTATTCCAAAACTAAATGATCCCATATACCTATACTTCTCTAGTTCATATGCCTGGTCTTTTTTAGAAATATATATTTTTATTGATTTCAGACAGGAAGGGAGAGGGAGAGAGAGATGGAAACATCAATGATGACAGAGAATCATTGATGGGCTGCCTCCTGCACACCCCCTTCTAGGGGTCAAGCCTGCAACCTGGGCAAGTGCCCTGACCGGGAATCGAACCATGATCTCCTGGTTCATTGGTCGACACTCAACCACTGAACCATGCTGGCTGGGCCGTATGCCTGGTCTTCAATCATTTTCTTACATAGATTTATTCAACAAATATAACTGTGTCCTCTATCTGCTAGATGCTGTTCTAGAGAGCAGTAGGGGAGAACAACAAAACCCATGTCCTCATAGAACATGCATTCTAATGCAGGAGAGAGGCAGGAAACCAGTCAATAACACACAAAAGGGTGTGCTAGACAGTGGTTAGTGGCAGAGAGAGTAAAGCCGAATAGGGGATAGGGCGCTCCTGGGTTGGGGAGGGTTGCAGCTTACGTGAGTGGTTAGAGAAGGCCTCGTAGAGAGATGACATCTGAACACAGCCTTTCCACTGGGACTGTCAGTTTTTATTATGAGTGTGTCTTCCTCTAAACCCCGACTCCAAATTTTCTCCTTCTTCCCAACTATAAACAAAAAAACTCCATTGTGACCGACTTTGCCAGGTATTAGGAATTGACATGGTGTGTATTGAGAATAATGGCCTTTCCCAGGGCATAAGAGACATCTGGGCTACTCAGAGAACTCATATACTAACTTCCAGGTTTAAACATGCTCTGGAAAGCTGAAATAACCAAAGGTGAGAGGGTGTTAATGTTAGGGACAGAATTAGAGTAGTATAGACTAGCTGTAGTTATAAGAAATAGTGATCATACTCTGTTAACTGTGATTGTTTTGTTCGCTCATCTATCATTCAACCAGATTCTCTCTCATCATTGATGTTTCTACTCTCTGTCCCTCTCCCTTCCAGAAAAGAAAGCATATTTTGATCTGGCTGGGAGTCGTACTCCTCGGGACCAGGGAGTTAACCTTGGAATGCGGTCCATTCTCCTTATCTGAGAACTGCCTATCATCATGGAAAGATTAACAACCTTGTTGCCAAAACAATGGAGTCCCAGCACCCACTCTTTGCAGCCCCCAGCCCACACTGCCTATAATCTGTAACCATTTTACCCATTTTTGTTCCTTTTGCTTACTTTCCCATGTAATCTTTGCAGAGGAGATTTTCAGTGATGACCTACTGCTCTCCCATACTGTTGGCATCATAGACACTCATATATGATTCAACCATGTCTGCTTAATTGGTTCTAGTGAGTGACAAGCAGCCCAGACCCACTGGTTGTCCAGTTTCATTAACTCTATTTGTTTCTGTTTAGAGTACAGAAGCCTCTAAACATCATAAAACTTCAGCCTCTCCATAGTCTGTGACATTGAGCTAGCCTGTTTCTCCCCTACATTTTTTCCGACTTCTAGACTAACTGCCTCTTGCCTCCTACACTGACATTACCCAAGCTTGGCCCCTCAACCCTCTTCCATTTTCATATCATTCATTCTCACTGCATCATTCACCTGTGTGTGAACGCTACCCAAATGTATTCATCTAATTCCAAATCCTCAACTGGAAAACTCCAGCATGCTATGCCTAAAACTGAAATAATCATGTCATCACCCTCCAGCCAGCACCACAAGGCAGCTCTTCTTCCCAGAACCACTATTCTCTAAGTTCAACTACATCCAGTCTTGCAATCATCTGTGACTCCTCCCTCTGACTGTAGAGCAGAAACCAACAGCTATCCATGCTTGCTTTCTTCTAGGTTTTATCTACTCTGTTGATAGGAGAAAATAAAAACAACTATTCCTCCAGACCTAATGAGTTATCATTAATGCAAAGTGACTGCTCTAGGATTTAGAGAAACCTTGGAAGAAAGTCATTATATTCCTTGGAAGTATCAGACATGTTATCTCAAATATTAGGGAAACAATGTTTTTTGAAGTTAGTATAAACCTTCAAGAGAGGGAGAGGGAGGATTCAAGAAAGGTAGGACAAATATTTCAAATATGAAATAAAAGAAATTAAGGTAGTTGTATTGGTTTTCCAAATTATTAGAAATAGAATGAAGGCTATATACTTAGGGTAGCATATATCTAAAAACATGGTAACAGGGACATGAATAGTGAAAATGTTAAAGTCAAGTAAAAGCTTTTTTCAGCTGTACTAAGAGCAAGAATGAGGAAGGGAGCGGCTGATAGGCGGGGCAATAGTAACTGATAACGGAGAAAAGAGAACCACTTCACCCCTCTTATGCTTCTATCTTCACTATCAAGGAAAATGATCTTCACACTGGAAAGGGTAGGACCAACATGGTGAGGAGGAAACTAGAGCCTACGCTAGAGAAGGGATGATAATAAGAAAGCACTTAGCCCTTTAAGTGATTTCATGTCTCTAGAGCCAGATAAGTAACCTGAAAGGGCATTGCAAGAACCAGCAGATGTGGTCCTAACAGAAGCACAGAAGCACTGATGTGTCTAAAGCAGCGGCTTTCAACCTGTGGGTTGCGACCCCTTTGGGGGTCGAACGACCCTTTCACAGGGGTCGCCTAAGACCATCAGAAATATAATTCCATATTGTTTTTGTGATGAATCACTATGCTTTAATTATGTTCAATGTGTAACAATGAAATTGGGGGTCCCCACAACATGAGGACTGTATTAAAGGGTGGTGGCATGAGGAAGGTTGAGAACCGCTGGAAAGATTCGCATCAAGAAAACATGCCAGTTTTCAGACAGGAACTAAGACAGACTGAAAATGATGACTGGTCTGCCTGCCACCCACTGCTACCAATATCTTGGATGGTTTGTATGCAATGATCACTAGGAGTTATCATGAAATCACTGAGAAAAATGAAATCATATCAAACTCATGTTCCATCCTATTCTGATCCTTGGCAATAATGTGGAATGCTACAGACATGAAGTTCATCGATTCAAAAGCCATTCCAACTCTCTTCTTAGATCTCTACAGATACAATAAAGCTCTATGAGTTAAATAGTTGTAGGGTTGACTAGATTTGTATCTAAATCAAATTGTTAAGGAATGCTGAAGGGGAAGCAATGTTAACCAGTGGGTACTGCTAGGAGTGGGGATGTCTTCAGCCATGTAAGAGAGTTTTGTCTTTGACCATGTTGATGAAATCACTGTAATAAATGAAGTGGATAATTATGTAGAACCTTGTTAAATGGAATTGAAATTTATAGCTAATACACTGACTTGCTGAATCAGAATTTCAAATGCTTAAAAACACTAGAAAAAAACAGCTAAGACTAACAAAATTAAATTTAGCAATAATAAATATTTTCTACATTAATTTTTATATCAACTCTCTCAGTACAGGTTAAATAAGACTTAGTTTTATAACAATTAATATTACAAAAACTAAAAAGACCAAGGAATCTTAGCTGAACATAAATCATGAGTGTAATACATTTGCAAAGAGACCAAATTTAAGTTCCACACATAAACACTCCTCCTCTTAAGAACAACCATATAAACTTGGCAATAGCCAATCATTTTTAACCTACAAATATGATCATCTCATACAGTTCAACCTAATGGCAGATTACATGTGGTGTCACAAGAAAAGTACCAAGTGCTCAGAGTTCGGAAGGGAAGTTTGCCACCATTTGGGAAACCAGAGTGGGTTCACGGAAGAAGTGACATGTGAACTGGAATCTGAGGAGATTGGGGAAAGGAGGACATTTCAGACAGAGGTAACAATGGGAAGAAAGATCCTAGGCCTGGGAAGTAGCCTGGTTAGGTGAAAGGGGGGCGTGTGTAAAGGCAAGACACAGGGAATAACACCAGACAGGGAGACTGACACTAGACTCTGGAGGAAGGCCCTCAAAGCCACTGTGATAAATGCTCTGAAATTCTGACAAAGGCCAAGAACCTTTGGCACATAGGAACTCAAATCTGAGTAAGTGAATGAATGAATGACTGAATGAATGACTGAACTATTAGCGGTAAGTACTGAACAACAAGAGGGCAACATAAACACAGTCCTTGGTTGGACTCCCGGTACTTTTCACCTACCCAGGATCCTAAAGATCATTTGGTCCAACTCCCTCAAAAATTCTGGGTGTCTACCAACAGGACTGGAAACACTCAAGCAAAATCGAGGAGAAAGGCTGCCTGGCCCCCGGCCAGTTCCTAGGGTAATCTAATTCACCGGGGCCAAATCTCCAAAGAAGACTTCGGTTCAATAACTGCTAAGTAGTGTGCTTTTGGGCCCTTTCCTGTAATGAATGCCATCGAAGTCTGCAAGTTCCAGAAACAAATGCTTGGTGGCTATTGTGGGCGACTGTTGTTTTAAACATCACGCCGCCCAAGGTATAATTTGAAAGAATCTGGCTCCAGCAGAAAAAGCTGAAGCATTGGTCACATGTTTTACATTTCTGACTCTTGCCTGCCAGATTTTTTTTTTTTAATTAAGGAAAAATGGGTCAGCTCAAAAGAATTTTTACAACTGTCAGAATAAATACAAGGCCCATGCAACCCCATAAACTTCATTTTTCAAGCCCTTTCCGCCCCCTCTGTGCGGCTTTCAGTGCCCTTTATTTAGAACCAGCCAAAGGCATGAGCCCAGTGACTGCCCCTCCATCTCGAGCACCGAAGGGACATGTCTTCTGTCGGGAGGGAAGAGGACTGATGTGGTCCTAGATTAGACGGCAGCCTCTTCTGATTTCAAACAGGGCATGGTGGGTAAAGGATCCAAAGATCAAAGAGAACCCGTGTCTGACCCAAGTTGACTCCAAGATCATTAAGAAACCACACTTGCTTCTTAGGAAGTATCCCCACCCAACAGATAATTCTGAAGAAGTCTTCAAGATACAGCTCATCAGACTAAAGTCTCTGCTGGGCTCAAGGGACACGTTAGTTTTGAGCACACAGGTCCGGACTTCAATCAAAACAACTGCAGCCCTCCTTCGCTAACCTTCACTCGGGGGGTCTCCTGAGTAGCCACTGCTTTTAGGATGAGCATCGATGCTCCGGTTCCCTTTCATGCAGGGTCTGTTTTAGGTGAAGAGTTCTTTACAGAAGAGCTTCCACCAACCAGACCTAAAATCTATATGGTGTTCCTGGTACCAACGTGCCCCCTTACGGAGCAGACCAGGGCCTGGAATGCGTTAGGTCAGGGGTGGGGAACCTTTTTTCTGCCAAGGGCCATTTGAACCTTTATAACATCATTCAAGGGCCATACAAATTACCAACTTAAAAATTAGCTTGTTATATTTGGTCAAACATTTAATTAACTCACCCCTAATGCCTTGGCAGGGCCAGACCAAATGATTTCGTGGGGCCGGATGTTCCCCACCCTGCATTAGATGAATCCAAACCACTCTCAAACGGTGATTGTCAAACTTTGTAACCGTGATTCGAGGTAAAAAGGAAAGACACATTTCACACGTAACTCAGTACTCACGTGCACATATTTAAAACAAAAAAGAGTCACAAAAATGCCATTCTGATATTTTCTAGTCCATTCCATTCCAATTTTGAAATACTGACTTTTGACCTACTGAATTGATTTCATAACCTACTAATAAGCTACACTCTGCATTTTGAAATGCTAGACCCTAGATCAACACTGTCCAATAGAACACCACACATGTAATTTTAAATTTACGAGTAGCCACTTTAAAAAAGGTAAAAAAAGAAATAGGTGAGATTAATTTTAACAATATATTTCATTGAGTCCATTATATCAAAATATTAATTTTAACAATATATTTCATTGAGTCCATTATATCAAAATATTATCACGGGAGGTCATGTGATCACTGTAGACAATTACTGAGCTATTTTACATTATTCCCTCTATCCCAAGTCTTTGAAATCTGGTATGCATTTTAAATGGACAGAACATTTCCATTTGGACTAGCCACATTTCAAGTGCTCAGTAGGCATACATGGCTAGTAGCTACCGTTTTGAATAGCTCAGCCTCACAGAATTCTGGCCCCACATCCCCCATTGGAGCAGGACCCCAATGGTGCCAGGCAGTGAGTAGAAGGGGCGCTACCCACTCCTGCGGAGTCGTCTTGCACGTTCAGTCATATGCCCTCATCTCATACCATCGGGCTCACGAACGCTCCAGAGTCCTGGTCTAGGGTGGAGATTTCACAAGGAAAAAGCCCAGCAATGAGACTTGTTAACCAATAAGAAGCATTATAACCACGAAACTCCTCAAGCATGAAGTCCAAATGCATTCTTTTGTCTGTGATGTCAGAAATATAACAAATGTCACAAAGAATTCCAATGAGAAAGTAACTTTTAGGGAATGTGTTCTGAAAACTATGTCCCACTGATTACAAAACTGAATAAATGGCATGATGGCAACTATTTTCAAATGTGTGCCTGTGAACAAAGACTGGAGGATAAAATGCAAAAGTTAAAAGAACTGTGATAGAGGTAGGATTAGAGTAATTTTCCCCCTCTTTAAAAAAATATGCATAATGTTGCTGCATCACTCTTTTAATAGCCATGCTTATCAAAGGTTCTTCCTTCTTTTGCAAAGCAAACGCAGATGCCACTGAACCCCTATCCACCAAGGAAGAGGTAAGGAAGCAGGCTCTGACTAAAGGCAAGGAGGATCAGCAGCAATCAGAAAGCTTGACTCTGACAGAGCCAATCACATGGGCACAGGCTGCATGAAAACACCTAACAAATAGAAACCACCTAACAATAGAATTCTGAAAACTTCCAGCAAACACTTTGTTTCGCCTGAAGTAGAAATTTAAGAATGAAAGACCAGCTTGGCCAGCATGGCTCAGTGGTTGAGCATCAACCTATGACCCGAGAGGTCACAGTTCGATTCCTGGTTGGGGCGTATGCCTGGGTTGTGGGCTTGGTCCCCGGTGTGGGGTGTACAGGAGGCAGCCAATCGGTGGCTCTCTCTCATCATTGATGTTTCTGTCTCTCCCTCTCCCTTCCTCTCTGAAATCAATAAATATATATATTTTTTTAAAAGAATGAACGACCACAGAGCAGAGGGAAGTTGAGGGAAGTCTGAGAGCAAAGGAAGCTAGAAAATGAAGCGAGGGAAGCATACAGATGATATTACATTATTTATGTCGCTTATTTGTAAGTCCCTTTTGCCTGTGAATCCTGGCAAGAAAAGCACGCCCCCAGGAAGCGCCAACACACCAAGCCTGCCGCAAAAATCTCAGATGGAGCTTCATCATCGTGCACAGAGGGTGTCGGGTCCCTTTACCAAAATCTCTTACATGGAGCGAAGCTGATTGGCCTGGTACTGGACTAATGCAAGCCTGAAGCGAACTGCAGCCCTCAGACATAAGACATAGGAAGATTTGTGAAAACCATTATGTAAAATAACTTGGGAATTCAAAGCAGAGCTTGGGTTCCCAGAGGTCTAGCCTTGACCCATGACTCAAACTTATATGTCACCAAGAAGCCTATGGATTAACTCTAAATACCATGCCCCCCACCTGTAGCGGTCACCATCACGGTTAAGTCAATCTTCATAAGATCATGAACTATATAGATCAAGCAATGATGACAAAAGTAAGGCAAAAGCAGCATTTTCCCTTTTTGTGTGTCATTAGTTGAAATATACAATATAAATTAACTCTAACTTAATGTTTTCCCTTTTGTTTCAAAAAATGGGCCTTATGACATCACCAAAAGGCAAAAAAGGTCACAAAGATACATGTTTTATAAGAGAGATGAGGTCAAGCAATTCGTAAGATGCTTACTGAGTACCGACCAGGGCTCAGACATGGTCCCAGGTGTTGAGAATACAAAGATTAATAAAGAAAAGTTCCCATCCTTTAGGCACTCAGATGAACAGGACAAAGAGAAACATTAAAAAAAAAAGAAAGAAAGAAAGAAAGACTACAGCCTGGTAAGTGCTGTAATAGAGCTTTTGTAAAGTGCTAAGGAGGCCCAGATAAAAGGGTAATTATGCCAGAAGCGGGGTCAGGAAGAGAAAAGATGACACTTGAGCTGGGACTTGAAGGTAAGTAGTTTATCATCAATGGGCAGAGAGAAAGCACTGCAGGCTGACACCATGGCACAGAGGACACCAGTGACGCGAGGACAGAGCGGCAGCGAAACGTGGACCTCACTGTGGTGACTGAATCTGCAACTCTGGCTTCCCAGCTAAGAATCAGGCTAGTTCTCTCCATGGAGACACAACCACACAGGGAGTGGGAGGGAGAGACGGGAGGAACCTCTCCAGCCTCTGCCACGCCAAAGTACCATCCACCTTCCGCAGTAACTCTTAGCAAAACAAGATCTCAGGGTAGGGCTTGGGGCTGAAATCAGAGCGGCCAGCAGTTCTTTTCGCCAGGTCATGTCAAGTTTTACAAGCCTTCGTCCCCCAGGCAGACACTCATTTGTGGACTGTCGAGGGCAACATTGGCAGAAAGTCACTTTTGTAAAGAATATCAGACTCTTCCAACTCTAACCAAAGAATGTTCATGAAGAAACACTTCCACAAGTGCTGGAGAGGATGTGGAGAAAAAGGAACACTTGTGCACTGCTGGTGGGAATGCAGACTGGTGCAGCCACTATGGAAGACAGTATGGAGTTTCCTTAAAAAACTGAAAATGGAACTCCCATTTGACCCTGTGATCCCACTTCTAGGAATATATCCCAAGAAACCAGAAACACCAATCAGAAAGGATATATGCACCCCTATGTTCATAGCAGCACAATTCACCATAGCTAAGATCTGGAAACAGCCTAAGTGCCCATCAGTAGATGAATGGATTAGAAAACTGTGGTACATCTACACGATGGAATACTATGCTGCTCTAAAAAGGAAGGAACTCTTACCATTTGCAACGTCATGGATGGAACTGGAGAGCATTATGCTAAGTGAAATAAGCCAGTCAATGAAGGAAAAATACCACATGATCTCACTCATTCATGGATAATAGAGACCATTATAAACTTTTGAACAATAATAGATACAGAGGCAGAGCTGCCTCAAACAGATTGTCAAACTGCAGCGGGAAGGCCGGGGAGGGTTGGGGGGCAGGAGGTAGGGGGGTAAGAGATCAACTAAAGGACTTGTATGCATGCATATAAGCATAACCAATGGACATAAGACACTGGGGGATAGGGGAGGCTAGGGGACTGTCTAGGGTGGGGGGATAAAATGGACACATATGTAATACCCTTTGTAATACTTTAAGCAATAAATTAAAAAAAAAAAAAGAAACACTTTCATCAACTTCAGCTCCCTCAGAAACCCTACTATGGGAGCAGAACAGCAGCTGGTCTCACCGGAGAAGGGGTGAGGGTGAGGGTGAGGGTTAAGGTTGGGGATACCATGGCAGTGTGGTGGACCAAGGCTGGCTCCTGGGGCTCCGCTGATCCCAGCATCACTGCTTTGCACGTGGATGAGTGTTAAACGTGTGCCCTGAGCCAGACCGGTCTGGCTCAGTGGATAGGGCGTCGGCCTGCGGACTGAAAGGTCCCGGGTTCAATTCCGGTCAAGGGCATGTACCTTGGTTGCGGGCACATCCCAGTAGGATGTGTGCAGGAGGCGGCTGGTCGATGTTTCTCTCTCATCGATGTTTCTGACTCTCTATCCCCCTCCCTTCCTCTCTGCAAAAAATCAATAAAATATATTTAAAAAAAAAACAAAAACATGTGCCCTGAGTCCGTGTACAAGTCCCCTCTCCTTTACATCACCCACAGGGTCAACAGATGCAGACAGTGTTTGTCACTGACACTGAACGTGAGCAAATCACTTCTTCAGCGTCTGTACAAGAGATTTCATTTTCAGTTACAGCCTGAGTGCAAGGGTCAGCTAGCCCCACGAGTCAGCTGAAAACAGGCACAATAACAGGGACTGCATGAAGGGGTTTGAGCATCTTAAGATGCTGGGGTAGCGGGGGCGGGAGGGGGGCCTGTATGAATAGAAGGAAGGTCAGATTCATGGGCGAGCAGCCAGAGACCCTGGAGACTATTTTTACTCCAGAAGAAGAACAGGAAGGAACAGGAACAAAAACCGGAACTCACCCGAGAGAGATGGAAAGCAAAAAGGAGCAACTGCAAGAAGCAAATGGAAAGACGGTGAGAAAAATAGATCTTAAAACTAAAATTGTATTCCTAACAGGGAAGCTAGGGGGGCTGTAGGAAAAGGCCGAAAGCGAGAAGAAAACCCAGGAAGCGACAATAGCACTACTCAGAGGAAGTATTTCAAATGCTGACATCTTACGAGGGTCAGCGAGGGCTGGCTGGTAACATTCTTGCCTCTGGCATTAGGTCATGAGTTCAAGTCCCACATTAGGATTTGGCCTCAAACCAAGCTTTGATTATCCAGCAGCTCTGGAAGGCCGGGAGCGCTTTCCATTCCCTGGTGCATGAACCAGACCACCCTCCTGTGCAACAAATGAAACGTACTAGGAAGAAAGGGAGACTCAGAAAGAAGCAGCAGCTATTCTCTCAAAAATCATCAGACCGGAGAAAATAAGGGAAAAAAGACAGAAAGTAGGAAGTTTTCATATGCAAGATATCCACTGTGTTTGTCTTTAGAACCCTGTGAGAGTGGGGTGTTTTTCCCCATCCAATTGTAGAGAGAAACCATGTCCACCTATTCAGTGCGCCTGGAATACCAGGAGCAGCAGGGGTGGTGGCAGAGAAACACTGATCCCCACTGAGCATGAAGATACCATTAGGTAATTAGCAACAATATATACAGAAAAGAAATCATATATAGAAAAGATTGCTTCTGAGATGAGGGAAGAAAGGCAGGACTAACAAACAAACCACATGCCCATCAAGCACTTAGGTGGTGAAGAAAGGTGCGGGGGGGGGGGGGGGGGGGAAGCTTTAGGTTAAATAATAACAATAAGAATATCCTTATATTTGTATAATAAGCTACATGTTAAAAGGTACTTTTATATACATTAACTCACATGATTGTCTTGATGAGGCCCCACTACTCGGTGAGTGCGTGCCACCATGTCCCCGGCACCCTCCATTCGTACCCCTCACTCCTCACCTGGAAGGGACTGCTACTGCCCTCCCTTTACAGGTGAGAACTCGGGCTTAGAGAGGCCAAGCAACGCCCCAGCTCAAGCCCACGCAGCTCACGTGTGGTGTGGTGGCGGCCAGTTTTGTACGCGGGGCTGTCTGGTTCCAAAGCTCAGGCTCCTGGCCACGGCACTAGGTCCCCTTCTTCAACCAGGGCTCCTGCTGGAACCACCCGACAGAGGAAGAGCGACCGACCGGGAGGTGCCAGCTCCCGCAGAGGCCGAGCTGAGGAGCGGGAGCATGAGCTCAGTCTCCAGTGGCCCGGTGGCTCTGGGCCTTGCTAACACTTGGTTAAGTCATTGTTTAAATAGATATGCTCGCTGTGTTGTGTAATTAGGAGGAGTCCACGTTTGGACAGAAACCAGCACATCTTTTCCTGTACTTCACAAACTAACCAAATGCTTCGGATTTCCTGAATTTTCTCTTTAGGAATACCAGTTATCTCAGCAAACAATTTCTAGTATGCCGGTTTTCATCGGAAAAGTCATGACTATAAAGCATTTTATTTTTAGCCAAGGGCTAATCCAGTCTCAATTATCTTTAATTTACCTATGACAATTAAATGTCCGTTAGTTACAATCTGTCCAGATTCTAGCCCCATCACCAGCAGTGACAGAAGTTATAGCATGAACTCGGCACATGAGTAGGAAGGAGTTACTAGGAAGGGGGTTGCAGAGCGCCTTGGCTGATAGGACTGACCACAGACATCCTACTTTGAGCAGAAAAGGCTTGTTTCTGGCCTTCAAATCATCTTTAGAATTATGAAACTGGAAGGACTCAGCCTTGGCTTCGCTTTTATAAAAGATGAAAATGGGTATTTAAATCAGCAGGAAACAAAATAAAGGAAATAGTTGAATTGCTCGATTCTTTGCTGAAAAGAGCAAATAAACAGAAACCGTGTGGGGGAGTGTACATGGGAGAAGATTAACTGTGTGGAAATGAATTCAAATGAATGGGCCACAGATGGCACAAGCATTTAAATGCTAGAATACGTAGGGTAATGAGTGTATGAGGGTGAAAAAGTAAATAAAACCACCACCAACACACCATCCCACCCAACCACCACCAGTGGATCCCTTAGAGGTCATTCGCTGAATGACATGGAGGAGAAGATGGCTCTGAGGAACCAAGCCAGACAGAAACCCCGTCATCGGAACGCAGCACACAGGAGCTCAGCAATGATAAGCCAACAGGATGGCTGGTGACTCGTCTGCACAAAACTGACTGAGCTTCCGCCAAGGCAGTGTCTTCTACCTAATGTTGTCAGCTTGACCTTCCCTCCTTCCTTCCTTCCCCCTTCTCTCCTTCCTTCCTGCCTGCCTTCCTTCCTTCCCTCCCTCCCTCCTTCCTGCCTGCCTTCCTTCCTTCCCTCCCTCCTTCCTTCCCTCCTTTCCTTCCTGCCTTCCTTCCTTTCTTCCTTCCCTCCTTTCCTTCCTGCCTTCCTTCCCTCCTTCCTTCCTTCCTCCTTCCTTCCTGCCTGCCTTCCTTCCTTCCCTCCCTCCTTCCTTCCCTCCTTTCCTTCCTGCCTTTCCTTCCTTTCTTCCTTCCCTCCTTCCTTCCCTCCTTTCCTTCCTGCCTGCCTTCCTTCCCTCCTTCCTTCCTTCCCTCCTTCCTTCCTGCCTGCCTCCCTTCCTTCTCTCCTTCCTTCCTTCCTTCCTTCCTTCTCTCCTCCCTTCATTCCTTTCCTCCTTCCCTTCATCCTCTATTTTCATTCTTTGTTAAACTGAAGGAAGGGAGGCTTTAATCAGTTATATAGAAGAGGCCATGGAGTGACATTATAAAGATGCACCAAATCCTACAAAATAAAATGTGAAAAGACATTTTAATTTAGGGAGGGAGGGATTGCAGTAATCTAGGGGAGCATCGGATCTTACCAAAGTTTCTTCTATGAAACGAGTGGGGTTAGCAATGAGTGACCTCCAAGCGCAGTGATGCCAGCAGCCAAGATAAACAGTGTCAGGGCCCGAGGCATTGAGTAGGACGAGGGAAAAGACCAGGACACCCAACCATAAAATTTCTTGTGTCCCTAACAACACCATTATGAGTTTAACTACTGTTGTCTAAAATACAACTCTGTAATCATAGACCTGTGGGTTCCATATTTACTCTCTCTCCATGGCCTACAGATTCAATTTGTTTAGTTTGTAGAGAAACAGAAGACTAAAAAAACAGAAAGAAAGAAACCACCAGCCCTCCAAGTGCCTGGACCCTGAGAACCAAGCAGTGCTCGCCACCTCGTGCCCAGTGAGCCTCCCCGAGACTTCGCCTCTGGACATGACACATCAGGCAGGCCCTGGTCTGGTCACTCGGCAGGGTCCCTGACAGCGAGGGAGGCCTTTGCTAGTGTATACACGGGGAAGGCCTGGCTCCAGGTCCCCAGGACATTTCACCCAATGAGAGGGGATGATGCTGATCCCAGAAAGCCAGAAGGCTCTGACCTGTTCTTGAAACCAGGAGGCTGAGACCCATGCCTGCCAGGCTTCCTCTTCCTCCCCTCCCCTCCCCGCCCCCTCCGCACCGCTACCTCAGCACTCTCCCTCCTCTGTGATTCTCTCCTCCACCCACCACTGAACCCCCTCAGTGACTCCCCCCTTCACCCCACCATTCTCCCTCCTCTGTGACTCCCCCTCCACCCCACCACTCTCCCTCCTCAGTGACTCCCCCCTCCACCCCACCATTCTCCCTCCTCAGTGACTCCCCCTCCACCCCACCACTCTCCCTCCTCAGTGACTCCCCCTCCACCCCACCACTCTCCCTCCTCAGTGACTCCCCCCTCCACCCACCACTCTCCCTCCTCTGTGACTCCCCCCTCCACCCACCACTCTCCCTCCTCTGTGACTCCCCCTCCACCCCACCACTGAACCCCCTCAGTGACTCCCCCCTTCACCCCACCATTCTCCCTCCTCTGTGACTCCCCCTCCACCCCACCACTCTCCCTCCTCAGTGACTCCCCCCTCCACCCCACCATTCTCCCTCCTCAGTGACTCCCCCTCCACCCCACCACTCTCCCTCCTCAGTGACTCCCCCTCCACCCCACCACTCTCCCTCCTCTGTGACTCCCCCCTCCTGCCCTCTCTGTTCTGCTGCCACTTCCATTCAGCACCCATCCCTTCCTCACTTCATTACCGCTTTAGCCTCCTCCCCTCTCCACACCCCAGTCTGGCTCCTTTCCAGTGCATCCACCCCTCAGCTGTCAGTCATCTTTCTAAAATGCAAATATGACCGTGCCACTCTGCCGAGAGCAGAGGGACTGCCAGAGCACTCAGGACAAAGCCAATTCCACAGCACAGCATGCCAGGCTCTCAGGGACAGGGCTCCCGCCTTTCTCTCTGGCCTCCTTCCTGTCACTTTCCCATGCTGGGCCCCACTCAGCGGTCTCATCCCCAGCCTCCATGCTCTCCCCATGCTGTGCTCTCCGACCAGAATGCCCCCCAGTCCCCCCCACACTCATCCTCATTTAACTCCTACTCATCCGACAACTCTTCACTGCACAGCCTTCCTGAAGCGCCCCCCCCCCACTACCATCTGATTGACAAGGCCCCCCTCCAGGGTTCCCCTAACACAGTGTGGACCTTGCTCATGTGGCACTGATCACACTCACCACAACACACTGTAACTAGTGTCGGTCTCCGTCTCCCCACTCCCTGTCAGCTGCTTATGAACAAGGGCGTTAAGTTTTATTTGGGAGCCTCAGGATTTAACATGGGGTCTGGTATACAGTAGGCTTTTGATGAATAAATGAACACTCTCAAAGGCGAGGTTAGCAGACTCAAATACAGATGACAAAATCCTACAAAGAGACATGCAACTGTAGTGAGGGGGTCACACCAGATGTGCTTACTAGCAAACAACCCAGAAACTACCCCAAACTCCACACTCCAACTCAACTCTGTGGAGACATCCACACCCATCAGCAGGCACTAGCGAGCTGGCTCAGCCTCTCTAATGGAATAAGTGAAACATCATTTAGTATCTTCCCTCACTGAACCAACAATTTCCTGGCTTCGCTTACAGAAACCGCTTTTTTCTATAAAAGGTGTATCATAGTAGGAATTCAAATGTTTTATTTATTTTAGCTTATTATTGCACATTTGAATATAAGACAGTCATTACAAGATTCTGATTATTTAGAAGGGGAAGCATAAAACGACATGTATGTCATAGAAAAAGGAAACTAAAGGAAGGGGACAGTAAGATAGTGACAAATGCCAGCTAAGCGACAATGGGAAAGGCACAAGATATACCAATTGCTCTCCTTCTCTTTCTAAATTGAAAACTCCAAGAAACTCTTTCCTTATAATTTCATGGGAATAAGAATGAAATATGTTTATGATATAGATTTAACAGATGTATAGTTTAAACAGAAAAAGTCATGCACCGTGGCCTTTTATATTTGCTGTTATATATTTTGAACTCAATTGGGTGCCCCCTGGGTGGCTGAACTGAAATGGATATTCTTGATAACAAGGCTAAACAGTCCTTGCACAGCTCGATCCCAACAGGCTTGGAAAGCAGTGAAATGACCCAACTCGCTCAGGCAACTCAAATTTACTGTATTTTTTTTTTTTTATTGGTTTAGGCTACCATGTTATTGGGTTATTTTAGAAACACGTTCCCAAGGTCAAAATGAATAATGCCAGCTGGTTCACTTACAGATGGTTACTAACTTTTGACATTTACTTTCTAAAGCCCAAACTAAACATTCCCATAGACAAGAATAATGCAACCCAAGGGCCAGTTTTCCTAGATGAAAACAAAGATGACCAGCTATAAACCAAGGCTCCTCTAGGGCTTATCTCCTTACAGCTCTAAGATCCTGCTCCTGAGCTGTCCAACCACATCACTGCAGTGCTCGCCAGCACTCTTTAACTCTTCCAGGGCCTATCATCCTTCCACTTTCAGCAATAAGACAAATATCCCCATTTGAATTTAGGTTAAACACATTTTCCTGGACTCTGTGTCTGTCATATTCTAAATACAGCAGAATGGGCCCTTGTTAAGAACCTTAACAGTTGGCCCTGACTGGTGTGCCTCAGTGGATAGAGTGTCAGACTGAAGGGCCCCAAGTTCAATTCCAGTCAAGGGCTGAAAAAAAAAAGAACTTTAACAGTTGGAGTTGGGTCCTTCTCTGTCCACTTGAATATGGTACATTTCCTGCTTCCAAAGAATACTGACATTTTCTTAAACCATGTCTACATTTCATGTCAATGTATAATCACAATGCTGGGACCTCTTGCTTGTAAAAGGCACTGGAGAATTCCCTCGTTACCTCACTGCCATGAATTTTTGGCTGAAATGAAGAGTCACTACTTTTGTCTGTGCCTTGCTTTGTTCCAGAAAGGATGTAATAAGATAGCTATAATTATTACCTAGTTAATTTTTCTCGCTCCCATGCTCCCCTCCTCTACTGTATAAGCTAACACGCTGGTGCTGATTTCCTTATGAGGAGTAACCATACATTCATATTTATCAAGACAATATTCATCTCCCAAAAAGGGGTGAAGCTTGGTCTGTTCAGTCAACAAACGGTTACTGAGTTTCTGCCAGCTGGATGGCCATAGATCCCCCTTCACCCAGCTGAGAGCGTAGTGGGGACACTCAGAACAAACAGGCAAGTACAACAGAGTGAGATACATGCACTGCAGAGGGACAGAGAATGCTCTGGACCACGCCCCAGTGATGCCTCCTCCAGACTTGGGAGATCAGAGAAGCTTCCCAGAAGTGGCGTTAGTTGAAAACGTGAAGCATTATAAGCCACTTGAAGGCAATATGAATAGTAATGCCAACGGAACACCAGGTGGAGTCAACCTAAATAGTGTACCCAAGTGAGAGTCAACTTCTGAATCCAGATGTGATATGTGGTTATCTTACCACTGCCCCCATGTAACCCACGGACTGGCCACAATTCACCCTGAATGCTAAGTTCTGTAACATATTTCCAGTTCCTTTATGTCTAAATATTTCTGCTTTCTCTGAACACAAATTGTCCTATTCACTATCTTTACCACATCCCAGCTATGAAGCATTTCAACTCAACCCAACAAGGGCCTATGTGGGAGACAATGTGATGAATATGGGATGTAGGGAGGGGAGCGCTGGGGCCTCAGCACAAGGACCACACAACCACAGAAGCGCAGAACTGAGAAAAGCCAGGTGACTATCCACTGCCCATCCCACTCCCCACAAACCGTGCAGAGGGGACCCAGCCCTACCACTCCTGCTTGTGAAACAAACACCCCACTCTGAACTGATCTGAGGTTCGATACATTTTTCTGGACCCTGTGTCTGTCCTATTCTAAAAACAGCAGAATGGGGCCTTGCTGTCAAAGCAAGTAGTCAAAGGACCTAACAGTTGGGTCCTTTTCCTCTGTCCATATGAATATGGTACATTTCCTGCCTCCAAAGAATACTAGCATTTTCTTAAATCATTTCTACATTTCATATCAATGTATAACCACAATGCTGGGACCAAAAAAAAATAATCAGTTTTGACCATTTGCTTTTCCAAAAATCCCTGGACATTCTACAAGCTAACTGAATAGTTGGATGAAATTACTTTTTTAAATCTCTTCCAATCCTGAGATTTTATGATTCTATGACATAATTGGAGCCATCTTTCTTTGAGGGCTCTAGCCCAGTAAAATTATCTCAGACTATGATGTTATTATAGAATAAATATTGGATTGGTATTTCAATAATATTTGGTTTTTCAAAGTTACCAGACATAATCTCACTGTCAGTGGGCAAAGCTGCAGCTACATGTGTAAGTAAACCCAGCCTGGGCCATACTCGGTCATGTGATTTACAACCAAAGACAGAGGGTTTTACTTCAAAAGATTAACTGAACACAAAATTTAACTAACACAAAAGAATGCCCTACATGTTGTGGATGGTATGATACTTCACATCTAAGGGTGTAAAGTTATTTTGCTATTGCCTGGCCAGTGTGGTTCAGTGGTTGAGCATCGACCTATAAACCAGGAGGTTGAGGTTTGACTCCTGGTCAGGGCATATGCCTGGGTTGCAGGCTCGATCTCCAGTGGGGAGCATGCAGGAGGCAGCTGATCAATGATTCTCTCTCATCACTGATGTTTCTATCTCTCTCTCTCCCTCTACCTTCCTCTCTGAAATCAATAAAAATATAAAATTAAAATAAATAAAATAAAATCATTTTGCTGTCCTTCCCAAACTGAATCTAATCATGTTTTGAGATCTGAGTACTAGAAACTACCAAAATTGCATTCAGTCTTTTAGGCTTTTTAAAATAAGTCTTACAGGCATGTAAGCGAGAGCTATGCTCACCTTCTTGTGCTACATAGCCTCATCCATATCTTCAGTGCACCACACTTTACGCATCCAAAATGGAAAGCATATTGATAAGACACACATCTTCGCAACAAAAAGCTCAACTTGTAGCTCAAGAGATCATTCAAATCATAAAAAAAGAAGCCACCTTGCTCAAGTCCTTCACCAGGTGTGCAGTATCTAGGGTAAGATTATACCAGAAGTATATGTGCTCTTCTGAGCCAATATTCTCTTCCACTACTCTGAAAACAGTATTATAATTAAGGCTGTTCCTGACAGCAAGCAACTAACCATCTGGGTTCAAACCCAGCCTCTTCTTCCACTTCCTAGCTGTGCGACCCTGGCAAGCAATTTAATCTCTCTGGGCATTAATTTCCATTGGGGGGGTGGATATAATCATGATTCCACCTTCTCCAGGTTGTTGTATTATTTCAATAATACCCTCACCTCAGTCTCTAGTTTGCTTTAAACCAGTTGCTTTAAGGAATTTTGAAAGGGTTACTAGAATATAGGAAAATAAACATGGAGAAGCCACTGAGTCCTAAAGAGAAAGATTTTGGAATTGCTATGGCTCCATTGGTTGAGTCACATTTAATTAAGTCTGGAATTTCCAAGGACAAAAACAGATCTTTCCAACAGACACACACACACACACACACACACACACACACACACACACAAAACACAGGCTAGTGGGATCAGAGTTGGAGAGTTCCTAAGAAGTTGCTCTTGAGGACTGGGGCGGTAACAGCGAAAAGCACGCTGTTGAAATGGGAGGGAAGGGACAGATTCCGCCATCAACTAGAAGCAATCTTTTTACATCATCCTCTCTCTCAATATTTCAGCTCTACCGCCAAGTCTGGGTGAACCAACTCTAAACACTGTATAAACTTGGGAACACTGGGAGAGGGGGAGAGAAGCAGAGGCCAGTGTACAGGCCAGTCAGTGAGACTGCTACTAAGTCACTGTGAACATCTCAATGGACCATACTTTGTGCATTTGGGGCTACAGTTAACCCCTCCACTTCTCCATGACTGATTCATTGCTACTATGTTTGGCTAAAACCTAAAACTGTCACCCAAGCAACATCAGTCTCATTAGAAGAAGAGGAACCACCAGCATCAGCAAATATAATGACCCTTTTGAAGGCAGCTGGTTGAGGACCTGTGAATCATTCTGCAACACCCAGACAGGGCAAACCACATCAACACTACATCTAAACAAAAAGCATCGACACCACCACCAAAAGCAAAGTGATGACTTGTCAGCACTCCAGTTCTTCTTTCCCAAGCAGGCCTACTGGTGACGCACCTCATTCATTTTTAAATCATATTCAGATTAAGTCTCCGCCGACCTGTCCAATGAAGACCTCAAGTCAGGCCACACCTGCAGATGTCACCAACAGTTCACTCTCCTAGGGGGTGGGACCTCAGCCCAAAGTACAGAGCAGGAAAGACCTGAGTTGAAGCAGCTGGGGAAGCTGAAAGCAATGAAGGCCTGTGTCAGGAGGTCAGCAGACCAGCAGGCCCGGGCCAGAGGAAATCGTTGCTGCTGGCCATCCTGCCTTAAGTTCTGGGAGTTACAAGTCACATGCTGCCTCTGGTCTTTTTTGGTTTTTGTTTGTTTGTTTAAATATATTTTTATTGAACTCAGAGAAGAAGGGAGAGGGAGAGGGAGAGGGAGGGAGGGAGAGAGGGAGAGAGAGAGAGAGAGAGAGAGAGAGAGAGAGAGAGAGAGAGAGAGATCAATGATGAGGGAGAATCATTGATCGGCTGCCTCCTGCACGTCCCACCCTGGGGATCAAGCCCGCAGTTTAAGCATGTGCCCTGAATGGGAATTAAACCGGCGCTCAACCATTGAGCCATGCCGGCCCACCACTGAATTTTCTGAGACCTGAAGTCAATAAAGATTGATGCAAGTGCATAATCTTCATTGCCCTCAAGCCCATAACCGGCAAAGCCTGAGTGTGGCTAGAACAAGGCTCAGTGAAACCACATTCATCCCCTCTATTGGCTCTCCCATTGTTTCCTTTCTCAAGGCTTTAGTGCCACCTCTCACTGCTCTCTCTGAGACTTACTTCCAGTTCCAGATCAATAATTCCTTCCTTCTGCCACATGCTGACGCTTGCTCAACTAGCCATCCTGTCGCCAAGCTTTCCATTTCTCACACCCCCTAATTATTTGGGACATGTTGAAGGATCCATTAGGTGATAAGGAATAACCTCACATGATCCCACTCAAGATTTTAGAATCTCAGTGGGAAAAATCTTGCTTATGGAGGCAGTGTTTCCCCAAAGGCCCAGCAGTCTATGTGCACTATACATGAGCCGCGGGCACTGAGCATGCATCTGCCTCCTCGTGGGCTGTAGAAAGGAGGTAAGAGTGGGACATCTGCCACCCCCCACCAGAAGCAGATTTGGAATGGTCTGTCCCCTGAGCATTCTGGGTACTCTATTTCGGAGTAAGAGAGGGGCTGTCAGCATCAGCAGAAGGGAGACCGGGAGAGAAAAGAGTGCCATTTGGACAAAACTGCTTATGGTTCTTGTCTATCAGAGTGCTGCTTTCTGGTCCTATTCTTCTGTGTCACCTTCTGCTCCTCCATCCCAACTCTATTTGCCAAATACCTCAAGATGTTTCTAAGAGGCTCTGAATTATTGAGGGACCTGGGGAAGATGCTTTGGGAAAAATTAAGTGCAAAAACAGACAGCCCTGTACAGCTGGTGCAAATACTTGGTCACTGGCAGTTTCTTTCTAAGGCGGAAAGGGAATGGGGGGAGAGGGAGAAGCCAGCCTCTGCTAAATAATAATGAGATTCACAGAACAGACACAGCAGCTCCAAAGTTCACATCTCTCCGGCTTTACTCACCCCGAGCCATCTTGCTCCTTTATTGGCAGCCTGTTGAATCTGGACTCGCTTCAGGGTGACATGGTAGACAGCTCCTTCCTCTACCTCTTCACCCCAGTCCTGAATCGAGCTCTACCAGGGGATGGGAAAGAGAAAGAAAAAGGTTGTTTTGTTTTGTTTTGTTTTTCCCTCCTCTCTGCAAACCGCAATCTCTCCCAGCTGCGTTGCTGCTTACCCCAGCACTCAGGGCAAAAGACAGGCTGTTCAAAATAAATATTACAATCAGAGCCATGCAAGGCACATTGCGATAAAGGGAACGCTGAGATTTTCTTGGCCCCCAGCCCTTTCCTGTGGTATCAGGATCCCCGGACTTTTCCATTTAGTTATTTTCCTAGACTCACTCGCATATCTTAAATAATTTTTAAGGTGTGTGGTGTGTTGTGTTCTTTCTTCCCCAGGAGGATAGTTTTTTCTTCTTAAAGAAACTCTGGTTTAGTCCTGATTAACTTTTCCTCCCTAAAGGAAAGAAAAAACAATTCCTTGGTAGGAAAAAAGTTTGTACTTTTAGAAGTGGCTCCGTTATTGGAGCGAACTGCATTTTAAAGTCAGACACAAACAAGCATTTAAAATGCCACGGGTCCTGACGCTTTTGGAAGTCAACCCCTTCCCATCGCCTTTCTCTCCTCTTATTGTTCGGGGGACCCAACAAGTCAGCGGGGGGTGGAAAGTTTTCATTTCCATAAAATCCTCTGGCAAGTGCAGAAGAAGCGACACATCATCACGCAGCCTCTAGTTAGACGCGTGCTTGGACGCCCCGGATTCCACGTCCCGGGCTGAGCTGCAAGTCCGTGTGAAAGAGCCGCCGGGCACAGAGCGCTCCGCGGTTCGCCCCGGCTCTTTCTCCTTAAAAGTTGTCCCTCCGGACAGACGTCTGCCCCCCACACAGCCGGCAAGAGCTGAGAAAGGGGGGCTCCCGGGAAGCGAGCAGACCCGCGGCGCCGGAGGCACACGGCCGGCCGGAGCGGGAAGGCTGAGCGCCCGAGCAGGGAAGGGCGCTCCGTTCACTCCGAGGGAGTCCCGAGCGCCCGGAGCAAGCGGGAGAGGCAGGGTTCCGTTACCATTTTAGCTTGCCAGAGCAATTTCATTCTCAGCCTTCCCTCCGGTACGGCGACGCGGCATGGTGCGCCCTGCTCCCAGGCCAGCGGGGTCCCGGCCCCGGTCCGCGCGCCGAGCACAGACACGCGCTGCGCTGCCCCCGCCGCCGCCGCCGGTGCGCGCGACTCCGGCCACAAAGGGAGCGCGGCGAGCGAGCCGCCAGCGAGGGCGCCGCAGACTCCTCCCCGCGCCACTCCGCCACTCCGTGATGTCAGGCTTTCCTGTTTGTGCCTGGGAGCGCACGCTCCGCTCCTGAAGCCCCAGGGATCAAGTTAGCGGGGAGATGCTCCCCCACGCTCTGCAGGTGACCCGCTTCTCCCCGGCCGTCACCCGGTGCCAAAAAAGAATCGGGTGCGGTCTAGGGGACAGAAATGTGTCTTCTCCCTTCGCTAAAACAAATAAAGGAGGAGGAGTGCAAGTAGGATGGGAGGAGAGGGCTGGAAAAACGTGTTATCTGCCTGTTACCTATGGAATGCCGATTAAATCAGGGCGGCCCCGTGAGTGAAGCAATACTAGAATGCAGAAAGTTTTTTCATCAAGGCAAAAGAAAAAGAAAAAAGGAAGAAAGAGAGAGAGAGAGAGAGAGAGAGAGAGAGAGAGAGAGAGAGAAGGAAAAGAAGGAAGGAAGGGAAAGAGAGAGAGAGAAAGGAAGAAAGAAAGAAAAGAAAGAAAGGAAAAGAAAAGGAAAGAAAAAGGAATTGCTCAGAGGCTGTACCAGAACCTGTGCCCAGGTATGAACCCTGGTCCACATCATCATTCTACTCACAGGCAATTACTCTGGACTCTACCACCCAGTACAAACCATCGGTCATCCCACAGTACCTGGCCATCGGGAGGGAAGGCGGAAAAGGGTTCTGCTGGGACTGAGTGCGTGGAAAGTGGGTGGGCGAGTTTTTGTGAGTTGTCACCATCTCCACTTGTCTGTACTGTAGGGACACAGCAGGATAATAACCACAGGGGGGAAAGCCGTTCATGGAGAGCGTGCCAGAGGGAGTTTGGTCATAACAGAAAGATCTGCTCTCAGGATAAAAGATTATGGCCATTTTTAGACTCCATGTTAATAAATCAACAGCACGATACCAGAAGATAATGCAATCAGACTTGGGCACATTATGGAATTCCATGCCAATTATAAAACCTTTAGGGCTCATGTCTTTTACACTATTCACCCCTAAATGAGTTTAATCGCCTTTTGTTTTGTTTTTAAAGATCTCTCATGAATTGCCATGGTAAGGCATAAGGTAGGCCCTGGTTAATAATAAATATATCACGAGCTGTTTGAAAAGCTAGAGAATCAAGTGTCCTGATGTTCCCAGGAAGGCAGAATAATGACACAGTCCATCAAGGAAAAACAAAAGGGCATTAGGACACTTGAGGACATCTTGGAGTCACTCAGCCATGGTCTCCTCACCCAACCAGAACCTCCAGGGCTCAGTAACTGTGGAGACAGGAAGACCAGATCCTTCTGCGAGCACCAGGACAAGGGCCCCAGAGTCCTGAGGAAAATCATGTGGAAGCCCAACTCCCTGCTTTATAAGTCATCCTCAGGCCCCCAGGCCACCCCTGGAGAACCTATTCAGTGACTCTGAAGACCACAAGATGTACTCATGGATTAATTTCACCATCGCTGCAAATTTGAAGATGACTGAAGATTTTCTACTTCGGGGATATCAAGTCGTTCATTTGCCCTCACCCCTTCCAGGAAGCCTTCCTGGACAGGGAAGCCAATAACTCAGATCTCACCACCTTCTCCCTGGCTGGCCACCTGGTGGGGAAAGAGGAAAGGACAGACTTCGAGCAGACCCAGCTTCAAATCCACACTCACATGAAGGCAAAACTTTGGCTCTACTTCCTTGAGCTTTAATTTCCTCGTCTGCAAGGTGGGACCAACATCTACCTCATAGCGTTTGAACAGGATTAAATGAAATATGTTTGCAAGCCTTCTAGCACATGGTAAGTGATCAAAAAGAGTTCCATTCCCTTATTACTGTACTTCCTCCCAAACCGTATCTTCGCAGGCTCACTGAAGTTCTGTATGCATGCCATGTGGGGAAATCTAAAATGATGTCTTCTCGCTGAAGTTGTCATTTCAGAGAGGTTTTCCCAAGAATAATTACTTGTATTTATACCTGATAAAGAATGTGATTTTGTCCAAATGCTGATAAAAAAAGAAAAAGGCTGGTTGTTGGTTTTTTGTTATCATTAATCCTCTCCTGAGCATATTTTTCCATTGATTTTTAGAGAGAGTGGAAGGGAGGGGGAGAGACAAAGAGAGAGAAACATCAATGTGAGAGAGACACATCGATTGGTGGCCTCCCGCACGTGCTCCCACCGGGGCAGGGACAAGATCCTAACAGTGCTCTTGACCAGAATTGAACCTGCGAACCTTCAGTCCATGGGCTGATGCTTTATCCACTGAGCAAAACTGGCTAGGGTGAAAAAAAGGCTGGCTTTATGCTAGATAGAGCAATCTAGTGTTGCAATTTATAATTCTTAAAATATTTATTTTTAAATATTTCACCTGCAGGCAGCTCTGTCAGTGTTACCTTCTTACATACACCTTTGGTTGAAATACTCCTAGTCATAATGTGGGAAGGACAAACCAACAAGTCATTTATAACTAAGTTTGAATTTATTTACCAGATTAGTGTACCCATGACCTAGCATGATCCTAAGATAACCAGTTTTATTAAAAGGAGATCAATAATGCTTTCTAGTTTTTAGTGTACAAGTCTTTGATCTCCTTGGTTAAGTTACTCCTAAGTATTTTATTCTTTTTGATGCTATTGCAAATGGGATTTTCTTAATTTCATTTTCATTGTTAGTGTACAGAAATGCAAATGCTTTTTATATATTGATTTTATAGCCTAAATCTCCATCAACAGATTGCATTAAAAAAATGTGGAGTATACATACAATGGAATATTATTCAGCCTCAAAAAACAAGGGCATCCTGTCATATGTGACAACACAGATGAACCTTGAGACATTATGCTAAGTTAAGTGAGCCAATCACAGGACAGAACTGCATAATTCCATTTATATGAGGTATCTATAGCATTCAAACTCATAGAAGCAGAAAGTAGAACGAATGGTAGTTGCCAGGGATAGGAGGGGAGGGGAAATGAGTTGCTGTTCAATGCATATCAAGTTTCAGTTATGCAAGATGGAAAAATTCTAGAGATCTACTGTACAACATCATAGTTAATAATAAAGCACCTGAAAGAGTACTTGGAACGTCAGAGGCCTTGAATTAAAACATATCTCCTTGCCCTCACCCACCCCCACCCCCACCCCCGTCCTCCCATTCTTTCCTTTTAATGTAAATCTGTATTCATTTACTGATCTTGGTTTGCAATCTGCCGGTTGTTTACATGTTTGCTTGGGTAATAGCTTGGACTGCATAACAGAAAAGAATGGGCAGTGTAAGAATAATGGATATTGTACTTGGATATATAGGGTGAAAAACCTGTTTTGGGTTTGTTTTTTTTTTTATTGACTTCAGAGAGGAAGGGAGAGACAGACATCAATGATGAGAAAAGAAAGATTGATCAGCTGCCTCCTGCATGCCCCCTACTGGGGACAGAGCCCACAACCAGGGCCCTTGACCAGAATCAAATCCGGGACGTTTCAGTCCACGGGCTGACACTCTATCCACTGAGCCAAGACAGCTGGGGCTGAAAAACTTGTCTTGAAGACAGCAATATCAGCATGGGATGGGAAGAAATGGGAAGGCCTAGGTTCTGTCCTCAAACTCATTGCTGGAATATAATGTCCTATGCCCAATGATAAGTTTGGAGAACGGTCCTAAGAGATCAATAATAATAACACTAATAACAACAGCCACGGCAGCGAGGTGAAGAAAGCTAAATACGTGAGAGGTCAGGATTTCCCCTCCACACCTTCGGGCTGCTGAGTGCCTGTTGCCTCTACATGCCTGCAGCCTTACCTAAAGTGATGAGTTTGAAAACCTTTCCCACTTTTAAATGGAATTGATAATAGCCATTTGGCAACATTTTATTCAGAAACTATACCTTCAGCTATCTGTATGTCCCTAAAAAACTTTTGATGGAGGACATAAGCAAATAAATGTTGCTCTTTTACTCCTTTATCCAACAATATTCAAGTATTGTCAAAAGGCAAACTACTGTTCTTCAGGCCTATGGGCTATGTTGCTCACCAATGTACTTCATGTTCTGCTCCCCACTATCAGCTGGGCAGCCTGCTGGAGTTGTTTCTAGCTATGCTGACTGGGGTTGCCCTGTGTACCCACTCTTAAGTTTTCAACCTTGAACAGTGCTCACTCTGGCCAGGTGGCTCAGTTGGTTGGAGTGTTGTCTCATACACGAAGAGGCTGCAGGTTCAATTTCTGATCAGGGCACATACCTAGGTTACGGGTTCTATCCCTAGTCGGGGCATGTATGGGAGGCAACCAATCAATATTTCTCTCTCACATTGATGTTTTGTTTTTTTTTTCTTTCTTTCCTTCTTTCTTTCCTTCTTTCTTTCTTCCTTCCTCCCTTCCTTCCTTTCTTTTTTTCTTCTTTTCTCGCAAATCAATAAAAAATATCCTCGGGTGAGTATAAAAAAAAATGTACAGTCCTCTTAAACACTCTTTAAGCAATAGAGAGTTGCTTCTATTTTCTGAGGGACCAAAGTAATTTTATTAATCATCACAGAGATACTATAAGGTATAAATTAAAATCTCAATGCTGTTATTAAGTTCTATTTAAGAAAGCAACTCACAAGCCAATGTTAGATGCACCTACTACAACTAAAGAAGAGGCTGCCCTGGGTAGAAAGTGGAAACAGAGGAAACATAAACATAGCCCTGACAGATGGCAGGCCGAAAGCAGGGGACTTCATGATGACAAACATTTCACCAATAGTTGGTGGTTGCTTTTAATTGTTGATGATGCTCCCTTGAGGAGGAAGTTGGTTACTGGAATACTATGTGTAACTTGGACTAATGAGTATTATTCCTCATCTAATTATAGATTTCTGTAAAAGAAAAAGGACAGCTAGAAATCTGTTCCCTTGATTGAAAACATTTAACAGTCAGCTCAGACATGAGGCCAGGTCTGTGTTATATATAATAAAACATTCTGCAAAATGGAAGATAGGGACCTGATGCCATGAAGACTTTGACCAAAATTACAGAAGGACGCACTGGGCAATTAGCCAAATCATATGTTGTTTTGGGGCTTAAGGAACCTACTTTTTCCATAATAATGGTATTAAAATGGTACTGAAAATCCAAATAAGTTAGAACCAGTATAAGTTAGAGACTAAGCATGGTGGCTTTGAGTCCTAGATGCATCACTTCTCTCTGAAATGAGGTGTTTAACATCGCTAAGCCTATAAAAAATAGGGATACAAACACCTTGACTCATAGTGAGAATTAAATAAGATAATCCACACCAAACCCTTAGCACAGTATCTGGCACCATGGTTACTACTCAATGTTGTCTAGAAGTAGTAGTCATCGTCATCGTCGCCTTGAACATATCTGGCTCCCCCCATCACAGAGCCTTTACACATGTGATTCTTCCCTTTGGGGACATCCCTCCCTCTTACCTTCTCCCACCCTAAGATGTGCTCTCATGGCACCATGTTCCTCTCTTTGTAGCCCTATCACAGTTTCATTTTACATTTAATTGTATGATTATTTGGTAAATGTCTGTTCCCCCAAACCCTGCAAAGACAGAGGAAATGTCTGTGTGTTTTTTTCTCACCACTGTATTCTAGCAGCTCACACAGTGCCTGGCACAGAATAGATGCTCAACAACTATTTGATTGACAGCTAAATATGTAGATAAATGCCATGCTATAAATTCAAGTAAGTGCTTAGTGATTGTTGTTGAGTCATATACATGAATCACTCAATATTGTCTCCACCTCTAAGTTGCTTATACTCTAAAAAGTAGAGAAGGGGCATAAAGAGCATAAGTGAAAAATGGACTTTGCAAATCCACAGATCAGAGAGTACAGATTAGGAAAGCCGGCAGACTGTGCAATGTGTCACCGAGAGGACACAGAAAATTGGTCAGGAGGCACTCACTCTTAAAGGACTTGCAGATAATTACAGCCTTTAACAAGGCTGTGTCAGCTACAGCCTTTAAAGAAAAAGAAATATGGACCGGGAGGAAGAGAGGAAGGTCTTCCAGGGGAGAGGATGGCAGGGCCAAAGGATGATATTTGGTTGGAGAAGTGGCTCATACACTCGAAGGAAATGAGGTTTGGATACAGTAGTTGGTTGATGGAGATTCTTGAATTTTTCTTAAGAGGACATTGAAATGATAAAGCAGAGTGTGAATAAGATGATTCTAATAATGTCCCATAGGTTGTCTTAGAGGGAAGAAAGCATAGAGGTAGAGTGAACTAACAGGAAGCTGTTGGAATAGTGGACATGCCAAATATTTAACACCTAGGTTGAGACAATATTTGAAATAAAGAAATGAATCTCAGTGATTTTTTTTTTAAAAAAAATTGATGTTGCAACCTGATGATAGGCAGCATATTGCAAGTAAATAGGAGGGGAAAGAAAAGAAACCTACAAGGTTTTAAGGCTGGGACACTGGGATTGAAGTGGAGACATGAAAATAAAGAGAAAGGGGGGAGGGGATTTTCTGTTTGGGGGAAAAAAACATTACAAGTTCAGTTCTGAGGAGAAAGAAAACAGAGATATTGAAGAGTGATCAGAAGGAAAGATAAAGGCTAGAAATGAAGAACATTAGTTGCAAGTTGGTATGTACATAAGGAAGTTGTTTGAAACCATAAATCATACGATCCCTTCTCAGGGGAAGAGACACAGAGTCTCAGGCACCCACAGATGAAGAAAACCAAACAAAGTTAAGGAGAGAGAAGAGCACGAGGAAGAGAAGAACACAGAGGGATTGAGTTGTGGAAATGCGCTCGGAAAGGAAAGCTCATGCAATTGAAAGTTCCCCAACGCTAAGATCAGGCTTGGGATATAGTCAGTGGACTTTGGAATACTGAAAAGGATGAGATTTACCTTCTGTTGCTATCACAAGAAATTATACATACTTCAAGAGGACTTCCCCTGTTTAAAAGCATAAAAAAAGGTTTTTTTTAAAATTATGGCTAGTTATTCTATTCGATGACAATCTTCAATAAAATGTAACCAAAGTTAATTGAAAGCCTTAGTGTGGTCAGTTACATAACACCAGAATTGCTGAATAGCTTAAATGCAGTGTTTTCCCAGAAATATTTGTCTTTTGGAGGAAACCATGAATGGAAAGTTTCTGCCTTAAAGGAGAAGTTTTGAGAAGGTGGAGAGAAAAGAAAAACATATAATGGAAATATAACTATAACAATAATTAACCAAAACGCTACAAATATTGGTAACTATTCACACAGGGACAAGCAAAACAGAAAGAAAAGTGAACTTTACCACTTTAGAGAGTTGATTGTTGGTTGTATATCATGTCTTCTTAAAAATCAGAAAATACCTCATATAATGCCTTTGCCAGGAACAATATTAAACAGATCTTTGGTTCTTCTGATTTTCTTGTTCAACTGGCAGAATCAACTCAGACGAATTCATACTGATCCTGTTTTGTCTAAGACGTAAAGTGAGGTCTGTAGAATGAAAACGTTGTTTAGTTTGGGGCTAGAGAAGGGATGTGTCATGACCTTGGTTTATTCAGCTTCTTCTAGTTAGGCAAATAGCTGCTGGTCTGGAAAGCTACACAGAGATCTCACTTCCACCCTGGCTTTTCTGCCCTTCCCCTCCAAGGGGAAGGAGGGAGGAAGGGAGATATATTTTTTTAAATTGTGAGATGGATTGACTCCATCGAAGAAGCCATAGGCCTGAGGCTACAGGAGCTGAGCAGGGCTGTTGAGGACAGGACATTGTGGGAGGGGAGAATTGATGGAGTTGGGTGGCCTTCATCTCAAACCTTAATCATAAAATCTAATGATTTCTCTCCAGAATATCATAAACCCAACAGAAAAGCATTGTAAAGAAATGATGGTGCAATCATAAGTTATGTGGCCACCTTATAACAAAATAAGTAGTATATTTTTTCTTATAGCCAAATAGGTAATGTGTTTAACATTATTCAAAGGAATTTCTCTCCTATAACTTGCCAGGATGTCCTGCTGTGACGTTCATGTGTCCCGTGCCTGAGGAAACCACACCACCCTTGGTTGAAATGAAGGCTGCATGAGCTTAGCACAAGGACCAGCTGGTATTCTTGGCATACGTACCCAACTCGGGCTAAGTTTTTAGTCTTCCCCACCCGAAAAGGCTTAGGGATAAAGTGGGGATTGGGAAATCAGTGGAAAACCCCTCAATGTGATTAGTTCTATAAATTTATAGCAGACTCAAGATGCCCTAAGGAGGTCGAAAAGGCCCTAGAATCAGTTCCAGGTACCAAAAAGAAATTAAATTCGCTTTGGGTGTAGGTTCCAAAGATTTCAAAACAAAATTAGACCTGCTAGGATTTTGGCATGACAGTTAACCATGTGGACAAGGATATTGTCCTTGGATGGTGGAGCAGCAAGATAGACAGAGCCTGGCCATGGCCATCATCTCACAGAACAAAGCTGCCATATACCAGCCTTGGACTGCCTGTCTCTGGACCATTTCATGAGAGAGAGAAATAGAATTCCTTCTTGTTTACATTGTAGTGAAATTGGCTCTCTCTGTTACATGCAGCCAAATCTATATACCTGTTATTACATCTGTTAAATGGAACAGAAATCAGTAAAGGTAAGAGAGTCACTTTAGCCAAAGGCTGGATCATACCTCTGAAATTTACGCTGAAATTATTCTAGGCTCTGAAAAAGATTTCTTTACCTACTTATTGTTGACTCAATGAATATGCAGTAAATATTTGCTGAGTGTCCACTATATATATCAGGCGCTGTGCTAGGCAATACAGAAATAAATTTTGACAAGACAGTTGTGGTGCTAACAGATTAGAGAGAGAAACAGACAAAACATGTACATTACAGTATCATAAATGCTGAGAGAAAGGTTGCTATTGGAGTATACAAGCTGAGCCCATAGGATTCAGGAATGCTTCCCAGAGAGAATAATCTTGAAAGTGAGTTCTGAAAGATGTGATGGAATTAGAAATAGCACAGGGAGGGGTTGGGGGTGAGGGGCAAGCAACCAGGCAGAGGGAACAGAATGGGGGAAAGCCCAGGACTCAGAGGAATCACAGATTGAACAGACTCCTGGGCATGGCCCACTAGCTCACCAAACATACCTCTGACTCCAGGCAACCCTGTGAATGAGTGAGATGCCCAATGTCCTGTCCTCAACAGCCCTGCTCAGCTCCTGTAGGCTCAGGCCTATCGCTTCTTCGATGGAGACAATCCATCTCATATTTGGTCTTCCCTTTTCCAACTGCCTTCTGTTTCCCCAGGATTATTGTCTTTTCCAAAGAACCCTACCTTCTTATGTGTCTGAAGTAGGACAGCTTCAGTTTTGTCAGTTTAGCTCCAGGACCTACTAGTTCTTCTGCCTGGCGGTCCAGGGTATCCATAGAGCTCTCCTCCAACACCGTATCTCATATGAATCCATTTTTTTCCCATCAGCCTCTTCATTGTCCAACTTTCACATCCTTACATAGTAATTGGGAATAGGCTGGTACTGTATGTTTTTTCCCCAAAAAAGAAGTTAGTAGTATATCTTCACTTTGTGAGTACTAATTTGTCGTAATAGTATAATATACTAACTGGATATTTGTCCCTTGGACACATGAAGTATGCTTTTGTTTTGTTTTATGTAATCCCATTATCCCATAACTAATCCTCTGTGAAGGCTCAGATAAATAAATGACTATTTTAATGACTTTAACAGAGCACATCCTATGTGTGAGGCACTGACCTGCACGGTACATACTGTTCCTGGGTCCAAAGTAAGGGAGGCAAAGAAGGAAATGAACAAAGCAAGCAGGCAAGAGGGAAGAGCATTATTGTGGGCTTCTACGGAACCAGCCAGACTCTAAATTCCAAACCAGATTGTGAGTGTTACAATTGGTCCCACTTAGAATGGCCATCCTAGCACATCCCAGGTAAGAGTCTGGCACATGTTGGGGGCAGGATGGGAGGCCTTCTCTCATGTCCCACCTTGGAAATACTCAATGTTAGTGCTATCCCTGACCAGGGAACGGGAGAGAAGACCAGAGAGTGGGATCTCTTTGGGGGGAGAAGGGGGCAGGGAGGGAAGCAATTTTAGAAATACTAAATGCTGTGAGCCACCTGAAGGAGACTTAAGTATGAACAGAATTTCAAGGCAATGGGGAAGGGTTCAGGGAAGCTGGGTAAGAGAAAAGAGCAATCCAAGCAGAGGGAAAGGCATAAGCCCAAGCATAGAGGTCAAATGCGAGGTCATCATAGACCAGGCAGAGGGAAGGCAGCCACCCAGAGAGAATGATCTGCCTGGACACAGACCACTGTACCTGTTGCTCACTCTTTCACCAGGATATTCCATGAGTCATATCGATGGAAATATATAACTTCACCCCGTGTAGACTAGCCAAGTTCCTCTGCACTAGGGTGGTTTGAAATCTACCCACCCCGCTTGAGGGAGGTCAGAATTATGTGTAATTTAGCTACCACAGCCTATCACCTATGTGCAGGTATGCATATTTTTGTGTTGGTAAATACTAACATTTTCTGTCACTTTACAAAGTAATTCTACATATAGTAGTTCCCTTAATCTTCACAACGGCTCCAAAAGTAGAGGTATTATTATCTCCACTCAAAGTTCCAGATTACAAAGACAATGTGAAGGAGCCAGGTCTTAGACCCAAGTCTTTTGACTCCAAATACCATGCTGTTTTGTCCATAGAACATCTATTTGCATCTTTGCTGTTGCTTAATTATTTAGGACTTAAAGCACCTTATGAGTACATGAGGTCTTCAGACCCATTTGTAATCAGGGGTGCATTCACACAGTTGCCAGCACTCAAGAATTATGAGTCCATACTGGCTCTTTCCTGAGTGACTTGTCCTTTTCATTCCCATCATCCCAGTACAGGTTCATATTGCCTGGCACAATGGCTCCATTCATTCATGCATACAATCACGTAGGCAGCCACTATGCTTCAGGTGCTGTGCTAGGTGCTAGGGATCAATACAGAGCCTCAGCTGTCAAAGAACTTACAGTGTAGGGAGGAGACACATGCGTAAATAGGACCCTTAGAAGAACGTGAGACTATTCAATGGAATAGCCACATGGCGGGACCCCTAGCATCACGGACAAGCACCTAATCCAGAGTCAAGGAGTCAGGAAAGTCTACAGCTGAGACTTTAATGGAAAGCCGAAGTTAGCAAATAAAAAGGGTCAGGAGAAGGAATGGCATGAGCAGAGGCATGGGTGTCAAAGAAAGCAAAGCAGTTTCACAGCGAGAACTGGATATGGTTTGATATGCCTGAAGGATGAGTGCAGTGGGAAGGGCTGTGGAGAGCTGAGGTAAGCATCAGATTACAGAGAGGTTGGGAGCCATGTTAAAGAATCTGGATTTTATCCAGTGCAGTGGAGACCATAAAGGGTCTCATGTAGAGTTACATGAGAAGACTTGCATTTTTAAGAGATCTGACTGTGACATGGAGAAAGGACTGGAGCAATACTGCTCCCATAGGAATATAATCTGAGCCATTTATGTAATTTCAACTTTTCTAGCTGCCAAATTTAAAAAGTAAAAATAAACAGATGAAATTAACATTTTATTCGTTAACTAATATTACCAATGTTAATAATATAGTTTCACTCACAGTATTAGAAAGAGGTACAGCCCTAGCTGGTTTGGCTCAGTGAATTGACCGTCGGACTGCGGATGAAGGGTCCTGGGTTCGATTCCAGTCAAGGGCACACACTTTCAGTTGTAGGCTCCATACCCAATCCATGCAGGAGGCAACCAATCGATGTGTCTCTCTCACATCGATGTTTCTCTCTCTGTCCCTCCCCCTCCCTTCCACTCTCTCTAAAAATCAATGGAAAAATATCTTCAGGTGAAGATTAACCAAAAAAAAGAGACAGACAGACATAAGAAAGAAAGAGAGAGAGAGAGGGAGGGAGGGAGGGAGGGAGGGAGGGAGGGAGGGAGAAAAATATGAACACATTGGAGAAGTATTCAGGAAGGGGAATAGTAGAAATTTATTACAAATGAACTTTAGTTCATTTTACACAGTAGGGTCAAACTAATCTTGCTGAAATATACCTGTGATTAAGATCCTCCCTTACTTTAATTTTTCCTTTTTTTTTTTGTCTTTTGCCTTTTGCCTTTTCCTACCACATAAAGCCTAAGCTCTTCAGCCAGCATTGAGTTGAGCCTTTTCTCCAGTGTTTGCATCCTCCCATCCACACAGCTGGGCCTCTCTCTCCACTCCCACCTGCAGAGACGTCCCAACGTCCAAGACCAGGCATAACCTTACACAGAAGGAATGAGAAGACCTCAGCTCAGCACTCTGGGATGTAGTGTCAACCGTTCCTACTTCTAGTCAGGCCCCGTGTTCCAGGTCTAACTCCTGGCTTGGAACTCTGCCCGGTCCCTCTGGGGTGGGGGCCCTGCTTCTTGCTTTCCATTCCTTTCTTTCCTCCTTCCAGAGCTTGGAAATCTGCCCATGAACCTGAGCTCAGTGGCTGGAGCCTGCTGACTGCTGCCTGACTTTCTTATTCCCTTAATTTCTGATTACATTTCTCAGTGTCACCTGTCCTAGATCGCCCAGTACCAGCACCTCCAAGCCTGAGACTTGTCTCCCACCTTCAAACACCAATCCTACTTGCCTTGGTGACCGCCTGCCTCTGTTTCTGTAGACCTCTGCATATCATTTCTAACGCCTTGTCTGCCACCTAGACTTCCTTGCAGCTCTTGCCCCATCCCCATGGGCAGATCTAGCCAGTCTGCCCTGTCTTTTGCAGGGAACCAGGCCATTTCTAACAGTATCTTGAGCTATGACAATTGACATTCAATGCCCCGCAGATTAGAGCCCCACCCACCAGGAACACTTTCTCACTAGGCTTGTGAACACTTGACTCCAGTCAAAATAATCTCACTTTTGTTTGCCAGTCATGCCCCACACCTACAGACCTCTCAGATTTATTCCTGTTAACCGCTCACCTGAAAAGGGCTTTATCCCATTCCATCCCCCACTTACTGAGGAATTCTTAACAAAGAATAAGCCCCAAAATATGACAATCCAAATCTCTTCCCAACCCTGACTGGAAATTACATCTCCTTCCTCTGAAGTCCTGTGGCTCACTATCTGGACTCCCACTATGGATTTTATTGCCTTTTTATTTTAAATGTCTTATCTCTCTTAAGTATATACTAGAGTAAGTAAACACTTTGGAAATAAAATGCATATCTGATTACTTAGCAAAGAAAACTAGGTAGGGAAGAGGGAAAGAGAGACTTGGCCCAATTTCACAACATGAGTAATCGTCCATCGAAGATTATAACTGAACAAGATCATCCTGTTAAGTGCCTGCGTAGCATCCTTAATCAAATCATTCCTGAAACATGGGAGGTAAGGGCCCCTGTCCCGATGGACTAAGGAAATTCACTGTGAGTCCCTTAGGTAATATATATATTTCTTATTGTCTTCCCTTTCTATTAGGAGTTATCTTTTTGCATCTCTCCTTCCTCCCTCCCTTTCTGAATGTGTCTGGAGCCCCATCTCTCACCCCAAAGTTCTATAACTCCCCAAACAGAACTGGAATGAATTGCCACCTCCTTGAAATCCCTCCACTTCTTCCTTTAGGCATCTACTGGGCCCATAAGTGTGATAGAAGGAGACACAGCAGCTTTCTTCCCTGAGAGAAAACTCAAGGACCCAGGGAACAACCCAGCGATGCCCTGCCCTGCCTATCTTTGAACAATTCAATGGTAACTGAAAAGACGCAGGTAGGAAAACCAGACTGACAAGTGGGTGTTTCTGTTTTTGATTAAGGGGGGCAAAGTTCATTCTTGCATCCTGTATAATAACTTCTTGTTCCCAGCAGTACACCTAGCCATGGAGGGCCCACTGCCCTCTTACTTTGCCAAGTCTATGTCATGATGTGATGGGGGAGAGCTAAGCAGATTGTACACCCTTTCCAGCTTTCCTCTTAGGAGCTCCAGATGCTTTTCAAAAAATATGACAATGATCTCACCAATCCCTGTACAGTAGCAAGAAACATTGCCAACAAAAATCAAATAATTATAATCCACCCACCATAATGTCTATTCTACCTGCATTATTCTGCAATATTAGACATCTGAGTGGCAATATACAGTGCCAAGTCCAAGGCCATGAGGTCTGAAGGCCCAATGGTCAGAAGTCCTCTGATGCTAGACAGACATCAAAGTATCAGGTTTTCTGAAGGAAGAAGCATTTAATTATGACCAAACATGCTTCAAAGTGCTTTCAAGTGGTCAGTCGCTCCTCCCTGCTTCCCTGTCTGGGCAATGAGCTCCACTTGCCTGATGAAGGAGTTGTGTTTCCTTTAGAAGCATCAAAGAGGATTCTCTCCGGCCCCACAGATTTGATGGGGCAGCAGAGTTGCCCCTTTCAAAATCCCATGTGTCCATGTTGAGATGAAATGGTCAAACCCTGTCTTCCAGGTGCTTTGCTTTGAATTGGAGACCCTATGTCCTTGTGGCAGGTACCTGGCAGGCCATCAGGGGACAGTCCTCAATTAGAACCCACATCCTTTTCTGGCCCAGCATGGGTTAAATTAACTTTCAAGGTTTGGGACAAGAATTAGTCTATTGATTAGCTTCAGAACTGGATGGATCCTCTAGTGCAGAGGGGGTGAAAGGAGATGATTCGGGTATCATTCATTAGAGTATCTGATGTCCAGAAGCTAAAACATGGGGAGCACTTTAACAATAAAAACAGAAACCGGCTACATAAGTCTGAGAAAACATCATTTCTCTTTCTACTGAAAATAGATTTTTATAATCTTGAGAGTGTACATGGGCATAATCTATTTAGAGCACAATTTGGCAGTATCTATCAATATTAAAAGCACGCATTCACTTTGAACAAGCAATGTCACTACTAGGAATTTATCCTATGAATATACATGGAATATTCAACAAAACATATGTACAAGAATGGCCAACAAAGCATTATTAGTCATGGTTTTAAAAATACATCAAAATGTCCATCAGTGCAGGGTCGGGCTAAATAAAAATGGCACACCCATATAATGGATTACTACGGACTGGTTAAAAGAATGAGATGGATTTGTGTGTGCCCATATGGAAAGATTTTGAAAACACATCATTAAGGGGGAAAGGCCAGTACAGAACAGTGTGTAGAGTATAAGTCCTTCTATGTTAAAATGCACACATAGTTGTGGGCATGGTCACTTGATGACATTTAGGCAAATGCACGAAAAAATCTCGAGAAATGGTTGGCAGTGGTCGACTTTCAGTCAAGGACTTGAAGCGGGTGGAGAAACAGCGTCAGGGTCACTTAACAGGGTGGCATTTAGGAGAAAGCTCAGGGACCAGTTTAAGTTTCTTATTTGCATTCCCCATTGTTAAAAATACTAATAATATTCTGTTATCATTTTAAAGGTTTTCTAAGTTAGTATCTTCAACCTCAATTGGGTATGTGGTCAGAGAGAGAACAAAAAAAAAGATATTCAGCAAGATCAGTAATACCCTCAGCAGCTAAGCTAAAGAGGAAGTATTCCAGTCCACAGAGGAAGATGCTGGCCTCTGCAAAAGTGTTTCCTGCGCCTGAGGGTGGAGGGGGAAGTGGAAAGAAGAAGAGTAATAATTGCCTCATCTGGGTTTTTAATTGAATTTAATTTTTTCTACTTACTTTACTTTGGAAAGGGGATTCTGATAAGAGGAACTAGCCCTTGTGGGAGAATGTGAGGGAATAAAATGTTTTCCTAGCTATGCAGAGTCAGAAGGAGCGCTCTTATCCTTTCCTCACCCACTGGCCAATCAAAAGGCCAAAATAGAGGTGTTCAGAGGGAATGTTGACAGAGCTGCTTAGCAATGGTCCTGGAAGAATAAGGAATATGAACCAGCCCCTGAGAACAAACCTTCAAGAGCTGCTGGTGACTCGGTTACTACCGAACAGCAGGACTCTTTTGTTTTCTTGAGCCTGGGAAAGAAAAGAAAGAAAAAAACCCTTTTGCTTTTGCAAACAGTCTTGAATTGCAGTTTCATTAATCCATTTCAAGGTCCAGGTTGGTGTGGCATAGGCAACTGTTTACCCACCCAGTGAAGAGATAAGGCAAGGCTGAGCCTCCAAAGAATCCACCAAGTCTCACCTGTCACACAGCTTCCGTGTATGATCCACATGGAGGCTTTCTATTGGCCAAGATCTACCTCAATGGATTTCATAATGGAGTAAAATTTATCTGAGTAAAATACTATCTGGCATAGGCCTAGATACGAAGCCTATAGAATAAGCATGACTTTAACATTGTTTTCTACCTGATGGCGCTCCCAGGGCAGGCACAGAACTGTCACCTCTTCTCACTCACCATCCGATCATTGTCACTAGGGCAGAAGAGGATGGTTAACAACACGATAAGCCTTGTTGGATAGTTTCTAAATGTTGGAGCTTCTTCAAGGAAGCGGGCACTCCCCCAGGGCAGGTTACTTCAGCTAGTTACAGGGCGAAGGAGGCCAAGGTCATGAGCTGATTTACCCTGAGGGCCATTAGCTTTGATTTGTTTCATGACCACATCCTGCATCCCTCAACCCAAACAGCTGTTTCAAAAATGGATGCCCGTGATGACAAGAGGGACTGGTCCAAAGTAAAATAGATGTGTTAGTTCAAACTCAACATGCTCCAGGAAAGATGAATCAAAGCACATCAAAAGTATTAAGATTACATCACCTGGTATTTGTTCCAAAGAGATCAGGAATAATAACATCAAGCAGACCTCAACAATCTGCACCACTGCTAGGTTGGTCATCAGACAAAAATAGCCTCATATTCACAGACAGCCATTTCTTCTTAAGGAGGAGACGATCACACTAACTCTGAATCCATTTTTCCAATAAAATACGTCTTCAAAGAAAATTATCTCATTTAGCACATAAAGAATGTTCTGCTTGTTTACAGGTGTTCCCCCAGGGAGGAAACTGCAGTCAAGACGAGTTCTATCAAAGTCTGTGCCCTTATAAGCTCATTACTAAGCATTTTATGTAAAAACTAAACTAAACGCATTTTAGTCACGACTTGATCTGTGTATTTTTCATGCTAATCAGATACTGATGTTTTTCTCTTATAAACTGTTAGTTCTTTAAATTGCCCCTCACAGTTCTTCCCTCCAAACATGTTCTTCACCCACACACCATGCATAAAATACCTCCTTTATATTCCGCAGAACCCAACACTGATGCTTTTCCATCATTAATACAAAGAAACAACTTTACAAACTGTCTTTCCTCACACTTCAATCTATTTTCTTGCTTTTGAAGTTTCAAATATAATCCACAAACATAATCCACATGCACCAGTATCTGACGCACATATAAAGACCTAAAATTTCCCAGCCTGAATGGCTCAGTGGTTGAGCATTGATCTATAAACCAGGAAGTCCCAGTTTTATTCCCAGTCAGGGTATATGCCTGGGTTGCAAGCTGGATCCCCAGTGTGGTGCGTTCAGGAGACAAGCTGATCAATGATTCTTTCTCATCATTGATGTTTCTATCTCTCTCCCTCTACCTTCCTCTCTGAAATCAACAAAAATATATATATATTTAAAAACCTAGAATTAACCTTGAGGACTGTCACACACTCCTCTTGACCTAGAATTAGCCTTGGGGGTCATCTTACATACCTTGAAATCTAAGCACATGTGCAACTGAAAGCTCTCTAATCTCAAATAATGAAAGCTTGCAACACTACAAATAAGAATCACCATTTTTAATCCCTGGTCCCAGAAAATGGGCAGCTACACTGCTCCCTTCCTGGTATGAGTCTGTCCTCTGGGGGAGGAGAGAACCTTGCCTCCCCGGTTCCTTCCTACAGGTGTCCCTTGAAAGACTGTCTACAGGAGGCTCCCAGATCCAACAGTGTCAGGTGTACAACTCTGCCAGGAGCTGAAACAGGACCTTCTCTTTCAGAAACTGATCCACCTACCACTGCTCATTGCCTTCAAAGAGCACTGAAGTCAGGCCTCAGGGAAAGATACAGCTAATTTTCTGGATATTGAGTCTATTTTGGAAATTATCTGAGAACGTGTGTCACCCTAATCAGAGAGACGTATGTTGATCATGTAGGTCTTGACCCAAAACCTGAAGCATGTTGATTGGACCATGGATGGCACATTGAATCAGGCTGAGGATAGAGATACTGGGATATGGAATCCATACCCTCTTTCCACCCTAGTATTTCTATTCTTCCCAACTTCTTTCAAGAACCTCTCCCAGTTCCTCATGGGTTATCAAGGTACCTACAGTTCCTCTGTTTGCCCCCATAAATGGGGCAGTATGTAAAATAAGGGGCCCAAAAATCCCTCCAAATCATGGAGGATTATATATGACCATCATTTTACTTAATAAAACTATATAGATATCCCTCCCCCCTTACTACTAGGTTATGAAGTCACTAGAAAAAAAAATCCTGCTCCTTTTATGCCTTTTCTCTTCTGTTTATCTTTGATATCCCCCCTTCTCCCTGCCTAGCGTTTCCCTTCTTCTCTACCCTATAGTACAGAGCCCCTTTTCTTCTTTACTTCTTCTGTATAATTCTAAACACAGCCTCTGCCAATAACCCTGAGCTCTTGCTGCATCATGCTGATTTGCACCAGCTGTGCTTGTGGTGGTGAACCCATACTTATAACAGGGTCTCCTTAGATCTTCCTCTGAAAACAAGACTCCACATATACATCTAAAAGTCATGACCAGTGGGAAGGAAACTGAGCCAAGGATAAATAGACCCTGCTTTGAACTACTGATCACATTAAGTAAGAGAAAAAATACAACGGGAGAAAAGAAAAGTGCTACCCAGAGTTGTAGCTTAAAGATTTTCTTGGATCTGTACAGCAAACTGTAAAATGATCTGTTCATTTAAACATCCCACTTCCAAATTTAATGTTAAATTTCTCAATACTAATGGGAGGAAGAGGCAGGGCAGGGAGTGAAGGATGGGAAGACTGCCATCAAGAAGGCTTCAAGTGACAATATAAAGTGTACTCCCAGATTAAAAGAGAGAAGCCAGGAACTTCATCATATAACTAGAGTTTGCAAAGCTTAGTCTTTGACAATCTTACACAATTGTAAAAAAACAAGTGCATGGAGCAGCTGTTGGGAGTTCGAGTCAAATGATGTTATTCTGCAATTTGGGGCAAATCAGAAACTTGGATTATGAGTTTTCTTATCACCTCCCTCCCTAAGGGGTCACTGGCAAAGTTACCAGATAGTTTGTGTATACTGAACGGTCTGGCCCATTTATTTTCCATTATGAAACGATGTGTAATGGTCGTGCGGTTGAACATGACCTGATGTTGTGAATGACCATCATTAGAATGTAATTATCCTTCATCTCTGCCCCAGTGCAACTATGTTCCAGATTCTCCACACCAAACTGCATTTGTCCTAGCTGCATGGGACAAATGCCATTGGTTTTGTTGAAACAAAAGTCATCCAGATTGTAAAATTATTTATTCGTTTCAAAGACTCTGGCAACCTCCAAATCAGGGACACAAACATGATCCATCTGATGTAAGAGGACATCCGGCGGTCTAAGAAAAATATGGTGAAGCTAACCCTGTATTACAAAGCTCATCTACTGACAGGTTAGGTTCCAAAAGGCTTTCTTCAAGCCTGCTTCTCTGTAAGTCCAGGAGGACATGAAACAAGCCGCTGCTAACAGTCTCCTGTTGAGGGCAGGCAGAAAGGGTGCACTTTAACCCGGGACAGCTTCCGTCCATCTATGGAAGGTCTTAGGTTGAAAATGTACAAGAGACAGAACTTCTATACTCACTTTATGCACTTGAAGGAGTTAAGAGTACGTTTCTGTCCACTACAAACAGCAGCAACATGACTTCAGGGTTCCCAGAACTCATTATTCTGTCAAACTTCAAGCACTGAGTTCCTGAGCAGCAACAACATTAGAACAAAAATGGAGACCCCACCAGGAGGATCTTTGGTGGATGAACTATTTACCAGGAGGTAAAAGCTTACATGGCCCTTCCTGATCTGAACCCCACCCTCCTTTCAAGCCCATCTCCCCCTATACCAGTGATGGCGAACCTATGACACGCGTGTCAGAGGTGACACACGAACTCATTTTTTTGGTTGATTTTTCTTTGTTAAGTGGCATTTAAATATATAAAATAAATATCAAAAATATAAGTCTTTGTTTTACCTTGGTTGCAAATATCAAAAAATTTCTATATGTGACATGGCACCAGAGTTAAGTTAGGGTTTTTCAAAATGCTGACACGCCGAGCTCAAAAGGTTCGCCATCACTGCCCTATACCTTCTACTTGGAACCCTGTCTTCCATCCATATTGAACTTCATTCCCCATTCCCTCTAGCCTCTACACCTTTGCACATGCCTTTCCCTCTGCATGTGCAAAGGACTTCCTTCCCCACCCTCATCATCACTTATTCCTGAAATGTATTAATTACTCTTAGCTTTTCCTAACCTCCCAGATTCAGATACAATGTGCCTCATACATTCTCCCTTGTAACCTTGTATTTCCTTTTAATTGCCCTGATCACATGTATGATGCCTTTTTAAAAAGAATCTATATTTCCCACTGAACCATGAGTCAGGGGTTATATCAGTCCTATTCACAGCAGTTATTCCACAAATACTTATTGGGTAAATGCCTCAATTCACTATTCTACATTTACTAAACTAGGCATTAATATATTTGAGATGCTTTATTTAATGATATCTGTCACTTTAGTAACCCTTTTGTCTTGTTTGACATGTTTAATTATAGAATTGTAAAAGTACAGAGAAACACACAAATATATAATCATGTTCACTTTACTGCCATTCTGGAACTAATAAATGTTAACAGATGTACATTGTGCATATTACTTGCAGTTTATTTAAGACTGTTTTCAAAGGGCCAAACTCAAATGGTTTTGTGATCGATCCTGAGTTAACTAGAGAGAGAAAAATGGAAACATTAATGAGCACTAGCTCTGTGCCAATCACTGTCCTAAATGGCTCATATACATCGCATATTGCCTTCAAGAGAATATTATTCTCCACATTTTATAGATGAAGAAACTGACATTTGGAAGATTAACTACCACCCAAGATAAAAATACATCCAGTAAATGTCACTAATATGCCTAAACCAAATTCTATTTAAATCCAAAAAACCCATGGGGCTTTCCCCTTTATTATCTAGATCCTCAAATCCTACTCGTGTCTGGAAGGAACTTGCACTTTTTGAACCATATATGTAATTCCTCCATTCATTTTATTTATTTATTTTTTTTAATCCTCACCTGAGGATATTTTTTCCATTGATTTTTAGAGAGAGGGAGGGAGAGAGAGAGAGAGAGAGAGAGAGAGGGAGAGAGAGAGAGACCGATGTGAGAGAGACACATCAGTTGGTTGCCTCCCACATGCCCCGATCAGAGCGGGGAGCCTGCAACCAAGGTACCTTGACCGGAATCGAACTCGGGACCCTTCAGTCTGCAGGCCGACACTCTATCCACTGAGCCAAACTGGCTGGAGCTCCTTCATTCATTTTAAAAATGTAACTAATGAGCCATGTGCTATCTCATGAATGCACAGAAAAATAAGGTAACCAGGGCCCTGCATTTACAAGCATTCTTGTTAATTTAGCTGGAGAGTAAGAACTAAAGTGGTTATGTAACGGACATTCTCCGCTGCAAAAGAAACATGCAACCACCAAGGCAATGAGAAAATAGCACCAATAGGCTGAATGGACCCACCACATACAAACTCTCTGTTCAAGGATGCCAAACGAGTTCATTCATACCAGATGGCCCCCAAAGTTCCTCCTGGTCCCACCATGACTAGAATCTTGTGGCTGTGGTGGGAAAAGCTTTTACAAGGTGACTAGATATTTAAGAGTCATAGTTAGAAACTGGCTGTCATTTATGATTTCTACAGGGCCGTATATTTTTGTTTTCACAATTTAAAAATAAAAAAAGAAACTTAGGGATGAATAGTTTGGCTCTTTTTTCTATGTATCTTCTTGGCTCTCAGTTCAAAATTTTATGGTGACTGCCTGGTTGGCACCTGTGTGGCTCTACAGTGCGAGTCTGGCACAGGTCGGCCTCTGCACCTCTTCCTGGTGGTCCCGGCCTCCCTTCAGAAGATGGATGACACCTTGGTCCCTGTCCAAAAGAGATGATGTGTCCTGTACGTGTACACTGTATGGAGGGCCTTGCTACATTTCTCTCGGTAAGTCCTGAATGTTTGGGAATCACTCACTTTCTTTGTGACAGTACTGTCAGCAGTTTGGGCTTCTCTTAGTAAATTATAATACTTCTAAACTCCCATTTGAAATCCTGGCTCGTTCTTGCTTCCCCAGATCTACCACCCTCAATTATCCTTACAAATAACTTCTCCTCCCACCCGGACATAGCATGATTCTTCCATCACAATGTGTCAAGTCTCTTTGCCATTTTCTCTTCCTTGATCTACATTTTTATTGTGGAAACAATTTATATTTGTCCTGGCATTGCAACCATCCTACTTAAAACGAGTGTTCTGAGGCAACAGTAAGTTAGTTTGACCCTGAGGGTAAACATGAGTGGATGGGTAGGTTATTGTTTACTGAGGACTCTTTTCATCAGGCTATTTGCTTTTATTGTCACTGTATTTTTACTGTACACATATGTTGTTGATTTCTCAGAAATCCAGTAAAATTGTAATGGTTCCTACTATTGGCAAGTACAATCCACAGAATAAAACATATGCCCTTTTATGATATCAGAGAAAACACCACTGAAGCCAGAAATTCTGTCACTTGGGTGTTCTTCTCAGGATAAGCACCAATATGTGCGATGTTCTTTATCTGTCCATTCCTTTGTTCGTTTGTTCATTCATGCATTCATTCATTCAACAAACATCTCAACAATGTAATTATGTAACTTTGTAGTGATGTAATTTTGAATAAGACAGCAAAGTTCCTTATGTAGAAGCTCACAGTATACTGGAAAAAAATATAAAATAACTTATTGCCAAATAACGTGATAAATATACATAAAGAAAACAAAGTTAAGAAAAAAATGACAGCCTTAGCTGGTTTGGCTCAGTGGATAGAGCGTTGGCCCACCGACTGAAGGGTCCCAGGTTCAATTCCAGTCAAAGGCACATACTTTGGTGGCAGGCTTGATCCCCAGTCCTGGTTGGGGCCTGAGTGGGAGGCAGTCAATCCATGTGTCTCTCTCACATCAATGTTTCTCTCTCTCTCTCTGTGTCTCTCCCCCTCCCTTCCACTCTCTCTAAAAATCAATGGAAAAATATCCTCAAGTGAGGATTAACAAAAAGAAAGAAAGAAAAATGACAAGGGCACAAATGGTCTGCGGAGATCGGATCGGGGGAAATTCCCAGCGTCTGAGGATGAGGAGGAGTTAGCTAGGAAAAGGGGAAGGAAGGCCATTCCAAACAGAGAGGAAAACGAAAGCACTGGGGCGACTGTTATCAAATGCAACTTTCTAAAGAATGCTAGTCTCTTCCTATCATGACACACCAAAACCTCGCCGTTCTAAAATTTTCTTCATCCATAAAATTTCCTGAGATTCCCAGACCAGGGTCACTCATCAAGTAAGCAGAAGCTGGGTCATGGGGGAAGAGTTTATAGTGAAGGTATTCGCCTATTTCCTCTTCCCAGCCCCTGAGAAAGGAGGTCCCACTGCCATGAGAGGAAGTGCAACCAACCTCTCCCAATACCCTACATTTGTAATCCAAGGAAAACGTTAAATAATGGCATCCCTTCCTTGTATTTGCCCTCAAAGGAGAGTTAAGTCCAAAGGACAGAAGACACTTCCCTTCCCTTTCCTTTCCTGGGAATGATTTGTTTGTAAGCTCTTCCCTCTCCAGCCCCTGCCTCTTCTGACTTGTCAAATTTGCCCTGACATGATAAAGTTTTCAAGGGAATAAAGATAGACCCTGAGCCCTAGCTGGTTTGGCTCAGTGGATAGAGCATCGACTGAAGGGTCCTGGGTTTGATTCCGGTCAAGAGCACATGCCCAGGTTGAGGGCTTGATCCTCAGTAGGGGGCGTGCAGGAGGTAGTTGATCAATGATTCTCTCTCATCATTGATGTTTCTATCTCTCTCTCCCTCTCCCTTCCTCTCTGAAATCAATTAAAAAATATATATAAAGAGACTCTGAGTTTATGGTGAACACATTTTGGAAAACACTGGGCTGAAAGAACTGCTTTTCGAAGTCTTTCTTAGAGACCTAAAACCCTGTGAATGCAATCTCCATAAAACTAATCTGTTTTTGTTCTTCCTTTCTTGCTTCCTTCCTTCCTTCTTCTAAATTTACCTGGAGTTTCCTTTACTCTCTGTACCAAAATGCAAAGTAAAGGCAGGGTTTGTTCTAGAACTCAAACAGCACAGCTAAATTGTTTGCAAAGTCTATGATTTTTTACAGGAGAAAACTCTTTACGTATCAATCCTGTCTTATTCCAATGGTCATCTGAGCCACCTAAATCAACAGCCAGGATAATGCAGTTTAGAACCCAGCCCATCCCTGTGGTCCATGAACACTGTCCCCTGAGGGACACGCTGCTGACTGAAGTGTCACCCCTCCGCACACACAGGAGGAAGGGAGTAAAGTTGAGTGATTCTAAACCACCTGCATCCTCCCCTACCCCCAAAAGTGCTTGCATATCTCAACATAGTCATGCTGTTTGATTGGGATTGACTGTCTTCTTCCCTGAAAGATCACCCTCAGGAACCATAGCAAGGGCAGTCTCCTTGGAGTTAGGCAGCCATGCCTACCAGTTCAAATTCTGTAGTCATTTTAAAAACAGAGAAAAGAGCCTACCTAGCGTGGCTCAGTGGTTGAGCATCGACCTATGAACCAGGAGGTCATGGTTTGATTCCCGGTCAGGGCACACGCCTGGGTTGCGGGCTCGATTTCCAGTGGGAGGCATGCAGGAAGCAGCCAATCAATGATTCTCATCATTGATATTTCTCTCTTTCTCTCTCTCTCTCTCTCTCTCTCTCTACCTCCCTGAAATCAATAAAAATATATTAAAAACAAAAACAAAAAACAGAGAAAAGATCTGGGAGTAAGGGGCCTTCCAGAATGTGGAGGAAATCTTGAATTCAGACAGCAGTGTTCAAAATCAACTACTATACAATTAGTAGGCCAATACTCTACCCAACTCACTGACTTAATAATAAAAGTCTACATCTATTGCTTATTATATCATAGGCACTGTTCTAAGTACTTTACATATTATAACTCAATTCTAAGAACAATCCTATTAATATGCCCTTTTTGTCGATGAGAAAACTGAAATACAGAAATATCAAGAAATGTAATGAGGTCACACAGCAAGTCTTGTTCTAGAGTTTGTATTCTAAGTCTCAGTACTCAATAAATATTGACTAAGGGCCTCTATGTGCCAAACACTGTAATTGTGGACATATACAGATAAATACGAAAAAGGCCCTCACTCAAGGAGCTTACATTCTAGTTGGAGAGATAGCAATATTTAGACATACAAGCATACAAGTACCGTTCCTATGATAAGTCTTATGAGCCAGATAAGCAGAAGTGTTATGGAACTACACTGTAGGGTCACAAACCCTGACCAGGGGCTCAAGAATATCTTCCTTAAAGAGGTCACATGCGAGCACCCTCTAACACCAACACTAAAATGCAACTATAATGAAAGGTTTGATAGCTAGAGTATTCCCCTTAGGTTTAGACTATGAAATGTAGTGAAAATGTCATGCCATAACTCAATGGTCTTACACTGGGCAACCTGGGACTCTGGCACCAAGAGTCAATGGGAAAAATAAGAAGTACAAAGTGGGTAAACTGGAGCTAGAGAGACTTGAGACTTCCCGGGGACGGGTGGGTGTCCCAAGGTGACAGCAGACTGTTCTGTGAGCAGTGTCTCAAGGACATAGGAATACCCTGATGTGATTCTGGCAGCCTTTAAGGTCCAAGGAAGCAACAGGAGTTCAGGGAACGGGTGAAAATATCCAGGTTCCAAACAGTCAGACTGTTCACAATTGAACCCCAATCAATAGCTTGGGGCACATGAAACTGAGCTCACTTATGCAGAAGAGGGCTGCAAAGAGCCTAGCAGAGTTTTAGACTCCCTTTAAATAGAACGGAGTTCAGGACAGAGTGAAGTCTCCATGAGATACTAGGATGCTATATGGGAGAATTGGGAAGGGGGCCAGTCACACGCACTGGGACAACACTGTGAGAAATGGAAGAAAGTTATGACTCAGCGGGCACGTTGGTCAGTGTGTTCGAACACAACAGACATTGCAGGGCCAAGCTCTGTGAAAGCGAGATTGGTACCATTTAATGAGCTGAGGATGCTGCCCTTACAGAATGAGCTAAAGCAGTGGTTCTCAACCTTCCTAATGCCGCAACCCTTTAATACAGTTCCTCATATTGTGGTGACCCCCAATTTTATTGTTGCAAATTGAACATACTTAAAGCATAGTGATTAATCACAAAAACAATATGTAATTATATATGTGTTTTCCGGTGATCTTAAGTGACCCCTGTGAAAGGGTTGTTCAACCCCCAAAGGGGTCGCGACCCACAGGCTGAGAACCGCTGAGCTAAAGTCTCAGTGGGAAAACCAAATTTAGAGTCAAATTGATGTAAACAATTTTGGTAATAGCTTAATCAGGAGATAAGAGTATAAAATGAAGACAGAAAAACTTGAATTTGAATCCTACTCTGCCACTTACTAGCTATGTATCTTTGAGCATGGGCCTTGACCTCTAATCTTCAAAATCTTTATGAAAAATGTACCTATGGCTGTGACAACTAAATATATTGATGAATGTGAAAGTGCCACATACAGTTCTTCACACAGAGTACGTGCTCAGTAGATGATAGTTTCCCTCCCTTACAGACCCCGACTGGATATTATTCAGTCTCAGTGTTCCATTTCTCACTGCTGATGATATGTCTACTTTCCTCACTCAGTAAAAATACTTCAAAGCGTTTTTATATGTAATAACTTCCTTGGCAGGACATTTTCATCCCTTTGCCTCATGTTAAAATGTGTGGCAGAGAGAAAAAGAAATTCATTCAGAATCACAAAGAAGAACCCTAGTGTCACCAAACCACAGCCTTTAAGTTCAGCAAAGAGCTGACTCTTCGAAGATTAATACAATACACTCCCACTGCTTGTCCCAACTGTCATCCAGTGTGTTTTTTTTAATTTGCTCTCTTCCTGTGCCTCAGATGAATATGATTTAATCTCCAAAGCATGCATGATGAACACATTACTATTTCCTCCTCCAAAAATGGGATGTTACAATGGGAGGCCCCATTCCTGAGCTGGATAGAGAGGAAGAGGTCATGTGTCCAGTCTCCATACAGGCATTCACTAGTTTCATTTCACACAGAGAACATCTCTGTTCCATGGCCACGGAGAACATTGCTTATCTTGGCAACCTTCTCACAAATGGAAAACACTGGACACAGATAAGTCCAGCACATTGTGGATGACTCAATGCAAATTCAGTCACCAATAGTCATCATCACTTAGTGCTATCCTCTAGTGAACCGAATGAATCACCTCTGTACCCAGAGATGGCAATATTTTGGTTGGTGTTATCATTTAGAGAAACAGCATATTACCATGAAATTATAATTATGTGATTACATAATTACTATGAAAATGATTCATCAATCAATCACCATGTATTTATTTCAACTTGTGTATAGTACTGTGTCCGTGCTTTAGGGTTTATAAGTGAAGTACAATTAAAACTAAGGGGCATGGTCCTGACTGGGTTGCTCAGTAGTCTGAGTCCCTGAATCACTATATGGAAAAAAGCTGCACTCTCACCTAAATTGGACTACTATGTGATTGAGAAATAAACATTTATTGTGTTAAGCACATACTTTTTTGTTGTGTTTGTTACAACATTAGTGCTACTCTAACTAATATAGGTTTTAGTACTTTAAAGGACACAGGGAACAATAGACAAAGTCCAGGATTGGCTCAATAGAGAGAATCTATAGGGAATACCCACTGCATAAAACTAGATCCCCAAAATGTTATTCCCTCAACATTAAAGTGAACTTGGAAGAAGGAAAGTAGCTTATCTAGAAATATGGTACTGAATAGCAACAGGGAAGGAAAGGGGGGAGTCATTTCCCCTTAGAATTCATTACAACATGCATACCCATCCATAGGTTTCCAGCCTATATTCACAGTGAGTGGTCTGAAAAACCTCAAGCTAAGAATGTACTTTAAAGTGAATTCCAGCTGGTAGTGCTCCCGGAAGTAATTGCAAATTCTCTCTGGAGAAAACTCCCTTCATTCCAAGAAAGGTGAACCCACAGTCAAAAATCATAAAACACACAAAGAAATAAAACACTATGTGCAAGAGCCAATACAAAGAACATATAGTAGAATAAGACTCATAGCTATTATAATTTCCAACGCAAATCAGAAAACCATTGTATCTAATATTGTTGAGAAATACTCCTCCATATGTCTCTCTTATTCTTGCATGTCTTGCTTTGTGTGCCAAAAAAATATCAAGGCCTGGCTGATCTTTACCGAGACCATTTTTCAGGCCTGTGTTGCAGCAGGTAACCTTAAAGGATAGGATAACGTCTCCCACTAGGAGAAAGTATAGCCTTGTTTACTGTCTACTATAAACTGTCAAGTTCCCCAAGATCAGTGATCCTCTCGTGTGCAGGTAGCTCTCTGGGTCACTCCTATAGGAATTAGGATATAGGGAACCAAAACAAACATGTTGGCACTGGCTACTGCTTCTTCAATGATTAATAAAGTTTTTTGCCTCTGATTCAAGAGTCTCGGGTCTTCTTTCAGTATATACACAACTGTGGCGATCTAACTTGTAACTATCAGAAAATCTCAGACCCTTCACAGTTCTTCACAGTTTTAAAAATTAAAAATATGAAGAGAAAGCAGGAGCAAAAAAAAAAAAAAACTAGTAGAAAATTTCGAAAGAAAACAGAACTTCTAGAAGTAAAAAATACGATTGAAATTTAGGACTCATTGGTTGAGTTAAAGGGCAGGTTAGATATAACTGAAGAGATAATTAGTGAATTGGAAGATGCATCTAAATTTAATCAAAATGCAACACAGAGAGGAAATAAAGTTAATAAATTTGAAAGAGAATTTAAGAAATATGGTCAGGCAATAGGCGCAGTGGGCCGGATGAGCGGAAGGGGCACAGTGCCCAGCCCAGGATGGGCTCCTCCCTGGCCCCCTGCCGCTTCACACACTACTTCGTGCTGGGCGGGATCCACAGCTGGCAGTAGCTCGAGGAGCTGGCAGGTAAGGCCGGGCTGCAGTGGCGCGGAGGCCCACTGATCCCTGCAGGCCAGGCCGAGGGACCCCACCGGTGCACGGGGCCTCTACTATTAATGTAGCTGAATCTTAAAAATCTTAGAAACATATTAAGTAAAAAAAAAGTGAGATTTGAACTCTAAACACAAGTGCTGTGAGGACCTGCTATAATGATTTCTCATGGCAGCATCTCTCTCTCTTTACAGAAGAGAAAAACATGTGACTAAGCTTGGCAGTAAGCCTCTCTCTCCCATGGCTTTGCATCTTGAGCAGAGAAATGTGAGAATGAGGAGAGGGTGGGAAGCCCTTTGGAATTTATACCAGCAGCAGTGCCCTGAGCAGTTCCTACTGATCTATTTCCAAGCCTAGTTTCCCAAACAACTCATCAATTCTGTGAGCCTCCCACCATCCTCCAATCATTTCCCATCTCCCGTAAATTAGTCAGAGTTCATGTCTGTTGCTTGCAATCAAAGATCCCTCACTGATCACGTAGCTGTCAAACAACAAATTTATATAATCCCACTTATTATGATTGATCCTTCGTTATCAACTTTCTCCCCATGATTTTATTTCCCAATTAGATTTGGTAGGATTGTACAAGAAGAATGTCTACTTACACACTGTAAGGCCTAAGTGCTATCTCTGTTGGCTGAATCCCTGTGAAGTCATTAATGTCCAAGGGACATAACCCTGACTTACTGTTCTCCAGTCATGAAGTGCCTGTGGCCTCAAATAATAATTTTCCCAGCTGGCCTGTGGTGCTGGCTACACTCAGCCTTACGGTCTCAAGGGTAAGAAAATCCATCCTTGCGCCAACCGTGTTATTTAGGGTTGTCTTACCTCCTCAGTCTTTAAAGCTTCCCATATCCGAGCATGATCTTCCTCCAGCCAGTGCCCCGTGCTCTCCGCCTTGGTGGGAAGTTTGGATTTAGACACCACTTGAGTAGGCTCTCCCACAGGTTTCCCCTCCATCTTGAAAGAGCCAGGCGGGAGGCATTACGGACCTGAGTGGAAGAATAAAGTACGATCTAGGTTAAAGCATGAAGCAACGTCAAAAGTACAGAGAAGCAAATTATCGTGCTTGATTTGTGACTAATGAGGCCGCTGACGCCAGTATCACAAAAGCACCAACTTTTACGGCCACTTTTTATATTTTAAATATTTGTTCTTGGCATTTTAACACAGGCTTCTGGAGGTAGAGGCACATCTTGATGATGAATGAAGTGATATAATGTTAAAGCGAAGTGAAGAGCACCCCCAGCTCGTCCCTCTGCTCTGGCCCCTCCGGAGGAGAGATGAAAACGGGTGGCTGTGAGATGAGCCTGAGTGATGCTCTCACACTGCACGCCATGCCGTGCATGTGCAAGCACTGGCTATGGCATCAAACAACAATTGCGCACTTGTTTATACAAGGCTCCACGCTGGGCATACACAAATAATTCAGTAGTTTGAATCTTAACCTTAAGAAGCTTCGTGTCTCTGGGCAGAAAGGGTTGTATACAAGTGATCGCTGTATAGAGTGTTACAGGCTAGTGTGACAACAACCGTATTTCCTAACGGCAGATGGAAGCACAGAGGAAGATTCTCTTCTGTGTTTATTGACTGTGTTACTTTCTTGAGCTCCAGTTTCATCAGCAGTTGCTATAAAAAAACATTTAAAATTGATAGCTATTCTATAAAGTCTACTCTTGGATATCTTTCTATCTGCCATTGGCTTATTCAGAATCACATCATGCCTGCTTAGCACCATACTGTCCAAAGGAATCTTCTGACCTCCATTCAAGTCCCCCTGAATCTGCCCTTCTCAGGGTAATTTTTCTAAAAGGAAAATCGAATGATGATGTTCCACCTACCCGAAACTTTTCCCAGAGAATAAAATCCAAACACCTTAATGTGACATCCAAAGCCCTTTATGGCTGCCTTCCTCCACCTGCCTCTCCCACCATGCCCTCCTGCCTTCTCAGCCGCTCTGTTTCAGACACTTGAAAGTACTTATGGACCTCAAATATATCCAGTACCTTTTGTCTTTGTTTGTGACGCTTTCTCTCCACCCACCCCAAGAGAATAAAGACTCCTCCTTTGTTAATTTTTATGTATACTCTGGACAGATTTCCGTCATGTTACCTACAAGACTTTATTATATTTATTTGCTTTCCATTCTATTTCCACCTTCTGGCCTTTTAAGCATCTTGACACTAGATATGGTGTCATATAACAGGGTAAGTACTAAATAAATGTTTAATGAATTGGTTAATTCAGTCAATCATGAGAATCCAGATCTAATATATTCAGGTAACCAATGGATAAGTCAAGTTACCTCTTTAACCCTGTTATTGGCTGTAAGTCCTTCATAAGAAAGGGCCAAGTCTAACATTCATCGTACACTCCCAAGCAGCTAGCACTGCGAGCTGCAATCGCTCATTAGTTAACAACAGACTAGGTTTCAGGGACCCATCCTCAAGGAATTGAGCGTGTCTGCAAAAAGCAGGTCCTCACAAAGCCGACTGCCTACATAAAAGCAAATGGAAATCAACACTGATAAGCGGGCAGGGTTGATAAGTCAGAGGATTTGAGAAAAGGGCCTTTGGCTGTGGAGTTACTTTGCTGCCTCCCATTTCATCTGTAAGCCATCTGCCTGCAGAAAGCAGTGATGAGGAAGCTGCTAACCCAAACCCAACTTACAGTCCTGAGCAGGCTGGAGCACTTCAGACACTCCCACTAGGAACCAGGAAACAGGACCTTTATAATTAATGAACAAAGTTGTTCTGAGTGGACATACTAATGAATGATGCTGACACATACATGCAAGGAAATAAACAAAGCAGAGTCATGCGGAGATTTCAGTCCAAAAAGGAAATTAAAATAAACAGGCAAGATGGAAACAGGCCAGATGAGTAAGTAGGGAAGGAAATTCCATTGTTGTTATTGGAGGCAACACCGTAAACAACAAATAATAAATCAAAACAAAGTGGGAAAACTACATGAAATGGTTTTGGCTGTGTCCTTTGTATATCATGGAAACGTAACAGGATAAAATACACAAACTACAAAACCTCAGGGTGAACAATGGGACATCTTTAAGCCTAATGTATCCCAGCGCCCCCACGCCCTCACTGGTGTCTGCCCACAGCTGCTGTGTCATCTCCGCAGCGTGGGTGAACGTTGGCAAATTTTCAGTGTTGGACTGAACTCCACTGTGTACTGACTCCCCCCACCCCACCCCGCCCACCGATCATTCCTCGCCCTCCTTGGGAAGAAGATGAAACTCTGAGTTTTAAACCATCCCAAAGCACCTGGGAACGAAGGATGGGTGCAGGGAGGCAGCCAGCTCTCATGAGGCTCTTCAGGCATGTTGATCCCCCACCCCATCTGAGACTTCAGGCCTCTTCACCCAGCCTCACTCAGTACATCTCTTCACTCACGCGTGCGGGCACGCACACACACACACAGAGACTATCCATGCAATATCTATTGGCTCCCGTTGCATACCAGCCACCAAGCTGGGTACCTTCTGCATTATCTCTAATCCCTACGATAACTCTGCAAGGTAGCTATCACCATTTTACAGCAATGAAAGGTTAGATTCCGAGAAGAGAAGTAGCTTTAATACATTGCCAGAAAGCTATAAGAGTTCCAAGATAATGCTCTCTGTCCTAGGTCAGTTCAGGAAACCGTCAATCCCCCCCCCCCACGCCCCCACCCCCATCCCCATCACGGTGTAATACAACCCCTCTCTCCTGCCCCTCCCCACGGACTAAAGTGTCAGTGTCTTAGCTAATGGTCCCCACAGTACCCCCTGCACAGATGGTCAATCTGATGAGCACACAGATAAGGGTGGGATAGAAAGAGGGAGGGGAACACAGGGAAACTAAATTACTCCTTTTTCTTTTTGTTCTCATCTCAACTTCTGGCCAGGGCAGGCTTGGTGAGTGCGCCCTGTGCACTCAGTCACACAGGCCTTGAGCTCAGAAGGGCCCCATACTTGGATGAATGATCTATTGTCACTGTTTTGAAATTTTTAATTTTCAAACGAATGGCCCTGCATTTTCAGTTTTCACTGGCCCCCACATATCATATAGCCCATCCTGCCACCTACCTACCTTTTCTCTCTTCAAATCGAAAGTTCCACTCCATACCTTCGTTAAACATGCATTATAGGTTTCCTATCTGTTTCCCCAGAAGTCTATACACTGGAGTCTATAAAGCAGGACGAATATGTAGACCTTCTCTACCTCTGACATGATGCACATCTTAGAGTTGACCTACTGCTTTTTTTCTTAAAACATACAGTCAAGGCTTACAGGCTAACTGCCATACAAACACCACTAATCCAAGCTCATTCAACAGGCAAGGTGAATGCACTGTAACACTAAAAGGCAGAATCTTCCATTCTATTCAATAATTTGTCTAAAAATGTCATAAGCCTTATGAGCTCTTCTGGAAATCTGTTTTGAAGACTGTCAATCGAAAACACCTGAAGCCCACAGCAGACCCTTTGTTTAAACTGCTGAATGGTGAGATCACCCTTCATTTGGAGGTGGAGTGGAGAAAAAAAGTTATATATATATATATATATATATGCACATATCTGATCAGATAACATAGAAGCAAAATTCTGTTCAAAAATGCAAAATACGCCGAAACCGGTTTGGCTCAGTGGATAGAGCGTCGGCCTGCGGACTGAAGGGTCCCAGGTTCGATTCCGGTCAAGGGCATGTACCTGGGTTGCGGGCATATCCCCAGTGGGAGATGTGCAGGAGGCAGCTGATCGATGTTTCTCTCTCATTGATGTTTCTAACTCTCTATCTCTCTCCCTTCCTCTCTGTAAAAAATCAATAAAATATATTTTTTTTAAAAATGCAAAATACAATTGCTAGAGAACTGTTTTTGTGCAAGTGTAAAAGGTTTGTGATTATCCACTGTTTCTGCTTCATGAGAAGTAACACAAGGACCAGGAAGGTGCTTGTGTGCGACACTGAGAAACACTCTGCAGATGAGAAAAGCCATGAAAGGGTTTGTGAGGCCACTGTGCCATCAAACCCCAGAGCCCTAACATGTCCACCAAAGCTGAAAGGGTGTTTATTAATATTTTTAAAGTTAGGTTAAATCCAAACACCATTCTAATCAATATTTATGAATCATAGCTATCTTACAGAAATTGATAACAGAAATTAGTAAAACTAATAATTTGATTATGATTATATAAATAAAGATATAAATAAGCAAAAATATAGTATTATCAATGAGAAAGTATTTCCTTAAATTTTTTTCTTTAAAATTTGTGCTTGTAAGGTCTGTATTTTTATTTTAAAATATTTACTACACTATGCTTATGATATAACATGTATAATAGCATTCCTCCCATTTCTTCGAAAATAATCATTGACTGATGGCCATCATATTTTCTATGGTCGTAACAGAGGGCTCATGACAGCTTCATATCCTAAATGATCAATAAGTATCAAAAGTAAATGAGCAGCTCCTAAGGGGCTAATCTTAAAATCATAAGTATTAAGTGACAAGCTAAGAGCACAAAATTTTAACATTACCAGTGTCTGTTCTTGCCATTTGATAAAAATTATCCATAACTCACATGAACATTTTTAAACCATAGCTTTAAATATAAGTGCTAGGGCCCTGGCTGGTGTGGCTCAGTTGAATGGAGCATTGTCCCATACACCAAATGATTGTGAGTTTGATTCCCAGTCAGAGCACATACCTAGGTTGTGGGTCCCATCCCTGGTTGGGGCACATAGGGAGGCAACCAATCAATGTTTCTCTCTCTCTCTCTCTCTCTCTCTCTCTCTCTCTCTCTCTCTCTCTCTTCCTTCCCCTCTTGCTAAAATTAATAAGCATGTCCTGGGGTGAGGATTTAAAATAATAAGTGTTAAGGCACAATTTCACTGAAATCTGTATTTATTGTATTAATCTCCATGCTGAATTTTGTTTGCTAAATCAACATGTACTTTATTGAATTTGACTTTCCTTCTGATGATAGTAAATAATGTATGAGACATCCCCCTAAATCATTATCTTTTCCTCCTCCCTCTCTTCTTTACATACTTTGGGGGGGGGGGAGTGTTAATACTCAGAACTTTGCTGAGTATTTGCATTATCTGTTAGAACCGTGCTTTTCTCCTTCCACCATGTGAATTAATAATACAGTATTTATGCTTTATTCCTTTTACATACACAAACTCTTGCTTCTGTCTGAATAATTTTATTTTTTATTTTTTAAATCAACTCAGATTTATCCTAATCTTACAAATGCCTGGCATTTGCCCTGTTCCAGTATCTTCCAGTGATTACCGGTATTTCTGTCCATTCTTTCCTTCTATCTTCTCTCATCCTCATTCTTCCTCCTAATGACCTGAGGTCCTGTCCAGATAAGACAGGTTTGTTTACACTTATCTCCTAATACCTACGACTCTTCCACCTACAAGTCTATCGACATAATATTATATGTCAACTGTAATTGAAAAATAAAAAACTGTCTTAAAAATAATAAATAAACAACAGTCTTTGCATTTACTCAGATTCAGAATAGCATAATACAAAAAGCACTGAAATTCCAGTCAGAAGACTGGGTTCAAATCAGGAGGCTACAGTAAATTCTCTATGTTACCCTTGGGCAAACCAGTTCACTTTTCTCAGCCTCACTTTCCTCATCTTCACTATGAACAGATAGATTGCAAGGCTGCTGAGATCCCTTACATTTATAAAGCATCCGCCTCCCTCCAAATGTAGAAAACAAAACTAATATGCATTGAATTATTTTTCCGGTCCAGCTGAGGGATTTACACTACTAAATGAGTCTGTGATTTATCTCATATTGTGTATTTATTCCTACACTATGCATTATTCAAGTCAGACAAACAATATGATAATATAATAGCCCCTTGGCATTCATGGATATATCATCTGAGTTTTGACTATTTGAGAACACCACAAAATTCTCTGACACCTTGTCAACTGTAGGTTTGCTAAGGCTTTGTAAAGCTGGTGTTTGGTGCACTTGCCAATCCTTAGCACCCAGGTCCTGGGTCAGTGGCTGACTTCTATAGTCATAATTGCCATTGTGGTGTTTACGAACTGGGGAATCCAAGAAGGTCTTAAGATACAGCCTTCCCAATTGTGGGGGTGCATCAGAGCGGCCTCCCCAGTCTCTTCCTCCTGAAAACAGGGCTAAAGCAGCTCTCTGGGATCCAGGGTTCCTGTGTGAAATAAAGACTGGGGCACAGACAGACGTCGGATGGGAAGGACTCCGGGAGGCTATGGCACAGAGAGATTCCCAGCGCTGGGCAGTGTTTGTCCAGGGAACGGAGGCATATCCAATCCTCTCACCACAATACATCCATATATTGTATTGTGTGTTCAGTGAGTTTAAAGTGACTGTATATGTCAGTCTTTTAGGAGGTAAACAGATCCTCGTTACTTCTTCCTCTTAGGACTCTCAGCAGCCTTCTAGTCTATTTGCTTTCCTCACCTTACTCTGGTCACCCCTGCTAGACTGCCAGCTTTTTGAGAGCAAAGCTAGACATAAATTTATTGCTTCAATTAAAAAAAAAAAACCTCAATCGCCTTTAAAAATTTTTTATTTTATTTTATTTCCATTAAAAAATAAAACCTTTACTTAAATAAAAGATTAAGCATTTGCCACTACGATGTATTTGGAACAAATGTCAACCATTGGGCAACCATTTTCAAAGGCGTTTTAGTTATGTACTGTCTCACTCAAGACTGAGCGAGGTTGCACAACAGTCTGCAGAGTCCGAAGTGACTTTCTCTGACTGCAACTGTCTCCTGTTAAATGTAGAAAATTAAAGAAATGTAAAACATTCCTGCTTCATGCAAGTTGATATTTTTTAAAGGCTGGTCCAACTGCACTTCAGACTTTGTGTACTTTTCCCCCCTCACTGATAGTATTTGGCAGAAGTTTTTAAAAATTATTTTTTTTAAGCCTTAAAAAAAAAAAAAAAAAACCAGACTGGGGTTTGTACTACCCTTGTGAACCTCCTTGGAGAAATGCTGCTCTTTTGCTCAGCAATTCCTGCTCTGCACAGAGAGCCAACACAAGGAAAACAGCTGTGCTTCTTTCCTGGTCTCCATTCAGCCCAGGCAGTCTGGAAACAAATTTGCAAAACAGACATGGGGGAGGGAGAGGATATCTAAACAGATCAGAAGCTGAGAACAGGAAGAATCCCTCAGCGAAAGGGAGAATTCTAAGGGACTCAATTTCCTATGGCCTGCATTTTTTTATTGGGGTGCCATCCTATCTAATAATAGACAAACATGGTAATTGACCGTACCTTCACTACACCTCCCATTGGCTAATCAGCACAATATGCAAATTAACCACCAACAAAGATGGAGGCTAATTTGCATAATGCAGGCAGGGTGGGCCAGCGCGAGCCGCCATCTGGGCCCCCGTGTGCTGCCTAAGCTCCGCCCCCAGCTGGGACCCCCGTGTGTGGCCCTGGGCGGCAGGGTTTGGCGGCGTGAATGGGCCGCCTAAGCCCCACACCCAGCCGGGAACCCCGTGTGCGGCCCTGGGCAGGCAGGACCCCCATCTGTGGCCCTGGGTGGCGGGGCTTGGCAGCATGATCGGCTCGAGGAAGCCCTATTCTTGCAGGAATCCTCCTGCAACAGGCTTCTAGTTGATTAATAAAATTATATAGGTTTCAGTTATACAATTCTATAATACATCATCTGTATATTGTATTGTGTGTTCAGTTATCCTGAACACACAAAACCGAATCTCCTTCCATCACCATTTATCCCCGCCCCCCACCTTTACCCTCTTCTACCTCCCACCACCACTTGTTTCCTCCGCTAATCACCAATCTGGTGTGTATCTGCTTTACTTAATCCCTTCCCCTTCATCTCACCCATCCCCCAACCCTACTCCCCTCTTAAAGCTGTCAGTCTATTCTCTGTATCTATGAGTCTGTTTCTATTTTATTTGTTAGTTTATTTTGTTCATTAGATTCCACATACAAGTAAAATCATTTGGTACTTGTCTTTTTCTGACTGGCTTATTTCACTTAGCATAATACTCTTCACTTCCATACATTCTGTCGCAAAAAGTAAGATGTCCTTCTTTTTTACGGCCAAGTAGTATTCCATTGAGTAAATGTACCACAGCGTTTTTTACCCACTCATCTACTGATGGGCACTTGGGCTTCTTCCAAATCTTGGTTATTGTAAATAATGCTGCACTGAACATAGAGTGCCTATACTCTTTCAAATTAGTGTTTTGAGTTTCTTCGGATATATTCCCAGAAGTGGAATTACTGGGTCATTTTTAATTTTTAATTTTTTGAGGAAACTCTATACTGCTTTCCACAGTGGCTGCACCAATCTGCATTCCCACCAACAGTGCATGAGGATTTCCTTTTTTCCACATTCTCACCAACACTTGTTTGTTGATTTATTGATGATAGTTGTTCTGACAAGTGTGAAGTGATATCTTATTGTGGTTTAATTTGTATTTCTCTGATGATTAGTGACATTGAATATCTTTTTATCTACCTATGGGCCATCTGTATGTCCTCTTCTGAGAAGTGTCTATTCAGGTCCTTTGCCCATTTTTTAATTTGATTGTTTGTTTCTTTGGTGTTGAATTGCATTAAGTTCTTTTTAAGTTTTGGATATTAGCCCCTTATCAGATGCATCATTGGTGAATATGTTCTCCCATTCAGTGGGTTGTCTTTTCATTTTGTTGATGGTAGGCCAATATCCCTGATGAACATGGATGCTAAAATCCTCAACAAAATATTAGCAAACCAGATCCAGCAATACATTAAAAAGATCATACACCATGATCAAGTGGAATTTATTCTGGGAATGCAAAGTTGAAACAATACCCGTAAATCAATAAATGTGCTTTATCACATAAACAATCTGAAGGATAAAAATCACATGATCCTATTTATATATGCAGAAAAAGTACTTGATAAAATCCAGCACCTATCTATATATATAAAACCCTAATATGCAAATAGACTAAATAGCAGAACAACCAAATAACTGGTTGCTATGATGAGCACTGACCACCAGGGGGCACACGTGGAACATGGCAGGAGTGGGCAGCAGGTGGCAGAGCGCAGAACATGGCGGCCATCGGCCGCGCTGGGATGGTGAAGCAGGTGAGTGGGGGCGCCAGACCAAGGCAGGGCACTTGTCTCCGTCATCGAGGCCAGCCTCTGGTGGTTACTGAAAATTCTTTGCGCCCGTGTACCACAGTCCCACCTGGCACTTACACCTGCTGTGCCGGCCCCAACTGTTCCGGGCCATCAGTGCATGGGAGGACAGGGGACTGGGAGCTGCGGCAGGAGGGGCCAGGCAGGGGCAGAGAGGATGTGTCGAGACCCGCCCCTGTGCCCACGGCAGCCTCCTGGCCCACAGTTCCTTTCAAGGTGCACTGGGTCCCTCGTTTACGATAAAAATTCTCAGCAAAGTGGGACTCAAGGGTACAAACTTCAGCATAATAAAGGCCATATATGACAAACCCACAGCCAACATCCTACTCAATGGGCAAAAACTGTGTTTCCCTTAAGATTGGGAACAAGACAGGGATATCTGCTTTCACCACTCTTATTCAACATAGTACTGAAAGTCCTAACCACAGCAATCAGACAAGAAGAAAAAATAAAAAGCATCCTAATTTGAAAAGAAGTAACACTGTCATTATTTGTAGATGACATGATACTGTATGTAGAGAGCCCTAAAGAGTCCAAAAAAAAACCCCCAAAACTACTAGAACTGATAAATGAATTTAGTAAAGTAGCAGGATAAAAAATAAACATCCAGAAATCAGCTGCATTTTTATACACCAATAATGAACAACCAGAAAGGGAAAATAAGAAAACAGTCCCATTTACAATTACATTCCCCCCCTCCAAAAAAAAAATACCACGTGGTCGGTGTGGCTCAGTGGTTGACTATCGACCTGTCAACCAGAAGGTCATGGTTCGATTCCTGGTCAGGGCACATACCCAAGTTGCAGGCTTGATCTCCAGTGTAGGGCATGCAGGAGGCAGCTGATCAATGATTTTCTCTCATCAATGATGTTTCTATCTCTCTTTCCTCTTTCCTTCCTCTCTGAAATCAATAAAAATGTATTTTAAAAATAAAATAAAATACCTAGGAATAAACTTAACCAAGGATGTAAAAGACCTGCACTTGGAAAATTAGTAAGACACTAAAGAAGATACAAATAAATGGAAGCATATACTGTGTCCATGGATAGGAATATGTTGCTTTCTGGATGTACATTCCCTGATTTCAAATTGTATTAAAAGGCTACAATAACCAAAACAGTATCATAGTGGCAGAAAAACAGACACACAGACCAACGGATCAGAACTGAGAGCCAAGACATAAACACGTATCTGAGCAGCAGCATTAAAATATCCATAGTACCCAAAGCAATCTAGAGATTCAGTGCAATTCCTAGCAAGGTACCTGTCAATTCCTATCAATGGTGTCTTTCACAGAACTAGATCAAATATTCCAAAAATTTATAGGAAACCACAAAAGACCCCAAATAGTCCCAGCAATCTTGAGAAAAAAAGAACAAAATTGGATGAATCATGCTACCTGATATCAAACTATACTACAAGGCCATAGTTATCAAAACAGCATGGTACTGGCGTAACAACAGACAGATAAATCAATGGAACAGAATAAAGAGCCCAGAAATAAACTCAGGCTTTTATGGTCAATATTTGACAAAGGAGACAAGAACATACAATGGGGTAAAGATAGTCTATTCAATAAAAGGTGCTGGGAAAATTGGTCAGAAACATGCAAAAAATGAAACTAGACCTCCTTCTTACACCATACACAAGAATAAACTTAAAATGAATTAAAGACTTAAATGGTGGACTTGAAACCATAAAAATCCTAGAAGAAAACATAGGCAATATTTTTTTAGATATATCTCCTCAGGCAAGGGAAACCAAAGAAAAATAAATAAATAAATGGGACTACATCAAACTAAAAAGTTTATGGCCTGCATTTTTATTACAATAAAAAGCTCAGCTTAAAGTGAGATGGGACTATAAATCACATGGCTGTCCCAAACTCAAGTGTTTCACAATTCTATGACTCCAGCTCTAACTGGCTGAATGAGAGCAAAATACAAAAACCCTTAGGGGAGCACCATCCACTTCAGTAGTCACAGGCTAAATGTTATCTTTAAGTTGAAGGCAGTCGAGCTGATTCAGATCAGAGTCACCCTTTAGGTCCCAACAGTAAAGACAGCAACATCCTTAACATTCCCCTCCCACTCCAACCCACCACAGTGAGGTTAGCATTCACCTACACTGGGCTCTGGGCTTGCACCTCATAAGCATCAGTTCATCCTCAAAACAGCGTCAGGAGAAGCTCAGATCAAGAGAGATTAAGGAACAAGCCCTAGAGTGTTTCTCCCGCCATCACCCCAAGTTATGCCACACTCTACAGCTCTGCTTTCATAGTCGATATTCCACTTAGAGAATAGCATCATGTCCATGTTGAATATCTAAATTCCCAGGAATCTGGGCTCTTGAAAGGATTCAGAGGGGGCTTCTCATGGGAGGAATGCAAGATCCTAATAATGTTAGGTGCAGGGGAAGGAAATCTGTTGAGTTTATCAGTTAACACGCAAAATCATTGTAAACTAACTTCCAAACAGATTGACCTTCCTACATGTCAGGTTAAAGAGCAGTCTGTTCTCAATCTTTTACTTTACCAAAACCAGAAGTCTATTCTATTTAATTACAGTCATTTTACTAGGCCTTAGGATAATGGCAGGTCGTGTTGGGGGAAAATCTCTTTCAAGAAAACACTTCTGGGAGAGGCATGTGTGGTGACCTGGCACAAGGCCATCCCTCATCCCCTCTCTCAGTCTCTAAGCAGCAAGGAAACCATGATTTCTACACATATCATGTATTCTCAATTATAATCCCTTTCATTAGATCAGGTAACATCTTGCTCCATACGGAGGACTCTTGATTAGTTTCCCACAGTAGTGATTAAATCTAGTTGGTACTGCTGAATACCCAGATACGAATTTGCTAGACTAACTAGATTCAGAAAGCTTTATATTTAGAGCAGCATCTTCGTTTCCATCTAACTACGGTGTCCCTTCCCTGACCTTGACCTCTGAAATAGGACTAAATGCCCATAAGTGGCGCTAGGGACACAGGAATGGGTCCAATATCCATCCAGCACGAGCGAGGGAGGGATCTGTGTTGCATTGTGTTAGGGGGAGTTCTACCACTGGCTTACATTTTTTACTTTCTTCTCAGCATTTTTTATCTGCATCTGTGATATAATCTGGCCAACCCATTCCACGTGGGATCAAAAGCTCCCTCACCATGTGAACAGAAGAACACTAAGAGACAATGAAATCAAAGAGGAACCACCAGAATGCTGCTTCCCGACGCTGACTCTTACATAAATCTCGTGGGCTTATCCCCTGGTGACCTGTGTACCCACAGCAAATTAAAAAAAAAGAAGAAGAAGAAGTAGCCCCAGCTGGTGTGGCTCAGTGGTTGAGCATCGACCTATGAACCAGGAGGTCACAGTTCCATTCCCCATCAGGGCACATGCCCGGGTTGTGGCCTTGATTTCCAGTAAAGGGGCTTGTGGGAGGCAGCCGGTCAAAGATTCTCTCTCATCATTGACCTTTCCATCTCTCTATCTATCTCTCCCTCTTCCTTCCTCTCTGAAATCAACAAAAAAAAATTTTTTTAATTTAAATTCTTAAAAATATATGTATTTTTTAAATCAAAGCAATATCTTACAGAATTCTGAGAAACCCTCCCAAACACTTGAACTTGCCATAGCATAATGACATTTTCCTGAGTGAATGCAGTTATGTTGGTCACGTGCCACATATATTGGAAAAGGTGCAATCATTATTGTTAATGATTTTCCATTGTTTTCAAATAGAAGAACTCTAGAAGAACCAACCAACTGCTTTTTCTAGTTTCTTCCTTCTTCCCCTCTCACTTCATGTTCTATAGGGTGTACCATAGAGAATGGGTCCTGCATTCGTGCGGATTGTTGCATGGGAGGCAGCTATTGAATCTACCCTCCACGGTCCATTAAAGATAGAACCCCACAATATTTTGGGGTTGAACCAAAAAATCTTAAGCCTAACTAAGGCAGCTGAAAACCAAGTTATAGTCTCAAATCTCAAACAGGTTTCTGAAACATTCGAAAACTGCTTTACATAGCAACAGAGTCAGGAGTGTTTTCAACTCAGCCTGTGGGGAGAACCTTGCTGGGATATATTAAATAGTTACTGAATGAAAACCTCCTTTTTCTTTAAAACTGAAAATACCCCTAGCAGGGCCAAGCTGGATTTCTCATCAGACCTTCAGAACAGTGCCAGCCGGCCATCGCAGCCTCTTCAAAGGCTGTATGGAATGACTGCGTACATCTGCAGGGTTTCGGCGTTTGATCCTAGATTATGTTCTCGCTAAGGTTAAGGGTGAGAGTTTGGACAGATGTGACTGTGGTCTAATTGGCCCATTTTATCTGCCCTTTTTCCACACACATACAGTATTTGATAGCCAAATTTGTGAAATGTCTCCATTTCAATACCAACACACAAGGGGTGGATGGAATGCGGGGCTTGAGTACTGGGTTAGGTGTCGGTTTGAGTTTCAGAGTCAGTATAAAATCCATTGCAGCATCTGTCTGAGGGGAAACAGGATCATTTCATTCCGTGTCACCATTTCATTCCAACTGGGTTGCAGTTCCTTTTCTCTTTTAATTCTCCCTCCTGAAACTTTTACAGGACTTTCCACTTTCTCCATTTCTTTTTCATTGCCATAGCTTGACCTTGCTATTTGCAATAAACCAGAGTGGAAACCTGATGAGACTGTGTCTTGGAGTCAGACCTCTTAGCACAACAGCAATTGTGCAAATTTCGCATCCCTGCCTTCTTAACTGAGGGGGTCACTGGCCCAATATGACCTGCTGCAAGATGGCAAACTTCCAGGGACATGGCCATGAGATTGCTTAAACCAGCGGTTCTCAACCGGTGGGTCACGACCCCTTTGGCGGTCGAACGACCCTTTCACAGGGGTCGCCTAAGACCATCCTACATATCAGATATTAACCTTACGATTCATAACAGGAGCAACATTACAGTTATGAAGTAGGAACGAAAATAATTTTGTGGTTGGGTCACAACATGAGGAACCGTATTTAAAGGGCCAGAAGGTTGAAAACCACTGGTTTAAACCTTACCCAGCACCATGCTATGCACAGGAGGGAAGGGGGAGTTCCTAACACTTCACTTAGTTATAGCGTAATCATCATTCAAGGTGTGTGTGAGGCAGAGTTGAATAAAGATAAGTAAGTATGTGTCTTCCTTTAGTCAGCCTACCTACTGGGAGCTCTTAATCCAAATCACTGAAACATTGGAAAACATATGAAGAGAAAGATGTATTTCAAAATTATAGGATACTTTTTTTAGTGATAGGGTAAGTGTTAGAAGAGAGATGTGCACAGGGCATTACATGGAGAGAGCTCTGGGAGGTATTAAATTGTTATTCAGGTAACACTGAAGCTCAGAGAAGTTAATTGCTCAAGGTCACACAGCAGAATGCCAATTTTTTTAAAAAATATATATTTTATTGATTTTTTTTACAGAGAGGAAGGGAGAGGGATAGAGAGTTAGAAACATCAATCAGCTGCCTCCTGCACACCCCTACTGGGTATGTGCCCGCAACCAAGGTACATGCCCTTGACTGGAATCGAACCTGGAACCCTTCAGTCCACAGGCTGATGCTCTATCCACTGAGCCAAACCAGTTAGGGCGCCAATTTTGAATATAGATCTGTCTCGTTTGGAATGAAGCTTCCTTTTCCATTCTGCCATGGCCTTTCCGATTTTCCACAGAATCGTGGCCATGTTTATTTGTGGCTTTGTAACTTTAATGCTTAACGAGAAACACTAACTCTTTGCAGTCAAGTAGCAGGGGAAAGGCCAAGAGGGTTATCTGAAATTTTTGCTTCCTTATCTGTACTTCCTTAGCTACCAAAGCCCAGAGTCAGCTTCTCCCCACCTCCCCTCAGGCTCCACTCTGCCAGCTCCTTCACATTCTCTGGAACACATTCACTTCCCCAGCTCCGCCCTTCCAGAGCCAAATAAACAATTATTCCACTATTTTTAAAAAGGAGAAAACAGAAGCAAAAAATTGGCAGTGTGTCCCACTTCTTACTCACATAGGTAAAATTCTGCTACAGAAGGATGGTGATCCGTAAGTCTAGGTACGTTTTAAGACTTTCTTTAAAAAGCATATGGAACCTATTACAGTACTCACTGACTTCTTCCCTTCGCCCCTGCTCCGGAGGGTGATGGGTTTATGATTTACAGCTCTGGTGAGTGCAGTCTCGGGTTCATTGCTCCAATTTGATTGTGGTTGACAGTGATTCTGGATACCAGAGAGGTTTTAATTGCTAACTTTATTGTAGTCTAAAAATGATTTACATGCGAGTGAAGCTTAAGCTCAGAATCACAACTTCTAGGCACTGTTCATTTCTCCACTTCAGTCTGGACAAAAACAAAGTGTGGGGTTTTATTTTTTTACCAGAGGCCCGGTGCATGAAAATCATGCACTGGGGGGGCGTGGGGAGGGGGGATCCCTCAACCCAGCCTGCGCCCTCTCACAGTCCGGAAGCCCTCAGGGGATGTCCAACTGCCACGGAGGCGGGAGAGGCTCCTACCACTACGCTCACCAGCCGTGAGCCCAGCTTCTGGATGAGGAGTGCTCCCCCTGTGGGAGCGCAATGACCACCAGGGGGAAGCTCCTGCATTGAGCGTCTGCCCCCTGATGGTCAGTGCGCATCATGGCAACTGGTCGTTCTGCCATTAGGTAGATTTGCATCTTAGCCTTTTATTATATAGGATTCTTTGGTGTGGCCTGAAAAGGAATTCCAAACTAGTTACTTTATAACATCATAAAAAGGATGAAGTACAGTGAAATCAGGTCCAAATAATTGTGAGGTCCTACCTGAGAAATAAGCACATCGATTAAGTCAGCCTAGAAATCTGCCAACTGGCCGCCTGGGTGGAGGTTGATTAAATTCCTCCCCCTCTCTGTTGCCTTGCCATAGACTTCCAAAGTTGTTTAGATTCTACTCCTGTTCCTACTGGACCAATTAGTCAAAAATAAATTCTGTGTTCTCCAAATTAAAATCTGGCAACGCTAGCTTTCCGTTTATAACAGGCTGTCATAGCTGGTGTCACATAACCGAAAAGGAAATTGAAATAGAAAGGCAGGACTTCGGATACACTAAAGCAACACAATAGCAGTGACATCCATTTTAAATATGAGCCTCCCAGTTTGAGCCACTGAGCCAACTGAACACCCACTCTCCTTTTCCCCATCATTATCTTAGGGAGAAGAGGTAGTGACGTGAGCTAAACTCCTCTGTGATCCTCTGAGCTGGACCTGACGATGTAAGCACCTTCCTCTGGGTCAAATCTTCTGTTCCTCCTCATTATATAGGTTTTTCCTTAACCCACTGTGCCCCATCACAGCTTCAATATAAACACAAGGACTGTCTGACACTGTGCCCAATACAGGAAAAGGCTTTATACAATGGAGAAATTGTTGACGCCTTTATTCAGTTTCCTTTCACTGTCCCCAAAACCTTGTCCTCAAAAACAGAGCAAAAAAATAGGTATAATTTTGATTTATTCAAACTGGATGGCTATTGTGCTGGCTTACTGTCGTTTTTTTATTTGACAATCGAAGGGAAAAGAGGTCAGTGCCCCTGACTAGTCAGGTATTGTATGTTTTCAAAATTCTTGCGGCACACTGGTTGAAAATCAATGACCTACTGAATGGGAGAATATGTCTACAGATGACATATCCAATAAGGAGTTGATTTCCAAAATATATAAGAAACTCATACAACTCAATAGCAAAAAAAAATAAATAATCCAATCAAAAATGGGCAAAGGACATGAAAATACATTTCCCCAAAGAAGACATACATATGGCCAATCGACATTGCCAAATATTTAATTTATACATTCACCTACTGATGGACATTAGTGCTGCTCCTAGTTTGAGTTACTTTAAAAAAGGTGAGAGGAACATTTGTGTCCAACTCTTGTGAGGACATATCCCTTCATCGCTCTTAGATAAATACTTACATGTGGAATTGCTTGGTCGTGTGGTGAGTACATATTTAACTTTATGAGAAACTTCCAGAACTCTTTTACAAAATGGTTGTAAAATGTTATATTCCCATCAGCGGTGTATCAGAGTTCCAGTTACATCAGACCCTCACCACAGTTGGTATTGCTGGTCATTTTAATTTAGCCACTCTAATGTTCTAATGAATATGTCGTGATATCACACTGTGGTTTGAACTTTCATTTCCCTAATAATAAATGATATTGAGTATCTTTTAATGGATATACAATCTCTGTATAACGGGTTAAAAGTTTGTTCATTTTTGTAGTTTGTATTGGTTCTATTAGTGATTGTAAGAGTTTTTTTATATATTCTTGAAAGTGGTCTTTGTCAGATATCTATTGATAATATTTTCTCCCAGTCTGAGGCTTGTCTTTGCATTTTCATTTCTTTACTGCTATTTTATGAGGAGCAGGAGTTTTAAATGTTGATGTACCCAATTCAAACATTTTACATTCATGCTTTTTGTTTCCTATCTAAGATATCTGCCTACCTGAATATTATGAAGTTTCTTCTAGAAGTTTTATAATTTTAGCATTTACATTTAGGACTATGGTCCATTTCAAGATAATTTTGGTGTGTGATAAAGTAAGGGCTGAGGTTCCTTTTTTTCCTACATAGATAATAACTTGTTTTGGAGCATTTGTAGAAAAAGTAATCCTTTCCATATTGAATTACCTTGGCATCTTTGTTGAAAATCGATTGACCATACATGTTGGTCTATTTCTGGACTCTCTAATGAGTTTCATTGATCTATGGGTCTAACTAACCCTATGCAATAACACACTGCCCTGACTACTGCAGCTTTATAATGTTCAAAATCAGTAACTGTAAGTCCTCTAACTATTCTTATTTTTCAAAATTGTTTTGGCTATTCTAGGCATTTAGATTTCCATATGAATTTTAGAATAAGTTTGGAAATGTCTACAAGAAAGCCTGCTGGGGACTTTTATTGGGATTCATTGGATCTATATATCAACTTGAAGAGAAGTGACATTTTAACAATTTGATTCAATAGCAATATTAATTTATTGAGATTTCATTGAATCTAGAAATCAAATTAGAAGAGAATTGAAATTATAATAATATAGAGTCTTCCAAGCTATAATCATGGTAGATCATCCATTTAGGTCTTTAATTTCTCATAGAAATGTTCCTAGTTTTCAGAATAGAGGTCTTATGCATTTCATACTTTGGGATGTTATTGCAATTAATATTGTCTTATTTTTTATTCCAGTTTATATTTGTTTATTGCTAATAGATAAAAATACAATTGATTTTTGCACATTGATTTTGTATCCTGAAAGTTTGCTAAAATTGCTTACTGGTTCTAGTGGTTTTTGTAGATTGAGTTATATGAGTTTTTCTATATATTATTTCATATATTATAAATTATATATGATATAAGATATAATTATAAAAATGTATATATAACATGTTATATAAGTATATTTAATATTCTGAAATAATTACATATAAGTATATATAATTATATAAGATGTTATATAATTATATATAAGATATAGATATAAGTATTGTATATAAGTATATTTTATATATAAAATTATATATAATTATCAGTTATATGATTTGCAAAAATTTTCTCCCAATCAGTATGTTGCCTTTTCATTTTGTCAATGATTTCCTTTTCTGTACAGAAGCCTTTAAGTTTGATATAGTTCCACTTGTTTATTTTTGCTTTTGTTGGCCTTGCTTTCAGTTTCAGATCCAAAATCTCATTGCCAAGACTGATGTCAAAAAGCTTACTGCCTGTTTTTCTTCTAGGAGTTTTATGGTTTCAGATTTTACATTCAACTCTTTAATCAGTTTTTAGTTCATTTTATGTATAGTCCAGTTTCATTCTTTTGCATATGGCTGTCCAGTTTTCTGAGCACCATTTCTCTCTACATAAACTCCTATTCCCTCCCTACCCAATCCATTCTCCACACACTAGTAGTAGGACTATTACATGAACAAAACAGCCACAGCGCCTGACTTGAAAGGGACTTCAAATGAATAAAGAGAGACTGGCAAGTAAGCACTCGTAATATGGATGAGTCAGTAGTAGGAGAGGGGAAATGAACTTAAGCAAACTGATCCTTTGCCAGAAGGGGGCAGCCCGAGGATGCCGATCTCGGCAGGTTGGCAGCACCTCTGGGTCAGCTCTTACAGGTCCCTATATGATTCCGGGTCAGTGGGAAGAAAATTTAAAAATGGCAATGAAGCTTGTGTGTGAAGTGGGAGCACAGGAGTGATATGAAAGATTTCATTTCAGGGCGCACATGCTTGTGTGGGTGCCAGAGGCAACGGAGCTGGCTCTTCTGTGGTGTTCTTTACAAGCCACACGCAGGCAAGCTCTGTACTTGCGAGTGGTTTCTTACTCTAATATTCTGGCATTAAACTTCCATTAATGATCTTTAAGGGCCTTGCTATATCTCCCTGGTGATTTTATCAGCTGTATTTTTCCCTTACTTCATTTCACATTTTCCCTTCTGCTCTGTATCTTCTGGAGCCTTCCTTTTGCTGTTGGCACACTTCAGTTTCTTCTCAAGGCTAAGTTTCCTACCACACTTTGCATTCATCTCTTTTTCTCCTCTCACGCCTTCCCTCAGGTATTGCTAAATCCTCTCTTTTTCTAATGCCATCTGCATTCAGCTTCTTTCTCTTCACTCCGCCAGACCATGTGAACTTGCTCTGCGCTCTCCTTTCCTTTGCAGACATTTATTTCTTCCCCTAAACCACGGGTGTGTCACACAAGCCAACATGGCCTTAAAAAAGAAAAGGCAAAGCCACTCCAGGGCATCAGGAAATAAAGAGCCCAGCTCCTCCTCGGGGAGGCTTCTCTCCTCATGCCCGTACCCCACCACGCTCTGGAGAGGGAGACATGTGCACTGGGGAGAGAGAGAGAGAGAGAGAGAGAGAGAGAGAGAGAGAGAGAGAGAGAGAGAAGGAAAACCCTCTGGTCTCCTCAGCAAGGCTCCTCTCCTCACCTACAAAGAGAAGAGACCACGTGTAGTCAGTTGGAGAAAGAGCAGCAGTGCACGCCGCTCGGCCAGTGTCTCACACTCATTCTGCGTGGCCTGTCAATCAATGAACACCAACTGCTGGGCCAGGAGCACTAGTGTTCAGAACAGAACGGTGGTCGGCAAACTGCGGCTCGCGAGCCACATGTGGCTCTTTGGCCCCTTGAGTGTGGGTCTTCCACAAAATACCGACTTCTGCACATGGGCCACGAAGTTTCAATCGCACTGTACACACGCGCCCACACGCTGTATTTTGTGGAAGAGCCACACTCAAGGGGCCAAAGAGCCACATGTGGCTCACGAGCCACAGTTTGCTGACCACTGGAATAGAAGCACAATATGGCCTCTGACCTGAGAGCTTGAGCTAGAGAAGAGAAGCACACATTAAAAAAAAAGAAGCATAGCAGACTGACAAGAGTACACTTTAGAATGATAAAAACCGGACTTGTAATGGCAGCTCCATTGATGAAAGTGCTAACTCTTCCAGCTGAATGATCTTGGATATCTCATTCAACCCTTTGAACGTCAGCCTCCACATCAGCAAAACAAGGATCAAAGGAGCCCTTGAACTTGGCTCCTAGTTTTGCCGGGATGAAGTTCAGTATGGGAGAAGGTTTGCTGCACCCACCCAGGACTTTCACTGCACCCAGGCAAAGAACTAGCTGCCTTCACATGGAACAGATTGTCTTTAAGAGTCATATAAAAGCCACAGAATTCTAAAGTAAAAGATATCTTGGATATCAACTACTTAACGCTCTTACTTTATGGAGGAGAAAACATTACCGGCCAGTACTAGAAAAGCCAGTACCAGAACACAGGTCTTCTGATCTTGGTCCAGGGTGTGACAGAAGACTGGCTCTCCTATGAGAACCGTGTTCCCTCAGCCACATGCTGGGAAGCGGGCTGTTCTACCAGGGATGACACTTCCCAGCCCCTAGCAGTTAGATGCAGCCACATGACTGAGTTCCAAGCAAAGGAATTGGATGAAAACGACGTGTGCCATTCCTAGCGCGGCTCCTAACACCCTCCATGCGCACTTCTCCACGCTCTTTTCTCTTCCAAGGGGCTGCATGGAGACAGCCCCCAGGATGACCTCAGAAACTGAACATTAAAGATGGAAGGCCTCTTTCAACTGACTTGTTAACTTGTCCTATCCTTCTTGTGAACGAGAAATGAACTTTTACTACGCTTGAGCCATCATAAATATTGGAGTCCATTTGTTATAACGATTAGCTTTCCCTAACTAATACACAGTGTTTTATATAGCATGCCACCCTTCCTTTCCTTTGGTCTATTGAGTCACCTCAACCTTCTGGAAATGTGACAAGGTAATAGTTCTAGTATATGGAGATAATAGTTTGGCCTATCGGCTAAAGGTTGCATGGACCAATTGCTAAAATAGAAGCAATTCTTAGCTCTTTGATATTGTAATGTGAAAATAAAGTGTCAATAGCACGCACCACCTAATTATTTAAGATGCTAGCGAGACCCTAGCACCCTGAGAAACAAGGCTTATGCCTAAAGGAAACACTTCTGCAGTATCTAGCGATCTGTCGCCACACTACCCTGGGAGGTGGGCCTGTGACAATCCTTCTATCAGTTCACAGTGGTGGGTGGGGGAGGGAGTATAAAGGAGTTAAGTTAAATCTTCAAAGCTACACATCAGTAAGGAGAACAGGATAAAATATAGAATCTCAGGACTCATCCAAATACTTTCTCTTCACAGCTGCGGCCTCTCGGCGGAACTTGAGCAGTAACTTCTGGGTAGTATGTATGACCTTAATTTCTGTAGGTTTCCTAACCCTTCTAAACTTCAGTTTCCTCATTCTTAAGATGACCATATCCTCCTGGTAATTAGGATTAAACAACATAAGAAGAATATAGCATAGCCGTGGCCCAATAAATGTTAATTTCTTTCCTGCAACAAAATCAGAACCCAAGCTTCCTCACCCTGCCATCCCTACCACACTGCTTCCGACTCCCAATCCCTAGCCTTGCAGCAGTGGTTCAAGCGCTTTCTAAGATGCACTGAGGAGGGCCCAGGGAGTTCCTTTGGGTGGCCTGGGGGCTATATAGTGCAAATATAAAAACTGTACTCTTGTTTCTGGCTTTAATCACTTGATAGTTATTTTTAAAAATAAATAAAAGTACCTTAGCTCCCTGTGGCTTGCTGTGGCAATATTGTGGAAAAGCACAGTGAGCGTTAGCTCAGATTCTTATACTTTTTTGCTCTGTGCCCCTTTAGGTTTTGGCTTCCTCAGTATAAACCAAGGGACTTAACTTGCATAATCAGGCTAAGATCATCATTGGTTCTAAAATTTTCTTTGTTTATTGATATTTCATCAAAAGCATCATCTTCCCTTAATTTCTTAATTTTATTTCTGTGATTTTGTGGCATTGAGTGTTTCTTTGTATACTATCAAAGCAGAAGTAGGTGGGAGGTTCTCGATCCGATCTTTTACACCAAAGTGGCCCTCTGTTTAAACAAAGAGGAAGACTGGCCCCTTTCGAACACTGATCGTGACCATCAGGAAGCTGAGTTTCATTCTTCTCTGGCACAGGCTGAGTGTGACTCAGAGAAGAATAAAATGAAAAACCCAGTAGTTAAGTTAAACATCACAGGGGTCATCTTCTGAAATAATAAATGAAGCAAGAAAATAAATGGGCGTCTGCCCAAAAAGAGGAAAGATTCCCCACCCGTGATATTCATTCATTCAAGAAATATTTATGGAAAGGGGTGAGGAGAAAGTTTGGGTAGTGTTTTCATAGAAAATCATGGTGGTAGAAACAAACCCCGTATTTCTTGTGGCTTAAGGTTTTAGCACTTATGACATTATGATTCAGTCATTAAACAAATATTTATTGAGCACCTTCTATAAGTTCCAGGGCCTGGGGGATACAGTGATGAGTAAACATGCAAAATTCCTGCATTCATGGAAATCACAATCTTGTCCTAGAACTCATAAGATAAGGTTTCATTCAAAGGGTTTTGGTGTGGTGTTTTTTTTTAAACGGGGACACTATACTTCTTTTTTTTTTTTTAAGTAATAAAACTTCTTTTAAAAATCTTAATCCAGCCCTGGTTGGATAGCTCAGTTGGTTAGAGCATGGTCCTGATACCCCAAGTTGTGGGCTCAATCCCCAGTCAGGGCACATACAAGAATCAACCAATGGCCCGGCCGGAGTGGCTCAATGGTTGAGCATCGACCTACAAACCAGGAGGTCACAGTTCGATTTCCGGTCAGAGCACATGCCCGGTTTGTGGGCTCAATCCCCAGTGTGGGGTGTGTAGGAGGCAGCTGATTGATGACTCTCTCTTATTATTGATGTTTCTATCTCTCTCTTCCTCTTCCTTCCTCTCTGAAATCAATACAAATATATTTTTCAAAAAAGAATCAACCAATGAATGCATAAATAAGTGGAACAACAAATCAGTGTGTGTCTCTCTCCCTTTCTCTCTCTAAAATCAATCAATAAAAAATATTAAAACTTAAAAAAAATAAAAACTTCCATCCATCCCATTGCATCTAATCATCAAAAGCAAAGAAAGGCCATGTAGGTCTTCTGTACTGCAGACTGCTCAATACCAGTTGAGGAAAACCACCTTGTCACAGTTGGTTTGATGAGGGGGGATGAATATCCTCAGGCTTGGAACCCAAGGTCATTCATAATTTGGAGGGGCAAAATTAAGGTTCAACAGGGTCCTTCCCAATTTGTTCCTTTTATCAGAATGCCACAAAACATTTCTGTATTGTAGCACCAGAAAACTTGATTTCCACAAATCCATACTGCTTTAGGGATTGGGATTAAGGTCCAAATTAGACCACCATCCCCTATTGTCTTTGCTACCAGCCTACACCCACGATAATGAGACATAAGCTAAATTTTTATATGACTTACTATGTTACCTTCCTTGTCCAAAAAACCAGGTCATCCTAGTACAATCTGCTTAATAGCAAGCCTCGGAAACCCATGAAAAATGTAGCCCACGGGGAGTCACAGTGAGTGAATAGGAATTGCTCACATGAATGCATGCAGATGCACACACACACACACACACACACACACGGGCACACATGGAGAGTTCCACAATCACAGTATTAAGTCACCAGCAGGAGTTGTTGCAGCTGAACTAAAAACGAACCACTCACAACCTGTCCTTCTAGGCACTGACGTCTCCTTCCCCTAAGAGTTGACAATGGCAGGCTGTCAAGTGAATACCTCACGGCCTCCTCCCGCTGTGCCAGGCCTCACACTGTTTTACGAAGATAAAATAATATCTTCGTGTCAATCAGGCCTTCTTTAGCTGCTCTGTGCAATGTCTGTCAAGGCCTCTCTAGGCCAGTTCCTGCCAGGAAATTACCACTGCCCAAGGAATGGCTGACAGCTGAAACAAGCATAACCCCTCGGGGGTCTCTTGGTAAGTATTTTTCTCATTTCCATGACTCTTCAAATTTGGAAAATATTTGATGACCATGAATTAGGGGACTTTAATTTACAGCCCTGCCAAGTAAACCTGCACTGCTATTCTGGCTTTATAGATGGGAAAACTGACTTACACAAGACCAGGCAGCATTCTGCACCTGTGACTAACTGTAGTTCTGGGTAGATAAAGTGACTTGTAATAGTGTCTATTTGCTATCAGAGGTGTCAACTATGAATGTCTTCTACTTCTCTGCCTCCTTCCCCTTCCCCAGCGCACCCCCGAGAAGAGAGTGGAGACCTGGAAGGAACATGAAGGAGAAAGTGATCAGAGGTGAACACGGAGGACTTAGGAACACATTTGGCTACACAGGTCTAGGGACCTTGACAAGTGCAATTTCAGTAGATGGGATTGGACTGGATTTAAGAGAGAATGGGAAGAGTGGGCCTTCTAAGGTTAGAGTTACATGGTGATTCAAGCTGAATCAAAACCTTCCTAGTAATTATTTTTCAAGCTTCTGGGTCAATCTGCTTGAATATCATTCTGAATAGGCTTAGATGGTAAGAAAATTATACCCATTTGCAAGAATTTACCTTAATCAGAATTTTTTTCAATGAGGGCAATCAACAAAACTTAAAAATATATCAGATATTGAGGCTTCAAATGACTACACAAATCCAGATTTCAAATATTTGTGTTCATCATAAATAGTGTATTAGCGTTACTGGCTAACTTGAAAGTAGGCTGTTATTAGAAAATGGAACTTGCGCCTGGCTGGTGTGGTTCAGTGGTAGAACATCAACCTATAAACCAGGAGGTCATGGTTCGATTCCCTGTCAGGGCACAAGCCTGAGTTGTGGGCTCAATCCCACTTGGGGGCTTGCAGGAGGCAGCTGATCAATGATTCTCTCTCATCACTGATGTTTCTCTCTCTCTCTCCCTTCCTCTCCGAAATCAATAAAAATATTTTTTAAAAGAAAATAGAACTTGTAAAATAAATTCATAATAATAAAATAGAGTCTCTAGCTTAACATATTGAGCTTTTACATAAGTTTCATTTGCCAAAAATACTTTAAAAGCACTCTTACAGTCTAATCATTCCTACTGTTTTAAACTTCCTTATACACATTACATACATAGGCGCTTTAACCACTTTAAAGTTGGCAGCTAACAATATAAAATATACTGTTCTATAGTTCTTATGATCCAGTGGTCTACTTACAGGATTTGCACAAATCACATAAATTCTCTGAACCCTAATTCCTTTTTATATAGACCAAGAATGACAATACTAGAAGGATTCGTTAAAAATGCTTTAAAAGTACTAGCAAATACAGTGCCTCAGCAGTGATAGTGACATATTAACACTCAACTACCTGACCAACTGGAAAGTGTGAGATGTTACTGATCTAGACAGATGGCCTAGCTGACTCAAGTGAGCAGAACAGAAAGAATCTAAAATCACAGAAAAGTGGAAACATAACGTGCAGAGCTCCTATAAAGGACCTTTGGCACGCTCGCTGTGGAGCCAGTGCTCTCCCTGCAGCTTCCAGGTGCCATCAGCATGATGTCACATCTGAAAGGGCAGCCTCCACACATGCACTGTGTCATGCACACCTTCACTTATGTGGCTTCAACTCCTTCCCACTTAGATCATCTGAAAGCTTTGGTGACTGGGGCATGGATACTTGCAATTCTGTGGACTGCTTTGCTTTTCATTTTTAATGCTTTCTGAAAACAGCTGCAGAAACACCAAGATCTTTGGAAAAAGGCTGATCTTTCTACATTTTCAGCCAGACTGCAAGCGGAGAGAAGTGGAAATATTACAAGCCTATTTTCCTGAAATCCCTGTCAGAGCTGCTCCAGGAATTTCTTGGCTTTACACATGACCTCAAAACAGAACGATCTCCTCTTCTAAATCCATCTGCTTTTTTCACGTTAGCTCTAGCCTTACATTTAAATAGGCAATTAAGTCAGACACAATAGCTCCACAGTCCCAATGGTACCAAGATTTGCAAACCTGAGTTATGATATGACCATAGGAACTCAAATCACAAATCCTATAGCCAACGATTCAATTCCAAGAAACCTATTACCAACAATATACTACAATATATTTTCAAACTAGCTGAAAGACAAATGCTTTATGTTGAAATAATATTAAGCAAGGGTTGTGGCTATGATTGGCAAATGTCAACAAATTCAGTTAACATTATCTCATAGCCAGCTTTTAAATCCAGAATAATCTAGACTCAGAGGAAAGACTGAAAGAAAAAATGGTTACCAATATTTAATGTAAAGAATGTGAGTCCAAAACTTCAAACCAATCTTTTATTCACTCAATCTAGTATTAGCAGACTCAGGAAGCTGTGGTAAACAGTCATCACGGCTGAGCCCACTCCTGCCTGTGTGGAGCTCCATGCGCTAGCCACGGCTCAGCCACACCACATTCTCCTGGGGACTGCTGCATCCAAGAATCCATGCAGCCAGTGCTCTTGGAAATAAAAGTTAACCTTTCCCTTCCCAATAGATATAAAACACTCTCCTCTTCTCCCTCATCCAGAGCCATTTCCTGGGCAAATGACCAAAGTAACACCCATTCAGAAAATCGGAAGTTGGGTTGTCAAGGAAATGAGAAGCAAAAGAGACAACAGTGAAGAAAGAGGCCATGTTGCCCATGCCTTGCCTTAATAGACCTTCAAAATCTCTAGAAAACTGGTTTCAATTTTGTTCAGGCCCAAGATACAAATTTATTCTTTCAAGGGGAGGAAAAGCTAACTTTGGACAAGAGTAATCCTGGGTGGTCCAACCCAAAGAACACTAAAAGGTCAAGATCAATTTAAGGACTACTCCAAGGGCCCTCTGGACTACACCCAACTTCAGGAACCTGACTCAATTCTAACTCAAACCATATGCTCAGGTCCCAAACAATCTATATATATAAAAGCCTAAGCGACCGAACAACCGAATGACTGGTCATTATGACGCACACTGACCAACAGGGGGCAGAAGCAGGAGCTGCCCCCCGATGGTCTCTGTGCTCCCACAGCCAACTTCCCACAGCTGGCCAACCTCCCGCGGTCCCTCCCCGCTGCTGCCCTGATTGCCTGATCAGGACTGGGCGAGACAGCCTGATTGGCCCAATGCTGGCCAGGCCGAGGAACCCCATAGTGCATGAATTCATGCACCAGGCCTCTAGTACTTAATACTACCTGACCTAGGGAGGCCTACAGGTTCGGTTGGATATCACAGGTGTGCTCTGGTGAGCAGCAGGACCTCTAGTTTTGTTTTATTCTGGTTCACCTGTCCACACTTGGATTGGAACAGAACTAGACCAGCTTCTCATCCCCCTTCATTTCATGCCTTTCCATGTTCTCTAGGATGCTACTTCATTGTGTCAGATAGCATGAACTTAAGAAAAAAAAGGAAGGGAGGGAGGGAGGGTTGAAACTTAAAAAATGAATCACCATATAATCTAACCTAAGAGGGCTCACTCTACCCATTCTCTCTTAAATCCAGTCCATATAACAACTTTGAAGTGTGTCCTCCACCAACCTAAAGAGCTAAGAAATATAAGCCACACACTTTTAAGACCCCTGCTCTCTCGTGGCCCTCTCGGACTGTTTTTGTATACTTTGATCCATCATTTGCCTCTTACGTTTTAAAAAGGAGTTTTTTTATTTCCCTGCTAGCATTTTCTTCTTTATTTTGTATATTTTTAAATTATCATGCAGTAAAATTGACTTTCTTTCACACACAATTCCATGAATGTAAACACATGTATAGATATGTGCAAACACCACCACCATCAAGATACAGAGGAGTACCGTGACACTGAGGAGCTTCCAGGCGCTCTGCTGTCCCTTTGCACTACCTCCAACCCCAGCAACCACTGATCTGCTTTTCACAAACAGATCATTAATAGTTTCGTTGTTCCATGTTCCCAAACAACGAAACTAGAAATGCTATTGTTTGTAGCTTAAAAGTTAAGCATCCTCTATGGCAGTTATTTTAACTCATGTTAAAATTTATTTAAAATTAAATTTATGTTAGTAAACATAAAACTAGAAAAGGTGATGCATCTGAAACTGCACCTTTAATTCCAGCCAACATCAACCTGGGACCAGGCAGCCCAGAAAACTATGGCATCTTTACGGGTTAAATAAAGATCTATTCCTTACAAAATTATATGGTCTGAGAGTTTACATAACATATCTTTCTTAATACCTGACTTTAAGACTGTTAAAATTCAACACTTATTCAATTGACAGCAGTCATGCTTTTTTTTAGGTTTTTAAATCTAATTCAACAAGTTTCCAGCATCATCAAACTGCTCAGCTCTTTCAATTAAACTGAATTCTTGTAAAAATATGGCTTATACTGATGTTTGAGCTATAATTGAGGTGTATATATCTAGTCCCCCTTTCAACATTACTATCTTCTTTATTCTCAAATTAATTTCCTAAAGAAAAAATTATAGAAAAATCCCCATTGCATTATTTCTTTGCAGAAACTTTCACCTTCTTTGCACCTCAATTACTGAACTCTTACCAATTCCATCCTATATAATAAAACCCTAATATGCAAATCCACCAAACAGCAAACCAGTTGCTATGACGTGCACTGACCATCAGGGGACAGACGCTCAATGCAGGAGCTGTCCCCAACCAGTGGTGGCGGCAAGGGGCAAGGCCAGCGAGCAGGCAGCACCAGACCAGCCATGGTGGGTACCAGCGGGGGGCTCCCCAGTCACCCCATCGGTTGCCCCACAGATCAGCCCTGATCACCAGCCAGGCCTACGGACCTTACCCATGCACGAATTTTGTGCACCGGGCCCCTAGTAAGCCAATAATATAAAGCAGTTCTTCATTGTAATCCTTCTTGGAACAATCCAAAGAACAAATGAACAGATTTTTTTTTTCATGCACCTCCTTCCTTCCTCATTAACTCACACTGTGACATAATAGAGCTATCAGTTCAAAGTATGTTTGTGACAGTGAAAAGCTCACTAAAGAGAAAGTGAAAATCCACCATTCCTGTCCCTGATGTGTTAGTTTTTGTAAACAGTCAGTTGGCAATGGCTGAAAATGAGTCTGAATGTTTTCTACGTATATTGAGCACCCAATATTAAAAGAAACTGCATCTCTGACAAAAAAAACAGTCAAGTTCATTATGTTCAATTTTTATGATAAAATACAGATTTTTCATTGAGAGAAATCCTTATATTTAAAAGGTTAAAAATAATAATCCTTTAAAAGACCAACTTTAGTTGATTAAATTAAAAATACTGTCATAAACAAATAAATAAATCCCAGCCAAGTCTATAAATCTGTCTGCCTTTGAATCTACTATATTTTTATTTGGGCAACAATGGGACAAGTTTTCATTCACTTTTAGTTAAGTATTTGATTTCTCTCTAACAGGTAATGTTAGCCCCAGAATGTTGGCCTTCATTGCTTAGAAGACCTCTTTTGATAATCAGCTAAAGATGTCTTATGGCTAATGACACATTTTCAGGGAAATATCATTAACATATATTAATACCTGTATTGTTATTTTGCCTCTTCAAGCATTAGCCTGAATCTCCTTCCTCTCTCACATTCCCTTACCTCCTGGGTCCTTGAATTCTTCCCCTTTCCCTCTCTTTGAGACCTCACAAAAAGACATGGTTGAAATGATTAAAATTATGAAATTTAGCATTCTTTTAAAATTCTACATCTACATCTTTAAAAGCTGAACCATATCCCTGGAAAACCATATACATATACATATACATATACATATACATATACATACAACATTTTACAAAGACTTCCAGGAGTTCAAAGGCCCTCTAAGCCTGTCCATAAATACAAAGCGTCTGTAGTCCCCAGAGGAAACCTTGCTCAACAGGCTGATTCCCACACAGTCAACCATCCAACTCTCCCCTGGCCCAAGGCTTGCCACCTTCTCAGCCCTTCCTTTGGTCAACACTGCGGAGCCCACATTAACTTGTGTCTCCCCTATGAAGCCCTTCCCACCTCCTTCAACTCACATGGCTTTCTACTTTTTCTGGCTTCCTGATACACAAAAGGCCAAGTCTTATGATTTGGCTTTCAACTTCCCTCTAAATGATTTATGCAGGTAAGTTAGACCTCTAAATCTAACTGGTAACCCCCTGAAAACAGATACAGTATACCTTACATCTCCACAGTTTCCCCTACAACACTTGTCAGGATGCCAGAAGCCCAGTGAATATTTACTGAATGATCAACCCTCCCATCTGACTGTCTTCCCACTAGCATTTGTCCCACCATTGCCCCTCTCCCCAAGGGGAAGGATGGGACCAAGAACCACATCTTTTTTAAAAAAATATATTTTTATTGATTTCAGAGAGGAAGGGAGAAAGTGAGAGAGATAGAAACATCAATGATGAGAGAGAATCATTGATCAGCTGTTTCCTGCACGCAATCCGGGCATGTGCCCTTGACTGGAATCAAACTCGGGACCCTTCAATCCACAGGCTGACACTCTATCCACTGAGCCAAACCAACTAGGGCAAGAACCACATCTTTCTGAGCAGAATTTAGATTATGCTGATCTCGGGGGTTATCACTCGCCATCGTGTTCATTCATTTAGCAAACATTAAGTTCCTACAAATATATCAGGCACTAAGCTAGACCCTGGAGATAGAAAAATGATAGGCAAGTAAATTATTTATGTTGTGCTATACGCAGTAACAGAAATTCACATATGGCAACAAGAGAAAAGAAGTAGGTGTGAATGAATTAAAACTATACCTACTTTTTGTCAGATCAGCAAAAAATATATCTTTTGGTGTGCTGCAGAATTTTAGGAATTAATCTATGTGTGCCATGAGATGAAAAAGGTTGAAAATCGCTGGAGTAGACAGCTATCTACCTAGAGATGTTAGTAAAGTCATCACTGAGAACAGGAAGCTTGAAGTGGATGTTGATTTAGTATGAATTCACCAGATGAGCTAGGATGGGAAAGGGATCCCCAGAGAGCAAGAGCAAATGCGAAAGCACAAACTCATGGAAATAACAGGTCCCTTCTATTCCCTCCTCACTTTCTCTAGTCAGCCCCTGGATGAGGCTCATTTTGACAAGGCCAGCTTATCTCAGGATTACTTACTTGAACTGAGTAACAGGGATTTATTTTTAAAGATTAACTAAAGTGCATTGCCTAGAAAAGATGAACTTCAAATTCTAAATAAATTCAGTATTTTGGATTTGGAAAGAGACACATGTGACTGATTCAAGATTCATTTTATTAGGTAACATATTTTTACAGTGAAGATTTTAAATGCGATTTTAATTTTAATGATCTGTCTGCCTTCAAGGGATAAAATAACATCAAGAAAGAATGGTTTTAAAGTTATTTATTCAGTGTTTCCATTCCTATATCATGTCCTTCTCCAAGTGGGCTGCAGTTTCTGTCTCCTGGCTTCACAACCCTCTCCTTGGGCCTTAATAACCATGGAACCACTTTCACTGTGAGGTTTAATATCCTGCTTGAAAGTCCAAATATGATTCACATATTGCATCTTCAGTATTTCTAAAACAAATCAATCTGCTTGGACTTGAAAAAATTACTTTTCTCCAGAACACTTAAAAACATGCCTTTTAATATCTGGAAATGAGAGTTATTTAAACACATGCAATAATACTGCTTCAGGCTCATTTTCCTGCCTTGCATTTGAAGAAAAATTAATAACACTGCTAAACTAATTTTACTTAAGAAATACTAATGGTATTAAAATGCATCAATAGTCTGGCTTAAAAAAAAAAAAAGCAGTTTAAAAAAGTCACGAACAGATCATTGCAGAGGTGCCATTCCTGGCACGCATGATTTTCTCAGAAACTTGAGCCTGTAATTGCTTTTAAAGGCTTGAAAGCCTTCATTCTCTCTCCCCTGATAGAGCCAAAGAAAACTTCATATCTGAGGTCCAAGAAGATGCTCAAAAATTTATAATAAAGCTTCAATAATGGTACTACATAAATGGTGATAAGTGGTGTTTTTATTGTTGTTGGTCCCAGATACACATACATAACCAATTAAACAAACTAGCAAAAATTTCCCAGAAAGGTCATTTAAAACTATTTTGAGTTGTGCCATGAAACTCTGAGTTCAGATCTCAGTTATTCATAGCCATTGGAGTCCCAGAACCCCAAAGCTGAAAAGAGCAAGAGAATGAAGATCTCACACTGGAAGGGTAAGATAATGAGAATCAGGATCATACACTATATTTGTGTTGTGCTTTATTCTTATAAGAATTCTTCCTCAGGATTCACTTCATATGATCATCCTACACCTCCAACAGAGATAACAAACCTAGATTCCAGGAGTGGCGTGACGTGCCCAAGGTCTGGTGGCCAGCTATTGGCAAGAGTAGAATCAAAATCCAAGTCATGCTAGTAAAAAACAATATCTTTTCCATTAAACCAGATTTAGCATGACCAATCAATCTTTTTCTCAACCCTTCCATCATTTCATTCTGCATTTCTTATAGAGTCATTGATTTTTAAAAATACAGTATTTCAGGATGCTTAGACCTTCATTTTAAGTTCCCAGTTTCAAAAATGTATTAATCAGCCCAATATCAATTTCCTCTCTATTCAAAGTTAACCTCATTGGCGGAAGGGCAATCCAAAGCAAATAAGGATGTTTTTCATTCACTTCTCTGTTTTCTCTTTTATGTCACTGTGAGAGTGCATACTGAATGCCTCTCTCAACCAGCAGAAGTGCCTTCCCATTCATTTATTAGGCCCGGCCTCTGCCAGAAAACACGATCATTGGTTTCCTCCACAGGCTTCCACTGAAAATTTCTCAGAAAGATCTCAGAAGGCACAACATGCAGGCGGCAAGGCCCGAATGATCCCATAAGTTTAAGACTATGAGACTCTAATATCAATCTCAAGAACACATTACTACATAAAAGTCTTTTGACACTTTCTAAAAAGAGCCCTAGGAAAACCAGCAAAGGAGTAATTTTCCCAAATCCCCGACTTCTGGAAGAACACCAGATTTCTTCCTTTCATTCATTCACTTGTTCATTCCTTCATGAATCATTCAACATGAAATCCTGTTGGCAGCAGTGTTTTAGGCGCTGAGGTTTCGGTGATAGCAGGACAAGTTTCTGCCTTACAGAGCTTACATTCAAAAGGAAGTAAGACAGGCAACAAACCCATAAACAAATAATATCAGATACTGTTAAGTATAACAAAGAAATAAAACAAGGAAATGGGGACAGAGTAGAAGCAGGGAAACCAGTTGGGAGGCAATTATTGTAGCCCAGGTAAGAGATGAAGGTAAAATTGGTGAAATCTAGTTAGATTTAGCACTTGCTGATGGATTTGATATCAAGTTTGAGGAAGAGAGAAATTGAGAATTATTCTAAGAATGCTGCATGAGTAAATGAGTGGCCAATGCCATTAGGTAAGATGGAAAAGAGCTTGAAAGAAACAAGATAGAGGTAGGGACATCAAGGATGCTCTTTTAAAAAATATATATATTTTTATTGATTTCAGAGAGGAAGGGAGAGGAAGAGAGAATCATCAATCGGCTGCGTCCTACTCGCCCCAAACTGGGGATCAATCACTGAGCCTCTCAGGCTGGGCAAGCATACTCTTTATTGCTCAGTCAAGTTTAGGAAGCCATTGAATTAGGGATGTTATTTAAATAAATTTAAAAAGACAGTAGGATATACAAGTCCGAAGCTCAAGGGAGAAGTCAGGGCTGGAAATACAAACTTGAAAATCATCAGAATTTAGGTAGGTCATGGGACCAGATGAGTTCTTCTTAGGACATGTAATCAGAGGGGTTCAAAGGACAGCTGTGCCACATATTAGCTAACTTAGGCAAAATTTCAACCTTTCCTAACCTTTTTATGCACGCTGACACACATCCGGACATGCTAGGAAATTGGCACAGCACTGCACAAATACATGTTGTTGTCAAGCTCCTAAGAAATTAAACATCACAGAAAGACAGGAACAGAAATAACTGAAGTGAAAATGCAAATTTCCTGACCATGGTAATAAATTACCAGTTACCTTAGCAGAGCTGGAAAACAAATTGCCAGCAAATTCCTTGGAAGAAAGTGCCACCGGAGAAAATTAAGATCAAGCACCCCTACCTCTGCTCCACTGGAAAGAAAAAAGGTTTTCATGAACAAATACAACTAAAAATAGTACACTGAGCTATTAATAGTGAATATTTCCAGGGGCTGGGTTTATAGAGGATAATTAATATTTGACATTTTTATCATAAGCATATACTACTTTCAAAAATTAGAAAAAGAAAGCTACACAAAAGGGTAATATAATAAAAAGTTATAATTTCTGAAGATAATATTGATTTGGCATGACATAACAAATAAGGGGAAAAGAGCAACTTGTGAACTATTTCCAAGGAGCTCTAATGTGAGTCTTAGAATTACCAAAGGACTGATCAAACTGGCCTAGAGGATGATTATTGCTAACCTCTAGACCAGTGGTTCTCAACCTTCTTTATGCCGCGACCCTTTAATTCAGTTCCTCATGTTGTGGTGACCCCAACCATAAAATTATTTTTGTTGCTACTTCATAACTGTAATTTTGCTACTGTTATGAATTGTAATGCAAATATCTGATATGCAGGATGTATTTTCATTGTTACAAATTGAACATAATTAAACATAGTGATTAATCTCAAAACAATATGTAATTATATATGTGTTTTCCGATGGTCTTAGGCGACCCTGTGAAAGGGTCGTCACGACCCACAGGTTGAGAACCGCTGCTCTACACTAATGTGTATTGGTAAAGTAAAATAAGAATCAAGTGGATATTCTTACAAGTGCTGAGATTTTAAAATATAATTATCCTAGAAATATCAAAGATCCCATACATTTACCTATTAAAAGCTTAAAATTAATGAGAATATAGGCTTTTTTCTGATTGAAACCATCAGTATTTGTTAACTGGTGGAAAGAACATTTTAAAGTAGCAGATATATTAAGAATCACAAAATTACTGTGTTACCATAGAATAAGTATGGAGGAAACAAAACTATTGTCTGATCATATTCTTGTCATTCTTTTGCATATTTACATTTGCTTACCCTATTTATGTTATAGATGTCCCTAATTTAACCTATAATCCCAGGTTTCATTAGAACAATTAGAGAGCTGCTGCTACAAGATTTCAAGTAATTTTATGAAATTATAACGGTGGTTTTTAATGTTACTATATGTTTTTAAAAATTCAACACTAAGGAGGCCTTGAAGAAAACTGTAGTCTTTGCCATGTTTAAATTAAAAGGAAAACCCTTTCTAATCATATAAACCTAAAGTCTTCACATGTAAGTCACTGAATATAGAGTAGGATTTCTTAGTCTCCCATGTCCCTTGTGGGCACTTCCAATTGTAAATCAAGGTAGTAAGCACTAGATGGCATTGCTGACTCATATTCAGAGAGTTGATTTCTTTTCCAGGTTTTATACTAAACTTAAGAATCAATGTTATTGGCCCTGGCTGGGTAGCTCAGTTGGTTAGAGCATCCTCCTGACACGCCAAGGTTCTGAGTTCGATCCCTGGTCAGAGCACACACAAGAATCAATCACTGAGAGATTTTGAAGATGGCTGTGTAGGTAAACGTCTGCACTCTCTGCCTCCCACAACCACATCAAAATTACAACTAAAATACAGAACAACCATCATACAGAACCACTGGAAAGCTGGCTGAATGAAGTCCTACAACTATAGAAGTAAAGAAGAAAGCGCAATGAGACTGGTAGGAGGTGCGGAGGCATGAAACGAGCTGGTCTGGCACCCATGTGTGCTGCTTTTTTAATCAGGAGGGAGATCGTTTCTGCAGAGGCCACCCGGAGGAGCAAGGGGTCCCAGCCCCACACCAGACCCCCCAGCCTAGGTTTCCAGAGTTAGGAAAAGAAGTCCCTATGGGCAGTAAGAACTATGGGCTGTAAAAACCAGTGAAGATTGGGGCTCAGTGACACAGAGGCTGCTGGAGACCCAGCTGTTCCTCTTAAAAGGCTGGCACCAGAACTGAACTTACAAGATCCTGCTTCCTCTGAGCGCCAGCACCAGGGCGAGGCTCTGGGGAACACAGACACACATGAGCAGGAACTGGATTGTCTGGTATGGGATAGGAACTCAGGGCAGCTTTCTCCCAGAGGAGGTGTTCGCAGGTATTATTGTTCCTATTGGTCCCATTATTCTGGAACCTCCCTGGTCACAGGGCTGACTGGCAGCCATTTCTGTTTGCTCTGGCCCTGATGATTCCCTAAGATCCTCCCTCATCCAATTTACAACCCCCCAAGCCCCCCAACCCCGCCAAGCTGTGTGCAGTGACTTTTGCATATGAATGGCCTGTCCTTGCTCAGGCTAAAATCTCTCAAGCAAGCTGCAGCTGGGTCAGGGAGCCCCAAACCTATCAATAAAAGGCCCAAGATCTGGCACCACCACAAGCCTGCCTTGCTTTATAGCTGGGCCTCATCTGGGCACTTCCAAACTTGATACAAAGAGGAGGAATCTGTTGATCTCTCTATAGCTGCCACTGGGTAGCGCCAGGCAGTGGCTGACTCTGCAACTCCCTGGAGACCAAGAGCCAGTGTACCCAGTGGTCAGTGTCAGACCATACCAGATTACAACTCTACACATCCATAAACAACACACTCAAGGGGCAGACTCAGTGAGCACCAAAGCCCCACTGAAGCAAGTCCTGCTCCATAGGGGTGTCTCCTACACAGCAGCTCTCCCACTATAGTCACTGCTGGTCCTCACAGCCAATTGGCCTGGAAGTCAATTCCTCTCAGTGACACCAACAGCAATCAAGTCTCAACTACAATAAGACTGTGTTCACAGCCCACAAAGGGGTGCACTTAGAGCTCCCAGCTCAGGTGCCTGGAGAGGCTGAGCCACTGGGCCCTATAGAACACCTACTACACAATGCCACTCTACCAACTCAAGGAGATATAGCAACTCTACCCAATACATAGAAACAAACACAGGAAAGCAGCAAAAATGAAGAGACAAAGAAACATGTCACAAAGGAAAGAAATGAAAGAAAGCAAACTACTACGGATATAGAGTTCTAAACCACAGTTATAAGGTTACTCAAAAATCTACTAGAAATGGCCAAAAATAAAAATAAAAAAGGACCAGAGATTAAGTATACACTGACTGAAATGAAGAATAATATAGAGGAATTCAATGGTAGAGTAGAGGATTCTGAGAATCAAATCAATGACTTGAAATATAAGGAAGCAAAAAACACCCAACCAGCAGAGCAAAAAGAAAAAAGAATCCAAAAATATGAATATAGTGTAAGGAGCCTCTGGGACAACTTCAAGTGTACCAACACTTGCATTATGAGGGTGCCAAAAGAAGAGAGAAAGCAAGATATTGAAAACCCCTTTGAAGAAATAATGACAAAAAACTTACCCTACCTAGTAAAAGAAACAGACTTACAAGTCCAGGAAGCACAGAGAGTCCCAAACAAGAGGAATCCAAAGAGGACCACACCAAGACACATCATAATTAAAATGCCAAGGGCTAAAGACAAAGAGAAAATATTTAGAATTAAAGGTCAGATAAAGAGTTTCACAGATATGAAAAAGCTAAAGGAGTGCATCATCACCAAACCAGTATTATATGAAATGTTGAAGGGTATTCTTTAATAGGAGGAGGAGGAAGAAGAAAAAGATCAAAAATATGAACAACAAAATGGCAACAAATACATACCTATCAATAACTGAATCTAAAAATCAAATAAACGAATAAGAAATCTAATAAACAGAATAAACTGGTGAATAAAATAGAATCAGAGTCATGGAAATGGAACAGACTGACGATTCTCAGAGGGAAGGGGGTGGGGGGTGGTGGAAAAAGATTAAACAAAGATCTTATAAGCATATATGCATTACCTATGGACACAGACAATAGGGTAGCAAAGGTCTGGGGTGGGGCAGGAATGGGGGGTGGTAATGAGGGGGGAAAAGAAGGATATCTTGTTGAGTAATAAACTCAACAATAAAGATTAAAACACACAAAAATCAACCAATAAATGCATAAATAAGTGGAACAACAAATCCATGTTTCTCTCTAAAAATAAAAAATAATAAATAATTTTTAAAAGAATCATTGTTATTAACAAAGTTCTTGAAGAAATGTTGAATATTTCAAATGTTAAATAGTCTCAGCCAATTTAGGGTGTTCTCTACTTTATACTTTTCATCCATTGCTATTGCTTTAAATCAAGTTCTTGAAATGAGGTTTTAAATATACAAACTATGTATAAATATAAATATAAATGTAAATATAAAAATATTTAAATCAAACATTGGTATACTTTCAGATTATAATTATAATTTACATGGAAAGAAACAAGGTTCTCCAAAGGAAAGACTCTGTCTTCAGCTGTGCTAAGGCAACTTGCCACTAACAGCCTAAGGGCAGGAGGGGCCAGGGGCAAATTATGGGTTTAGCCTTTCATCTCTATAATGTGCTAACGACCTGTATATAAAGGCTCTTCTGTCCACTTTGGGACTGAAGTCTCCCAGTCTTTCCACTTAAAAACGAGAAATGTCAATATGGCGAGTGTCCCAGCCCGGCCATTTCTGGAACTGTCTTGGGCTCGTAAAGGAGGGCTGACAGTGACAGGAGGCCTCTCGCCTCACCCTTGCAAATGCTCTCCTCTACTCCTGCTGTTGTTCCGATAAATAGCCAGTGTCAGGCCCGGGTCCTCACCTACTAAAAACTTCTCCAAAATCAAAAGCCTTAGGAAATCATCGTGCCCTTTCAAACATAACAACAGCTTCTTTTTAAAGAATCTTGCTCTTTTGAAAAGAGATTCAAAATAGCTTCGCAACTCACCAACAGTACAAGAAACATAGGTGATATAGAAAATCTCGTAAAGCTAGCATGGAGATTACCATTCAGCAATTCATTCATTTATTCCGTGACTGCAGCCATAGGCCATGAATGGCCCTCAAAGCTAATAATGCAGCAGGTGAACAGAGGAGCTGGGTCCCTGTCTTTACAGGGCCTACTGTTCAGTAACACAGAAATAATACTTTTTAATGTCGCCTGTCAGTCAACAGACAATAATATCACGTCAAATCCCTTTTGGAAGTAAGCCTGATATAAACCAATGAAAATTAAATTCACCGATCATGATATGGTGGCAGGAAAATTAGGATAAATGCTCCATTCGGTACTCACAAGAGTTCTCTGAACAGTTTTTACCAAACTCAGTTTTCTTACGAGGTCTCCAAGTAAAAGGGTGTATGGGCTAGACCAGCCACAACCCCACACAGATGGTTGTCTTTGGTATACAGGGAGATGGCTACTCACAATTAAGCAAATAAAAGTAAACCAAAGTACCATATTCTCAACTGTAAACTCCTCCTTTTGACAGAATCAGTAATTCAATGTCTAACCTTGATTAATACTATATATTCTTAACATGCAATAGAAAATCTTTCAAATTCACGTATTCAATAAACTGAGTGTTCTTTTAAATGAAGTGGAAAGTTAGAAGCTTTTTGTTAAGATCATCTGGGCATCTTAGAAATCTGAATCCTGAGTTGGACCCATTCCCACACTGTTATAAACCACACTACAAACTCCCAAATCAGGGGTAGAGTCCTCTGTGGAAAGATGAATCCAGAAAATAAACTGAAACCAGATTGCAGTTTGGCAACTTAAGTTCAGAAGACAGAGACTTGGAAACAGAAGAAAAAGAATAGAAATTGACATAATTCAGGTAGGTTGGAATTCAAAGTATTCTGGGACCTTGGCAACACAGACCAGCTGGAGCAAGACGAAGCCAAGACCAGGCCAGGCACAGTCCAGGGAAACGCATACTAGCTCCAGATGTCTGTCTGCCAGGTGGATGCTTGCAACCCCAATGCACCATGTCCAAAGACACAGCAAGCTCATACTTGGTTCGGGCAGACATTGGGAACAGGAGGATGAATTCAAGGGCAGGACAGAGCCATGAAGCTACAGACTCAGAGTCATGGCAAGACTTGTATTTTCAGCAATACTGTAATCTAAGTACATAGAAAAACCTAGAATTGGGGGGGGGGGGGGGGTAAAATATAACAAAGATTCAAAAATATAGCTGATTCACAGGGAAGTAAGGGAAATTCTAAAACCAAAACCGGAGAAGAACGTCAACACAGATATGTTACACTGGCTCTGACATTTAGGCTGTGTTGATACTGGTAAAGAAGCTTGGGATTTTATAGTCCTGTGGGAATAGATGACGAAGCCTTGGGTTTGCTCAATGTGACGTGGAACAAGTCCCTTCCAGCCCCCATAAACCCTCACATGGCTAGTCTCTCAGTAAAAAGAGATGACAAGGAAGCTGTCTATCTCAACATAGATGTTTGGGGGAGCACTCCCCAAGCAGAAGATTCAAATTTCCATTACCTAATTGAAGAGAGAGGAACTTCCAAACTCATTTTATAAGGCCAGCATTATCTTAATACCAAAGCCAGACCAGGACACTACAGGAAAAGAAAATTACAGGCCAGTATCCCTGATAAACATAGATGTGAAATTCTCAACAAAATACTAGCAAACCTGAATTCCAGAGCACATTAAAAAGGTCTGACACCATAATCAGGTGGGATTTATCCCTGGGATGCTAGGATGGTTCAATATACACAGATCAATAAATGTGATACACAATATTAACAGAATGAAGGATAAAAATCATATGATCATTTCAATAGATGCAGAAAAAGTATTTGACAAAATTCAACATCCTTTCATGATAAAACTCTCAACAAATTAGGTAGAGAAAGAATGCACCTCAACATAATAAAGGCCATATATGACAAGCCCTCAGCTAATATCATACTCAACAGTGAAGAGTTAAAGGCCTTTCTTCTAAGATCAGAAACAAAACAAGCATGCCCACTCTCCCCACTTCCATTCAACATAGTACTAGAAGTCCTAGACACAGCAATTAAGCAAGAAAAATAAGTAAAATATATCCAAATTGGAAGTGAAGAAGTAAAATTACCTCTGTTTGCAGATGACTATGATCTATATACAAAAGAACCTAAAGACTCTACACCAAAACCTATTATAACTAATAAATAAATTCAGTAAAATTACAAGTACAAGATCAGCATACATGACCTGGCTGGTTTGGCTCAGTAGATAGAGCATCAGCCTGCCAACAGAAGGGTCCAGGTTCGATTCCTGTCAAGGACACATATCTTGGTTGCAGGCTCCTCCCAGGCCCTGGTCCTGGTCGGGGTGCATGCAGGAGGCAACCAATCAATGTGTTTCTCTCACATCAATATTTCTCTCTGTCTTTCCCTCTCTTCCACTCTCTCTAAAAATCAATGGAAAAATATCCTCGGGTGAGGATTAAAAAATAATAATAAAATAAAAATATATTTAAAAAACAAACATACAAGTCATATGCATTTCTATACACTAACAACGAACTCTCTAAAGAAATTAAGAAAGCAATCCCATTTACAATACCATCAAAAACAATGAAATATTTAGGAATAAATTTTAACCAAGGAATTGAAAAACCTGGGCACGGAAAACCATAAGACAATGAAGCACGAAATTGAAGAAAACACAAGTAAGTGGCAAGATATCCCATGCTGTTAGATTGGAAGAATTAATATTGTTAAAATGTCGATACTACTCAAAGTGATCTATAAATTCAATGCAATCCCTATCAAAATTCCAATGGCATTTTTCATAGAAATAGAAAATGCTGTCCTAAAATTTGTATGGAACCAAAAAAGATCCTGAATATCCAAAGCCATCCATGACAGAAAATGAAGCTGGAGATATCACCCTTCCTGATTTCAAGCTATATTACAAAGCTGTAGTAATCAAAAGAGTGTGGTACTGGCACATAGAGCAATGGGACAGAATAGAAAGCTCAGAAATAAACCTCTGCATATACAGTCAACTAATCTTTGACAAGGACACCAGGAATTCACAGTAGGGGCGGATAGTCTCTTCAACAAGTAGTATTGGGAAAACTGAATATTCAGATGCAATGAACCTGGACCCCTAGTTTTCATAACTCATTAAAGTTAAGCCAAATAGATTAAAGACTTCACTATAAAACCTGAAACCATAAGACTCCTAAAAGAAAACATATAGGAAAAACTCCTTGACATTGGTCTTAGCAATAATTTTTGGGGGAAGAATACCAAAAGCACAGGCAACAAATGCTATCTATCTATCTCTTACATATACACATATATATAATGGAATACTATTCATCCATAAAAAACAGCATGATGAAACTGCAGGGCATTATGCCAAGTGAAATAAGCCAAACAGAGAAGGATAAATATTGCAAGGCATTATTTATATGTGGAATATATATTTTTAAGCTGATTTCATAGAAACAAAATAGAGTGGTGGTTATGAAGGGTTAGGGAAAGGGAGAAATAGGAAGATGTGGTCAAAGGGTACAAACTTATAAATCCTACAGATCTAATGTACAGCTATTAAAAATATGGGATTGTGTATTTGTTAATATGGTATTGTGTATTTGTTATATACATGAAAGTTGCTGAGAGTAGATCTTAAGCATTCTCACCACAAAAAAATAAAAATAAAAAAGTTAAATATGTAGGGTGCATTAAAATACTTGTTCTTAGTAATCATTCCACAATTTATACGTATATAAAACCATCCCATTTTATACTTTAACTATACACACTTATAGCTGTCAATTATTCCTCAAAAATGTTGCAGGAAAAACAAACAAAAAGAATCAAATTGGCTTTGTTGCGATTCTCTATTAAAAATATTTTTTTACTGTTAAAAAAAATTATATTACCTATGTAGTTCAGGAACCCAGACCTGAGAAATAGCTATGAAAGTGATCCAGGGCTGGAAACACACTCACGGTGCCTGTAAAAATTAAAGGCAAATTCTCTCTAGAGCAGTGATTCTCAGCCTTCACTCTGGAGCTTTAGAAACACTAATGCCTCAGTCTCACACCTGGAGGATCTGAGTTAACTGATCTGGGGCTCAACCTGCCGCCCTAATTTTTAAAAGCTCACTCGGTAGTTCTAATGTGCAGAAAAGACTGAGAACCTCCGCTCTAGAGAGACATGCTTCTGTGCAGGCCACACAGAATCCCCACCAAGCATGACTTCAAAAACAACACTTTACGGCACCCAAAGGGGCAATCCACCATCGGCAAGAGTAGGAGGAATAGCTGAAAGGAAAGTGAAGCCTCCAAGAACTTCAGCTAAGAGAATTATTTGTTGCAGACTATATGACAACATTGAAATAATTAAAGATTTTGTGAAAACCAAAAATACAAAAATGGAGGAGAATACAGACATAAAATAAAACTATAAAGGATAAATATATTCATTGATTTCAATAACTCAATAAGTGGGTTAAAGAGTAGATTAACAGATCTGTAGAGGAAAGTAGAGAACAAGATGATTGTCCCAGAGAAAATACCAGGAATACAGCACTGAGAGTTAAATAATGGCGTCTGTCAGTTGATTGAGCATCATCCTATGCACCAAAAGGTTGCAGGTTCAAATCCCGGCCAGGGCACACGCCCAGGTTTTGCTTTTGGTCCCCTGTTGGGATGCGTGCAGGAGGCAACCATCAATGTTTCTCTCTCTCCCTCTCCTTTACTCTCTCTGTAAAATCAATAAAAACGTATTTTTTTAAAAAAATGAATACTAGGAATCACAACAGGAGCTGAAAGCATCGATAACTTAAATATGAAATTTGTTGGTAAGCATGGTGACCTTGAAAATTAAAAGTCATAGCCAAAACTGGTTTAGCTCAGTGGATAGAGCGTCGGCCTGGGGACTGGAAGGTCCCAGGTTCGATTCCGGTCAAGAGCATGTACCTGGGTTGTGGGCACATCCCCAGTAGGAGATGTGCAGGAGGCAGCTGATCGATGTTTCTCTCTCATCGATGTTTCTAACTCTCTATCTCTCTCCCTTCCTCTCTGTAAAAAATCAATAAAATATGTTTAAAAAATAAATAAATAAATAAATATGTGCTTAGCACTTTATATTAAAAAAAAAAGTCATAGAATAAATGAGAAGGGTTAACATATACCTAATTGATGTTTCAAAAGAGAGAAATGTTTCAAGAGATAATGGCAATTTCTACTTGGAGGATTTTCAGAGCTCACCATATCCTCTACTGAGTCTAAGCCCATAATATTTTCTCTCAGCTTCCACATATTCTGTCTTAATTGAGGGACAAAATTGAACTAAACTCAGCTCAGCACTGATTTCAGCACTGTTAATGACTTCATTTGAAAGAGACTGGGACAAAAGGAGCTGAAAGCATCGATAACTTAAATATGAAATTTGTTGATAAGTGTGGTGACCTTGAACATGTATTGGGGATTAGTTATCTAAATGAAGAAACAGAAGTACTGCAGAATCCCATCCAATGTTCACTCCTTCTCCATCAGATGACAAGCTTGAAAGAAACTGGTTTTTCTAAAATTGATAAATACCTTTCACTGACAATACCAAGTGTTGACAAGGATGTGAGCAACTGGAATATCTTTCCATACCTTTATGTTGCTAATGGAAACATAAAATAACAAATAACGATTGAAAACAATTTGGCAGTGTTAAGGAGGAAGAAACGTTCCTCTACCCTTCTTTCAGCTGGTCTATTACTTAAACCTACATGACACAGATTAGATTAACAAGAGAAAATTACCAAATGTAATTACATACTCAGGTATGGGAACCTGACATACATGAGTGAGTCAGAGAGCCACATATATAAGAAGTTCAGAGACAGAGGTAAAAGGAGGGTATATGACATTCTGAGCGAAGGATAAGGTCAGGCGCCCTGGGGCTTCAGAGGGGAGGGAGGCTATTCACAGGATGATAAGAAGAGCAGATGTTCAGGAATGAGATGTGTTCCCTGCCCTCTACAAAGGTCATAAGAAGTTATCTCTGGTCATAATTCTTACTATGGGAAAGGCCCCTAATTCAAGTTCTTTAAGGGAGGTATAAAAAAGTTTCCTGTGATCCCGCGGGGTCTCAATCGCCTTCAGCTCAAAATAATTCAGATGCCGAAGTGACACAGCTTAGGGAGACCTGTTCGGAACCACCTGAAAAGTTCCTAGAAGGCGAGATGCATTTGCTATACAACCTAGCAATTCCAGTCCGAAGTATTTGTCCAAGAGAAATGGAAGCAGATGTCTACACAAAGACTTGCACACGCTCACAGGTTTTTCATCAGGGCCCCAAACTAGAAACAATACAAAAGTCCATGAACAGATGAATAGATAAATTATAGCACATCTATACAATGAAGTGTTATTCAATATTAAAAAGGGACAGACAACTGATAGATATAGTCGCATGGGTGAACCTCAAAAACATTATCCTGAGAAATAAGCGAAAAGTGCCAAAGTATACTAGTACTTTGTGATTCCATTTATGTGACACTTTGGAAAAAACACATGTAATCTACAGTAACAGCAAAAAGATAGCACTTCCCTAAGGCCATGTGGGAGGGTGATTCACGGGAAAGGGAGGGACCCAGGGGAAATCTGGGGTTGATGGAAATGTTCTACATTTTTATTGCAGTGGTGGTAACATGAGAACATACATTTGTCAAAACTCAAAACACTGTATGCTTAAAGTGGGTGTATTTTATAATATGTAAATTATACCTCATTGAAGTCGATGTTTTAATTCTTCCCTCTTGCCAGAAACATGTTCAGCTGTTTCCCCCGACATACTTATCATCTTATCATTTTTCTACATTTTCTTCTCTTTCTTGATTTTATCATTGTCTCACTTTTAAAATATTATTTTTCCCATTTATCTTAAGACTAGGTCACAAATTAGAAATTATTTTCTATTTGCTCAAAAAGTAGGATGTGATGGATGGATCACAGTATAAAGAAAAGGAGTTCTAACGTGCTCTGGGTTCAAATCCCAGCTCTACCAGTTACTAGCTATGTTATCTTGAATATTAAACACTCTTAACCTCAGTTTCCTTATCTGTAAAATGGAAATTGTAATAATACCCGGCTCTTCGGGATGTGAGGCATGTAAAATTTTTGGCACAGAGTAGGTATTCAGTAAATGTTCAGGGGGTTCAACAAATGATATTCTCATTTAAGTTCCTCACCATCTGTATAGAAGCTAGCTAGAGGAATTAACATAAATAAAATTTAGTTAATTTAGGAAGTAAAATCACTCTCTAATAGTGACTTAAGTGGGATAGAAGAAGGACATGAAAGCAGTATCACTCAAAGCTAAGTCTGAACCAGGGCCCAGCCATACTTGCTACCAGTGTGAGCAAGATAAGCACATAAAATAAGAGTAACGATTTAAAAATTTTTATAGAAATAGGAGATGACCCTGTATGATCTATATCAGAAAATGTGACTTAGAGTTTAAATCTTGTATAGAAGAAGGTTCTAGAATAGCTCACAGATTAAGGAGCTTCCGTCAGAACATAAAGCAACACACTGCTTCCTTCACTGAGAAAATCCTTCTATAAAAAAAAAAAAAAAAAAAAAAAGAGCCAGCTGAACTAAACAATGTGCTTCACAAAAATAGATAACTGTTGAAATGTAATTATGAAAAGTATACACATTTATCTGTTGAGCTAATTTTTTTAAAGGGCTCATGTTTTCTATGTATTTTTTGTTGCTTTTTTTCCCTATAAAATCATCTTCATTGAATTTTACAAAATTAGTGGTTTGGAAACTAAATTGGTTCTTCCCCTCCGATCGTTTGAAACCTTTTTTAGATTATTTATACCTTTGGGAATAAAGATGCTGCCTCCACCCTGCACTTTCCCTCAGCTTAAGTTAAGGAGTTAACTTTTGAGTGTAAACATCTGTTTTCGCTTCCCTAGGATAATGGGGGAAAACAACATGGAGAGATTCAAAGTCTGTGGTTTCAGCAAACTAGGGGTCATCCGCCAGTGTCCTTGCTGTTAAGGCTGTACTGCCACCCTGTGGCCATTCGGCTTATGACCCAAAGCTTCAAGCTCTGCCTTTCCCCTCAGCACTAACATTTATCTTACCCCATCTTTCCCGCGAAGTCCTTAGTGAGCTTCATGAAATCTACTGAGCTCTCTGCAGGTCTTTATTTTGTGATTGCTCCTTTTCATCAGTTTCATCTAGTTTGTTACTGCTACGTGAATTATACACACCAAAAGCTCAGGCATCAAAAACAGAAGTAGACAAGTGAGAATATATATGGGAATATATATACATAGCAAATGAAATTGAACATAGTGAAAAGGCAACCTACAGAACGGCAGAAAATATTTGCAAACAACATATCTGATAAGGGGTAAGAGCCAAGGTATATAAGGAACTCATACAACTCAATGGGGGGGGGGGGGAAAGCACACACACAAAAAACTGATTTAAAAAAGGGCAACAAATAGCTTGATTAGACATTGCTCAAAAGAAGACCTACAAATGGCCTACCGAGACACAAAACGGTGCTCAAGTATCACTAACCATGAGGGATGCAAATCAACACCACCATGAGATATCACCTCTCATCTGCAAGAGTGGCCAATGTAAAAAAGACAAAAGTATTGTTGAGGCCATGGAAAAGCAAACCCTTGTATACTGTTGGTGGGGATGTAACTGGTGAAGCCATTATGGAAAACAGTATGGCGTTTTCTCAAAAAATTTAAAACAGAACTACAATATGGTTTAGCAAGCCCACTTCCAGATATTTTCCCAAAAGAATTGTAATCAGGATCTCAAAGAGATATCTGCACTCCCATAGTCATTGCACCGTTATTCACAACAGTCAAGATATGGAAACAACCAAAATGACATTGACAGATGAATGGACCAAGCAAATGTGATATATACATACAATGGAATATTACTCAGCCTGGAAAAGAAAATCCTGCCATTTGCAACAACATGGATGAACCTGGAGAATATTATGCCAAGTGTAAAAACCAGTAACAGATAAAAACTGCATGATCTCATTTATATGTGGGGTTTAAAATAGTCATACTCATAGAAGCCTAGAGTAGAATGGTGGTTGCCAGGAGTTGGGGGGGAGGGGGAGTGGTATTGGTCAAAGGGTATAAAGTTTCAGTTATGCAAGATGAATACGTTCTGGAGACCTAATGTAGAGTATGATGACTACATTAACAATACTGTATTGAATACTTGAAATTTGCTAAGGGGTTAGATCTTACATGTTCACACACACACCCTAAAAAGACAACTCTATGAGGTGATGGATATGTTAGTTAGAATGATTGCTGTGATCATTTCACTATGTGTAAATATATCAGAAGATGTAGTTGTACACCTTAACAATATACAATTTTTATTTGGCAATTATACCTTAATAGAGCTATTTTTTTAATGGTGGCTACTTGGAGTTGCCTATACCTAAAATCACCCTAAAATGTAATTGGTAAAGATACTAGTGGATACAAGCTCATTTTTAAGTTAATAGTTTTAAATGGAATATCATTTATTAAGGTTAAATAAAAGGTGAACTTTGAGGATCAGCTTTTGGTTTAATATTTACAAGTTAATTGAGTTAAGAGATACATGAGATTGGAAGACGTGGGAACAGTAAAGGCGTGATCACTGCAAATGGTTGGGAAGGAGTGGGATGCAATAGAGTGAATGTGTACGAAAGAAAGCCTGAAGGAAAACGTAACGAAAAGTAACTAGCTGAGGAGTTAACAAATACACTAGAGAGCCTTAAAAAGCACGGAGATCGGGGGGGCGGGGGGCTGTGGGGGGATACGGCCACATATGTAATACCTTAATCAAGAAAGAAAGAAAAAGATAAAGGCACGGAGATCAACATAAAACAGCCAGGCTAGAAGGCGCCCTCTGGAGGAGAAAGGCCTGTTGCTTTTGTGGAGACTGGAGTCTGAGACAAGGAAGACTTGGTGAGGCTGCTGCAGGAAGCCTTCGAGGTGCTGCCGCCACCCGGGTGGGAATGTTCAGAGCAGGATACATACATAGTAGTGACCATCGCTCACTCGCTCACATGGCCTGAGGGAGAGCAAAGAGGGAATATCCAAGGGTGTAATCATGACGATCCACATGTCGAGTGTCCTAGGAGACGGTGTGGAGGTGAAGGGGGCAGGGAGAGAACAGACAGGGACGAGTGGCTCTCCCATCAGCCGCAGAAAAAGGGCCACAACTGTGTCTTCAACTGGAGGGAGCCACGCACATATCAATAGCAAGAGCCGCCCAGGGAACATGGAAGGGGAAGGAAACGGCTAGGCCAGCGATGGCGAACCTATGACACGCGTGTCAGAGGTGACACGCAAACTCATCTTTTTGGTTGATTTCTCCGTGTTAAATGGCATTTAAATATATAAAATAAATATCAAAAATATAAGTCTTTGTTTTACTATGGTTGCAAATATCAAAAAATTTCTATATGTGACACGGCACCAGAGTTAAGTTGGGGTTTTTCAAAATGCTGACACGCCGAGCTCCAAAGGTTCGCCATCACTGGGCTAGTACATACCAACCCAGGTTTGGACAAAATACAGAGCTCCCCCTCCGGGGACTGTTAGCAGAAAGTGCCTCCCTTTGGGGAAGTCAAGTCTCTGCTTCCTCTCACAGGTGCCTCCCTCCCTCTGAAGGGGAAGCCTTTTACGGAGGCCCTGGAGCCTCCACAGGCCACAGAACCAGCAAATCTTGTCCAGACACCAAGCCTGGAACCTATACTAGATCAGGACTAAGGTGCTGAGCAGCATGACCTCAGAACTTGACTCTAACAGCTTTGGGGGCGTGGGGGGTGGGGGGAGCCCAACAGTTCATTTAAGCAGTCAAATGTTACACTTTCATCCAGGCTGGAATATGTGTTCATGTGTATTTTCATCTTTGGAACAGGTGGTTTGAAATGCACATAAAGTACTAAGTGTCAGAGCTGTATCCTAGCAGTAGCTACTTTGCAAACGTTGCCATGGCACCAATTCAACAGGGTTCTTAGAAGCAGCCACACCTCAGCGAGTTCTTTCTAACTTGGGACAGCAAAGTTCAAGTGAACTAACAGACACACCGCAGCGTGAGAGAGTCCTGAACCGATACAGAAGGTGAATCTTTACAGTACAACCGTCGTCTGTAGCTATTTGAAACGGGGCCTCGAATTTAAAGAGGGGAAAAAAGAAGAAAATGAACCATCTCCCAGAACACCTGGAGTGCGATCCAAGCCTGGAGGCAAAATGACGGTAATTATAATTGCTAAGGTTTGTTTTTAGCTGCTAACAGATTGCGCACAGATTGGGAAAGGCAAACGCCCTTCTCCCATTACTCCAGTGCAAACTGTGCTTCAGCAGCACTCGCTAACCCTAGCTGGTGACAAGACAGCAGATTGTCTCATTTATGTTCAAGTAAGGCAAGCCGTCCTCCCACGGTCGCAGTCCAGGGGCCACTCACAACCGGATGACAGAGCTGGTTAGGCAGCTCTCTGCTCCTCACTGCCCACAGATCTGCGTTTGGAAGCACAGACAAACCAGAAGGAAAAGGACCAGGTGTGGACACAGACAATAGGGTGGTGAAGGCCTGGGGCAGGGGGCGGGGGCGGGCTAGAAGGGGTGAAGGGGGAGGGGGGGAGGGGAACATATGTAATACTTTCAACAATAAAGATTTAATTTATTTTTAATATATTTTTATTGTTGATAGTATTACAGAGATCTCCCATTCCCCTCTCCCTTTACCCCCTTCCTCCCAGCCCCTACCCACCCACCCCAGGTCTTCACTACCCTATTGCCTGTGTCCATGGGCTTATGCATATTAAGTACATAAGTCCTTTGGTTTATCTCCTCTCATCCCCCCAACTCCATATAAAGATTTACTTTTTAAAAAAAGAAAGAAAAGGACTAGGTTAGTGATGGCAAACCTTTTGAGCTCGGCATGTCAGCATTTTGAAAAACCCTAACTTAACTCTGGTGCTGTGTCACATATAGACATTTTTTGATATTTGCAACCATAGTAAAACAAAGATTTATATGTTTGATATTTATTTTATATACTTAAGTGCCATTTAACAAAGAAAAATCAACCAAAAAGATGAGTTCGCGTGTCACCTCTGACATGCATGTCATAGGTTCACCATCACTGGACTAGGTGATAGGGACACAGGATGCTGGAAAACAAGTCAGCCGACCCACCTGTGACCAATCCAGGTTCCTGAGGTAGGTCCTGGGCTAAGCAGAGCCTGTCTCTGCCTGATGAGGGCAGAATGAAAGGACAGACACCAAAAGGTAACAATACAAGACAGTCTGTGCTCAATGGCTAATTGATATGAACCACCAATTGTGCCAGAGTTCAAAGGGGCCAGGAGTTCTCTCCTGCTCCCCTTGAGATGAGAGAGATCAAAGAACAATCCCAAACGAAGACTGGAAAAGTGAAGACCTCGCCAGTAGGGAGTCAGGGTCGGGTGACACCGAAGCGTTGGCTATGAGCAAGAAGGAGACTCCAGAGCTCCCTCCATTACCCAGGAAGGCCGCCAGCCCTCAGGCCTGCTCGCAGAGAGTCATGATGCGCCATCGCCATCCGCTGCTAGCACAGCACAGGAGAGGGAGAGTGCAAAGGAGGGAGTGCTGGGGTTTCCAGGCCGCCTTTATCTCAAAAGACACAAAGACCCCTGTGTCCCGAAAGGGTCACGCTGAGACCATTATATAGAGTTAACTCCACTCACCGCCCCCCCTTCCCTGACCCCCCCAAAAAAGCAGAAAGGGGCCTCTTGGTACAGCTTCCATAATATTTTAGCCAAATCAATCTGTAAGTTTTCTATGGGTGACTTGAAATTATAATTTGAGTAGTAACCCGGATATCAGGTGTGCCACCCAATGGCAGGCCAGATCCAGGGCACAAGAGTCAAAAGAGAGAGAGACTTTGGCCTTGGTTTCAGCACGTTTGGATATTCAGAGAGACCCAGGCCCATGGGTAAGACCGAGAGAGCAGGGATGCTGGGAGAAAACAGCGCTCAGGATCAGGGTAAGATGGTGCCAGGTCCCAGGTGGCCCGCCTGCTGCCAAGGGTTAAGCAGAAAGAGTCCAGGGCCCCGAGGGAAAGCTGTGCAAAGTCAAGGAAGCCTCAGGGCAGGGATTCCGTTTCAGCAGGAAATGCAATGCTCAGGAGGAAACTGAGGCAACCCCCCAATCCTGCGGACTAAGATGACATGACAGAGGTTAGGTCGTTAGGAGGAGTCTGGAGTATGACGGGTGTGAGACCAGCCATTAGGATGATGGTGGCATGAGTAAAGTCACATTCCATCTAGAGCTGGATTGAGGCCCTAAAATATTTTCTGCCCAAGATGCGATTATACAAGGAACTCTGCAGGTTTCAGCCTGGAGATCAAATACAGCGCTGACTGAGGGGATCTGGGAATGTAATTCTCCTCCTAGGAAGTGATGTGAGAGAGTTTGATCTAGTCATATGACTTCTAGTGATCTACATTAAAGAAAAGAGTCAGATATATGAACGATTTATTTAAAGAAATATTCATCAAAGTGTTACTTATAATAACAACAAGAGACAAGAACCTGAATGCTACAGTTATGTAATAAGACACTAATTAGGCGTGGACAGTGTGCTTTTTGAAGAATTTTAATAATATAGGAAAATGTTCATGACACAATACTAAGTGAAAAAGCAAAATATAGCCGAAACCGGTTTGGCTCAGTGGATAGAGCGTCAGCCTGCGGACTGAAAGGTCCCAGGTTCGATTCCAGTCAAGGGCATGTACCTGGGTTGCGGGCACATCCCCAGTGGGAGATGTGCAGGAGGCAGCTGATCGATGTTTCTCTCTCATAGATGTTTCTAACTTTCTATCTCTCTCCCTTCCTCTCTGTGAAAAATCAATAAAATATATTTTTTTAAAAAAGCAAAATATAAAACATGGTTTTATTTATGTTGGCATAACAAGCACACATAGCAAAAAGACTGGGGGACTAGAGCTGTCAATGGCAATGGAAATGGAAACTGATACAAACTGGCATGAGTTTTTATTTTTCCTTTATGCATCCGTATTATAAAAACTCTACAAGAAACATGCAATACTTATATAATAAAAAGTTATTTTACAATATTTTAAAACTATATTATAATGCCTATGTTGTTGTTTTGGAATAATGATAACTGAAGAAATAGTTTTAAAGGAAAAATAATTACTTAAAGATCTTAACAGTTCAGTTTTAACATCCCAGAAACTATCTCAAATATCCTAAGAACCCTATTGCTTTTAGAATAGTAAAGTTTCCAAATTACTCTAACAAGACCCACCCACTGGAAATAAAACTCTCAAGTGTTGATGAATGCATATCCATGACCCAAAGAATACTCACCTGGCACTTCTACAAGAAGTCTCTAGCAAGTAAATAGATTCCATGATCATATTCCCAAAAGGATAACTACTTCCAACATACTGTCAACTAGAGGCCCAGTGCATGAAATTCATGCACTGGGGGTGGCCCTCAGCCCAGCCTGTGCCCTCTCACAGTCTGGGAACCCTCGAGAGATGTCTAAGCAGGCAGTCGGACATCCTTAGCGCCACCATGGAGGCGGGACAGGCTCCCACCACAGCTGCTGCACTCGCCAGCTATGAACCCAGCTCAGGGCTTCTGGCTGAGCAGCACTCCCTCTGTGGGAGCACACTGACCACCAGAGGGCAGCTCCTGCATTGAGCATCTGACCCCTGGTGGTCAGTGCACATCATAGCCACTGGTAGTTTCACCTTCCAGTCGATTTACATATTAGCCTTTTATTATATAGGATGATTAGAAGAAATAGCTGATTTGAGACACAAGCACATGCAACACCTCTACATGATATGCTAGTCAAACTTTTTGACTCAAGGGCCACATGGGTTCTTAAACTGGACTGGAGGGCCGGAACAAAAGCAGGGATGGAGTGTTTGTGTGAACTAATATAAATTCAAAGTAAACATCATTACATAAAAGGGTACGGGTCTTTTTTTTCAGTAGTTTTATTCATTTCAAATGGGCCGGATCTGGCCCGCGGGCCGTAGTTTGCCCACGGCTGTGCTAGACACTATCATATTCAGAAAAGAGACAAAGAACATTACAAACAAATGTAAAACCCCTGTTTATTTCTTTGGACTTTCCTAAACAAGAATCAGCTAGATAACCCTAGGACTTGTACTATTACTATTAAGAGTAAGTGTTTAATGAAACCTTACTATGTGTTGGGCCCATAATAAAGGATTGCATCTTTATCTATCATTCAATTCTCAAGATAACCTTATGGGGTAGGAACTATTCTGAGCCTCATTTTACAGACAAGGAAGCTCCCAGATGTTAAATAACTTGCCAAAAATCACTAAGCTGGTAAGTGGCAGGGCCCTGATTTGCAACGAGTCTGTTTCTATAACTTGCACCGTTAACCCATTTGCTCTACTGCCTCAGAATCTACAAAAGAGATAATGTATAAAGCCTTTCTCTTTTGCCTCCTCCCCTCCTTAGGAGTCTCAATAAAGCTGAATCCTGAGCTTTCTAATCTATGGATATATATCATTATCCTTTAGACTCAAAATGCTACCATGGTTATCACACCAGCTGCTTTAAAGAAAAATATGACTCAGTAAATTAATGCGCTGTCTTTAGTTCTTCCTGCACTGGTTTTACATATATTCTCTCTTCCTTGTTTAGGATTCCAGCTAGGAGACGACAAAACTAGCAATGGAGCCATTATATGAGGAATACCTAGCAAATCGTGGGACAATAGTAAAACCTTATTACTGGCTAAGCTTCTCTCTAGAGTGCGCTAACTGTCCTTACCATATTCGGACAGGCGAAGAAGCAAGAGTTTCCCACACAGAATTTTATCAGATTTTTGGATTCCCTTATGGACCCACCTATCCTCAAACAAAGCACCTCACGTTTTATGAACTGAAAACTTCTACTGGAGGCCTGGTGCAAAAGGGCCACGCGAGCAGTTGCACGACGAACAATACCCATCCAGAATCGATGCTGTTTGAGACGAACGGTTATTTCGACTGGGCCGTATACAACAACGACGGCATCCGGCACATCATTCTGTACTCCAACCGCTCCCCCTGTAATGAAGCTGACCACTGCTGCATCAGCAAGATGTACAATTTCCTGACGACGTACCCAGACGTCACTCTTAGCATCTACTTCTCTCAGCTCTACCATACTGACCCTGACTTTCCTGCCGCGGCCTGGAACCGCGAAGCTCTCCGGAGCCTAGCGAGTCTCTGGCCCAAGGTCACTTTGAGCCCAATAAGTGGTGGCATCTGGCATTTCCTCCTCAACAACTTTGTGAGCGGTGTCTTGGGATCAACTGTTTTCCAACCCATTTTAACTGGGAGAGCACTGGCAGACAGGCACAATGCATATGAGATCCATGCCATCACAGGAGTGAAACCTTACTTCACTGATGTTCTGCCCCAGGCAAAGCAGGAGCCGAATGTAACAGCTCAGGCAGCTTTAGAAAGCTACCCTTTCGTCAGTGCCTTTCCTGGACAGTCTCCGCCAGTGGCAAGTGGACAATCACCACACAGTCTGACATCGGGCCTCAGGGTTCCTGTCGTGTTTGTGCTGGTGCCTTTCCGAGACCTACCACCAATCCAGGTGGGTCAAAGCCCATATAAGCCCTGGAATGTGGTGAGGCATTTAAATATGCCTCAGATGTCACCCCAGGAAACCAAGGACCTCCGAAGGCCTCTCATGGCAATGCCCGTGGAGACGATGGAATTCACAGAACAGTCTGGAAGTAGCAGCAAGGCAGATGACAAGAAGAAGAAAAAGAAAGGGAAGAAATAAAATGGACATTCCTGCAACGTAAGACCAAAACAGCTAACGGAAGACTTAGAAGATAGCCAGCAAGAATCTGGAAACTTTCTCTCTTAGGTATGATCCAAGATGGAGCTAAACTGATACACTATAGGCAAAACCTGAATTATTTACCAGCTTAACTATTATAAAGCTACACTATTTTAAATATAATTCAAAATGTTTCCATAAGCAACTTATTATCTTTCCTTTATTTTTGAAAATGACAGTATCCAAGTGGAGCCATGAGTACCTTGTTAATATTTTGGAGTAAAAAAGAAAATGTTATTCCGGTCTACCCATATCATCTTTCCACTGAAAATGCTGGTGGACCAAATAGCTTCCTAAATTGGTTTTAGTATAAAGATTTACTATAAAGTTGGAAAACAGCCTGAAGTTACTGATACTCAGTACTGTTTGCAAAAGCAAACCAGTGATTTTCCATTAATTGTTCATTGTGGACAGAAGCTTTCTTTTCTTTTTCTAAAGTGGTTCAAAATAGTTCTGTGTGTGAGGAAAAAGCTCTTTTGCTAATTGATTAGCTATCGCTACAAAAACTGATTTTTGAAATGTAGCCACGCGCTGGGTTGATCTTTCCCAGCCCAGACCTCTGCCTCCTGAGTGGATGAGAGAGGCAGGTGACACATGAGACTCTCCAAGGTTCCTCCCCTCACACACCATGTAATAGCCAAGCCCCTCCCACTGGCTTCCAAAGCTACTCCTCTACCTTCCTGTTGCCCTGTCTCATCAGCAAGATTGTAAATTCCTATAGGTCCAGCGCTGTCTCTTTCACTTATTTAGTTTCCCTTTAGGATCTAGCACAATATCCCAGGCAAAATAGGGGTAGCAAGGCTGTGAATCTACATCCCAGAACTTTACCAATCCCTGCTCCCCAACATGTCTTCTCCATTCCAGCCAAGTGGACATCCTTTTTGTTGTTGTTAGCATCCATTCCTCCTCCTCTGACATAGCCCCAGTGCATAATTGGTCCTAGTTCCCTTTTTTCTGGCCACTTCTTTTTCACCAGTGCATATCTATACCTTGTCTCAAACTCTTGTTCAAAACACACTTCTAGGAGGGCTCTTTGACTAACCCTCTGAGCATGTGCATTAAACCACATTTGCTGCCTCACTTCCCTCTTAAAAGAAAAGAAAAATGTTTAAAATAGGAATGTCTGTTATAATTAAAATAAATAAAAAAATTTTAAAGTAATTTCTATTGTTAACCTGAAATTTTTTATAGACTTATTGGAATATAATTATTTTTTGAATATATATTAATTGTTATTTAAAGAGATACTTTTAAAGTTTAGTAGATCACAAAACCATGTCGACAATTTGGGGTGTAGAGTTTAAAAAAATAAAAAAAAGACCCCAACATGACAAATGCAGCATCTCTGATCACTATCAGAGTAGATCCAAATGGGCGACTCCGCTAATGGCGTCAGCAAGTCTGGAAGGCCGGGGAGCAGCTCTGAAGCTAGTTGCCATGGGGGAGACCTGCCCAAAATGTTTAACTCACAAAATGGAATGCTATTCATCTGTGGACTCCTCAAAAAAAAAAGTAGATCCAATTCGTTGCCCAGAAATCTAGCTCTAAAGTGGTGAAGAAGACCACAATATCAATCAAGCTACAAAGGATTCAGTTAGAAACGCAGTCTGAAACTTATGATGAAGTTGTATTTCAAATGTGAACCTGGATACCAAGTATATAACAAAAGGAGAGATGTTGCAAGAACTATAGAAAAGAAAAGTGCTTGGGGGCAGTTAAACCTTGTACTAGTTAGATCAGGAAGACAATGTTACTGAGAGATCTAAGACACTGATTAGGGTGGGGGAGGGAATCATTACGTTGGTACATTTAATATGGTCCAGGGTTTGGCTCTCAGTTTTGTAAGTTCAGCTCCCACTTAGTCAATACAGAGAGAATGGATTTATTAATCAAGGGCAGACCTAGATTAACAGAGCTCCCAAGAATGACACGTAAAAGCAGAAAGCTAATGTACTAATTTCCAGTGAGACTTACAACTGGACATGCAACCACATATTCAAGTTGTCCAGCCTATGCCGCTTTACCGTGCAGATAAACTACATGAGGAGCTACTGTAATTAGAAGTTTACTTTGAGGGTTAGAAGAGCTCATTAAGTGATTCAAATATTTAGTGCTTTCAGTCTCTGCTTCCCAGGGTTAAGCATCTGCCACTTGAAATGAAATGGTGTGATATACACAAGGGCACCTGTCCATGGACAGTATTTACTAGTAGGTGGGCCCAGAATGTTCATCAAGCTACAATTTAATCCTGCTGGCCTGTTGTTACATCTCTTTTTTTGATTCTTAGTACATGCAAACCAAAATGTTTAACTCACAAAATGAAATGTTATTCATCTTATTTCCAAGAGTTTAAGGAAAGCTGCATGTTAACCTCTACTAATTAAAATTTTTAAAATAATATTATTACTATCTAACATTTACTGAGAGCTACATGTCATTTTTCTAAGTATTTACATGTATAACTCATTTAATCCAACCATCCTACTAGGTAGGTCTTTCAAATATGAACCTGGTATATAACAAAGAGAGAAATGCTGCCAGAACTATCGAAAAGTGTTCAGGCAGTTAAATTCTTGTACTGATTAGATATGACTAGGGCTAGGAAGAAGAACGTTAGACAAGTCATGAGTCCAAGCCAATATGGTCAAGCCTTAAACAAGAGACTGTTACGAGAGAGCATAAAGACACATGGCCCTAGGCAAGTAGCTTCTATTTCCTTGTCTGTAAAACAAGAGACATGAGCAAGATCTTTAGGTTCCTTTCAGCTCTACCTGCTCTAAGATGACATTTATCAGAGCAAGAGTTCCATGAAGTGATTAACAACACAAGCTTCAAGATCTGACTGTCCTGTTTCCCATACCTGTCTGCTACCAGCTAGTTATCATTGGCTGAGATACCTAATCTCTCTGAGCCTTAATTTTCTCGTTCATAAAATGGGAACACTTAATTCCTAGGCCCTACAGCTACTCTGAGGATTAACCAGTTAACCGCCAAGATATCTTGAATTTCATTTAAAAAGGTCCGCTGCTTACGGGGTACAAATGATTAAATTATGTAAGTACAGTAAAGAGCTTGCTAACCAAGTGTCTAAGAAACAATAAACACTCATCAAGTGGTTGCTATTATTAATAAAATATTATTAGGATGATAGAAAAGGATAGGAATTGTAAGATCTTTCAAATTCTATCAAAACTAGCTAGTCTGAGATGACTATTTTCTATAAGAAGTAAAAGTATGTTTCTAGAATTTGTGACAATCAGGTTAGGAGAAAAAATGTTGATTTTAATATTTTGCTTAAATATTTAATAGTAGCAATGAGAAAGGCCATTGATCCATGGTCATAGAAGAAACTAAAATAATTATGAGAAAATATTTTTTGCAACTTCTTGTCAATAAATTGTCAATCTAGATGAAATGCATGATTTACTAGGAAAATATAACTTCTAAATTTGACAAAAAGAAGAAGAAAGCCAAAAAAATTGATAATCACAGAAGATAAATATGATCAAAGATCTACCTCTAAAAATATTAGCAAGCCCAGATAATTTTGTGAGCACATTCTATAACTTTCAAAGAAATAATAGCATAGAAACTTTCTATTATTCAAACTATTCTAGAGTACTGAAAAAAAAAAAGGTGGAAATCTTCTCAATTCATCTTATAAAGCTAGACTAACCCTAGCATCAAAACCGCACAAAGAAATAAAATTATGAACCAATATGACTTATACATATAGATTCTGAAATCATATAACAAAATAAATACTACTTGAATTTACCAAACAATTAAAATAGTAACCAAATAGAGTTTATTCTAGAAATGTGGGGATGGTTCATTACAGAAAAATATAGAAATATAATTCATTACATTCATAAATTAAAAGATCAAAAACGACATGATTTTTATCATTAGAGCCTCCCAAAAAGCATTTGATAATTTCCATCATCATGCCTAAAGATCATGAAGCAACAGAAAATATAAATGGGTAAAATACCAAAGACATTTCCATTACAACAGAAACAAAGAAGAGAAGGCCACTGTTCCCCAATTTTTTAATTTTTTTTGAGAATCTAGCTAATGCAATAAGATAAGAAAAATAAAAGTGATGTAAATATTGGAAAAGAAAATATAAATTCTTATTATCTCAAATATTATGCTTGTATATTGTGACAAGAAATGTAAGCTTAAAACAACTGTTAGCATTAATAACAGAGCCCAGTAGCGGAAAGGAATATGGAATAAGTAAATTTTTAAATCCATAGCTTCCTTTTACATTATCATAAGCAGGTAAAAAAAGTAGAGATATAGTCCCATTCACAAAAATGTTTAACACACACGATTTATTCTTTCATTTAGCACTAAAATTTTTTCCTGATACAGGAGTACAGATTTAAGTGTTTTAGTCTTTGAAGTACTGATATATAAAGAAATAAAGGTCTCACTGTAAAATAGTCCATCCTATTACTCTACCTCAATGTGTAGTCATAAAATTATGTAAAGCTAAAATTAATCACAAAGAAAAAACTTGATGTTTTGAAGGTTGGTGGTTTCAACACAGAACCAGTTCATTTGATATTAAGTAGTCATTAAACCATAATATAGTCTATAGGTAATATGCTAAAAAAAAAAAAAAAAGTATTTATCTATTGTAGTAATGATGTTGCTAGAGAATCATGAAGTTAAATCATCATTAAATCACCAGAACTGAAATGTATTTATTTTCTATTTATAACACATGTTTGACATATTTGATTAACATTGAGTTCACTGCCATTTCAAACAATCATCCTGCCACGCTGCAGGATTTGAGGCCTTGGTTTCTTAAGTATTCAGTGGCAAGTCTGGGGAAAAGAAGCACAATGTAGGTAAGAGTACTTGGATTAAAATATATGAAAGGAAAAACCTATTATAGGATAATTTTATCAAAATACTCTCTAACTAAAATGATCTTTTGCTGTTTGCATCATCACAGAAATAAAAAGCTTATATACTCTCATGCGGCATTAACCTCAAAATTCTGATTCAGTCTTACTTTAGTAATGAACCAAACCAAGTTATTCGCACAATAAAAAAAAATGTCTTAAACCCCATGGATCCTTTATGTCAAGGATAAGCATTTCTTTGGAAAATTAAAATAGGGAGAATACTATTATGTACAAGGAATGAAGTGCCATGATTAACATAAGAAATTTGTAATTTGCAAGGAAGTGGAATAATGTATATTTTCTAATGAAAAGATAATTAAAGACGGGTTTCTTCGCATACACAGAAATTTCCTTAATGCTTTAGGGAGATAATTAAGATGTTCATTAAAAAATATTCAATCTCACCCTGGCCAGTTTGGCTCTGTGGTTGGAGCATTGGCCTGAGAACAGATGGGTTCTGTTCAATTCCAGGTCAAGGGCACTTGCCTGGGTTGCAGGTTCGATCCCTAAGCACGAGTGGGAGGTAACCAATTGAGGTGTGTCTCTCCAGTGGATGTCAATCTTTCCCCTCCCCTTCTTTCCCCGCCCCTGCCCTCTCTCCTCCTCCTCCCTTTCTTCCACACTCTAAAAAATCAATGAAAAAATATCCTTGGATCCTCAGGTGAGGTTTAAAAAAAAACCCAACCCTCAATCTCTATATATGATTCCAAAATTATTTTGTCAGGTTATTAATTCATTAAATAGAAATGTTGGGTACCTACTATGTACAAGGTATTTAGTGTGAGACAATAAAAAACACTGCATTGGAAAAGCACATTTTTTTGGCATTATTACATCTTAAATGTAATATACATCATGTGGCTGAGAATTAATTGTATTTAACACAGAGCAAAATTCTGAGCAATCAAAAACAATTATACCCTTGAGCAACTCGATTTTTTAAATTACCCTCACTATTCCCTTAAGTTGATTTCTACTCCATAACTCTTCCCCAGTTCTAAAATGAGATAAGAAGGAAATTTCCTAAGTAACACCTAACACAAAAGAATAGAAATGTAAGAGAAGGGATGTATTAGCTCTTTAATCCTTGTTTCCATTTGCTCTCAATAGTGCTTCTAATGTTCAATTTTTCTCTTCAAAAATATATTGATTTAGAAGCATCAAACCAGTATATTGCTTAGCCCTTACTAAAGTTAGCAAAAAATTGAAACTGAAAAAAAGAATATTAAAAATACTTATTCTAAGTTATATAATGTCATTCACCATAGTAATGATCTGATTCTTTGGAATAAGACTTTTTAAAATAAAGATCACCAACAGGTAGAAAATTTCCCTTTGCTGTCTTAAGACAATCATTGGGGGAGTTCTTACCAGCATGTTTGTTCATTAACTTGAACGTTAATTTAAAGAAATGTTGCTTTGTCACCTCAATATTTTTTAGAAAATTTAATTGGGAAAAGAAAAAGGCCACATTACTTCTTCCTCCCTAGAAAAGAAAATGCATTCCTGAAGGGTCTCTGTCTCTATTTATTTCTCTCTCTCTCTCTCTCTCTCTCTCTCTCTCTCTCTCTCCATATATATATATATATATATATATACACACACACACACATATGTACATACATATATATATACGGATATATGTGCAACAAATATTTGACATTGACATCTTTTCTTTTTACTGGTTCATTATTCTCCGTGTGATTCTCAAACTACCATGCCTTTCACATTTTATTCACTTCATCAAGGAATAATTGAGTACCTGAATGTATTGAGTACCTTCCAGACCCAAAGGAAGATACAAAAGAAATATGACAGCCTCTGCCCTCCAGTATCCTCCCATCTCTTCCAGGCGGCGAGGTGAACACACAGTATCATAAAGCAATTTACATGAATAGTGCCAAAATCAATGCACAGGTACCATGCATTTCATATTTATGTAGCATTTCAGAGCTGCAGAAACACTTCCCTGTACTTAACCCTCAGGACAATCCTGCTACATACACATTGTTAACCGCACTTTCCCAGTGAAGAATCTGAGAGAAGTTTAATCGCCGTCCCTCAATCAAATCGACCAAGTGAGAGTGTCAAGACTCAAGCCAGGATTTACTAATTCTAAGCCCAGTGCTTTTCATTATACTCAGTACAGGAAACCAAGGGTGGGGATCCTGAACAGGGCAACAGCTGGCCTTCTGCTAGAGGTGGAATTAAACCACACCCGATAGGATGTCAGGAAAGCATAAAGACACCTGAGTGTCCAGCCAAATGTCCAAGTTAATTTTGTTGTGAAAATATTTATACGTCCTTGTTATCCATGCAGCACAACTTACCATTTCCTCAGTTTTAGTGCCTTTCCCTCCTCAGTAAGAGCTTTGCGCTCAGAAATGGGGATGTCAAATAAAATAAAAGGCTGGCCTAAAGGGATCATACAAATCCGAAATCACAAATGTAAACCTTAAAGACCTGGTTTCCACTCATTCTTACACATTGAGTTCGCCCTCAGAACCGGAGAACGTAACTCGCCCATATCATTGCTTTTCTAGCATTCTCGCTCCAAGTAACTACTTACTTAAAATGTCAGTGACCGACCCTACCGCACAAACCACAGGTTCACCCCAGTTTTGCCACCTGACCCCAGGCCCTGCGCAGACACTTCCCCTCCCTCCCAATGGATACGATACCTAATTCAGGTTCTGCAGGTGCCGCCGCGGTGCTGTCATCAGCACCAACGGATAAAACGCGACCTTTGGACTCCGTCCTTGGTACCTCCCGCTGGGCACGCAGCGCAGTCCCAACCCGGGAAAGGGGCTCTCGGCCCAGGCACGCAGCCGCGGGCAGCGCAAGGTCCGAAGCAATGTCTCCGACAAGCAGAAGGATGCTGGGCGCCCGGGCGTGCATCACTGCGCCCCATACTCCTGCCAACTGCAGGGCACTTGGTCTGACAGCCAGCCCATCCCACCTCACAGGCAAGTCCGGCCCAGCCGGACCTGACGCAGGACCCGGATGAAGCTCGTTGGCGGCAGCGGCGGCGACAGCAAAAAACAAGGCCACCCGCGCCCAGTGTCCATCGCCGCCAACCTGAGACCTCCGAGACTGGACCGCAGAGAAGCGTTTCTATGGAAACCCCGAGGGGTCACGTGACTCGGTTGCACGCCCAATTGCTTCTTAGCTCTGGCCGCGGCACCGCCTAGTGCCCTCCCCCTGTCCCGTCCCCTCCGCCCCCGCCTCCTTCGCTCCGCCCAGCCCCGCCCCGCCCCTTCTCTGCAGAGAGTCCGCGCCTGCGCGCTGAGTCCCGCTCCCTCCCTCGCGCGCGCTCCCCGGAGGAGAGCCGGGAGGCGTAGGAGGTTCGATCTGGGCGAGAACCCCGGGCGGAAGGCGCGTGGTCAGCGCGCAGGCCCAGAACCGCCCGAGCCGGGGCTGCCGGCGACGCCCCAGAGCGGAAGAGGGAAGTGAAGGCACCAGGCTTCGGGTTCCTGGCCGGCTGGGCTCGCCGAGGTAGAGACCGCAGCTAGAGGAGGCCTTGGCCGCCGCTCGGGATCGGGGATGTCGAAGAACACGGTGTCGTCCGCCCGGTTCCGGAAGGTGGACGTGGATGAGTACGACGAGAACAAGTTCGTGGACGAGGAAGACGGGGGCGACGGGCAGGTCGGGCCCGACGAGGGCGAGGTGGACTCCTGCCTGCGGCAATATCCTTGCCTTCCCCGACCGCCCCACCCCGCCCTTCTCCCGGGACCCCGCGCTGCGGGTGGAGGGGCGGGCCCTCCTGGGGGCACGGGCGCGGGGCTGCCCCGGCGGCTGGCGGCTGGAACCTGTGTCTGGGTCCCCCTCCCGCGAGGGCAGGGCTCTCCGTTTCTCACCGGGGCTCCCCGAGACCCCGGGATCCAGCCCGCGGACACCTGCCTGGCCGCGCACTCTCCGCGCCCCGATTCCTCAGGTTGCGCCCGGGTCCGGCCCCCCGGACACCGGGTCTGCCGGCCGCGCCCTCGCGGCGCCGGGAGGGCACCTGGGCTGATTGGGACTGATCGGGGCGACGTTTTCCTCCGGGAACGCTGTTTCCTGGGGTCACGTTCGCTCCAGAAATTTCCAATGGGGATCTCTCTTTCGTGATTTTGTGTCTGTTGTGATGGTTTTGTTTTGGTCGCGTTAGGATAGTTTATTCCTTGCCAGCAGAGATTAGGCGGTTGCTGCATGAGGCCCTCTGTCCTTCCAGCCTGGGGGCTTTTATATTTTTATTTTCATTTAAGGTATTTGGCACAGAATTTGTTAACTGGGGAAGGGGTAGGAATACACAACAACCAAAACTCCGAGAAGGAAGCTTGGAGGCTTTGCCCGCTGCACAAAGACGATAGAAAGAAGATGGAATGAGAATCCCGAAAAATATTTCAAGTAAACCCCAGTGAATGGGATAGAAGAAGATGGGCCCTTTGTACAAAGCAGAGCTCATTTTTATAATCATGAAATCGTTACCATTTTAGTTCAAATTTGGCTGTCAGTTCCTGGGTTTGAATTTTTGCATATTTGAATATTCATAACCTGGAACATTTGCATCAGCGTTTCTTCAGAAAAATGTAAATGTTGCAATAGCTCAAGCTGTAGTTTTAGAGATTCTCAATTACTAAATCCACTCATTTCTAGTTATTCTTGGGTGTATTCATAAGGAAGGCTTTGTAGACTCTTTCCTCATCAATGTCCTATTTAATTCTAAGGGGGAAAGAGATGAGAGACAATATTTGGTAGGAACTACATTTGGTCTTAAAGGCACCTAAAATACAGCCTTAAACATGTATCAACATACTGATGTTCCTTTCATTTCCACAACTTTTACAATCAGCTGTTGCTACGTTGAGTTATTTAAATATTTAAGTGTTTGGGGTCTTAAAAATGAGCCAGTCTACATGCAAAACCTTGAACATTTGCATCAGCGTTTCTTAAGAAAAATGTAGAAGTCGCTTAAACCTTGAAAATAACAGCTTACTGCCACCAACCATAGGTTTTCTTTCTTCGGAAAATAAGTGGTGAACATCATTCTGTCTAAAAACATTCTTTGTGATGAATGAATGATGTTTGCAAAATTAATTTTAGATGATAGGAGATGACCCCTAAGTGGTTCTGCTTTATCCAGATAGTGCATCTGCTTATAAAGACACGGTCTTTTCTGCTCTTGTTACAAAGAGAAGACACAAATGCTGGTCAGGCACTCACAGATGGAGGAACAAGTGAGCTCTGTGTGGTTTTCCTTTTAGGGGAATGACTGTACATTCTGACAGTCTGATTGGCCTTCCGTGTCTCATACATGCTCACTCACGGGCGCTTTCAAAGAGAGACTACATTTAGTAGGTATGGCCTGAGACAGTTTCAATAGCCTTTATGAAATATGAGAGAAAATATCCCAGAGTTAAGTTGCCACCCAAGGGTCATTGGCTATGTTCTATAATGCCTCTTTTCATCCATATTGAGAGATTACTAATGTAAGTCACTCAGATTGCTAATCTACCAGCATTTTCTACCAGCATATCAATTAATATAGAACATAATTCTAGAAAAAAATTTGATCTTTGTTTTTCCAGTTAGAATCACATAAAATGGACATGTTTTTATTGAGGTTAGGCTGTTTCCCTTTGGGGCCTAATAATTCTGATGCATAGTTTAGAGTTTTTTATAAATATCACTGAGTAATATTCCCATATGTGTCTTACAAGAAGGTGGGAGATTAGTAAGGTATTCATTTGATCATTAGAACCAAGGAGGAAAGTCTTTGCTTTATTAAAAAACAAATCTAATGTCCTTTTTTGTTTTCAGTATCGGGTCTTTGATTGACATACTTGAAAACAAAATGGTGAATTTTCCAGTATTGAACACAGTGACCATAGTGATTTTTCTTTCTGTACGTAAAGTCCAGTCTTAAGACCCAAATGGTTCCTGGTAGTTGCAATGCTTCCCTGAGGGTCACCCTTTGCTGCTATCCCCTTAACCTCCATCACAGGAAACATGACAGCTGCCCTGCAGGCAGCCCTGAAAAACCCCCCTATCAACACCAAGAGTCAGGCGGTGAAGGTGAGTCACAGACAAGTGATCTCTGCTGATATCTTACATCAAGAGTCTCTCACCTATAAACACAAAACTTAAAATACGTTTTATTAATAACCTATTTCGGAAGGATGGTTCAAAGTTTTTTAAAAAATCTGGATAGAATAAATTGGTAGATTATCACATCTATAAGCAAATCCTTTTAGCTCTCCCTCCAACTGTGTCAGGAATCTGACCACTTTTGACCACCTCCATTGCCACCATGCTAGCCAGAACCAGCCTATGTTACTGCAGTAACTTCCTGACTGGTCTTCCTGCTTCTGCCTTGTCCCTGAAACCAGCCCCCCACCACCACCCAGCTTATTCTCACCATGGCAGCCAAGTGATCCTGTTCAAATGTAAGACAGATTATACCAGTGTTCTCAAAACCACCCAACATCATTTCCCTGACTGGAAGAAAAGTTCCCCACGGTAGCCTGCAGGGCTTGTATCATCTGTCTCCCCACACCCTCTCGCACTTTTTGCCCTGCTGTTCTCTCACGGCTCAGCCCAGCCACCTTCATGCTATTCCTTGAACACACACTAACAGCACTTGTTCTTTCCTTGTCTGAAGTACTTTCCTCAGACATCCCACGGTTCCTCTTTCATGTCACCTCCTCAGGGCGGCCTTTGCAAAACTGTAACCCCACACACACATGTCTAACTGTTCTGTTACTTACCCTCAGGATCGGGCCGGCAGCATTGTCTTGAAGGTGCTCATCTCGTTTAAAGCTAATGATATTGAAAAGGCAGTTCAGTCCCTGGACAAGAACGGTGTGGATCTCCTAATGAAGTATATCTATAAAGGCTTTGAGAGCCCCTCTGACAATAGCAGCGCTGTGTTATTGCAGTGGCACGAAAAGGTAAGTTATGAATTATAAATCCATATGACTGGTTCCTTCAATGACAACCCCTCTTGCCTAAAAATAATTCTGACTTCTTGGTTATATATCTCTGTTATTACAAATAAATGCCTGAAAATGAAAATTGAGATTTATGCTTACTAGCGTTGGTCTTAAGAGAGTCTGATTTGCAGCACTTTTATTTAATGATTATTGTTTAGTAAACATAATCTTGGAACTCGGAATTAAATCTTTGAAAAGAAAATAAGTAATAAAAATCAAGAATTATTTAACAATGGCCGAAGGTGAAAACAAGCCAATAAGAGGAACAGATAAACAAAATGTGGTACGTGCATACAGTGGAATAAAATAGAAATGCTTTCATCCAAAAAAAGGGAAGTCCTGATATATGCTACAGCATGAATGAACCTTGAAAACATTATGCAAAGTGAAATAATCCAAACACAAAAAGACAAATACTGTGTGATTCCACTTATATGAAATACCTAGGATAGGCAAATTCACAGAGACAGAAGGTAGGTTAGAGGTTACCAGGGGTTGGGGAGAAGGCAAAATAAAGAGTTAGTGATTAACGGGGACAGAGTTTCTGTTTGGGCTGATAAAGTATTGGAAATAGTGGTTATGTCTGCACACTGTTATGAATGTAATTAGTACCACTGAATTTTACATCTAAGAATGTTTAAAAGTGGCACAGTTTGGGTTATATATTTTGCCACAATTTTTAAAAAATAGGGGTATATATTCTCTAATATCTTACAATTCCCAAAACTCAGTTTTTCAGAAGCTTTTTTCTGAGTGAAAATACACACATATAAGGTAAGAATAGGTAGTAAAAATTGCTGCTTAGCCTCTCTCTAGTCACTTTATCCCTCATACACTCTCAAATAAAAGTGCTAACATGTATGGATGGGGTAACCAGAACTCCCAGTTTTCTCAGGACAGCCCCAGTTTATACCTATTGTTTCAGCATAAATATGAATAGTTCCCCTTTACTCTGGGTACCGATTTGGAGAATAATTTGTATGGTCATCCTGTTCATGGAACACTTCCTGTTTGCCAGGCACTGTACTATTACGTTTCATTTCATCCTTACAACAACTCTACGAGGTCTGTAAACCTCTTTATCATCCTCAGTTTAGAGAAAATGAGCCAGCTTTAAAAAACCTAAGTAACCTAATTCCAGTCTCACCTCAGCCTCATAGAAACACTACTTGAGCACTTATTATATCCAAGCACTCTGCCAAGTGCTTTATAGATAATAACTCATTTAATCCTCATAAAAATACTCAGAGATAAAGCTTGATATTATTATTCCCTGTTAGTAGTGGGGAAATTGAGGCACATATTTTTTTAAATATATTCTTATTGATTTCAAAGAGGAAGGGAGGGAGAGAGAAAAACATCAGTGATGAGAGAGAATCATTGATCAGCTGCCTCCTGCACACCCCCTACTGGGGATCAAGCCCACTACCCGGGCATGTGCCCTTGACCAGAATCAAACCCTGAACCTTTCAGTCCGCAGCCGACGCGCTACCTATTGAGCAAAACCGGCCAGGGCATTGAGGCACATAGTAAGGCTTCATTTTTTTCTTAACATGAGTCATCAGTATTTTGCCAGGCTTATCTCCTAAATACTTCTCAGATCATCTACCCAGATACATCTTCAATGCAGCTGTTCACAGCATCTCTCCCAATCTGTTGCTATTGCTTCCCAGACTGGCCTCCCAGCTACCAGTTTTGCCTCTCTCATAGCCATTCTCCACTCAGTCGCCAGAATGCAGTCTCTAGAACCCACATCTACCCTTGCCAGTCACCTGAAAAATAAAGTCCAGGTTCCCAGTCCAGCCTCATCTTACATGTCATTCTTCCCCTTATGCTCCAGCAGGACCTACCGTTTCCCTGAACACACCAGAATGATTCACACCTCTATGCCTTGCTCATGATCTTCTCTCTGCCTGAGGGCCTCCTTACCCTTTATGTCAGTCTGCCACCTACTTACCCATTTTATGTCTCATTTTCTTCATGAAGCCTTCCCGGACCATTCCACATTTCTCTACCCTCAGGCTAGGTATGTGCCTTCCTCTGCTTTTGTAGCACCCAAAGCATAGCTCTGTCACCTCATACATTACATTAATTATATATTATATTATATTATATTATATTATATTATATTAATTATATTATACTAATTATATTATATTAATCTGCTTATATATCTGTCTCTCCCAAGTAGACCAGAAGCTGCTGTATTTATTCACTTTTGTATCCCCAGCACAGTACCCAAAACACAAAGGTTCTCAGTATTTTCTGAACACAAGTAAACTAGAGCTTCAAATTTCTAATGCTTAATCATGACTTCCAATTCTTCAAGGTGAAGTCAAAGTTCTAAAGTTCCTAGCTCTTAAATAGTAACTCTTAGCTTGGGAGAAGAAAAAGCTGACAAATCCTGACTAAATAGAACTGAGGTTGGTTTCTTCCAGTTTGCATTTATTCTGCCGAGAATAAGAGCAGATCTGTATTTGAGCACCTGTTTAGGCAAGAACATTACTCTGTAGATCTTTAAGAGCCAAATGTTATTTGAAAACAACACACTAGAACAGTGATGGCGAACCTTTTGAGCTCGGCATGTCAGCATTTTGAAAAACCCTAACTTCACTCTGGTGCCGTGTCACATATAGAAATTTTTTGATATTTGCAACCATAGTAAAACAAAGACTTATATTTTTGATATTTATTTTATATATTTAAATGGCATTGAACAAAGAAAAATCAACCAAAAACATGAGTTCGCGTGTCGCCTCTGACACACGTGTCATAGGTTCATCATCACTGCACTAGAATGTGAATTAGTATCTCTTTGGAATGTAAGTGCATGAGGTCAGGGCCTCTAAAGGTTTTATTACTCTTCCCCAGTGCCAAGAATGGTGCCTGGTGCATGATAGGTGCTCAAGAAATATTTATGAAAATCAGTGAGTTCAAAATTAATAGCTGCACTCAGCCTTCTTCAAGAAAAATGTTTTACTCAGTATGAGAATTGATTCTTTACACTTACATTTGGTTTGTTTTCAGGCACTTGCTGCTGGAGGAGTGGGGTCCATTGTTCGGGTGTTGACTGCCCGGAGAACCGTGTAGTCCAGCAGGAACTGGGCTTCTCCTGTGGGTGTGGGAGTTGCTGGTACAAAGACCAAAACAACCAAATGCCACCACTGCCCTTTGGGTAGCATCTGTTTCTCTCAGCTTTGCCTTCTTGCTTCCTCTTTCATATCTGTAAAGAAGAAAATTACATATCCATTTTCCTTTCATGAAAATTGGGGTAATATATAGGCAATTTTTCAACAGGTGTCATGCTGTCAGAACCGTTTCAGTGATATGTATACCAGTCTGTACATAGTATAATTTACATCCAGGTTTAACCACCTCTGTTGGCTGGTGGTTTTTGTTTTTCTGTTTTTTGGGGATTTGTTTTTGTTTTTGACTAATAGTGATAAATTTGATGAGAATTTGATGCTGATTTCCTAACTCATTGCTAGCCAGGAAATATCCTCATAAAAATATGTTTGAGAGACTGGCAGCTGTTAACATTACAAAACTGGACCATACTTCCCTTATTTAAGCAAAATGTGTTTCTGGAACAGGTAGGTGAACACCACTCCCAAGTTCCAGCTTGGTGTCTGCCTCCAGATTATGTGAATTTAAGTATGTTTCTCCTCAGCACCCAGCGATCATGGCCTCTCGATTTCTTTATGGTCACCAGGGTCCAGAGCAAGGAGTCTTGCTCGACACTAATGTTCCATAAAATACCAGAGCATAAAACTTGTGTTCCAATTATGTGGCCCTACTTGGGAAAACTACTCCACATCAGAAAGGACGTGGAAACTATGATGTAGTTCAAACTCTGGGCAGCCTCTGAATGAAATGCTATTTTCCTTAGACCCATAGTAGCTGCCTTAACCTGATGCGGTATAGAACCAGTATTTAATATGCCCTATAAATGTCTTCAGTGTTCTTCAGGGTAATTAGGATCTCAAAAGATTTGGTTCAGATCCAAACACATATACATTGTGTATTTTAGCTCAGTGTTTTTTAAAAGACAAAAATGCCACACAGCAAAAAGTGTTTACTTGTTGGACAAACCAAATCAGTTCTCAAAAAAATGACCGGTGCTTATAAAAAGTTGTTATTCAGTAGCTCCAAATCCAGCCACCTGAATGCATATGACCAAGAGGGAAATCAGCCTGCGCTTCGTATTTACATTGGACACCGTAATCACTGACTTCTGTGAAAACTGGTGCAGAAATCCTGTAAACTCTTTGCTGTTTTTGATACTGCCTTTTGTTTTGTAAAAATTATAAAGTTGAAACAAATAAAATGTCAGTGTTGATTAATTTATTTTTCTAACTCTTACTTTAGTACTTAAGAATGTATAGTTTTTTAAAGGGAAAGATTTCCTATTTTACCACCAGGTTATTGTACTCTTGACAAGAACTAGTTTGGTACAGAAGGTTTCTCAAACTACTTTGTTCAGCCCTAGCCAGTTTGGCTCAGTGGGTCGAGCATTGGCCTGGGGACTGAAGTATTCCGGGTTCAATTTTGGTCAAGGGCACATGCCCGGTTTGCAGGCTCGATCCCCAGTGGGGGACGTGCAGAAGGCAGCTGATCAGTGGTTCTTTCTCATCATTGATGTTATCTCTCCCTCTTCCTCTCTGAACTCAATAAAGATATATTATAAAATAAAAACAAAGCTACTTTGTTCAAATACAAGGTAGTAGAGAAGAGAGTCATTAATGACTTCAGAGTACAGCCTTTGGAGTGATTCCAAAGCTCTCGATGCAGTTGAACACCATATCACTACTGCTCAGAGACCGAGGTCAGACCATGGACACGACAGTGTGGTGAAGGCCGGGGGGCAGGAGGGGAGGGGGACATCTGCAATAGTGTCAGCAATTGGAAAAAAAAAAGAGAGGAGAGACTACAACGTGCAAATTAGCCAAGCCGCTGCAGTCATTTATTCCCAGCTTCTAAACTGTCCCTGATGCTTCAAACCTATTTCTTACTCTTACCTACTCACAGCAACCTGTTTGCTTTCCCAATGCACCGGATTTCTGCTTTCAGCTTCAGAAACTGACAGGCAATTCAGAGGGCTGTGAGGAGAAGCTAAGCAATAGGTATTAGAGGTAGTCAAGTGGGTATAGCCAGACCACTTACAAACTTTAAAATGAAGGGTGATTTTGCAACACTTTTTCAAAAGTTCTTCCATAACATTTTCCAGACTGCACTTTGGGGAAAATTCCGGAGTTTTATAGTCACAAGAATGCGTGCATTCAAAATCTACCAATCAGCTTTACTCGGGGGAGAGAGTAAAAGCTGGAACCAACTGGCTCCACACTGCATCTGATGTCGGCCCGGGTTACACTGACCATGGCACAGTAACTCCTGGGAAAGAGTGGGGATAGGATGAATGGTGGAAAAAAGAAACGCTAGGGAGCACTTTCTGCCCAAAATTGGCCCTTTACCTCCCATTCTCTTCTACTTGAGTCTCAGTGGTTTTGTTGTTTCATGTTAGCCATGTTATTTGTTTTGTCTTCGCCACTTTTTAAAGGAGGAAATGGCCCTGGCTGGCTTGGCTCAGTGGATAGAGTGTCGGCCTGTGGACTGAAGAGTCCCAGGTTCAACTCCACCCAAGGGCACATGCCCGGGTTGTGGGCTCAGTCCCCAGTGGGGAGTGTGCAGGAGGCAGCTGATCAATGATTCTCTTTCATCATTGATGTTTGTATCTCTCTCTTTCCCTTCCTCTCTGATATCAATAAAAATATATTTCAAAAATAAATAAAGGGAGAAATGGCACGTACCCCCTTTTTTGGTCATTAGGTAACAGCACCACTTAGGTAACAGTCACACTTGATAGGAAGTATGTCTTAAGAAAATCCACTAACACACAAGTGAAATCTGTAGATTGTGCAAATTAGCAAAATGCTTCCTTTCTCAGCGTTTACTGTGTTTCCCAGGATCGTGTTGGACATGATAGAAGAATAATGTCTGGGCTTTGCTCTCAGCCTAATTGAGAAGATTTAAGCATTTTAAAATTAATGCCATGCCCTTGTATGCATATATGCATAACCTATGGAAGTAGACAGTGGGGTGGTGAGGGCCTGGGGTGGGGGGTGGGAGTGGGCTGGAGGGGGTTAATGGGGGGAAAAGGGAGACATATGTAATACTTTCAACAATAAAGATGTTTTTATTTATTTTAAAATATATTTTATTGATTTTTTTACAGAGAGGAAGGGAGAGGGATAGAGAGTTAGAAACATCAATGAGAGAGAAACATCGATCAGCTGCCTCCTGCACACCCCTACTCGGTATGTGTCCACAACCAAGGTACATGCCCTTGACCGGAATCGAACCTGGGACCCTTGAGTCCGCAGGCCAAAGCTCTATCCACTGAGCCAAACCGGTTAGGGCAATAAAGATGTTTTTAAATTAATGTCATGCAATTTAGTATTTGACTTTAGTGTTGGGGGAACAGCGAAGTCGGGGTGGACTGGAGTAAAGTGAGATGGGTCAGTCTGAACTAGGCCTGGAGGGGCAGAAGGGATGCAACTGACGTGGACAGAGGGGGAAAAAAGAGCAACGTTGAAGCAAATTGTTGTTCTTCCTATGGTTTTAATGTTTTTAACATGAAGTTCTAGACAGTGAAAGTTATTAAGACCATGTTTTAATAAAGTGTATGTCTATGGGAGATTCAAGAACGTCATGGGATTATAGAAAATCCTTTTTTTAGCTGAAACACATTGATGGTCACTAGTCTCATCCCTTTTACAGTAGTAAAAGAATGGGAAATTTAATTTCATAAGAAGGAAGGCATCATACATTAGCAATAAAGAGCCTCACTTATAACAAACGGGTCCGAATCATTCTATCCTTTAACTATTTTTTATCATTTATTAAAATGTCCATTGTGTTGAGAATGTTTGCTTAAAAGTCGTTCTTTAACATTGAAACAGCAACAGTCCTGCCTTGTGGCCCAAAGTTACACAGATTCATGAAATACAACACAATTAGCAGGCAACCAGAGCCAGTTACCGGCATGAGGTAGTAATATGCCTTTTCATTTCCAAAGCAAGATTCTGAGTGCGAGCAGGTGAATTAAGCACAAAGGCCACCCTTTATGGAGCACCATGCCAGTCCCACTGTATATTTTATCTTTAGGACCGAAGCTCAGAGAATATATGTAAGATCACACAGTGTATGGGTCCCAGAAGCTGACTCCACTCCCATCTGCCTGACTCCAAGGTTATACCCCGCTTCTTTCTCAAGTCCAGTGCTTGGGGACAAATGAAGATTGGGGCTGCCTCTAGAAACCTTAATGCTTGCAGGGTGCTGTTGAGAGGCCTTCCGAGAGGCAAGGTGTAGAAGTCAGAGGAAAGCTTTGGAGAGGTGCTACAACAACGAGAGGCACACTCGGCATAGCGATTTGTCCACCGAGTTTCACTTGCCTTTTGATGATTTTTAAAGTGGTGAGGTTAGAGGTCAATACCCATACCATTCATAACTCCACTGGAAAAGAGAAAACGGACTGAGGGTTTGGCTTCTCAAAGCATGTCGTTTCTCTTGTGTCTTGCTCTTTACCCAATATTTTTCATAGGGTCTCTGTTTTTCCATGTTTCCATGGATGATGTATTTTAACTCAAGCTTCTATTTTAATTAGTTTCGCCATAATTCCATTTCGCAAGAACCAGAGCTGCCATCTCTCATTTCATTAGCCAAGCTGAATAGATTATTGGCCATAACTAAAAATTGCTTGCATAATTAATTCCTCAGAATCACTCTGGCCACCTTCACTGCAGTGGTCTGGGGCTTCGTTTTAGAGGCACCGCACATTGAAGCTTACCTCTGTCCACCCTCCTGGAGTGCCCTCACATTCTGGTTTCAAAACCAGTTGATTAGAGTTTTTGCAAGGGAAATCCTGAGAAAGGCAGGACCCCTGAGATAACTCTGGGCTTGAAGAAATTGGGTTCAAAATCATAGACCTGTGTGGGTAAGGACCCAAGGCACCCAACACCAATGCAACAACACATACCTGTGCTCTCTGTGTGTGGCCCTGTCATGTGCCGCCAGCCTGTGGTCGGCTTGTATGGGTTTGGATCGGTTCTCATCTGCTGTTGTCCCCCTCTGCCCTTTCCACTTCTTATGCATCCTTTCCTTTCCCTAATTCTTCTCATCTTTCTTTTTCCCTCTTCAGTCCCTTCATCTGCTGCCTTCATTCCCTCTTTTTGTCTCGACTCCTCCTGCCTCGTTTTCCCCTTAGTTCATCTTATGCTCATGCCCAGGCACTCAACGTCATTCCTGCTAATTAACTATGCGCTGCTCAGGCAGGTTCTTTTAAGGCAGCGGTTCTCAACCTGTGGGTCGCGACCCCTTTGGGGATCGAACAACCCTTTCACAGGGGTCACCTAAGACCATCGGAAAACACATATAATTACATATTGTTTTCGTGATTAATCACTATGCTTTAATTATGTTCAATTTGTAACAATGAAATTGGGGGTCACCACAACATGAGGAACTGTATTAAAGGGTCGCGGCATTAGGAAGGTTGAGAACCACTGTTTTAAGGTAAGCCCTCCCACAATTCTCCAATGGACTCAAAATGTTTAAATTGCTTCTTTCTAAACTAAGAAATGCTGGTTTTTATTTCCATGGGTTGCTTTGGCTAGTGGTTGAGTGAATAAGTCAAAAATCTCAGACTAATTTTTAAATACATTATTTTCCCTTTAGATTGGCCAGTAACTTCACCTTGCAGACAGAAAGAGCTAGAGAGTGGCAAAGTGATTGGGAATGGGAAGACAAGTCCAATAAAAAGCAAATCGACTGGACTCGAAAACGGTTTAGGAAGGGGTGCTCTGCCATAGACCTTCCCCCACTCCCCTCTCCACCTTGGCCCAACCCCACTGATAGACTATGTGAGGACCCGAGGGTCGAAATGGTCTGTGTATGGAAATGCAGGTGCCTCTTGTACTAATCAAGATACAGCATGTCATCCGCCTCAAGGTGGCGCCACTTCCCCACATGGACGAGCCAACCACACCACATGGGACGCAGAGTTAAGGCTTACATTTCTGTTTTCCTTCCTCATTTATGTTACTTGGATGTTTAGAAATCATAAACATAAATTGTCTATGATTACATCTCTTATTTCTCTATGTAACAGTTTCGTAAGGACCATATACATCAAACAAAGATTGAATAGTACGTGACTCCCCTGAATCTGAGTCCAAAATGCTAAGACTCCCATAAGTTTCAGCCCAGCATTGAGCTAATACTCTCTAGGACAAGCATGTCAAACTCGTGGCCCGAGGGCCGCATGCCTTGTTTATTTGGCCTGTGTTAACCTTTGAGTTTGACATGTTTGCTCTAGGACAGGGGTCCTGAAACTACGGCCCGCGGGCCACATGCAAATACAAAGATTGTATTTGTTCCCGTTTTGATTTTTACTTCAAAATAAGATATGTGTAGTGTACATAGGAATTTGTTCATAGTTTTTTTTAAACTATAGTCCAGCCCTTCAACGGTCTGAGGGACAGTGAACTGGCCCCCTGTTTAAAAAGTTTGAGGACCCCTGCTCTAGGACATACCTTCTCGACCCTTCTGCTAGACCAGTGGTCGGCAAACTTATTAGTCAACAGAGCCAAATATCAACAGTACAACGATTGAAATTTCTTTTGAGAGCCAAATTTTTTAAACTTAAACTATATAGGTAGTTATTAACTTAATTAGGGTACTCCTAAGCTGGCCTTTGCTAAAAACGTCCTCAATCTGATTGAGGTACATTCGCTGAGGTCGACCCCTTCCAACTCTCCCATCCACACTCGTCTTGTATACCTGTTTCGTCTATCTCCTTTCGTTCATCCTCTCTATGTCCAAACCATCTCAACATACCTTTCTCAATCCTCAACACTACATCTTCTTTCACTCCACAACGTTCCCTAAAATTAACTTAATAAACTTTACTTAAAGTTTTAAGTCAACTTTGCACTGTACGTGCGCGCCCGCACGTGGTATTTTGTGGAAGAGCCACACTCAAGGGGCCAAAGAGCCGCATGTGGCTCGCCAGCTGTGGTTTGCCGACCACTGTGCTAGAATATACAGCCTTCCTGAAGTCACAGTAGCTGTGTCTTACTCATTCTCCACAGTCCCTGACATAGCTGATGCTCAACAAATATCTATTGGTTACATAATAATGATTATATGCACAGGTCCTGGGATGCCTGGATAGGACAATATATCAGAAACACAAATTGAAAACTAAACAAAGAATAAAATAATTTCACTTGGGTTCAAAAAGCTGACATCCAATCAAGTTTAGTCACAAACCAATTCACTTCAATGTGGACATTTAGGTAGAGCATTCATCAGATTTAGGCGGAAATTAGAGCCACCATGGGTAGCATGTGCAGCCTTTATACTGTGTAGCTATACGCAAGTCAGCAGAGGGTGTAGTTGAGGAACAGAATTCCAGCTTACCTCTGGCTGACAGTGGCATCATGGGTATTTACACGGAACAAACAGCTTTCATTGTTTCATGATTCAGCGTCACCTTCTAAGATCAGAAATGTGTCCCAATACCTTTTGTTTCCCTTAAGTGTGAAAATCATGAAATAGTATCCATGAACTTATATCACCTTTCTTTACTCCATTTATACTTAAAAGTTTTTAATCATGTCAATTCTAGGATAATGAATGCCAGGAATGGACAAGGCCACTGAATAACATCATGTTTTTTTTCTGTTTATCCAAAAATTGAACCAAGACTTCAGAAATACCTCTACATTAAGGTTCTCTTCAATTTGATGACCAAGTTAAAGGGCAGTGTATTCACGGGCATATAATTTTATAATTGTATTTATTTATTCATTATTTTCAAATAAGTAATTTGTTCATATGCTTCAATATTTTATTTTTATTTTTCCTCCCACCCGTTTCCCTTTTAACAATCAACAAATATTAGTAAATCCTTGGGCATTTTCCCAGCTATTGTGTATGCGTTTATACACAAATACCTATATAATTCTTGTCCCCTTTGTTTCTATAAATACCAGAATACTATACATAGTGTTCTGTGCCTTGCTTTTTCATTAACAGTATGCTTTGGCAATAATTTCCTATCAGTACATAAAGAACATCCTTATTCCTTTTTATGAATGCATAATGTCCTCTTGTAAAAAGTAAATGTACTGGAACTTTCCTCACCGTTTCCCTGTTGATTTAGGGGATTTCTAATCTTTTGCAATTACAAGCAATGCTACAAATGAATAGCATTGTACAACGTTGCACAAGCCTTTTCACAAATGCTGTAAGCCTAGTTATAGATTAATTCCTAAAAGTGTTTAGGTCAAAGGACGTGCATCTATCATTTTGACAGATATTGCTGGATTGCCATCCTTAGAAGTCATATCAACTATCCTATCCTTCCTCCGTCAATGTAGGAGAATGCTTGTTTTCCCATCTCTTTGCTTTCCCTGTGTGTTTGTGATTAAACATTTTTGCCTGTGGAAATCTGATAGGTTAAACAAGGTATATAACATGTTTTCATATGTTTAGAGCTGGTTGTATTTCTATATTTCCTTTGTATATGTATTCCTATGTATTTTTATATTTTTATTTCTGTATTTTCTTTGGCCATTTGATGGCCTTTTCATTTCTGACTTGTAAGAGCTCCTTTTATCACAGGGATATGCCTTTTGTTTGCAATAGAAATGTCAAATATTTTCTCTAAGTTGGTCTTAAGACTTTATAATGGCTTTTGTTATGAAGAAAACGTTATTTTATTTTTACATAATTACTTTTATATTTTTATAGCTTTTAGGGTTCAAGTTATGATTAGTTTGCCCGCATGCAAAAGTCCCACACAGCTCCTAATTGACCAGTTTGGCTGCCTTTCTCAGAACTTGAGGGTATTTTTCTTAAGATATTTGGCTACAACTACCCAAAATGTTTTCTATGTTAAGGTACAAGTCTAATGTCATTCAATCAAATATCCACATGCCAGGGGCTAGAAAGAGTGTGTAACATACAATTCTTATCTTTCAGGACCTAGATTCTAGGGGACAGACCCACAAGCAGGAACTGCTATTCTGTAGGGAACAAGCTATTGTAGAGGAGGGAATAGTCAGGTAGACTCTCAGATGTGGAGTAATTACCTCTCCAAGACTGAATGTGAGGGGAAAGCTGCAAAACCCATTTCCCTGGGTTTTGAAGGCTACATAGGAGTTTGCCAGATAAAAGGAATAACATGATATCAGAAATCACACAATAATTAGTCAGCATTCCAGGATCCTATTCCTTATTGGTATTAAATCAAGTTAATTAAGTGATACCATGGTACCATTAAGTGATTGAGCACTGCTTTCAATTTTTCTTGGTCCTCGGGGAAAAAAAAAAAAAGCTTCCTAAACTCGGCTATATTACCCAGTGTTTATTTTAGCCAGAGGAACAACATCTGCTGCTGAGACACAGCCACTTAGGAGTGACATGCTACAGATGTTGGGCCAGGATGTATCTAGGCAAGACACATGCTGCTTGATTGTGAGATTCTGGGGTGCTGTGTTGAGGAGGACACGGTGAGGCACAGCAAGAAGGCCGGGTTTTAGAAGGGTAAAGTTCTGGCATACAGACCATTCAATTATATCCAATACCTGAGTTATTTGGACCTGGCCTTTATCTACAGCCCCATTCCCAACTGAAAATAAGACTGTCTCATAGCACAACTCCAGGGGACCCCATGCCACCCTGTCATGTCCTAAGGGGTGCCACTCAAAGTGAAGTGTAAGTAAATGTTGTTCCCTGATACCGAACAACATAATATTGACTAAAGCTCTGCTTAACGTTACATGCCAACCCCCCAAAAACTTATACCTACATTTCTCTGCAGGCCTGCTCCATTTTTTTGTTTATTATGAGCCAACTTCTTCTCCTCCATCAGTCCCATGTCCACCAGAAGCCCCTTCAGTCTTGAAGTTCAGGCACCAGAACCAGACAGACTACTCTTTCTCAGTTTCATGTCCAGAATCCCAAGGAATGATTCTGATTGGCTCAGCTTGAGTTTAGACCCAACCTCTGGATCAAGCATCTGTGGACCACACTTAATAATGTGTATACTTTCCGTGTAACCCTGTGGATGGAACATAAAGAAAGAAGCTTTTAGATATAGGGGATTCTTTTTTACACAAAACAGTAAGTGCGTATTTCATATGCAGTCAATAGTTGCTTAAGGACAGGGATACATGCTGAAAAGTGATTCATTAGGCGATTTGATCATTGCATGAACATCCGAGAGCGCACTTCCACAAACCTAGGTGACATACCTACTACACATCTCAGTTAGATGGCATAGCCCAGTGGTCGGCAAACTGCGTCTCGCAGGCCACATGCGGCTCTTTGGCCCCTTGAGTGTGGCTCTTCCACAAAACACCACGTGCGGGCGCACGTACACTGCGATTGAAACTTCGTGGCCCATGTGCAGAAGTCAGTTTTCGGCCTGGGCAAGTCTATTTTGAAGAAGTGGCATTAGAAGAAGTGGGGGTACGTTCGCTGAAGTCGACCCCTCAGATTGAGGATGTTTTTAGCAAAGGCCAGCTTAGGAGTACCCTAATTAAGTTAATAACAATGTACCTACCTATATAGTTTAAGTTTAAAAAATTTGGCTCTCAAAAGAAATTTCAATCGTTGTACTGTTGATATTTGGCTCTGTTGACTAATGAGTTTGCCGACCACTGGCATAGCCTATCACTCCTGGGCTACAAACCTGTACAGCAGGTTACTGTACTGAACACTGTAGACAACTGTAACACAGTGGTAAAAACTTGTGTATCTAAATATAGAAAAGGTACAGTAAAATTACAATATAAAAGATTTAAAAATGGGACACCTGTATAGGGCACTTACTATCAATGGAGCTTGCAGGACTGCAAGTTGCTTAGGGTGAGTCGGTGTGTAAGTGATTGGTGAGTGTCAAGTGTATATTACTGTGCGCTACTGTGAACTTTACAAATACTGCCCGCAAGCCCGCCCCCTGCTGTCTTCCAGCAGGGTCAGAAATAGAACATCAAAGTTGTCAATGCTGCTCCATGAACAGGGATGTGGGCTGGATCGGTTGGAACTAGGGAGGAGAACAAAAACTATAGTTTTCTGAGTTCAAACATAATACAAGCTCCTTGTGCAATGCCAACAATACCATCACATGCAGGCTATCAATAAAAGTCCCCTAGCATTCCTCCCATCCCCCAGAGATAAGCAATGTCAATACTTCCAACACATGTGCTATTATCATATTCTTACTCATGTACCAAAAAGATATCAAACTCTTCTTTAGGTTTTGGTTTTGTGTTGTGTTACTTAACACAGTAGGCTAGCCGTTTTTTAACATCAATGCATGCAGATCTACCTCATTCTCTTCCTATACACAGATCATAATCTATTTAATCATTTGATTTTTAGAAAACGTCTTATAAAGAGTGCTGCAGTGTGTGTGTGTGTGTGTGTGTGTGTGTGTGTGTGTGTGTAGGATGGTATTTGCAAATTTGAGTATTTCCGCAGAACAGGTTTCTGGAAGTGGAATGCTGAATCAAAGCTTATTATTCTCCAGAACTGTTGTACCGATCTCAACTTTTCCAAAGCTGACAGTCAGCCCTTTACAGAGTGAAGTCCCTGGATAAACTGGTCTTGTTGCCTTTTGAGGGGACCCAAGATCCTATAAATTGTGGAAGCATCTCAAAGCAGAAGAAAAATTCCTCTATCAAAGGCCATGGCCGCAGTCAAAATACCTCCCGTCAATTCTCAACTGATTCCGGTTCCAGTTCTGCTTCTTGTCTCTGTGCCAGTCCTTGACAGGAAATGAAGCCTCGCCCACTAGCTCAGCCCACACCAGCAGCAGGGAGACGCTGAGATGTCCACAAGACTCCTCATGCCCGCAGGACATTCATGTGACTGCTGAGCCTGGCACAGACCCACCAACACTCCCTCAGGGACTTTACAGAGTTCCCTCCCAAGCAGGCGGAGGGGAAGAAGGCTCCTTGGGCTTGTGGGCTGGAAGGGTCCTTGGTGCAGGCAGCCCTCCGACCCAGCAACCTGAATCAGGGTGGGAGGAGCTGAGGAATTCAGAGCCAAAAACCCCAATCAACAGCTGACACCCAAGGTCAGACCATTTTGTGCACAGATTCAGGCTGTATTGGTCCCAGTTACAAGACGGTACTCACGATCTCCCATAAAAAGGGAGCACTCTGGTGGTGAGGACATGGGTGTACACACAGGTCATCGTTCGCTGAGCTGTGCACTTCACTACATGTAAATCACGCTTCCAGAGAGAGGGGGAGGGGGAGGCAACAGGGGGCAGGTCCCAAAGGAAATCCTACCGGCCCCACCCACGCACACCTCTCCTCAGAGAACAAGGGATGGTGGACCTTCTGCCCCGAGTCCCAGCCTGTACCAGTGAGCTGCGGTGTTGGCCGGGAGCCCTTTGCCCAACAATGGTGCACCCATTGTTGACAGTCAGCAGTACAAGGGATGGAGTCACAGGAGACGAGCATCTCCACAACAACATCTGCTGCTGTGATGTTGTGAATTACTGATGGATGATCCCCCCCCCCCCACCCTCCGTGTTATTTTGTGACCTCCCCCCACAAGCCTGTGGAGGAACAGGAGGCTGCCCTTTGTCATGTAGGTGACTTGGCTTGGTGGAGCCAGAGAAGAAAGACAGTCAATTGTTGGCTTTTAAATTCAAAAGCAGTGGCCCTTCGGGAACACTGAAGGGTGGGATGCAGGGATGGGGAGTGCTGGCTGAGCCAGTCTTCCCCACTCTCCACCACCTTGCCTGCCCCCCGCCCCCCCCCCCAACCTGAGAAGAAGATAAAGAAAGGAGAGAGACCAGCTGGATGGGGACTCGTCGGAGAGGTGCTGAGGGCCACGTCTCCGAGGAAGAAAATGAAAGACACCCCTGGAAAAGTTTGGGGATTTCAGAAAAGTTTGAAGCTTTCAACTTCAAGTATCTACATCGAACTCAGAGAACTAAACAGAGAGAGTTTGGAGGAACTCTCTACAGACTTATTTTCGCATATCTATATTAGTGGAAAATGCATATTTGCCACAACAGTACAATTCTCTGGAGTGGATGGGTTTTTTTTTTTTTATTATTGCACTCTGCATCACCCTTACCATGAAAATACATCTTGCAAGCCTAAAATCACATGTGTGTTCTAACTGGGACAGTTATGGCTTAGCTCCAGTCCCCTGGAGATTTTCATCCAGGGTCAGCTCAGACACTGAATGGGAAAATCGAAGGTTCCCCCTCTCCCCTTTGCCAAGAAAGACATGTTTCTCAGGCCCCTGCGCCCGGGCCGGCCGCACCACATTAGGAAAAGAGAACCTCGGGGCAATGCCGCTCGTTTAGTATTTTACTTCCTCATCCCCCAATGTGACGAATGTGACGCAGGGACACCCAGGAACCAGATGGGTGAACGAGGGTTCAGGTTGCCTGGGGCCTGTTACAGATCAGCCAAAAGGAGAAACTAGCAATAAGGGCCTCCCCGGGCCAGGATCTACCCCTTGGACACCTGGGACCCTTTTCTGTCTCCCCTCCCCACACCCCCGCCTGACCTGGGGCTCCCCCATATGTGGAAATGTCCCTCTTGATCACCCTGACCATGGATGGTTCGGTTCTGAGAGCTGAACTGGGGGATCAATTGGCCAAAGGTAACAGGTAGGTTTTGGTGTGTTTTTTTCCCCAAGTTCATGGGGAGCAAATGAGCTTAAGATTCTACAGTTTCCCTCCTCAAATGAGTGCTTGGTGAACGGAAGGATGAAGTAATCTAAAGTGCAGAAACCCTATCTTAGATGCTGCCATGGTTGGGAAATAGTTTCTACATCAAGAGCAATAATGATAACCAACCAAATGCTGGCTCGAGATTTAGCAAACCTAACGGAGTGGAGTCATTTGAGAGCTAGACAGCGGTTGTTGCAGTTTTTTCAGGCATTAGAAGAGGCACCGAAAATCTTTTTTTAATTATTCCTTTTTAATCCTCATTCGAGAATATTTTTTCCATTGATTTTTTTATAGAGAGTGGAAGGGAGAGGGAGAGAGACACATCAATTGGTTGCCTCCCACATGCCCCCTGCCAGGGTCCTGAGCCTGCAGCTGAGGTACATGTCCTAGACCAGAATCGAACCTGGGACCCTTCAGTCTGCAGGCCGACGCTCTATCCACTGAGCCAAACCAGGTAGGGTGAGGCACAGAAAATCTTATTAAAAGCCAGCTGGCTGATCGACAGCCAAAAACGAAAAAAGTCTCCATTTAATTCACCTAAGATGACACATTGGAGCAGGCGACCTGATGGAACACTTTAATTCTGAAAGGAGGCAGACTTTATTGGAATCTATTTGTTCAGAGTCCTCGGAGCTGAAGCAGAAGCCTTTTTCGTCTGCTGGCAATGGGGTGCAGCCCACACAGGCAGAGCTGATTTTCACACGGCCGGGTCTTGTTCGGATCGGTTCACACTAACTCTTCTTAGCATCTCCAACCACATGTAAGTGTCTGGGGGCAAGGATCTTGACCTCCCCTGTGCGTAAGAAACCACTGGAGTATGCAGACTGGGGCTTTGTCATTATCTGAAGCCTTCACTAAGCTTGACACCAACCCTGGGTTTCAGTTCTCCTTTCCCTTTTCTCAGTTAAAACAACACATATTCAGATGATAAGAAGATGATTATCCTGAGGTTTAGCAGACAGTTAATTCAGAGATTCATCCTTGTGACTTTTTGCCTGAACAAAATGAGTGAATTGCTGGACCCTGAATTGCTAAATTTAAACCATAAACATTTGACATCAAAACATAACAAAGGCCCAACTGGGTCAGAAAGCATCTGATTTCTAAAAATACATTTTTTTATTGATTTAAGAGAGGGAGAGAGAGATAGAGACATCAATGATGGGAGAGGATCATTGATCAGCTGCCTCCTGCATACCCCTCATGGGGTATTGAGCCCACAACCAGGGCATGTGCCCTGACTGGGAATTGAATCTCGACCTCCTGGTTCATAGGTTAACGCTCAACCACTGACCCACACTGCCTGGGCAAGCATCTGATTTTTAAAGCTACTTTATGGTCAATTAAACACATTTTTTTTTATTCCTCTGAATTCAATCTTTACCCCCAAAAAACGATGCTTCCTGTTTGTGGCCGTTCAGGCCTGACAAGCAGGACTCCGCTGAGTTTCTGGGTCTTCCAGCTGTACCCAGGTTGCTATAGCGACCCGGGGAGTTGATTCCAGAGCGAGCACTTGTCTGAGGACTCTGCTTGGAGCCTGAAAACAGCTCAGTGGGAGCAGATTTTCCAGACACAGAATTAAAATGAAAGCCCCAGGGAGCAAGAATTCGCCTACTTCTTCCCCAGGCAGAGAAAATCTAATTAGGAGCTTGTCTCCATTTGACTTTGACAAATGACCTCAGCAATACTTTGTCGTTTCACGAAGCATCTCAGGAAAGCGAGGAGTCACCCACAACCCCCAGTCCCACCAGCAGGGCCCAGGATCCCAAGGACACCTGGGGCCTGAGCCGGAGGGGAGTTCTGAGGCCGGTCAGGTGGCCCCATGGGACCTGAGAAGGCGCTGGGCCCAGAGCGATGGCTGAGGGGATGGATGGAGGTAGGCTCTGCCCCCTTCAGCTGCAGTGAATGTGCTGGAGGCTGAGCCCAGAGGGACAGGTCCTTGCAGGCAAAAGCACCGTAGCTGACAAAGACTATGCCGGGGGTTCCCAGATTCCAAATGTCTCTTTAAAAGTTAGCTGTTTTGTATTTATGTTGATATTTATTTGCCTTTACAGGAACTTGTTTGGGGTCAGGGGGTGAGGAAACATGTCCAGTTGATTGAAGCTTTTAAAGAGTTCAGAGGTCAAGGTTGCCAAGCAGAGTGCCCTGGGCAGCCCTTGAGTGGGAAGCCCCCACCTTCTCGACCCCCAGTCGCCTCTTCCCCAGCTCCTGAGGTCGGCCTTACTCCCCTCTGCCCTCAGCCCATGGGCTTCTTGGGGGCTTGCTTCTCCCATAATGAGTTTCATATCAGGAGAGACTCAATTTCTGATAGACTGGAGGGTCCTAGATTGGACCCAGGGTCCCAGGGGCACCAGATAAGAAGAACCGTGGAGCTGGCGCTGCCCCACTGCCCCAGCCTGATCCCAAGGAGGCCTGATGGCCAGAACCAAACGCCGGCTAAGCCCACCACGAGAATGCAACCACGCTCCACTCCTGACGAAACACGTCTTGTCTCCCTTCTAACCCCTTGCTCGTACCTTGCCATGGAAATTCCACAAGCCAGCTTTTTAATTTTTTCAAAAAGCCTACCCTTCTGTGGTAGGCAGTTAGACAGACATGAGCAGAGCAAGGACGGTGGGCCAGGTGCAGAGGTCACCAGGACTGAAAGCCCTGGGTGTCTAGCAGAGGACAATTGTAGGGTGGGACCTCGCTCCCAGGGTGACCTTCCTCCCCTAGCCTATGGCTGGTCCTGCGGTTTGGACCCTCTTACCTTTCCTCCCTAGAGATAATCTCTAGGCCTCAGTTGTATTTCAGCTCCAGCCCAGAAAAGCAGCGAAACCAGACAAGCCACTCCACCACTGACTCAGGACCAGCTGCACTGACTAATGACCCCGTGCTGGAGCCCACCAATCCAACAGAGGAGACTCGACCCTGAAAGGGCACACCTGGAAAACGGCCGAATATTCTAGGCCAGTGGTTCTCAATCTTGGCTGCACATTAGAATCGCCTGGGAATCTTTTTTAAATCCTGATTTCTGGGCCTCATCCTCTGGAAATTCTGTTTCTTTGTTATGGGGTGGGGCCACAACATTAGTAACAAAGAAACAGAATTTCCGGAGGATGAGGCCCAGAAATCGGGATTTTAAAAAGATTCCCAGGTGCTTCTAATGTGCAGCCAAGGTTGAGAACCACTGTTCTATAGAGATCTCCCCCCAACCCGGGACCTCCCCTAAAATCCCCATGCCTTCCCTTCTCCCTCCCTTCCCCTCCCCCCAGGAAAAAAGAAAAATAAAACACCAATTTTACAGCTGAAATATCTTTGACATCTTTGGATTCAGGGAAAGGGAAAAATCGCCAAAGTGTATTCAGAATAGTTGAAATGCGTCTGAGGTGGCGAGTTCGCTTTCCCTCTTTACTGAGCATGTTTTAGCAGGGGTGGGCAAATTTTTTGACTCGAGGGCCACAATGGGTTCTTAAACTGGACCGGAGGGCCGGAACAAAAGCATGGATGGAGTGTTTGTGTGAACTAATATAAATTCAAAGTAAACATCATTACATAAAAGGGTACCGTCTTTTTTTTTTTTTTAATTTTATTCATTTCAAATGGGCCGGATCCGGCCCGTGGGCCGTAGTTTGCCCACGGCGGCTGTTTTAGAGTCAGAAAGACACGGGTTTACTCCTGGTCATTTATGATGTCTGTAGGAGGAAATGGTACACAGGAGGTATTTAAAGCTTCCTCAGCACACAGTAGGAACTCCATAGAGCAGGGGTCCTCAAACTTTTTAAACAGGGGGCCAGTTCACTGTCCCTCAGACCGTTGGAAGGCCTGACTATAGTTAAAAAAAAACTAGTCGGCTGCTAAGCAACAGGCAGTGGCGGCAAAAACACCCGGCGGGCCGGATAAATGTTTTCGGCGGGCCGCATGTGGCCCGCGGGCCGCAGTTTGAGGACCCCTGCCATAGAGAATAACTGTTAGAATTAGAGTTAGTTGCCAGTGCCTCCCCACCCCCCGAGCCCTGAAGGATGTCCATCTCTGTGGCTACAGCAATTAGATACATAATCGTCCTCAGGGTGAAGCTTGCAAATACGGGCTCATCTTTAGGGAACCACAACGGCCAATAGGTAGTAACACCGAGAAGGAGAGGTTGTAAGTGAAGGGGCTGGGCAGGTTCAGCGAATCTTTGATGAAGGTCTGAGAACTCCATACTCCCAGCTGGTCATGGGTTTCATTCCTCTGTTCCCTAACCTTCTCCATGAGAAAGGGAGCACGTGGGTGGACCCGTGCCCTTCCCACTTTCGCACGCGGCCTGGAGGGGGACTCCTGCTGGTTTATTGCAGTCATCCATTCCCTTCCACGGCTGCCCTGCCTGAGACACATCCGTCATCCAAACTTCGTGTCCAGAGGAGAGGAAGTGCACGTGGAAAGCTCTGGAAATCATGTGCCTCAGACCTCCAGCGCTTGCAGCGGGTTCTGAAGAACTCGGGGTCCCCGCTACTTGACACTGACCTCAGCTCTGGGGCCCCAGGCATTGCTCGGCTCGTTTGCCGAACTTGGGGACGTAGTCTAATTTGGCTGTTCAGTTCTGTTCAGGAGGAAGGCAGTTCGAGCTCGATGCAGAAAGGAGAAGAAAGAACACGTTTCACCAGTGGCAGGTGTTACTACAAACCGACCACGATTCTGAAAGAACCTGCTGGGTTCAAGGCCAGTGCAAGGAGCCACTCCCGCTGGGGGTTCAAGGCCAGGCCAAGGAGCCACTCCAGCTGGGAGCACCAGACTCTTTCGTTTGGATTTCTCCTCTCCTTTATGTCCATGGGTAAGACCTCCTCATCTCGGGCATTTACTCATACTCTCTCTTCCCATGGCTGCCTTAGCATTATTATTTCTTGCCTGAAATATTGCAATAGCTTTTTAAAAATATATGTATATATATATAATTTTTTTTTTTTTTTTACTGATTTTTAGAGATAGGGAGCGGGAGAGAGAGATAGAAACATCAAGATGAGAGAGAATCATTGATTGGCTGCTTCCTGTACGTCCCACACTGGTGGTCGAACCACAACCTGGGCAGGTGCCCTGACCAGGAATCAAACTGTGACCAGGAATCAAAATTGTATAGGTCAATGCTCAACCACTGAGCCACACTGGCCGGGCACAATAGCTTCTTAATATGTTTCCTTGTTCTGCTAAGACCCACATCTCCACCTTGCTTTCCCATGTGCCTTCCCGAAGGCATTGTCCCAGTGGACAGGGATGGAAGGGGAGAGCAGGAGCGGGTCTGGGAGACCCAGGCTGGGAGAAAGGGATGTCTTAGCTACGGCTCCCAGAAGCAGACAACCTCCAAGAGGGAGAGAGGGAAGTAGGAAACTCTGGTTAGTGGAACATTACTCTAGATTCTAAAGCAGGAAGTGTTTGTGTAAAAGGGGACTTCCACCATTTAATAACCCCAGACTGGGTGTCCTGCATTTTGTGGCTTTAATGGTACCCTAGTCTAACAAACCATCCTGCAGACGTTCATGTGCTAGGAACTCTAAGGAGGACGTGGCTACAAGCTGAGAGCAGGCCAACCAGGAGCCCAGAGAAAGCCGTCTGGCGCTCGGACAGAGGTGGAATCGAGCGCCCGAGGGTCTGGCTGGGGAGGGGGAGACCCCCACACTGAGACTTTCGCTCAACTCAGCCTGTAAGGCGGGGGGGGGGGGGGATGTCAGAACCGAGGGCCAGAGCCCCACGAAGAGAACAAAGACTGCCTGTCCATTTGCCCGCATATTTGGAATCTGAAAGCACCCACTGCAGTCAGCAGCTGCTCGGCACTTTATATAACATTTCGTTTCAGTCTCGCGATACACCAGCGAGTTAGGCACCGTTCTTGTAGCCATTTTGCAGATGAGGAAACTGAGGCTCTTGAGAACTGACGTGGCTTATGAAAGCTCGCTCAGGGGTACATGACGGAGGCAGGGTTTGAATCCAGGATTCCTGACCCCACAATGCTTTCTTGGTTAAAACACAGGATACGAGGGGACCACAGATGGTTAAGTGTATCCACGGAACTCAAAAGCAGGGATAGGGGCAGAAGTCACTGAGGCACCTCCAAACCCTGGCTCTGAGCAGCTGAGGCTCCCAGAAGTCCTAGGGGCACTTGGAACAAGGCTCTCAGGTGCTTGGAGTGACACCGGGAATGATGTCCCCCAAGGACATCTGGGGCAGGACCAAGACAGAGGTGTCAGCACGGGGGGCCAGGTTCTAGGCTCCAAAGATGGTCCCGATGGTCTGGGCTCCACCCAGCAACTTGCGGGAGCAGCAGGACCCAGTCTGTCGGAGATGGCAGCAGGAAGGACCAGACCTTGTGTGTGTGTGACACTTCATACAGGCCTTGTGGGTACAGGATCTGCAGGGCCCTGTGCAAAATGAAAAGGTGGCCTCTTGCTCAGAATTATTATGAACCTCGAGATGGTGGCAGCGGGGAAGTAAATCAGGCATGGAGGCCTTCCGAGCCTGCGGCCCTATGTCACCGCACAGGTCACACCCTATTGTATACTGTATCTGGCTTCCCTTCTGGCTGCCATTACACATATTTTTCTGGAGGAGAAGTGCCGAAAGGGAGAGGCACTAGGCAGACGGAAGATTCTGACTTCTCCTTCTTCCCCAAATTCACTCAAAATAGCTGAATTCTAACAGTCCCAGTGATCAAGTAGGCAGGTGCTTGACAGTATTATGACTCCTTCCCCACAACACACCTTCCCACAGAAGAAAAGTGAGGCTGCAGGAGGCTGTAAGACCCACAGCCAGCTGGAGAAGAGGCAGGATTCGAACCCAGGACTCCAGATCTCCCCCACTCTGTGTATGGCCTCGAACTTTGAACCCTGTGAGAAACGGAGAGGTTAGGGTCCTCTGGAAGGGATGCGGACGGCTTCCCGCGAGGGCAGTGTTTATCTACCATTAGACAGCATTTGTGAAGAATGCCTGAGCTCCGTCTGCTTTGGCAGTTGAATCGTGACCAGGCAAGAACAGGGACTGAACCTGGGGCCTTCCAGACAGTGTTTTCTCATTTCAGCTAAGAGTTATGGGGAAAGAGGTGTGAACACCAGCCAGGTCAGGATGGGAGCCCGGGGTGACAGACGGCCGGCCCTGTGCATAGAAGAGGGTGTGTGCCAGCATGTTCTGAGCTGGGGAGTTGGTGGCAGACGCCTGCGCTGACCAATAAAGAGATCACTCGGGTCACTGGGTGAGTGCTTGAGTCAAGAACCGTCTGACATGAGAGCTGGTTGCATTTGTGTTCAGGTTGCCTCTGATTGCAGTAGCTATGCGGGCAACCACATGATTCTGTTGACTCCTGTTGAGCTTGCAGTCAACCCAAATGGATAGACGCCTCCCAGAACACCGTTCTTAAGAGTTGTCTTCTTCCTGAGTTTTGGCAGTTGAGTTTTTCACCGAGGAATAAACCTTTACATTTATCCCTATCAAATTTCCACTTGGGGTTTTGGTCAATCGGTAGGAACCAGGCAATATTTTAAATCTGATTCTGTTTTGTACATCTTGACGCTCCCCCTCCAAGCTTTAAATAATGTGTAAATCTGACCCAAGTTATTTAGAAAAAGGTTAAAAGTGCAAGTTGGTTGATCAAAAATATTCGACCAACCAAATCATCTAAATCGTCTTGCCTGAGGAATGCCTGGGCCACATAGCTCTCCAGTATTTGCATGTGGCACCTTCCTGGTCCACCTATCAGGAAAGTCTTCTCAAAAAGGGAAAAGAGTGGTTGCTTTGAGCTGACTTGATTTTAGTAAACGCATGCTCGTTCCAAAGGTCCCAGTTTCCATTTTGTTTTTAAGTGCCTTTGTTTAATATTCTACATTTTAGAATCCTGCCCAAGGGTGAGTTGGTAAATCTTTGATGTCCTTTTTGGAATCCATGCCTTTAGAAAACTAGAATCACACTTACGCATGCATCCTGGCTTTCTAGTATCTATTCCCAGTCTTCACGGAACTTCAGAGATTGATAAGGTTTTAGAGATCAGACTTCCAAAATCGCTCATTTCCTGGGATTTAATGTATGGATATGATAACTGGAATTTCTTTAAAGAAGGTCTCAGCTTTCTCACCACCCTCTGTCTACATCTTCATTCCCTGTGTAACTCGGGAACAAAGCAGGAGCTGAGGTGTTCTGCTTTCTTTCTTTCTTAAAATCTTTATTGTTGAAAGTATTACGTATGTCCCCTTTTTTCCCCATTGACCCCCTCCAGCCTGCCCCCACCCCCCACCCCAGGTCTTCATCACCCTATTGTCTGTGTCCACGGGTTATGCACATATGCATACACGTCCTTTGGTTGATCACCTCCCATCTACTCACCCTCTCCTGCCTTCCCTCCAAGATTCCGCACTCTGTTCCATGCTTCCATGTCTCTGGATCCACTCCATCAGTTTATTTTGTTAATTAGATTCCACATATGAGTGAGATCATGTGATACTTGTCTTTCTCTGACTTATTTCACTTAGCATGACACTCTCCAGGTCCCTCCATGCTGTCTCAAAGGGTAAGAGATTCTTCTTTTTTACTGCTGCATAGTATTCCATGGTATAAATGTACCACAGCTTTTTTATTCACTTATCTACTGATGGGCACTTGGGCTGTTTCCAGATCGTAGCTATTGTAAATTGTGCTGCTATGAACATAGGCATGCATACATTGGTGTTTCAGTTTTCTTAGAATATATTCCTAGAAGTGGGATCACTGGGTCAAATGGCAGTTCCATAGTTAATTTTTTGAGGAAACTCCATATTGTTTTCCATAATGGTAGCACCTGTCTACATTCCCACCAGCAGTGTACTAGGGTTCCCTTTTTCCCACATCCTCGCCAGCACTTGTCATTTGTTGACTTGTTGATGGTAGCCATCCTGGCAGGTGTGAGGTGGTACCTCATTGTCATTTTAATTTGCATCTCTCTGGTGATCAGTGACTTTGAGCATTTTTTCATATGTCTCTTGGCCATCTGTATGTCTGCTTTGGAGAAGTGTCTATTTAGGTCCTTTGCCCATTTTTTTTTTAACCGAATTACATCTCATGTTTGTGCCTAAGCCAATCAGAACTCCACTCCCTGAGGCGGTGTTGGCCTCAGGAAAGTAGAGACTTGAACAGAACTTGGGTTCTGCCGAGGAGGAAGGGGAGCAAAGGGCAGCTGAAAAGGTCAGCTACCACCCTCTCCAGGAGTGTTGCAATCAAAGCCCGTCGTAATGACTGTGTCTGCACTGGGGGACAGAAACAATCCGTGGAGAGTATACAGTTACAAAATGTCACTAGCACCGTGCCCAGAGAGAACCTCGTGCTGGGAGAGAGAGAGCAGGGTGAGCTCAGTGAGGTCATAGAACAGGAAAGGCCATCAGAGGCCGTGAAAGGTGCGCCGTACAGGCAGAGGGAACAGGCCAGCTCTTTCGAGAGCATGAACGGAGATCAGGGCACCCGGAGCCCTGGGAGGGGCTGAAATAGCATGGAAGGAGCAGCACACAGGCTCCTCCTCGTACCATGGGAAGGACTGCATTCCAAGAGCAATGCAAGGCACGGAAGGCTTTAAAACAAGGGGATGACGTGATCTGACGTGATCTTTAAGAGATCAGTTTGGAGAATGAATGGATGGCAAGGCAAGGAGATGTTAGGAGTCTGTATGTCCATCTGAGAGGTTGGCCACAGGAGAGATGGCGGGAAAGTGGACAGAACTGAGTATGAATGGCATCTGGGGGTATCAGGGCATCCTGTTCTAAGACACACATGCACACACAGAACTCCACTTCGGTGCCACACAGGCGTTCAGAAGGTGCGATTACAGGAGTGGCGGCTTGAGGGAGAGCCTGATTTCAGGGTGGCTGCTGAAGGAAGGGGATATTTGGACAGGGCACCGAAAGCTGGGCAAGGGGGCTTTGAAGGGACAGATATGGGAAGAGCAGTCCCAGGAGAGAAACCATCAGGAGCTGAAACAGAGAGGCAGGAAATGAAGGCCTGAGGGAGAGAAGCAAGTAGTGGAGTTTGTAGGGGTTTGTGAAGGGGCATTCAGGGAAATAAGGCTGGAAAAGTCATGGGTGTCAGTTTAAAAACGGAGGGTTCTGTGGGGCAGGCTAAGGTAATACCATAAAAAGAGAGGGGAAAGTTTAAATAAAGTCTAGCTTAGCTACAAAAGAACTCACCAATTATCACCTATTAGCTACACAACCACTTCGTTTTCCTAGGGATAATCGATGTGCTAATCGGGTTTTGATTACTTCCTTACTGGATGGACAAGCAATATCTCTTCCTGGTGTCACTGCCACCTGCAGGCATTGGTCCGTGATTTCTCACTTGTGTCTGGAATGCATTCCTTCATCTCTTGCTGAGCACTGGAGCTGGGGAGTCTAGGATGAAGAGGCGGTTCAAAGGAGGGAAAATGACCGCTACTACCTGGCGTGTGGGGCAAGGGTTCAGGGAGGTGGTGGCGTTTCACTGGGCCTTCCCGGATGAATAGGAGTTTGCCAGGCAAGAAGTGAGGTGGGAAGGCCTTCGGAACACAGGGAACAGATGCGTGTCTTCTCAGTTCTCACACCTTCAATCCCGCAAACCCTAGAGAATGTACATTTTTAAGTTGTATTTTCTGGCTCTCAGGGAAGTTTGGTGATCATTGGTGAGTTCTTTCCGTTGCCACAGAACAAGAGTAAACATTTGACCCTCCTAGACATACATTTTCTCTAATATTAACAAGAAGCCGGGATTTTAGTAAGGCAAATGGGTTATGGTCCCTACTCACAATTGTTCCTCTGGGAGGTTTTACTGATTTTCACTTTTTTAGGTCAGCAAAGAAAGGAATATTAAATCTGTTTTGTTTTGTTTTTTGGAGACTAGTAAACGCATCAGTCATCAATGAGAGCCCTGGTCTCGCCTGTTTTTCACACTAGGATGGGAGAAGTCATAACCACCCTCATATATGGCTCTTCATTTTGGCTTTTCTGCGCTTCCTATGCATTCCTGAAAGTTATCTCAAACCCATGTGGACACCCAAGACCAGTCTGCCACAGAAATGTGCTAATTGCTCATTTTAGCTCAAGATAAACACACAAATATTTCAAGATGGCCTATGAGGTTATGAGAAAGTGAGCAAGGCATTCCTACAAGAGTGGAAAGAACTGACCTCCCAGCCAACACCCTCATTCAGCAAGCGTGTGGAAACCAGGACCCAGGGAGGTGCCCGGACTGGCCCAGGTTGCCCTGAGCCGGGCCAGAGCCCTGAGCCGGGCCAGAGCCCTGACCCGAAGAAGCTGCGGCAGGAGGGGGCGGAGGGGGCGGAAGACCCAGAGGACAAGCCGGGCAACAGGGCAGAAGCGTTTTGGGGAACTGAACCATCAGGGCAGTGTCTGATGCACTTCCTCTCCCACACTCCGCCCCCACTCGCCCGTCTCTGGTCTTTCCTTTTCTCTCGTGGCAGGGCTGTGCGTCAGTTTCTGAAAAGTGGGGACATTTCCTGCCGCCTTTGCAACACTGCGAAGCTGTCTTAAGGGAGGCTGGGCCCCATTGGAGCACCAGGCCGGGAAGTGAAGGCTTGGGGCTGCCCAGCTGGGAGAGAGCCCCCCACCCTCTCCCTGTTTCCTGCCGGCTCGCAGCCTCATCTTCCCCACACACCATGTCCCTGGCTGAGGCCATCAGACTCTGGAATGAAGGGGTGCTGGCAGCCGACAAGAAGGACTGGAAGGGAGCCCTGGACTCCTTCTCTGCAGTCCAGGACCCCCACTCCAGGATCTGTTTCAACATCGGCTGCATGCACACAGTCCTGGGAAACTGGGCAGCAGCAGAGAAGGTGGGTGAGTGGGTGAGTGGGTGAGTGAGTGAGTGAGCGAGCCAGCGAGTGAAGGTGCTTCGCCCCCCTCCCTGCCTCCTCCCAGCCTTTGCAATTAGCGATTAGCGTTCTCACCCCGGCTGCCCTTGAGAAACCTCTCGGGAGCTTTGTAAGAACCAGAGCTGCGCAGGCCCCACCGCAGAGGGGCGGCCAGGCTGGGAACCACTGTGGGGCCCCGCTCTCCTTTCTTCTCCATCTATTAACTCCACATCGCTTGCTCTGGAATCGATCTCTAACCCCTGTATGAAAACGCCCCTGGTGATATTGTCTTCTATGAACTCCTGCTGTCCACACTCAGCGTCTCACAGCTTCACACCTGCTGAAAAACGCCTCTTGCTGGCTTTCCAAGACTTTTGCATGTGTGGTGAGCTTTTCCCACGAGTGTGGTGAGCTATGCCCATGAGGTCGAGGGCAGGGCCTGAAGTGAAACAGGTGTCACCTATGTGACCGCTCACCTACAGGACTATGAGGTGGGCACTCTTGTAAAGATTCTGAGGCTGGTGGAAGGGAATGATGCAGTGATTGATTACCGATGTCTGCCCGGGGCACCCTTGTCGGGTGTTTTAGCATCTTTTTTAAATGAGTTTCCTCTCTCATGTTCCTGAGTAGGGGGTTGGACATTCAGGCTTCACCTTTTGGATCGGTGATGGGAAGCTGGAAGGGTACGGAGTTTGGAAGCAGAAGACCGAGAATCAGACCTCAGCTCTGCCTCTTTCTGGACCTGGGTCCTCAGCAAGACCGTTTCTTGAACATCTTGAGGTTAAGTGAGGCACCACAGGTCGAAATGCCACGATACTTTGCAGCAGGTTGTGAATATTAGTTCTTGTTTTTACCTTTAGCCAGACTTTGTAAGGCCGGGAGGACAGATAACTGGCTCGCCGGGCTCCTTCAAGAGCCTGTTGCTCCCACAGCCATCCTCACTGGGACCAGAAGTGAGCAAGGAAGAGGGCGCAGAGAAGCTTCTTGGAAGACCTTGTAGACTGACGTCCATCTCAGGTGCAGAGTGGGCAGACCGGAGCACACGGAGCCCCCCACCTCTCAGGGGCCTGCCAGGGGGCTGAGCAAATAGCACCACAGATGCTAAGAGCTGCTGGAAGCAAAGTGAACGTCGAGGGGGAGGAGCTTGGCAGTGATGCCAGCAGGGGCTCCTGGCGAGGCTGGGCAGGCCACCGCTCAGCTCTGGGCTCCCTCCATGCCTTCCTGTGCCCGCTCTGCATCGCTCCCTACATTCTGCTCTGCCTTCTCCCTCTCTCTGCCTCTCTCTGATGTCCTGCTTGAGTCCTTACTCCTGGCATTTTATACGTGTTCATATTTGTTATTATTTTAATTGTGTCATACTTATGTGATAAATGTGTATATCATACACAAATAGAACACTGTATGTAACACTTTAATTACTTTTATATCTAATTTTATGATTGTAACCCTGTCAGTGCTCTTGAAAGATATGAACATCCCCATTTCACTGAGGAAACACTGGGGCCCGGGGAGATTAGGTGACTTGCCTCAGGAAGTGACGGCACAGGGCGCTCGGATCCCGGTGTCACTGGGAAGACACCACCATCCGCATGCCCCTGGTTGCCTCCTCGCCCTCTGGCTCCTCCCACACCTCCTCAGGGCCAGCGCCTCCTCGGACCCAGGTGAAACCTCCCTCTCTCCGCAGGCCTTCTCCAGAACCATTAACCGAGACAAACACCTGGCGGTGGCCTACTTCCAGCGAGGGATGCTCTACCACCGGATGGAGAAGTAAGTGGCCCGGTGCTGCACACGCTGGGGAGTTCGCAGAGGAACCCCAAGGGGCTCGGGGCTGCTGGCCTGGGGAGCTGGGCAGTGTCTCCCAGCCTCTGGTGGGGAGCGTGGCTGAACCTCCCCTGGGCAGTGACGCAATCCGTCAGCATGAGGCTTCCCCAGCGGGGAGGTCAGCTGTGTCATAGCTCACAGTGGGCCCACGGAACCAGCACAGGCTGGGGATGCTGCTGCGGTGGCACCGCACAAGCATCCCTGCGGGGCATGGGTGGACGGTGCTGATTGTGAATGGCCGGCCATCCAGGGAGCTCTGCTGGCCCCCTGCTGGGAGGCACTGAGCTGTCACACTGTGAGGATCCTCATTTCATTCCTGCAGAATGTATTTTCTAAAGCCTAGTCCAAGCCATTCAATGAAATATTATGCAGCCACCGCAATGAGAAAACAAACTATTAACATTATATGTACAAGAATATGTTAATACAGGTAAAAAAGTATTATATATTAATGTACGGAAAAGTTCATAGTAGATCTTAATTAAAACACAGGTTTCAAAACAGTATGGATAGCGCAAGCCCACTTCTGTTTCGAAGAGTGTCTGTGGAAGGCCGTAGACCAAAACGGGTCAGCAGTTCTCTCTGGGGGGTGAGCTTGGAGGGGTTTCCATTTTCTTCTATCAGCCTGTCTGTATTTTTTTGGTGTGTTTACAGTCACCACAAAAATAATTAGTGAAAAAGATAACTAAATAGAAAATCAAAGTTAATCTCAATGTCATTCCCCTCCCCCAAGTACCCCAATAACAAATATGCAAATAACAAAAGAAAAATATTCTCAGTGTTAACGTAGAAGGTTTGTGGGAATCACTCATTCCATTAGTGGGCACAGCTCTAGGGAAAAGGATTTGGGCTCAGGCTAATGAAGAACTTCCAGGGAAAATGGTCGGAGCATGATGTGGGTGGTGTTGTGCCCCTGTGCTCAGCTGTCGCCAGGGACAACTACAAGCAGCTCAGACCTCCAAGATGTAGATGCAGTCAATTATCTGAATCAGCAGGGGAAGGTCTTCCCGAGAGAAAGACCACACAGAGGCCATCTGGGGACGAAAGCCTGGGATTGAGGTGGACAGCAGATGCAGGGAAGCCTGAGCACAAACCCTCCAGCGAATCTTTAATCCTAAAAGAGCAACTAGCAGGCCATCCTTTAATTAGTTCTAACAGCTTATAATGAGGAGAGTCACTGAGAGAGGAAATGCTCCCGGGAGAAATTTCTACATGAAAATGCCAAGAAATCCCTGAGCCCGAAAGGCTTGGATTCCAAGAGAGTCAGAAAGAGCTTAGAAAGATCTAGAAATAAGACCCGGGATTTAATTAGCATGCGATCGATAGCAGTCAAATCTGAGAGAGAAATCTACCAAATGTTATCTTTAATTCAACAGCAATCTATTGAGGAAATAATATAAACGAGGCACTGTTCTCACCTTAAGTCGCCTCCTTTCCTTTCGCTCAGTCCATAGGCTTTGGTGTCCTCCTCTCCAAGGTTCTGCTCTTGACGCTTTTCCCTTTTATCCCTATAGCAGTGGTAAATGGCAGACTGCGTGGGTTATCTTCCCAGAAACTGTACTTTTATGGCAATTTCGGGGGTCAACGTCCCCTGAAAACCCATACCCAAACTCTTAGGGACCCCACCTTCTCCCATTGCGTCAGCCTCCACCTGGAGCCAGCAGGCTACTGAATCTCTACCTGAGATCAACCCAGGATGTCTCCTCTCCGACGCCTTGTCAAGCCGACCTCTTAAATATCTCTTAAAGTCACCCATTCTTCTCCATCCCCACCAGCTGGTTTATATCTCATTTTTCACCAGAACTGTTGTAACTGTTGGGGGTGGTGAGAACGGCCGCGGCACCAGGTGTTAGACCAGTGGGGTCAGACTGGACCTGGGTTCAGCAACCTCAGTACTTGAGTTCTGGTGAGGAAAGATTTCAGAGCCAAGACTTAAATATATGGAAAATCACAGAAGTAAGAAGTAATTTGTAGAAGAAATGGGCGTAGGAAACAAGTTATAGAGTTAAAGAAAGGGCCCTTGGAGCTTAGAAGGGACGAAGGTCAAGGTGACCTGCCCGGCGGAAAGGGAAAGGCAAGGGCTTACTCAGGGAGGGTCCTCCGTTTCCAAGGATTTAAGGGTGGAGACTTTAGGGGAGATCCCGGGGGAAGATCTCCGTAGAAGATTCAGCCGTTTTCCAGGTGTGTCCTTTCAGGGTTGAGCCTCCACTGATTGTTGGTGGGCTCCTGGGCACGGGGTCATCAGTCAGTGCAGCTGGTCCTGAGGTCAATCATGGGCCACGGGTCTGGTTTCGCTGCTTTTCTGGGCCTGGAGCTGAAATACAACTGAGGCCTAAATGTTATCTCTAGGGAGGAAAGGTAAGAGGGTCCAAACCGCAGGACCAGCGATAGGCTAGGGGAGGAAGGTCACCCTGGGAGCGAGGTCCCACCCTACAATTGTCCTCTGCTAGACACCCAGGGCTTTCAGTCCTGCTGACCTTCTGCACCTGGCCCACCATCCTTGCTCTGCTCATGTCTGTCTAACTGCCTACCACATAACCACTTCACATTAATTTCCCAGCCACCAGGACAACATGGGGGCGCATGTCTGAGAAGGAAGGTGTCTCAGGGATGGTCCTGGCCAGACGGTCTCCTTCTCTCCCCCCAGCCTGTTATCTGAAAGGGGGAGGAAGCTGTAGGTGGTCAGACCCCTGGCCTTATGAATCTGAAGGGCTAGGACAGCAACTGTGAGACCCTTTAGATGTTGCTGACGCAGCCATCTTTGTCCTGCAGTCAGTCTTTGACACCGAAAACTGTGACCTCCAGCCCTCATGGAGGTGTTTGACATGTTTACTTTATTCAGCTGCTAAACCTCTCCTTTATCCTGGACTCTGGATGGCCTGGGGCGTGGATAGAAGGGGAACAATCGGGAGCACAGCAGTTACTAAGAAACCTTTCCAGGGAATGTTACAGAAATGAGGCAAGCCTGCCCTGGCGGGTGAGCCCTGCCGGGGAGCGCAGGGGTTCGGGACAGCGCAGCCAAGGCACCCAGCCGGGGTGTCATTGGGAACCCGCAGAAGCTGCCAGCACCTGGGCTTCCTAAGGACGCTGTGCCTTCCAAGTGGCACCAAAGAACTGAAGGCGGCTGGAGGCGGGGGCTGCACGCTGCTTTGGGGCCTCACACTGAGCTGATTCAGACCCCGCGCAGGGGAAGTGGAGCTGCCAGGCCCATGCCCCTGGGGCCCGCTGGGCAAAGCAAGTTGGGGGCGGAGCAGAGGCCTGCTGCGGGCAGTGGGTGCTGCTTTCAAAGTAAACACTGACATTTCAGCAGGGCGCCCTCCCTGTTTTTTTAACAAGCGCTTTGAATAATGGGCAGGTTCCTTCCCTCTTCCTCCCACCGGCCCAGATCTTCAGACATCCCAGGGGCTGGAGAATTGTGAGCTGGATTTGTTGGGATCATTCAATACCGGGTGACCCGATGGTGTCACTTCCCACCTGAAATCCATCCACTTCGCCAGCGCTTTTGTTAGGAAGAAGCTCCTTGTAGGTTAATGCTGACGGTGCCCAGAGGGTGCCCTCTGAGGACCTGGGGCGCCTCTGGCACAGGCAGGGACACCTGGAACAGCATGTGCGGAGGAACAGGACAGCTTCGTCTCCGTCTGCCCCTCCTCCGTGGCTCAGGGAATCGGCGCCAGTCACCCATCTTCCAGCCTAGAAAGAAGGAACAGGCATCCCGAAAGGATGTGTTAAGGTCTTGAAATGCGTCCTGCTTTGTAAGGAAGGGCCTGCACGCTTTTCATAGGTTTTACACTCCTATGTAATTATTGTTAGAGCTTTTCCCCAACCACCTCCCTTAGGACTCTCTGACCAGCCACCCTCCTGGTCAGCTCCGGCTCCCTGAGGTCAGAGTTCCAGCTTCTGCAATGGTGTGTTTTCACCTCCTGATGATACTTACTACAGTCCAGGTGTTAACGAAGCAAATACTAAATGGCTGGCATGTGAATTGAATTGCCAGCGTTTGGGCGCTCTGAGGATGAGGAGACAGGCTCGGAGAAATTAAACAACTTGCCCTTTGTCATTAGGTAGTAAGTGGCAGAGCCAGGAGTCAAGTCCCAGTGGTTTTAACTCCAGAACTTAGATCCGGGCCCACCTACCAGCAAGCTCCTCATACTCTATGCTCCTTGAATATAATATGCTCCCGGTACACAGTAACTCCTTGTGTTGTGGACTGGGAGCCCGAGGGCAGGAAGTTGCCAGGGTCTCCCGGTCGGTGGCAGAGCTGATGGGTCTGGCCCCAGTCTCCTGGCTGCTGTCCGAGGGCGTCTTCACGACACCATACCACCTCCTGTGAGTCCCCAGCAGCCGGAGCCAAATCCCAGGCTTGCCTCCAAGAAAAGCCACACATGGCTGCTCTAGGTCATGGCCTGGGGACTTGTGGTTCCGTTGCCCCGTGGGAGCCACAACCAGCAGCCTGATTTGTTCCTTCTAGGCCAGGGGCCTGAGGGGTGTGGGTAGCTTGTTTTTTTCCCTGCTCCCTGACCCCACACCCGGCAGGTCAGCAACAGCTCCCTCCCACCAGGGCAGGGAAGTCAGGGGCAGGCCGAGGAGATGTGGTCCGGGTCCTGGCCACACCACCGTGGGCACTGCTGATGTGGGCACAGGAGCAGCCCCATTCTCTGCCACGATTCCACCGCCGCAGCCCTGAGACACCTTGAGCTGTCAGTCCAAGGCCCATCTGAGCAAGTACAGGGACCTGCAGAGCAGGGTTAGCCATGCTCTCTGCTCCACGGTGGTTCTCTTTTTCCAAAGAGGGGGTGGGGGAGACTAAGCAACCACAAAACCAAGAGCTAAATTGGACTCAAAAGAAGCCAAGGAGAAGGCTCTGGGCAGGAGGGAGATGCCAGCGGCTGTGAGAGGGGCCTCTCTGAGCGGCGTCCCTGTGTCAACCCCAGGGGGTGCCTGCACCCTGAGTTCTGTAGAAAACTAGTGCTCAGGGTTGGCACAAACCTAGAGGATTAGAAAGGCTCCGTCCCAGGGAGACGGATGGAGAAAGGGACGCAGACACATTTAATTCTGCAGTTTTTCCTCCAGGCCCGGGACTGGTCTGTTTTCTCCCTCTGCCCTGCAGATATGATTCAGCGATTACAGACCTGAAGGAGGCCTTGGCTCAGCTCCGGGGCAACCAGCTGATAGACTACAAGATCCTGGGGCTGCAGTTCAAGCTGTTTGCCTGTGAGGTGAGGAGGCAGGGCCCAGCCTGGGCAGGAGCGTGTGGGCCTGTGAAAGTACCCAGGATAATTTGCATCACTCAGGTGGACAAGCTGTTCGCCCGGCATCACATATACTAACAAATCCAAGTCTCGGGTTCGCTATCCGTGCAGGACCTGCCGTGACCTTGCTCCGTTCCCGAGGTACAGGCCACGCTCTTTGCTATTAATGGTTCTGGCCTCATGCGCTTGGTTGATACCCAAAGAGAGAGTGGGCATATTTTCACACAAGTCTGTCCCCTCTCGTCAAAGAACAGCTCAAAGCACCAATTTAGGAAAGTTCTCCATAGAAGGAGAACTTATTCTCGGTCCCACTAAAAGGGAGACACATGACTTGGATTTCAAAAGTTGGCGTACTTTTTCCAACCCACCCTCCCCACGTCCCTCTTAAATCTCAAATACTCCACTGGCTTTGAAAACTACAATCCCTGCAAATGTCACAGATCTTTATTTAGAAGAATCACTGGAGAAAGTCTCCTTGTTTTAGTTTCTCCAGCGGGAGAAGCCAAGTGTTTCCAGGGTCGCCCGGGGCTAATAATAGCCCCAGCAGCTGCCCAGGCCCCTGGGGACACCCAGCCCTGCGGCAGCCTAGGCGCTGCCTTCACTGCTCCCAGGCCAGGGCAATGAGGCTTTGCGGTGGGAACTGCCTGCCATTTGACCAGCTGCTACGTACGATAGGGTTTCTCAACCCTGGGCATGTTGGACCAGGCCGTTCTTGGTTGCAGGGCACTGTCCTGTGTATTGTAGGATGTTTAGCAGCATCCCTGGTCTCTACTCACTAGAGGCCAGTCGTCCCCCACCCCCAGTGTGACAACCTGAAACATCGCTAGGTATGGCCAATCACCCCAGAGCGAGAACCACTTATATAGCTTTAAGGGCTGGGGGACCAAGTAGCTCTAGAGCAGCGGTTCTCAACCTGTGGGTCGCGACCCCTTTGGGGGCCGAGCGACTCTTTCACAGGGGTCGCCTAAGACCATCGGAAAACACGTATGCAATTGAATATTGTTTTGTGATTAGTCACTATGCTTTAGTTATGTTCAATTTGTAACAATGAAATAGGGGGTCACCACAACATGAGGAACTGTATTAAAGGGTCGCAGCATTAGGAAGGTTGAGAACCACTGCTCTAGAGAGAGGACCATGAAACGGGCATCAAAGCAAGGATCCACGGGAGGGAGCTCCTCCTGCAATTGGCATTGAGGTGACCTGGGGCAGGAAATGCTGGGCGTATGGGCCTCTCTGCAAGGGAAGCTGGGCTTTCCAGGGTCCAAGGCCCCTCTGCCACCTGGGACCCTCCAGTCATCTCCCTGCTTATAAATCCCCTTGCCTTCCCCGGGGTAGAACCCTGGCTCTGAGAAACCCCACCACCCTTTTTAAAAGGAGGCCCAACCTTTTCCAGTGATGAGTCATGAAAACCTGGTATGGAAAAGGTCTAAAAAGAAGGGGCTGAGATGGAAGAGGGAGTGTTAAAGGGCCGTGAGTTTTCCTCTCTTCCTGCACACACGGTCAAGGGAGGGCCGGGCCAGCCACGTGTGGATGCAGGAGCAACTGCTCACTGAGGCTCAGAAATAACCTGGGAAGGGAGTTTGGTGGTGTTTTTTCATGTGTGTGGTATTTTTTTTTTGGGGGGGGGCGGTGTTGTTTTTTATCTTGCTGATGCATCTAAAAGACTATGTGATTCTATGTGAAAGTTGTGAAGCATAATAATAAAACTCATAAACCTATACCACCCAGCTCAAGACCTGGAAAAGTATGGCTGTTGGTGAATGGGCTGTTCCCTGCCGCCTTCGGTGCCCTAGGCTTGGGCCGAGTCCCTTCCCAGCTGTGGCCCATAGAGCATCCTCATTCCCATACGACTGTTTCAGTCTTGCTAGCACCGTGTCCCAGGCAGGGTGTGCGGGTGCTGGAGCAGGACGATGCATCTGGAACCCTCTTCCTCCCCACCCTGCCCCTGTCCAGTCTCTCAGCCCAGGCTCAGCGGCAGGAGGCGTTTGAGAGGCCGCACACATGTATTTCATTCCCAGCTCTTCAAGGGGTCTTGAGCCTGTCACTCTTCTTGACACTAAAGCAACACCATAGTTGTTTCCCCCAGACCTACCTGGCTGTCAAAACCTGTACGCGATGTTGGATGTATGCATTACGTGCTGTTCACTCAACCCTGTCCGTGTGCTGGGCATGAGTCTGTAGCAAGATTGATGTCCGTTTCAGACACTCCCAGGAGAGCTGGGAGGGGGAGAAATGTCCCCAGGCATCATGCCAGCTCCTCCTGGTGCCCGGGCTTGGAGCAGCCCCTGGTCTTACGGTGTGGCCTGTGCTTTCCTAGGTGCTGTATAACATTGCTTTCATGCACGCCAAGAAGGAGGAGTGGAAAAAGGCCGAGGAACACTTAGCACTGGCTATGAGCATGAAGTCAGAGTCGAGGCATTCCAAAATTGACAAAGCCATGGAGTGTGTGTGGGTAAGCGCGCTGGAGATGCAGGTGCGGGGAGGACGTCATTGGATCTGGGTTTGTTCCAGTGGGCACGTGGATTGAGAAACTGTGGACGTGGTGCTTTTACTTCCTCTGAGTCCTGGGGAACACTCCACACAGGATTCAGAATCTGGAAGTGATCAGAAGCCGAGGCCTGGAGTATAGGACAGCAGAGCCCTGCCCAGGCCGCCCCCAAGTGGGGCTCCGTGGCACACACGGGGAGCAGGAGGCTGGAGCCAAGCAAGGGCAGAGGTTGTGCCTGTTCTGCTTGCTCACCATTGAGTCCTGGCAGCCTGGTGCGATGCCAGGCACGATGGCTCTCAACAAAAATGTATTGATGATATGGACAAATGCTGAAAATTATCCGTAGCCTGTCTGAGCACATTTGAGATGAAGCTCCTTTTAAATCAGATTTTTAAAACATTGGAACAAGAGGGCACAGGTCTGTCTTAACATGCCTGCCTGCCCTCGCCCGTTTGCCTCAGAGGTTAGAGCATCGGCTTGCCACTGAATGGTCATGGGTTCCATTCCGGTCAAGGGCACCTACCTCGGTTTCAGGCTCAATCCCTGGCCCTGGTCGCAGAGCCTGCAGGAGGCAACCAATTGATGTGTCTCTCTCACATCAATGTTTCTCTGTTTCTCCTCCCTTCCACTCTCTATAAAAATCAGTGAGAAAAATGTCCTTGGTGAGGATTAACGAAAAATAATAACAAACATGCCCATGTCAGCAGACACTGGTTCCAGGAGAGCACTGTTCTGGCCAGTCTGGTGGTGGTGGTGGTAGCGCCTCCTACACTTGGAGTGACAGCCCCATCCAAGTCCCACAGAGTGGGAGAGGAAAGGGTGCTGGGCAAATAACACCAACAGGTCCACACAATCCCTCAGAAAAGGCGACGCCTACCCGAGACACCCTGAAACAACAAGTCCCATCCCTACACGTTTAGAAAAGGTGCTTTTGTGAGGTTATCTGGCTGTATCCTGCACGCACTGGGGGAGGGAGCAGGGCAAGCCTGGTTACCTGGGCTGTATGGTAGGGAAACACTGTGCTCTCTGCGTCGTAGAAGCAGAAGCTGTACGAGCCGGTGGTGATCCCCGTGGGCAGGCTCTTTCGACCAAATGAGAGGCAGGTGGCCCAGCTGGTGAAGAAGGATTACCTGGGCAAGGCTACGGTAGGTGGCTCTCAGCTTCCCTGGCGTCTCCTAAGGCCTGGGCCATGCGGAGCAAGGTGGGGGGGGGGGGCTTTGAAAAGGACACCCCACTCGGCTCCTCCCTGGGATGGCAAGGAGAGACTGCTTATAGCGTGGGGTCTTGCTGAAAGGCGCTTCGAGTTTACTTTCTCCAGGCTCCTCTCGTTCCTCCCTTCCGCCTGCCCCTGGGCGAGGGCCGCTGGGTGACTCGGGTGACTCGGGTGACTCGCAGGATGCTGGTCTCGGGGACCCAGCCAGTGGGAATGGATGGGGCTGGGAGGAAGGAGGGGGTCTCGGGGGCCATAGGCAGATAGGGAAACAGTGCTGGCAGAGCCCTCACCCGCTTCCTCCATTTCAGGTGGTGGCGTCTGTGGTGGATCAAGACAACTTCTCGGGATTTGCCCCTCTGCAGCCGCTGGTGAGGGTGCTTCCTGCAGTCCCAGAGTGCTCTGTGGGACTGCCCCCGGGAGGGCTCTGTGGGACTGCCCCCGGGAGGGCGTTTCCACTGCCTCACCTCAAGGGCTCCTTCCACTGGCCTCACAGTGTTGCTGAGGGTCCTGCCGGCCATTCCTGTCACAGGCTCCAGGCTCATTTGGTCGAAAGAGCCTGCCCACAGGGTGGGGCATGAAGCAGTTGGAGGCTTAACCAGCCTCAAGTCCTCAAAAAACAAACCCTCCCGCTTGCCCCCAGTGCCAGTCTCCCCTTCTCAAGGTCTAGGAGAGCTGAGGACTGTCTCTCCTGAAGCTTCGACTGAAATGCAAGCTGACAGAGGCCTTTGAACGATCCTCTTCTTGGGCACAGGGGTTGCTAGGGGCCTCCGGGGGCTGGGCCTGAGGCCCTGAGCTCTCCTGGTGGCACCTATTGGCCTGCCTGCAGGGGGTTCCCCTGGGAGCACAGGGAGGGTGCCCACAGTGAACCATGTTTCGGCACAAGCTGGGCTCAGAGCGGTGGTCCCCGATGGACTGGATGGCAAGGGGTCCATGCGAAGGCAGAGCTTCCTCGTGAGGGAGGAGGGTAAGACAGGCCGAGCAGGAGTCGGGCTCTGCTGCGAGAGACCCATGATGGGCAGGAGCGCTGGTCAGCACTGCCAGGGCCGGGGCTCCGAGGGCACTGCCGACAGCCTGCCCGGGTCAGAATGGTGACCGCTGGCCCCGAATGTGACCAGTGCTGGGGCTCGCAGGCTGAGATGAGCAGAGGAGAACAGCCAGTCCAGATGCATTGATCTTTCTCACACTAAACTGCGGGAAACCTCTCAGAAGGCCCTTGGGCTTCGAGCAGCCAGACGGCTCCAAGAGGAGCAGGTGCCAGGTAACTGGACTCCGCGGTGCTCGGTGTAGAACAGGAAACACACATTGAAAGGAGAGTCTCGCCTGGTCAGTGGCTCTGGAGTCGATTTTAAACACCCACCAGTGTCATGTGGCAGAGCAGACATGAATTATAGAACAGAGCTTTTGGAAACCGCCCCAACAAAGGGCAGAGCTCAAGGTCAAAGGCATCCCCGTGACGCCATGCTGCTCTGCGACAGACCAACTTCTCCGGAGCCAGGTCTGGCCCAGGACGAACTGCTGAGCTGGTGATGCTGGCCTGGGAGCGGGAGAGCGTTCCTGCCCAGTGTTTAGTCCGGGTGCGCTGTGCCTCTCCCGGGACGGTGTTCTGATGGAGCCACAAATGCCGTCTTTGGTTTTCTGGTCGGGAAGAAGGCTGCAGTGACCATTAACAGTCTGTTCTCCTTCTTTCTTTCGTGTCCTGCCCGTCTTCATCTCTCTTTGATGTTCAATAGGCAGCGGAGCCTCCACCCAGACCCAAAACCCCCGAGATCTTCAGGTAAGTTAGGGTTAGAGCAACAGGCCGACGAGCCAAGCTCCAAGCCTGAGCCGATGGGAGTGGCGGGGGTGGAGAAGACGCTGGGGGCCTGGCTACCGCTACGAGGTGCCCCTGTGTCCCCCTGTCCCTGTGCACAGCCACCATACAGGGAGAGGTTGTTGCTGAATGGCAGTAGTGTCCCATGGGACGCAGCCACCCCTCCAGCGGGGGAACGCTGGCCTAGGGCTGCAGGGGGCCGAGCTCTGGAGTCCGGCAAGCAGCGTGGGAGCCAGAAGGGCTGTTTTCACTCCCTATTGGCACATGTTTTCTGAAGAAGAGGAAGGACTCAAGAAAAAGAAGTCATTCTCCTGTAAGATGAGCAGCACAGCTTTCGTAAGAACTGCGTCTCAGTGAGGAAGTTAGCCTCGCTCCCCGCCCAAAAGAGGTTTAAAACAGTGAAAAAAGTTCCAGAGCAGCTATAAAAATGGGAGGCCTGGCCGAGCTCATTCCTAACTGTCTGCTGGAGGCGTCTGTGTAAATAGACTCAAGGGTCGGAACAAAAGAAGGGCGAGGGGACAGTGCCAGCGGGGAGCGAGCGGAACGTGAAACTGTCGCCACCTGAAGCCGGCCTCTTGGTCACACATGCCAAAGCGCCCCAGCGCCCTGAAGAGCTAAGTAGGAAGGGAGGAAATGACCTTGTGTAGCTCACAGTGGGCAGCCTCAGTACCTCCACACACACCCCTGCTCCTCACAGCTCCCCCTGCAGGCACCTCATCCCCGTCTGGTGCCTGCCTGACCCCTCACTGGCTCCAGGTGACTTCTCCTCTGCTCACCCAGCTGGCTCTCACCTGGCCCACCCGTGCCCAGACATGGGAGCTGGCCAGGCACCCCAGGAGCCTTCCTCCCCAGGGAAGGGAGGGCAAGGACCGCAAGGCCTCTATATCCACGCGGTTTTCTTTTATTCTTGTCCCACTGCATGGATGGCTGGGAAGCGAGTTCACATACAGTTCCCTACCGCGCCCTCCTGGGTGCCCAGGGAGGCACATGCCGGCTCAGGGTCACACAGACAGTTGGACGTGGAGTTGGAGGGTGTCTGGAGCAGTCTCCCGGGAGGGGATGTGCTCCAGGCCAGAGAGTGGACGGGATCTTGTGTCTACCCCTCAGGGCCCTGGAAGGGGAGGCGCACCGTGTGCTGTTCGGGTTTGTGCCTGAGACACCAGAGGAGCTCCATGTCCAGCCCGGGAACATCGTCTTTGTCTTGAAGAAGGGCAATGACAACTGGGCCACGGTCATGTTCAACGGGCAGGTACTCAGGGGACCTGGGGGTGGCTTGGGGGTATGGAATCCTGGCAGCAAACGGCAGAGCTTTCTGAGAACCCCTATCTGCTACCTTCTTTGCAGAAGGGGCTTGTTCCCTGCAACTTCCTCGAACCCGTGGAACTGCGGATCCAACCTCAGCAGCAGCCCCAGGTAAGTGGCACCAAGGCCTGACCCATCCCCCATCCCTCCCCTCCCAACCACTGACGACCGCCCCATGGAGGGGGAAGAACCGTATTGGAAATGTCACGATCACTGAAAAAAGAGTCATGGGTCCTGAGCCATGGAGTGGCAGCAGCTGCCCAGAGCGGAACCTGGGATGAGGGGAAAGCCCAGATGTGCTGAGCAGGAGGTCTTTGGGACTGACTGGGCCCACCCACCTGTGATTCCTCCTGGTCACAGGACCCAATGCCCACAACATATAAAGGTTAGGTCTTCCCAGAAATGTCCTCTTCACCTGGAAAAATAGTCAAAGTATTGCTTGGTGAAATGCCACAGAGAGAGAGGTGGGAGGAGAGGGAGAGGAAGAGGGGGGGAAGGGGGGGGGAGAGAGAGGGAGATCTACTTTAGAGCACTGCTTTGGAGCTGCTACCAGCCCCTCCACTGCCCCTCAAGGGCCCACCCTCCTGCTGGGCCTGAGCGGAGTGTAGATAGCTGGGCAGTGCAGCAGGCGTCCCGAGTGGGCCTGGTCCTCCCTGGTTGGAATCATGTCATCCAGATGACTGGAAAAGGTTTAAATGAGGGCGATTAGGCAGCAGGGGCCTTGAGGAGGGGTAGATTCTTATTTCTATGGTGGTTTGTTTCCACCAGGCCCACCCTGGCTCCCCTTTTAACCCACTTTCTCTCCCCTCCATGTCACCAGCACCCCTGCCTTTAGGAAGTCATTTGCATCTGGCTCTCTTCCCTGGGGTCTGCGAGTCTCCCCCCACCCCCCTACTCTTACCTAAGAACTTTGTCAGGATGAAAGTTCTCACCATCTCTTCCTGTCCTGAGCAGGATGACGACTCCCCGGAGTCCGATATCCCAGCTCCGCCCAGTTCCAGTGCTCCAGGAAGACCCCGGCTGTCACCAGGTGAGTGTCCTTGGAGCGACATCCCAGGCAACGAAGGAACCCTCCAAGCTGCTTGCAGGGAATTCTGGTTTCTTTTCCTCTCAGCAAGCCACTCAGCCCCAGAGGCCCGTCTCCTGCTCTAGCCACCCACCCTCCCAGCACACAGGACAGAGACGCCCCTTCCCCCTGCCTGCTGCAGAACACCCACGGGGCCTGGGTAAATAGGGCTGGTTGGGGGGGGCAGTGAGTGTCCCAAGTCGTCACCAAACCCCTCAGTCAACACTGACACCACGGTGAAGTAACTGCTCCTTTACCACAGAGGCCGGGACGGTTCTTTTCAAAGGCCTCAGGAGCTCTAGTATCTGGAAAAGAAATTCTCTGCAGAGCCTCCGGACCGACCGACAAAGGACCCAGGGGCAGACGGCAGGGGAGACCCTCCCGCTGAGTGGAGAGCGCTGCTGCCTCGGGAGGAACGGGCTTGCTTTCTGCCACGAGTGCAGTTTAAGCAGATTCTGAGTGTTTGGTAGAGATGCAGTGATCATCACACCCACCAGGTCATCGGAATCCCCTGGATGCTCCCCACACCTGTTTTTATTCAGAAAAATGTCAAAACCACAAAAAATATGGTACAAAAAATACCAGAATACCTTTCACCTAAAGTCACCAACTGTTAACACTTGCCCTGCTCCTCTCTCTCCCCCTCTCTCTCTCTCTCTATGTATGTATGTATATACACACACATGTATTTCCCGAGTGATTGAGCCACTTACAGATTTATGACACTTCACCCCACACATCAGCATGTATCTCCTAAGAGCAAGGACATTCTTCTCCATAACCCCAATTCAACTGTTACACCCAGGACATTTAACATTAATTTTATAGAATGTACTAGTACATTGCATATTCAATTACTCCGATTACCCTCCAAAGTATCCTTGCTAGCTTTTTGGTATCTTTTTCTGTCTAGGGGCCCATCAGAGATCACCTATTAACCTAAGGAAGATTTTAACAGTATAAATCCCTAGGTTTCTTTATTCTGATATTTTAGACCTGGAATTCGCTTAGGAATCTGTATTTCTACAAAAAAAAACTTCCCAAGTGATTTTAAGTCAAGCTTGGTTTGAGATCAGTGGTCTTTTATTATTATTATTATTATTATTATTATTATTCCCCCAGTGTAGTTATGAATACTTCTTGTATATAAGTGATATGCATACTGCCATATCAATATATTATACACATTGAAAACATACACAAAAATAAAGGATAAGGTAAAAATAGGTGGTTCTATCTAACATTTCTTCTGTGGCCCCTGGCTCACCTCCCATTCTCTGTTTGTCTTTGCTTTGGAGCCCCTGGTTCCACCCTGCTGACCCTAGGCTTGGTGAGGATGGGCAGTCCTTTGATAATTACCCATAGCTCCCTGGAAGCAGAGACTGGGTTCCTGTGTGCATTCATGGCTTTGCTCTACGCATGTCCCCACAATATGGTTAATAGTTACCCTAGAGATGGAAGGGTATGATGTTGGGTGCCCTGTTCTAAGAGGTTTCATTCTGAGTATGAAAGGGGCTGGTCAAGAGTGTCCATTCATCTTCTTTTTTCACTCCTTCCCTTCTCCATTTAGGTCAGAAAGGAAAAGAAGAGCCCAAGGTAACATTTTGCCTCATACTATTGCAAGTGGTAGAGAATGGGAGAGTGTGGGCTGTCCACACGGGCATGTGTCCCTGGATAGAAATAGCCCCAAAGAAAGGGCCGACCAGTGCCACCACGCTCACAGCCATGCCCTGGGGACCCCTCCACAGCCTCCCGCCCCATCCCCACGTACACATTTCCTGCTGGCCCGTAGCTGGTGGGCCAGATCTCCCTGGGTAGGAATTCCTGTCCAAGCAAGAGCTGGGCTAGAAGACCTCCAAAGACCCTTCACATTATTTACTGAAACCAGTTACGTGTTGGCCTCTCCTGGCTACACAGTCCTCCCTGTGCTACAGTAAAGCTGTGGCGAGCCAGGAGGTTGCTAAGAGGAAGCACAGACACTCATGAGTTCCCTTTGCTTCCTCTCCCCTCAGGAAATAAAGCTCAGTGTTCCCATGCTCTACAAACTCAAGGTGCACTACAAGTACACGGTGGTCATGGAGACCCAGCCCGGACTCCCCTACAGCCAGGTGCGGGACATGGTGTCCAAGAAACTGGAGCTCCTGCCGGAACACACCAAGCTGAGGTGAGCGCCGTGCAGGGGGCAGTTAGGGGACAGCTGGGGACCTGGCGCTGGCCTAGAGGACAGAAGAGGATGGTTTTGCACCGACCTCTCTGACTTGGTTCTTACTCATTATCTCCACCCAGCTATCGGCCAGGGGACAGCCAGGAGCTGGTGCCCCTTTCGGAGGACAGCATGAGGGCTGCCTGGGGCCAAGCGAGAAACTACTGCCTGACTCTGTGGTGTGAGAACACAGTGGTGAGTGCAGTGAGCCCGAGGGCACTGCGGTCAGTTGTGGGCCGTCCTCAGCAGCAATTCAACACCTAGCAGGCCCTCATGTAGTTCTTCTAGCCGCAATCTCAGGCGAGGAAACGGGTCCAGAGAGGTCACACTGCTGGGAAGCTGTGGCGCTGGGATACAAGCCTAGTCTTTGGACTCCTGGGCCCTTTCTACCTTATGGTACTGCCTTTCCATACAGAGGACCTGCCAGGGTTGCAGCCAATAGCACTAGGAAACGACAACTTCTAACACAGCCCAGCACGGAGCCTCGCAGTTCCTAACGCTGATTCCTTAAATCCTATGACTCACATCTCTAGAAACTACATCCTTCCCTCCACATCTGTGGGACAAAAATGACCATCATGGTCTTGGCCTTGGATAGGATGGTGCTGTGCAGTGGTTCTCAAACTTTAGCATGCACCCGAATTCCCCAGAGGGCTTGTGAAAACAGATTGCTGAGCCCCATGTGATCCAATAGGCTTGGGAGGGAGCTGAAAATGTGCATTTCTTCAAGGTCCCGCGTTGTGAGTGCTGGGGAGAGGGTGTCGGACTCAGAGACCTAGGTTTGACTTTGCATTCTATCATTTACTGGTCACTCAACCTGTTTCTCTATCTGAAAAGAATAGTACCTATTCTACCTTTTCAGGATTACTGTAAGTTTTAGTTAAGATTTTATGACTACCTGTGGTCCTGCAGACCTTCAGTTTCATTTATCCAACTGGCCAGTATTCATAGAGTACATGTTAGGTCTATGTTAGACACCGATGCCAAATCTGCCGCTGAGTTTATATCCAGGTGCCACTGACATTTCTCTGACCGAATCCTTCAGGGATGATGTCCACTGTTCACTGTGCAGGAAGTCAGGAAAACTAACAGGCCCTTTATTATTTCAGGGTGACCAAGGCTTTCCAGATGAGGCCAAGGAAAGTGAGAAATCGGATGCCAATAGCCAGACATTGAAACCTCAGCTGAAGGAAGGGAGCCAAGTGGTAGCGATCTTCAGTTATGAGGCTACCCAGCCAGAAGACCTGGAGTTCCTGGAAGGGGACATAATCCAGGTTGTGTCCATGGGTAAGTGCTGCTCCTGGATTATAGAAATTAATGTCCATGTTAGTAGAAATAAAGGGCAGAGGCAGAAAACATCACTCCCCTACAAACGAAACTTGAGGCAGTGGTCTCAATTTCCTTCTTTGCTCTCAGCTGGAGAGCAAAACCCAGTGCTCAGCTTTTCTGTTTGCTGCCCTAATGGGCAGGGAAGCAACAAATGGCAACTTACTAATAAATGACTTCAGTACATTCACATTTAAAGAGGTCTACGCTTCAGAAGCCACGGATTATCATTCCGAGTTAACAGACTGGAAGGTGGCTGGCACCATTTTGCCTTGGCACCAAGCCGTAAGATACCCATCTTCTGCATACCGTAGTTCTTTGGATGTATGTACTTTTGAAGATGAGAGTAGAAGGGGGTACATTTTGTCTTACAAGCAGCTATTCAGAATTACTCTGTGTCCCTGGTGGCTTCCCTAATTCTGCAAGGAATCAAACACATTAAAAACCGAAACAGTAAGTGTTCTTAGTGCTTCTTAAAGTGCAGTAAGCAAGGCCATGTTCCTCTACTGGTTTTAGAAATCAGTCTCTGCTTTCCCTTCACCAGTGAACGACGAGTGGCTGGAAGGGGAGTGCAAAGGGAAGTTTGGCATTTTCCCCAAGGCTTTTGTTGAAGAACGTGCAGCCACAGACCTGGACAGCTCTCCCAGGGGTGTCTAGGATGCCTCACAACCTATGGAGCGGGAGGAAAAAACTACCATCGAATTTGTAAGGTTCAGGACGCCTCTGTGATACATGGTCCAGTGTTAACTAATCTGCTTTCCCGTTAGACAATGATGTGAGAATTTAGGATTATGAACACCTTGGGGTGGGGCGGGGCGGCCGGGGGGAGGGGGGGAGTGGTTGGAAGTGTCTGGAAGGGCATGAGCGGGCGTCCCAGGTGCTGTTTTTTGCTCAGAGTACGGCTACCCAGATGTTCACTTTGTGAAAAATGCACTGAGTTGCAGTTATCATCGTTGCACTTCTCTGTATGTGTGATAGAAATAAAAACCCAAGACACTCAGAATGCAGGCCTAAGGCCTAACCGTAAATAACTATTCCTGTTCACCATCAGACTACTGGGGACTAACCTACAGGTAATTCAGGAGGCACGCGCACAAACTTAACTTTTAAGTCTCGTTGGTAGACTGACTGAGTTTCCCATGGAGTGACTAGAATTACATCCCTTCATGTTTTCTCAGAGAAACACTGAAGAGCTTAATAGGAACATTTGCCACTGAGACTTAACTGAAGGAAAGAAGCCACGTTCAGGCAGCCAGCTGGTTAACAGTATCCTATTAGTTAACATTCCGTACGTTAATGTGTGCGATAGAATGCTCTGGCCTTACCTTGGTTATCATGTAAACCAGTGGCCTGTTTTTTCAGGGTTAACTTGAAGGATTCCATAGATACTAGGCCTGGCCTTAATCCGCCCATTTCTTGTGAGTATAATTTTTTGTGTTTCTCTCCTGCCCCTTCCTGTGTCCATAATTTAATAATTTTTCAAGTGTGTAGGTGAGGTACAGACAGAATCAACACTTAGGGCGGAAGGCGCAGCAGGCTGCCACTGGACATTTTGGGCACAACTTGAAGAAATACAACCCCAAAGCTAAGAATAATTATTAATTACTGTTGCTGCCAGTCAGACATAGTGACTTCTATAGTGAATTGCCGTACTAACAGACAGACTAGGGATAAAACTGGTGGATATGTTAACTCCTTTGCATAAGTATTCTTTATTTATTAAATAAAATAATTTGATAGTTTCTACTCATCCCTTTCCATACTAATGCATGCAGGTTTGGAAGGCTACTAAAAGCAAAAGTAAGCCTGAAGCATATCCAACTTCTGACCACCTCTGCTTTCCTCTATATGACTTCTGAGTTGTTCCCAAGTCTTGATTTTACGGTAGAAAAGAAACCATCTGTACACAGATCTGGTTGGAGAGAACATGGTTTAATTAAAGGCAAAGCTGATTTCAGCAGCTGCAGGTCTTGCACAGACAGACCTAAATAAACAAACAAAAATCCCAAAACAAACAAAACACAAAAGAAGGTTTACTACACAAAACCAGTTTCTGATAAAGATTCTCCTCTCCCGCCTCATTACTCCACACGGAGGATGATAAGGTGAGGAACCCGCCCGAGAATCAGAAAACATTCCAAACACCAAATGCTCATGCAGAAATGGGGCTGCAGAGGGGACGTGGGCGATCCTGGGAGCGACGGCGAACCTGATGAGCTGGTCTAGGGTGCAAGAATGGGTGACAGTTCACACACTGGAATGTCGCAGCTGCCTGAATGTGGGGCTCAAACACACAGAGTGGGGAAAGGCAGCAGGGAGGAGGCTTGGGAGGGAGGGACTGGAAAAGGTGGACACAGGAAGGGGCAGGAGAGAAGCACAAAGGGTTTCATATTGCCATTGGATTCGGGGGAGGGAGGGGCTTCACCCTTTCAGACCTTCTAAAAAAAAAGAAAAAACAAAAACCCCAAACACCATGTCAAACTGAGAGAGCAATAATGTAAGCACACGGGACTCCACCCACTCTCTCCGAAGAGCCATGAGCATTACGCCCCGCCCCTTTCACTGCTGGGGCTGCCCAGACTCCAGTGAGCCGGGCTCGGATGTGCTTTGTTCTGTAGCCACCTTCTAGCTCTCAAGTCCCACACTAACCACACACCACCCCCTCCGAGAGCTGGTGGGCGTGTGCGTGCACTCTCTCTCACGTGCACAAAGGAGAGACCTCCTGGAAAATAAACCCTACCACTAGCACAGCAATTGGACATTTAGATTGTTTCCATAATTTCCCCTTAAAATATTACTTTTCCAGGAAATGACTAACAGAAATGCTGTCCTGTTTCTACCCAGGAAAATGTTCAGTCCTCTTTCCTTCTAATAAATATCAAATAAAAGCTCATTTTCCTTTCTTCCACCTCTTCCAGAATGGACTTCGTTGTGTTTTCTTCTGTGCATGATGCACATGTGTCCATGTTGCCTCGAGTTTCACTCTGAAGGTGGAGGCTGGGAGATTGCAGCTGGTGGGGGGCCTGGCCCCTCTGGGCTACACAGCCGCCGCTCCTTCCTCTTCAGGCTGTCTTTTGGGCCCCAGCTGCTGGACCCCTTCTGTTGCTTCTTGGCGTGATGTTGTACACATTAGGAATAAAAACAATGACTAGCATGTAGCATAGGGTAGAAAAGGGACGGAGGTAGGATGGGTGGGGGTGGGGGTAGATAGGATAGGGGCACAAAAACCAACCAAACAAAAATAACCACACTGAAAGCTTCTACCTAGTAACACCAGGCCATGAATGGACTAGCCTGCCTTCTGGGAGACTGCTTGCTCTGCTACTGCAAAATGTACAAGAATCAAAAATGTCCATTTAAACCCTACAGCAGCCACCTGCTGGTCCAGCCCAGCACCACCACCAACACTGCACCCTCGAGTGGGGCTCGAGCACCTACAGAGTGAAGGGCATTTCCTGCTGGAGTCTCCAGGCCAGAAGAGGGCCTACCGGAACCTTCTGAGCGAAGGCGAGGCCTTGTACTCTTCCTATGGAACACTGCCACTGGCCGAAGAGGGCCGCTTCCCCATCCTGTCACCACCAACCTCTCCAGGAGCAGTGAACGGGGCGTCCCTTGCTGCACACTGACTAGAAGCAGCACATCTGTGTATGGAAGAATTCAGTGTGACTTTACTACTGAGAGTATAACAATAATAAAAGATGTTTAGGAATAATTTCAACTACATTCTCAGTCAGCAAAGCAATCATTAATGGATTCCTATTTTATTCCCCAGAGAGGAAAAAAGGACTGAGAAGTTCCCACTGGCTTCTCCCACCTGCCTTCCCTTCTCAGCTTTCACTTCCCATGTGGCTGGGGACATGCACGATGGAGAAGGCGAGAGGCGGTGCTATCAGGTAACTGAGTGAGACAAACAGCAGTTCCTCTCTCCCTCCGGAGGCCCAGGGGGACGGAGAGTTCCTGATGGTTTTTCTTTTGGTTGCACTGCGGACATTTCGTGCACACTCAGCGGGCCGGTGGAACACTTACACCCTCTCAACGGCAAGACACAGAGGAGAGGGCTGCCACCTGCAGGGGCTGTGGGCCAGTCCTGCAAACCCAACATGCCATGGTGTATGGAGCTTCACTGCCAGGTTGCCACCCCAGCCTCAGTGTGGAGGGTTCATGGTGCCTTGTCCCCGCTGCTGCTTCTGTTTCTGCTGCATCAACAGCTGCTCCAGAGCGGATGGGCCAGGGTGCATCATGGAACTGGACCAGATGGACTGAAAGACAGCCCAGAGCTTGTCAGCAGAGCTCACAGGCCTGGTTGTCTGAAAGGATTGGTTCTTCAATCCCAGCCAAACATAAAGGCACAACGTCCCAAGATCCCCACCCCTTAAAAAAATCCAGCCATTAGAAAAGACTGTCCTCAGGACCAGTTAGCCCCTGTGAAGATTATTTTAGACCAGAAAAGGTGAAAGTACATTTGAGATGAAGTCTTTTACTAAACTCAGTTCCATGTGGGGACCAGAGTATTTACTGTTAGGTGCTGTTCTTTTACTTGTTCAGAAAAGGCTTAAATCAAACATTCCAAGATGAATCAGAATGTTCTTAAACTTAGAATGCAACTAGGACCTTTGTGCTTCTGCCCCTGAAGATAATGCTTTGTCACTAGTGAATTCACAAATTAAAAATAAAAAGCCCATTCAAGAACCTCATAAGGCAGGCCATATTTCCAGAACTCTGCTAGATATGTGCTATTAATTAATCAAGTGTAGGGGCCTTAGGAATAACCTAGCTATTTATTTATTTTTTTTTTTTTTTTTTTTTTTTTTTTAAATATATTTTATTGATTTTTTTACAGAGAGGAAGGGAGAGAGATAGAGAGTCAGAAACATCGATGAGAGAGAAACATCGATCAGCCGCCTCCTGCACATCTCCCACTGGGGATGTGCCCGCAGCCCAGGTACATGCCCTTGACCGGAATCGAACCTGGGACCCCGCAGTCCGCAGGCCGACGCTCTATCCACTGAGCCAAACCGGTTTCGGCCCTAGCTATTTATATGAATGAAACCAGCAACACTGCTTGTGGTTCTTATTCCTGAAATCCACTCACCTTCAGGCTCTCCATGAGGACAGCAGAGGAATCCTCCACAGAGGGGCCGTGGCCTGTCCAGGTGCCGCTTGGAGTGCTGGTCTGCTGCCAGCTGCTCTCAGAGGATGATGTTGCTGAGAGATAATCAATGCCAAACCCACCCATGGCTAAGGGATGAAAAGAGATTGGAATTCAAGAATATGTTTTATCACTGCCAAAAGCCCCAAACCAGGGAAAGACAGAGTAAAGTTATTCTACTTTTGTAAAGTTTGGGTCTCACCTGGCTTATCAGTTTTCCACCGATCTGCAGCTCTCCTCTCCCTGTTATCTGGAGCCCCAATGGGTCCAAAATTGGAGAATGGAACAGAATTATGGTTGTGTGTTGGAGGGGAGCTTGGCAGGCTGCTTGGGTTAGAGGAATGAGGAGATTGGCTGGCTGGTGTTGAATGATCTATTAAATAATAGCAAAAGAGGACATTCAATAGATAAGCTGTTTCACAAACTTGCCAAGAACTAAAGTTTCCTGTAGATCTGGTCACTTAAATTCTACTAAAAGTAATTAGAGGGTTTTGGAGGAAAGACAAAATAAGGGCCCCCAAAAGGACTCTGCTAGATGTAGGAATCTGTTGCTCTGAACATAAATAACGAGGCACATTCTTTGCCCAAAACAGAATGAAACAAAGCAGGAGACGATTCTGTCAAGTGCACTCACTAATGCAAAACACCTGTTTCACATAAGTACCCATTGGTCTTCTATATGAGAAATATAATTGTCTAACTTTAAGACTTACTATTAAATCAGACTCCATTTATAAAATGGGCATTAAAAAAACCCTCTATTTTAAAAATTAGTTTTCCTGCAAAGAATGTCTGCAAAGAAAACTAAAAAACAGCTGACATCCTTTAGGATATGAAAAAGCCTTAAAGAAATACACACACACACACACACACACACACACACACACACACACACGCGCGCGCGCGCGCCCCATACTGGGAACTGAGCCCACAACCTGGGCATGTGCCTTGATTGGGAATTGAACCTTCACCTCTAATGCTCAACCACTGAGCTACACTGGAGGGGCTGAAAAGGTTTTTTTAATGGCATTTGTTATGTAAACTAACTCATCAGACTTTTTCTCTATTTTCTTTCAGGAGTTACTTAGAAAAAAAAAATCAACACAATATATTTACAATGACAAAATCATTCTAACTCTTAATCAATTTGAGTTTACTGGCAATGCAAGGTCTACCTTTCCTTGAAGACTAGTTAATACCTGAACTGGCAGGAAGTGATGGGGACCACGGAGTCCCTTCAAACAGGGAGTACAGGGATGTTTCCTGGGGGGCCATTGCGGGACTGAGTTCTGCTTTGGAGCTGGTTGTCAGGTTTTTCCCATACACCTCATTGAACACACTGTTATTTGGGTATCTTTCCTGAAAGAAATGACAGTCAAGTTACAGATGCACGTCAAGGAAGGAAAAGTATTTAGAAAATGCCACGTTCAGGTTCACAGATGATTGGGACACCTTAAGCTTTTCTTACGGCAAACTTTTGAAGGCTTTTATTTGTTTCTTTTAGCTTTCCTGTTAATTTCCCTTTGCTTTCCCTCACACTTTTGCTCTATCTATGTAAACCACCGACGTTAAAAAGTATGAATAACGTATTAGGCGAAACAGAGCCCTAAGGATTTCAATATTGAGAAGTCAAAGGATTCAAACCTGTAACATACAAGTCTCTAGTGTACCCAATCAGAGAGAGAGGGGATAAAATAAAGAATCCAAAAGGTGCCAATATATGAAAGAGAAAAGCAGACATACTGAAATAGGACAGGAAGGAACACGGGAGCCCACAATGACAGTGCAAAGAGGGATTCTTCACTGTTTACTCACCTGGTTGAGAGAGAATCCAGTGAGGGACAGGAAAGAGGATGAATGGGACATGAGCTCAGAGGGCTTCTCCAATAAGGATTTCTTCACAGTCCCGGAAAAAAAATGGTAGTTAGACTATGCCTTGCATTTCCTTAATATTAATTTTAAGACACTATAGAGCCCAATGTACTGTAAGCGCATTTGTATCCACCGTAGTGTACAGCATGAGGCTCATAAGATGTGAGTGCAAATCTGTTAAGGCCACGACGTCAGCTCAGTGCCAGTGGCCACAGGGAGTTACAGACTCTCCTCCTCGATCAGGCCCTCTAACCCAGCAGAAATCCTGGCAGAGACCAGTGACCCTGGAAGACTCTCAAGATGCTAAACGGATCTGGCACTGTTTTCTCCCCAAGTTTTTAAAAACACGGACATTAACGACTGAAGAAAAAAAAGCCTTTCAAATCCATTTGACAACAGGTTTTGTGAACATGGTCCTTACACAGCTTTATCAACAGTTGACTAAAGTAGGTTTACAGCAGTGAGTGTGCTAAACACAGAGTTTATTCTTGTATTATTATTAATTATTGTATTATTTTCCATACAAACAACTGTAAACCTACTTTTACCCCACCCTGTACTGAAATACATAGTTGCTAAAGTCAAGCTACAAGAAAGTTATTGTGGGAAAAAAGCTAAATCTCTGATGCTTGCTGTCATTGAATAGTTGATCAACATGCATTTATTAACCACCCACTGCACACAAGTCACTTTCATACACATGATATCATTAACAATGTTAAGTACAGAAAGGGTTATAGTCAAGGTTTTTCTTTAAAAACATGTAACAAATAAACACTAATATGCCCTCCCCAACTGTTCCATGAGCTTCATTTCCTACGGAAGGGGCAAGTGCAATAGGAACAAGGGATCAGGAAGCAGGTAGACAGAGAGGAAGACACTCCCACAAACCCTCCAGCCACCCGTGAAAAGCAGCAAGGCGACATGTAGCGACAGCAGGCCAGCAACTGGGGTTTCCACACCTCTAGGCGCAGTCAGGGCACCACTACTTCAGTTTTCAGGAGATTTTATTTCTAACTTGGGGGGAAGGGGGGGTAGAATGGGAGCTTTCTATGGCCACTCACCAAGCCAAATTCTTAAGGGAACTTCAAGTGCCAGGGACGGCAGCTTGTCACCAGTGCCATTAAGCTTTTATTTCTCCTAGTACAAAAATCAACGTATTTTAATTTTACGTTTTCTTGCCCAATGTCCATGGGGAAGAAAGTAAATCTCAGAACTGTTCCACGTTTTATTAAGATGGGGTGCAGGACAGAAAAAACAACCATAGCACACATCTTTCTTTTACTTCCCCGTCTTGGTAAATGTAAACACTGGCATAGGTACAGCATGATATCCTCTGAAATGCAGACTAGGATCTAGAAGATTTTTTAAAAAGATACAACTAATGAAGTCTTACACTTTATGTCATTGTAGTTATTTATTGCTGTAGTCACTCATTTATGGCACTCTGACGCTTCTTTTTAGCATTCTGTTTATACAATTCTGGGCTCTGATCACGGCTCTTAGTTAACCAAACAGAAAAGAGCCACATAGCATTCAAAAGCATCAGTAAACTGTCTAGAACATATTTCATTTCCTATTTTGAGTTCATGAGAAAAAAATCTCACTATTCTAAATAAGATTAATGACACTGAACATTCCTGGGTCCAGATGGAAGTGCCACTTGAGAAGTAAGTTAAATTTCCAGCATCACAACCTGTGTGCGCCCAGCCCTCAGGATGGTCCTAACAAAGTCACGAATGTAAGGTCTTGGGAACCAGGCCGTCAGAAACATTTTGCTATGTTCTACTACCATTTGAAGGCCAGTTTGGGCCGTTGGGAAATAAACTTTACAATTCTGTAAAAAAGAAAAGCCCCCCAAAAGAAGAAATCACCTATTCTAAAATCTCAGAAAAGCAGCTGGGGTTAGAGCAAGACTTAGGTTAAATACATACAAAGAGGCTTCTTCCAGGGAGAGAGGCGAGAGGCCCCAGCAGAGCTGGGTAAAGATCAGGAGGGTTAGAAAAAATCAGCTCTTCCTCTTCCTCCAAGGCAGCCAGACTCTTTAACAGGTCCGGAGGAAGCAGAGGGGAGCCCTTGGGGTCCTAGTGACAGAAAGGAGCACAGTGAGAGGCCATAGGGATGACTAAAGCACAAAGGAGCAGAGCCATGACTGGGGGATGAAGTCATTAATCGTGAAGCAGGATTATGCAAAGGAAAGGGCTCTGAAACACAAAAGCAAACTGACACAGAGTGGGCGACAAAGATCAAGACAATACAAAGAAGCAAATAGTGATGGAGCAGAAAGTAAAAGGTAAAAGTGGCTCATGAGTCAAACTGTAAAGGAGCAAAGTGACTAACTTACCTTGTGCTAATGACCAACTTACAAACACATCCCTGTGTCTCAGGAATAGGAAGGGCAAGGAAGGGGAACTCCACTATTAAAGATAACTGGCTGACTATTTCTCTCAGAAAGCACTTCGTTTAAATGTGCAGTGAACTATTTTTAAACTTAGATGATTCAGCCCAACGCAGGGAGCTGTCTCCGAATTCTCTAACATGCGGGTTAGAGTCCCGCACATGACATTTTTGCCAGACTGTCAAGTTTAAACTCAATAACAGGACCCTTCAGCTCCTCAAATCCAACATACTGTGCAACTGTGAAGAGACCAGGTGCTGTGCCCACTGCCCAGTAGCATTCTGTGACACTTATGCATCAGTGACCTTTAGAAACAGCTACTGGGAAATTCAAAATATTTGCAGCCCAAGACCTCTCCCTCAAGTGCCTGTGACAGGAAAGGACACACACCTCAAAGGGCATCCTGGGCACAGGATCCTGCTCTGGACGGAAGACTCCTGGTGGCCGCTTGCCCCTGCGGTCCATATTTGCTTGCTGAGCCATCACAGCTCTGTTATCAGCCATGCTGTAGGAAGAGTCCCAGTAGAATTCTGGGACCTTGACTTCTGAGTGATTGTGGTTATATGGCTCCATGGGAAAAGGCTTCATTTTTTTCTCCAGAGGCTGCTGCTGCATTACAGGAGATTGCAATGACGGCTCAAACAGTTTTATGGGATCTTGGGTCTGAAGGTAGTAGGGCTGTTTCACAGGCATGATTTTCCCTAATGGGCCTTGAACCTGAGGGGGATTCCACAGCTGTTTGGAGGCATCTGCCTGCTGATACTGAAAAAGAGAAGCCTGTCATCAGAATGAGGATGAAACACAATGTTTCTGACACTCAGTGCTCAGGAATCACAGAATGCACTTGGTTTCACAATCAACACCACTCTCGGCAATGCAGCGCTTTCCTCTACCATTCAGGTTTTTCAATACACAGAAAGCCATCTAGGTACAGATTATGGACACTGAATTCATAGTCGCTCTTTCAATTCAATCATTTAAGAGGTTTAGTGAGTGTGTCTGTCTCCCTCCAGTTTCAAGTGCTATGTGGAGGGCAATATTTAAGGTTGGTGTCACAGCTTTCTTAACATCTCATCAAGATTATGATTCTACTTCCCTTCTATAGTTTATGTTCACACAGGAAACAATTATTTCTAGAAAATACTTTCCAATAAAACTAACAAGTAGTAGCAGCAAAGAATAGTAGTTAAGACCTACTATCTTTTACAAAAGTGGAAAGGAAAACATTTACACTTTCCTAATCAGCAAAGAGAATACTTTTATATTCTCATCATCATGACAAGTCTAAGGGGTGTATGAGAGCATAGCTAGCATTTCCAAATAACTGAATACTGACGAACTTCAGCTGGACGGTACAATGTCACCTACCTGCTGGAACCCAGAGTGGTGAGGAGGGCTTTTCCCCAAAGCTGGCACGGCTTTTGTAGGGGATTGTTGTTGCTGAGCTAGAGCTTGAACCTGCAACTGGCTTGTAGACTGTGCTGTTGGCTGAGCTGGTAGAGATGTAAGGGGTTGCTGGGAAGGTGGCTGTGGTTGTTGAGGTCCCTGGTTCATTGGCCCTGGTCCAGAGGGCCGTTGCTGGCTGTAAGGAATGTGGGACTGTTTCCCAGCTTGCACCTGGTTTCCTGCTGGAGAGTGAGCTGTAGGCTGAAGAAAGGTTCCTGGGACAGAAACACCAGCTGGGAAGGTGTAACCTGAGCCCATAGGAAATGCCACAGGAGGGGAAATAACATATGCTGGGGGCGGGAACCCTTTAAAACAAAAGAACACAGCTTTAGTTCTAAAGAAACTTAGCAAAAAAAAAAAAAAAGGCAAAAGTAAGTCATTTGGGTTGGGATAAGATGGGGAAGGGGTCTTCTCATAAGTTCTAAAAGATAGGGGTCAACCATCAAGACTGATCAAATGAAAATCTTTAATTTCATTTCAAAAATTAAACATAGACTACTGACTGCTACTTCTATCCACTTAAGTGGAGTGTTCTAAACATCATGTTTAGTGACAGGAATTCCTTCATAACAAACCTGCCCTTGTATATAAACTACCAGAGAAATGGCTCCAAAATAATTTCATAAGCATTAGGGAAAACATAACTTCCTTCTACCTTTTTAAAAAAATAAATATATATATATATATTTATTGTTGATAGTATTACAGATGTCTCCCACTTTACCTTCCTTCCTCCTACCTTTAACACTATAGTTAGTAATGTCACTCCAATAGAGTATGAATTACTCAATGAATGAATAGAAACTCCTACACAGAGGTATTAAGTAGAAGTTACAAAGCATATTTACCTGGCCGGCTAGGAAGAGGCGGGAAGGCTCCAGGGTGGTGAATGGGGATGAACTGGGAATTACTTGCTTGACTTGGGGTTTGAGTGACAGGTGTTTTCCTGGCTTCAGACACTGGAGTCTTTCTTAGTTCTGTCTGGGATTTTACCTGTGACCAACAGAAGCAAAACTATAATAATCTGAAACTCAAATGTGTCAGAAAGAAGCATCTACTCTAGGAAAGCACGTAAAACACCACTACGTCAAAAAAAAAAAAAAGTATATGCTGAAGATTAAATTACAAAGAGGAAATGAAAGTAGGCGATTTAACTGCCAATTAAGATACACATGCCTTCATTTTATTCATATAATTACTTTGCCCTCACAAAATCATAAAAATATTAAATATGGAAAGGACATGAGAGCTCCTTTGTTTTACAAATGAGACACCCAATGCCAACAGGTTAAAAGCTTGCCTATGATCTTAAGTTGCCTGTTACAGGTTCCAGGGCCCTTTATGAATTACTCTAATTCATTAAATAACTTACATAAACTACAAATTAATGATGACCCACTTTGGTCTTCAGTTTAATTTCATCTGGGCAGCCTTAAGGGTGAGGCATTCACCCTCCACCTTGCACCTTACCACCCTTCAGAATAGATAGGATACTTTCTAAAGAACAGGCCCTGAGTCCTGCACATGGAGAAGAGGTGGATGCCCCAGGCACTGCTCAAGATGAGTAAAAGGGGGGGTGGGGGTGGTGGTGGTGGTGGTGGTGGTGTCAGTCGGGGGGGGGGGAAAGGAGACATATGTAAAACTTTAGACTAAATAAATAAATAAATAAATAAATGATGAGTAAAAGGCGGGAAAACAGGTACCGTTTACAGAAAACTTAGGATGAGGTACAGAGGGTGGTGATCCACTGACTGCTACTAGGCTCTCTTTACTCATCTACAGGCAGATGTAAGAGGGATGAGAGATCAGGAAGAGATTTTATTTCTACTGAACTGTGCTGGGAAGCAGTTATAGAGAATGGAGGCAGAGCAGGCAGGAAATGCTGGGCTCTATCCCTAAAGCACTGAGACCTCAGTTTTATAGTTCATTTGGGTTTCCCCTTACCTTTCGACTGCACCTGTCTTTCTCTATTTCTTTTCTTAATTTCTACCATGTTTTTTCTTCCCCCCGCCCTAATAATCTTAAAATGGAACTATTATATTCTTATTTCTCTCTTTCCCTCCCCGGCAAAAATCCTGCAAGAGAAACACATTGAAGGCAGTTTATTTGCAAGAGGCCTCCAATAATGTAAGGTTCCTCATGCCTACTACCAACGAATATATTTGCCAAAATATGTTAACAAAACAAATGGCATTTACTCAAACATTAATGGTACTAATAAAACCAGTACAAAGACCCCTTTCCTTTTATATAAAGTAATCTGTACCGCTTTGGAAAGGTATTAAAACAAACATACACCCCAAAGATGCAAATAACTGAGCAGTGTTTCTCTTTTCCCAGCAGGAGACTTGGGTTCTTGCTTTACAAATTCCCATGGCCAGGGTAACATGAAGTGCTAATAATGCTACTGGCTGCGACGGGTATAAATGTCAAGGAAAAGAGCTTCATCTTCATCTTTTATCTTGTACAGTGACTCTAAAAAAAAACACCACCTATACCAGCCTTACTCTACCTTTAGTTCTATTGGATCTATCAAAGGCCCCCAATTTCTCACTACAGCATTAACAAATGGCAATTATATTTTCAAAAGAAAATGTAAGTTTTTGTCGAACTGACAACTCTGCAACTGGTCATTTCAAACAATGTAAGTTGAACAAAACTGATAAACATGTCAAACAAGTTAAGACTCTTTCACTCATATGATAATTCCCAAGGGTCAATGAAGTAACCACCTACCACAGCTCTTTACAAGACTTACTATGAAGCATTTGAAGAATGCATTCAAGCTTCTAGAATAGCCAATTTTCAAGGCTTTTAGGAACAAAATGAAAAATCTTGCCTTTTGTGTGAGCCTTCCTCTACCTGCTTTATAGTGCAAATACAGCTTACCTGCACTGCCACATTCTGCTTTCCTGTTTCCTGTAACTTTTCTAAGGTGCATTTCTTGGGTTCTGTTTTCCTCTTGTTGTTGTCCTTCTTTCCATCATTCTTAGTTACAGTTATTCCTTTGCTATAGTCCCTTCTCACCTCTTTGGGAGGAAAACTTCTTCCTTGGTCTCTGTTCACTTCTCGTAGCTTAATGTTCTCTTTGAAGGTGACCACTGGTTTCTCTCCCGTGTCACAGTTGTTGCTTAGATTTCGGCCCGTAGACAGCACCGATTTCAGTCCTGGATTCCCGTTCTCAGCCAGTGACTCTATTATGGATGCTTCTTGCAGAATAAGGTTCTCTTTGGCTTCACTGGGGTCTTCCAGTATTAACTCTGGGATTTCTGTGATAAACAATAATTTCCCTACCTCATTTTCACACTGAATCAGCCTAAAAAAGTAAAAATAAATCCATATATGAAAAACACAAACCTAAAAAACAGTACAACTGAATTGTGTATGGATCCAACAGTCAAGATTCCCAGCCCTAAAAACTTGGAAACAGCAGGAAATAACAATGTGGATTCAGGTAACACAAAAAGTAGTTATGTAGAGACTCAGATTCTCATTATCATATTCAACACAACAACACATATCCGTGCCCTTTTAATGTTCTCCAATAATTGCAGCAATTAAAAATACTGAGCATGTTTTAAACATAGGTACTAGATTAGGCCCTTGAAGTAGCTATTTATAACTCTAATTTTATAGGTGTGAAAACTAAGCTAAGAGGTAGTAAGTTCACTCAAACATGCAACCACTTTAAATGCTACAGTATGACAGGAACCTCAATACAAAATGACTATGAAATAGTGACCGCCTTTGGAAAGGTTATAATCAAGCAGAGGATCCCAACGACATAGACCTGGGGAAGTGGCAGAATTAGAAGCTGAATTTAAATGGATCTTACTCTAAGACCTGTGCCCTCCACTACACCAACTACCCTATGTGCTTTGTATTTAATAAGCCAGTAGCTCCATCCTGGCCTGTTCAGATTGAAACTCATCACCATGGCCCTGTCAATCAATACCAAACACCATAACTGTGAATGTACAACTTAGATTTACATAAATGTTTATGAATTAGAGCAGAAGCTCATGATAAACAGGGGGTGAGGCCAATTCCTCTACAAATAGGTAGGTAATGGGGAGAAGAGAGATTTAAGAGTATAATGATCACCAGGGTTATAATTTGTTATGTTACCATCATTTTGTCTTCTGAGTTTATATATAATCAGTAGCATTATACCAAAGACTAAAACATAGGTGGCTGTGTATGTGTGTTTGATGAAATACCTTGGCTGGTTATCCGCGATCCATTTGCCTATAGAGATCAAGCGCTGCTGCCGTATTTGTCGTTGCTGACCTTCTTTGTCTCCTGTAATACCTTGGTGGCCTTTGGAAAAGTCCAAGTTCCTAAAATTAATATAAGCAAGTTATAAAAGATATTTCCCAGGCAACCAAATGCATCTACTTAACTGAAATGGCTTCAGATTGTTCCATACAGGTTAACTATTTGATGTAATTAACTACATTTGTTTTAATTTATATTCCCAAAGATTTTAAATCCAATGAAGCAAAGCAGAAAACACACTACGGAAAGAATTAGAGTGCAGAGTGAAAAAGGAGAGTTAGTTCCTTCTGATAAGCTCTGAAAGGTTTCACATGGCTGGTATCGGAGCTGGAGCGTGACTAGTTATGAGAGAGCACTTACAGATTGGTAAAGGAAGGACGAAGAGGAAGAGGAAATGTTCTAGGAATAGCATGAAAAGTTTTGGAGGAATAAAAACACAGAGCTATTCAAGAAGATAACAGAGTGAGTGTAGAGTATATATAGGTAGGTATTAGTGGAGAGGAGGGTGTAAGTGGAAAATAAGGCTGAAAACTTACACTGCATAGTGACAGAAAATATGCTGAACAACTAAGCATTTGGACAGCAAGCCACCTGAACTGTTTCTATATTAGAGTAAAGGGCATCATCAGGTCTACACTTTAAAAATACAATGTGGAAACAGGGTAGAAATAAACTATAGAAAGAGAGGGACTCTAAGTAGGGAAGGTAATTAGGAAACTTTCTTACCCCAGGTAAATGGTGATAAAAGCCTGAACTATGAGGAAATAAATGGGAGGAGTTGTATCTAAAAGGCATTTTGGACACAGAATTACAAAGATTTGGTGAGAAAGATTAACAGAAATAAGAACTGTTTATGTAGTTGGACAAAGGCATACAGATAAATTTAGAAAGATCATATTTTACTGACCAAACAGGAAAATACTAGCTCATTTTTGGTCATGTCAAAGTTTAAAATTGCTAGAAATATGAGTCTAAACTCTACAAGAAGTCAGAACTGAAAATTTTGGTCTTAGTATCCTGGAGGTAAAAGCTCAAGACAAAAGGATGGATTTGATCACCCGGAAGAATGTAGAGTGGGAAGGAAAGGGCAAGGGAAGAACCCTTGAGAATACCAATATTCCAAGGCATGTAATACAAAAGAAAGAATGCAACTGAGCCTCTTAAGGGTAGAAGGAGAAGAACGACGATCCAGAGCTAAGAGAAAGAAGGTTTCATGAAGGAAGGGGACCAACAGACTCAATGATAAAAAAAATTATATAGGATGAAAATTATACAGAACTCAATACAACTTGCTAACTAGGAGAGAGAGCACTGAGTTTACAGTTGCAGTAGGCTGAGAAATAATTGGCTGTGAAGCAGGTCAGCAAGACTAGTACACACTACTCTTAGAAGTTTAATGATGAAGAGAAAGCTGAGGTTGTGATTTTTACTTTTTTTTTTTTTTTTAATTCTCATCCAAGGATATGTTTATTGATTTTTAGAGAGGAAGAGAGAGACAGACATCAATTCGAGAGGGACCCACTGATTGATTCAGTTGCCTCTCATACGTTTCCTGACCTAAGAACAAACCCACAACCTAGGCATGTACCCTGACCAGGAATTGAACCTGCAATCTTTTGGTGCATGGGGCAGCGCTCTAACCAACTGAACCACCCGGCCAAGACACAAATTTTATTTTTTTTAGAAAGAATAGGGCATACTTAAATGCTACTAGGCCAAAAGGAAGCAATTGGTTGTTAAAAAATAAGATAACTGAAAATACAATGCAGAGAGAGATGGATAGATGGAACAAGGTTCTTGGGAAGGTAGGAAAGGATGAGATCAAGGACACAGATGAAAGGGCTAGACTTGAAAAGGAGTAAGAAGTTATTCCTCTGAAAGAGAAGGAACAGAGACAAAATGACTGGGAAAACAGAGTGCTTTATTCTTATTTTAATATGAAATATGTCAAGCAATACCCGTTGGTTTCCATTTTGAGACTTTCCCTCTGATTTCAAGGAAAGTATAAAAGGAAATAAGTATCACTTGGAAGAAGCAATTCTCTTTCCTTTCCTCCATATTTTTTAAGCACTTAGTATTGGTATTACATAGGCATTAAAGGCACAACATATACAAATCCATTTTACATCAAAACTTTGACTCTCAGTTGCCGTTAGGAAAAGCTAAGAAAGATCAAGAGCTTCCATAACCAAGCCCGACTCCTGATAATTTTAATACGGCAACCACTAGCAATGAACTCCGCCTCCTCCAGCTGCCACCCACCTGAAAGAAGGTCTCAAAGCCAAGAATCCTTGTAACTCAAACTCCTCTGGAAGTGGTGTAGCTAGAGAAGGGTAGAAATCAAGATTTGTAAACATTTTAATTAAAATTCTGTTGTTTAGCAGAATACTGCTAAGTGGAAAAACAAAGTCTCTGGAGAAACTATAGGCTATTCATAGTGCCCTGCTCTTCTTTATAGTAACTTACCTGTCAAAGCCCTGCATGTTGCCTTTGGGCCCTGTGCACTACCCTAACATTCACTTATACCCAGTGCTGAGTTGCAGTATGATGCCTTTTTTCCCCTCAGCAGTCTTAAAATTTCACAGCCTCAGATGCAGTAATCCCAAAATATTGAATAATAAAATTGACATCATCTGGGAGCTCGTAAGAAATGTAGAATCTTGGGCACTATCCCAAATCTACTGAATCATAAACTACATTTTCAATAAGGTCCCAGGAGATTCATTTGCAAATTAATGTTTGAGGAGCATAGATCGAATGGAAGAAATATAATCAGAAAGAAGTCAACTACCGATTGTTCAGTGTAAAATTATTTATAACGGGGAAATTTTTAAAGCAAATAGACAATGATTAAATAGATTATGGCATATCCATAGTATGGACTATTATGCAGCCAGTAAAAATCATGTTTCAAAATGTTTAAATGACAAAGCTTTTGCTAACAATATAATGTTAAACTTAAAAAGCAAGTACAAAGCTGAATTTGACACCAAACACATGCAGGCTGTGTATGCACACATACAAAAAGGCCCGTAGAAAACACACATCCCGTATCGCTGTGTGAGAGAACCATAGGTGACCTGTGTTCTTACATTTGTATGTCTGAAATGTTTCATGGTAAGTAGGCATTACTCTGAAAGAGTAATGCTGTTTACATTAGTTTTTTGTGGGTTTTTTTTTTTTTTTAAATTATAAGAATGAGGAGGATGGATGGGAAGGATTTGCAAGTACTGCACTCTCTGGGCTCCTGTTCAGATGCAGCTAAATAGGAAAACAAGCTGCTGGAAGAACATCACCTCTACTTCCACCCACTCAATCGGGATAGAGTTCAAAGTCACTTCTAATATATTAAATTTAATATCAAACACAAATCTGCTTTTCTGTGTCCTTAAGCCCACCATCAGTGATGGAGAACAATGTCGACAGCACAAGGCTGAGGTTGCTCTTACCATTAGTACTTGAAAGATCCTCTTCATGGGGATGGAAACTATTTAGAAGAGAAATCAGCCAGGGCCAAATGCTGAAAATGAAAGTGATAGTGCACATTTTATTTTCACACAAGAGAAACCAGAACACTAATAAGCCATGAAAGTGTTCTCTCGAGGACCTAGACTTCATGCATTTTTCTCCTTGCTTCAGCATTTTAAAGACTGTATGACTCCTAAAACATATTTTCAAAGATGTCTAGATGAAAGATACACCAGAGTGTTAAATTTCCATGAGATACTACTGCAGATGTTTCCCAGGCACCTTCATTTGTCACTCTAAAACCAATAGTTCCTAAGAACTGTCAGAATTATTCTGAGTAGATTAGAGAGAAAATGGCGATGACCAAAATACTCTATGCTTAAAACAAACAGATATCTCAAATTGGGCGTTACTATAAGGCAACACAAAACAGGTTATGTATAGAAAATAATGGAAAGAAGTAAAAAATCTCTTCCTTTTAATTCCTAAACAAAAAATTGGAGCATACTGTAGTGGATAAGAAACAAACTGGTTTTATCTCCATTTCACTTTGGAATGTGAAAAATGCCACTTCCCCAGGATGGCAACCAAGGACAGGGGGAACAAAAAGTCAGAAATCCTTAAGATTGTGCCTCACATGAAGAATTCAAACAAATAAAGGGAAAGCATATAAAGAGGTCTTCAGTTCAATTTCCAAAGAGTGGGTGGGAAATACAGCCTTCCATTGTTCAAATGTTGTGTTTTCTAAGGTGGTTTCAGCATATCTTTGAATATCAAACAAACAAAGCACAAAAGCTGACACGAAACTCCAAGATACTCACTACTGTCTTTCATCCACCACCGCCTCCTGGAAGACCCTGGGTCTGAGTCTCAGCCAGTCCATGGAGACCTTGACTGCAGGAAGGGGATAGGCATTGTGGGATTCCTCCTGAGACTTGTTCTGGAGAGGACACTTGCACAGGATGCCAAGAAAAGACACTCAAAAGGAAAAATGTATACAGAAAGCATAAGATATTTGAAACTGTGTTATCAGTCTCTCAGCTTCTTTCTAAAAGGGCATTTTCTTTCCCCAGTTAAAAATTGTTACAGATACATTGAAGATGGATGTCAGCAGATAAGGAACAGAATTTAGAGTACAGGCCTCTTGATTCAATATTAAGACATACAAGACACTTCTTTATATAGCACTAATGCTTTATGATGAAAAGGCCAAAGAAGATGGAACAGAAAGTTAAAACGATTTAATACTTACTAAAGAGGGCCAGCAACTGTGTCCAACACAGCTGCTCATCTTGGCTGTAACTATGCTGTTCTGTTTCATTGCTAAAGTCACGAAGGTGATGAAGTTGAAACAGGTTAATGACAGTGACGTGAACTAACTGCTGAGAGTTGAAAGCTTTTTGAAAGAGCAGCCTCTGTAAAAGAAGATAGGGAACACTGCATATACTATTATCGAGAACAGGAGCCATCTCCAACACAAGAATTAAACTGTCTGAATTTAGAGCCACATGGGTTACAGTAAATTACAGATAAGTAAACGTTCACTTTTAATCTCAGTATTTTAATCGAGTCTAATGTGGTCTGATGTTTCTCATGCTGACCATTCATCTTGAAAAAAATTAACCCAGACACCACTGAACTGTTTTTCACAAGTTTTCGGTATCCATCAATAAATTCACATGCCTTCCATCCATTAGAAGCTGTTTTATAAGAGATGCATACACACTAAAATTATCAAATTGGGACCAATGACTAAAAAGTACATGCATACAGTGAGAAACAAAATTTCAAATAAAGAGACTCAAAACACATGTTTTTGAACTCTTGGTACATAATGTATGACTTCCAAAATTTATTATAAAATTTACTCTTTCAAAGGCCTGACATACATAAAGAAGCTTACTTATAAATGAGGTACATAGCAAGAACATACTTTGGAACACGGGGCAAATGATATCTAAAGCCATCATTAATATATTACAGGTACTTCTACAAATTATCACACTGACACTTCCCCCTATAAGGAAGGTACATCCATGACCTTCATTATCAACTTCTTTTACTTAATAACCATGTGTTCACAAAGACGTGCTAACCAGCACTATAAGGAAGAATTCACCTCTATGCACTCAGCTGGTGGCCTCACAAGCTCCTAACAAAGTTGATAACAAAGATGATATCCTGGCTTCACCCTACATTTTAGCTACAGCCAACCTGTCTCTGTCCCCAAGGAAAATTAGTGCAGACAATGGGGACTCACTGCCTTATGATGGGAAACAGATACAAAATAAGATCTATAATTCATTAGCAAGACCTTTCATATGATCATTGGAGAAAAACACAATTCCATTCCACTTTAACTCTACTCTCCCTATCAGATCTCTCAGCCTCCTTGCCATCTGTCACTCCCATATATAAATCTAGAATGCTCACTTCTTTCTCAAAGGCCTTAAGCATTTTCCTTTCCTTTCCTGAAAATGTCTTGAAATCCTAGCTCTCCTCCAAAATCCTCCCACAAAATTTTCAATCTCTGCATCCAGCCTTTACACAAATGCATGATACTGGCATAAAATGAGAATATTAATTTGTATTTTTCAAAAAGCATTTTTTCTTACTATTACAATATAGCAATGTGGCGTTCATTTTAGAAGGCAATGTCCTATGTTACAGAATCCTAACCCTTTAAAGGGCTTTCTAGTGTAGGCACAGAAGCATTGATGCATATGGTGTACCCTGGTAATAGCAAATATAAGATTAAGTTCATAAGGGCACAGACTTTGTCTTGTTCTCTCCTCTGTATCTCCAAAGGCCTAGAAAAGTGTACAGCACACAACAGGTACTCAATAAATACTTAGTGAAGGAATAATTCACACCTTTGGAAGTCAATGTGTAATTATTCAATTGTACTTTTGTAAAACTTAGATTGTACTGAAGTAAGCAGAGTCTTCCCTGGACAAAATCAGATAGGAACAGACATATTGCTACTGAAAGATACTTTCAACAGCAATTGAGGAAAACACTGAATTAAATACCATTAATAAACAGCATACATTTGACAGATACAAAAAGCCTTATATCTCAGTTCCTAAATTCCAGGCCTTTTAATCCTTCAATGAACCTCAACTTGGTAAATGTTTCTCAGTAGCTAAAGATTGCTAGTTAGACAGATATACTGAAGTTTACATTGTTATCTACAAACTAGAGGCCCGGTGCACAAATTTGTGCATGGGTGGGGTCTGGCCGGCTGGCCCCGATTGGGGCTGATCACAGAGGGCCGGCCAGGGGGAGGGGATGCGGGAGGTTGGCTGGCCGGCCGGGATTGGGATGGGTGGGGGGGTCGGGGCTGGCTGGGAGAAGGGGCCGTGGGTAGGCAGCCCTGCTCCCTGGTCAAACTACCCGTCGAACCCCTAGTTGAGGGGACAATTTGCATATTAGCCTTTTATTAAATAGGATACTTTAAAATACTTTTGAATATTTACTCAACTATGCTAGAATTTCACTCCACAATGTTCTTCTGACATTTTAGTACTGGGTAAGTTTTAAAATAGATCTGCCTCATCCTGTGTTTAATTTTAGAGTGTAGGAATGATACTTCGCAATTGCCCACACACTCCCACCAGAACTTCACATACAGAATTATATATTTGAAGAGAATATTAGTGTTTGAGGTTGAACCAAATGCAAAACTGACTAAACTCTAGACTAGAATAACTTACATGGAGAGGATTTCATTAAGGTAGGTTCCACACCCTCCCCATTTGGGGAGTGTATCTTTCATAGAACAAGAGAGCTAGAAGTAATCTCAAGAGGTCATCTTGTCCAATCCCGATACATAACAGGACTACATCTACACCATCCAAGAAGATAGCTGTCAATCTGACTTTTAAGTTCTCAAAAGAGAGTCCTCAGCAACACCCTACATATCTCTACTCAAATTCTAAGATTGAATTTTAGTTCTGACTCCAGGAAAGACAAAGATATGTTATCTTAAAATAATCTTTCATATATCTGAAAACCTATAATGAAGCTATTGAGACTTGTTTGTTCTTTCCAGGCTGAATAGCTGAGGGCATTACAAAGCAAGTTGTTGCTTTCATGCACCCCCCTCTATAAATCATGGACTAAGTCTACATATGCCACCACTAAGAGATGCAGAAAACTGCAAGGGACTCTTATTTTAGAAGCTTATTCTATTATAGTTATTTACTATACTCTCTTGCACACAAAAAGTATCAACTATGCCTGGCTGATGTGGCTCAGTGGTTGAGTGTTGACCTATGAACCAGGAGGTTGTTGTTCAATTTCAGGTCGGGGCACATGCCTGAGCTGTGGGCTAGATCCCCAATGGGGGCAGTGTTAGGAGGCAGCCGATCAATGATTCTCTCTTGTCATTATGTTTCTATATCTTTCTCCCTCTTCCTTCCTCTCTGAAATCAATTAACTTGTATACTTTATGTAAAAGTATCAACTAAAAATTGATTATCTATAAAAACCATTTCACATTTATTACATTTGGCTAATTTATGTCTCTAAATTAAGTTCTACAATCTCTGAATTGTGACTTTTATAATATTTGTAAAACTATAAAGAAGTTATAGACCAGTGGTCACCAATCTTTCAGACCTTATGGACCACCAGTGGTCCGCAGACCACCGGTTGGCAAGTGCTGTTATAGACAATTCCAAAATGTAAAGATACCCAGAAGTAACCAAAAAATAAAAAATGCTCATTGAGAATGTCTTGTTTAATGTTGATCCCAGGGACTAAAACAGTGACAGGTATACAACAATCAAATATTTGTTGAATAAATTAAAAATAAAGTTAATACTTAATTTTGACTCCTTTTACATTTTACCCATCATACACTACATTTAAACTGCTAATTTAATATACTAACCTAACCCAAGATAATTTTCACATATGTAACTAGAAATAATTGAGTAAAATAATTGAATGAAATTTCTTATTCCTTTCCTTCAAACTACCACAAATCTTGATGGATCATTACCATTTGCCACAGCATCGATGGAACTGGAGAGCGGATAAATACCACAAGATCTCACTTATTTGTGGAATATAATGAACAACATAAACTGATGAACAAGGACTGATCCAGAGACGGAGAGGCTTTGATTGGACTGTCGGGCCTTGGAGGGAAGGTAGGGGAGGGTGGGGGCAAGGGGGAAGGATCAACCAAAGGACTTATATGCAAGCATATAGGCCTAACCAATGGACACGGACAACGGGGGGGTGAGGGAATGAGCGGGGAGGGGGGGGGGTAGAGGGTACACATATGTAATATCTTAATCAATAAAAAAATATTAAAAAAAAAGTAAATAAAAGACATCAACTGGAAAAAAAAACCAAACAAAAAAAAAAAAACCAAACAAAAAAAAATACAAGAGAAATGAGCTTGATTTGCAGAATGGGAATATCTATAAAGGAGGTAACAAAACCGTATCTAAAAATATCTAATCCATCAAAAGCAGTACTTTCCAAACTGAGAAAAAAATGTGCTTAGTCTGAGAAAGGAGTAGTTGTTTCTTTCCACTTGGATACTTTTGGCCAAACTGCAGCTACTTATTAGCTCATTGTTGCTGCATGTATTTCTTTGTATAAACGGCACCTTAGTTTAAATAAAGAGGATGCTGTATGCAAAACTTTCATATTTAATTTCAAAGTTAATTTTTACCAACAGTTCACAGTTAAGTAATGGAGTGAAAACTGGGAGTCATCTTCCTCCAAATCTTACGCTTATTTAAACAAGACAATAAATTCTCTGGTTTTGAAATCTAACCTTAAACTGTTCTTCCAATTTTTCTCGAAGAGGGCTCAACTTTTCCAAGCTCTTACTCAGGTACACATGGCCGTGGAACTTAATAAAGGCTTTGATGAAGTCAGAAACACCCCACTTGGTTTTCACCTCATCCCGGCTGAAATGAAAGAAAAACTTCCATGAATCTTAAGCAGCAAAATGGCTAAAATCTCTTAAAGGCGGCTTCAGTTTGCAAAGATACAATGTTTGAACACCTAGAGAGGATTCTGCACCTGACTTTCAAATGTGACACCCACAGGTGAAGGCAGTAATCAGCAGCCTGTACTCCTCTACTGGGAACAAATCAGTTGTTGATTGGTCGAAATTTGGTAAAAACTACATACAAAACTATTATTTACTATCGTTTATAAATGAGGCAAGTATAAGAGAAGCATAGGCAACTGGCCATTTCTTATATGCCTAAATTTGAGGGGTGAAGTCTACCAGGTTACACTAAGTCCTCTTGGGAAAGTCAGCCCTACCTTTCCAGTGCTTTAGAAAGTGCTTTCTGTAGATTTGTGGAGGCAGCTGGGAAAGGGAACTTCACAGCAATGCTTCTGCAGTAGTAGAAAATTGTGGTCAGATGGTCTCCCTTGGAAGAAGCTAAGATAGCCAACTGATTGTAAGGCTGACCTAGAGGAGAAAGTCAAAATTCTAAAGTAACTAAAGATGCACCAAGTTTTGCTATCAGAAAACAAATTATCAGTTTTCAAGCCTTTAAATTAATAGGGTGGAGTACTGGATAAAGTAAATGTCACGACCACCTCATTACAAATAGGCATAACATAAACCACACCTCAGCAATGAAACATAAAATGTTTCGGTTAAAAAGCCACATAATTACGGTGGACAGCACAAAAAGTTCAAGTACAACTGATAGGGCTAGGTAGTAAATATGTTTTGTTTTGGGGGGTCAGAGTCTCTATTACAACTACCCGGCTCTGCCACTGCAGTGGGGAAGCAGCCACAGACAACACGGAACAGTCTGCAGACTACCATCCCTGCTTGGGGCTCCCTCAAGGGCTCCTTTTAGAATCTGGAGGAATTTTAATGTGGCTTAACAAGAATGACTTACATCATCACACATCTGTTATAATTTCTCTACTTCAAGAATCACTGCTAACACATATTTCAGGGGCCATCAAAATACAAGAACACTACCTTTTAGATAATGGGATAATTTTCCTAGGACCAAAATGGTGGTATTAAAGAGAATTAATCTATAAGTAATTATGGAAGTCAGAGTTGTTGAAATAATTTTAGATCATATTAGGGGATATTCTATTTATACTGCTTTAATTTACAACAGTTATTTTAGAAATTTCATTTCCAGTTATATAGAATGTACACTTAAAAGAGAAAATATGATAATCAATACCGAAACTCCTAAAACATGCAAGATAAGCCTTCAGTTATTTACCATACTGTTGTATTGAATGAAGTGTCACTGTCCACCAGTTGACAGGAGAGACTCACTCACCATTAGAGGGGACAAGCTGAGCTGCGTGCCTATAGTAGGACTCTGCCTGGCTGGTCTGGTTTCTGTATCGAGCTGAGAGGAGGAAGAAGAAAATGTAGTTTAAAGACAAACAAACAAATAAAGCAGTAACTAGGGTAATATTTCCAAAACAGGCTATTGTTTTAAATTCTAAAGATAACAAACACATTAAAATTGATTTAAGAGCATTAAAGACAGAAAAAGACTTTAAAACAAATTAACTATAGGATTATGTGTGAAGTGTCCATCCAGCCTTCCCTATTTGGGACATTCAGCATGTAACCAATTTTAAAGCTTACCTAGCCCCCACTTTCAGGTCCTCCAGTGTCATGCATCACCAGCTCTCACTACGGACTATGCTGGTGACCTGGAGCCGGCCAAGAAGGGGTGAGTTATATGGCACTTAAAAACAAAACAAAACAAAAAACACTATACAAGATGATCTGAAAATTATGTATTTCTTTCAATTATTTATAAAGTGATTTTGAAAAATGCCTCATACCTACTGCAATATTAAGTATGTGTGTGCAAAGAATACACTGACAGCAAAACAACCTATACACACTATTCCTTGAATCTTCCTGCAGAACTTGGTTCTTACTTTGATGTGACCCCTCATGGAGTTAGTGACTTATGACATCAAGAAATCTACAATCTTTGAACTTAAAGCAGTAATGTTCTCAATTCCCTGTTATTTGAGGACAGCAAACATAATCCTATAGTTAATTTGTTTTACAACCATTTTTTTAGGTCACCTTAAAGGAATGAACAAGAAATAAGTTACATAACATTCCCAGATTTAAATATATATAAAATGGAATACAAATTTAACTGTTAAAAGGAAACAGAAATGAGCTTTTAATGCACTGGCAGGAAGGAAAGAAGGCAATCTGGTTTCAGAAGGTATAAATTCATAAACCTCATAATTCCAAGAGTACAGACTTAATTTAGAAAATATTATGGCACCACTTTGAAAAGTTTAGCTTTGATTACGTTTTTGCTATTTATCGTTTGCCTACATCTGCACAAATCTGAATAAAATTTAAATCTTAATATGAAAGTTACTTCCTTCAAGATCCCTTGCCAATGTCAAAACAATGAGAAAATCTAAGTACCTTAAAATATATTTTATAGTTTCCTCTTAAGACCATCTAAATTGTGTATGCATGCTCAGTTTACAGGGAAATGGAGCTTCCCTCTATGACCACACCAAAGAAAAGGATAAATGTATTATAAATGTATGATTAATTCCTTCACACCAAAGGCTCACCAATGTCTCCAAGGTGCACGAGGCAGTGCTGGCAGATATAGGAGCAGGAGCTGGACTGTGGCTTCACTATGGCGCTGGTATGCGTCTGTTTATGGCTGATAATTCCCAACTGGGAAGACTTCACACGGCATGGTAAATCTACGTTAAACACTGTACACAGTTCTTGTAATAACTGAAAGGAAAACATAGCAAGATTTAGTATTAAGTCAGACTTGGCAAGTTAGAAGTGCTCTACAGTAAAACTTGTATACTTCAACATATATATTTAATATCGCATACTGCTCAGACCTGAGCAAGGACTTCAAGAAAATTTTATGGTAACCTTTCTTTTCTTTTTCTTTCTTTCTTTTTTTTTTTTTTTTAACAATCATTTCTTTTTTAATAGGAGCAAATAACAACAGCAACAGTAATACTGTATTATACATGATACAATCATTTATTTTCCTTTTCCCTTGTACGTATGGTAAAAACCTTCATATGGTAATTAGAAGCATTCATTACAAATCATCTCTCTTGAATTCTCAAGTAAGTATTCGAGCAATCTAGGATGTGCATCTAAAAGGAATGGCAGCATTTTTTAAAAAAAGATTTCAGTGCCTGGACAGTGTAGCTCAATGGTTAAACATTGACCCATGAACCAAGAGGCCCCCAGTTGGATTCCCAGTCAGGGCACATGCCCAGGTTAGGGGCTAGATACCCAGTAAGGGGTGTGCAGGAAGCAGCCGATCGATACTGTTTCTCTCTTATTGATGTTTCTATCTATCCCTCCCCCTTCCTCTCTCTAAAAATCAATAAAAAACATATTTTTTAAAAAAAGACTTTAGCCAAACTCATTCAAAGGAGTCCACACGTGCTATACCTGCTTTCTCAATTCCTATTCATTCCTTAATCCATTATGATCTGGCTTCTTATGGTATACAATTTGGGGCATTGTTATTCACTTGAGATTATAGGTGATCAACTGGATGGCCCACATAGTGGTTACACAAAGTGGGTGTTTGTGTTTTGTTTTTTAAATATATTTCTATTGATTTCAGAGAGGACGGAAGAAAGAGAGATAGAAACATCAATGGTGAGAGAGAACCACTGATCGGCTGCCTCCTGCACGCCCCCTACTGGGGATCAAGCCTGCAACCCAGGCACATGCCCTTGACTGGAATCGAACCCGGGACCCTTCAGTCCACAGGCCAACGCTCTATCCACTGAGCCAAAACAGCCAGGGCCACAAAGTGTTTATATAAACAACAAGATGTGTACAAAGAGAATTCTAGAAAAATTGGTATACAGTGTAGAACTCACCTGAGTATAGAAGCCACTAGCTGCCTCTAGGAACAGAGAGAGGTTTGCCTGAACTTCACTCCGATTCGGGTTTGCTCGATTCTTTGCCTGGCCTTGTAGTGTTGTGATCTGATTCTTAAAGGCATGATTCCAGCTGAAAACAAAATGTAATTCTATTTGTATAGCAGTGACTCACTGGGCAGACACTGGTCCCCCTGAGAACAAGAAAGAACTGTTTGTTATAATTATAACACACTAGATAGTAAACCTGCATTAAAGATAGTGACTTAATTAAACAACTTTAGGCTCCCTTTGAACAAGACTAAACACGCAGTAGAATCCAACTGGCCTTAGTAAACACTTAACCAAATATTTAATAATCAGATTGTGGCTTTAGTTATTATTCTTTTAGAGCTACTACAGTTAGAGCCTATTTAGGGATCCCAGTACAAAATCAGAACTACAGTGGGAACACCAAAGTAAAAATAAGCTATTAACAAATTTGCATACATTGTGCCAAAAATAATTGAGTGTACCCTAACAAGTGACATATAAAGAGGGGGAAAAAGTTTTGTAAATATTAAGCTATATCCCTTATTTCCCTAAAATCTATTACTCATAGTTCTATTTCTAATTAATAGTTTGTTTCTCTTGGGGTTGTTTTCTTCAAAACTTGAAATATAAGGTCATTTTTTTACATTTTAATTTTAGCTATTTAAAAATAAGAAATAACACAATGCTGAAATACAGCATACCAAAATCCTGTTATAAAATGCCTTTCATTAATCGAGTTGTTTAGAGAATCATTTTAAATTCAGTTATGGTGAAATACAGCCACCTTCTAACTTGGAAATTACATGAGGGGGGAAAAAACAGAACTAGGATGAAGGGATGATATTACTGGCTTGATTCAAGGAAGCAAACAGATAAAGGGTTTACAATCTACCTGGAAAATACCTAACTCTTATCAATGTCAACTTTTAAGACTCTAGAGCACCGGGTTTTTTAATGATTTATGAGGTCAATCATTCCCTTAGAATTTGTGATGACATCTTATCCTTGATTCTAATATCATAGATATGGATTTTGAGTGGTTGTGATTAAGCTCTATTGCTAGATCTCAAAAAATCTTCACTGCAACTTGGGGAAATGGGCATTATTAAATAGAATGTTCTTAACTGATTTTAATGTCCTTGTTTCAATTTAAAAGGTAAGGCCTTCCACAAAAGGCATTTATTTACTCACTTGGGAATCTGGTCATCTGCCATTTCACCCCTCATAGAAAGAACGAGCAACCACTGAGCGACAGCCTGGTCGGTTGCTCAACGGTTGAGCATTCGACCTATGAACCAAGAGGTCACCGGTTCGATTCCTGGTCAGAGCACATGCCAGGGTTTTGGGCTCAATCCCTAGTAGGGGGTGTGCAGGAGGCAGCCAATCGATGTTTCTCTCTCATTGATGTTTTTGTCTCTTTCTTCCTCTCCCTTTTTCTCTCTCTAAAATCAATAAAAACGTATTTTTTAAAAAATGCGTGGAGATAGCCTAAATATACAAAATCTTTCTTTAATCTTATTAAGAGGGGGAAAAAGGAAATACCTATTTATTTTATGAAATGCCCTAAAGATCTTAATAAGAGTCAATTCGGAACATCTCTCTTGCCACCTAAGACTCTATGCGAAGGTAATACCAATGGTCAAATATCACCCCTCCCCCCCAAAATCAAAAGTACTATAAATTTTTCTTTTTCATTTTCATTGAAAAAGCTTACTCTGAGAGAGGTTAAAAAGAAACAACCAAATTGTTCTTTTCTATCCTAAAGTCTTGGTGAGATCCTTGATCTCAACAGGGACATCCCAAATGATAATACTTACAGATCCTGTTCTACTTTCTTGTCTAAAGCGTATTCCAAATCAGTAACTAGCATTTTTTGGTACAGGTCCTGCAGAGCCTGCCTGGATGTCCAGACCTCAGCTGGACCCAGCTTAGAATCTGAATAACAAAACAAAAACAGAACAGTAGACAGGTAAATAGAGAGTTAAGACCATTGTATCACACCAATGATTCCTTGCCCTCCCCATTCCCCAAAGTAAAAACCTGCTGTAAGTACAAGTATATACCATAGGTTGCTGAAGTTTTATACTACTGCATTTCAAATGACTTCCCCCTTTTGACTAATGACTAAATCTGTATGCTTCTGTATTTGTCTTTTAGCTTTAAAATAATACCATGAAATGAAAAAGGCTAAAAAAATAAAAATAAAAAAAGAATGGTATGCCCTTTGTTTTGGGCTTGGATGTCTACGTATTCATATCACAGGAAGCCATATCCCTCACACTAGCCATCCTCTTTGAAATGATGGACTGCCAAATTGGTCTGTTTATTCTCACAACTATACTTCTCTTTGTCCAAAGCAGCTTTTTAAAAACATTTTTTAATCATTCTCACAATTGTCCTTATGAAATCTTCATATCAGCTCATAATCCAGCAGCTGTTTGGGCGTTCTGCTGTTCCTCCTACTCTATACATGTCAATCCAATAAAACCAGGATAGTGAGCATTATTTTAACGATTGGTAGGATGCTTGCCAAGACACTTGTGAGCAATCCATACTTGCTATTTAATGTAAATGAGGACAGACAGTGATTAAATTGCTCAAGAGCCCAAATGAGACATTGCAAAATGAAATCACAAAGTCAGGCTATTACTATACAAAATTTCAAATTGAGGCCATATTGTCTGCCAGAGTCCTAAAAGGCACATTAGCCTTCCCGATAAGTAGGCTTATGAGTGCAATAATTGACAGTGAGCTGCCTCAGTAGAACTTAATAATGGACTTTTCAATATATATTTCCAACTGCCTGTTAGGCTGTCTGGCTGCATTTAATATTTTGCTGCTGTGCAATGGCATAATCTTCACTCTTGTTTTTAGGTCTGCTATTAGTTTCTATAGCCACCATAATCCTATTCTATAAGAAGAATCTTCTGGATATTTGAGTTAATCCTCACAAGAGTTTGTTGGCTACTAAAAAAAAAAAAATTAGGGTCTAATATCGGCTTCCTGCTCTTATTAAGTGCTTAATGGTTAAATCAATAATATTTATACATTTTTTCAGCTCTGCTTCAATTCGTCAATGGCAGGGAAATGATTGGAAAGGGTAATTAAATCTCATCTATCAAAGAGACTACTATTTAAATGAATAGACTTAATATCTTACTGGGCAGGCATTCTTACTATTACTAAGGGTATTTAATACTTAAGATTGTACTTATAATGCTATCACAAGAGCATAACACAGTAGCTCAGAGTTAAAACTGATATCCACAGTATGGGAAATGATGACACTTATGTTAACAATAGAAAGAACTGAAGTACTATACTAAGTAAACCTATAACAAGTGTTTGGAACTTTTTTCTTCTTTTTCCCTTGAACAAGATGACAATGAGATTACCCACAAATTCTTAGAGAACATTAACCTATAATTCTACAAATTGAGAACAAGACATCGAAACAGTCCATTTCCTTTTCATTATAAATTTTGGCAGATATGCTGATTATCACAATAGTTTAACTCTTCTTTGTGGGTTTCATTGCAGAACTAAATTCCTCAAAATTAGAACAAGGTCCATTATCACATATTTCTCTTACATTTTTGGATGGCGTATGCTATTATGGAGAGCATACTTATCACTAGAGTATTCCCCTATTTCTTTATTTTGGGGTTAGAGTCATCTGCTCTGTTTAGTGACTAAGTCCAGTTATTTTTTTCAAAAACGCCTTGGCTATTATCCAAAATAAAAAAGATAAGGGATAAAAAAGGAATGTGGTGAGGCAGCTCACTCAACTTCAAACATGTCAGCAGTTTTCCTGCAAATATTTTTCTGAAGGTTTACCTATTACTCCAATTTGAGGAATTATAAATAGGAAGATAAGAACCTAATACCATAGGATATTAGTGTTTATACGGTACTAGAGGCCCGGTGCACGAATTCGTGCACCAGTGGGGTCCCTCGGCCTGGCCTGCAGGATCAGGTTGAAACCAGCTCTCTGACTACCCCTGAGGGGTCCCAGATTGGGAGAGGGTGCAGGCCAGGCCAAGGGACCCCACCGGTGCATGACTGGGGCCAGGGAGGAATGCGGGAGGTTGGCCAGCGGGGGGGGGGGGGGGGGGAGGACTGTGGGAGGGTTCCAGGGCGTGTCCAGCCCCTGATCTACCAGACCCCAGCAGTAAGTTAACCTACTTGTTGGAGCATCTTTCCCCTGGTGGTCAGTGCATGTCATAGCAACCAGTTGACTGTCTGCCCCCAGTGGTCAGTGCACATCATAGCGAGCAGCTGAGTGGCCTTAGCATAACATTAGCATATTACACTTTGATTGGTTGAATGGATGACGGGACACTTAGCATATTAGGGTTTTTTTTATATAGGATGTGAATTTTTTTCTGTATGTCTGAAATCATTGATAAATAGTTCATAAAAATTAAATGATTCTATGCAGTAAATTAGGTAATATTCAATCCTTTGTAGTACAGCTAATATAAAATTCTTGACTGGTCATCATCTAAGTAAGAATTCAAAATATAAAACAATAAATATTTAAAGCAAATAAGTGCTATAAGTCATAAAGATCCCTTTGCTTAATTTAATGGTATAAAGTAAGTTCTGGAAAACAAAGGAGCAGCCACTACCTGTCATGTCAGCCTTCAGGACTTCTGCCTGCCTAAAAAGGAAAAAGAGAAGAGCCGTTAGAAACAGAGCAGGTGTACCCAGCAGAAATTAACACTACGAGTTCACAGTTAAGTGAGCTCATCTACTGCAATAAGGATGTAAGCAGCTCTATTTGTGGCACTGCAAACAGTCCCTCTGCTTTCTCATCCAGAGTAGCACTAGGTCTTGGCAAATTGATGCCATGACTTAAAAGTTTACAGGTCATCATAAACTCTTTTATTGAGTCCACTTTCTTGCTGTTTGCATATAAATCAGATAGATTTAAGATAACATTAAATGACAGTCATAAATAAAAATTTGCCCTCAATGTGTGGGGCCACGAAATCTTGTTTCTCAATTCACTAGCCACTGTAACTATTTCAAATATCCATTCCCCTCAGGCTGCTGAGTCCTGTCCCATTCCTTAGCCCAGGGGTGGGCAAACTTTTTGACTGAGGGCCACAATGGGTTCTTAAACTGGACCGGAGGGCGGAACAAAAGCATGGATGGAGTGTTTGTGTGAACTAATATAAATTCAAAGTAAACATCATTACATAAAAGGGTCCGGTCTTTTTTTTTTTTTTTTTTTTAGTTGTATTCATTTCAAACGGGCCCGGATCCAGCGGGCCGTAGTTTGCCCACGGCTGCCTTAGCCTCAACTCTTTTCAGCAAAGGGTAAACCTGTACCTCAGGAAAAACAATACCCAGTTACTAAGAACTACATTCACAAAGCCCTCTTCTTCCTTCCTCTTGTTAAAACATTAGATGACTGCACCTCTTGTTTAATACCAGTAATTCCACCTAAGTATGCTCTTTCCAGCCTTTCATATGGTTACTCCCTCTCCTCTTTCAATAATTTTAAAACTTCCTTCTATTGAATATTTCCTTCTCTTAAGAATTTAAACATGCACAACAAGTCTCCCACAGATTTTAAAACCTCATGTCCCATATTCTCCTCTAAACTGCTGTTTCATTTCTCTCTCCCAAATTCTTCAAGAATTGCTGGATTCAAGAATCCAAAACTGAACTCATGACCTAGCTCAGTGATGGTGAACCTTTTGAGCTCGGCGTGTCAGCATTCTGAAAAACCCTAACTGAACTCTGGTGCCGTGTCACATATAGAAATTTTTTGATATTTGCAACCATAGTAAAACAAAGATTTATATTTTTGATATTTATTTTATATATTTAAATGCCATTTAACAAAGAAAAATCAACCCGCGTGTCACCTGACACGCGTGTCATAGGTTCGCCATCACTGACCTAGCTCCACCTCATCCCTGGTTCTCTTTTTAGTGTTTTTTACCTGAGTAAATGTACCACAGCGTTTTAGTTGTGAAAGGCAGATAGATGCCTGGGAGTCACCCATCACAAAATCCTCCAAATCCCTGGTAATCTATCAACTTCAGAGAATTTTACCTGCTAACTATACCGTGAATCTGCTGGCTTCCCTTTACCTCCTCCTCAGCCACTCAATCAAGTTACAACCATCCTGGAGAACTCAAAGGCACCTACCTAAGTGTTTTCTCCATTTCACTCTTGCCCCGTTTCATTCTGTTCTCCCCACTGCTGTCAGAGGGATCTTTTATAATGTAAAGCTGATCTTATCAACTACTTATTTAAAATTCATTTAATAATTTCCACTGCTCTCAGGTTAAAAACAATCATTAAAGTGTCCTACAACCTTCTATGTGCTCTACTTCTACCATGACTCTCTTCTCTCCCTCAGCTCTGTGCTTAGTCCTTGGGCATGTGGTTAGTATAGTAGGTGTGCTCTGCTCCCTTCAGACTCTCAGGGCATAGCATACCTCCTCACCATTTGTCTGGTTCCATATGAGTACTCATCTTTGGCTTCCTCAGAAAGCCTTACCTGAACCCTACATAGATATTCTTGTTCTATGCTCTCGAAGCACTGGTTATTTTTTCCTTCGTAGTACGCATCAGATTTTAAGAATGCTCACCATCACAACCCCTATGCCTACTAGCACAGCTGCCTAGCACACAGTGGGCATTCAATAAATATTTTGTAAGTGAAGAAAGGAAAAAAAAATAAATCACTTCATATACTCTATTTAAGCAGGTAAGTACATAAACTTAAGAGATTTCCATTTCTAAAAATAAAATATGACATAAAGCTAGAGAATATTCAGAGATTCTAAAAAATTTACTAAAATTATTCATTTACATAATTTATTAGGTATTTAATATCAATTATGAATTTTAGTTTTATCAAAATGTAACATAAACCTTTTTATTTTCTTAGCCTTTAAAAAGATAGGTTTTTTAAAATTACATTTTGAAACAATGGAATCATAATACAGGGCTATAGTGTTAACCACATATGAGAACTATCAGTATAAATAGACAATACTAAATAAACAGCTACACTTAGTCCTAAAATATAACATCACATCAAATTTCATTATCCACACAGCCTAGCTTCACTATTTGCTTTGGATATTAAACTTTTGCCATTAAAACTTTTTTCTCCACAGGTGGTTGGCTTATGCCCTAACAAAATACATATCCTATCCCTATGATTGTCACAATAGCCTCCTCTCCTCCCCCTAAAATCCTATAAGAGTACTAATTTATGAACTTTATACTGAAAAGGTTGGTGCTAATTATGAATTAGCACTGAAAAGGATGATGTATTTTACTATACTTCCATATGTTAGCTAAAAGTTCATACATGTACAAGATAACTTATACTTAGGATCATGTGCCTAAAGGTTGCTTTTTCATTCCAAACAAGATTTGCTTGTACAGATGAACAATATCATTTCAGTATGCTAACAACTTCCAGTCAAACAAAGATTATATTGAACATATATAACAAGAACTATTTACAAATAATCTGCTTCTCTTATAGGCTGTCAGTAAAAGGAGATCTATAATTCCAAGAGATGCTGATCCAGGCTTCCAGTGAACTTCACACTATATTTTTATATAATGTAATCTGTCCAAGGAGAACTGTAAAAGTAAAAAATTCAAGCACTAACAAAAGTGAGAACATGGTATAAAACTCTGATGTAAATGTTAAATCATTCTGAAATCCCAGGAATTCTGATTCCTCAGTTGACAAGAGTAGAGGTTCTCACTCTGTGCAGAGTTCTTTACTAGGTTCTAGAAGAGACACAAGCTAATGACTAAAATAGTCTTGCTAAACTGAAATGATGAAAAGAAAGCTTAATGAAAAAATATAGCCCCCCCTCGGAGATAGCTACTATTAATTTCCAATCTATAAACAAAGAAACTGAAGCTCTGAAATGTAAAACAAATTTGTCCAGCATCACAAAGCAATTAGGCACAATTAAGTGTAATCTAGTTATTTGTGACACCAAAGTCCAAGTTACTTCTATTTCTTTCAAATTAGAATAAAAATTCTATAACATAAAAAGCTGACATAGACTTATCTAGTTTCAGTTTTGTACTGTCAACTAAACACTAACATTTAAGTCAACTAGCTTATATGAAAACTAGAGGCCCAATGCATGAAATCCGTGCAAAAGTAAGCCTTCTTTCCCCCAGCTGCCAGCACCAGCTTTCCTCTGGCACCTGGGACCCGGGCTTTCCTCTGGCTGCCGTCAGCTGGCACCCCAGCCACCCGAGACCAGGGCTTCCCTCACAGCCCCAGCTTCATCCAGGATGTCTGGTCTAACTAGCATATTATGCTTTTATTATCATAGATATCTATTCACATTAGGAAATAAATATCTAAGTTTTAATCAGAAGAACTACAAGTAAAACTCATATTCTAGTGCAGTCGTCAGCCTTGGGTGAAAGTTGCATCTATTTCACCCTGCATCTATTTTTTGTAAATAAATGTTACTGGAACAAAGCCCTGTCCATTCATTTACATACTGTCTATGGCTGCTTTCTGCTACAAGGGCAGAATTGAGTAGTGGAGACAGAGACCACACGGCCCACCAAGCCTAAAACATGTATCTGGCCCGTCACAGAAAAAGTTTGCCTCTCCTGCTCTAGGGATTACTTGATAAAAGTTTGCCTCTCCTGCTCTAGAGAAGTAAGATATCTGTAAGTTCCCACACCAAATAGTTTTCCTACACGAGGAATCATCAATAATAGTTTCCTCAGAGCAAAGAAATCTTTTTATTAGTTAATATAGTAATCCTGTGGCAAAGAGAACTGTTAAAAAAGTATATAATAGTTCAGAAAGTTAGTGTTTACAGGCCATGTCATATTTTTTATTAAATTAATTTGCGAATTGTTTTTTGTTGTTGTGTTTTTTTAAAAATATATTTTAATTGATGCCAGAGAAAGTGGGGGGGGGGGGGGATGAAGGGAGGGAGAAACATCAATGATGAGAATCATTAGTTGGCTGCCTCCTACATGCCATGCCACTGGGGATAGAGCCCAACCAGGTTAGGTTTGTATACTACTAGAGGCCCAGTGCACAATTCATGCACCAGTGGGGTCTCTCTGCCTGGCCTGTGGGATCAGGCTGAAATCAGCTCTCTGACATCCCCCAAGGGGTCCCGGATTGTGAGAGGGCGCAGGCCAGGCCAAGGGATTCCACCAGTGCACCATCAGGGCTGGGAGAGGGACACGGGAGGTTGGCCAGCCCGGGAGGACCACAGGAGGGCTCCAGGGTATGTCCGGTTCCTCTTGTTCAGTCTCGATCGGCCAGACCCTAGCAGCAAGCTAATCTATCAGTCGAAGTGTCTGCCCCCTGGTGGTAAGTGCATGCCATAGCGAGTGGTTGAGCAGCCTTAGCATATCATTAGCATATTATGCTTTGATTGTTGAACGGACAACCAGACACTTAACATATTAGGCTTTTATCATATAGGATTATCCACTTATTCTTCCTTTTTACTGTGTACCAAATATATCCATTTAGGCAGGTGAGAAAAAAGGTTAAACTAAGAATTGTTTATATCACAAGTATTAGTTTTCTTTTTTTACAGTGCAAAATATACAAGAAACCAAGTCAACAGATATGTGATCTTATACCAACTTTCATAAAGATTAGCTTATACAAACTTTCATAAAGATTAGCACAAAATTGGTTATTTGATTATATTTTACTTTATAAAGAAAAAAGTACTACACCTCAATTGACCTACTGCTCTTGCTAAAAACCAATATTGTTAAAGACTAATATTACAGTTAATAGCCTATAGCCAATGCTTAAAGAGGTAAAAGTTTCACCCTGGCTGGTTTGGCTCAATGGGTAGAGGGTTGGCCTGCAGACTGAGGTGTCCGGGTTCAATTCTGATCAAGGGCACATGCCCGGGTTGCAGGCTTGATCCCCAGGAGGGGGTGTGCAGGAGGCAGCTGATCAATGATTCTTTCTCCCTCTCCCTTCCTCTTTGAAATCAATAAAAATAGATATATTTTTAAAAATAGGTAAAAGTTTTAAAATGTTTTCTCTTGGTAGAATTTGTGGCAACTAGAGTTCCTTTATATTCTTACTTTAAGCTGAAGGAATCAATAAAGAAAATGAATAAACCAAGAATCTAAGAGTTAAAATCATCATGCCTTCAATAATTTTAAAAATGGCATTATTAAATAGTTATAAAATACTAGAGGCCTGGTGCATGACATTTGTGCACAGGTAGGGTCCGTAGGCCTGGTGGTCAGCGCACATCATAGCAAGCGATTGAACTCCCGATCTCCCAGTTGAACTCCCGAGGAGACAATTTGCATATTAGGCTTATATATATAGATAGATAGATAGATAAAGCTTTCAAAATACTCAATATATTGTCTCAATTTGTAAACAATATGGGAAATTAAGCACATATACTAAGAAAAAGACATTAAAAACTAAATAAAATCTGAAACATTCAGTGATAACTAAATACGTTGAGTGTTAACAATGTGAAACAATACTCTTGGAGATGATATGATCATCGAGATCTATAAATACACTTAACACAATCTAATGTACTAGGTACTGAAATAGCTAACGCTATGAATAGCACTTACTATCACCAGACACTGTTCTAAGTGCTTTACATAAAGTAATCATTTAATCCACACTGAACTATTATTGCCATCTTTATAGCTCAAGAAATGCAAGGAGATAGAGGTTAAATAACATGTCCAAGGTCATCAAGTTAGAAAGTATATAATACAGATAGCATTTGAATTCAGTTTGGTTCCAAAGGCGAATTCCTAACCATTGTATCACAGTCCCTTTTCTTATACAAGATTATAAGAAAAAAATTCTAGAATGTTTGCTAGTAATAGCTCATAGAACTGGAGCTTTCAATAGCATCTTATAACCATTTTTAAAAATGTCACTAAAGGAAAAACACTAAAATTAATGGTTATCTTCTTTGACAAATACCTTGATTATACAGAGCACTTATATAACAATGCAAGGTAACATAGGATAACAACATATTATTAAGACACATATTAAGATTCTCAGTTTAAAAATAGAAGATAGTTCCAAATCAGGGGTAGATACAATGAAGATTCCTCTACCTGAACTCTCAACCCCCTTTTCTCCTATGAGCAGATCACAGAAATATAAGCCAACATCCTCTAAACTCACAATTGCTAAAGAAAGGTGAATAATCCTCTTTTGTTTGGGAAGGCAAGGCTAGACTATTTTTTTAAATTTAAATAAAAGCCATAGTTTTATTTCAAGTTAATTTATTTACTTAATTCCATACAGTACTAAGGAGTATTTGAGATAATAAGTATTCGTAATTTATCATCATAAGCATAATAACCTAATCATAATTACTTGTGCTAAAATAATAGGCCACACATTATCAAGTATGTTCATACACTCAGGTACACAGCATACATAATCTACAGATCTCTAACAGCAGTTCTCAACCTGTGGGTCGCGACCCCTGAAAATACATCCTGCATATCAGATATTTATATTACGATTCATAACAGTAGCAAAATTACAGTTATGAAGTAGCAACAAAAATAATTTTATGGTTGGGGGTCACCACAACATGAGGAACTGTATTAAAGAGTAGGAGCATTAGGAGGGTTGAGAACCACTGCATCTAAGACATCAAATCTCATGGATTAATCAGAAAAAATAAACTGTACTGCTGCCCCGGCCAGTTTTGCTCAGTGGATAGAGCGTCGGCCTGTGGACTGAAGGGTCCCAGGTTTGATTCCGGTCAAGGGCATGTACCTTGGTTGTGGGCACATCCCTAGTGGGGGGTGTGCAGGAGTCAGCTGATCAATGTTTCTCTCTCATTGATGTTTCTAACTATCCCTCTCCCTTCCTCTCTGTAAAAAATCAATAAAAACATATGTTAATAATATAAATTGTATTGCTGATATACTGTTGAATTTCATAGAAAAGAACATAAAGGGAAAATGTTGCTCCTAAAGGAGCTTTTCTCAGTAAAAGGTAATAAAAATACTAACTTGTTTTCTCTCTATGGCACTTTATAGTTTGTCATGAATTTTCTAATCTCCTGACACTCCAATACTCTACAACATTCAATCTATAATCTATATTATTTAAAAACATGTAACTAGTTTAATTAAGGACCTATTCTGCTCTGGAAATCTCACAGGATGAGAAGGAATTATACTTCCAGGCAGAGGAAGTAGCACAACAATAAAAGGGGCGGGGGGGGAGGGGGGCTAGTAAAGCAGGTAGACACAAAGCAGAAGGCTACAGGGGGTGAGCTAGAGAGTCAAGGCAGATAGCAGATTGTGAGGCCTTGCATGACATATTAAGGAGCTCAGATTCTGTCTTTCAGCTAATACAGTGGTTCCCAATATGGGTCACATGCCTCACAGAGAGGCGATTTGATTTGGGGGGGGGGGGTAATTCAAGAATGAGTTATTGCCAAAACCGGTTTGGCTCAGTGGATAGAGCGTCGGCCTGCGGACTGAAGGGTCCCAGGTTCGATTCCGGTCAGGGGCATGTACCTGGGTTGCGGGCACATCCCCAGTAGATGTGCAGGAGGCAGCTGATCGATGTTTCTCTCTCATCGATGTTTCTAACTATCTCTCTCCCTTCCTCTCTGTAAAAAATCAATAAAATATATTAAAAAAAAAAAAAGAATGAGTTATTAAGAGTGAATTGTTTGTATTTCTATGGTTCTAGGGGCCTCATATACAGTATATAAATATATATTGTGACATATTTATGCACTTCAGTTCTCTATTGTATGTTTTGAAACTTTATTTGCTATCTTTTCATGTCACTTCATATTATTATTTCTTTTAAACAATTTCTTTTTATATATATACAAGAGGCCCAGTGCATGGATTCATGCACCAGTGGGGTCCCTTGGCCTGGCCTGGGGGGATCAACATCCTGAGGGGTTCTGGATTGCAAGTGGGCGCAGGCCAGGCTGAGGGACCCCACCAGTGTAGATGCATATAAGATCTTTGGTTAATCTCTTACCCCCTCCCCTCATCCCTCTGAGATTCATCAGTCTGTTCCATGTTTCCATGACTGTGCACTGAGCGTCTGCCCCCAGGTGGTCAGTGCGTTCATAGCTAACGGTCGAATGGTCGGACAGTCGCTTAGGCGTGTGTGCGTGTGTGTGTGTGTGTGTGTGTGTGTGTGTGTGTGTGTATTTTGTGGGTTTTTTTTCATTGATTTCAGAGAGGAAGGAAGAGGAGAGAGAGCTAAAAACACCAACGATGAGAGAGAATCATCGATCGGCTGACGCCTGCATGTCCCCACCGGGGATCAAGCCCACAACCCTGGCATGCGCCCTGGACTGGAATCAAACCTGGGACCCTTCAGTCCACAAGCCAACGCTCTATCCACTGAGCCAAACCAGCTAGGACAACAATTTCTTAGTGATTTTTTCCGTAGTTCTTCAACTGTCCTTCCGTTCTTTTATTTTACTCTTTCATGGATGCCATGTTTTGTGTATTTGGAAGCTTGTTTAGACCAAGTTAATGGCCTTTTAGGCTTCCTCCACATGAATAGGAGTTCACTTTTTGAATAATAAGAATTATATGTCACAGGGGGAGAGGGGGGGAGAGGCATCAGGACTTTAGAGATGCTTAGGTGGGGCATGGCGAAAAAAAGGTTGGGAACCACTTAATAGGAAACCAGTACTAGGTTTTAGGCAGGGGCATAGCATTATCAGAATTGCATTTTTAAAAGTTTCCAACAGGATACATGGAAGATAGATTTTCAAAGGGTAAGACTAGAAGGAAGACTACAGATGTATGGAAAAACTTCAAAATAAAAATATATCTAGAAGTAAAATCAGCAGAAGAAACAGTCTAAAATCATTCCCAGATTGGAGAGCTGGTGGTATGAAAAGGTGGAGCTGTGTAAGCAGGCACTTAGAATGACAAGTACAGGGAAAACGGCAAGACTAGAGATGCAGCACTGGGGTGATCAGCACATTGATGGTAAATAAAACCATGAGAGTAAATGTTAATAGCCCAGAAAGGCAAAGGGATGGAGCTAGCTCCCTATCTTCATTGTTAAGGGGCAGATGAAAGAAAGAGCCCATGAAGAACAAGAAGAAACTGTCAAATACATATATGAGGGCAAGAGAAAGGTGGTGTGTGGAAAATAAGATAAAAAGAAGTCAACAAAATAAAAGCAGTGGGAAAGTACTATAAGGACTGGAAAGTGTTGGATTCAGTGAAATACGGGTCCAACAATAAACTTGCCAGAAAAAGCATCAAACTGAAGGGGGTTGAGGAACAAATGGGAGGGAGAAGTTTAAGTCAATTCTTAAGTTGACTTAAACCAGTACTAAGTTTAAGGAAAGGTTGAAGATATAAGAAAATGAGAACAAAATTGATAGAGCATGGTTCTGGAAGAGATAAAGGACATGAGAATGTCCTTTTTAAAAAATATATATATATTTTATTGATTTTTTACAGAGAGGAAGGGAGAGGGATAGAGTTAGAAACATTGATGAGAGAGAAACATCGATTCAGCTGCCTCCTGCACACCCCCCACTCGGGATGTGCTCGCAACCAAGGTACATGCCCCTGACTGGAATCGAACCTGGGACCCTTGAGTCCGCAGGCCAACGCTTTATCCACTGAGCCAAACCGGTTAGGGTGAGAATGTCCTTAATAAGGCTAGAAGCGAGAACAGGCTTTGAAAAAGAGGCAGGATGAATTAGAGGAAGGTAAGGTTAGACAGAAATATGCTAGGAGAATTTGGGAGTAGTATGGGGTGGAGAAATGTCCTACATGTGTCGCCGTCATGGTATCAACTTCTAGGGGCAACTATCAATTCTCACTTAAAAGCCACACCTCTGAAATCAAGCACCTTCACACATTCTGTCATTATCACTGGTACAAGCTACTGGGACAAGTTACTCTTCACCGTGTGGTTAGAGAGGGCTTCTCTATCTGCACACTGACTGCATCCATGCTGACAAACAGAACCACGAGCTGATGCTCCCTACACTCAAATGAACTGCTACACATGTAACCCAAAATGTAGGAAGGATAATCTACAAGACGAAGCACATGTCCTTAAGCTTATCATAAATATTCAGACATACATAAACACACAGATTTCTTAAATTTAATTTAGTAAATGTTTTGAAAACTTCCTTGGAGTATAAGATACAAATGCTCATGAGAAAGTAAACATACGCCGAAGTTCTTAATGAAATCACATAAGTAAAAAAAATATGTCTTTAGCACTTCCCACTCCCATCTTGGCTAATACCAAATGCTTCAGAACGTCTCTAATTCTTCTATTAGTGTTCATAGAATAGTACTTTAGAATAAGAGTACTTTAAAATACACCCATCTCTAAAAGGAACACAAACATGTAAAAACCCTTGTAATTTTTAGCCTACCTAATATTACTTGATTTCAGATGCTCCTCTGATTTCAAGTTTCCGGTCCTCATCTGGGACTTAAATGAAACGTTTCCTCCCACTATCTGCAAGAACATCCAATTTCTCATAAGGTAGAATGGTTTTAAGACATTCTAGATAGAGGAGAGGAGGAAAATATGAGTTAACCCATAACAGAGAACTACATGATGAAAATTAAATTATTTTCTCTTTATTTGAAATGATTTCATGTCAAAGGTAAAGAATAGCAAAGCTTTTTTCCTTTTTAAATTTAGTTTCTTAAAAAACACATTTTTAAATTGTTCTGTGTATTTCTAGCATTTTGGTTTTAGATAAAAATGTGATCCTAGATTTTTTTTTATTTTAGATTTAAAAAAAAAATCTCCCTCTGTGTCTAAAGCAGAGTGATCTCTACAGAACAGATACCAGTTACCCAGCAGGGTTCTTGTAGTACCAAGGTGAGAGTGCCCTGTGGAACACAGGAGCAGATGGTTGGTCCAAGCAGGACTGCTTACTGAAGGAAAAACATGTAAAGCAATTAAACCACAGGTTTAATTACTTAAAAAAAAAAAAAAAAAAAAAAAAACCCCACCACAACAACATGTAAAGCAATTACAGGAGGTATGAATAATGCTTAAATCCTAAGATCAGCTGGTAATGGCAGATTTTTAAATTTTCATTTACTGAACAATGATTTGGTAATTTCTATGAGCTAGATACACTAATAATCAATTATAGAATAAAAGACAAAGTTATTCATACTTTTAAAACAATAAACACTAGTCTTAAGAGAAATTTCAAGCATACAAGAGGTTTATGTGGATTTTATCTCCACACTTCCAAAGCATGTATCAGATTGCCTGTGACTTCAGTTGTACTTTGGTGAGAAAGACTGACAGAAAGTAACTTATGACAAAACCCAAGCTCTTTAACAGAGTATGTAAGGTCCCACAACTCCCCACTTTATACTTTATGACCCAATAAAACTAGTTTTTTAGTTCCTTGCTTATTCATGCTTTTTCACTCAATCTGCCCATTTCCCTTCCTGTCAGGTTAACCCCTTCTTATACTTTAAGATTCAGCAACTTCAGTAAGGGGCCTTGGCTTAGCCAAGCACTCCCAGTGCATCTTAATGCCCACTTGTATTACTGTATGCACTATAATGAAGTTACTTGTTTACATATTTCCTCCTCTAGAGACTGTCCCATTCAACCTTGTATATTCAGTGCCTAACAGCACCTGCCAGACTACAAGTTGCTCAAGCTTATATTAATTTGGACTAGACAGCATCTAAAGGCTAAGACCCTAAAAATTCAAGGTTTCTCAAACTGGCAATAGTTTCAAAGGCCTTCCAGAAAAAGTTTAAAAGATTTTTCATCCAATAACTAGGAATACGTCTTTATTTTTTTTTTAATATGATTTTATTGATTTTAGAGAGGAAGAGAGAAGAAGAGAGATAGAAACATCAATGAGAGGGAAACATCAATATCGATGGGCTGCCTCCTGCACCCTCCCTCCTGGGGATCTAGCTGGCAACCAAGGCATATGCCCTAACTGGGAATCAAACCTGTGACCTCTTGGTGCATGGGTCAACGCTCAAACACTGAGCCACACTGGCTAGGCAACATATTTCTCTTTAAGTTCAGAAAACCTACCATTTCACACAGTCTATAATTAAAGAAGTCCATGATCATTTACTTGGTTCTCTTAATCAGATTTTGTTTTCTTCACATTGGGATCTACCTAGTATATACAGTATATTATATAATCCTACAGAAATACAAAACTTGAAACCTCAAACAGAACATGTGTAAGTCCAACAACCTACGTGAGTTAGATTAAGCTATCAACAACTAGAAGACTATTTCTCTTCAACTAAAATTTAACATTAGATGAAGTATGCCAGAATAATGGTTTTCAACCCTACTAGATTCAATACTTTTTTAAAAAGCATTCTTTGCAACCACTGTATCTCCCAAAAATAAATAAGATAATATAATCCAGTTAGTTAACACATTAAATAATATCTAAATGCCTTACAGGTAATAGATTACAGGTGATTGGGAGCTAATCCAGGACCCATAAGGCAGAGGTCTAGAGCATTAACATTAAGAAGCCCTTTAGACCAGCGGTCACCAACCGGTGGTCCGTGGACCCACTGGTGGTCCGTGAAGTCCAAAAGGTTGGCAACCGCTGGTTTAAGGAAACCTTTGGATCAGCGGTCACCAACCTGTGGTCCGTGAGATCCGAAAGGTTGGTGACCGCTGCTTTCGACAACAAGCAGGTCAAAATGATTCCTAAAAATATTTTTTACAAAATCATAAAATAACATAGCAAACAATTTAAAATAAAGGGTATTAACTCATGATTCCCTTTCAAAGTTTAACAAAGATTTATATTAACGGTTATACCTGCAGGGCTACAAAATCAGGATATACTGCACACATCCCCCAAATGCAACACACAAACAATTAAATCCTCACTCAAAAGAAAGCAATTCCCTGTTAGCATTTAAAATGGGTCCTGACCGGTTTGGCTCAGTGGATAGAGCGTCGGCCTGCAGACTGAAGGGTCCCAGGTTCGATTCCGGTCAGGGGCATGTACCTTGGTTGCGGGCACATCCCCAGTAGGGGGTGTGCAAGAGGCAGCTGATCGATGTTTCTCTCTTATTGATGTTTCTAACTCTCTATCCCTCTCCCTTTCTCTCTGTAAAAAAATCAATAAAATATATATATTTTAAAAAGATAAAAATAAAAAATAAAATAAAATGAGAATTACTCATGGTGACACATTTCTAAGTGCTGCTATCCCTTGTAGCTAGCTTCATACCAGCTGCCAAAAACAGTGGAGAGGAAAGACTAATTGTTATTACAGGTATGAAGAAACAGTGAAGGTAACAGGAAAGCAGAAAGCTGGAAGGTTATTTTATTAACTTGGTAATGCATTATATCATTTTTAAACTCACTTTACAGTACATGGCCATAATTCTCAGATTCCAAATTATTCTCTTCTTTCCATCTTACCTTACTTGGGAATCTGTGAACCCGAAGTGAATAACCTAAAGAAACTGTGTCCACATTTGGGTCTAAAGCCAAAGAAAGTAACTCATGCCTTACCAAGAAAAGCACTTACTTCAACGGGGTTCTTGTATGAAGATGAACATGTATGTTAGTCACTCAGTCTGGTCTCCATCATTTCTCACTGGAACCTCCTAATTAATCACCTCTTTCAACTCACTAGTGTGGTCTTTCTCCCTCTGATTCCAGTATACTAGAAGACTTAAATAGAAGCAGTTGGACTAATGGGGATGAGGTTGTAGTCAAAATGGAATGGTTGCATGTAAGGTTTTAGAGGTAGAAGAATTCTGAAGAATGACATGGTCTAAGATATGATATGGGCATATGTGAAGGTCACTGTATTATAGAGAAAGATTAAGAGATAAAAGAACCAAAAAAAAAGGAGAGCCACATTTTCAAAGAAGTGTCCCAAAAATATCAGTTTTGTGAGATGTGACATAACTTTCAGAAAACAATAAACTTTCCCTCTTGAAAGTTTCATAATCACATTAGCATGTTATAAACTATGAGAATCCCTAGGTAAGAATCCAGTTTAACCCAGGATTCTTAAATTTCTTTTGCCATGACAATATTGAGAATCCTAACACCTATGAATTTCCCAGTAGAAAGCATTCTGAGAAATGCTAGACAAATAAAAACATCATTGAATCTGCCTCAAAAAATAAATTAAAAAAAAGTGAGATGCAAGAAACCTTTAGTACTAGTGAGGATATAAGGATACAGGTACTTTTTAAATAGTGCTAAGGCCAGAATAAACAGTATCAATTTTCTGCAACATCTACCATGTATTAGTTCTCTACTGTTGATGTAACTGATTACCACAAATTCAGTGGCATAAAACAACACAAATTTATTATCTTACAGGTCTGAAAGTCAAAAGCCTAAATGGGTCCCAGTGAGGTCAAATCAAGGTGTCACTATGACTATGTTGCTTTCAGGAGGCTCTAGGGAAGAATTCCAGTTTTTACCTGTCTGGTTCTCGAGGGTGTGTGTATTCCTTGGCTTGTGACCCCCTTCTGCCTTCCTTTTCCACACTTAAAGGATACTTGTGATTACAGTGGGCCTACCAAATAATCCATGATAACCTCTTTATTTTATACTCAGCTGATTAGTAACCTTAATTCCCCCTTGCCATGTAACATAATAGATTATTAGAGTCTGGGGATCAAAATGTAGACATCTTTTGGGGGTATGGGAAGCACATTATTCTGCCTACCACACTTAACTGAAGTATTTTTAAATGTACACACCCTGTCATTCAAGTGTACATAAGGACATGTGTGTACAAGAATGTTCATTATAACATTTTCATAATAATGAACCAGTTCTATGTCAGCACTTGAAATTTTAAAAAATTAACTTTTAAGAAATATGCTTTTTTTAAAAAAATATATTTTATTGATTTTTTACAGAGAGGAAGGGAGAGAGATAGAGAGTTAGAAACATCGATGAGAGAGAAACATCGATCAGCTGCCTCCTGCACATCTCCCACTGGGGATGTGCCCGCAACCCAGGTACACGCCCTTGACCGGAATCGAACCTGGGACCCTTCAGTCCGCAGGCCGACGCTCTATCCACTGAGCCAAACCGGCTTTGGCAAGAAATATGCTTTTTAATACATGAATTTGAAACCACTAATTGTGAGCCATATAAATTACATAAATTTACTACTTGACAGTGCCAATGGCAAACACAGATAACAAAATGGAAAGTTCACTTTTAAGAGCACTGCCCAAATGTGTGCAGTGGTCAAAAAGGGAGCAGATTAAAGCCAATCCTTCCAGCAGGACATGTACAGTGTCCATAAAAAATAAAATAAAAGCCAATCCCAACTCTGCCGCTTATTAGGTACCTTGAGTATCATTTTCCTTCTCTACAAAATGCCAATCCAGTAACATAAGGTTACTGTACAGGAGAGCTAAGAAGAAAATTATATTAAAATGTGTGAAAAGTATAAAGTACTAGTAAAATGTAAAATGGTACCCTTGAAGAATAAAGTAGATCACTTCACAGTAAAGACCCTTCCACCACCCTATAACTATTTAAGACACAACTACTCCCACCCAATTTAAAGGATACATTAACAAGTTCATAAGTTAAATACTGATACATGTAGAAACGCAGAAAATGAATACAACGCATAAATTAGGCTCTTTACCAACGTGGAACTATGTTGAGTTTTATATATGCATCTTCTCAAGTAATTTTCCCAATAATTCTATCATTGTCAGTTTATAGATAGGAACATACAGAGCAGGGGTTCAAGGTCACACTGCTATACAGTGCTGGAATCTGAACTTGGAACAACCTAATTACAAATTAGGCCAATCTTAACTCAAAGGCCTTGCTCATTCAATTCACTAAAACATGCTGCTTTGCTAGGAAACCATCTAAATTACATATATTACACTACTTGACAGCATCACTTTACTCTAATTATCTTATTACAGATATCTCATCACTTCATAGTATCTCAAAGAAAATTTGGTTAGGTTGGCACCTGATTAAAAGCAAACTACATAAATAATTGACGACCTTTCTAAGAGGCATTATTAGTAAAACACATTGTAATAATTAGCCTAACTAATACAGTAGTAAAATACTAAGCCATGGGGGGAGTGGGGGAGAGAAGATTCAACTTATCTGGTTAGTGAACCAATGGAGTTTTCAGAAAACAGGATATTAACGCACCAATACAGCAGTTTTTTAAATATAGATTTTAGAATCACGCATTTCACTTAAAATCGACACTACAGAAGAAAAAAAATGCCATCAAGAACTGTGAAAATGTTAATCATCAAAAAGGGTCTGAAAATTTTTCATGAGACTTGAAAAGTTAAATCCAAAAAGACTTAATGTCTTTCCCCCCTTATCTCACCTCTACCTCCATTCCATGTCTGATCTCAACTGGTGAGGATTGTATAAAGTCCTATGAATTCAAAGATATTTTCAGAATTACATATATTTACTAAAATTCTCATCTCCTACATAGTAATTTAATAATGTTCCAAATAACTAAGTTTTGCCAAAGATGAAGCTACTTTCAAAGGTAAGGTAAGGAAATTTAAATCTTTATATGCTTCAAAGGAAGTACTACAAGCATTACATACATATCTTTCTTTTGTGCCTCCCTATTCCAATAGGAACATGTACAATCAACATCAGCCATTCAAACATAAATTGCTCCCATAAGATTAATGACCAGGTTTGTAGAAAGAACCTTAGACTCCCAAAGGAAACACAGGATGAGAGAGTGACTAATCAAAATCTCTTTAATTTATGACATAACATGACTGCCAGTCTGATCTAATATGATGTTTACATGGTAACTAGCCTATTACTACCTAAGAGAAAACTGTAAAGAGAAGCCTAAGAAGTAATCTGTGGCTTAAAGGAGGTGGAAAAAATAATAAATCTATGCTGTGCATATATATCTTCCTAAATCAATGGTTCTCAACTGGAAATGAATCTGCATCCACAGGGAACATTGGGCAATGTGTAGAAACATTTTGGGTTGTCACAAATAGACGAGAATGATACTGGCATCTAGAGGGTAGATGACAGGGATGCTGCTAAAATCATACGACACACAGCACTGCTCCCCACAACAAAGAATTGGCCCAAAATGCCAGTATGTGTCAAGGTTAAGAAGCCCTTGTAAATGAAGCAAAGAAGAAGAAAAAAGACTTCGAACAAAATTGCTATGTGGTCTACCTGAGACTCCTAAAATTTTCTTAAACAATTAGTAGTTACCTACTCTTCCCACTGAGCAAAAATTGGGTCTAAGGGAGATTCAGAGAAAACAACCTTCCTACACAGCTCCACTTTCCTCCTCCCCTCTAACTTTCCTCCTCTACAGGAGTTGGTTACAAGTTCTCACTTACTATGCGACATGTTTGCCAAAACTCCATCCCTGTGTTTTTCTATAATTGCTGATTAACCCTTCTTAGTTAAACAATCTCCTGGACCACTGATAAGTCTATCCACACAACTGAACTTAATTAAAATATAGCTTGATTAAAATCTTAAATGGCAATCTGATGACCATTTATCAAAATACCCACATACAGAGCAATCTATTATTTGAAAGACATCTCCTTAATAATTTATGCTCTAAACATGAGCAATCAGTTAAACTAACCCACCTAAACTTTTAGGTACTCATTCATGCAACCAATTAAAAAAATAAATGGCCCTAACTGGTTTGGCTCAGTGGATAGAGCATCAGCCTGCGGACTTAAGGGTCCCAGGTTCGATTCCAGTCAAGGGCACATGCCTGGGTTGCAGGCTCAATCCCCAGTGGGGGGCGTGCAGGAGGCAGCAGATCAATGATTCTCTCTCATCATTGATGTTTCTATCTCTCTCTCCCTCTCCCTTCCTCTCTGAAATCAATCCTATATAATAAAAGGCTAATATGCAAATTGTCCCCAAGAGCAGGAGTTCAACTGACAGGGAGTTAGACATGCGCTGACCACCAGGGGGCGGTGCGGAACATGGCATGCATTGGCAACGCAGCGCTGGCAGTGGATGACAAGAGTGAGACCGTGGCAGGATGGTGGAGCAAGTGTGCAGGCGGCGTCAGGCCAAGGCAGGTGCAAAGGGAGGCCTCAGCCTGCAGCAGCTAGGGACCCTACCTGTGCACAAATTTTGTGCACTGGGCCTCTAGTAAAATAATAATAATAAAAAATATAAAGGCTAACCAGGTTTAGAGCTATAGTTGGAGGCTGCTTATAGTATTTCTCCACTATAAAACAAACTAGTCCTTTTAAAGTTTCAACCACTCTCCATCGCAAAAATGCCTCATAAAAAACTTACTACAGCCCTAACCAGTTTGGCTCAGTGGATAGAGTGTCAGCCTGCGGACTCAAGGGTCTCAGGTTCATTCCGATCCAAGGGCATGTACCTTGGTTGCAGGCACATCCCCAGTAGGGGGTGTGCAGGAGGCAGCTGATAGATGTTTCTCTCTCATCGATGTTTCTAACTCTCTATCCTTCTCCCTTCCTCTCTGTAAAAAATGAAGTATATTAAAAAAAAAAAACTGCCATTTAAAAAAACCTTACTACAATAATGTATCCAGAGCTCACTATATATCTTAAAAAACAAAACAAAAACTCAGCAATTGCTTCATCTACCATGAAGGTAAACTGTAACAGCTGAAGGATAGAAGTGAAACATACACTAGGACAGGAAGTATACATTTTGAGTCCAACTGAAACCACAAGGGAAGCAGAAATTAACTGCCAAAATAATTTAGCCCGTCAATATTCAAGCAGGTAAAATTCTATTAATACCATCATAACAAAAATAGACTTATAAGCCTCAAGGGAGTTTTTTTTTTCTTCTTTAAACAATTTTACCATGTTTGATAAACCAGCCATGTTGGGCTGATTTTCTGGGACCAAAGCTAAAATCCTGTACATGATGAGAGGTGGTGGTGAATGGGTCAGGGGTAAGACTTCTTCAACACATGAATTATCAGTATGTGCTATAAGATTTCTTGGTTTTCAGAGATGGTGAATACCCAGGCAAAATGGAGGAATATATATACTAACATCCCTGTTCTTCTCCCCAAGCTAGGTTAATGTTCTGCTTTATCCAGCCTCAACCCTTCCCTTCATCTCCTTCTGTTCCAAGATTTACAGTGATATATTTTCTCTTACAACATATTGAATATTTTAATTAGTATTTAAACATCAACCTTGTTGCTGTTATATTATTTCTACCTCTGGTTAGAGGAAGAAACAAAGTTTTTGACAAAGAAAGTGCCACTGGAATGCAGCCTCTTCACTAAGGTATCATTAAAAAATGACAATAATACAACAGATAATTTGTAGACCTTTCCTGTTAAGGCAGTGGTTCTCAACCTTGGCTGCACATTAGAATCACCTGGGAATCTTTTTTAAATCCTGATTTCTGGGCCTCATCCTCTGGAAATTTTGTTTCTTTGTTATGGGGTGGGGCCACAACATTAGTAACAAAGAAACAGAATTTCCAGATGAGGCCCAGAAATCAGGATTTTAAAAAGATTCCCAGGTGATTCTAATGTGCAGTCAAGGTTGAGAACCACTGTGTTAAGGGGACTAACACCAGGGATCAACTTCAAGTAGATCTCACTGAAAAACATACAGCACAGAAAGAAATTAAAGACAAAAAGAAGAGCACAGTGAAGGAGAGGAAGAAAGTTAGAGGGGTACAGAGTATGAACAGTTGGCTCCTGCAAAGATAGCAGATGTCACGCAGTGGTACCTGTGCCGCCTTTTCTGACAAGATTTGTCCTATGTGACTGGTGTTCCCTATGGCTATGACTGTCCTACTTTCTCACCTCCCAAAACAACTTCGATGATGTCTTCCCTGTCTGGTACATCAGTAGTACCCCCCCAACCCTCCGCTTTTTCAAATCTGACATGTTAATTTTTATATTTCTATTATTGCAAATGCTATTCTATTGACGCATGATGTTATACCTCACCTATCTTATCTATGGCCTATTCTCACCCTTCTCCCACCCTTATCATATCAACTATATTCAATACACCCTTTTCTTTTACTCAACAGGTGTTAGACTTTAAAAATCTTTCCATTTTGTCATAAATCAAGAAAAAATACTATTTTTTTTCAAATTGGGTAATAAATCTCCAATTACATTATAATTACATTATAATTAAATATAGAACCCCTATATTTAAGACCATGTCTTATTTTATAAAGTGTAGGAAAGTACTCTCAACTTATTCAACTGGATAGGAGTCTTGTCAGTCGCTATTTTTTTTTTAAATGACACATCCCTTCTAACAAAAAAAAGTTTCATATTTTCTTGCCCAGATCACCACCTCCTTTCCCATACAGAAAACAGTTTTTCCTATCTTTCAAATCTGCTTTATTTCTACCAACTCAAGACTAATTCGGTCCACTTGATGTTGAATCCCTTTTCTTTCCTTGTCTTACTGCTGCTTCTTACCTTATATCCTCATTTCTCACGCTTTTGAAACTACCATCTTGCTCCTGGTTTGCCACCACCCCACCATTTCAATGTGAGACACCGAGCTCACTTGCTCTAAAAATTAATCCAATTTTCATCTACATGGGGAAGATCAGTAGCTATGCAGTTTAAAAGTTGCCCAGTCATGGTCTTATACTGACAAAGGTAGACAAGACCTAAAATCAAGGTCACAATGAATAAATGCTATACCCTCAACTATACTCATTCGGCACTACCCAGCATCCTCTCTGAGTTGTCTATAAAAACCAACGATTCCTTTTTCATCAAAGAAAAGTGAACATAATGCTTCCCTGAAGACATTCTCTAGTCTCCCCACACCAAACTTTTAACAGAATGATTACCTTAAAGGGAGAGGGGACATTTGGGCTGGTGGAAGCCTTTCTTTATTAGAAAGGCTTGCCCCAGACTACTATTAGCCCTAAGACTTGCTTTATTTACGTAGGACAGATGTGCAAGATTGAGAAAAGACTGGCTCCCAGGAACCTCTAAGGCAGGAGTGGCCAACCTTTCAGACCTCTCAGACCACCGGTTGGCGACTGCTGCTCTAAGGGACTCCAGGTCTTATGCCAGCTCCATTTTACCTGTTCAACTTTAGCTGGAAAATAAAGGTTATTCAAACACTGCGTTCACTCTTTTTTTTTTTTTTTAAATATATTTTATTGATTTTTCACAGAGAGGAAGGGAGAGAGATAGAGAGTTAGAAACATCAATGAGAGAGAAACATCAATCAGCTGCCTCCTGCACATCTCCCACTGGGGATGTGCCCGCAACCCAGGTACATGCCCTTGACCGGAATCGAACCTGGGACCCTTCAGTCCGCAGGCTGACGCTCTATCCACTGAGCCAAACCGGCTCTGGCCACTGCGTTCACTCTTATTCTTTCTCCCTTCTTCTAAGAACTCAATTCATCTCCAGCTGCCAACCACTGATTTCACATCTTAAGGATAAGTCTTCTGGACAATGATGAGTTACAAAATATAAGATATATATTAACACAGAAGCCCCTCAAAGCCAATTGATCTTCCCATTAATATTCCCACTCTCCTGATCTGTTTTTTTCTTAATATATTTTATTGATTTTTTTACAGAGAAGAAGGGAGAAGGATAGAGAGCTAGAAACATCGATGAGAGAGAAACATCGATCAGCTGCCTCCTGCACGCCCCCTACTGGGGATGTGCCCGCAACCCAGGTACATGCCCCTGACTGGAATCAAACCCGGGACTCAAGCTCCATCCACTGAGCCAAACCAGTCAGGGCCCGATCTGCTTTTTATCATACCTTTCTAGTCCCACTTCCACCACCTTATTTCTGGCCTTAACTGCCTATTACACTAGAAAGGTTCATCTTTCTAATACATAGCTATGAACATGTGAATTTCCTTCTAAACAAATCACCTCAGATTCTCTATTGCCCATTCATTTTAACTATAAACTATATATCATGAGAGTCAAGACCCTCTCAAATATGGGCACCTTATCAAGTGGTCACCCTCTCTTGCTTTATTTTTCTTCCTAGTATTGTCATCACCTGATAAACCTATTCATCTGTTCATTTTGCTCACCACAATATCCTCAGTGCCTCAATACATATTTGTGGAAAGAATGGATGAACCCAGACATTTTGCACAATGCGGCTGATTTGGACTTAAAAGACCTACATTTGAGTTACAGAGCTTCCACATATCAGCTTATATATAATCCTCAACAATTTTAACTTCTTTGGGCTATATTTCCTCATCTGTAAAAGGAAGGTGTAAAACTTAACTTATAAAACTATACGTTTTTCCAGCTGCATGTTCTTGTGTAACTGGACTGAACACCTCTCCAAGCCCCCAACCTCCCTATCTACATATCTCTGCTCAGTTTCCTTTCATTTGGATTCCACTCTTTTCAACCCACACTTTTAATATTAGATAAATAATTTGGGTAAATTATTGGATACTGTTTATCCCTCAGGACCATTTTAAGTGCCATTTTCTCCTTGAAGCCTAACAAACTGTAAACTCTGTAAGAAGTGGGTGGAGTTCTTCCTTTTCTATTCATAGCAGCTGGTATAAGGTCTCCTATAGAGGTGATCAACAAAATGACTGATGATGACTCATGAGTGTATGAATGAGTAAATGAGCAAAGGACATTTTTCCTGATTCCCACCAACTGCTCAGGTAATCTCCTGCCTTTGGACTTTTATAACACCTGGCATCTTGTATGCCACCATTTTCACCCTGTGCTGTTACTTATTTACTTGCCTAATGTATACTAAACTGCGAATTCCTCCAAATTAAAAAGGACTATCCTGATGACCAGTTTCCACACCCACCCCTCTACAGCATCTACCTACCACAGATCTTCCCCGCAGGTGTATTAAGTTTATCTGACAAACAATAAACAGGTATCAGAGGAGAAGAAAAGGGCCTTGATATATATCCTTCCAACTACCCTACATAAGTCATGGGGCACACATGTTGTGCGGATCCCTGTCCCTGTTAAACTCTGGCATTCCACCCATCAATACTTTCACTTCGCTAAACAACTAAAGTGCCTTTTCTGCTCATTTCAGACGTCTACCCCATCCCATTTCCTCCTCCGCAAGGTATGAAACCACTTTGTGGTAGCAAGCCTGCCTTTCTTGGTTTTGCTCCTAAAGACAAAGGGACCCAACTTTAAAGCCCGCCTTCCCCTTTTAAACAGCAGCAGCCCTCCCAATTAATCTCAGGGGGTAACCACCTTACTTTTCTCTGCCATCAAGATTCTGACCCTTGTTTACCTCTACCTCCAAGGTCTTCATTCAGCTTCCATGGACCCTTCCTGGGTGCACAATAAATAGCCGGTGTCTTTCCCACTCAGTAGGCTCTCGCCAATCATATACTTGCTTCCAATGTGTCTGCATCTTCCCCCCGCCTCCTAAAATGTGTATCAATCGCCCCCCGCCCCCCTCACTCCACCCCGGGCACATCTCATACTCGTGCACTGTACCCATGCGTCATTCTACCTCCGCCGGGCAAGGTCCTTACGCCACTCTGAAAGAATGGTGTCTCCCGACCACACGGGCTCTAACCCAGTTTCTTCAGGGGAACCCAAGCCCGTCCATTGTACCGCTCTCGCTCCCCACTTCCTCATCCACTACCCCTCCGCATGCCCCCGCCCCCACTCCGCCAACTAACTACAGATGGCAGGATTATTCGGCACCCCAGCCCGAGAAGGAAGCGCTCACGCCGGTTTCCTGCGGCTGCCCCCTCCTCCAGCCCCCCCTCCCTCAGCCCCCCACACATCCCAGGTGTGCACACTGCCACCCCGTCCTCCGATTACGCACCGCGCTTCCCCCGCCGCGGGGCTCAGACACCTCCACACCCACCTCCACTCGGGGTCGCCGCCGCCGCCGCCTCCCCGGGCGCCCTCCCCGGCCCGCCCCGGCGAGCCCGCGACCCGAGCGCGCGCGCACACATGCTCCCGCTTCCGTAACCTTCCCCGCACCGAGGCGAGCCGGCTTCGCGGGGACCCAGCCCGGCCCGCCGCAGGGGCTCGGCGCCCCTGCGCGCCCGCCCCGCCGCCTCGCCGCCTCGCGCGGGGACCCTCCAGCCCCACCTCCCGCCGGGGAAAGGGGACACAGCAACTCCCCCGCCACCCCGGATATACCACCTCTGGGTCGGGGGCTCCATGCCCCAGCCCGCGGCCCGCTCCCCTCCGTCCGGGCCGGCCCGGCACTCACCGGAGATACTGCGCGCTCAGCAGGCTCATCCTCCGCCGCCGCGTCTTCCCGCGAAGCCTCTAGGGTTCCTCAGGCTCCTCGGAGCGGCCCCGCGGCCCCGCGGGTGCTGGCGGCCGCCGCCATCTTCCTCTCCTCCGGCTCCTCCTCGCTCGGCGGGGGGGTGGGGGTGAGGGAGGCGAAGGGGAGGGACCGGGGAAAGCTGCTCTCGCTGCAGCTCCGGCCCGTGGGGCGCAGGGACACTCCGACCCGGGAGGAGGGAGGGGGGCGGGGGGAGGGGGGAAGGGGCGGGGGAAGAGGAGAAGCGCAGGAAGGAAGTAGGGATCCCTCTCGCGAGACTTCAGCGGCGCCGGCCCCTCGGTGGTTTCCGACTCGGTACCGCTTCCTCGGGGGAGCAGCTACCTGGGCGGCAGCTGTGCGGTCTCTGAGTAGCCCGCTGTGGGGGCTGGGCGGTTTCCGGCCAATCCACGCCTCTCCCCCGCGCAAGGGGGCCACCCCAGCCTCACCGGGACCATCGAGCCCAGATCTACGGGGAGTCACACTCAAAGTCTTCCCCCGTCTTTCAAACCCACCCGACTTCTCTTCCTTGTTCCAATCCTCCACTCTTCCCTACCGGAAACGGCGCCCCTTTCTCCTACAGTTCCGCCCGCCAGTCTGGACTCCGGTCTCCCCTCGTGCCCTAGAGTGACACGAAGGACCCCTTCTTGTTTTCCGCGGCCCCTCCTCCCCGCACGCAGGGAGACTGTTGGAGGGGGTGGGGTGGAGCCCAGGGAAGAAGAGAAAGAAAGGCAACTGGATTGGATCAGCAGCTGCCATGGAAACTGGAGCTGTAGTATTGTCATGGTAACCAATGTGCGCCAACCGGTTGACCCTCCCTTGGCGAATAGATACCCGGGAAGGTGCCCGGGGTTTCCCCTCGGCTTCCCGGACATCTGAAGGCCTCTCCCCTAGGTTGGGAATCCGGGTGGTTCTCCCGGGCGGGGAAGTTCGTTTCCTCCTCCCTTCCCCCTGCCCGCAGCATTGGGGGAGACCCCGAGGCATTCACCGTGGGCTTTTCCGCCCGCTCGAGTGCGGGAACCACCTCCATAGTTTCCTCTCCCTGCCCTGCGCGGGGCGGGCCGGGCCTGCGGAGAAGACGCAGGGCCCTAAGGCGGGCAGGCGGCGGGCCGGAGCCGGGAAGCGCGGAGGCGGCGCTGGGCTGCGGCGGCCGAGGGGTTTCCCCACCACAGCCTCGGGCTCGGGGAGGCGGGATCCCGCCAAGGCGGGGTCCCTGAGGGAGGAGAACGGCACCCGACAGCCGAGATCGCCCTCCTGCCTGCCGAAGGGACATTCCACTTCTCCCGGCGGGTCGACCCCCTTATGGGAATCCCCCACCCCCCACCCCCTCCCTCGCAAACGGAGCCTCCTCGGAGCCCGCCCCCCCCCCCCCCACCTCCGGCCTTCCGGAGCCACCACCTGCCGCCAGGAGGCCAGGGCGAGAGGGAACGCATCCTACAAAGCTAACAAGTGGGTTTCCATCTTTTAGAACCGAGGCGGTTGTGCCCCCCATGGAGGCCCCGCTGGATTATCCGAAGGAGACCGAGTCGCTCCTTCTTGGCGAACTCCATTCTCGGATGAGCCTGCCGCGCTTGGGAACTCGCCACTCTGTGTCTCTCGGGTCGGGGAGGACAGGGTTGGGGGAAATAGGATTAAAAACAAAACCATCCCTAGATCCTGGCGCGAAGTTCCGATGGAAGGCGTCTGGGGGGGGTGGGGGTGGGGTGGGGGTGATTGTCATTGGGACACATCTTTTTGAATGTCTGTGTATTTTGTGTAAAACAGAAATAAGGAATGGGGCCAGGCGTAATGAGTGTGTGAGAAGCCGCCGGGGAAGTCATCCTACTGGTTTTGAAGGCACTTGACATAAATTCTATTTTCACCTCGCACGGCGGAGCGGTGTAAGCAGCTCTCCAAAGCCCTTTGGGGTGTGTGCCACCCTCCAGACGCGTCCTCCTCGCTGGGTGGTTAACACGAGGGGTTTGATGGGCTCATGCTGCGTGAGCCCCTGCTTCCCGCTGCCTCCCAGGCGGGCCGGACGGGCAAGACCCTCCCCTGACGATGCATCTGCTAAGAGGCTGGACCAACCCATGTCTCCTATTGGGACCATCAGGTGTACGTTCGGAGGAAATGAGAGCACGGGCTGCTTGGAAATCGGTCCCAAAGGCAGATGAGGGTGAACGAGACGCAAACTGAGCCCCGCCGCCCGCGCCCGGGCCGTGGTGCGTGACGCGGCGCGAGGGTGACCGCCGCTGCACAATGGCCCCGGCACCCGCCCCGCGCCGCCGCCCGCCCGCGGGGAAGGGAGCCACCTAGTGAGCGGTTGCTCTCCTCTCCGGTTCTTCCACCCGGAGAGCCCAGAGATGGAGATTTCCTGGGACTACCTAGTACCCCAAACACCCTGCGCTTCTCTCCTGAAATGTATTGGCTAGAATTTAAAATGATTTTAGCCAGAATAAAACTTTTGTGATGTAAAATAATCACCCCTTTGGTAATCATCTTCATGATCCCTTCTTTGTGGCCACTATCTCCAGGGAACGGCACATGAGCATGTATTGTGACACTCCTGATAAGCAACCTAGGAAAATATTACTCTCTCCTGATTTTGGAAATAAGGAGACTAGGATAAAAAAGAAAAAGAAAAAAAAGATGACTCCTTGTCCCAGCCGGTTTGGCTCAGTGGATAGAGAGTCGGCCTGCTTCGATTCCCGTCAAGGGCATACGTCCGGGTTGCAGGCTCAATCCCCAGTAGCGAGTGTGCAGGAGGCAGCCAATCAATGATTCTCATCACTGATGTTTCTCTCTCTCTCCCTTTCTCTCTGAAATCAATGAAAATATATATTTTTTAAAAAAGATGAATCCTTTTATTGTGTTGTTTATTCAATAAACTTTTACTGAGCACTTGTTCTATTTCAGGCACTGTCTAGGTTACTATGGATACTGCAATAAAAAAAGACATGGTCCCTTGTCTTGGAGGAACCACCTGCTGGTCAAGATACCAGAGAGTAGAGAAGTGATTAGGATGCAATATGATAGATGTGGTAATTAAGGTAAGAACAAAGTAATTTAGGTACACAGGTGAGGGTCCAAAATATAAACCATCTTTGCATTTTATAGCAACTTTCCTAATAACTTTTTAAAGCTTGTTCGGTAGCTTTACAGTGTCCTTAAAAACTAGACAGGACAGCACCATTCACATTTTGCAGGTTATAAGACATTGATGCCCATCTTGAAAATACTTTAAAAAATCAACAGGACTCAGAAAAATTAGGACCCAGGATTGACATGTTGCTTAATGTACATTTCCCAATCCCAATCTTCCTATTGCCCCTCTCCATCAACAGATTTGTAGAATACAAGCATCTTTCTGCAATAGATTTTATTTGCCTCCCCACCCCTGCCCCCGTGCAGATACAGATTATATCTTAATCAAAATAAATTAAAGAGGAGAAGCTGTCTCATTTCATTTAATCCTACCTGAGTTCAAGTTTTTCAGTTTGTGCCTAAGTGATTTTATGGGAAGATCATAAGCAAGCACACCTGACTATTCCCATCTCAGTCTCTGAACTACAGTTTCTTCCTTGACAAAAACGGAAACATTACCTATTACCTGCTCCTTGTCAATTTTAATGATGATTGACGTGACTGAGTATATGAGTGCCTGACACACTACACTGGCACTGGAGAAATGCTAATTTTTTTTTTTTTGCTTCCTTGCTCTTTTATATCAAGCAAAAATGAATAATTTAGAACTGCTGAAGCATAAAATTATTTTTTTAAATAATAGCTTGTTTAATCTTTGGCTATACTACTCAGGTCTGGCCATATACCCAAATCTATTCTCATTCAGTGCTAGAAGATATATTTCTTTTGGGGGGGGTTGGGGGATTGTAAAGAAGATTTCTTTATCCATGACTCTGATTACAGAAAAGAATACAATATCAGGATATTGAGCATCAGATTTTAGAGCAAACAGCCTAATGTAACCACATTTGTGCCCAAGTAAGTAAGCAGCGTGGCCAGTTTTCAACCAGACACCAAGCACTTGCTGGGAAGCCACTCTTAACATTCCTTCCAAATTTACTCTGAGCTTTGGTAACCTGACAATTAATGCATAGCTAGCCTCCTCCCTTTTTATAATAATAGACATCTTACCTGTTCCACGGAACCTTAACAAGTGCTAATTTATTCTGATAGTTAGCCTACATATTCGGAATGTTTTCAAGTCATGTATACAATTAGGTACATAATAAATGAGTTTTTATTTTGAGAAGAATGACTGATCAATTTCAGTATTCAAGTACATAATGTGCCTGAAGCTGACCTGTGCTCTTTGTGCTACCACACCTTGTACCATGGAGCTACATGAGTCAATCAAATGGGTGATTCATTCTCTTTGAAAAATGAGTCAGATTGACAACTGACAGCTAAACGCACGTCCCCTGTAGCTCGTGGTTTCTTATACCAATGGTCAGCAGCCTTTCTCAAAGAAGTTTGCTAAGTATATACTTACTCATTCACTCCTAAGAGGGAGCCATTGAGCCTGGAGAACAGTCAGGAAGCAATGCAGTCCACGATCCAAGAGAAAAAAAAACCTCATTAATCTTCAAGAATTTTTCCCAACTTCCCATAAGAAAATCCCTTTAGGAAAGAACCACACCTTAAAAATCTTATCTGCTACCAGGCCGGTGTTGTTCAGTGGTTGAGTTTTGACCCATAAACAAAGAGTTCACCAGTTCAAATCCCGGTCAAAGCACATGCCCAGGTTTCAGGCTTAGTCCCCAGTAGGGGGTGTGCAGGAGGCAGCCAATCAATGATTCTCTCTCATCATGGATGTCTTTATCTCTTTCTTCTTCTCTGAAATCAATTTTAAAAAGTGAAAGAAAATTAAAACCTTAGTCTGTAATACTCTATATTATCCAAGGGCCTCTTTACTCTTCCAATACTAACAGAGCTATCTTGGGGTCCCTAGTAAAAAATTAATATATTTCAAGTCAGAATCTGTTGTATTACCCAGCAGTGTTCACTTTCCTAATTTTTATAGGGTAGACTGCTATTTTTGAGCACAGAAAATGTGATACTGACATTCATTGTCATAAATTTGCTCTTCTCCAAAACCATGGGAAACCACATGTTATGTGCGCATGCGGACACACACACACACACACACACACACACACACATATATACACACCCATGCACATGGGCACACCTCTCTCCTTTCCCGCCCTTATTTTATCACCTCCATTTGCAATTCAAGTTAAAACAGTATCGATGAAAGGCAAAGAGACATAGGCATACTGAGAATATGTACCCAAGTACTGTTCTGCTTTGGTTAACTACCCTTAGGGTCTTTTCAGTTCTCAGAAAAATTCTACATATCAGAAATCTAGATACTTTTGTCATATATATACTTATATTATTGGATTACTGCATATTAGAACACATTCCAGAACACAGTACATTAATTAAACAGTATATTAATGTATTCTTATATTTCACATTTTAGCCATTTTTATTTTTATTTTTATTTTCTGGCCTAAAATTTCCATTGGCTTTCCATTGCCCTTAGAATACAGTTCCCGATCCTTTGGATGACTTATGTGATCTGGTCTTTGCCTGCCTCTTCTCCGACCTTAGATAATGTATGTAATGAACTTAGCAGTTTCGGGTACTTGAAGGCACTCAACATTTCCTGCTGCTCTCTTTATGCAAATAAGGTGAATCAGAGCTTCACACATTCAACTTCACACTGTAAATAATAGGAATTAAACTTGTTTTTCTAAAAACACACACAAAATGTTGCTTTCCGCACTACCAAGGGAGGGCTCCATACGGCATTGTTCTCGGTTCCCACGTAACTTAAAGGGAACCTTGTCACAAAGTCCGGAGCCCTTGATGTCCTGCAAATGAAGGAGGAGGAGGATGTCCTCCGATTCCTTGCAGCAGGAACCCACTTAGGTGGCACCAACCTTGACTTCCAAATGGAACAGTCCATCTACAAAAGGAACAGTGATGGCATCTACATCACCAATCTGAAGAGAACCTGGGAGAAGCTTCTGCTGGCAGCTCGTGCCATTGTTGACATCGAAAACCCAGCTGACGTCAGTGTCCCATCGTCCAGGAATCCTGGCCAGCGAGCTGTGCTGAAGTTCGCTGCTGCCACTGGAGCCACTCCTGTTGCCGGCAGCTTCACTCCTGGAACCTTCATCAACCAGATCCAGGCAGCCTTCCGGGAGCCAAGACTTCTGGTGGCTACTGATCCCAGGGCTGACCACCAGCCTCTCACAGAGGCGTCTTACGTTAACCTGCCCACCATCGCTCTGTGTAACACGGACTCTCCGCTGCGCTATGTGGACATCGCCATCCCTTGCAACAACAAGGGGGCTCACTCAGTGGGTCTGATGTGGTGGATGCTGGCCCGGGAAGTACTCCGCATGCGTGGCACTATCTCCCGTGAACACCCGTGGGAAGTCATGCCTGATCTTTACTTCTACAGGGATCCTGAAGAGATTGAAAAGGAAGAGCAGGCCGCTGCTGAAAAGGCTGTGGCCAAGGAGGAATTTCAGGGCGAATGGACTGCCCCTGCTCCCGAGTTCACTGCTGCTCAGCCTGAGGTTACAGACTGGTCTGAAGGCTTGCAGGTGCCCTCTGTGCCCATTCAGCAGTTTCCTACTGAAGACTGGAGTGCTCAGCCTGCCACTGAAGACTGGTCTGCAGCCCCCACCGCTCAGGCTACTGAATGGGTAGGAACAACCACTGAGTGGTCCTAAGCTGTTCTTCCACAAATTCTTAACGGAACGGAAATAAGGTTGATGGAAAATAAACAGTTTCTAAAAAAATAAATAAATAAAAATAAAAACACACACAAAATGTTGTAAAATTGCATTTGCAGAGAGAGCAGTACACAGCACCCTGCCTCAAAACCATATGACCAATGCATCTTGACCAAATATAAATTGCCGAGAGAGAAAACCGTTTCCGTCTGCTTACAGAGGGTGTCTCAGTTCGTTATCAGTTTTGTTTGAATGAGATGAGATCCAAGATCTGCCAAAGCTGGAGAGGATAAGGAGGCTCATCAGGAGCAAGACCACTGTCTGTGCTTTCTTCTGTCTTCTTTCAAACTGACATCTCTGGAATGGTTCTCTGCCTCTCTCTCTGCCTCTCTCTCTCTCTCTCTCTCTCTCTCTCTCTCTCTCTCTCTCTCTCTCATTAGCTGTAAGCTTGTTATTAATGTCCCTCAAGTGATCCAATACTTTCTCCAATAGGACATGTATGGTTTTAGTTCTTTAACAATGTTCCTGTGGTGGGACCAAGCCTATAGGCATGCCAAATATGGGAATGCCACCATTTCCAAAATGTAGTCAGCAGTGGCCTAGATGTTACAAAGATCATTAAATGAGGAAAGAGTTGAAATTAATTTTCTATAAATATTTGTGGACAGCCAAATTTAAGCATTAAAGCACAGTAGGAATCTTAGGTAGAGTCAGGGGTTCAGGATCTATAGGGGATGCTCCACTGATGATCAATTCCTGTCTTTCCCTACTCGTTCACAACAAATCCAAATCTACATTTTACTTCTGGGAAGTTTAATCCAGATGCACACATCCTGATACTGAGGAGAAGGCTTGATGAGTTACGGATTCTCTAGAATTGTAGTGTTTCCTTTTCCTTTCATTCATCCAATCTCCAAAAATATACTAGAATTTTTTACATAAAGGGTCATAGGCTGGTCCTGGGGTAGAAATGTGTATACAGTCTTGCTTTCAGAATTTAAAGTTTAGAGGAGAATCAAATAAATGGGGGCAATTATAGAGGATAAATCTGTGGTAGAGGTCCCTAGAGCCATTCCAGCCTGAGATAAAGAACAGACATGCACCTGGATCACCCACTTAAGTGTCTCCTTCAGAAGGAGACTTTGCAGAGTTCACTTTTTCAAATTCTACTTCCCAGCAGGACAAGGAATATATACAGTTCCACTGGCCAGAAAAGTGATGGGAAACCATGACTAAAAGTGTTCTAGGCTAGCACATGCCTGAAAGATACAAAACCGCATACACAAAATCTAACTATGAAATAGAATTGCACAGGAAATGGTCAGAAATACAAGAAAATATTAATAGCAGTTATTTCTGTGAGGCAAACTATTGATGGGTGGCTTTTTTATTTTTATATTTTTCAATATCTCCCACCAACCAAAGAGTAAGATAGGTTTCCTGTTGTTATTAGGAGTTTGTCATTGTTTTTAAAGAATGACATCACAAGATCACAAGAGCCTGAAAGTAACATTGGAAATTGAAAAGGAGATAGGTTAAAGATTAATGTAACTAAATCTAACAATCTCTTGCAAGTCTTATTCTTTCAAACTTTATGGTCCATTGGGCAATACCAACACTGTTTTTACATTGAATTCAGTGACATTTTATATCCCAATGGTTGGAAAAAAAAGATCTTATAAGTTCCTAAGGCATTTTCTAAGGCTCACTCTAATGCAATATTGATACTCTTGTACAAACAAAAACTAATGAAGGTGATCATCTTTGAATACATGTTATTGACCATCTTTGGTAATTTTGGATCACCGGCGAAAGATGAAATGCCCGGATGGAATTCACAAAAGAATCATTTTATGTAATGAAACCTATATTTAACCTTTTTGCCTTCCTTTACCTTTAAAACCCCCCTCTTCTCTCAACTTTAGGTCACACCCCTGATCTCTCCCAGTTATACAACAACCTGCATTTCCTTATTTCTCTGGAATGTAACCAGTCAGGAACCTCAAAATTTTTATTTTCTATTTATGGGTGAGAAAAAAAAGAGAGAGAGGCAGGAGAACTGAACGGAGAAGGAAGCAAGCAAGCGCAGGAAAAAAGAATAAGAAAAATAAGGAAAGAACTGCACTGCCTGGTGGTAGTAATAGTTGTTAGATGCCTATCTATTAGAATCTGCTTTAATTGAGAGATATTAAGAAGGGACTCGATTCCCATTCTGTCTTAAAAACAAGGAAGGGACCTGGTGACCTCTGCAGTATGCCTCCAGACTCAGCAATCTCTGTCTTCTGAAGGGACATCCTGGCTCTCCTTGCCTATAATCTGTGACAGTGGGAGATGATTCTATGTGACGAGCCACTTCAAGGAGGCTGGTATACACCATGAGAAACTTTGCATTGTCATTTGAAAGACGATTCTCCAAAATAAAATGTATCATTTGAATTGAACCTGTGGGTAAAAAGTGTGATGGCACCCAACGCTTACCCATTTTGGGAAAAATGAAAACATTTAAAACAATACAAAACAGCACGTTCCAGATGTTATCAGTGGGGTGCCCTCTGTGTCCCCCACCTGTTGCTGGTGGAAGTGAGCTTCTTGGGGTGCCACTGGAATAAGAATTTCCTGAAGTCCCCATAGGAGCATGAGGTGTCATGGAAAGTTTTATTTCTGTGGAAATAAACCCCTGAGTATCCAAGGTCCCAGAGCTACTGCCCAGAGCCACCATTCCATATTGAATACAGCCCAGATTAGCCCGTGCTCCCAGCTGCAGTCCATGGCATGTGGGTCTGCATGGCCATGGTCCATGTGGCTTCTAGGGACACCTGGCTTCGGTGGGAGCATGGGTGAGGGCAAGGAAGAAGGAGCAAAGCAAGAGGAACAAGAGAATTCCTTTGTATGCAGATTTTAACCTTCTAAGATTTTGAGTACTTGCAGTGGCTCTACCCCCTCTAGCCAATTATCTGTTTCCCAGATTAGACTGACAGGCAAGCATCTTCTCTACATAACCTCAACCTCACTGCATAAGCATCCACCTTCCCCCTTGTTGGATCCCTTTCCCCAGTGATCTGCAAGGAATGGACCAGTAGTTCCCTGGGGAGTGTCAAACTGCAGTTTCTCAGTGAAGCTGCCCAGATGACCAAGCTTATAATGTCTGGCCTCCCCTTTGCTCCTTTCCTATTATTACTATTCACAACTAGCTAAGTACAACAGTAACACAGACAGTTGTCCAACTGCTATATACTCTGAAGAAATTCATCTTTCACCCCTCAGGTGACCTTGAGATCACCAAGAACCTTCTAACTAAATCTAGCAATCTCTTGTAAGTTCTTATTCTTTCAAGCTTTATGTTCCATACGGCAATACCAAAACTATTTTTACATAGACTTCAGTGACATTTTAATTTTTTTATTCTAACTTAACCTCATCTTTAATTCATTATACTGCTATGGCTCTAGTGATAGTTAATAAATTCTTTGCTATAAAAATTCCTTAAATGGAAATATGATGATAAGACTTGGTCACTTATTGGATATGAGGGAGGGAGTCTCCTGGTAATATCCTTCCCATCCTCCCCCCATGTTTTGTCAAAGAAACCATGACGAATGGTTTTACAGGTAAGCTTTACCAATGTTAATGGCACAATTCCATCTATACAAATTGTTCCAGGTAACAGGAGTAAAGTCTACCCAGCTTATTTTATGCATTTACTGTAATCTGGATACCAAAATAGGACAAAAACATTTAGACAAATCACATTTTTTGAACTTTGATATGAAAATCCTAAATAAATTACAAAATCAAATCCAGCAGAATATACAATATCATACATCAAGCACAAATAAAGTTGACCTGAAATACAAAGACCTACCTAAAATCTTATCTATAACCCACCTATTATCAGATTAAGGAAAAGATCCATATGCTGCCTATCTCAATAAATACAAATAAAATGAAAAGTCAAGAACCATAATTAATAACAAAATCTTTTAGCTAACAAAGACTATTAACTTGATGTGAGTATATACAAAGAGTCTATAACTAACATTAATTATGAGACTAGAAGTATTATCTTTAGAGTCAAGAACATGACAAGCCTGCTATAACCTCTACAATTTTCTGCTGTTTATAAGTTGCCCAATCAGTGATGACATCATTACATATCACATAGCCTCTGGATCTACTACTCATGAGAGAATGAGAGTGAAAAAAGCAAATGATGTCTTGGTATTCTGACAAAAATAGGGTTGACCTTGCAAACTTCCTGAAAGAGTCTTGGGACTTTCAGTTACTCCCATACTACTGTTTGAGAACCACTGCTATAAATTAAACTCCAGAGGAATTAAAGATCTAAACCTGGAACAAAATAAAAATGTTATAACCATTAGAAGAAATTATAAGTGAACACCTTGATAATCACAGGGGGGGGGGAGGATTATTTAAACGTACCATCAAAAGCATAAAGGAAAAGCCTAATAAGTTTGAAAACTCCAAATTTCATAATTTTGTTTGATAAAATATCCTAGAAACAATATTTAAAGGAAAGTCACAGTCTGGGAGAAGATAATTGCAACACATATATCAAACAAAGGATCAATATTCAGATAATATAAGTTACTTTTATAAATAAGAGAAGAAAAAGTTGTGTGAGATTAAAACAAATGGACAAAATATCCAGGTATCAGTCCTTTAAATGAATAAAGCTACTGATCCATCTTCCTTCGGTCAGAGGGTCTGAGCTCCCACAGGAAGACTTTTATGTCTTATGGTGCTAAGCAAGGCAGGGAAAGCATTGAGTAGGAATGAGGTCAGCTGCCTTCCACTGCTTTTCACAGTCATCAAAGCCAATTTCTTAGGCTTAGAAGATTTTTGTCTTTTAAATAGATTTTTTTCATTTCTTATTCTCTTTTCTTCTATACCACTGGTTCTCAACCTTCCTAATGCCGCGACCCTTTAATACAGTTCCTCATGTTGTGGTGACCCCCAACCATAAAATTATTTTTGTTGCTACTTCATAACTGTAATTTTGCTACTGTTATGAATCATAATGTAAATATCTGATATGCAGGATGTATTTTCATTGTTACAAATTGAACATAATTAAAGCATAATGATTAATCACAAAAACATTATGTAATTATATATGTGTTTGCCGATGGTCTTAGGCGACCCGTGAAAGGGTTATTCGACCCCCAAAGGGGTGGTGACCCACAGGTTGAGTACCGCTGTTCTATACGAATGAAAAGAGCATTTGCTAATCATCCCACTTTCAAGTAAGTTTACATATTATAGTGTGTGTGTGTGTGTGTGTGTGTGCGTGTGTGTATGTGATATTTCTCTACTTATTATTTTTTGGCTTGCATATCTAATCATTTAGTGGACAAAGATTTTATGTGTAAACCATGCAAAAACACATATCCAGGCTCAGTATAAGATTTTAGAATCAAAAATAAGAACTTTGGCCGAAACCGGTTTGGCTCAGTGGATAGAGCGTCGGCCTGCGGACTGAAGGGCCCCAGGTTCGATTCCGGTCAAGGGCATGTGCCTGGGTTGCGGGCATATCCCCAGTGGGAGATGTGCAGGAGGCAGCTGATCGATGTTTCTCTCTCATCGATGTTTCTAACTCTCTATCTCTCTCCCTTCCTCTCTGTAAAAAAAACAATAAAATATATTTTTTTAAAAAAATAAGAACTTTGGAGAGAAGCTAAACATGAAAACAATGGAAATGTTAGCATGTACTCCGCCATCCTCCTGCTGCTTGATCCCGGGCAGAGGGAAATCAGGGTTCAGTGATGAAGACCACATCCTGTTACCATGGAAATGATTGTGCTGTCACAACTTTAGTGCTCTGACTTCATGGTGAAGAGGAACAGATGGTCTGGATGAGAATAAAGACCCAGGTTAGCAAAATTATTTGGAGAATGAGCCATCCGTAGATTCTTTTAGGAAGTAGGTAGGAACATAAATAACTACTCCATAGTAGCTTTACAAAGCCCACTGAGCAAGAAGGAGCTTAGCCAGGGTAAAACTTACAAAGCTCTCTTCCAATGAGAGGAAAAGAAACATTTTACTGTAGGATGAAGCACAGGTAAGAATAGGATACAACTAGAACTCTTAGGGCCAGCAATGAGGTCCACATGTGCCACACTTTTTACACTGTCCCATTTGGGGGCATTTCTGGCTTCAGTGTTGACTTGATTTCAGCATTCTGGGTCATATATTTCCAAACAACCTCAAGACCACAGGCTTGGATAGTTGGGCTAGTAGGGTAGGGCCTGGTATAGGGGCATCTTGCCTCCAAGTGGCCACAGTCCAGACCCAATTCTCCAGCCATACTGGTGGTCTGGAAACCAGTCTCCACTGATAGAAGAATAAAACCAAGGCATCCCCAGCAACTGAAAAAAAAAAAAAAAGACCAAAAACATTAACTTTCAGTCTGGTAGCTTTCTATCATGACATTGTTCTTTTAAAGGGCAATGACATTTCCCAATGCTATAAAATCACTCATTATTAGAAACACTTTATTTGGAGTAGAGGCAACAAGAAATTTCCCAGCATTATCGCCCACTGGGGGTGATTATCAAGTAAATTAACCAAGAGAAGCTAACATCAGATAGTAACTGTTATGTGCCAGCCTACAATTTTTTTTTTGAAATAACTTTAGATTTACAGAAGAGTTGCAAATATAGTACAGAGAGTTCACGGATATCCTTCATCCAGCTTCCCCTCACATTAACATGTTATAGAACTATCATTCAATGATTGGCACTGAAATTAACATTGGTACAATACTATTAACTAAACTACAGACTTCCTTCTGATTTCACCAGTTTTTCCATTAGTGTCCCTTTTGGTTCCCAGATCCAATCCATGTTAGATTTCATCATTACGTCTAAGTCCCTTCAATCTGTGATACTCAGTCATTCCTTGTTTCTCATGACCTTGACAATTTTGAATAGTACTGGTCAGGTATTCTGTAGAATATCTCTGGATTGGGTTTTTTTTCTGATTTTTTTTCATTATTAGACTAAATTTATGGATTTTGGGAAATAATATCACAGAGGTGAAGTACCCGTTTTATCGCATCTCATCATGGGTACATTATATCAACATTACTTATTACCGATGTTAATTTTGATCACTTGGATCAATTAATGTCTGCCAGATTTCTCTACTGTAAAGATACTATTCTTCCCTTTTATAGACTCTGTTAGGAGAACTTAGTAAGTCCAATCCACACTCAGGGAGAAGGGAATTGTACTTCAGCTCCTGGAAGGCTAATTATAAAAAAATTTGTGGATACATGTTTAAATCACCACAATAATTAATATTTTTTGGTGAGATACTTTGAGGGTATACAAACATTCTGCTTTTCCTGTTTCATCTACTAATTTTAGGGAATCTTGCTTATAGCAATTATCATTGTTATGCTCTAATGGTGATTTTCAATTTCCCCTACAATTTTCCTTCTACACTTATTTGGAATAATTCTGTAAGAAAGATGTAGTCCTCTCCCTTCTAATTTACTTACTGATATCAGTATAGACTCCTGGATATCTATTTTAGTCTTTGAATTATAATGCTATGCTACAATTATTTATTTTGCTGTTCAAATTGTTCCATGTTTGGCCATGGGGGTGGTAGGTTGGTTTCTGTGTCCATTTTATATGGCATGTACAGGAAGGAGTTACCATAGCAGGCCCATGGCTGCTATCTTTAGAAGGGCCTGCTGCCAAGATTGCCCTTGGCTGGCATCTGGGAACTTGGCTTGTGAAGAGTTCCCCATGTTGATATGGAACGTTCCCGACACTGGGAAGGTTTATTTTTTCCACTTCAGGTACCAAACACCTGCTTCCTTCTGAGATCCTGGGATTTTGGCACTTGCCAGTCAGAGAATGCCTACATGACTATCCCCCAATAACACCCCTCAACTCTGAGTCTCAGATGGGCTTCCGGAGGAGAGACATACACATGCATGTTCACTGTTAGAGAAGGCAGCACACCTGGTGTGTCTCCTCTTGGGCTGGCAGGGACAGTATCAAAGGCCTATTGATAGATTTCTCCAATGTATCTTTTTCTCTTCATGATCTGCTGTGTAATGTTATTCTGTCCTTGTGATAAATGTTAGCCATTAATGCAACTATAGGCTGAGCCCTATGAGTCATTGTGTGAGTAGTCTTAGATATGCCCCAAACATGCCCTGTCCTTTATTATTTTAGCACTTCCTTACTTTAAGGCACTGTAGGCAGCTCCAGACTTGTATTTTCCTTGGTTGAGTCATAGAATCAGCCATTTCTTCAAGAAGCCTTGGTTTCTTTTATTGGAGGCTGATATTTAGAAAGCAAGATCTGCGTGCTCATTGCTAATGGGGTATCATTAGGCCCTTTTTTTGAACTGATAAACAAGGAAATGTGTGTATGTTTACTAACCCATATACTAGTATACACACAGATTTAGATTTACTTCTGTATCTTTCTACCCATGTATATACAACAGGTAGTGGTTTCATACTAATTATAGTCATTTTTAATCTAGAACGACAGGGTTCATTCTAGCCTTCTCTGCTTATTTCTAACTTCTTTCTTTGATAGTGAGAAAACTTGGTTTTTTGTTTAACCATAGCATACATGCAAAGTAGTTTCAGAATTGCTAACGTATACAAATTGTGTCATAGCATCCCTAGTTGAGACAGAAAGTAGAAAAGAGAGTTTTCTTTTATGAAGGGTAATAAGAGCCTTTTCTTTTGCCAGGTCTGTTGTATCAGTCAGGCTACATACAGCTGCAAGTCACAGAATACGTGACAAACAATGGCTTAAGAAATTAACACATTTATCTGGACATAGATGGCTCCAGTGTTGAGATGTCACTTGATGATGCCATCAAAATTCTTTAAAAAAAAACTTCATTGTTGAAAGTATTACATGTGTCCTCTTTCCCCCACATCGCCCCTTCTAGCCAATCAAAAATCTTTTAAAAAATCTTTCGACTCTAATATCTTTGAGTAGTCAATGTTCATTCTCAGATAGTCAGCTCATGGTAACAAAATTGCTGCTGTAGTTCCAAGATCACATCCTCATAAAATTGTTTGAACCCCCACCTCTGTTTTTATCAGGAATAAAAGTCATTCCCGGAAGTGAATCCCCCCTCTCACCCTAGCTAACTTGCCCTCATGTATCATTGGCCAGAACTGGGTCACCCAGTTACACTGACTCCAAAGATAGATGGCACTGAGAGCCTAAAACAGGAAGAAGAGAGTTGGCAACCAACAGTCTCCTACTATCCAAAGGCAACTTCTAAGTCTAGTGAGCAAAAGCATCTCAAGCACCCTTCTTTGGACTCTGAAAGTTTTTTCTTGAATAAATTTGCAATGTCTATACTATGGCACTCATTCAAACTAATTAGAAAGAAGATAAATTTGAGTTAGTTGACATAGAAAAGTATAGAATACTTTTAGTAGCTTGTATGTCTATCACTTCAAATTGCACTTATCAATAAGGACTGGGCTCACCAGAAAAGGCCAAGAATTAATCCTTCAGAGGAAACTTTGGGGATGAACACTACTCACCTGGGATAAATACATTCTTTTCATACAAAGGGATCTACCAAGCTTCTTAAGCATATTTTTTTCCTGAACTTCCCCCTGCGACATGTTTAACCTGGGCATCTTTTGTGTGTGTGTGTGGGGGGAGGGGTGTGGTGTAGGGAGGGCAAGGTGGAAGAGTGGTTAATCATGCGGGCAACTAAAGGAAACTTAGGCAAATTAGCACAATATTGGCTTCTTAACATAATATAACTTAGTTTCCTATATCTTATAGCATGGATGCCCAATTAGAATCTTGGTACTTAGGGAAATCTTATTTAGAAAAACATTTAAAACAACAACAAAAATCCATCAATAATCATCCACTCCCTACTTACTTATCTCTTGTGTAAACATGGATTTCCATATACGAAGTTTAACTAATATATAGTTTACTTTTCTGCCTTGGTTTCCCTTCATTGTATTATTTTCAATAATATCCAGATCTCTCATAACAAATATTTCCAAGTAAACTCCCCCTGAGAAAGATACTACCCTCTACACACGCACACACTCACACACACACCAAACACAAATATACCAAGCCCCACTTTATGTTCAGAAAACTCCCATTTTGCCTTTTTTTCTTAGTGGAGCTTTTAGGAAAAGGTGTGAGCAAGTTTCCTTCTTCCTCCTCTGAATCCCATTCTCTAGGTTGATCAATTAAATCTGATCTTGGTCATTCTCGAAATGCTTCCTTTTCTTTCAGCATCCTGGATTTGTTGCACAGCACAATGGTAAGAGAAGAGAGAACAATGCATCAGATTCAGCCACCTCGGCAGTTACTTATCCATTGCGTTGTGAAATTGCCTCCTTTTAGAAGCATATTTCATTTCAACCCATATTATGGTTCCTGCATTTTTCCAGAGTGGCGGAAAGAGCAAAAGATCCATCATTTCTAATAATACAAACTTTGATTACTTCAAAGTACTCTTTCAGCGCTACTCATATGAGGAAATGAACTCCGATTATACATTAATGACACTTTCTCTACCGTGATGAATTTGCTCAAATCATCTCGGAAACCATCTCAACTATCTTTTAAGGCCTCAAGAAAGATTTTAAAGCATTTTCACCAAAACTGGCCTGTGCTTACCTTCTGCCAGGAAGTCTTCCTGGAAAGAGACATGCCCGGGGACTTAGGCGCCCGAGAACCAAGAGCAAGTTCAAAGATTAGCTGAGCCTGAGCACGTGTAGTCTCACAGCTGAAGGGGAAGGGAGGCCCAGCAGAGGTGGGCAGGTAAGAAGGGAAGTAGAGCAGGTGCTGGGGATCACAGGCAGTGAGGGCTGCCTTCTCTACCCCATATATCAAGTCCAAGTGGTGGGACTCTGCCTGGCAGTCAGTCTGGGTAGCTAGTGGGCTCAGCCTTTAGCTGGAATGTCATTGCACAGTGGGCTGGCACAGCAGTCTTTCTGTCCTCACCCAGGTTAGTTATCACATTGGAGAGTCAAGAGACCCTCACTCACGCCATAGTCTTGCATCGATGAATCTTCCTTCAGAAAGGCAGTGTGGGGCCTTGCTATAGGAAGGGCCCTGGACGCTTGACAGGCCTGGTTCGAATCCTGCCTGTGCCATGGGTAGCACTGAATGATCTTGGGCAAATCCTTTTGATAGGGGCAGAAATAGAACATTAGGGACCAGGTATAATTATCCTATATAATAAAACCTTAATATGCAAATCTACCAAACGGCAGAACGACCAGTCGCTATGATGCTCACTGACCACCAGGAGGCAGATGCTCAATGCAGGAGTGCCCCCTGGTAGTCAGTGCACTCCCACAGGAGGAGCACTGCTCAGCCAGAAGCCAGGCTCACAGCTGGCGAGTGCAGCGGTGGTGGCAGGAGCCTCTCCCGCCTGTGCGGCAGCACTAAGGAGCAGCAAGCTGAGCGGTAAAAAGCAGAGAGCAGGCGGGCAGTAAGGAGTGAGAGGGTGCAAGCTGGGCTGAGAAGACCCCCTCCCCCCAGTGCACAAATGTTGTGCACCGGGCCTCTAGTAGATTAATAAGTTCTCTTTGGCTTAAGTTAGTTTGAATAGTGTGTCTGTTATAGATTTCTGAAATGGTCCCGAATCATACAAGAAACTCATAAAATCTAAAAATGTACAGTTACCAACCTTCAGCCATGTCAAGTACAGCAACAGAATGAATATGGGTTGTGAAGACTGAAGCTAACAGGTACAACTGGTGCAAATTTTTCTTATGCCTCCATATCCTCTGAAATTGGTTATTATTGGTAAGTTTTTAGGGAAGCTCTGCTGCACCACTGCTAATTTCTACATTTCATAAATTTAGGGAGTCATGGGATTAAAATTCTAGGTTAGATCTGACTTGACCAAATTGTGAGATATTGATGTAATAAAAAAAAACCCCACAAAACTTTTGTCTTTTAAGTTCCCTATCCTTTATTTAAGATTGCTGTGAGCTAGACATGTTTTTCATTCAGGTGACTTAAAGGAGGCAGAAATATTCTCACATTTCAAGGAATACTTTGACTTCTTATTCATTCTTTCTGATAGAACTTGTTTTTATATATCCTATTCCTGCTTTTGGGAAAACTTTACAAGTAGTGAGCTCTTTAGTCACAAGATGAAAATAATGATTTGTACATGCCCGTCCCCTCAATATCTGAAAGAAGCAATGATGAATAAATTGGCAAATATCTGAGTTAGCTGAAGAAATTTGTTTCTTTAAATATTTTTATTGATTTCAGTGAGGAGGGGAGAGGGAGAGAGAGATAGAAACATCAATAATGAAAGAGAATCATTGATCAGCTGCCTCCTCCATGTCCCCCACTGGGGATCAAGCCAGCAACCCAGGCATGTGCCCTTAACCAGAACCCAACCCAGGACCCTTCAGTCCGAAGGCTGACACTCTATCTACTGACCCAAACCAGCAAGGGCTGGTTTTTATTTATGTGGGTGTTTTTTTGTTTGTTTGTTTTAGAAGTTTATTATTTTTAATGGTATACAATGCCTATTGGTTATAAAGACCTGTATCCTATTTTTACCTTTCACTGTGGTACCAACAGTATTGCCATATTTATAACTGCTGGCCAGGTCTTAGATTTTGGAAACATCTTTCATTTGTGCAATATGACTTGAATAATTAGATAAATTATAAATCTGAGTGAGATTTAGGGAATTTAGAGCTGAAGGCAGAAGGATTTTTGTTCTAGGGACATTTTTCACTCCATGGATGTAAAAATGTTTGGTTTTGAAGAAGATGGGGAGAATAATGCCAATCATTTTAGCTGTATCCTTGAAGATGTTTGTCTTGAAGAGAAGCAAAGAAAGCAAAAGAGAGAGAGAACTATGCAAATATAGAGAACTGTAGAGAATCCTAAAGAGTCATGGGATTTCTCGGTCATTTCCCAGAGTAATATTATTTTTTTACCAGGAAAACATAAAATAAATATTTAATATCTGACTTTATCTCAGGAACCAAAGGAGATGTGTGCCCTTTTGCTCTTCCTATAAAGGATCCCTAATATTACTTTGGAACCCAGTTTCATAAACATGAAATGGTTTTACCGTGATTTGTGATGCAATGGATGATTAATCCAAGCTAGGTAAATAGGGAGATATGTGAGCATAAGTACACACACTGCTAGATTTTACATATGCACATTTCACACTAGGCCCAATAGACACTTAAGCGTGCCCATCAGAACAGATATTTATAGCAGGGAAAGTTCTGGGCTGGACTGTCTGCCTTGAGCCATTTGGAAACCGAACTAGCTGGAGCAGATTGCAAGATTTAGGCTGTGGGAGACTAACTCTGGTTCCTTTTCAGCCTAAAGCAATTATCCAGCTGTTGGAAAGTTGAAATATTGGACCAAATTATGTTACCTAAGTTAAAATAAGCACCACTGAGAATAGCTCACTCTGTATATTAAGGTACATGTATTATGCAAGAGACTTGACATTCCTATTTCTATATCTTGTAAGTCAGCCTCGGAATCTTAACTGAAAATTAATTTGCTTTTAGCATGCTTTTTGGCTATTTGTTTTCAAATCCATTGTCTTCTAAGATTGTAACTTCCAGAACATCCTTGACAAAGTCATCAATAACAAAATCTAAACAGTCCTGGTTGGTTTGGCTCAGTGGATGGAGTGTTGGCCTGTGGACCAAAGGGTCCTGGATTCAATTCTGGTCAAGGGCAAGTACTTGGGTTGCAGGCTCCTCCTCGGCTTGGGCCCTGGGGTGGGAGTGGAGGCAGTGCATGCTGGAGGCAACCAATCTATGTGTTTCTCTCACATTGATATTTCTTTCTGTCTTTCCCTCTCTCTTCCACTCACTCTAAAAATCAATGGAAAAATATCTTTGAGTGAGGATTAAAAATAATAATAGAAAAACTAAATACACACACAAAAATACATATTTTGAACTTAAACAACTGTGGAGTATGGCCTAAAACTGACAATATGCTTTAAAAAAAAAAGTCATTTACTCACACATGGTCTTATTTGATACATACTATACCCCTGTATGTATAGTACACAGGGCATGTAATATAGCAGCTCTAGTTCAAAGCCATACAATTAGCAAGTGACACATACAATTAGCAAGTGAAACATTTCTTCACTTCCTTCAGGTCCCTGCTCAGATACCTTGTTATCAGAGGGACCATTCCTGATCACCTTAAATAAAGGAGAATTTCCCTTTCCTTTTCTTCTTACCCTGCTTCCTTCTCATTATGGTATTTATTATCATTAGATTTATTCATTGTTTTATGGTCTGTTTTCCCCTCTAAAATGTGAGTTGTACTAAAGCAGGGACTTTGTTTCGTTCAAAGCCCCTAAATCAAGTGCCTGCCACATGGCAGATCTCAATAAATATTTATTGCTTAACTATAATCATGTTAATTGCCCAGCTAGTGTCATTGTTTCATACCCAAGTCAGCCTCCCTTCAAATCTTGCTCTTTCTGGCCCAATAATCTGCATTCCGTATCAGGGAAGATGCAAACTTCATTATTAATATCCACCAATTCTTAGGACCCCTGTATTTAAACTATAAACTTTATACATATTAGGGTTGATTTGCTAGTCAGAATCATTTAACAAGTATTTATTGCACACCTATTATATACTCTTGGACAAGCAATTTACCCAAGAATCTTGAAGCCCAGGAAAGGTAAATATTTGTATTTGTGGAGCTCTATGTTCAGAATTATATGTACACCTGAGACTAATACAATGATATACATCAATCATATCTCAATTTTTAAAAGGCCAGTTCAAAAAAGAAGAGTTATTAGGTCTATCTATTATATCAGAACAGAACACTTGCTTGCTTTTCACACTTCCCTTTCCCATCTTTCTCAACCTCTACCTGTTCATTTCCATAAGCCAAATTTCTAGGCATTTTCCTAGATTTCTTTTTCCCTCATCTTCCAAATTCAATCTCTTTGCAAAGCTCAAAATCTCTATTTACAACACTTATCCTGAGACCCTTTGCTTCTCAGTAGCGTCACCTCTATAAATCCTAGTCCAAGGACCATCCCATTTGCTTAGCCTGCCAGCAGATTTCCCTAAATGCTTTCCTTGTCTTCCTATTTCCCACCTAGCAGCCAGACCTGTCTTATAAAAGTGTAAATTATGAATCACTCCTCTGCTTAAAAGCTTCAATGGGTTTCCCCCCCACTAGATACCCCACTTATTACAAAAGACATTAAGTGATATATGAACAACAGCCAAATAATGATACATAGACACAGGCAATTCTGTCCTCCTAGACTAGAGCCCGAGGCCCAGAATGTTGGCACCTGGAAGCATTCTGTTTCCCTTGTGGAAGGTCTCCAATGGCTTCCTTATTTCATTCCTCTCTAAATTATTCCTAACCCTACCTTAACCTATACGCCCTACTTTATTGGATCCTGCTCACAAATCCAATCTTCTCTCTTAGGATTTCCCCCTTTATTCATATACTCTAGCCACACTGGCCTTCTTTCATTTCTACTAGCACAATAAACTCTTACCTGTCCCAAAATATTTGTAGTAGCAACCCCTTATCTTTTAGGTTTCAGTTTAAATCTTACCTGCACAAAGAGGCCTTCTCTAACTACTTCATGTAAAGTGGTCCCCTTTCCTCCACTCACAGCCAGAGAGTAAATTACACTCACTGATGGAGCATTGCACAACTGCCGTCTAATATTTTCTTGATCTGTTGCGTATTGTCTGTTTCCTTTCGGTAGAATGTACAGTCGGTGAAGACAGGGACTTGGCTTTATCAGCAGATTCTATAACCAAGCCTAAGCACAACAGTGAGCACTCAAGAAACATTTATTGAATGCGCACATCTTTGCCTCATTTTTGGCAGCTTATGTAAGATCACAGTCGTTTTCTAAGACAACTTTAGCTCATGGTGCCCCATTTATGTTCTCCCAATGTGATCTCATTGCTTCAACCCAGGAAAGGGAAGAGGGGAAGGATCGAGGCTTCCCTAGTTCTTGGCTCAGTTCAGCAGTTCACAATCATCAGATAAGGGGCAAAACAAAGGCAGTAAGAAACACTCCTGAAATGAACAACTGTCATTCCTCACTTAACATCTTAGGAAGAGAGAAAGAAACAGTTCTTCCCATCGAACGCTTTTGGATTTAGAGAATAGATGTGGACAGAAAAGTGTTAGAATGAGGGAGGAAAACTAAATCAGACGGAGGTAAGAGGAGGAGCTCACACCATACTGTAAGTATTCATGGTTCTGGACTTGGGTACCACATTTTGTCTGGATAGACACTAAAAAAGCAAACGGGATGGAAAGAGGTAGGGTGGGGGTAGAGAAAGGAAGGTCGAGAGGCGCGAAAGAAGCTGGGAAGGAAAGAGAAGGAGGGAGCAGAACAGTACAAAAGCAGTCTCGGATCTTGCCGGGGATGCAAGCGTTAAGGGGAGGCGGGGAGTGACGCGGTTTGCGTCTGGAGCGGCTCCTTGGAGTCCACAGCATCCAACGCCGCCGGAGCCTCGCCTTCCTTTCTCTCTCTGCAGACATCGAGACACAAAAAGAAGCGACCCCGCGACCAGCGCGAGGAGCCCACCCGCACCATGACCGAGACCACCAAGACCCACGTTATCTTGCTGGCCTGCGGCAGCTTTAATCCCATCACCAAAGGGCACATTCAGATGTTCGGTGAGTCCTCCCGCCCACCCCCCGAGGCTGCTTCCGCCTCTCGCGGGTCCCGGCACCGGTGTTTTCCAGGGCGACTGAGCTGGGAGGCGAGTGGCCCTTCGGAGGGGCACGCTGGCTGATCCCGCTGGTCGGAGGTCAGCCCCTCCATTCCCGGCTCCGGGGAGGGGACGCTGACTGCGCTTTCGAGGCGTCACTTGCTCGGGCCAGACCCGGCTCTCGGGGTGGGGGGTGGGGGGAAAGCAAGAGGTGGGGGAGGGGAAGGGGCGAAGGTGCGTGCTGGTTTGGGCTGGATGGGAGGCCGAGGTTCGAGAACTTGGGTGCGGCTGTGCGGTGGTTTGGGTACTTGGCCGAGGAGGATCGGGATGGGGGCAGAGGTTGGGGCGCGGAGACGCGAGGAGGAGGGGGTTGGAGATAACGTGCGGTTTGTTTAGGCTGGGAGGAAAGCTCGAAGGAGTTAAATGATGTCTGTGCGTCCGAGACACAAACATTACATTCACAACAACCAGTAACACATTAATGTAGGGCTTGGATGGTGGTTGGGGTGGCCCAGGGGGGGAATGTTTGCGGGTGGTGCACCGTGTTTTGCCCGCGGGAGGTGGATGGTTGAATGAATGGGGCAGAGGAAGGGGGATGCTGGCCAGCTTGGGCTTGGCTGTGGGGACCCGCTGCCCGGAGGGGGGCGGGGGCCGCGGCCAGAGGCCTTCCCCAGCTGGTGTTGATGGATCTGGACCCAAGTTGGCTGACGTTCTTCCCAGGGCGGCGATGGCACCTGGGAGGCTTGTGGCGTGCGAGTGTGTGTGTATGACTGTGTGTGTGCGTGTGTGTGTATATATATGTGTGTGTGTGTGCGCGCGCTCACGCGATTTGGGGCGTGTGTGTGTGTGTGTGTGTGTGTGCACACCATCGCGCCGTTTGTTTCTTGGAGGCTTTGGGCTTGGAGAGAGAGGAAGCAAGCCGGCTCTTGGCTGCTGGTTTGGGATTAGCAAGGGCAAGGGAAAGGGGATCGATGCCTATCGGAGATCTCCGGCCAGACTCACAGGCGGGGGTGTGCACGTTTAGACCCTGAGGGAGGGACGCGGAAGCAGGCTTAAGGAGAGATTAGAAGTTGGGGGTGCTTTTTTTTCTTTCTTTCCTGGCACTGAGGGAAAGGAGAAGAGGAGAACGAGTGGGCTGGGGATGGATGAGTGACCGTGGGAGGCGACCCGGGCGGTCAACAGGGCGCTATCCAGAGGCAGCGGTGCTGAAATGCAGGGTGTGCCGGAGCTGGCGCGGGCACACGTGTTTACCGGGAGCCTGAGGATCGCTGAGCTCTTCTAGGGCTCTTTAGTGAAAGCCACATCATATCGGCAAACACTGGGAGAGGTGTCTTACACTAAAAATATGCTCTCTCAACCTAAAAGGTGCGTTGAACTGGGTCCGCTTATTAAAAACCTCACAAAAAGAATACAGAATTACTTTGAGCCAAGGGTAGGCACATGTATAGGATCCAAGGAGGGGGACTGAGAGGTAGCCATCCTTTCCTCACCATCCCTTCAGCTTTGAAAGGCGTTTTATTAGGAGCTAATACCTACTTACCTAGTAAATTAAGACTTTTGTTAAGCATCAGGGTAGAGCAGAGCATCTCTTCAGTCTTCTAAAGGAATATCAGACAGAGCCTTGGGAACACTGTACTTTCACTTTCTTTTGCTTCTGATGTCTTCAGCCTTGTCCTTCCTTTTCTTTCCGCTCATATTTCCTCTAGCCATTTTATGTGGGTGTACTGTAGTCCTCTCACTTGCCCAAATGGGGATGGACTTTTCCTCTGAAACTTCTTGGCTCTAGGAATTTTTCCCTGAGCCAGGAGACACTCCGCCTTCTTCCTGGGGCCAAAGATGTAGTTAATCCTGCTTGTGTTGGGATTTGCGAGAGGGACAGATTTAGACAGAAAACCAAGGACTCTGTCTTGCGTCCGAAGAGAGTTTGGTAACAATGATAAAGGCTTTTATTAAGTCAATGCTGACCTGCCAGTTCTTCATGACTTTACAGGATAGAATATGCGGAAAAAGGAATGGATTACAATAGGGAGGTTTAGACAGAGAATAGGTGAAAAGAGACTTTTGACAGTAGTGACTATTTGCTTGTTATTGGAACTGAGGAAGAAGACAGTATCTGTCCATAAAACCTTTTGAGTGTCCATTAGTCACATGTAATCCAGAGAACAACGTGGAAGGAGGAGGTGGTATGCTCACTGTGCAAAAGTCTTTATTTAATTAGGCAAGGAGCTTATAACCTAATAAAGGATTTATCACATGTGCATGTGAAAAGGAAACAAGAACACAAAATATAAACTCAACTTTTTGTACAATCTGTTATGAGAATCTTAGAGCTCATGCTAAATATTATAATTGATTTTTGTAGTTTCTAGTTTACAAAGCCTTTTCATATATGTTGTGTCACATTCCTAATAGCAAACTAACAAGAAAAGCACCGTTATCTCCATTTTACAAATGAAAAACAGATGCTCAGAGGCCAAGGGACTTTCTTAAGTGGCTTAAGTGACATGGAGAGCATGTGGCAGACTTGAGACTTTCTGAGTCCACTTGCAGAGGCCTTTGAACTGTACCAAACCCAGGGACAAGTGCTCACTAATCTGCTGAGTGCATAATTCCATGAACTCTATTTTCTTCAAACATATACTAATAGAGATTGGAAGCAAATGGGCCATCAACTAAATGAGATTCCTAAATATGCATTTCCTTAAGAGCTCCTTCCCACTTCTAAAGAAAACAATTACCCACAAACTATTTTCTTCTTTTAAATGGCTTTTTAAATTTCCTCCCCAACAATACAGAAATAATTAATGCAATAAAATTATCAACAGTTTCTTTAAGTTGCCTGAAATTTGTAATGGAAACATTTTTTTAAGACCTAAACAGAACGTTGGTGTTAGACACTTTTAATAGAGCTGTATTTTGAAATGCACTGATTAACCAAAGAAAAAAAAGACGACCAATAAAAAGAGAGGTGGCATTCAGAACTAAAAACTCACTACCTCTGTAAAGTAGTACTTGTACGGTTGTCAATATTTGTAAAATATTTTAAAATGAAATTTTCCCTTTACTCTGAAAGGGGAGTTGATATTATTCCTATTTGTGGCTATAGAAACATATAGTAAAAGAATAACATTTGTATAGAGATATCTGAAACCTATATACTTTACTGTAATTAAAATGTTTTCAGGGCTAAATACAACATTTTTGGAAAAAGTAAACCCATGATCTAACAATGTTTTATTTCATGGGTCTACCTTATTACATAAGAAGATAATGTTATGCCAGTTTTTTTAAACATGTACTTTCTTAATACGTATATAGAGATTCTATTTCAGTATAACTCCTTTTTATAATTACATTGCTAAATTTGTCAATGAACCTACCACTGGGAAATCAGATAGCAAATTAAATAGAAAAATAAGAAAACAACTGATCAGATTAGTTTTGCCATAAAAAAAATTAAGGAATTGAGGGACTTGATCACAGCAGAAATGTATCCTGTTTCTTGATGGTTGCAAAATAATTGGATTTCCCAGTTTTTCTAATTCAAAATATTTTTGCTTTGAACCACTGGGTCTTTTGCAAAGAGACACGATCCAGTTTGTATCTCCGAAAGGGTAATGAAGATGGCTCTCTCTATTTGTTGTGGAAGTGGAAATGCAGCCCCTGTTGCTACAACTAGAAGTCAAATGAAAAATGAGTTTGAGTTGCTACTAATATGTAGAGAACTGTCAGAAATCGAGAAATTGTTTAATATGCTTGCAATGTCTATTTTAAAGGCACACATTTACTCCATAATAGTTAAGTAAATAAAAAAAAGTGAATGTATAGACTCTTGTTCCACCTAGAGGAATCAACTATACACAAGGGCTGAGGTGGTGAGACAGACAGCCATGACACATTAGAACTAAGAAAAGTTCAGGATGGTTCAAGGACAAAGGGAATGAGAGATAAAACTGGGAAAGTAGGTGGAAATATGATAAATTATGAAGGCTTATAAGTCATGTTAAAGAATTTAGATTTTATCAAAATTAAATGGATAATCTCTGCGTTGTGTTAGGCAATAGTTGTGAAAGTAATCTATACATGACTGAGAAAGAGAATGAAAACTCAGTTTTGAAAGTGTTTCCTTTAAAAAGATTCAAGTCTAAATTTTATAACATTGTCTCATCAGCCACCAATAGTGGTCCCTTAATATATATTTAATGATACTGTGAAATATACACTTTTTAGTACAGCTCTCATTCATTTCTAAAGTGTTTAAAATCATCCCACATTGCTCAAAAATATCCTAAGGACACAAAGGAATGCATTACATATTTCTTCAATACCAGCTTTGTTTTGTTTTTAAACAATAACACAAATTTTGGTCAAAACAAAGACATTTAAAGTAATTATTTAGGATTTGATGTAACAGACTAAGAACTGGGATAGAGGGATTTATTTTATAGAGAATTACATTATTTCTTCATATGTCCCATATCTCAATATATGAAAATGTAGCATCAGTTTACAAGGGATGAAGTTTTCCATTGCCAGAGGTTTTCCAATTATAATCATTCAGTTGCACGGAATGCATTTGCTGTTTTTGGATACAGTTTGGCAGATAGCTTCAGAAATATTTTAGCTCAAAAAGATGTCAGCAGCTTACATGGTGGTGTGACTAAGGCCATCCTCCTGACACTGAGGCCATCCTCAGTGACACATCCTCCCCTCCATGAACTGGGCAGCAACGGCAAATGTTACAAACTCTATCAACATCAGCATCTTCCCCATTGTCATTTTAATAATGGAGCTAAACTGATTTGAAATTCTTTACACACTACTACCATTAAACTGTTTTCCATTACATCTATTGCACAGTTCTCTTAGGTCTGGACAAGTGAGCCAGCCAGGACAATTCTTGTTATTCTGGGGATAAGGGAGTAAGAACAGAAGGTGGAAGAGGAGCAAGACTCAAAGGTGGAGATGGTGGCCGCTAAATAGCACTCTCTTTCTACTCTTTCTCCAGCATCATGTTGCCTCTACATGGGTAGCCATGCTGCTACATCTTTATTTTTTTTTTAATTTTTTTTACATCTTTACCTCCTTTAATATTTGCCCAACAGTAGGAGGGTAAGTGAAGTACGGCCCCTAGATAACACTAAATACATATAGTGCTTCCCTTGTTCCAGTCTCCTAGGTCAAAAACCTTGGGCTAATGCTTGATCCTTCTTTCTTTACACATCCCATCTATGTCAGCCAGTGTTTTGGGGGGCTCTCTGTCTTCAAAATATAACAAGGACCAACCACTTTTCCCCATGTAAAACCCTGGAATAAGCCACTGCCATCTTTTATCTGAATTACTGCCCCCAATGCTCAATCCTCAACAAAATAGCCGAAGGGATCCTTTTGAGATGGAAGCCAGACATAAGTCAGATAAGTTTGTACCTTTGCTCAAAATCCTCCAGTGGCTCCCCATCTTATTCAGAGATAACGTCATTATAATGGCTTACAAGACCTTCATGGTCTGCTACCTTTCCCCATCATTGTTTTTATTTCTGTATTGCTCTTTGAAATAAAGAAGACTTTTCCTTTTTTTAATGACTTTACTTACTTATTTATTTTTATTTTCTGAAATGGAACCATTGTACATTGTTCAGGCCATATCTATTGAAGGAAGAACCGAGTGAAAAATTATACTGCTATACAACCCACCCAAACAGTCAATTAAACAAACAACTACTCTGATGGGAAGCTGTTCTCACCCAGGTTCTAAATGTACCCCCTTTTACTTCAATGGGATGGCCCCTCCTTATTCAACTATGTTAGATTTGGGGAACTCCATTCACCCTAGTGTGATTTCCATGATTTTGTAGAATTTGGATCATGTGCCCAGTTCTCTTTTCCACAGGCTTAATAGTCTGAAGCATAAGGACCACGGAGATCCTTTCTTTTGACACTTGTATTCAGCTCTAATCTTTTCAGGGGTCTCAAACAAGAATATTTCTGCTCTTTCTATAAAGGTATGGGTCTCTATGACCTTGAAATTTATTATTATTATATAATTTTAAAGCCTCAAACAAGTGACATTTCAGTGTGTGTAGTGGATGGGTTTTCCAATGCTTTATTCTTCAACATTTTCCCAAAACTTCATCTTGGTACCTAAAGAAAGGTGGAATCCTCATTCCATGGAGCATTGAGATTAAATTACATCAATAACTGTTCGTATTTCTTTTGAAATATTTATGTGCTGATAAATATTTAGCAGTATGTGGTTCATCACATGGCCTACAAGATTTTTAAAACAAGGCAAATTTTTGCAAACTTAGGGATTATCACTATTATGAATTAAAATTAAGAAAGACAAAAAACCCAAGACATAATTACTTCAGTTATCATGAACCACTCTTGCTATGCACAGTTTAAAAATTATTTACTTGTTATGCCACAGGGAATTGCAGTTTATGTGTTGTGTTTTTTAAAATATATATTTTTATTAATTTCAGAAAAGAAGGGAGAGGGAGAGAGAGATAGAAACATTGATCATGAGAGAGAATCATTAATCGGCTGCGCCTCTCACGCACCGTCCGTCCCCCCCCCCCCCACTCGCCACTGGGGATCAAGCCCACAACTTGGGCATGTGCCCTGACTGGGAATGAAACTGTGACCTCCTGAATCATAGATCGACGCTCAACCACTGAGCCATTCCAGCCAGTTGGGAATTGAAGTTTATAGATAATATGTGATTTTCCCATGCTGTGAATCATGTTACAAAGCACGGGTAAATATCTCAGTCTTTCCCTATTGCTTTATTATTCATCTCTATATGGAAATTAATAAACTAAATAGCTATTGATTTGAGAATACACTTAGTCTCCTTTAGCCTTTGTATTATCCTTCGTATATAGTGTGATTGATTTAAGCCAGGATCAGCAAACTCTACAGCCTGCTGGCCAAATGTGACTTGCAAGCTAAGAATGGCTTTTATATTTTTAAATGGTTGGAAAAAAATGTAAAAGAAGAATAACATTTTGTGACACATGAACATTTCTTGAAATTCAAATTTTAGTATTCATAAAGTTTTATTCACATACCACCACACTCATTCACACAAGTATCGTCTAGGGCTATTTTCATGCTACAGCAGCAGAGCCAAGCACTGTGACAGAAACTGCCTGGAATGAGAGCCTAAAGTATTTACTATCTGGTTGTCTACTGAAAACGTTTGCCTACCCCTGATGTAACCTACCTCTGGGGGTTGGAATGGGGAGTGACTCTAAAGGATTCTAAAAATATAAAGTGCAGTTGAAGTATATTATCCAGAGGAACTCTTTAAAGAATAATTTTTCAATCTAACTGAATCTCTGAAAAGACTCGTTTGAGCAGCAAATGTAGTTCCAATTTTGTAACTGTAATTTTTCTGGCTGACTTAAGAAATGGCCATATTCACAATGGGGATGGTTTTCTCCCGTCTGGCTCACACTGGACATTGATTAGCCCCTCTGGCTAATGTTGGATGCTTCTCTGCGGTTGAACATTAGATATACTTTTCCTGATTCACAGCTACCTATTCTTTAAATCTAATAGTTTATATGCCTTCCTATTTGAGGATTTAAAAAGAATTAGCACACCAATTGCGTCCGGCTTTTATAGGCTGTGCTTGTAGTTACATCTCGTTTTCCTGCAGCAGCTCACCACCTTCTGAGCTCTGACAGCACTTGGTCTGTACCTCTCTTAGGGCATTTAGCACACTGTGCAGTGGATTGTAGCTATTTCTGTCCCACATTTCATATTCTCTATCAGATGTAGACCCCTGCCAGGGTCGTATGGCTTTTTAAAAAAATATATTTTATTGATTTTTTACAGAGAGGAAGGGAGAGAGATAGAGAGTTAGAAACATCAATGAGAGAGAAACATCGATCAGCTGCCTCCTGCACACCTCCTACTGGGGATGAGCCCGCAACCAAGGTACATGCCCTTGACTGGAATCGAACCTGGGACCTTTCAGTCTGCAGGCCAATGTTCTATCCACCGAGCCAAACCAGTCAGGGCAGTCGTATGGCTTATTGTATCTCCTAAGGTGCCTAGTACAGTGGTCTAGGCACATGGAAGATGCTAGATATATTTAGCAAATGAATGGACGATAGAACTGTTAGGAATATTCAGAATGTCAGAGTTTAGGTAGCACAGGGGATCAAGAATTTGGGAACCAGGAAACACAGAAAAACAGATTCAAGTAGGACAGAGTCAGAACACAGGACAAATAGCAAACACTCAGTGACCTCACAACTGAGATGATTGTTGCCTCAAGGTAGGAAGGTGGGTGAGTCCTAGATTGGACCATTATCCCAGAGTATAGCCAGCCTAGATATCCACAGTGGGAACCGGCAAGTCATATTTGAGGGCGATCACCTATGTGTCTTGGCAGGAGTGAAAAATGAGAGTCAAGGATGAAAACTGTTTCCTGGATGTTTTATCCAGACCTATAGTACATCTAGAACAGCTTCTCCATGAGGCAAAAGTGGTTTGAGGATGGCAGGGGAACTAAGTTTTCTTTTTATTTACTCTTAGTTTGAAAAAGGTTTCATGTCCATGGCACCTGGCAAAGGGGAACTTGGTATGTTATTTACTCGACTTCAAACAAATGAACAAAAGACCTTGGTTTGTCCGTTAGAAGTTTTCATTTTCAGAAATCACAGAATCTCCATTTGAAAGCCTTTTCAAAATTCATGCAGATGCCCATCCAGTCGTGAAATCTCTTTAAAACATCTTCACAAATGTGGGTCCAAACTCCGCCTGAGAGCTTCCCGGGAACACACTAGCCTCCAAAGGAGCCAAAGGGCACTTGGCTCAATTTTACTTTTTTCAAGATTGTTCCTTCTATTGGGCTGACATAGGCCTTCCCGAGACTTCCTTGTGTTGGTCCTAGTTCTTTTCCTTCAGATCCATGGAGCAGGCCTAATCTCCCTTCTGTTTGAATAGCTGAAGACAGTTACTCTGTCCTCCTCCTCCCGTCTTCTCTTTAGGCTTAATAAGACCCAGGACCTTCAGCTGGACATCCAGTGCCGATGTTACTCTTCATAACATCCTCGCTCATCTTCCTTGAATGGATCTTTATTGTCTATATCCCTCTTTAAGTGTTATATCCAGTTCATGATGCAACATTCTGATGTGGCCCTACTGTGTGCTATCTTATTTATTATTGGACTTGGCTTACTGTATTTATGGCACTGTGTCTACCTCTTCCGAACTGAATCTGGTTATGGTACCTGCAAGCAATCGGTACCTGCATGCTAAAAAATCCTGACATTCTGAATTATCAATCAATTTGATAGACTAAGCTGCTAAACTAATCCTACTTATTTAAAAATCTGGCTGGTTAAAAACAAAACAAACAACAAGAAACCCCTGACTGGTATATCATCAAGGTGTGGTATCCTCTGGAACTTTTCAGTCAACGCACATGCTTAATTATATGAGATGATGCCAACCACACACTGGAGTGACATGTTACTTTCAGAATAAGAAAGAAACTTTGCCGGTTCCTGGTCAAGGCTGAAGCTGGAAGTCTCGGAATTCTTGAGTTACCAAGTTCCTTGATATTTCACTGCAGGGACTGATCTGTTGTAAATGGGTTCTGTTGTCCATGTTTAAAGGTCCTGGTTTGGGACTGAACTCTGAACTTTCTTCCTATCTCGCCTAGCTCCTCCCTTCACGATTATGCCATTAGCACTGCCCTTTTCCCAGGGCTCCCGTGAGAGCGACCAAAGTGCTCTCTTTCTTTTCAGTGGAGAATTTGTCCCAACAGAGTTGGGTGGTGTCACATTTAAGTTGGTCATTTGGAATCTTTTGAAAAAAAATCAAATAACAAAAAAGTCATTTTTCTTCAGGAAATTTCCAAACACATGCAAAAGTAAACAGAATGATATAGTGAACCTCAATGTACCTGTCACCTAACTTCAATAATCAATTCATTGCCAATCTTGATTCACTGGTACCCTTAAATACTGCCTGCTTTATATTCTTTTGCTGCAAATCCCAGACATCCTCTTGCTTCAAAGTGAGATATTGTTTCCTAGTACATAACTGCTGTCTATATGACCTCCATGTACAGACTGGTCTTTCTCCTTCCCATTTTACATTTGTTTGATTGACATTTTGAGTTGCAGATGAAGCTGGTATAGGGACAATGTCTAATTTCCATCTTGGAGCTATACAATAATGCTTCCACCCCGGTCAACAGTGGGTGACCCGTTAGCATTGGCGTTGCCTTTAAAGGAAGGGATTTATGGTCTTTCCCATCTTTCTCACGTAATGGGGGGTCTCTGAGGCTCCCCTCCACAGTGGACTCCCGCTGGACACAATGGGCCATTCTTCAAGGACTTCCAACAATCAAGTCTTTATCCCTTGTCTTTCAAAGCCATGAATGTCTGTGTTAGAAGATGTTCCTATGTCAGTGGTTCCCAACCTGGGGGGCTTTGAACAACCAGGGTTTCCACAAATCAGAATAATGATCTGGAAACTTTCTAGTATTTCTAAGGATATGCGTCCATCCTCAGGATGGCATAGGCTACAGGCTACGTGTCAAGTTTCTGGGCTTTTGCTTTTATTATTATCAGTTTGGTGTGAGGTAAGCTCATGCCGATCAGGAGTCCTGCTTGTATTTTATTTGATAATAAAAAAAAAAGAATTTTTTTCTTCTCTTTCTTCATAAGAGGAGGAACATAAACGCATTCTATTTAGTGACAAGTTTGGCTCCTGCAGTAGCATTTGAGTTTTGGGCTTCTGTTTGGCCTGACTTTAACCTCTGTAGAAAATTAAAATAAAACCCTTCTTATTGGTCCCTTAATCCTTTTCTTGGGCTATTTTAAATCAACTTTTCAAAGTGTATTGTCATGCAATTGGGTGATCATTTGCATTTAAATGTAGTGAATAAAGAACTCCCTGCTGAACCCTTTGGGGATGGATAGGCCCACTATCCTCATTTGCCCAGCAAATCAAATGGCTCTGAATATTCATAAAAAAGGGCTGGAATGACTTCTCCATCTGGAATGTGCTCTTCCCAGCTGCACTTGTTTTGTTAAGATTGGTTCTTCAGGTTTTATTTGTGGTTGTATGGAACTCTAACTGTGCACCGGGAAGACGCGGTGGGGAGCTGGTAAGGACAGTCTCAGAAGTGAGTCCCACCCCCATCGTGGCCATGAGGGTACTTTAATGTGGTTTTTCTGCCATTGATCCTCTACACTTGCTTCAATCCTCCACTCAATACAATCTATAGTAATTTACACCACACATTTCTTTTAGATGCAAATTGTTTATTTCTGTCTATTGTGATAAAAAATTATTCCTTTTTTTAAAGAAATGCATAAAGACATTGTGTTTGAGCCTTGGCCTGTGTTGCTCAGTAGTTAGAGCATCAGCCTACACACCGGAGGGTCATGGGTTCGATATCCGGTCAAGGGCATGTTCCTGGGTTGCAACTTCGATCTCCAACCCTGGTTGGGGCAGGTTCATCCTCTCCAATAAATAATCTCTATCAACTAACACATGAGCTAACGTTCACTGAGCACTTACTTTGTGCCAGGCACTGTTTTAAGTGCTCTCCTTGCCTTGCCTACTTTAATTCTTAAAACAATCCTATTCTCATTCTCATGAAGCTAATGATCAGAGAGGTTAGGTAACTTGTGCCAAGCCACCCATCATGTGCCTGTGGGCAGAAATGTAGACCCACATGCTCTGACTCCTGAGGTTACAGTTTTAACTACTGCCATATGCTGCCTTGCTCTGTGGGCCCCTGGGCTCTGTGGTAGGGGCTGTGGGTTTGTGTGCAGAGAGGCCTGCACTGCTCTTGGGGATCCTGCCCAAGGCAACCAAAGGTGGAGGGGCCAGAGGACTCTGCAGACCACCAGAGAGGCCTGTGGACAAGTCCAGAGGATGGAGAGGGGAGTAATAGGAGGGGGTCCGCTCAGATCCAGGAGCCACTGGAGGGAAACAGAGGAAGACTGGGAGCAAATCAGGAAAGGTCCTGGGTAATGACCATGAAGTAGCCACACTCACCTTTTTGCTAACTTAAAGGCACAAAGTCAGAAAGGACAGATATAAAATTTCCCCCTTGTTTGCACTGTAGTTGGCAAGAGTGTCTACGGATTATTCAATGTCTCCCCCCCCCAACACACACACTATAAAATAAGTAAGATAATAACTACCTTGTTGGGCTCTTGTGAGGATTAAATGAAATCCTGTGAATACTATATTGTAACACCACCTCCTTTGACAACCTGGCTCTCACCTTGGGCCCCAGTGCCTTATTGCTCCCCTTGCAAAATCATAGATCCAGACCCTAAGCCTAAGTGATGTCTATTTCACCAAACATTTTATGAAGAGCTAGCAACGGTTACAGTGTAAATCACCAACAATTTCCAGAATGCCCTACTCTAGGGAGAGGACATTTGATGCTTCCCCTTATGGCTGCAAGTTCATCTCTCTCCCTCTAGCAGCTGCCCCTTACTTCCCCATATCCTTTCCACAGAATGCCCTGGCTACCCCCCTCCCACCCACCCACCCCCAGCCCCTGCATTTAGCTTCCTTGGTCCAGCTGTCCCTCCATCACCTTGCCCACCTCTTTAAATCCCTTGGCCGGCCTAACCAACTCAATAAGCAGAAGCCACCACTGCTGGTCAGATTCTGCCCAGGTGTGGTTCTCCAAGCATGTTGATGTATGTGGCCACATATATAAAGGTCATAGCCATCCTGTCACATACAGTGTTTTTAGCAAACTATCTGGCCCACAGTAAGTGATGGATAAATGGGGGTAATAGTTTTTGCCAGTGTCTGTCCCGTGATGTCTTGCCTGGGCCAGCACGCAATCACCCTGGAGGTCTGTTTCCGCTGTTGGTGGAGGACTTGGGAAATGGCTCAAAGGCAAAGGAGAGTGGATGGTTGCCATCTAGAGATGTTGTGAGCAGGCTGGGATCTCAGAAAGGCCTGTGCATGTGGACATTACGATGAGCATCCACAAGTCACTGGGGAGGTGGTGGCCTGTCCAGGACAATGTGCTCTGCTCCTTTTTGTAATTGCTGGTGGCTTAACTATCAGTGAGATCAGAGTGACTGGCAAAGACATCCTGCCCATTCCTTGTGGACAGAGCACCTTGTTTAGACGTGAGCCCCTGGTAGGTCCTGCAGGGTAAGGCTAGAATAGGCTGTGCCTCTAATCTCCCTGCAGAAGACTTAGCTCTTGCTGCTGCTGGAAAGATCTAGGACAGCAGTCAGGTGACTGCTCATTGTCTTTGAGGGCTGGCAAGAGAACCTTGGTTTTTGGCCAGATTTTTGTGCCTGTCCTCACATATCGCCCACTGGAACGGGTGATGACTTAGGGTAAAAAGAGGTTCCAAAGAATGGAAAATAATCAGATTTGTAGTTGGAAGAGACTTCAGAGGACATTCAGTTGCTTACTGGATAGTTTTCATGACCGAGAGCTCATTTCCAGTCGGTTTCGTTGCTGGACAGCTTCATTTGTTAGAAAGCTCTTGGTCAGGAGCAGATTCTGTGTGCTTGTGACTTTGGGCTGCTTGTCCTAGTGCTTCCTTCTGAAAATGTCAACCAGGCTTTGCTAGCACCCTATTCCCTAGCATCGAGATTGGGAATCTTGAACACACGTCTTATTCAAATGTATAATAATGCCACCTTTCAGACTATCGCCACCCAACGATTTGAAGCACTGCTGGAGGAAGGGCTGGTGGGTAACAGGTTAACAAGTTATTTCTGGGCATCTCTAACATAGCTCATCTGCTTTGTTCCCCAATCAATCTTTATCCCTACCCCCTTCCCAGCACTATCACCCCCTGACATAGTTTAGGAGATGTTTATTTGTTTATTGACATCTCTTCTCTAAGAATATAGACTCCATGAGAGCATAATCTTGTCCTGGTTTGTGTTACTCCGCCCTGTCTGCCCAGTGTTTAGAACAATGCTGGAACATAGGAAGTACTTGATTAATATTTGCTGAACAAATTAAGAGCCAAAGTAGGATAGTGAGGGTTCCAGATCCTTTTAATTCATCTGAGTGCTCCAGAGAAGGACACACTGTTTCCTTGAAGGTCGACTGGTATGGAAGCAATAGTTTTAATCCTGGAGTCCGGGGACTTGGGTTCATCACAGTGTTGCACTCATTGTCTGGGGGATCTATAAGCTGGATATGTAACTGCATTGGGGCTTATTTTTCTCATCTACAACATAGAATCGACATTCTTTGCCTTATTCATCCTGAGGATGAAGTACAACCACATGGGAGAAAGTATTCTGTAAATTAGAAGCACAATATAATTATAAATATAAAAGTCATTACTATTGTGATGATGATGATTGAGATGGTATAATTTTGCTATAGTAAAAGTATATTTAGCCTGAGAATGAATTTATCTTCCACTTGAGATGAGTTAGTTTCTGCAGCGGCTAGGGTTCGTGTGATTTCCAGAGATGCTCCCTATGAGTTGACTTACCAACACCACCAATACTTATTCATGTGTCTACTATGTGTAGGCATTAGTCCAGTTGCTTGAGGTACATCAGAGAACAAAACAGAAAAAAATCCTCCTCTTTCTTGGCACTTACAAGTCTAGAGGAGGCAGAAAGACAGTAAATAAAATAAAGAATTATGTAGTCTGTTAGAGTTACAAGTGCCAAGGTGTAAAATAGAGAAAAAGGAAAGCAGAATAGAGGAATAGAGAGGATGTTGGGGAGGGCATTGCAATTTTAAAGGGTGATCAGGGGAGACCTCACTAGATGGTGACACTTGAGCAAAGACTTGAAGGAGATGAGGGATTTATCCACATGGATGCTGGGGAGTGGGCTCTCTAGGCAGAGGGAACAGCCAGTGCAAAGGTGAGGACTTCCCTCAAATGCCCAAGAGAAAAGTAAACCCGTGTGTCTAGAGTAGAGGGGGATGGTGGTAGATGAAGTTAGAGAGATATTGGGTGGCAGATGGTGTGGGGTCACATAGGACATTTTTAGGACTTTGACTTTATCTGCAAGGGAGAAGGGGAGCCATCTGAAGGTCTCAAAGAGCAGGGTTACATGATCTGCCTTCCACTGGGTTATTGTGACTGCCGTGAGGAGACCGGAACATTGGGGCTGAGACTAGAGAGGGAAACCGGTTAGGAAGTTACTACATGTAATCTAGAGGAGGAATGATGGCAGTTTGGATCAGGGAGGTAGAGGTAGGAAGAAGTGATGGGATTCTAGATATATTTGCAGGAAGTGCCAATAGGATCTGTTAATGATCTGCTCTGTTGAGAAAGAACACGGAATGAAGGATGAGCTAAGGTTTTTGTCGTGAGCCAGTGGAAGAATGGAATGGACATTGACGGATGTGGAATGACTGTGGGAAGAGCAGGCGTGGGAGGGAATATCAGGAGCTCAGTTTTGGACATGCTACTTCTGAGAGGATGGGTAGACATTCAAGTGGAGATGTTGAGTAAGCATATACCAGCATGAGCCAAAAATATAAGTAAATGAATAACTCGGGAGTCATCAGCATATAGTTGATATTTAAAGCCACAAGACTGGCTGAGAATACAGAGGGAGGGAGTGTCATTAGAGCAGAGGTCAAGGACTGAGTCCTGTGACACTGCAGCATTTAGGGACTGGGGAGATGGGGACGAGACAGCAACCTGACTCTAAAGAGCAGCCAGCCAGTGAGGCCGAGGAAAATCAGGAGCGTGTGATGGCCTGGAAGTCAAGTAAAGCTGGTACTTCAGTGGTGCAAGACCAACATGTCAAACATTGTTGGGAGGCCAACCAAGATGAGCACGGAGAACTGATTGTTGGTGTCTCAAAGCAAGATTTTGACAAGAGCAAATTTGCTGGAATGATTGGGGCAGAAAGTAGACTGGAGTGAGCATAAGAAGAGGAGTGTGATTGGAGAGAGTAAATTTAGATGGCGGATGGCTAGAAAGGGACGTGGGTCAAGGGATGGTCTTTGTTTATTATTTATTTAAATGGGAGAAATAACATCATGTTTGCATACAGTACTGATGGGAATCACCCAGTGGATATGGAAAAACTAATAGTGCAAGAAAGAGAGGAGAAGAATCTTGAAAGAATGTTCTCAAATAGGCAAAAATGGAGGAATTGGCCTTGCCAGGGAGCACCGAAAAATTCATCCATAGTAGCAGGAGAGACAGTGAGACTACGGAGCCACAGGCCAGTAGGTGGGTTGATGTGATGGTGGAAGTATGAGGAAGTTCTCTTCTGAGAGTTCCCATTCTCTCAGTGAAATAGGGAGGAAGGTGAGAGCGAGGATGGGGGAGGAGGTGCTGGGGTCTGAAGAGGGAAGGGAAGGACGCAAAAGGAGCAGGAACAGAACTCCGTTGAAGTGGTGGAGGAGGTGTTTCTCTAAGACACTGTCCTCGTGTGATAGAACTTCTCCAGTGCTGATCTACTCGCAAAGTATCCGACGTCCCAATCCCTCCTTCCAGATTGCTTGGTCAGGTTTTTTTTTTTGTTTTTTTTTTTATCAGTTTTTAGCCATCAGTTTTGGAATTAAAACCCACTTGTGCATCACTCAAGTGATTGCAGGTTGAGGGAGCTGTCAGAACTGTCAGAATGGTCTTTTCAAACACTGACTTCATAAAAAGTAAAGGGAAAAAATGTTATGCTCTGGCCCAGGCTGACCTTCACACTGTCCCTCAGCCTCACATGGTTTCTTTTCTCCTTCACATCATCCGTTAGGAAGGCAGTCCTGGCGTGGGCGCGGAGTTCTCTATTTCTTTTGTTTGGATGAGTGTGCCATCCTTTCCATTTCTCTCTGCCAAAGGGACTTGGCTTTATCTGGCCAGCCATTCCCAGCCTGCGCTATTTTATCTTTTTAAAAATTCCACGTGCTCCTTTGAATCTATCTTTTAGAAAGCAACCAAGAGTCTTCAATTTTGGTTTTCAGTATAATTTGTGCCATTACAATTAGACTCAAGCAGCTAGCAAGTATTTGTGGGGCAAGTAGGATGTACCAGCCGGAAATCATAGCGTGTGGGGAGAGCTCCCACATACTTGGTATGATGCCAACCATGAAGGCAGGCAGGGGTGCCATCTCAGGCTCAGCCACCTCATAATAAGGAAGCTGAGGACAGGGGGATGGTGACAGGATTAGGGTGCGAAGATGACCTCTGCATGTGACATGTTCTCACCTGAACTCTAAAGTCTATTCCTTCTGGTCATTAAGACCTGCGAGTCTCCTTGTCGATGCTGGCTGGTACCCTGGGCATTTCTGAGTAGCTGTTTTCACAGTGATGTACATGCAGCTCACCCTATTCAGTCACCTCTGATTGATAAGCTACCAATGCAGAAAGCAGCAGTGTTCCCACCTTCTCTCACCATGGCTGCCTGCAGGAACTGCCCCATGCAGTTCATGCCTTCCAAGGCCTGGGGACCACAGAACAACCTTCTCAGTGGGAACGAGTTTCCATGGCATTATTCTGAAAAAGCTCAAGTCTTCTGGGTGCGTGGGTCCTTGGGGATAGTTGAGCGTTTACTTCAAGAAAAAAGGAGAAGTAACATGTTCTTTAATACCTGCTCTGCACCAGGTGCTTTTGTCTGTTTTGTCCCGTTTAATTATGACAACTCGGCCCTGAAAAATCAGTTTCAGCCCCGTGTTTACCAGATGAGAAGACCAAGGTGGTGAAGAGGTTATGCAGTTTGACTGAGGTCATGTAATTTTAAAATGGAAAAGCCGGCCTTCAAATTCTTTGTGTGCGATGGAAAAAATAAAGATAGTTGTAAAAGAGAAAATTTATTTTTAATTCCCTGGCTTCCTTCTAAAAACAGTGGATCCCAAGGGGTATGTCCTTTGCTAAATAGGGACTGCAGGCTGGAGGATGGTAAACCAGGGACCCTACATTGCTCAGGATCAAGGAGGGCGGTGCACAGAGATCCAGGAGGCATAACATTGAGGACCTCAGTGCGGAGGGGGCAGCATGGGAGGGTAGAGGGACGGCCAGCTGGTGGGCCAGGAGCTTGCCCAGTGGAGATCTGGGGATGAGTAAAATGCTGTGGTCTGTGTGAGGTCACTTCTCTTCATCTCCCAGCCCCCTCCAGAAAAAACCCTTTCTTCTCCTTGTGCTTCATGACCTGTGCTTGCCTTGAGGGGAATGCGATGGTACTGACACCCTAACTCAGGCTTGAAGAAGAAAGGTTGCCCACAGGATTGGTGAGCATTTTCAAAGACCATTCTTTTTCAAATATTCCCTTCATGAATATTTACTGACTTCTTTCTCTGTGCCAGGCGTTGTTCTAAAGTGCCAGAAATGCAGTGATAAGCTAAAATGAAGTCTCTGCCCATATGTAGCTTATATCCTAGTTGGGAGAAACAGACATTACAAAAACAAACAAAAAAGTGCTATAAAGAAAAAACTATAACAGAGAATTATTCTTAAAGTGTTGGATAGGAATCTTCCTAAAGTACCTTTCATGCATGTCTGCCTTATGAAAAAGTCAACTGAGCTGAGAATTAATGGTTTGTGACATTTGATTAATTACCATGTGTGCGAAGTCCAGCTCTAGATACTATAGTAAGAGAATTGAACAATGGATTCCCGAGGAGCATCTGGTTAATGGGGGGCGGGGGGGGGCGGTTTGGACAGGTTTAATAGTAATTAAAAAAGTAATGAGATACCTAAAATGCTATGAACCTTCCAACACAGTTGGCAGGAGGGTATTTCTTTAGGATCCCAGAACTGGTCCAGAGTGGGGAGAAAACCCTAGCTGGACTCCTGCCCTGTGCCCTCACTTTGCTATACCCCTTCCCACCCGATGTTTGAGCATTGCTTCACCCAACTAAACACGTGTGCCTCCATAATGCTCCGTTTACCAGCCTGTCTTCTTGCTCACAGCTGCTCTTTCTTTGTTCCTAGTAGACAAGCATAATGGTAGTTGCCTGGTTTCTCATCTCCGTCACTTATACTTGGCCGCCTTGAATGAGATACTTGAACTGGGCTATAGTTTCCTTATCTGCAAACTGTGGGTAATATTGTACCTGCTTCATGGAGTTCTTGTGAAGATCAAATGAATGAATTCATGTAAAGTCATTAGAAGAGTGCCTGGCACATGGCAAATTTTGGGTTGGAGCCAGCTGTTATTATCCTGGTGATATCTAAGGGTTTATTATTATTTGGAATGACTGAGCCCACTCTCAAGACCAGCCCTCTGAGAATCTCCCCACCCCCTGAGCAGAAAGGCCACCAGTGCTGAGCCCTTGGCACTTCAGATCTGAGATCACAGAAAGAGGCTTGCTCTTACTTGAGACAAATGAGACAATAGTTCAGTGGTAGTTGAGATGGACCTTAGAAATGGGAAAGATGTAGACATTTGGAGATGGCAGGAACCCCAGGGGAAAGCCCTCTAGTCAGAGATAATGCCATGAGCAAAAGAAGAGAAGCTGGTCATTCGAGGCCAGCACTGAAATAGAGGGGTTTTGATCTGTCTGAACATTGAGTGCATGAGGTTAAGACCAAGAAACAGGTGGGCAAACATGGTAGTTAGCGGACAAATCATGGAGGCAGGTGAATGTTGAGGTTGTTGGTGTTACTTTACTCTATAGGCAAATGGGGGAACTACTGTGGATTTGTAGAGACCCAGAGTTGTTCTCACTATAATTTAGGTGTACAGGTGTAAGGGCTCTTTACCCCAGTGATAAATGACTCAAGGCTACTGTATTCTTTGAGTTATCCAGTTTTTATACCACTTGTATCTCTCTTTTAGATATTCCACAAGGATTGATCAAGAAAACCTAAATGAATTAATTATGTACAGTATGTATTCCAAATTAAGGGTGTTCCATAAGAAGATGCAAATAAATAAATAAATAGGAGTTTCCCATCAAATATACAAACTTTAGGGCTACAGATGTCACTTAAAATAACATTTAATTCATGTATATATTGACTCTTGAAGACTTAGAGTTATATACTTTATGACATAGTATATTACTTTGTAAAGATTGACTTTCTTCATGCACATTTCATCAGTTTTATTCAAACTCATACAGGCACTTTCAACTTCAATGTCTTCGTCATTACTAAAGTGCAGTTTTGAGTCATCTAATAGTTTTCCAGAGCACAATATCATCCCATTTGCCTAAGTTGTTTGATATAAAGCCCTTTTTGCATCTCTGTGTAATAAAATTTTATCCTAAGCTACAAGCGTCCATTTGCATAATGCAAGCAAAGTTTTGATCTTTCATTTTCTTTTTTTAAAATTTTTTTTTATTGCTTAAAGTATTACAAAGGGTAATACATATGTGTCCTTTTTCCCCGCCCTGCCCTTGACAGTCCCCTAGCCTCCCCTACCCCCCTGATCTTTCATTTTCTTGAAACTAGCTATTCATCATCTCCACAAGTAACTGCATCCTCAATGGCTATTTTTTATTGTTAAAGAATTTTCAATTTTGTGCAAAATATTGATGCAATAATGTCAAGTGGATAAGGCATGATACATAACTATGTAAATATAGTATGCCCTCAACTATGAAGAAATAACATTCAAAATAATTACATTGCTTTTAAAAAGTCCTTAACTTTTTAATACATAGCTTGTATGCAATCTCCAACCCTTGCTATTGTGAGGTTATATCCTAGGAATAATTATTACACTTGTCTTAAATTTCTTTGTTTTTTAGAAGCACCAAAACAGCATAGATTGTGGTTGTTTCAGGTGAATATAACTTCTCCCATTAGTACTTTGCTGTTTAAAATAAAGTAATTGAACGGACACCTCAAAAATATTTTAGAGACTGTGCAAGGATTTATCATAGGATTATCCTTTCTTTCCTGAGGGATATTTTTGGACACGTTATAGTTGGATATATGTGTTCTCTTCTCTCCCATTGATAATCTAGTCTTGTCATTCCTTTGCTCACACTTGAATTTTTTTCTAGGTGAGATTACACTTTTTGCTTAAAAGTTTGTCCTTTAGGTAACAAAATGCTATGGTAGAGTTAGACAAACAAAAAAAGAACACCAAGATTTTAATTCCTTAGTAATGTCCTCCCAATAGGCACCAGGGAAGTCCCTCCCTCCCCAGAGCTTCCCTGGCATAATGATTCAGGGCCTTCCTGCGCTCTCAGCCCCAGGACTTACCCCTCGGGGCCTCACAGATTGGCCTCATGTGCACCTTTTCTTCATCTGACTCTCTAGCCACTAGGTATCTTGAGGGCAGAGACTGTGTCCTGTTCACTACTCGGTCCTCAGAAGGAATGAATGAACCAGTAAGTGCAGCACATTCTCTGTGATAAGGTGCATTCCAATATCTTAGAAAGCTGGTACAAATTTCAAGTGATGCCATATGCAGATTTTAATGTTTGTTATATTCCAACTATGTACACACATTGAGACAGTCCCCATCTGTTGCCTAAATGAATGGGTGGCCAATCTCAAACGAGAGGTGATGAAAGGAGCCTGCAGCTACAATGTAGAGGCTTTTCTGGGGGAGGAAGGGGGAAAGAAAGAAGAGAAATCCAGGCTCGGTCTGTTTGTTTATATCACATGACTTTGGTTTGGGGATGGTGCCAGGCCATGCCCCTGTCTTCACAGAGCAGGTGCAAGCTCAGCATGTCTGTGGACTGGTTATCTGCTTTGAGTTTGTTTTATCTCAACTTGACCTTCACTCACCTCCTCCCAAGGTTGTCTTCCATACATGTATTTTTAGATTTAAATAGCTGGTGAACAGTTTTCCAGGAATTTCTGGCCCCTATGGGTTGTAGGCCATTGTTTCCGCCAACCTCAGCCACCATCAATAGCTCACAGTTTCCACAGGCACAACACACTTATGCACTTATATACCCACGGGCATTGATTTTCACAATATTTTTTGGTGCATCTAGTCCATGTTTTGCAGTGGCTTGGTCACAGTTTATATGAGACATCCTGCCCAGTATTCTGTTCAGTCATATCTGGAGACTGATGGCACCAACTCCACCGTAAACATCTTTAATGCCTTCCTTCACATTTGTGTTATTCTCTCAGCCAGAAACATCAGCGCCTCCTACCTCAGAGCAAGTGAGAGATAGTCTCTCACTCCACTCGCTGGGTGGGAAGTTATTATAGGGCCTAGAGAGCAATCAACTTTAGGGCACAACAGCACAGAGCCTGGAATCAAATGCCTGGTTTGAATCTTGATTCTCCCGTCAACCAGTTGTGTGACCTGGAGCAAGACTTATTTTCTCTGTGTCTCTATTCTCTCATCTGTTAAATGGGTATATAATGGTTCCTACTCATAGGAATTCTGTAAAGAGTAATGAGTTAGAACATGTGATGGGCTTAGAACAGTAAACACAGAGTAACTGTCATTTTAAGTGTAGTTATTTATTTTCTATTGAGGTAAAAGTACTATTATTATTATATATGCTATTGGCTCTGGTGAACTACAAGTGCCTGACTGCTAGGACCAGCCCAAATTGTGTTTCCTTCATGACTTCATCCTCTCCATCCCTCTTCCCCTGTCCCTGCTTCTGAAAGTAGGGCTTAGTTTTTGGTTAACTTGTACTTTCTCTACTTACAGAGGTTGGGAGAGGGAATACGCAGGGTCTGTCAATCTATGTTCAGAACAGGAATCATGCGGATGCCTATCCCTTTGGTCATCTGTATAATCAATCTCTCTCTCACTCATCCCCACAATGAATCCTGACCCTTCCTAGAGATTTCCTATCACAGGGCATCCCATTTCACCTCCCTCATTCTCTAATGGTTGGTCCAGGTCCTCCTATCTCTCCCCTGGACCATGGAAGAAGCCTCCCCACTGTCTTATCTACCTCCAGTCCCAACTTCCCCCTCCAGTGCTCAGACCGCTTCCAGAGTGATCTTTCTGAAACATATAGCATTGTGCTTCTCTGCTGCAAACCTTGATGGCTCCCTATTGCCTGCACAGTAATCTAAGAAGACACCACCAGGCTTTCAGAACCTCCTGCCACATGACAGAGGGTCATTTCTTTCCTGCCCACCTTCTACTCCAGCCAAACCCATCTCTTCTGCTTCGTTCTTTTACTCACGACATTTCCTTTCCCAGTTTACCTTTTCTGCTACTTCCATCTGCTACATTTCTGTCTTTAAAATTTAAGGTGAAGGTTTTCCCCATGAAGTCCGTACCCCACCACACTACCCCTCCAGTCAGAATTCTTCATCCTCTCTTATATCCCCACAGTAATTTGTTTATATATCTCTGATAATGCTTAGCACAGACTGCCTTGTGATACCTCTTTTTTTTTTTACCTTTACTTATTTCAAAATGGCTTTTAGATGGCTAACAAAAGTGATGCGGTAATATTTGTCAAAACTCATTGCATGCAAATTATATCTCAATAAAATTGATTTTAAGAGAAAAATACAGTAAGAGCATAGCAGAGTAAAATAAAACAGGTGGGAAAATTGGGAAGAAGGGAAAATTAGGATGGGAAAGTAAATAAATGCAGGGGTAAAGTTAGTATTAAAAATTCATGTCATAAATTTGCCTCTGAGCAGCCAAAGGAAATAGAGAAATAGAGATTTTCCTAGTTCTGAAACCTGAGAATGTCACAGAAGAATAGAGAACAGCCAAGCAACACTTAGAGAGATGGAGTCACATTTATTATTATTACTCGCGGGCCCAGAGAAAAATGTCTCTAGAATTCTGGGCGAAGGCACACAGGAAGTTTCCTGTATTTATACCTTTTTACCCTCTTTGTCTCCCAAATATGGGGTTTTCCAGTCCCCTTTGCAAGTTCGTAAAGAGCCCCTATGTGCTGGGACTTTGAGACCTCAACCAAATGCTTGGCCTGGCGCCAGCACTGATAACTTCGTCTGGGGAAGGTTTAATGGCCTCTCTGAAATGGGAGTAGTCTTATTTTCCTTATTATTTAAGCCAGCAAGCATCTACAGAAGCCAAAATAGCAGGGTTAAAATTTCAAACAGCAGTTTTTATATAAGATGGATGCTTCAAGAAGAATCTCATGGGCCCTTATGAAGAGAACACTGATTTAAAGGCCAGCTTTCTTGACAATCACTCTATGTTAAACCCAGTGAGGAGTTGTATGAGGCTGTTTCTTATAACATCTCTTAGTTCAAGTTGCTGGCAGAACATCAAAGTGCTGTTAAGAAAGTTCCATAAGGGACTGAAATAGTCCATGCAGTTCAAGTCTGTAGCTTTCTAATGGTTTGGCTAGATTAGGAAATAAAATTTGAAATAACTATAGAAATGGGTGCACTGCTTATCCTTAAAAATTCTTTGAATTAATATGAATATATCTCGAATATCTGTTTTGTTAATACTTGAGAGAGTTCAAGGCTTTAGAGTTTGTGTTTAGATCCGACAGTACAGGTGACTTCTGTTACCATCAAGGGCAGACCTTCGTTTTTGAATCTGTTGTTATGTCTCTCTTTATCCCTAATATTCCTTGGGCTGAAGTCTACTCTGTGAAATTGATATAGCTTCCTTTTAGTTAGTGTTTGCATGTATAGCTTTTTCCATTCTTTGGCCTTTCACCTATTTATGTTTTCATATTAAAAGTGGGGTTCTTGAAGATAGTATAAAATTGTTTTGTTTTTAATTTAACCTGACATTATCTATCACTTAACTGGTGTGTCTGAATCATTCATATTTAAAGTAATTGTTGATGTGGTTGGATTAAAACTTACCATCTTCCTTCTTTCTTTTTTTTTAAAATATATTTTATTGATTTTTCACAGAGAAGAAGGGAGAGGGATAGAGAGCCAGAAACATCGATGAGAGAGAAACATCGATCAGTTGCCTCCTGCATGCCCCCCAGTGAGGACGTGCCCTCAACCAAGGTACATGCCCCTGACCGTAATCGAACCCGGGACCCCTGAGTCCGCAGGCCGATGCTCCATCCACTGAGCCAAACCGTTTCGGCTCCATCTTCCTTCTTTATTTCTATTTGTTCCAAATGTTCTTGCTTATATTTCTACCATCTCTAGGTTTAATTAGAATTCTATTTTGCAATTCTACTTTTCTCTCCTCTATTGACTTATTACTTTTGTTAGTGATTGTCGTAGGGCTTATAATTCACATTTTAAAAATAATCTGAGTCTACCTTAAAATATTACACTACTTCAAGTGAAATGTAAAGACCTTATAATAATATTTTCTCAATTTCTCCTTCCCATTCTTTGTCATTGTTGTTATATATTGTTTTTTTTTATATATTTCACTTTTACCTATGCTGCAAAAATATAACACATTTATTATTTTTTACTTTAAACAGTCAGGTATCGTTTAGGACAATTAAAAATAAGAAAAAATTATTTTTCTTCATTTCTTTATGTAGATTCAAGTTTCTGACCTGTACTACATTGATTCTGCCTAAAGAACTTCTTTTAACGTTTCTTATAAAATAGGCCTGTTGGTAGTTAATTCCCCAAGCTTTTGTTTGTTTGAAAGTCTTCATTTCTCCCACTCCTTCGAGCTATTTCTGCTGTGTATAGAATTAAGGGTTGATACTTTTTTTTTTTTTTTTTTTTTGCTTTCAGCACTTTTAAAATAGCACTCCATCTTGTTTAAATGGGTCTGATAGCCCTGGCTGGCTTGGCTCAGTGGATAGAGCGTCAGCTTGCGGATTGCAGGGTCCCAGGTTCGATTTTGACCAAGGGCACATGCCTGGGTTGCGGGCTTGATTCCCAGTGCGGGGTGTGCAGGAGGCAGCCAATCAATGATTCTCTCTCATCATTGATGTTTCTATCTCTCTCTCCTTCTTCCTTCCTCTCTGAAATCAATAAAGAAATATATTTTTTTAAAAAATGGGTCTGATAATGAGTCTGTTGTAACTTTTAGCTTTGTTCCTATATGTAATGTGTCTTTTTGTTGTTGTTGTTGTTGTCTTCAGGTTTTCTCTTTGAGCTTCTTGGATTTGTTGTAGTTTGGTGTCTTTCACTAATTTTGTAATATTTTTGGTCATTATTTTTTTCAAATATTTCTTTTGTCCCTTTTTTGATTCAAAACACACACATGTATAATATTGTGGACTTCATATTGTCTCACATTTCTCTCATCTGTTTTTTATTTTTTCTCTTCGTGTTTCAGTTTTGATAATTTCTATTAACCTGTTTTTAAGCTCATTGATTTATTGATTCTTCTTTTACTTATGCCAAGTCTACTGATAAACCCTCTGATAACATTCTTTATCTCTTTCCTGTGTTTTTGATTTCTGACATTTTCATTAGATTCTTTCTTACAGTTTTTAGTCTTAGATGAAATTATCAATATGATCTATTGTTTGTTTTTTCCATTAGAGCTTTAATACATCGGTTGTTGTTATTTTAAATTCCTAATCTGATAGCTCCAACATCTGAATCATTTATGACTTTGGTTCTAAGGATTGCCTTCCCCCTCCAGGCTGTGTTTTATTTGCCTTCTTTATCCTTTGTAAATTTTTTTGTGGAGAGCCAGACACGCTGGATAATATAGTAGATAATGAAATCAATTCATTATATTTTTATGCTTAAAAATGAGTACACCTTGCCGAAACCGGTTTGGCCCAGTGGATAGAGCGTCGGCCTGCGGACTGAAGGGTCCCAGGTTCGATTCCGGTCAAGGGCATGTACCTGGGTTGCGGGCATATCCCCAGTGGGAGATGTGCAGGAGGCAGCTGATCGATGTTTCTCTCTCATCGATGTTTCTAGCTCTCTATCTCTCTCCCTTCCTCTCTGTAAGAAATCAATAAAATATATTTTAAAAAAAAATGAGTACACCTTGACTTTTGGTAGACCTTTAGTATTGGGGAATTTATATTAATCTAGTCAAAAGGTAGGCTGGGTTTGAAGTTTGCTGTTGCTGTGGTTACCCTTAGTGCACCATGGCTTCATATTTCTCTAACGGTAACTTCTGTTTATGGGGTGGACTAATTTACAAGAGGGTTTTTGTCAATGTCTGTCCTCTGCTTGACTTTTAATCTTCCTGCTTGGATTTGAGACTCCCTTATCACTGCTACCCAGAGAGAATCTGCCTTCTGCAGCTCTCCCAGCCATATTTTCAGCGATATTCTCACTTGATGCTTGCTCCTGTGGAGAAGGTGCTTGGGGGAGGGGCCATTCTCTGATGTTCTGATTGGCCTCAGCTGAAGACAGTCACTATCAATCTGGACCTCGGGGGTGTGGCTTTGGCAAGTGTTCTTACCCCTTTTCCAGATGTAACCCTGTGATGAACATACATTTCTGCCCCTGCATCAGGGGGAGAGTCCCCCCTGCCCAATTTCCTCACCCCAGCTTCAGTGAGCTTTCACCAGTGCGCTCAGGCTATTGTCTTGTCCTTCCTGCTGAATATTTTCTTCCTTAGAGAAGACGCCGGAGATGGCATTTCAGGAGGGGCTGTTGCTCTCCAGCCCCAGCCAGCACCATGAGGGGAATCTTCTCCCTGATCGTCCTCGGAAGCCCTTGGTGGGGGTTCCCAGAGGAAAATCTCTGCTAAGAGAACCTTATTACTTAGTAAGTGCCCACTCTGAGCAAGGAGCTTCTTTTTTAGATGCTGTGGGAGATAAAAGCATACATTTGACAAGAGTTTTCCCCTTACGTGGTTTATAATTATTAGGTACACAGGTATTTTATAAGACTAATCAGAATGGGAGCAATGATCTCATTGTGAGTACAGAGTGCCTTGAGAACAGAGGAGAAAGTGTTCACGGGCCCTTTACTCACAAATACTCTGAGTGGCTGCTTTGTTTTGGACTTAAGGAGGAGGATAAGCATGAGCCTTGCTTTTGGTGGGTGGTAGTGAAAAGATAACACTACCCCGGTATAGAGGCGTAACAGGGATGTGGAAAGAGCATGGTGTTCAGGGAGCTCAGAGACAGGAACAGCCCTGTCTTCCTTGGGGATGGGGGAGTGGCAGGTGGTCAGAGAAGTGATTAATGCTGACTGGGGAGATCTGGGAAGGTTTCATAGAGAGATTGCCATTGAGTTGTCCTTGAGGCTGGGTAGAATGTGGAGGAGGGGAATTTGCCAGCAGAGAACTGCCTGGGCCAAGGCATAGGGGAGGGAGAGTACAGGTCAGGATCAGGAAATAGAAAATGATCAGTGGAAGTGGAGAGTAGGGTGTATGGAGGGGAGGGGTGGGGATAGGGAGCAGAAGATCGGATTGGGGAGCTGGCCAGAATCATTTTGTGCTGGCCCAGAGCAGGTCCTGGGTTAATCTTTGTCCAGTGATTGGATAAGCAAATGGCAGCCTCACACGTGGGTTGCTGTTATTTTGTTTATTCATCTGGGGAGCTGATGGTGAAGAATTTGAGTAGGTGGCATGATCATAATGTGGAGGACAAATGAGAGGCAGGTTGAACCTAGGCGGGGACATGAATTAGGAAACCGAGGTGGTTGTCCTAAATGGCCTCCTGCCCCCAGTCCTGGAAGGCCTGACTCTCTATGTCTCTGAAAAGCCAGGCTGGAATGCTTCCCTCTTTTGAAATTGTGGGTCAACAAATGTCAGCACTCAAGTTGAATGCAGGGAACACACTGGTAACATCAACAGACATCCTATTTTTAGGGCGGGGACTAAGGCCTCCTAATTGCACCTGTATCAAGGCTGGCCTGGCCCCTGGGAAGGATGTGGGGAGGTGACAGAGAGCATGACTGTCAGCACCGAGGCTCTGAAGAAGGCTGAAGCCTCCAAACGTTCGGGGCTTGACGATTCTGTTCATCTTCCTAGAGGGAAGACAGAAGCACATCTGATGCTCCCCTCTTAGCGCTCCTCATTTCCTCAGGATTGGTGTCAATAAACAATGCAATCACAGGATCCAGATGAAGCAAGTCTCTTTTCCTTGCATGTGGTACAACACAGTCGGAAAATAAGAGAACAAATCAAATGCTCTGAAAGCAAACCGAATGCAAATGAAGGTCTGGAGAACTGTCGGCATCTGAGCATTTATTTTGCTTTCGTCTCCCCTTTAAATTAAACTAACACCATTTTCAAAGCTCAGATGTGAATCACAGCCTCTTCTGGAATGAACGGCATGACTCTGGCCTCGTTTAAGCAGGTGTTCCCCCACCAATGCAGGGAGAGGCGGACGGCCAGACTACCTCTCTCCTAGCTTTGCTCACCGGCCCAGCCCAGCAGCCCAGCTCCTTGAGAAGCATGCCTGTGTTTGGGGATGTCCTGTTTCAGATGTCCTCCTGAAATCGCCCCTTGTTTGTCCAATAAGCAGGTGTGGTGTGCATAGTTCACCTTTTGTTTTTTAATACTGGGGTTCCTTGCAAAGGAGAGAAGAAACTTGGGGAGCACAGCAGCCTCCCTTTCCTTGCCCTCTAGCTGCCAGCAGACTCCGGCAGAACTCAGAGCACCCCAGAGTTTCAGGCCTTTTAAACTCCTTGAATTTGGTTTCAGGAAGTTTGTCTCTTTCCTCCTCTCCCCCCCCCAGTGATGTCTGACAGCATCAATCAAACCCCTACACTTTTGGCTTGTATATATATATATACACGTGTGTGTGTGTGTGTGTGTGTGTGTGTGTGTGAGTGTGTGTGTGTGTGTGTACATGCACATGTGTATGGGATGTACTGGGAGAGTACATAAATTGAGCGGTACGAATCATCTAGCTCCTTCTCCCACCCTGAGTCCTGGACCTGGAGAGGGCCTGACACTTTTCTGCTCTGGTCTGGGTGCAGCCAAGTGTCTCGGATGAGGCATTAAGAAAATGAGGTATCTGGCTGTCTCCCTCAAAGGGCCTTCCATCCAGAGCCAGGCTGCCCAAGTTCAAATCCCAAGTCTTCTGTTTGCTCGCTGTGCTGCCTTGGACAAGTTCCTTACGCGGTCTGAGCTTGTTTCCTCTTCTGTAAAGGAGATAATACCAATACTCATTTGTAGGGGAGTCAAATGAGTATTGTTATTACTATTCACAGAGACAGAGTGCAGACTGGTGGTTGCCAGAGGCAGAGGGAAAGAGGGTGGCTTGTCTATGGGCACAGAGTTTCAGTTTGGGAAGATGGAAACGTTCTGGGGATGGAGGGTGGTGATGGCTGCACAACAGTGTGAATGTACTTACTGCCACAGAACTTAAACGTGTATACATTCTGAATACTTTCCCGCAATAAGTAAAGGCAGAGTACCTTCCTCAAGGACCTGGGGGAGGCTTGACGGAGGTCATGTGTGCTAAGCACTTAGAACAGAACCCATAGTATATGCTCCAGAAACAGGACCTCTCACATGCCCAGCCCTCACCTTCCCGGGGAGGTCCTGGAAGCTGGTCCTGTCAGCTGGCTGGGGGATGCCCTGAGGAGGGGTCTCAGTGTGTGGTTGGGCAACTGCCAGGACCGGGGCTGGTGACTGAGCATTTCAATGGAAGAGCGCTCGCTGCCCACGTCCAGCACCGAGGTTATAAATGGAACACTGCTTGCTAAATTGCCCCATTTCCCACAGACTCGCTCCACGAGTTGCCAGCTCTGATGTGCGGTTGAATTTGGTGGTTAAGCCAGAACAAGAGAATTATGAACCCATAGAGGAAAACATCCAATTAAATGGCATCAACACTGTATGTCTGAGAAGAGCCTGGTGTTTTAATGCTTTCACTGGTCTTGCCCACGAATATTTATGAAGTGTCGATGGGAGGGGGAGAATGCTAACTGCTTAGGCAGTGGTTCTCAACCTGTGGGTCGTCGCGACCCCTTTAGGGGTCAAACGACCCTTTCACAGGGGTCGCCTAAGGCCATCGGAAAACACATATATAATTACATAGTGTTTTTGTGATTAATCACTATGCTTTAATTATGTTCAATTTGTAACAATGAAATTGGGGGTCACCACAACATGAGGAACTGTATTGAAGGGTCGCGGCATTAGGAAGGTTGAGAACCACGGGCTTAGAGTTAGGTCAGAGGCCAGTAAGTGGCGCAGTAGGAGCAGAAGGGGGGAAACACACACACACACACACACACACACACACACACAGTAGAATGCCCCGTGTCATACTGGATCTGGGGACAGGAGTCCCTTTGGACTTCCTGCACGTAATTCTCCCCAAACAGCCCAGTTCAGTTTAGATCAATAACGTTTATTGTGTGGCACACGGAGATCAGAAGGTTTTAGATAACTCAGTCCGGGGCAGGAAATGTCAGAAAAAGGCTTCCCTGTGCTTGTGTGGCCTCCAAGGACCCTTCTTAGTTCACTGCAGCCGCAAAGCTCCCCCAATTCTGAACCCAGAGGGCCCTGCCACTCTGCAGGGACAGGTCCCCAAGGCCCTGCCAGCTCAGGGCTCTACGACTGACCATCTCTTCTAGCGCTTCCCAAGCTCTGTTCGCTGAAAGATCAGGTTTTTATTTTGTTTTTAGTTTCCAATGCATTGTGGGTGGATACTTTTACAAAAAAACAATTAATATGGATTATGAAATTTATTGAATAAGTAAATGAAGAAATAAATTAGCAAAATGAAATAAGAAACAAAGAGATAGAAAATATAAGGCCACACTTGGAGCTCATTATATCTGGCCAACATGCACTTACTTGGTCAAATCACCATAGAAGCATCTACTCTCCTTTGTTGTGCTTCTTGTGTAACCAAATGGTTGCGCCCTGACACTGGTTAGAAGGCCCCATTTTGAATGGCACTTTTCTAGATCTCCAGTCTCCAGAATGGTATGCCAAGGCAACCCACTGGGGTGCAGGAAGGAAATATTAGCACTTGTTTATATTTTTTATCATCACAGCCCCTCTTAAGTTTTTATTTTTGGTACATTTTTAATGTACACAGCACAATAGTAAGATAAAACGTATCATTTATAAATAATGTATGGCAAGTTGTGCTCCGATTTTTTTTTACAGAGAGAGCTATGTCCCGGTCAGCTCACACTCAATGTATTGATGGCACCACCATCGATCCCTGTACCCTCTTCACACTCCTCCCCTCTCTCCCGGCTGACATCTCTTCTGTTTCATTCTACCTCGTTTCCATATCTCAAGTGCATTTCCTTTCCATATTGATAATGATAATACTTTTTATTATAAGGCTACTATTTTTGAGTAGCACTGCAAGCTCTTCATCTTAGCACTCAAAGGCAAGGACTTTTCATCTTGGAATTTCCAACCCAGCAAAGTGCTTAGCTTGTTGCACAGTACTAAGATTAATGAATCATCGTCATCATCATAATCATATCTAATGTTTATATGGTGCTTAATATGTCCAGGCACTATTCTAAGCACTTCACATATAATAACTCACTTAATTCTAACAATTTCCTTATGAGATTGATACTGTTAGTCCTTTTACAGGTAAAAAAACAAAGGCACAGAGAGGTCAAGTGACTTGCCCGAGGCCCACAGCTTATAGGGGCTCAGTGTTGAAGGAACGAATAAAAATTTGAATGGGCGATCAAATGTATGAGGCCAGAAAGGTGGGCTGGATTGTATAATGACCATCTGTGGCATTTGTATAATTAGCAGATTGGGAGCCATTTCTGGGTTTCTTTCTAAAGAGGCACTAATTGTTTGTTTTGGCGGCTGCAGTTTGACCCAGGGCATAGCGGTGCATCCCAGAGCGTAGGAATCTGAACTATGTGATCAAAAGAAATAAGGGGACAAAATATTGTTGGTGGAGACGGAAGGGAAGGTGGCTGGCCCAAGATGTTCTGTCGGTTGGAGGTGTGAGTCAGAGTGGTTTATCTGCAGTCCGAGCCTGCAGGGTGATACTGGCACCCCGCATCATCCAGCCCTTGCTACACTAACATCGTGACCAGTGTCCCGCCAGGGAGCCACATACCTGGGATTTATATAGCACAACTTCCTGGACATCTATCTATCCAGGCTGCTGGCCACCTGTCATTGTCCCTTATTTAAAAAGCCCATTCTCGATCACATTAGCGCCTGGTTACCACAGACTATTGGTTGCACCTTTTCTCAGCTAGAAAAATGATGCTTCTGGGCCCGTTGGCAGGCGTCCTCGATTCTTAGTCATTCCTGAGCGTTCTCTTTGTTTCCATAGGCTCTGCACTGCAGTTCTGTGGTTCCGCCCACACCATTGGGAATAAAAGCAGTGGAAAGGGTCCTCTCCCTCCTCCATGGCCCTCTCCAACCAAATAAACATTAAGACACCTCCATTTGTGTGGTATTCTTATTTTCTTCCTTTTTTTTCCAACTAAAAATAAACACGAGTAAAACTACCCACTCTGATTCCTAGGCCGTCAGAACTATAAGGAACCTTCAAGACCTGCTGGTTGAACCTCTTCATCTTAAATATGAACTAGAGGCCGGGTGAATGAAAATCGTGCACTGGGGGGTGGGGGGGTGTCCTTCAGGGACCCCTCAGGGAATGTCCGCCTGCCAGCATAGTTGGCAGTCAGACATCCCTCTCACAGTCCGGGAACCCTGGCTCCTTACCGCCTGCCTGCAGCGGAGGCCGGAGAGACTTCTGCCACGCCGCTGCGCTTGCCAGCTGTGAGCCCTGCTTCTGGCTGAGTGGCACTCCCTCTGTGGGAGTGCACTGACCACAAGGGGGCAGCTCTTGCATTGAGCGTCTGCCCCCTGGTGGTCAGTGCGCATCATAGCGACCGGTCGTTCCACTGTTTGGTCGATTTGCATATTAGGGTTTTATTATATAGGATGGAAATGCAGGGAAGGTTGAGGATTATGTTTGTGGGGACCCCTGGCCAGGTTCTGGGGACATGGGAGTGAGAAATCATTCTCTTTGCCTAAATTTCTCCCTGCAGCTTCTATTTATATATCACAAAATTAAACCGCAATTTGGTTTTAATACTTTCCTGTGATTTTTCATTTTATTTTTCTATTTAGAACATTGATTTTTTTAAAAATATATTTTATTGATTTTTTACAGAGAGGAAGGGAGAGAGAGAGTTAGAAACATCGATGGGAGAGAAACATCGATCAGCCGCCTCCTGCACGTCTCCCACTGGGGATGTGCCCGCAGCCCAGGTACATGCCCTTGACCGGAATCGAACCTGGGACCCCTCAGTCCGCAGGCCGACGCTCTATCCACTGAGCCAAACCGGTTTCGGCTAGAACATTGATTTTTAAGGTCTCTTCTATTTCATTTCTTCTCTGCTGGTTCCCTTCTTCAGAATGTGCTTTAACATAGAATGAAGGATTGTCTACGTTTTTCTCTCTTCCCATCAGTGACTGCATATAGATCATGGGGTTGCCCATAGGAGAGCTAGGAAAGGAGAAACTTTAGTGTCTGCTATTTCCGCAAGTCTTCCTTTGTGTGCTCCAATGATGGAAATCGCTATAGGGCAATCATTGTAAGATGATGTTATCTGTAAATATTTGTTTGCATACCGATCTTATCCAATGCATTATGAGCTCTTTGAAGGCCCAGGCTGTGTCATATTCCCTTTTGTGTTGCCGGTCTGCTGTACAATGTCTTGCACATAGTACATGCTCAATAAATGATTGCAGTATTAATGACTGAGTGAAATTTTAAGTCTGATCACTCATTCAGGTCTTGTTCTCCTCTAACGAGGAAGACTATTTACTAGTAGACTCAGGAACTGGCCTTTGAGCTGAGCGCTAATGGAAAGACAGCTCATGATAGCAGGAAAAAGAGGGTTGTTTTAATGCACATGGAAAGAGCCAAACAAAGGCTTGGAGCAGGAGACTAAAATTACTAGGTTGTCCATCAGGAAATTAAACAGCCTATCCATTCATTAGAGAAGGAACAAATGACAGGCCTTTTGCATTACCAGACTGTTAGTAAGCAAGAGCCAGACTTGCTCTTAGGAAAGCCAGACTCTGAATGTCATGTTACCCAGCCCTCTCAAGCCACCCGTCTTAAAGTCTTGCTATTCAAAATCGTGAGGACTGTGCAGAGTTCTGGTGCTGGAATAAAGGGTCACAGTCCCTCTTTTGGAACGGTCTCTGTCCTCGCATTTCTCAGGCTATTGAGATGGTTTATGTTTGCTCAGATGATCTCATGCAGAGATCAGCAGGGCCATGTCACCCCTCAACCCAAAGTGGAGGCATTGTTGTGTGGGAGGGGGACCTCCTAATAAACTCACTGACCTCTTCCTGTTGGGGTTCCTAACTTTTAAAGTCTTTTTTTTAAAAAATATATTTTATTGATTTTTTTACAGAGAGGAAGGGAGAGAGATAGAGAGTTAGAAACATCGATGAGAGAGAAACATCGATCAGCTGCCTCCTGCACATCTCCTACAGGGGATGTGCCCGCAATCCAGGTACATGCCCTTGACTGGAATCGAACCCGGGACCTTTCAGTCCGCAGGCCGACACTCCATCCACCGAGCCAAACCGGTTTTGGCAGGGGGTTCCTAACTTTTAGACTTCAGTCCACTCCACTGGCCATGTTGCAATGGGTCTTGCAAGTTCAAATGCACCTTCCTAAGGGAAACCATGTCTGAAATGAGGGTGGAGTGATAAGAGGGCTTAACAAGTTTCTGAGTGTCTCTTGATTACTCCATATCTGTACTTGATGCTTTTACATTTTGCTTGTTTCTCATAACAGCCCTGGGAGAGAGGCATGACCCCCTTTCATGGATAATAAAGCTAAGGCTCTGAGAAATTCAATAATCTTGCTTGAGAGTAATTCAGAAGATTATACAGAAGTCTAGGCACAATGTGGTGGCTTGGATGTGGAAGGTGCCTACAGTGACTGAGAGAAGTCGGTAAATCTGGGATATTATTTGGAGGTAAAATTGATAGAATCTGGTGATGGACTGAATGTGGGGGAAGGAGGGGGAAAGGAAAAAGTCAAGGATGGTTATAGGTGAGTAGATTGCTAGTCTGAGATCTTCCTGGGAAAGTGATGACATTTTTGTGTCCACATCCACTGACAGTCTTTATTTGACCTAAACCCTCATCCTTCCCCCCACTTTTTCCTTTCATCTCTTTGTCATCAAGCCGGTCTAAACCCATCTGACACTTCTTTGGGATAGTGAAGCTATTTGTTGTGGCACTAGGCCATCGGAAGATGAAGGCGAGGTTCTGGCAAGTTTAATCAAGACCTGCAGGCTTGGGATCACAATTTGACAAGCATGGTGGGGAGAAAGGATGGTCCACAGAAAGAAGCTGTATCCCTTTCAAGCTTTATCTACTCAACTCTTAAAACATTCATCAGGGAAAGCTTAACGTCGTCATTCTTATATCACTGGGGATAATGCTGAGCCATGGAGCAAAACACCTTGCTGTCTGCTGGAGAGGGAATGTAGCCACTTATAGATCGAGGGTTTGGGGCTCCTGGGCCCCAGGTATCTCACCAGGCCTCACTCTTGCTCAAGCAAGTAGAAGTAGGTCATGAGCTGCAATTAGGAACCGGAATAGGATGTTCCCAGCGGGAGGTTTGGATACCAGTGAGTCAAAGTAGAGGTTCCCATGGCAATGGTAATGCCACTTCCTTGGTCTTTTTTTTGAGACCAGAAACCTAGCAATATGGGGTGAGTCAACTGTTCTTTGAAGACCTGTGGTGTTCCTTCATTTTCATGTGTCAGATTGGAAAGAGCCATGACTACTTGGTTCCTGGGCATTTGATAGCATTTCAGGTGGGTTTCCACGTGGTAATGTGGGCTTAGCTGAGAAGCCTGAGAGCATCATCTCATAATGTGTCTCTCCCCCTTGTCCACGGCACCATCCCCAGAGAGCAATGGACTTGAAGACTCCAGTGGAGTGAGATTTTTCTACCAGCTTAAAAGTCTTTCTCGGGGCATTACAAAATTTTCCCACTTGTCTGATTTTGAAAAATATCAAGAAGGGAAGGATGGATGGAAAAGATCTGGCTGTTTCCAAAATATCTCTGAGATCTCCTGTTTCTTTAGGAGGCTGTGCTCAGAGAAAGGTGTCCATGGTCTCCTCTCTAAGTCCCCTCTTCATGTTCCCTGACTCATCTGGTCAGACTGCACGCCCTGGCCATGCAGGTACCATCATGTTCCTTCTCAGGATGAGTCAGAGAATTCTTGAATCACAGGCTGTCAGAGCTGGAAAGTGCTTCTGCCAGAGAGCGGTGAGCACAGACACTTTAAGACTACCCAGGTGAGGTCTCCCATAGGGCAGGACCTTGGTTGGTCACCGTGTTCCTGGGACTCACCATTAGTTTTATAGGTCCAGCTTTCATAGACTGACTCACAATAACCTGGTTTGCAGTAAACTGACATAGAAACTCAAATGGCCAAATATGCTCTCTCTCTCTCTTTTTTTTTTAATCCTCACCTGAGGCATTGCTTTTCAGAGAGAGTGGAAGGGAGGGAAAGAGAGACACATCGACTGGTTGCCTCCTGCATGCACCCAACCAGGAGCCGGGAGTAAACCACAACCCTTCAGTGTGAGGCTGACTCTCTACCCACTGAACAACACGGGCCAGGGCCATATATGCCTTTTTAATGAGGATATTCTGTTTCAGTGACCAGAATTCCCATGTCTCTTATCCAGTGCTTTAGAGTACTTGGAAGATGGTAATCAGGAGCTTCTTAGCAATCAGAGCTTCAGATCAAAGGGAAGAGGATGACCTTGAATAATCTCTTGTCTGTGCCAGAAGCCCCTGGATGAACTATCCCTGCTCAACAACAGATACTTTGGGTTACAGCAGAATGTTCAGATGACCCTGAGCTAGCCACTCTCTTCCCAGGACAGCCCTGGAAAAGCAAATACTTATATTTGCAAATACATATATTGGCTTTATGGGGTCCACTCAGGCCATATCCCTGTTTGTAACACGTTACATTTCTTTGTTGTTGTTTTTTTAAATATATTTTTATTGATTTCAGAGAGGAAGGGAGAGGGAGAGAGAGAGAAACATCAATGATGAGAATCATTGATCGGCTGCCTCCTGCATGCCCTCACCTGGGGATCGAGCTCACAATCCAGGCATGTGCCCTTGACTGGAATCAAATCTGGGACCCTTCAGTCTGCAGTCCGACTCTCTAGCCACTGTGCCAAACCAGCTAGGACCATTTCTTTGGGTTTTAATAGTCTCAATGCTAATATCACTTGCAATTATGTCCACTCAAATCACATCCTGGTCACCTTGTCTCCTGATTTATTAATGTTCTCTTAGGAGGAGTTCATTGTTAATAATGTCCCTTCCCAAAGGTACTCAATGTTTTAAAATATATTTTTACAGGGTGCCCACTAGAGTCTACTCCAGGACTGCACAACCAAAAGCTTTCCCAGTTCATCACTTCAGAACATGAATTCCCAGTGCCCCGCCCCAGCCTGCCTTGGCTTGAACACTGCCAGTAGCTGGGAGCTCACCACCCTGTGGGGCTCAGTTCTGTCAACTAAGACCCTAGGCTGAAAGAGAGGAACCAGCCAGAAGACATTATCAATACCTTTGTGATTTTTTTCTCGGGGTGCTTGTGGGGACATAAGAGAAGAGTAAGTGAGCTCAGGAATGGGCAGCTGATTGGTTTCCAAAGTTCTGCAGAGAAGGGGGTTCAGACCTTTGCGGAAACGGCAGTTGGTGTCCTCAGCATCCCTGAAGCTTGTTCGATCAGCCAGAACTACTCCTGTCCATCCAGGACTCTGAATGTTTGGTATTTTAATGGAAAAAACCAAGCCCTGTGGCCCATATGAAGAGCTGTCAGTACAAGGTTGGGCCTGCCATGGAGGGAATAGCCTGCTGCTAGGCTCCATGGGGCTTGTCAGAGTGTCTGAAAATCCCATCATGCCTTTGGACCCTTCCTTTAGCTGTCGTGTTGTCTCCAGAAGGTTCCCATGATAATGCAAGTCATTTTACATAAAATCAGTAGCAGATGAAGATGTAAGTGGCTGAGCAAAGAGCAAGACCCCAAGACAAGGGGACCCGGATGCAGGAGGCCTGGCCTGGAGTATGAGGCACTATTCTAAAGGGAGAATGGAAATTTTGAGTAATGATAGGTTGGCTGCTAATGGTGATGGGACGTGATTCCCAAGGACCCCCATCCCCCAAACCTCAAAACAAGATTTCATTAGCATCTTTGCTGACACATTTTGGAACTGGACTTCGGGAGTTTTCCCTCCAGTTTCATCATGAACTCAGTGAGTTAGCTTATGATTCCAACCCCAGATGTATTACTTAATAGCTCTGTGATCCTAGGTAAGGTACTAAATTTGTCTGAACCTTATTTCACTCAGCTTTAAAAAGAGAAAAAAGAAAATAGTACCTATCCAGAAGCACTGTTCATGAAATTAAGTGAAATTCCACACAATCCATGGCATGTGGTAGACAACATAATAAATGGACATAATTATTTCTTCTTTTATTTCTTGTAGCAGCTCCCTTTAATGTGTCCATTAAGAATCCCTTCTACTCCATTCCCAAGAGTCTAATCTAGGTATAAAATCATTCACTCAAGTATTCCAGGAGCGGAATTGTGATCGAGCCTAATAACAAAAGGGAATTTTGACGAATTAGACTGACCCTTGAAAGTCAGACATGCAGATTCCTCACTAAAGATGGCTCGCACGTTGAGTTACGTAACTGGTAGTTAAAGGAGGCTCCCATCCTTTCCTCTGTCTTCTCCCCACTTTTTCCTGGTTCCCTTTATCATCAGGGCCTTCAACCTGCAGGATATCTTTGAATGGATTTATCTCCATTTTTCCTCCTAAATTGACAAAGGCTGACCAGAAAGTTCCCTGACTTCAGTTAGTGAGTGGGAATGGGGGCTCCCCTGTCCTTCTGGACATGGTACCTCATGCCTCTGGTTTGGTGTGTGAGGGAGGAGGAAAGAAGGAAGACCCTGACTCTCATGTTATTCAATTTAATTATCCATAGCACTTTCCATCCTCTACAGAGCTCCACGTGGGACTGTGTGTGTCTCGTATACATTTATGTTTTCAATGTTTGCACACTGCCCGGCGCACAGTAGGGATTCAATCAATGTAGATAGAATGAATGCACAGTGTGTGATTGTGTCCCGGTGGGGCAAGGTAACATGGCAAGTCAGGGAAAGAGCCATTCTCAGCAAGGGAACCTCCTAGTTTGGACTGAGACATGCATCTTCCAGCTAAGTTGGCATTGGGGTGATTTCTGTGCCTTTTTCTCTAGAGGGGTGAGCCTCCAGTTCTCCATTCTAGGCCCCCAGTCTGCAAGGTCAAGATACATTTCCAACAGGAAATGGGTATTTGATGTCCCCTTCCTTCCCCAGCATGTATGTTTGCAGCTTTGGAAATCTCCTGTCCTCTTCACACCCCCCAGAAAGGACATTCCTCCTTTGGCTTTTCCATTCTGGGCCCGGGCCACCCACTGCTGCCTACAGTGGATTTCAGCCGTGTCATTTAAAGTTGCTCCGAGTGCCAACAGCACACTCAGCACTAGACACAAACATGCAAGGACACAGCTCTCGCCTGCCCCGGAGACTTGCCCAGTAAGTTAAACAGACAATAAAATGCAGGCTTCAAATATGTCAGAGGAGCAGACATTTAAAATTCTCAGCAGGGCCTGTAAAGATGATGCTTTCAAATTTTAAATTTCTTCCTCTTCCCTTGCCTTCAGCATCTGGGCTGCCTGAGAGCTGCCCTGCCCCTTCTCGGTCTGTATCACTGTTTAAGGAGGATCTGTGCTTTCATGAGCAGGCAAAGCGTTTGAGGTGTTGGCGGTGAGTGTGGACGGTTCTTCCCAGGCTCCTCCCAGGTTGCCTGAAGGAACAGAGGGACCTAAACTTGGCAGCAAATATTTCCACATCTTTCTTTCTTTTCTTTTTCTTTCTTTCTTTTCTTTCTTTCTTTCTTTCTTTCTTTCTTTCTTTCTTTCTTTCTTTCTTTCTCTCTTTCTCTCTCTCTCTCTCTCTCTCTCTCTCTCTCTCTCTCTCTTTCCTTTCCTTCCTTTCTTTCCTTCCTTCCTTCCTTCCTTCCTTCCTTCCTTCCTTCCTTCCTTCCTTTTTTTCTTAAATATATTTTTATTGATTTCAGAGAGGAAGGGAGAGGGAAAGAGAGATAGAAACATCAATGATGAGAGAGAATCATTATGAGCTGCTTCCTACACTCCCACCCCCGCCCCCACCGGAGACTGAGCCCACAACCCGAGCGTGCGCCCTTGACCAGAATTGAACCGGGGACCCTCTAGGCCAGGGGTGGGCAAACTTTTTGACTTGAGGGCCACAATGGGTTCTTAAACTGGACCGGAGGGCCGGAACAAAAGCATGGATGGAGTGTTTGTGTGAACTAATATAAATTCAAAGTAAACATCATTACATAAAAGGGTACGGTCTTTTTTTTTTTTTTTTAGTTTTATTCATTTCAAAGGGGCCGGATCCGGCCCGCGGGCCGTAGTTTGCCCACGGCTGCTTTAGTCCACAGGCCAATGCTCTATCCACTGAGCCAAACCAGCTAGGGCTCCACACCTGTTTTCAATTCTACGACTAGGACTGGTGTTATTAAGTGGATGGTTCAGGATCGTAAACCAGCAGAGCTCTGTCTTTTGGAGAAAACATAATCCACATGACAGATGTCACCTGGGCTATTTCTGAACACCAGAAACCAGTGCCCCGGACAGTGTAGATCACGAAGCAGGTGGGCCAGGCCCCGTGGGCCAGGCACCACCTGGCAGGAGATGCATGGTTAATTTCTTTCACTGTCTGCCTTGCTCTTTGCAGCGGACATACCCGGGGCAGCACGCATCCCTGCTGTGTTCACATGGTGTCCCTTTCTCCTGGCAAGGACCTGACCTGGGTCGTGGGCTCTCTTGGGTATGATGTGAGGAGGAACTGCAGTGATTTCCGGGACTTGCTGCCTGGTCTTCTGCTGAGGCTGGCGTTTTGAGGACTGGCACCTTTAGCAAGGGTGGCCCAGAAAGGTCACTCTGAGCAGATGACGGTTTCGCTAAGACCTGCGTGACTGGAACGTTGTGGTGGTTCAGCAGGCACTTTTGAAGGAATGAATGAAGCGTGAACATGAGTAGTAGCAGTGGGAAGGAGCAGAGGGGACATCTATGAGAGATTCAGAAAGAACTGACTGGGCTTGGTGATTGTTTGGATATGAGAATTAAAAGAGAGGAGTCCAGGATGGCCAGCCTCAATGGCCCTAGGGTGACATCCGTGGAACTAAGAAGGAGAATGAGGGGCAGACATAAGAAAAGAGATCTCGCCCCGGTCGGTGTGGCTCAGTCTGTTGGAGCATTGTCCCGTACACTGAAAGGTGGCAGGTTCGATTTCTGGTCAGGGCGCATACCAGGTTTCAGGTTCAATCCCAGACGGGAAGCAACCAATCCATATTTCTCTCTTACATCCATGTTTCTCTCTCCCTCACCATTCCTCTCTAAAATCAGATTAAAAAAATGAAAACAGATCTTGAGTTACACTTGGGACGGGGAATGAACAGCTGGGTTCAAGTTCTAGCTCAGCTGTCCATTAATTGCATGGCCTCGGGGAAGCCACTTAGTCAGAATGCCAGTTCTTCATTAAAACGAGGGCAAGTCTTGTCTTAGTTCATAGCTTGTCATCAGGATCTAGTAAAATTACATGTACTCTTTGCCAACGACAGCCTATTCCAGGTATAGGACAGTATTCTAATCACTACCACCCCCCATCTTTAGGAGAAATCCAGGTGGTCAGGTGGGGCTTCTGGGTCACAATCATTTTGCTTCTCCACCATTAGGGCACTTGCTGGATGCTGTGATCACACCAACCCCCAGCACATCACCCTTGGGGTGTGCTTCCTCAGCCCAGCTTACCTGGGAGGACAGATACCTCCCAGCATCCAGACAGGTCTCTTAACGTAAGTCAAGCAGGTATTTGGGAAAACTTCCCAGTCTGATTGTCCATGAGAAGTGGCCAACCAGAGGAAAGAGTGCCAGGATCCAAAAAACCATCGGTACCAGCCCCTTCACCTCCAGGGCACCCACCAGCTGTGTGTACTTGAGGATGTGCCTCTGTGGGAGCCGGTGGAGGGGCTGGGTTTGCTAGCACAGCTGTTTGCTCTTCAGCACTTTGGCCCCCTGCAGGGAGGCAGCACCCAGGAAGGGAGTCTGAGCCTCTATCAGTGGTTCTCAACCTTCCTAATGCCGCGACCCTTTAAATACAGTTCCTCATGTTGTGGTGACCCCCAACCATAAAATTATTTTCGTTGCTACTTCATAACTGTAATGTGGCTACTGTTATGAATCGTCATGTAAATATCTGATATGCAGGATGTATTTTCATTGTTTGCGACCCACAGGTTGAGAACCGCTGCTAGCTGGAGGCCCCCTGCACGGCTGGTTGACAGTGGGCCCTGAGGCAAGTGCTGGGACCAGGCTCTCTGCTCACTGTCGCCATTCTAATTGCCCCCCACTGGCTCTGTCAATGGTCAAGGGCCAGTCCTCTTTCATGTGTTTGTGTTTCCAGGACCCTGATCCTTAATAAGAGTCATGGCCCCGCCTCCCAGGACGTGCCTTTATGTTCCAGGGTGAGGGTATCTCTTTGGGCCACCTAGAAGTCGGGGGGAGGTGCTCCCTCACAAGGAGCTTCATTTGACTGCTGCACATGATTGCCAGGGCAGTTATCAAAAAAGCACCGTGTGACGACTGGGACATCCCATGTCAAGTGCATAGAACAGTGCGCAGCACATCTTAAGTGTTCGATTAATATGAACCATTGTTATTGCTTTTCTCCCAAGAACCCTATACAGAAGTATCGTTATTATCCCATCTTTAAGCAGGAGCAAATTGGAGTCAGAGAAGATAAGTCTCTTCCCAAGAAGCCAGCTTGTGAATGGTGGCCCCAGGATTTGAATCCAAGATTCTCCCGACCTGGGCTACCTCCCACGCAGGAGCTGTTAACCTTAAACTCGTTCTAAAAATGCTGAAAGGGACTAAAGCCGTGCTCTCAGACTTAAAACTGGTCTCAGGATCTGGAGCTGCTGTGCTTGCCCATAACGGAATGCTTGTCCCCAGGGTGGCCCCCAGGAGGGGCTGAGAGAGGGGCAACTGGCAGGAGGACCCTGTGAACTCAGCCAACAGAGAAATAGAGGCACCTGGCTCTGATCCCCTCAAACATTTCCGCCTCTCTTTCTAGTCCTGCACTCCCCACCTCACCCACCCTCATTCATAGCCTGAGACAGCGTCTCCAAAAGGCGCCTGTCCAAATCCTAGGCCTGGGGCTTCTGGCCCTTTGCAGAGCCCACAATCCTGCTATCACGGTCAACTACTGCCCTCCTCCGCAGCCTCCTGCAGCCAGATGCTACTTCCGGAGTCACAGTAAATGACAGCCTGCCCTGAGACAGCCTCTCAGGCTGACGGAACGCACTCAGGAGACCAGAGTTCTAGCTACAGCTTTTTCATGTATCAACTTGGACAGGAGGAAGCACAAGCATTGGCATAGGGGTGAGGAAACAGCTTCTCCAGTCTCGTTTCATTTAATTCTCCGAGGACCAGGTAGTCATCAGGACAGTCCCCCCCACTTCCATCTGACAGAAGAGAAGCTGACGTTGGGTTAAGGGCTTGATCAAGCTTGTACCTCTAATGAGTGGAAACCAGAACACAAACCCAAGATTCCGATGTTATTTCCATATTGTCATTTTTCTCTCCAACTCTCTCCCTCACTGAACTTCAACTGTATGTGTCAAGTGAGGGTGTCTGAGGTCCCTCTAGCTCTCAAGCAGAATCGAGTGTCCTCCTGTGTTCCGATGCACTCTTATTCACCTGAGGAACCCAGCAGGGCTAGGGCCTATCTGATCTATGCACACTCTTCTACCTGGTAACACTTCCATGTTTACAGTTCGTGCAACATCCTTTCTTTAGGGAAGGGACCTGTTTGCTATTAATAATAAGAAAACCACCCATTCAGTCCCTGGATTGCACTAGCGAATAAAGAAACAGCCCTCCAAGTGTGTGCACCCTCCAGCAGCCCCATTACTTGGGCATTAAACATCTGAGCAGAGCACAGTCTCTCTGTAAAGAAGCCTGGTTTGCGACATCTAGCATCAGCAACAAGGCATTTAGACCCCTGGGAAACGGCAGTAAGAGTGCAAATGGATAGAGCGTATTGATGGCTCAAGGTATCTACGCGATTAAGAATTTAAAACCGGAGCAGGAAATGACTGTTGCCAGCAGAGAGAAGCTTCAGCTGAATCCTTCGTCCATTACTCTTAAAGGAATAATTATAATAGCCCACAAACTGAAGGCAATTCTCAATTATAGATGCTTCTCAAACATATATTTTTTGCTGCAGAGAGATGGTTAGGATTCTTGATGGTAAGGAAACCTAGATTCGAGACCTTATTTTTTAGTAAGTTACTTAGTTTCCTTATGCCTATGATTTTTATAAAACCTATAATACAATCCTAACACTAAATCACACATAAATCCTGGTGAGAGGATTTTAAAGTCTAAAAAGCATTAATTTGAATTTCCCCCCTTATTTTCTTCCCTTCATTCTCTCATTCTCTCGCTCACTATAAGATTTGTTGGTTTGTCTCTCCCCACTAGAACGAAAGCTCCATGAGGGCAAGGGTGTTTGAACGTCCTCTCTGTTAGTGCTATTGCTGTGTTTCGAGCACCTAGAACAGTGCCGTGTACAAATAGGCCCAGTACATTTCTAATGAGTGAAAGCATTAATAATTGTTTCTTTGTTAAAGCATTTTCTCCTTTACATCCCCAGGACTATTTTGTAACGGCTGATCTGTACTTCTTAATCCCTTCACCTTTTTTAACCCAGAACATGAGGATGTAAGTAAGTGCAGAGTAGGACCAGAGCATGTGGTTTCTAGCGGACGTTTCTAAATTGGGCATCTGCCATGAACAGAGATGGGAGCTAATAAAGCGGGAGCCTGCTGTGTTGGGAGCTACTTGGGTTGTGGTTGTTTGGTGACTTTTCACAGAAGCCCAATACAGCGAGGATAATGGGGCAGCTGAGTAAATGGAATGAGAAGGCTTCTGTCAGTGCCTGGTAGGTTATATTTGATCATTACTGTTGAGCGGTGCAGTGAGGAGTTGGGAGGCCTGGCTGAATCACATTTTTGTGATAACTAAAGCACAGATTGGAAGTAGGTTATTTGATTTTCTCAATTTCAGACAATGTCATGTGACCTCTTTCTGACGCACTGTCCAGAGCAGACAGGAAGTGGGTCCAGAGCTCCTCACCAGGGCACCCCGGAGCCCCAGCTGTCCACAGGGGTCTGCGTTGGAGCCTAAAGATCGGCTGGGGTGTTCTTGTGCTCACTCAGCTGCCCACCACTTCTCCGGGCTCCAAGCAGCCCCTGGAGGGTACTCTGGGCGCTGGCCTCCTCCTGGGTTTTGTTTTTCCCCCTAAAAGAAATGTGCGCAGCTAGGTGGAGTCCTTCTCTATGGGGCTTCCAGTGGGAGCCAGATGCTTCCCGCCTTGTGCCAGCATTGCCTGGTGACACGGGTAACGCAGCCCAGCCTGGCCATAAGGCTGAGTGACATGTTCCCTCCACCATTACCTCAGGGTTGCCCTTGCCCTGCGGTTCTGACAGGCTGTCACTGCTGCAAACAAACAAGGAGAAATGTGCGGAGGGTTTGAAGGCCCAAAACCCAGCAGGGAGGGTGGGGAGGGCAGGGTGCCCAGACCTGGGAAGGCTGGGAATTTTCCATGGTGGGTTGGGATCCCCGGAGAAATGGTTAGGTCCCGGGAAGCTGGGAATTTTCTTCTGGTCCAGAATAATTTCTTTTTGTGGGGAGGGAGTTTTCTCCTGGGCTGAGCTAGCAGGGTATCATTCATTCAAGTTCAAAGGCAGGCAAGGGCCTCTGACTTTTCTGAATGTCTTCCCCCCACCGCCCCTCTGGTGCAGGGCTGACTGTGGACAGTGTCTGAGTGCACCTCCCTCCCATCCCACGTGCTCACGCAGATCCCAAACCTCCTTTCCAGTCTTTTCTCCACCGTCATTGCCCTGTTCCCCCTCCTTTAGGTTCTGCTGTACATGACTGAGTGATTTAATTTATTCGGCTCTTGGTATTTCCAGTGATTAATATCACATCCTGCCTCTTATCATTTAATGCGCCGTGCATCCTGAGCTATCTGTCCCCCAAAGACAGGCAAGATAAAGTCTGAAAACAAAATCCCACGTTCACCAACCAGCAGATCGGAAAACACAGAAAGGAGCTGGCTTACCTTTGTGAGTTGGGGCCCTGCATACACATTCTAGGAAAGGCCCACGGGCCCTTGGCGGGAGCAGAAACAGATCTGTAACCGAAAGCCGGCCCTCCTGGCTGGGAGCCACGGGCCAGGCTTATTCCTCTGAGGAGGCAGTTCAATGAGGAGGGCTCCAAAGGGAGGCCAAGCAGGGTGTGCTGCCGGCCAGAGGGTTGCCTGAGTGAGTCGGGGAGAAGGGTCTGCATTGTTAGCCTTGTGAGTCTGGCTCTGCACCGGGCTCAGGCCTGTGGCTGCAGCAGGAGGGCCCAACAAAGAGAGGGCGAACCCTCCAGAAAGGAAGGGCGTTCAAGAAGAAAGCCTCGTGGCTTTTCATTATGAGGAAAAGGTGTTTACATTCCAGGCTCCCTGATTCCCTTGGTCCGGCCCAGCCCAGCCCAGCCTGCCTCTGCCTCCCTCCAGCACTCAGAGCCTCCATCTCTCCTTTCATCTGGTCTACCCAGCAGGGTCCCCTGCGGCCTCCTCACTGCCCCATTCCTTCTCTCCCCCCTGCTGCTTCCCCATGGCCCTCCTCTTTCAGTCCCCAGCTGTGAGGGGAGAGCAGGCTTGGCAGCCCTCCACCCTGCCCCTCCTCTGGTTTCCACCAGTGTTTCAGGACAGCAGCAGGGACGGACGTCTGCCCAGTGTGAGTGCCCAGTGCACCCCGCAATGTCCAGGCTTCTGTCCTTGCACTGGAATTGCTGTGGAATTGGGGTTCAGGTGGGAGGGGACCCCAGCTGAGCCTCGGGCTGTATCTCTGCTTGAAAATCAAGCCTGAATCTCGAATAAACCTATGGAAGTGAGTGGGAGGGAGGAAAGGGGGAGAGGGGGTGGGGGTGAAGGGAGAGAGAGAGAGCCCAAACAAGGGAACAGGAGGTCCTCCCACATTTCTGAGGCTGAGTGGAGCTCTGATGCGAAGTTAGGATCAGTTAGACCCTGATTGGCAGCTGAAGGAGGTGAAGACCTTTCTCTGCCTATTTCACTCCAGCCCCTGTGAGGACATAAAGGGGGAGAAACTGCCAACGGGAATTGAATTCACCTCACTGCTCCTGTTTAAATTAACCCTACAGATGCAGGTTGGGGAAAAGGAAAGCAAACCCCCACATGTTTCTAGGTTAATAGGAAATGCCCCATTGATTTAGCAGTTCCTTTGTGACCCATCTCTACACTTTCAGAGCTCGAAGCGGTTTGACTCAGGCTTGCAGAAGCGCTCACAGCCGCCTCCTGCAGCAGGAGTCCCTGAGCTCTCTCCTCCCTCTGGGCCCTGCTCAGGGAAGTGGAAGTAACTGGCCGATCAGCATGTGGCCTCACTGCCGCTGGACAGGGGACCTGCCCTGAGCGGGTCTGCCCAGGGCCAGCCGGTAGAGTGTGGGTTCTTGACGTTGTGCAGGAAAGATTTCAGAACACGAGCGAGTCCAGGTGACTTTGAGGGTACATTTACTAAAGCTGGGGACAGGGAAACAAGGAAGGAAATAGTATAGAAGAAGCAACAGGAAACCCTAGGCAGGTCTGCGTTAGCTCACTGAGAGTGAGAGAAAAGGGGGCCTTGGAGACAGGTTCAGGGGGTTAACGTGGGACAAGCTGCTGCTGCCCATTGCTCTCCTGGTTGCAAGTCCAGGGTCCCTTGGAGTTTAGGAGACACAAGTCTGTGGGGGGAGAAGAGGAGGGATGGAAAACAGGGGTGTGCTCCTACGAAAAAGCGTGCCCACCGCGACCTTAGTCTTGAGGGTTTTAAAGGCCGGGAGCTTAGGGAAGATCTCAATAGAATATTCATCAGCTTTTCCAGGTGTGCCCTTTCAGGGTCGTGGTTTCCACTGATTGGTCCGTGTCAGGGCACGAGGTCATTAGTCTTTGCAGCTGATCCTGGCGTTGCCCACCTTGTTTTGCTACTTTTCTAGGCCTGGAGCTGAAATACAGCTGGGGCCTCGATGTTATCTCAGGGAGGTGGCCTGCAGTATCTGGCTGGAAATTGCTCGGCCAGTTTGTTCAGCTGTCTGTCTCCGTTTCCCCATTCCACTTGCCAAGGACTTTTCCTAGCTTCTTCCCATCCTGCCTCACCACCAACAGTGCTCTCAAGGGCGCCACTGAGGCTCCGAGGGAACATGGAGTTGTTCTGGGAGGGGTTGTGGGTGGGGAAAGTGATGGCAACATGTGGGAAGAAGCCCGAGCTATTGCATCCGCCCTACCCTCCTTACCTCTGGCTCCGCTTGGCTGCTTTTGTAACACAGTCCCACAGCCCAGTGTTGGGGGACTCTGTCCACCGGATGTCCCAGGATGGTTCTACCTCGACTCCTCACCAAACCCCGGGTCTTCAGAGCTGCTTGGTTTTATTTCACAAGCACACATTATAGAGCATTCTATGTGCCAGGCACTGTTCAAACTGCTTGACTCACGTTAACTGCAGTAATGCTAACACAACCCGATGCAATACATACTGTTTTTATCTCCATTTCTCAGATCAGGTGAACAGGCATAATGCTGTTAAGTAGCTAGCCGGGGGCCCCGCCCCTGCAGCTGGGGAGTGGTGGAGCTGGGATTTGAACCTGGGCACTCTGGCTCCAGCTCCAGGTTGTTAATCACTGGTTAGGCTGCATCTCATGGTGGCTCCCATTGTCTCCCTGCTGTGTGCCCCGCCTCCCTGCTTTGGGTGGGAAGAAGAGTGGTAATAGAGGGAGTAGAGCACCGCACCGGAGATCAATAAACCTGGTTCTCATCTGGGTTGTGCCACCATCTGGCCAAGTGACCCCGTGCAGCTCACTCAAGCTCTCTGAGCCCCAGCTCCACATCTGCCCGAGAAGGGAGTGGATTGGCTCACTGCTACGTCACGCTCACATTGGATGACGACAGGGCCTCCATAGAGCACTCAGGCATGCTTCGGCCAGGCCGCCCCTGCAGCTACCTGGACCTTCCCTTCGGAATTACCAGCAGGCAGAGTGAACACACTGGGCCACAAGTCAGTGGGTGGGCAACCTCCTTTGGAACGGTGGACAGTGTAATGTGGCTCTGTGACTCTCCAGGAGGGGGACAGTCAGAACTTGGATAATGTTCTGCACAGGGAGGTCCTCCTATGATTATGACCCAGGATGGACCTCGTGGTTATGCTCAGGGTTATGATTCCCGTCGTGGGTCAGTAGGAAACTGGCAGGTGCTGTTCCTGATCAGCGAAAGGCCAACCCAAGTAGGTCTCCTTCCTAGCAGGCAGCAACAGATTCCATCTACTGCCTAATGACTTGGAGACACACAGGCTTTAATTGGATTTAAATGGACCATTTTTAGCTAATTAACAGTCAGGATCAGAGAGTTTTAAATGGACGTGTTCTATTTCTTCAGTGTTGAAATGCATGCTTTTCATGTTGAACATTTCTGAAATTGGAATAAGTCATATAAACAGCAATATTTATTTTAATGTCGTATTCCCCCCCCCTAACATACACGCATACACAGATGCACAAACAAGCATTATTACAATTGATGGTGCATATTAGAATTAAAAAAACAGTATTATACTTTCTTATGTTGCTTTTGTCTATGTTGGTGTGGGGGAGGGGAGAGAAGTCACTTTAACAAAAAGAGAAACTTTATTATAATTTTGAACCCCTGTGGGCAGGAATTAGCCTCAGGAAGGCTAGAAACCCAAATTTGGAACGCTGTGGGGAATCCTTGAAGTATTCCCATCTGTCGTCCTTGCCTCTTTCTGTGTATCTGGTTCATTGTTCACTCTTTCTGCTGACTGTACATCTCAAGATTCACAGCACCACATGGCCAACCACAGCCTCACAGAAGGACCAAATCTCTCTGTTTCTTTCTCTTCCGATCTTAACATCAGGGAAATGCTTCCTATTGGCCCTTCTAGTCCAATAAACTGTAACTGGACAGAGGTAGGGTCACCTTTTACAAGATGACTTCCCATCCCTGTGGGTCCTCAGATCAGTGCAGGGAGATGCTGTAAGTTGGGCAGGCATCCCATAACATCTCCCCGGCCGGAGGCAGGGGCTTACTAGTACACGTCATTCCAGTGGCACTACGTGTTGGGGTTGGGAAAGGCAGTAGGCAGGGCTCCCGGAGACAAGTTCCCCTAGGTTAGAGCCGGAGGATTGCCAGCTCTGACAGCAAACCGGTGGTCAGATCAGCATTGGCCATGCTGGATCAGCCTGGCTGTACAGGGCTTTGCCCTGATCTCCTGACCTCTGGAAGGACAAGAGGACAGAAGGACCATTGCCCAAGAACGTTGGAGGAGTGACAGGGAGCAGAGATGATGATCCCAGAAAAGGACTCCTCTAGAAAGGCTACTAACCTGAAGATTACCACCACAGAGGTTCTTTCCAGAATGCTCTTTGAGCATCCGGATTTTGCTGATCTCAGCCTCACACCATGTCCAAGGGAAGCATAGCCCCTCCATAATCTCTGGAGGTGAGAAGGGGTGGGAAAGATGGGTGGGGAGGAAGCCCAGAAGCCAAGTGTCCTGGTCTGTAATGTTTGGTGCCTCACCCTTTTCAGTCTGCTTGGGTGTCTGCAGTGGTACTGTGTGGCCTTCAGTTCCAGACCAGGTGATGAACCCCTCACGTGACACCTTCCTCTCTCCTTTCTGGCCCTGAGTGCTGGTTGCAGCAGTTTCCCTGCCTGTCCTGGAAGCTGGGGGCGCAGCTGACGTTGAGGAGCCTCTGACCTGGAGATTTGGCAAGAGAGTTGCTTGCTCAGTTGGAGAGGAAGTCAAGGGAGAGAGGGTAGTGTTCAGCGCCAGCTCCTCTGAAACCCAGGGGAGCGAGGGAGCAGGCAGGGGCAGGGAGGAGCAGGGTGGGAGAGCACCAGCCTCCCAGGGCAAGAGAATAAACCAGCAGCCAAAGGACTTTTTATTTCCAGTTCTCCAGTTTCCACTCCCAAGAGATCTGTCCGAGTGACTCACAAATGTCCTTATGCACCGAGAAATCACCTTGTGTGCAGGCACAGTGAGCCAAATGAGCATTCCCTCTCTTCTTCAGCCCCTCACCCCTGCCATGGTAAACAATTCTGGGAAATACTAGTTTCTGTGCAGTGTGCGCATATCTGAATTGGGAGAGTTGTTGGGACACACATAGTAGGAAGCCCTACACATAACTGAATTGGGAGAATTGTTGGAACACACAGTAGGAAGCTCTGTTATATGAGAACTGTTGAGGTACAAGGAGAATTGCATGTAAATATGGTCCACGCGGCTTGCTGGACTGGTGATTCTTGTGCCAACAGATCTCCATAACTTGCTGTGTGAACTGGGAGATGTTATCTCACCAATTTCTGTCTCGATTTTCCTATTAAAGAGAAAAGAACTATGGACACTGCTGGGAAATGGTACGGGGGACAGTCATCCCAACCCCTTTACTCCCGTGTGGCTTGACTGGAGGAGACTAATTCTATTCATTGCTTCTGATCCTTCCCCAGGCCCCTTCCATTCACCTGGTTACCCAATCCCTTCCCTAATCTCCCCCCTCCCACCCCCCAGGCCAAACCTTCAGCTAACTTGGAAACTTCAGCCAACTTGGTCATCCTTCCTCCGTTGTATATCTTTTTTTTTTTTAAAAAAATATATATATTTTATTGATTTTTTTACAGAGAGGAAGGGAGAGAGATAGAGAGTTAGAAACATCGATGAGAGAGAAACATCGATCAGCTGCCTCCAGCACATCTCCTACTGGGGATGTGCCTGCAACCCAGGTACATGCCCTTGACTGGAATCGAACTTGGGACCCTTCAGTCCGCAGGCCGACGCTCTATCCACTGAGCCAAACTGGTTTTGGCCATTGTATATCTTAAATCCATCTTGCTCTTTCCAGCTCCCCCATCACCTCTCACCTCGTCCATTGCAACATTGGTCTTTTAGGTTCTCAATCCAGGAACGTGTCCCTTTGGTCCACATCTGACCATTAGCACCCAGGCTGGGTAACCAGGATATAACAAGTGCTCAATAAATATTTATTTACTTCTTTTTTGAGCACCTACTATGGGTTTTTTGAGCACTATGTTCTGGGCAAATAATAAGGAAATAAAACAGACTGCTCACATAAAGCTAATGGTTATAACACATGATTTAACTATTATGATTTGAGTGTGAGGAGAAAAAAAGTTATGGCTCTTTTAATATTAGAAACACATTGAAATTGCATTAAAAAACAAAACAAAACCGTACAGTAACAACAGACTTCTCTGCTTTGCTCCACTGTGGAATAATATGAGGCAAAATGTTTTATTTAAGGAAGCTCCAGACCAGGTTTTGTACCTTGGGCTTATTTAGCCATTTTCTCTAGAGGTTTCTGATGCTCTTTCCTCAAACCATCAAGCATTAAAATAGCTTGAAGAAAACCTTAAAGATTGCCCCTAGTCTCTTAAAGAACATGACTTTTCATTTTTCCATCTTTTCATGCAGATAATTGTATGTATCTCTCTGGAGTACCTGTGAATTTTCATCCTCTTACAAGTTGGCTGGGTTTGCATTCAATTGAAAGAGAGGGAATAAAATCCTTTTACCTACACTGAGCAAGAAATGGAATTTAGAATGAAGCTGCTGGATGTGGGAATAGATCTCTGACTAGGAATTGGGGAGCACAGATGCGGGGTCCGGTTCTATCGCTAGGTAACTGGTGAGTCAGATCATGTCACGGGGCCTCAAGTTTCTCTTTTTGAGAGTCAAGGCTTTGGCTGGACTAAGTGAGGTGTCCTTATCTAGTGGTGGCAGTCGATCATGATGGATGATGGTGAAATGGGATGCCCTGTGCCTGGGGCCCCGAATCATATACCAGAGAGAGAACTTGGTATTCTGGTTTCTAGGTAATCTGGGGGACTGCTTGTGGGACCACAGTCATTGAGCCCACATTTACCCTGTGAATGAATGAGTCCAGAGATTCATTCATTCAACAAATATTTATCAAGCACCCAGTACATAGTGCCAGGAACTGGGACATAATGGCAATGGAAGGCTAGTCTAAAGTCCCTGCCTTCAGAGAGTTTTAAGTCTAGTGGGGGAAGACAGGTAGCAAGCGCCCCCCACCCTACACCCCCAAAAAGGAAAAAGTACAATGTGAAGTGCGAAGAGACTGGAAGCAAGGTTCAGGGACAGAGGATGATGCTGGGAAACCACTTAGGAAGTGGTCAGGGAAGACTCCCCTGAGCAGGTAGCATCCTTTGAAGGGTCCAAAAGGAGGAGGGAGGTGCAGAGCATATCTAAAGGCAGGAAAGGGCTGCAGCGGTTCTCAACCTGTGGGTCGCAACCCTCAGAAAACACATATAGCGTATCAGATATTTACATTACGATTCATAACAGTAGCCACATTACAGTTATGAAGTAGCAAGGAAAATAATTTTATGGTTGGGGGTCACCACAACATGGAGAACTGTATTAAAGGGTCGCGGCATTAGGAAGGTTGAGAACCACTGGTAGAGTACCAGGGGAACTCAAGGGAAGCCAGAGCAGCTGGCATTTAGTGATCTAGAAAAAAACACGTGACATGAGGATGGTGCAGAAGGTAGAAACCAGGCCAGGCAGGGCCAGCAACTGGGACTCCCACACCTGCAGAGGCCGGCAGCTGGGGCTCCCTGGTGTGTGCGGCTACAGAGCCTCAGCAGATGGAGCCCGTGGCCACAGGCTCAGGGGGCAGGAAGGACTTAGCACTCTTCCCAGGGAGAGAAGGGTTGTGTGGGGTTCTACTGCCCCCTCCCGACCCCTCCCTTCCCTGTTCCGTCCTCAGAAATTCCTTCCCCCACCCTCTTTGGGGGATTTCCTCTCTCAGGGAGGGTGAGATGACCTCGCTCTGGTTTCAGAATTCCAAAACAGGCCAGGAATAAATCTCCCAGAGCTGACTGGCTTCCAAACCCAGAGCTAACTCCGTTCTCCTTCGCTGCGGCCATCGCTCTGCCCCCTCCTCCTCTCCAGCAGGAGCCAACGCCCGTCTAGAAGGGGCTGCTGGAATTCCCACTTAGAGTTAGTCTTTGGGGAGACTCGCTGGGGGCTCTTGTTAAAATGTGTGTTAGACACAGATGGGGTTACAGTTATAAAACACACACAGGGTACTAAGCAGTAACTAGCTGAGGGCATGAGCGGGGCACGGAGGTCTGGGACGGGACATGCCAAGGACGCTGAGAGTTCCACTTGGGGCCCAGCAGGGGGGTCTGTGCTGCTGGGAAAACCTCAGTTTCCACAAATGGGAAGAAGGAGGATCAGACAAGGGACTATTTCCAGGAAATTTTGCCTCATATACAATATCCCTTGGAGAGGCCTGCTTTACTCGCTCATTCACTGTAATATTTAAGATGCTCTGCTAAGGACTGGGCTGGGGCAGGTAGGGCAGCAGCTGGGAGGGTACAGTCCTGACCTCCAGATCACAAACGAAGGGACAGTCCCCGGGAACCCACGCGTGGCCAGTGCGGAGGCCCAGGACGCCCGGGTCTGGAGCTGGTGCTCCCACAGGCAGCCCAGGAGGAAATCCGAGGCTGTTGTTTGGCTCAGCACATGATCTTCACAGACATGAAAGAGAAAATGGGGCAGCGGGAATGTGTGTGGGCCGACTCTGCTCTCTTTTCAAGCCTGGAGAGCCTGCAGGGGAGAGAGGGGCCACCCCACAGAGCAGCCATTGATCTCAGGCGGCTCAGGGAGATGACCCCGGGGGACACGCACACTCTGCCCGCCACCCACTCCCTCCTCATTGTTCACATGGCTCTCCGTGACCTGTGTCCAAATGAATCCCAGGCTCCAGGGGGAAAGGTCCCTGGGAACGCCAGCATGTAGGGTCAGAGGTGACTCTGGGCCCATGACGTCACCCCCCCCCCCCCCCCCCGGGGAAAGCTGCCTCGAGCATCCCCACCTATGAACCTCAGGATGGGCAGAAACTGGGTTGGAGAAGAGGAATACAGGCCCAGAGCCGTGTCTTTTGAATAGACCCGAAGGAGGACAAACCTCTACGCATCAAAGATGAGGCTTTGGTTACCTGAACTTGATAGTTTGCTTGGTTCCTGAGTTACTCTGATATTTTAAAAGCAGTTTGACGTGATGTTTTTAATTCGGATTGAATTAAACACACACATACACACACACATGTTCTCTATATGTTGTACCCTCTAGGAATGCTGGACTGGTTACATGTTAGCAAACGTGTGTGATGCGTGTTTGTGTTCACCAATGTGGAAATTGTGTGTTGGTGGGGAACTTGGTGTGTACTATGTAAACTGTTGAAATATAAATGGACCCTTTTAAAAGTATGTACAAAAGTATTTTCTTTCTATCTGAATGTCCTCCTGAGCGATTTCAGAACCAGGTACAGATGGCCCTCATAGTCCGGTGGCCGGTCCATTTAATGTGTTCTTTTTCATTATCATCAGCATCTTCTTGTCGAAATAAACCAGTGTCCTAGCGACCAAGAGAAAAAAAATGACGGATTGAATAATAACACATTGCAGGCGGATCACAAGCATTCTCGTGTTTTCATATGACACAGTGTTTTACGTAAATGTTAAAGGCACGCCTTAAAATTAAATACCCATTGCATTTTGAAGTTATTTATTACATGTTCTTACAAGCTAATATCTTTTTAAAGTATCATACTTTGTAAGACGTTTTTTGTACTCGTTCAATAGAAACTTATCTGGCTACTGGGTAAAGCTAGCAGTAAGACTACTGGTGTGCAATGTGTTAAGATGAAGTGTTCATCGAAACCTTTGGCCTTGTGATTTTATCTTTGAAAACCCGTGGGAGGTGACATTAGGAATTTAAATTCATAAAACTGACATATACAAAGGTAGACCGCCCCCCCCCCCCCCCAACAAATTACTACATTTGTACGTGAGAAATTCACCTTCAGGCTGGGGAGTCTACTTTTTAAGCTGCCTACGCTCTTACACACACATGTAAAAGTCTGGTGGAAAGCTGTGCCCATCAGTGCGCATTGAGTATCACGGAACGTGTGGTTGGTAAGGAGGGCCCAGGCACTGGCGACGCAGAGAATAAAGCACAGTCCTAACCGAGAGTGGCTCTGAAGAAATTGTGATCCAGCCCATTGTGGTGATACATTCGGAGCCGTGGACAGGAAGCATCAATTTCCCCTCCAAAGGCCAGGGAAGGTGGCGCGGTGAATTGGACATCGAAGGGTTGGCAGTGTTACCAGCTGGGGAAGACATTTGCGGCAGAGGGAACACCTGGGTGAAGGCATCATAGGGAAGAGGGACGTGCTTGAGGGCTGTAACAGAAGGTTCGCATTTAAAGGACCAAAGATGTCCTCCGTGGGAGCTTGGGCCTTAACCTACAAGCACCTAGTGTGGCAGGTTTGAAGGCACGTGGAGGCTGAATGGGTGCTTCTGGAGACAGACAGAAGGTCCCACGGGGGACACACGGAGGCTGCCTCTGACTCTCAGCTGTGACTGCTGCTGGCAGAGCCGGCCTCGTGAACATGAGCCCAAGGCTGTGGCCCAGCGAAAGCCATCCCGTTCCCAGCAGCTACACACCCCGCAGGTCCCTGAAGAGAAAACCCAGCAATAGATGGAGCCAAACCATCGCTTTCTGCTTCCAGGCATTTCTTCCCGCCTTCCCGGTGAAGCTGCCCGTGGGTAATCATTAGTGATTACCAGCTATGTGCGGTGGTTGTTGGAATGGGAAAGCTATAATTCTCAAACAAGAAACGCTGGAACGAGGAAACATCTCAACATCTTGTGAAAGCGCCAGGAACATACTCAGTATATTTTTAACATCAGTTTTATTCTTTCTTTCTTACGAGCCCACTACCGGGCTAAGGGGGCCTAGGGAAAGAAAGGACAGCTGGTTGGCCCACACGCCCAGAAGCGAGGCCTCGCCCTCTCTCCCGTGGCCGTTACCCACAGCACTGCCTGTGGTTTGTGATCTCAGGTACACCAGGTTCACCGTGGTTTTCCTACGTGAAAGCACAGGCAGCGTAATCATTACACGCAATGAGCTTTTGTTCTTTTCTATTCCAATGCATGCGTCTCCATGTCTCAATCTGCCCTTGTTCAGTTCAACAGAAGACCCGTGTGTATGGGGGAAGCAGGGAGCAGTGGGCAGAGAGAGAAATTAGGAAAATCGTGCATCCATGCCAGCTCCGCCAATGACAACTGTGGGGGGGGGGGGTTCATAGGAGAGGGCAGTGTTTGGAAAAAATGCTGGTGAATAATGACCCCAAATAATGACATAGTGTGGCAGGTTTGTTTAAGTTTAAGCAAATGAGAAGGGAAGAGAAATGGACGTAATGGTAGCTAATACTGAATCACCTTTGTTACTGAGTATCGTGTCATACGTGTGCTACACGTGTCCATGCATTGTCTTATTATTCACTTAGTTCATTTGATCCTCGCGGTAACCTTATGCAAGAGATCCCGGCATCCTTCCCAGTTTACAGACGAAGAAACTGAGACTTAAGGGGGTATTGAAAGTCGCACTGCTGGAAAGTAGTAAAGCCGGGATTTGGACCCAGAGATGCCAGGAGGCCCTCCGAAAATCCTACTTTGCGGGCCCAGACTTTTAAGCCATCTGTCAAGTGCTCAGCCTTCCTTCACCTGGAAAAGGACTGTCACTAATGTGTCCTTAACTGTCACTAATGTGTCCTTTTTGCTAGGAAACACACACTTAAGTATTTAGGAGCGAAGAGGCAGCTTAGCATCAAATAGTTGAAAAAGTAATATTCATACGACTATACAGAAAAGCACAGAGATAGAGCAAATGTGTAGTAAGACATTAACAAATGGGGAATCTCGGCGAGTGGTATGTGGGATGCTTTGTACTATTTTCTGCAATTTATTTCCAAGCCTGAAATGATTTTTTAAAAATTATAAAAACAGCAACAAAAGCCTATGAAAAACCTGCCCAGTGAAAATGATTCTCTGTCCTTTTCTCCTTCATAGTATGCTTACACATTTCTAAGTTTGTTGTGGTTAAAGTGGGCAGAACACCAGGATGTATGTGGTGTGTGTGCGTGTGTGTTTAGGGGCCAGAAGTGTGAGCTGTGCTGCAGAGCTATCTTCCCCTGTTCTGAGCAGCAGCCCACTTCCTGGGTCTGCATGAGAAAAGAGGAGCAGTAACTACCATGCATTTCACAGCTATTAATCACCAGGTTCTCCAACAGACCCTCCCATCCCCTGACCCGGGAGGCAGGAGACAGGTCTTTCCAGGAGGTGGACTAGGGACCAGCCTCTGTGTCTGCTCCTGCCAACATGGTGCAAAGAGCTCCCTGCCATTTGAACTTGCAGGAGAAAAAACGGTCTTTACCAGCAGAGAGCCAAGAAACCAGTGCAATTGGTTTTACCTGATTATTATAGAATATTATTTTGAGTCTAGAAAACAGGCTGCTAATAAATGCTTTCACTGCTGCTTGTCTTAATGACTCCCTCCCAGCTTTTCATAAAGAACCAATTAATTAGCTAGCAGGGCCTGCAAGGAGAAAAGGGTCTCCCTTGGTCCTTGGCCAAGAATTCCCTAAATCACTCCATCTGCTTGTTCCAAAATCCTGTGCCCTTTAACTACTGTGCACAGAAGCCCTTCATTCTGTCAGCTCAGGGGGATTTTTGAAGCTGCACGACTCCCTAGAGTGGGACTCCGTTTGCAGAAGCAGAGGGAAGGGGACAGACAGATAAAGAAGAAGGCGGGAGGGTGGAAGCCTGTCCCAGATCACTGTCCTTCCCTCAAGCAGGGCAAGTCTCGATCTGCAGCCCCTTAGGGTGAGCAGGAACCTTGGGACTAGCCCCTTACAACCCGCCTGGACAGCTTGGAAATCCCTGTGTCCTGCAGGGCATTTGGTCATAAAATGGTATGTGGCTTGCTCACTTTTTCTAATAACAGTCCCTTGTGTTTAAAGGAGCAGAAAGGCGGAGACCGAAGTCCCAACGGCCTTGGGTGTTCTTCTCTTGGGGCCGGAATTCTTCCACCTGTGTGGGCGCTGTTCGTTTCCACTTCGCCTTTCAGGCAGGGGCCTTGTTTTCTTTATCTGGAACATGGTTTCTCAACCTGGGCACTCTTGACTTAGTAGACCAGATGCTTTTTGCCCTGAGGGCTGTGCTGTGCATTGTAGTTGTCATTAGCAGCATCCCTGCCCCCTAAAACAGCCAGTAGCACCCCCTTCTAATGGTGACAACCAAAACTGTCTCTAGACATTGTCAAATGTCCTCCCGGGGAGCACAACTCAACCCCAGCTGTGAGCCACTGACTTAGGACTTACTTAGGAAGAGGGGTCTTCCTGGGAAACCACTGGAAACAGGAGAGGGGCCAGAGCAGGCTGGAGGCCTTGGGTTCGAGCTCGGGGTAACGGGGGAAGAGAAGTCGTTGTGATTGGACACCAGCCATTTTGGAGGCCAGGCTTTGCTGTCTTGCTCTGGGTGCTGGTCCTAAGACGTCGGAACCATGTCACATTCTGCACTGGCTGTTCCCACAAGCGTTGGAAAGCCTTCTTGGGAGCAGGGCGATACGGGAAGCTGACCTAGAGATACTGAGGTCCAGATTGCCGGGCCGTGGTCTTTGACTAATTAGAAATACGGCATCTTAAGAATGTTTGGGAGAGTCCGTCCGAGCCGCACCCGGCTGCCTGCAGATTAACCTAATCCTGGCTGGCTCTTTCCTCTAATTAGAAATTAGAGCCGCCCGCCCTGTGGAAGGTCACAGAACTCCTCTCGTTCGAGAGCAGAGCCGTGGACCGCCCAGGGTGGTTTCCATGCTTCTGCAGGTGCCCGCCCTATATTTTCAGGAAAGTGCTGACAAAGTTCATCCCAAAGAAAATATTTGCTCTGCTTAAAATTAGAATGAAAAAGTAAAGTCTGGTCTTCTAGGGGGCACTGTAACTTTAGCTAAAAAAAGTAACAGTCCCCGGCCAGTGTGGCTCAGTGGTTGAGTGTCGACCTATGAACCAGGAGGTCATGGTTTGATTCCCGGTCAGGACCCGGGTTCCGGGCTCCATCCCCAGTGTGGGGCGTGCAGGAGGCAGCCAATCAATGATTTTCTCTCATCATTGATGTTTCTATCTCTCTCTCCCTACCCTTTTCTCTCTCAAAAAACAATTTTTAAAAAAAGTAAAAGGAACAAAACCAGAGAAAAAATATGTTGAAGCGCACGCGTAGTCCACTCAAGAGTACAAGAATGTGAGATTTTACTCTTAGGAATTTTGTACATAATCCCTGGGATCCTTCCGACTCTTGGGTTTCACAAAATAAAATGTCATAGCAGATTGTTGTATAACTTGCCGTATTCTGGGGAAAGGATTTGACCAGATAAGATATTCTCATAACAAAATAATCTGCATCATTAACCAGCTGTAACAAATCTAATTCTACTATAAAATTACTCTCCACTTAATGTAGGCCTTTTTAGTTTTAAAAATAACATCTTAGTTATCGAACATTTTGTAAAATGCAGATTAACGTGTTTGCTTCGGTGGTAAATGACTGGAGGCCTGGCGATTAGGAGGTTCATGATTTATTTCTCACCTGGTCTCCGGTGGGCATCACTTACTTGGTCTCGCTGCCTTCACCCATGTTCCCCACAATTCATTCTCCACCCAACACTCAAGTGACCTTTCAAAGGTGTAACTTGCATCATTCTGCTTATAACCCTCCAAGGACTTGGGGTAAAATCCCAGACTTCTTCCCTGCTCACAAGGCCCTGCCCCGTCAGTCCTCCTCCCTGACTTGAGCACCAGCTGGGCTCTTCTGCCTTTGGGACTCCATACCAGCAGCTTCCCCTGATCTTTGTGTGGTCGATGTCTTTCATTCGCTTTTCTGCCTCCATGTCACTTCTCCAGAGAAGCCAACCCCCCAACGCCCAATCTCTACCCTCTCTCCCTGCTTCATTTCCTTCACTGCTCTCATTATGACGACCTGACATTATTTTACACTCACATCGTTTTATTCAAATGTCACCATGCTGTAGTTAATTCTATAACTTGATTTCCACCCTCCCCCCCGCCCCCCGCCACCTAACAATGTACTTTGGAGATCTTCCCATGCCAGACTTGATAGACCTACTTCATTCTTCTTAATAACTGCATAGTATTCCTTTAGACGTACCAGAATTTGTCTAACGGTTAACCTCTAACCCAGGGGTGGGCAAAGTTTTTGACTCAAGGGCCACAATGGGTTCTTAAACTGGACCGGAGGGCCGGAACAAAAGCATGGATGGAGTGTTTGTGTGAACTAATATAAATTCAAAGTAAACATCATTACATAAAAGGGTACAGTCTTTTTTTTTTTTTTAGTTTTATTCATTTCAAAGGGGCCGGATCCGGCCCATGGGCCGTAGTTTGCCCATGGCTGCTCTAACCTCTGACCTCTTCCCTATTTATTTCTGATTTTTCCTATTATAAATAATGCTAACGTGAAATAGCCTTTTGAACACATCTCTGCACATGTGCAAGTTTTTTCTGTAGGACAGATTCCTGGAAGTGGAGTTGAAAGGTCAAAGGTGGTGCCCATTTGTCATTTTGACAGATGCTGGCTGCCATACGGCTTTCCTAAAAGGCTTCATCCATTTATACTCCCACCAACGTGTGTTAGCTGCACACTGCCCTCATCCTCACTGACATATTAGTATCATTTTTGTGAAAATTTGCCTGAAGGGATATACGACAATGGCATCTTATTTTGCCTCCTAATTCTAAAGGCAGTTTTCAGATTGTTTCCTGCTCTTGGCCCCTGGAGTGGTGCCTCCAGCTCAGTTCGGAGAGAAGCAGCAGAATCCTTTGTGTGAGCTCTGAGAGTTTCATAAGATAAATGAAACCTTTCAAAGCAGTCTCATCCATCCCAGCAGAAACCTCATGTGTCCTGTCCCCGAGCTCTCTCCCATCCATCATCCACACACCCCGGGAGCTCAGCGAAGGCTCTGAAGTGAGTCGAAATCTGCCCAAGAGCAGCACGCCCCCCACCCCAATCTTAGCTTCTCTGACATCATTCAGAGCCCTTTGTTCGGCTTCACGTAAGGACCAAAGGAGACTGAGGTCTGGTCATTGACACAGCATCTCCAGCGGTGGCTTCTCAAACCCAGAGGGGCATGTCCGCTCTCTCTACGGAAGGCAGGACCAGAGAGCCAGAGGGCACCAAGGAGATCATATCGCTGACTTGATCTTTCTGGTCACCAACCCCAATCCAGGGGTCATCCAGGAGCCCACACAGGGTCACCTCATTAGAACAAAGACAAATGCCACAGATGCTGCTAGTGTTCTTATCACCTAGGAAATTACAAGGGTTTTAGGAGCTCTGTGCTAGGAACCAGGGGTAGAGACCAATATATGTATTTTCTATTGTCTCAAGAAAGTCGCTAGACTTCCCCAAGGAAGGAGAGTGTGGCTGCGATTCCTGGGTGCTGGTTCTATGCTACGCTCTTTGCATCTATCATCTAACAGCTCTGTGAGGTAGACAGTGTTATTATCTCTAACTTAGAGATGAGTCTGCAGCCAGAGCGGTTGAGTAACTAACCTAAGGTCACCCAGCTCGTAAGGTCCGCGGCAGGATTTGAACCTCGAGCCTCTAAACGTATGTTCTGTTGCCTCTTAGGTGAGGTCGGTGTCTTAATCTAAGACATGTCAAAGGCTTTATTTGGGGGTATTAAGAGATTATTGTTCATTTCTTTATTTATAGGTTTCTTTTAAGAGAAAATGCCAAAGTAACTATGAAATTACTTTAAAATTGTGACCTTTCTATGCCCCTGAAAGAGTCCACCACATGGACATCTATTTTCTATGGGCCAATTTCCTTTCTCCACTTCCGGTTCAAGATGGTGCAGGGGTTCCCTGGGCACCCTGGTCAAGGGAGGGGTAGGGTGAACAACTGTTTGTTTCCTATTGCTGCTGTACTCAATTACCACAAAGTATTGACTTACACCCACACAGATGTATGATCGCATAGTTCTGCAAGTCCTAAAATCCCGGTGTGTTCTTCCCGGAGGCGCTGGGGAAGATTCCCTGGCCTTTTCCATCTCCCAGAGGCCACTGCACTCCTCGCCGCGTGGTCCTCTCCTTCGTCTTCTAATCTCTGCTCCTGTTGCCCGCTTTCCTCCGAGTACATTGGGCCCACTTGCATGGTCCAGGGTCATGTCCCCATCTCAAGATTCTTAGTTTAAGCCACATCTGCAAAGTGCCTCCTGCCACACAAGATGACACATTCACAAGTGGCGGAGATCAGGATGCAGACATCTTTGGGGGTGTTATTCGGCCAACCATCTCACTTCACTGGAGACTAAAAGGTCTTCCGGGTAGTGGAGCTTTGAGTGCTACAACTACTACGAAAGTTCTGGGCCAACGTGGACTGTCAGCTGCTCTTAGCAAGAGGGCCCTTGTCCCAGGGAGGTACTCTACTGACTCGTAGGGAAGTAGAGAGGGAAGATGAACACCAATAAGAAGGCTGTAAAGTAAACTGTTTCTCCAATAACACTGTGAGGAGGAAAGCAGCCTTCACCTTTAGGGAGCCCCGCCCCACATGGTAGCCTCCAAGGACCACATCCTTTTAAAGGAGCCTTCTCCACCGAATGTTCTCCACTATTTTCTTCATAAAAGCAAAGCTATTTGCTGGATAATCTCTACTTCAAAGTCTGAATTATCCCTAAATAAGAAGCCTATACGGTGAACTTGAATTCAGAAAGGTTCATAAAGTGTGGAACAACAGAGTTGTAGTTAAAAATAGAGCCGATTGCCCAAACTGGTTTGGCTCAGTGGATAGAGCGTCGGCCTGTGGACTCAAGGGTCCCAGGTTCGATTCCGGTCAAGGGCACGTACCTTGGTTGCGGGCACATCCCCAGCGGGGAGTGTGCAGGAGGCAGCTGGTGTTTCTCTCTCATCGATGTTTCTAATTCTCTATCCCTCTCCCTTCCTCTCTGTAAAAAATCAATAAAATATATTAAAAAAAATAGAGCCGATTCCATGCCCGTGACTTGCCACCTCAATGTGGAGCCATGGTTGGGTTTCTACATCGGGTTTCCTCTTCCCATCTTTGTTTCCTATTCCTCACCTTCCCCTCTAGCCCTAGCCCCAATCCACCCACCCAGTTATATTTGGTATTACAGTCTGTGGGTTTCTAAAATAATTCTCTCATGTGTTTATGAGTCTCACTGAAGGGAAACCAGTTCATGTCATATTTTTACACATATATTTAGCTTTCTATTTCTGAAGAAATAAACAAAAAAATTCTTGTTCAACGATGGGTGAATTCCAAGAAGCTGGGAGCCTGCTTTGGAAAGAGTGGGGGATGGGATCTGGGGAGCCTTCCCAGTGGAAAGGGTTTGAACGGAGGCCAGACTTCTGGGGTGGCACGCAGCCACTGGGGCACAGGAGAGGGTCACCCAGCACGGTCTGTCAGAAGTGACAATTCGTGGAAGTGAGGGTCATAAATCATCCTTCAGCTGTGAAGACGGAGGGACTCAGATTCTCCCAAGGTAGGGGTAGTGGAGCAAAGAAGATCGCAGGAATGCGGGAGCGACTGCCACTCTGTGTTACTCCGTGACAGCCGGTTCAGGGCTGCAAGAGGCAGTGGCTGCAAAAGCCAGACAGATCGATGAAAATCCAGGACCTAGAGGAAATGCAGGCATGCAAGGGGTTCTGGGAAGCATTTGTTGCTTTCTTCGGTGAATTCAGATAGCCTGAGGCTCGTGCTGTGGGGATGGGGACCGCTGGTGGGACTTGACAGATGGTGGAGAGAACCGACTCCAAGGTGGCAGGGCTGCTCTGAGCACGAGTCTGTTCCGGGACCTCAGCCTGATCCCCACGGGCACTTACACCCAGCCCGCCCTTCTGCCGGCCAGCCACTGGCCATAGAGACTGGGCGGAAGAATGCACCAGATCTGGGCAACCTCCCCCCGCCCCCCCCCCCCCCCCCCGCCATCCCTGAGTCAGAGACAGGCCAAAGAAGGTGTCTTTTACTGAAGAAGAAAATTGTATTCTCATAACCTCAGGGGCTTCGTGTTATATTGCTCTTCTATAGGCGTGGGGAAGGGGTATGAAGGAAGGGAGAGGCCACTGTGCTGCTGAAGCTGCATCCTCTCCCCCAGTTCTGCGGAGGCATCATCCTTGGCAAGCTTCTGTCCATGGCCGGCTGGGGGCAGGCTGGGGGCTCCCTGTGGAGGGTAAGTCCATAACCAGCTATCCGCCCACTCAGCTCATGGTGTCTAAGGGGTGGCACGGCGGGCTCCCAGGATCCCACCCGTGGATCAACGGTAGGGAGAAGACTATCCTTCAATACTTACTTCAGGCTCAAGCTGGAATCTCACTTGGAAATCATCTCATGGCGTAGGCTGGACAACTCAGAGACAGAGGACCGGACCGACCCACTGTTTCACCCACCAGGGGAACGTGGCCTCCCGGCTCCCTTCTTCCAAACAGATGGGGACTGGAGCACCTGGGACCAGAGGAAGATGCAGAAGGTGCTCTAGGTTGGCTGGGGGAGGGTAAGAGGCCCTCAGTGACAGTGGATGGATGTGGTATCATTGCTTTTCAAACAAGGAAAGCCAAGCCCTAGAGCCTTCCGGAGGACCCACAAACTCCATGCCTGACTCAGTTCATCTGCTCACATCGCCTTGCCCCCCTGGAATGAGTGTCTTCTGTTTTAAAATGTCGGTTTCACTATTAGGTGTAGCAAGGCCAACAGATCAGGAAACAGTTGCCTGAAAAGAGAGTGAAACTCACAGTTCCCAAGAGGAGAGGCCCTGCCGTGCTTGCGGGGGTGGGTGGTGGTAAGACTGGATAAGCACCAGGTCAGTCAGCAGGCAGAGGGAGAAGGGGAAATGCAGGCAAGAGCCTTTCTTGTCATTTCCACAAGAAGGAACAGGGGAGGCAGAGTAAACAGGTTTGGGACTGGCTCGTTTGGGTAATTTCAGCAGATGCTGTGACATCAGAGCTATCCCCAGCTGTCTGGTATCTGGCCCTGAGGTGGTTAAGGCAAGGGGATAGTGTGACCCTGAGTGTGAGAGCAGACAGAGGAGGTGGGGGGGGGGGGGGAGCGGGGATGACACTCTGATTGGGGGAGTTTGCATTTGAAAGGTGGGCTCTAGTGTAAGTTGTTCATCATCTCTAGGAATTGTCTAACCCGGGGAGGGGTGGCCCTCTGGGGTCAGCGAGGCCCCAGAGGTCATAGCCTCAGAGCAGAAAATAAAAATACATGGTTCATCCACTTTCCTCTTCTCTGTTTCCAAGACCCAGTTCAAGCCTCAAGCTTTCCCAGACACCCCATTCCATCGGGACCACTCCCTCCCCGAAGTCTCATAAGACTTCATGTCCCTGCTGTTCATTTTGGTATCAATTATCGCAGGAGAGTGTTCTGTGTCCCTGCGTCCCACACCTAAGCTCCTCAGAGGCGGGGCTTGTGTCTTTTACTCATCTTCGTAACCTGCTGCCCGCGGGCCGAGAGTTTGACATGCTTGTCATAGGGTCTCAATTGCCTTCAAGCTCAAAAATAATCCACGTCAAAGTGGCATGTCTTAGGAAGGCTTTTTAAAAACCCCTTCAGTTTCTTCCTTTATTATCTAGGGCTTGATCTTTCTAATACTCAGAATGTATGCAACTCCAGACCCCCTTTATGAAATTCTCCATTCAGGCAGCTCCAGCTGTGAATGCAACTCAGAAGGGACCCTTTCTAATTTCAGCTGGAAAGGAGAAATTGAGTAAGTATCGATGCCCTGACTCCAGTGTTTCCTCCATGAACTCCCTGGGAGAGGAGAGGCGATGACATACAGCAGTGGGTTCACGGAGTCGCCCGGAGGCAGGGGAGGCATGTCTGTCTCATGTATTATTATTAATGGGCAAACCATCTGTGTTATGTCCATCTTTGCTGGTGGGTCCAGCCCAGGCTGTCAGCAAGGGAAGTAGCCTGGAATGAGGGGACACAGTGGATCCTCAAGGTATTGAGGGCAGGACACGGTGATGCTGCCGGCCACCTTGGGCTCCTCCTCCATTAGAAAGAGAGCGATGAGGGAGAACAAATGGAGGGCTGGTTGGACTTGAGGGTAAAATGATAGAGTGGTTTGGCTCTGTCCCTGGGGCAGAGCTGATGGACAAAAATAGACCACATCTTGGGAAGCCTGGCATGAAATTAAACTCCAGGGCTGTAGCGATAGCCTTGCCAGTGGGCTACCTGCCAATACCCAGAAATGCCCTTGTCATGCAAAGCGGAGGTGGTGGTGGAGTGGAAGAGAGAGCTTCTGTGGAGGGGCCCTGACATTGCAGGGCTGTCCCATCTGTCTTGAGTCCCTTGTTATTCAAAATATTGCTGATAGGCCTGCAGCATTGGACTCATTTGGGAGCTTGTTAGCAATGCTGAATCTCAGGCAGGGCCGGGGGAGGGGGAGACCGAAGAGGTTGGCACCCTCCACTGCAAAATTCAAGGAGGCGCCCCAAAACTTGGTCATCAAGATAAATAACACTTTTAAAAATCAAAATTCATGCAAAAAAAAAATCCATGAGATGAACAAAATAGCATAATTTTAAATGAAAACAGGATCTGACTCTGCACTTGAAAGATTCTGCCTCTTTCACCTCCCCCTAATCGTGGCCCAGATCTTAGGCCCCGCCCACACGGTTAGAGTCAACATTCTAACAAGGTCCCAGAAAATGCACATGCACCTTGAAGTTTGAGAGGCACTGCTTTGGACAACACCTCCCAAGCCACAACAACTCAAAATCTTGGAATCCAGACAGCAGCAAAGATGGATAGGGATAATCAGAAAAAAGTTTCAAAAGCATCCGCCCCCACCAGTTGGCTGGCCATTTGCCTGGATTTGCACACGGCCGCCTTAGAATTGTAGTGTTTCATAGTTTCCTATAAACTTTAAAACCTGTTTTATTTGGAAATCATCATACATTCATAGGAAGTTGCAAAGAGAGTACAGAGAGAAGCCATGTGCCCTCACCCACCTTTATAGCCACACCCACCTCCCTTCCCTGCCTCACTCCCATCCCTAACTCTTGGCAGCCACTAATCTGTATGAATGAATGACATATAAGTGGAATCATACATATGCAACCTTTTGAGATTGGCTGTTTTTCACTCAACATGATGAACTGGAGAGTCATCCCAATTATTGCACATATTACTTCCTTCATCGAATTGTTTTTGCACCTTTGTCAAAACTCAGTTGGCCATATTTGTGTGGAGCTATTTCTAGAGTATTGTATTTCATTAATCTATGTGTCTATCTCTCTGCCAATACTTGAGGTCTTGATTACTATAGGTATATGATAAGCTTTAAAATTTGGATAGATTGATTTTCTCACTTTCTTCTCTTTTTTTCCCCCCAAAAAAAGGTTTTAACTACTTTAGTTCTTTACCTTTCCATATAAATTTTAGAATTATACACCCCGAAAATCTTTCTGACATTTACATCGGAAATGCATTAAACTTATATTCCAATTAGGGAAGAATTACTATCTTTACAATGTTGAGTCTTCTAACCCATAAGCACAATAACCTCTACATTTACTTAGATCTTTGATTTCTGTCACCAGCATTTTGTAGTTTTTAATGTACAAGTACTGTATTTATTTTATTATATTCATACCTGAGCATTCATTTGTGTGAGCGGTTATAAGTGGTCTTATACATTTAATTTCACTTCCACATGTTTTTGCAATTACTTTTCTTAGATCGACCTTGTATCTTATGAACTTACTGAACTCACTTATTAGCTCCAGGAGTTTGCTTGTAGATTTCTTGGGATTTATAAGTAAATTTTCATGCCATCTGCAAATACAGTTTTTCTTTTCCTTTTAGATCTCTATTTTTTTTTTAAATTTCCTTTTCTCGCTTTCTTGAGGTAGCTAGAACTCCAGGTGCTGTGTTGAATAGCTGTGATGAGAGCAGGCATCCCTGCCTCGTTCCTGATCTTAGGAAGAAGCATTTAGTCTTTCTCTGTAAAGTCTGATGTTCGCCGTAGGTTTTTATGGGTGTTCTATACCACGCTGAGGAAGGGCCCCTCTAGCCCCACTTTTCTGAGTTTTTCTTGTGGGGAAGGAAGAAATTTCCTCTACTCTTCCAGGTTCTGGGCCCCACACTCAACAAGGACAGAAGTTCCTTTGTTTGGGACCTCAACCTACATGTCTCTTCATCTGGCTGTTGATTCTTATTCTTAAAATCCTTTGTAATAAATTCATGATCTAGCAAATAAATGGGTTTCTCGAGTTCTATGAGCCACTCTAGCGAGTTTGCTGAACCCCAAGGAGGGCTTCTTCGGAACCATCGAACTCTACAACACAAAGTAAATCTGTGGCCTAGAAATAATAATGTCAGTATGAACCCACACAGTGTAACAAATGTACCACAGTAATGCGAGGCAATACTAATAACATAGGGGAAATGGTGTGTGTGCGTGGAGTGGGGGAGGAGATAAAGTGGCTGAGTATATAGAACTCTATACACTATTTGCTCACATGTTTTATCAATCTAAAGCTGTGCTAAGAAAGAAAGTCTATTCGTTATTTAAAATGCAACTCTAAGAGAGCTGGCATTAAAAGAAATGTGATGAGAATTTTTTAAGTTTTAGGAGAGCCAGCAGGGTCACCCTGGAACCTTGCTTTTAAACTGCACCGCAAGCCTTGCTTCCCAGGCGCACTTACAGAGTCCGTCACCTGTAAAATAAACTCAAGCCTCGCTTCCTCAGCGGCACAAGCTCAGGCCTCGATAGAGCTGTAGAGCGAACCCCCTGAGAAATAAGAGGGCCAAAATTTTCGAATATGTCTTATGAGCATTTGAGTAGAATGTATATTCCCTGGCTTTGGAGTGAAGTGTTCTGAAGATGTCTATTAAGTCCATCTGATCTAGTGAGTCATTTAGGATTGCTGTATCTTTGCTGATTGTTTGTCTAGAGGGCTTATCCAGTGTTGTCAGTGGTGTATTAAAGTCCCCTACTATGATTGTATTGTTGTCGATCTCTCCTTTGATATCTTCCAGGAGTTTTTTTATGAATTTGGGTGCTCCTGCATTGGGTGCATATATGTTTACCAGGGTTATATCTTCTTGTTGTATTGATCCCTTTAGTTGGAGGGCCAAAATTTTCATCCCCTTCCTAGGTTACTGAGTTTTTCTCATGAAAATGAAATGGGGCGTGGCTGGCTAATTTGAAAAAGCAACATCACAAATTCCTTCCTAAGGGGGGGGGAGTGGGGGGACACACACACATGTTTCTCTGGCTGAATGCTCCTCAACTCACTGTGATGATGGGTTTTTGACCTGACGGTTAATTCTCCCTAATTATGCAGAAGGCTCTGTAAATTTGTTTTGGTGGGTTTTCTCTTCGGAGTAACTAGATGAGGTAACCAGCTCACCTTGCCTAACTTAAGAAGGCTGCTGCTGCTTCTTTTTTAAAAAAATGACTCCTGCGCTTCAGAATTTCTGCACGTGATCAGAGGGAGCACATTTCCTTCTGTTGCTCCAGCAGCTCTTAGTGAGGGGCTTGTTTCAAATCCCCCTAAACTACACTGGCTCATCGAGTGGAGGCCCTTTAAAACTGGATTAATCCCCTGGAGTTCGAAATCCTTTTGCTTTGAGGGCTGAAATCTGGCTCCCTCACCTTTTGAATCCCCAACTTGTGCTTTGAAAGTTGGCACTTTCTCTTTAAATGGCAAGAAAGATCGGAGGTAAGCCTTCTAGAGCTGAATGTATTGATTGCAATGATCGCCTTTAATCCACCCCTTTCCTCCTTATAATGTGCGGCTTTCTTCTCTTAATTAGAAAGAGCCAGAGATTATCTGCACAAAACCGGGAGGTTTATTGTGATTGGCGGGATTGTCTCTCCTGTCCACGACTCCTACGGAAAACAGGTGGGCTCCGCTTTGCCCCTTTTCTCCCTCGCCTCCCCTGCACCCCCCCGCCCCTTCCTGACCTGATGCCTCCTCTGGTATCAAACTGCCCCACTGCCATTTCTGCTGTGATTCCTGCCAAAGCAAAATGCCTGGTAGCAGGCATCCCGTTTCCCATCTCTGGACCAGCCAGACCTCAGGGACTGGTGTTGGGCAGCAGCTGGAACAGCTGCCCACGACCAGGCAGCTGCTGGCAGTGCCAGGCTCGGTCCAAACTCATTAGAAGAGAAGCAGTCACACCCGCTGAGGGCCAACTGTGGCTCGGCGTGGATGCCAAATTATCGGCTGGTTATGGGCGAGGCAAGTCTTTCCTGGGATTTTAGGAGGAAAAAAGACTTACACCTTTTATAACCTGATTTTACAAAGTCACTTTCCTGCCCCTCCATCCTTGCCCCATGTCCCAGACAATCTAGGAGCCACTCCCCTTGCACCCCCATGCAACTTGGTGGGCCCCAGGGGAGCCTGAGTCTCATCTCTGTGCTGGGCACATGGCTGCCCCTAGAGGTGGGGGCTCATCCATGGGCCCTGTTGCGGGTGGTCTCCTCCTCCTCCTGCCCTTCATTCCTCTTCTTTCCCTGCTGCCCCTCCATGCCTGTCTTGTGTCTGATGGACAAGTAAAGGGGGCACACCCTCATTCCCTGTCACCACCGAGAAATGGCTGTGCTTTTGGAATGGGCTGCCCCGGATGGTGTCTCGGGAGGTGGTGGGGAGCAGACACAGGTCCCATGATTGCCCTGTTGCTTCCCAGGGCCTTGTATCGAGCCGGCATCGTCTCATCATGTGTCAGCTGGCCGTCCAGAACTCCGACTGGATCAGGTAGGGCTGGTCTGCATGTGGCCCTGGGACTCACAGAGGTGGGTGGAGAAAGGATGGGTCTGGGCAGGGGTGGGGAGGCCAGGAAGGATAGTAACCCTGTTAAAGACAAAATTCAGCTGAGTATATATATATATTTTAAATATATATGTTATTGATTTCAGAGAGGAAGGGAGAGGGAGAGAGATCAAAACATCAATGATGAGTGAGAATCATTGATCGGCTGCCTTCTGCACGCCCCACAGCGGGGATCGAGCCCACAACCCAGGCATGTGCCCTGACTGGGAATTGAACCATGACCTCCTGATTCATAGGTCAATGCTCAACCACTGAGCGAGGCTGGCCGGGCCAGCTGAATAGATTTAAAGATCAAACTGGCTTTTTTCAAAGATTCATGAATCAGGCAATATCCCACCTAGCAAGTAAAAAGGAGCTCCGAGGAGCTACACAAAATGGAAGGCTTTTATAGGCAGAAGGGGAGACAGTGGATTGTTTCGGGCTTAACCTACCTGGGGGCAAGAGGAGGCTATCGGGTGAAGTACCTCACCAGGAGCTGACCAGGAAATTCTAGACTGGTTTAGATAATAATCCTGGGAGAGGCTGAAATTGCTGTTAAGCTAGGTATGACGCCCTGGTTTGGTGATGTGAGCTTAGCACAAGTGACTCCATTTTGGGCCTGTTTGTTTCATAACAGCCCTGTGCAAGCAATAGTTACGTAGACCAGAGGTCCTCAAACTTTTTAAACAGGAGGCCTGTTCACTGTCCCTCAGACATTCCACACATGCGTATTGCGGGCCCGGGACGAGTTGGCTGCTAAGCAGGACAGGCAGCGGCGGCAAAAACACCCGGCGGGCCGGATAAATGTTTTCGGCGGGCCGCATGTGGCCCGCGGGCCGTACTTTGAGGACCCCTGATGTAGACCTTCAGGGGTGGCCCTACTGATAACTTACATTTTTAACCAAGTTCTGGGGCCCATGGCACTAAAGAGGGTGCTTCTAGTGTTTCATCTGCTCTGACACCTTTGGATCCAGGAATATTCTCGGAGCTTCCAAAAGCATCATTGGGTTTGGGGTGAGGCATGGCCAGAAAACCCAAAATGCTTCCCTACTTTTATCCCCACTCACTTTCCAGGTGAGTGGCCTGGCCTTGGCTATTTCCTTTCCCAAATTGGGGTCTCTGGGGCCCCAGGTTGACTGTGGGTCAGAGTTGTGGGGGGAGCGCTTGCTCCCTTTCCCGGGGACATTCCACTAAGATGGCAGAGCCGTTACCCACTGAGCCTGCCGTGTAATTAAAGCAACCTCCTGCTAATTATGCTAATTACACTCCCAACGTGCCTACAGCTGTAATTTGCATGAGTGGATGATGTTTCTAAAAAATAATGGCCCACCATGTGCACTGTCACTTCCCCCATGGAATCGTCAGCAGCACCTAGGCTCCCTTGAAAGGAAGAAAAGGAAGGAAGGTCGACCTCAGGAGGAGGGGCGCAGAGCATGTAAAGATGGGAGGGCCAGAATGAGAGCCGTGAAGGGAGGCAACAGTGGTGATTAAGAATCCATCCTTGCCCATCGTGCACAGTGATCTGTGTGAGGAGCACATGTGCTTGGTAGACCTCCTCCTCCCCCCAGGGTAGAGGTTAGGCAGAGAGACAGTTGCCTTGTCTCAGACGAGGCCCAGAGACGTCCAGGGGCTCGAGAGCGAACAGCACGCCTGAGGTCAAGGCAGGAATAGAAACACAGCCTCTGAACCTTGTAACTCATCACCTGCTGGAGAAACGGAGTCCAGTCGGGAGAATACTGGGCAGCAGGCTGTTCTCCTCAGATGTGATTAGAAGATTCTAAATGAATTCCCTCAGTCACTCACTAAATGTTGATTGACAACTTCCAGCCCGCCCTGCTCTAGGCACTGGGAAAGCTAGAATACGGAGCTGAGATCACTAGGGGGGCTCAGAGCTAGCTCTAGAGGTGGGGCTGGGTGCAGCAGGGCCCCTGGACATGGGGAGTCTGCTGAGTAGATCCATCCGGTGTCTGTGCATCTCAGGGGAGGGCTGGGCTGGGATCTGGGGGGAGGCGGGGAAGGCTCAGGGCAGGCTGACTCTCTGAGTTTTCAGTTGGAAAGATTGCCTCTCTGAAAACCTTAGGTGTGTGTGCATGGTGGGAGGTGGGCAGGGGATGCTCAACTGCTAAGAAACATCCCAAGTTAGCATCTCATTTAGCGTGTAATTAAGGCCGAGTGATGCATCAGTCGGGGCTGGAGCCCTGCTCACTCTCATCCTGGGGTGCAGGAGGTCGTGGCCCGGCCCAGTCTGATGGCCAGGCCCACCTCCATGCCCACAAGGCACCCCTCTGGGCAGCGAGGCAGAAAGGGCAGACTCCCCAGCTCAGCTGGCTGCAGCCACCGCGGGATGAGGCCTTGCGTGGCTCTCGCTATCCTACAAGGCCCCGAGGAGAATTCCCATCGTGCAGGTAAGGATACAAGCAAGACACTCTTCTAGGCACTTTACCTCCAACACTCATCACGCCCTTCTCATCTCCCCACAAGAGAGCTGCTGCTGCTAGTCTCGTCTTACAGAAAAGTGAGCGCCGAGAGCGATCACATAGCCTCCCCACGGCCCTGCAGCGCGAAGTTCTGGGCCTGGGGTTCCGCCTGAGCAGACGAGTGTCAGCGTCCCTGCATGTCAGCCCACACACCCCTCCTCTCACAGAGGGGAAACTGAGGCTCGGGGAGGCGTATAAGCCCAGGTTGTATCAGCTTTGAGATCTAACTACACAGCATGACCAGGTCTGCTCAGCGCCCTGGGCGGTGGTCTTTGGAGGGAACCAAGAAGAAAAGAGGGAGAGACTGGACACCAAGGGAGACCCCCTCTGTCCCCCATTGTGCAGGGTGGACCCCTGGGAGTGCTATCAGGACACCTGGCAGACGACCTGCAGCGTGTTGGAACACCATCGCGACCTCATGAAGGTGAGCTGGCCGCGCCGAGGGCTGGGTGACCACAGAAGCCAGGCAGGCTGTGGGAGGGCGCCGCTGGCCTCCTGACCTGGTTCGGACTCTGGTTTCTCACCAACCAGGCCCCGAGCAGCACACGGGAGGGCGGTGGGCTAGGCACCCAGAGCAGCCCCAGGGACTGCACCTGCCCTGCTCCCCTTGCTGGATCTGACCTGGGGCTGTTTTCATCCTCTGGGGGCAAGTTCAAGGTGGGATGAGGACCACAAGCAGAAGACTTCAGAAAGTGAGGCGAGACGGAGACCAGGCAGAGAGAGGCAGGAGAAGGGAGGGCCTCTGGGAGGAGGAACAAGCAGCCAGGTGCTCCTGTCCCACCTGTTTGGGACCCAGTGGTCCCCCCCACCTCCAGCATAGGATGCTGTGCTGAGGGCTGCACACCTGCGGGTCAATGTACCGCTGTCCCCACGGGTTCCTCCTCAGTGAGTCCCACGGGCAGACAGTGTTTCAGCTCCTGCTGTGTCCGTGGGTAAAAGGAAGTTCGAGAGGTGAGCCAGAGTGTCTGAGGACACACAGCGACTGCCTAGTGAGCACGGCAGGGTGCCTGGGGCTTGTGGCCGGGTTGCCAGGTGAGGACGGGTTGCACACCAGCCAATTGCACCCGCCATAGACCAACACCAACCCATTGACTCCCACTGTGAAAGGAGAGAAGCAGGAAGCCCAGCCCCCAAGGCCAGACACAATCCATTCTGCTCACCTGCGGCCGACCCTGCTGCAGGGCCCTCCCATCCCCAAACCACAATCCAACGGCATTGTTCTGAACCCTTCACACTCACCCCGAGTCTTTTCGGGCCCCCTTGAAAGGACTGGCGAAGGATGGCACTGGCTGCTCCCCTGTGCTGCTCCATGATACAGGACACCCCGTCTTACTGTCTAAGGGCGTATCCGTCAGGACAGGCTAAGAGATGCTGTGGTAACAAACATCCTGAAAATCTCAGTGGCCCACACAGTTTTTCTCACACTGAGTATAGGCTGAGGGGTCACAGGGACCTATGCTCCCAACAGTCACCCGGGAGCCCGGGCATCATGATGGAAGGGAGACTCCAGAAACCCACAGACATGCCTGGGCCCCAGGTATGCCAGCCATAATGCCTGGCTCCTGTTTTGCTGTCTAGGTGCCTGGGCTCCCCGCCCCTTCCCCTGTTGGCAATGCCCAGAGGCATGGTCCTGGGCCAGAGAAGCTGTGCCAGGCGCCCCAGCTGCAGCAGTGACGGGCACAGATGGGCAGAGGATGTAGCTCTCGATGGCCCCGGGCTTGGAGCAGGAGCTGGGCTGCCTCCTAAGAACCCTTGGCCTCCCCAGTCCTAGCATCAGGCTGGGTTTCTGGCAGGGAGAGTAGACCCATCGGAGAGACAGGCACGGGGCTTAAGAAGTGGCTCAAGGCCACATTTGGGAAGGCCTCTGAGAACCTGAGAAACTGACGAGGACAGGTTGGGGCAGGCGGCCTGCCCTCTCCTCCTTCCCTGGCCTAGAACTAGGATGCACGCAGCAAGACGAGGAAACTCCTCAGCTGCCAGACCAGTTATTAAGTGCGAATGTGGCATTTTCTTACCTGGAGGTGACATAACATTAAAAAGGGGGCAGACTGTCCCTTCCACTCCACCAGCAATACCTTCAGAGGGTCCCCCCAGCCCTGGAGCTTGGGGGTCCTCTGGCAACAGCACAGTAATCCAGAACGGGCGGTGGGCAGGGGCTGGGATGCTGGCTTTCAGGGAAGGGGCCTGGAGTCAGCAATGGCTCTTCCAAGGCTACACAGATTGAAAATTCACCCTTTGTTTCTGTTGCCCAGCAGCCACTGTCCCCTCACTCCTGGGTCAGCTGTGACGAATGCTGGGTATCTGCTCCGTTTTCTGAAGCTCTAGAGCAGCGGTTCTCAACCTGTGGGTCGCGACCCCTTTGGGGGTCGAACGACCCTTTCACAGGGGTTGCCTAAGACCATCGGAAAACACATATATAATTACATATTGCTTTTGTGATGAATCACTAGGTTTAATTATGTTCAGTTTGTCACAATGAAAATACATCCTGCATATCAGATATTTACATTACGATTCATAACAGTAGCAACATTACAGTTATGCAGTAGCAACGAAAATAATTTTATGGTTGGGGGTCACCACAACATGAGGAACTGTGTCAAAGGGTCGCGGCATTAGGAAGGTTGAGAACCGCTGCTCTAGAGAGAAGCAGCGCAGGATAACACAGGACAATGCTGAATACACATAGCATTTCCGCTTGGCTCTGGAATGTGGCTTCACACTGGCCCGCTCTGCCCAGGGCCCCGCCCCACCCTCCTGCAACACAAACGCTTCCTGCTCTGCCTGGCACCGCTCTGGCTTGGCCCTGCCGCTGGCATTTCTGGCCTGGAGAGGCGGCAGATGGCGATAGTGCCTGGTGTTTATATGACCTTTCCCAAGCTCACACGGCCCTTGTGCAGACATGACCTCATTTGAGCCCCACGAAGCGGGCAGGGAGGGCAGGTATGCATGTTATCCAGAGGTCACAGCACGGGCTGGGGGTACCAGGTTCCTGCCACGCGCCAGGCACTCCATAGACACCTTGCATATCCTCCCTCGTATAATCCCAGCACAACCTGGAAATGTTGCCTCTCTATGCTAGACTCCTGAGCTGAGGTTCAAGAGAAGTTAAGTCCCTATCCAAGGTCACACAGACAGAAGGGGGCAGAGCTCAACCTTGAACCTAGGTCTGGGCAACACCACACCCCATTGGACAGCACATGTGCGTTTGGAGATGATTAGAAACACGTTCCGTAAGTCACTTGGCTGATGGCACTGACTCTGAACTTTTCTCTTCCCTCAGCGGGTGACCGGCTGCATCCTCTCCAATGTCAACACCCCCTCCATGACCCCCGTGATCGGACAGCCCCAGAACGAGAACACCCAGCCAATGTACCAGAACAGCAATGTGTCCACCAAGCCCACTGCAGGTAGGGAACGCCGGCGTACCGAGGGTTCTCGGACTTCAGAATCGCCTGGAGCGCTTGTTCAAGTCCAGATTGCTCGGTGCCACCCCAGATCTGATTCAGTATGTCTGGGAGGGGGAGAGTTTGCATTTTTAACAAGGTGATGCTGATGCTATGGTCTCCATAGCGACAACCCTTCATATAGAGGGTCAGAGAGAAATGGCCAGGATTAGAGAGACAGAGAGACACAGGGGTGAGGGTGTGCATTCTTCTACTGTATATCAATATAAATATAATATAAATATAATATAAATATAAATATAAATATAAACTGCCTCAATGGAAATGAAAGATACAAAAGAGGGCACTGCCCTCTGCCTCTCCCAAGGGGGTCGAGGACTTTGCCAAGTCAAACAGCGAGGAAGTAGCACGACCAGGAGTCAAACCCAGGCCGTCTGCATCCAGAATCCCACCCTCATACCTGCCTCTTCAGTGACAGAGAGGTGGGGGGCCACCCCACAGCCACCCAACACCTGGCCCTGGGTGCCCGCACCGTGCTCAGTGCTTTACCCGGCTTCTGTTCGAATGCAGTGATTCTGCGATAGAGATAGGACGTTCCCATGGACGCGAGATGCAGAGGAGACGTGGTTTGCCTCAGAACACACGGCTGAAACGCACAGGAGCCAGCATTCACATCCAGGGCTTTCTGATTCCCAGGTCTACGCTCTGTCTGATATTTTCTTCCAGGCCAATTGCAAGAGGCAGGCCCTGGTATTACTTTTCCAGCCTGGACCCCATAAGCGATTATGTCATTAGGCTGCTATAAACAGGAAAGAGTTCCATAGTTCACATACAGCCACAGGTGGGGGCTCAGAAAAAAAAAAAAAGTCTGGATTAGAGCCCAGAGAGATGATGGAAAACCAGATACCTCTTGGCCAGAGTAGGCTGTCTGATTGTTCTAAGGGCCATCTGCATGGGAAGGAATGACCAGCGGAAATTATTCCACATGAATCCTCTGCCACAGGCCCAGGCTCCTTGGGTCTGGGGGTCAGTGTTCAGCGGTGGGTAAAAGCTCATGATATTAAAAAAAATAAATAAGCAAACAGCCAATATGCCCTTTAAACACAGGATATAACCCACCTGATGTTACACAGACACAGCTGCGTGATACACATTTGAAAAATGGAAGAAAATAAATGATATACCAATATGTCAGTGGCACTGACATATTGGTATATCATTTATTTTCTTCTTCATATATCTTCCTCTTCTATATTTTCCGATTTTTCAACCGTGTAATAAACATGACCGGAGAATAGACGCCAGTCCGTGGCTCAAAATGCTGTGCCTTGGACTGTGAATGAGAAGGAATCTTTGCTGTCATGTTTCTGTTCTTTCTCTCTACCCTCCTTCCACCGCCCCCCGAGCCCCACCCCACCCCGCGGCCCCCTTCCAGTGCACCCCGCTGTTAACGGGGGCCCGAGGCCGGGCTCACCCAGTGCCAGCTGTGAGTGGTTCTCTCCCTGTCCCTGTGTGTCTTGCTCTCTCCCGCAGCCAAGATCTTGGGGAAGGTGGGAGAAAGCCTAAGCCGGATCTGCTGCGTCCGCCCGCCCGTGGAGCGCTTCACTTTTGTGGGTAAGGAGCACGGACCTTCTCTCCCAGTCCTGCCTCTTTTCTTTCCCTCCTCCCTTCATTCCTCCAGCAACACCCCCCGCCCCAACCCCACCCTCACCCATCCAGCACCTGCTATAGAACAATGGTTTCGAGAAAACAAGTTAACACTGGTGCTGGTGGAGCTGTTCTGGGAGGCAGAGGACATGACCCTCAGGGCCTGGGCTGCCTGGGAGACCCCCTCGGAGATGGGCTCATTCCCACCCCCACCCCCATGTGTCTACATGCCTAGGAGTTTTCAGGGGGCCCACATCCCCGCTCAGGTCCTTCCAGCTCAGGCATGCCTGTCCTCCTGGCGGCGGGCGAAGAACACACACACTTTCCCTAATTCCCTCTGGTTTGGGCTGCTCCCCATGGACCCCGCATGGATGGGACTCTCCGAGCCCCCAGTCCCACTCGGCGGAGGAGCTAAAGGCCCAGGCCTCTCCCCTTTGCCGCTTTGGGGCTGACGCCTGCCATTTCTGAGATTCCGCATCGCAGGCGTCTCGAGAAGGAACTAAGAGGGACAGCTGAGGAGGAAGGGAGGCAGGGGACCAAAGTGGCCTCCCCGTGGCTTTGTGCACGCCGTGCTCCCCCGCGCAGGCCTTGCACACGCGCAGACTGGCACCGAAGGCTCTGTCGCTCACACCGGCCTCGGGCTCTTGCTGCATCCCGCCCCGTGGAAAACCGCCAAGGCTGTTTTGCCTGCCCCTTGGGCCACATCACCCCTAAGGACAGAGGGCCACCTCCGTGTGACTCAAAGCTGCCTCCCTCGGTTCAAGGACGTTGTTCTTCCCTAAAATACAGAAAGAAACAGAAGGCGCTCAGCAGGAGCGTGTGTGTTCGTCACTGGCTCCCCAGCGAGGCTAATTCTGACCGTCCCCGAAATGTGACGCCTGCCCAGGAGCCAAGGGAGATGCTCCCTCTCTATTTTGGGCTGGACTGTGCTGTCCATTCACTCTACGCAGATGCCCCCTGCGCAGGGAGGCAAGCACCCCCCCTCCCCCACCCCCTCCCCCTCCCATGTACTCCTTCCAAGGAGCCCAGGCAGACTGCAGGTTGGGTACCAGGAAGTCAGGGCCCTAATGCTTCTGTGTTCCCCTCTCCTCCCAGATGAGAATGCCAACCTGGGCACGGTGATGCGGTACGAGGAGATTGGTGAGTGGGGATGGGAAAGCAGGGGTGGGGCATGGGGAGCCGCCTGCCTCCACCACGGGCAAAGAGGGGGCGGAGAGAGGCTTGAAAACCCTGGGCCAGGGTGGCTACCGGGTCTACTCTCAGAAGAGTCCCAAGCAAAGACCAAAGTCTCAGTGATCCCCCTGTTCGCCTCCTAACTGCACTCTCGCCAGTTCCCAGGAGGGAGGCCTGATCCCTGGGCAGCTTCCCCTTGGAGCCTCCTCTCCCTCATCCAAAGACCTGGGAGTCGAGCTTCAGTGCCAGCCAGAGAGGCCTGCCCACTCCACTGCACAGGAGGCAGAAGACCTTTGGATGACAAGGGGCAGAGAGGGAGCCGAAAGCCGCCCCACAGCCTCCCTGCAGTCTGGGGCTGAGGCTAAGGCATCTACCGTCCATGCGAGGGCCGTGGAGGCTCAAGGCCAGAGCAGGTGGAGGGTGGGTACCGGAGCTGCCAGGTGGAAAGGAGCCAACCTGCCCCAGGGAGAGAACCGAGTCCTGGCCAACCTGGGGAGCAAACCAGAAAACTGCAATCTTTCCAAGGTTCCAGAGTGGATGAGAGATACGGGGGGACACAAATATCTGACGCTGGGGAAAGAGCAGACAGGTTCCAGAATGCAGCTGGAGCTGCACAGGCACCAGGTGGCACAGAGGGTCGGTGGCAACGGGATGCCTGGATCTCTAGGGGGAGGGGCAGCCTGGCGTCCAGCAGACACGCTCAGCCGCCAAGGCCCAGCTGCAGAGACGCTGCCGGTGCCCCCTCCCGCCGTCCTCTCTCTGGGGCTGGCGGTCACGGCCTCCCGCAGTGACCCTGGGAGGTGGGCTGCACTTGAACATCAGGTCCTCCCAGGAGGCCCAGCAGCTGTGACATCATTTCCGGGGGCTTTCCTGGGTCCTGTCCTCTGATCTGAGGTGCACTCGGCTCAGCTCTCGCTGGTGTGCTAGAACCGTTTGCAAGGTTTCCAGGAATTTTGTGAAGCGGCCGTTACATGCAGCCAATACAAAAAATTAAATTATATCAAGTAACAGTTAAGTAAATTGTGTTAAAAACCAAAGTAATGAGTACTGGAAACTCCTCACTTCCTAAGTAGCTGACCATATTTTAATATCCTTTATTTACTGGCACGGCCCTGTCTGAGGGCCACAGAAAGTGGTACCTGGCTTCCTGGGGGCACCCCAAAGCAGGCAGGTGCACAGTGGCCACAGCCTCCAAACCCAAAGGCCGGGATGGGAGCGAAAGCCCTGCACCCCCTTCCCCAAGGTTCCACACTGGCCAGGAGTTCGTTTTGGGGGAAGTTTCATGACTAGCAGAGCTCCCTCCTACCGAGAGGCAAAAGCCAATGGGGGTTTGCACAGGGCTCTGCTCTGCGCCCAGCGCTCACTGCAGCCTCGGGAGGGGCAGTCTTCGCCCCATCTTACTTACTCTTCCTTCAGAGGAAGGAAAGCTGGGTGGCCACAGGGGTCAGGATGGATGCCTGGCCTGGCACAGGTGGCGGCTGCCTCTGTGTGCGGTGGGAGCTGGGAAGGGCCGAGGGGCCTGGGCTTCACATAGCACAGATTCCTGGGTGGGGAGGGTGCCTGGAGAGCACTGACTCTGGCTGTGGGCCCTGGATCCCTCTGCCGGGGGAAATGGGGAAGTGGGAGAGAGCTGCCCTGCCTCCCCAGACCTCCGTGCTGTGAAGCCCTCTGGCTCACACATTCTCTTTTTGCAATCCCCTTGCACGCTTCAAGAGAAGGGAAAAGCCATTTTTCTCTTAGCTCAGTTAGCATTTTGGCTCCATGTTCTTAACCAGCTGACTGCCCCGCTAGCGGGAGGTGGGGAGGGGGCAACCCCAGACCAAAGGCCTTGTGGGCTATAAAGGCCTCCTGTCTCAGGTATGAAACTGGGAGAAATCACTGCCGCCCTCTAGTGGCCACACGTGAAATCCCAAGCCCTGTGAGGGCCTGCGGTCTGTGATAAATCCATCTGCTCTGGTCCTGTAAGCGAAGGTGGAGACCCCACTCTAACTCTCGGTGCTCTGGCTTTTGACAAAATAATAATCCAACATTCTACTGGAGTGGGAAAGGGAGGCTCTGGCTGGGGGCTAGAAAAGAGATTCATTCCCATGGCTACCGAGCAGAGGTTCTTGTGGGGGCTGCCGCATGCAGGGTAGGATGTCGAGCAGCATCCCTGCCTCTCCCCGGTCTTGACAACCAAACACCTCTCCAGACGCTGCCAGCTTCTGGAGACACAATTACCCGCAGTTGTGAACCACTGAGGGAGAGAGAGCTGAGGGCCGGCACATCCTCTGGGCTCAGCCCCCTGACTGAGCTTTCAGGTGCCTGGAGTTTGAGCCTCAGCCTTTCAACAGGGAACTGACCTGGCTCTCTGGCTCCTGGTGGGAGGCCGGGAACAACAGGCTCCCAGGAGAGAATCTGGCCTGGCTCCTCTGAGCCATACCAAGGCCGGTTCCTCTCCACAGGTGGGGAGTCGGGCCAGCAATCCCAGGGCATAACATAGAGGGAGGGAGGCATCGCTGACTAGGGCGACACTTTCCCAGGCCCCCAAGATATAAGGGCAAAGGCCATGATGGCCAGCCCAGCCAGCCCAGACCGCCTGGAGGCTCTGAGACAGCCTGCCTGCATGGCCTCTGTTGGTCAGGTGGTCTGCAGTTCACTTAGCCATATGTCCTGAGCACCTACTGTGTGCAGGTCACTCTGTCTGCCCTGGGGATATAAAGGTAAGTTAAGGTCCCTGCACATAAACAGATCATTCGGCTATAGCAGGACATCAGGAGGAAAGGGAACGGGAGGGAAAGGGAGGAGGGAGGGAGGGAAGGGGAGAGAAGGAGAGGGAAGGCAGGAATATTTAGGAGTTAAGCCCCCGGGGCTCCATGGGGCTCCCTGGGGCTCCCTGAGGATGGTCGGGTTGAGTGGGACGAAGATGAGATGCTGCCCTGTCTGTTGTCAGTCCAAGCAGCCTCCCTCTGAACCATCGGGGACTCCTGCAGCAGGGACAGCATCACGGTCTGAAAGGCCCTGTCAGGCCCTGAGCTAGCTGCGGGGTCTAAGGCCACCTCAGCCTCCGGGCCTGGGGTGGCAGCGGCCTCTGGAGGGCTGAGAGCCAGGCAGGCTCACTGTTTCAGACAAGAAGCCCAGAGCCACAGCCTCTTGACAGAGGACCTGGGATGGCTCCGAACTAAACACACCACTGAGTCCCGCCCCAGGCAGAGATCTCTCCTCTGTGGCTCCAAGAACCCCAGGGTTTTAATGAGTGAGTCAGTTTGCTGCTTGTTTTAAACCACGATGGGCCTCCCTGGGCTAATTCAGAGCGCGCTTAATGAGGGAAGAAAAACAACTGACAAGCGGGGAGTGTGCCTGGGAGTCAGACAAGGGGTTCTCGGCACCGCTTCTCCAACCCTCAGCTGAGGACAGGGGCCAGGGAAGGAGAGGACATCTGACAGCTCAGCTACTGCCCCAGGTGCCCTCAATGCCCCCCTTTCCCGCGTCATGTCGGCATTTGTGATGGGAGACAAACCGAGAGAAGGCACAGCAGCAGAGAAGCCAATGCCCCTGACCCTTGAGTTTGATGTGAAGCAACAGAGACCCTGAGACCTTAGTCAGGGCACATCGCTGGCTCCATCTCTGTTAGAGTGACGGGTCATCCTGACCCCAGAAACCCCTCAGTACCCAGCAAACCAGACCCTCCCCGAAGTAATCCTCCCACAGGAGACAGGGGTGGTCTGTGAACGAGCTGAGGGAGAGGTGAGCAAAAGCTTCTGCACTGCACACACCATGGTGCAGGGGTGCCTGGGAGCCCCAGGGGGGAGACTCCTGGGTGCAACGGGGAAGGCGGCTGAGAGCCGCATGCTTCCCAGGTCTTCACAGGCTCCCTCCGCAAACTCTGTCCCCTCCTCAGAGCTGCGGATCTTGCTGCTGTGTGGCAGTGACCTGCTCGAATCCTTCTGCATCCCAGGGCTCTGGAACGAGGCAGATGTGAGTACCAAGGTTGCAAGACCGCCCATGGCTGGCATGGGGAAGGATGGGAGGGGGCACTTGATGTGGGCCTCTGGTCTTCCTCTCCCCACAGCCTCCCTCCCCAACCCGAGTTTCCTCCCCACTTCTGAGCTCCCAGGAGGGCAATCCATTCCTATCTCCAGGGAAGGAAATTCTCACCCACCCCAGGCTGTATCTCCTACTGCATTTCCACACCCACTTCCTCATGCTTGCTCTTGTAAAGCCCTGGGGGAAGCCACCTGAGTCATAGAGTACCTTCTGCAAGGAGTGGTTGGGGGGGGGGGGGGGGGATTGGGAGGGGGGATGTGTGTGCTCCAGAGAGTGCTGCTGGCCGTAGGAGGGGGTGGGAGGGAGGGATAAAAAAGGCCTTTACCCCTTTGAATTATTGTGTTTTGTTTTCCTTGGATTCTCTTTGAAGAGGTAGTAAATATCACCCTAGAATCCTCTCAACTGGAGAATAGGATCCAGAGGGAAGACATTAATGGCAACAGGTCAGCAGGATCCTTCTGGCCATTGACCTGGACTAGAGGGAACCAGGAAGTTACACTTATATCACTTAGAAGCTCAGTGGATGTCCTTGGTTACCAGATCTGACTGGGATGGTCTTAAGCCCGCTGATTCTTAAACGACTCACTCTTCTCGTGGCCAATTATTCTTGTTCTTTCACGAATTCATTCATCTGAGAGCCAGAGCTAATGCCCCCAATCCCATGGATAGCCCTCTGCAAGCTGAGTCCCAGGCAGGAATTCCGGACCCAGTGCGTTTTATTAACTTGCTGTGTGACTCTGTGCAAATCACTCAACAACTCTGGGCCTCAGTTGTATTTTATCTATAAGATCTATAGAATGTTATCTACAGCAGGGGTCCTCAAACTAGGCCCGTGGGCCACATGCGGCCTGCCGAAAACATTTATCCGGCCCACCGGGTGTTTTTGCCGCCGCTGTGTGCATAGGGATTTGTTCATAGTTTTTTTTTAAAACTATAGTCCGGCCCTCCAACGGTCTGAGGGACAGTGAACTGGCCCCCTGTTTAAAAAGTTTGAGGACCCCTGATCTATAGCATCCGGAGATTTTAAAGAAATATACAATACAGATCCTAACCCCAAGTATTAGGTGGCAAGATGGATACATATGAAATAATACATGTATATGTCTCTGGAGAGAGAGAGAGATCCGATAGGATCAGACTCAAGATTCTAGTTCTACTCTAACACAACTCATGGCAAAATATGTTCTGAGCATCAGGTTTTCCCACCTCTAAAATGGGTATAATAACGGTGCCTACCTCATCGGATTTGGGGAGAATTAAATGAGTTCCCTATCTATAGCGCCCTGCCTAGCTCCTGACACACTGTTACATACAACATACGTTAATAAGTGAGTTTACCTGCGCAGACAAGGAGGTCTACACATGGGTACGGGGGAAGGGCATCCATTGCTGACAGGCGGTGGAACAACCAGGAGGGGAGGAGAGACTCAGGGGAGCAAATTACAGAGCAGGCCTTTCATCTCCAGCCCCCAACGATTCCGGCAGAGAAATTCTAAACCCCCTTTCAGTTCTGGATTAGGTGGCTTCCTTAGCTTTCACTTTCCTCCCTGCCTCACAAGGTGCCGTGAAGGTGAAAAGTCATGCGGGCAAAGTTCTGTACAGATCGCAGCAGAGCTCTGCCAAGAATCCAGGCAAATGCGGGCAACTGTCCGGGGCTGTCCCAGCGGGAGGCAGGGCCTGGGACCCTCCAGGGACTCCTCTCCAGGGCAGACTCAGGCTTTGTGGAGCCTGAAAGTACCCAATTTGGGGTTCTGGAAGCTCGGCCAGGGCTTTGTTAGCTCGCTGCCTGCAGGTCCTCTGACTGCCCTCCAGAAGGGCTACTCTCATTGTTGCCCATCTGCCATTTGAGGAACAGAAAAGTGAGCCCCAGGCCCCGTCCTTCCCTTTGGCCCCTGGAGCTGAAACTACATGTTGGTTAAGACAGGAAATTTGAGAAACCATTAGCTGTTGTTTTACTGAGAATAGGAGAGTGGAGGTGGAGTGAGACCCTCACCTACTCAACTGTGTCCCCACTTGGCGGGTCACCCCAGAGATCAGGGCTCCCAGCCTGGCTGCTCCCAGAGGGCCCAGCAGGCCCAGGCCAGCAGGGACCCACATCTGTCCTGGTCAGGGTACTGAGGACTCCAGTCCACAGCACAGGCAGCAGGCCAGGTGGGTGAGGGGGATACGCAAAGCTCATTAGTGGGTTTTCTAGAGCCCAGAGCTCTACCTCCCCACCCAGCCTGGCCCATCACTCAGTCCTCTGATTCAACCCCCAGCCAGTCTGTGGCATCCTTAGAATCATGGTATTTGAGGCAGAGAGAAAAAAAACCAAGGAGCTGTTTCCTTATACAGTGAGTGTGAAGCTCAGCCCACAGCACAGGTGTGCTAGACAGGTGTGTAAACCAAATTAAAATTCAACTCCAAATCGCTGCCCCGCAGGGATGATGGGAAGTTGGTCTCAGTCATCGCTGACTAGCAGAACCTGAGAGTCTCCTGTTCGCCCTGAACATGAATATCAATGCATGAGGGTCCCCACAGACATCTCTCTTCAGGCCTTGTGGTGCCTTGGAGTTGGTGGCTCTATGCTCACCTGGGGCACGGGACTCCTGGGTGAGTCTAGAAGCCCAGTGCTGATCCACCCACCTATGATCACCAGGCCCCATTTTCTTCTGAGGCTTTGCTCCCAGGGTGATGCCTGGGAGGGAGGAGGGAGGGGTTTCACAGATCCCTAGCTTCTCTCCAGTACGGAGGAGGGGGCGACAGCTAAAGCTCTTTTTATTCTGATGTGATATCCCTATCTTTTCTCTCCTCCTCGGGACGTCTGGTGAAACCTCTTCAGGGAGTTTAAAACCACTGACTTAAAAACATTCTGTTGTCTGCCCTGCAGATTCCGCTCCTGAAGGGGCTGGCTCTGCTAGAAACAGGGTTGGGGTTGGGCAGAGGGGGGTACAGGGAGCAGGAAACTGTAGTCGCTCAGTGAATTACTCCACTGTCCTTATTTGGGGAAGGTTGGCTCTCATGGTCTAGAAAAGGAAGGCCTTTTTCAAGACTGGGCACAGGGTGAGCCCTGTTTATTCTCCTAGCAAGGTCTGCCATCTGAGGCCTGCCTGGATTTCAGTCCCTAAGCATGAGATCACCGGGGATGAGGTTTGCGAGACCCGCTTCTAGCCCAGGTGTCGTTCATTCAGTCAGCACTTCTCAGAACACCTGGTGAGCCCAACGCCAGAACCTGCCCATGTCAGCAGGAGAACAAAGCTCCTTGGAAAAGTCCCGGGCCCGGGCTTGGTGTTCCAGTCTCCCGTGTTTTCTCCAGAATCCTCAGAAACCAGACAGGAGAGAAGGAGAAAGAGCAACCTCTGCACCCTCCTGTAAGGGAAGCTCTAGGGAAGTGGGGAGCCGCTCTGTCCCCACGCAGGCTGGGCAGCCGCCGAGACAAGGGGCTCTACTGCAGGACCGCCAAGGCCCTTTCCAGCCACACACTCTCCACCGAGTCCCTCTTGCTCTTTCTTTGCTTTGGATTCCTGAGCCAACGCTCTTTCCCCAGAAATCTAATTACACAACTAAAGGGACAACCCCACCCCCACCCCAACACACCCCGTGGGCATTCCCTGTTAGGCAAAGCGACCCATTAGCCCGGCAGAGCATTCCGGCCTCCTCTGACCAGTAACACACCCCTAACCCTTACATTCCCCGGGGAGAAAATTCCATGCAAGTGCATCTTGTTCCTCCATAGGATCCCAAAGAGCAGCTTGTGTGTTTCCTGGTGGTTGGCATTTTCATTCTTGATTCCAGGAGAAATCAAGACTCAGGTTCCTGGACTAGCCTTGGAGATCAGGACCCAGCCCCCCTAACCTGTTCATTTCTGGGCTTTTAATATATATATATATATATTTAATTAATTTCAGAGAAGAAGGGAGAGAGAGAGATAGAAACATCAATGATGAGAGAGAATCATGGATCGGCTGCCTCCTGCATGCCCTACACTGGGGATTGAGTTTACAACCCAAGCATGTGCCCTGACCAGGAATCGAACCGTGACCTCCTGATACATAGGTTGACACTCAACCACTGAGCCATGCTGGCCGGGCATTTCCGGACTTCTTATTAGAGAACTAGTCTCCCCCAGAAGGCCTGGTCGTTGCTGTGCTGCTTCCTGATACCAGCACCAAAGCAGGTGTGCAGGCGGAACCAAGGTCCGTGGGAAACCAAGGCCAAAGGCTAACCGGCCAGCCATGGACAGATTTATGAAGCAGGAAGATTTCATACTCCCTCCCCTCCCCCAAACAAAACCTGCGGTCCAGGACCTTCTGCTGCCAGCTGCTTTGTCCATTAGGCTATGGTGGAAGGCAGCCTGGCAAATGAACTCTGATTCAAGTATTCTTTCCTTCGATGAATCTTGCAAGTAATACTTATTGAGTGTCCACGATGAACATAAGCACGTTATTTGCCCTGGAGGCACTGGCACCCTGAAAGTATCTTACATTTTCTTAGCTTAGTTCCTTCTAGTCCATGAAATAAAACATGTGAAAAGTTCAGAGGAGTTTCTGACCCTAATCAATGTTGGCTGCTATTCATTCATTGGTTTTAAACTATTGAGTAGCTGTCATGTGCCCGGCACTGTTCTAGGGCTGGAGGAACAGAGAAAACAAAATAGACCAAGAGAGGAGACAGGCCATAAACACGTGGCTTGTGTCTCAGTTAACCCCGAGACTCAAGACCTAGAGCATTCCCGAGAAGTGGGATCTCTATTCCCGTTTACAGATGTGGAAACCAGGGCTCACGTGGATTGTGACTTGTGCAAGACCTAACTATTGGTTAGCAGAGAGGGATTTTGCATAAATCTTCAGCTCCCTAATCCAGATAAGACGGTCAAGTGAGAGGAATGATACATGTAATTCACAGCAGGCCAGGGAGGAGGCAGCACTGAGCTGGGCTTTGAATGATGGACAGGATTGGGTTAAGCAGGTGGAAAGAGAGGGCTTGAGAGGCTGAGAAAAGGCTGTGCAAGACCCAGTGGTGGGAACAAGACCTTTTGGGGGGCGATGGTTCTGGCTGGTTGAACTAGAAGGTTTCTCTTGGTCGTTATTTGGGAAGCGTTTGACTTTTACGCAAGATGGCAAAATCATTAAGTTTAATGATTAAATGTATTAGCCAACTCGCCTTTTAAATGAGCCAGGGTCAATATTTAACCCAAAGGAATGAAAGTCTAAAAGGGACATGAGGCACCAGAGACGGGCCAATGGGGAAAGTGTTTTTTTCTTTGTTCCTTTGTCTTTCTTTTTGCATTTCCCAAAGCCGGGCACTCCACAGGCCAGCTCTAATAGGCTGTAGCCGACATTTTTCCAGCCAACCAGCCCGTGGCCTAACTGCCTCCTCCATCCACCAGCTGTGGGAAACCAACCAAAGCAAATAAACAGGGGAAGAGCCTGGGGCAATGGCCACTCCAGAAGAAATCCCTGGGCTCCGGGACAAACAGAGCAAAGACAAACATTTGGTTTTTCAGGCTCAGATGGTTTTTATCAGACAGTCCAGCCGCGGCCAGGAAGCCCCACGGACACTCCCACCCTGGGGATTAGGTCCCCCGCACTGATGAGCCTGGGCTGAATTCACAGGCTCCGGGGAAGGCGGCCCAGCCCTAGCGGGGAGTTTCTGGTTCTCGTGTGAAAGGCACTGTTGGCTTAGTTTTCAGGCTGTTGACCTGAGTCTGGAACCCCCTGCCTTCCCACACCGCCAGTCAAGTTGGAAAGGGGAGTGGAGATGGTTTTCTCTGGGAAACCCCTCAGAAGCATCGTTCATTTGTTTGCACTGAGCGGCATTCTGGAATGTGCATTCCCACCCAGCCTTCCCTCCGGGGAGGAGCCCGGGGGGGGGGGGGGGCGCGCGCTCTGCAGGCGCAGGACCAAGTGGAAGACTCTTGGTTGATATGGGTGGAGCTGGTGGCAGAAGCCGGTCGCCTACTGGACACGTTCTCCCCGCATCATTTCTGACCCACTCAGAAGCATACAAAATGACATACCCCAGGGGGCAATGTAGGGTAATAAACAGAGGACTTAGCCCATGAGGTGCCTGGAGAAAAGACAGAGTATCTTTCCAAACCAAAAAAGTTTCAAGTCACTAAGATGTGAGTCTTAACAATGGATCTAGAAGAGGTGTTGCTCTTGGCAAGGGGACCTGGCCCTGAGCGGGTCTGCTAGGGGCTGCCCGCGGTGTGAGCTCTTCACTTCTTGCAGAGAAGATTTCACAACCCCAGTCCCGGTGATTCTGAGAGGATGTTTAGTAAAGCTGGGGACAGTGAAGCAAGCAAGGGCTTAGGATAGAAGAAGCAGCAGGAGAGAGCTGAGGCGCGGCTGCTGCGGTTCTGTAGAAATGTCACAGGAAAGAAATGAGCCTCCGCAGGTCTGCCTTGGCTCACTGAGAAGTCAGGGAAGAGGGGGCCTGGAGACAGGTTCGGGGGTTAGCCTGGGACGAGCTGCCGCTGCCCATGGCTCCCCTGGTTGCAAGTCTCCTGGGGTCCCTTAGAGCTTAGGAGATGCATGCCTTCAAGGGAAGAGGAGAGAGAAGGAAAAGGCGCAGGCGTGCTCCTGGGAGGGAGAGCTTACACCGGGATCCGTTGAGGGTTTTAAAGGCCGGGAGCTTAGGGAGAACCTCAATAGAATAGTCATCAGCTGTGCCCTCTCAGGGTCATGGCTTCCACTGATTGGTCCGTGTCAGGGCACGGGGTCATTAGTCATTGCAGCTGGTCCTGGCTTTGCTATTTTTCTAGGCCTGGAGCTGAAATACAACTGAGTCCTGGATGTTCTCTCTAGGGAGGTGACCTGCAGTATCTGGCTGTAAATTGTCAGTTTGTCCAGCGATCTGCCTCAGTTTCCCCACTCCACTTGCCAAGGACTTTTCCTAGCTTCTTCCTACGGTGCCTCAGTGTAATGCTGCCAAAAGAGCCTTTAAAGCAGATCAGACTGAGCGCAAGTTCACCTCCTGGCCGTGCCACTTGGACTTGGGACTAAATCTCACTGAGTCTTGGGTTTCCCATCTATGAAATGAGAACGGAGGCACATATCTCAGAAGAGAGTTGACGTAAGGATTAAATGTAATCATAAATAAAGCTCCTAACATTGTGCCTGGCGCAATAGCAGGTACTGTTTCTTCCCCTCCTTACTGATAGTCCCATGTTCATCCCTGAGTTTCCTCATCTGGAGGAGAAACACAAGTGTGCGCATGTCGCTCAGGAATGGTACCTTAGGAAGAGCACGGTTAGAATTCGGAACCCTAACCAGGGTCTCAGAGTGATCCTACAGAGGGTCTTACTAGTTAGACTTGCCTGGCTCAGTCAACGTCAATTGGATCCTGTTGCTAATAGACGTCAAGGCCTCTGTTTAAAACACCCTAATGGTTTCTCTTTGGAATTGCAATGAAACCCCATCTTTACTGTGATCTGGTCCTTGTCCACTTCCCCCACCTCTCTGGGCTCCAGGTCCACTTATCTTCTCTATTTGAACACCTTTTCCCACCCCCAGGGCCTTTGCACTCACAGTGGCTTCACTGGGAATGCCCTTTGCCCAGGTGTTCCTATGTCTTCCTCGTCTAGTCATTTAGAGTTCAGCTGAAAAGTAATTGTGTTTGATTTTGAAGGGGTTCAGAACAGGCCTCCTAAATGTGCGACTTTAGCCTGGGGATTATTTTGAGGTGAAGGCAATTGAGACCCTGTGGGGAGAAGCTTTTACTTATCCCTTCAAGAATTTAAATTTGGAGCTTGGCCCATAATAAGTTAGCACCAGAAATAAAGTTTAATGACCTCTCTGGAGGGCACAGCGAATATTTAATCACTGAACACCTGCTCTTATCCTCCTGAGAACGACCTTGCTCCCCTCTGAAGCCCCAGGGCGTCTGACCTCATCTGAAGCTCCGAATGCCATTACCCCTCATTTTACCTTTCTGTCTTGACCCTCTCGTGTATGTGGGGCTCCCATATGTGAGTATGTAATTGAATTTGGTTATTTTCTCTTGTTCATCTGCCTTCTGTAGATTTAATGACTAGACCTGCTGGAAGAACCTAGGGTAGGGGGAAATTCCTTCCTCCCCCACAGTATTCAATATTGTCCTTAGCTCTACCTGATGTTTTCTTATTTAAATATTTATCTGTTTATGATCTACCCCTACAAGACAGTAAGCTCTGTGAGCACACTACATGTACCTGTCTTTTTCAGCAACAGCAGGACAGGGACCAGTTTGCCATATTCACTCAATAAAAAATTGTTGAATGGAAGAATGAAAGGGTACCTGGGAAAAGCTTGGTTGGAGGAGTTCAGCCCATAAGGTAGTTTGCCTCCGCCACGAGATGTGCCTAATGTTTTATGGGTAAACTTTTGACAGTTACCGGTAAGACATTAGCCACTAAAAGGATATTAGCCACTGAATAGTAACCTGGCCTTATCCTTCATAGCAATGCAGTTGAAATCATCATTTGTGTAATGTTTCCCACTAGTTGGTGATTGACCCAAGAGATGAAGCCATACCTGTCTTGCTCAACCCTGTGTTCCAGAAAGGTCTTGGCTAAGACCTTTGGGCATCCTCCTACCCAAAGCATCCCTGAAATCCAGCAAGGCAGGTCTTGGAATTCAGCCTCCTGGAGGGATGATGATGATAACTGCACATTCCTTCCAAAAGATTTGCCCCCTGTGTTTCTCCCGAGGCCAGGTTGCTTCCTGCCTCAACACGTTTCACATCCTTCCCTCAGAGTCCCTGAATTTGGGGAAGCAGAGTCAGCTCCTTCCACTTGCTCTCCCCATCCCCACCATCCCTCCCCTGGGGAGCCTTTGACTAGAAGATGAAAAGGTAAGATCACTGAGAAGGTGACATTTAATTGGAGGATTTTGAGCTAAGGAGCAACATAATTTGTATTTTAACATTATCAGCCTGGTGATTGGGAATAGACTGAAAAACGCAAGAGAAAAACAGGGAGACTGGAGCAACTCAAGTGAGAGATGATGGAGGTGAATTAGTTACCTGCTGCAAACTTGCTGACTTAAACCACACAAGTTTATTCTCTCACACTCTGGAAGCCAGAAGTCCAAAATAGGTTTCACTAATAGGACAAAACTAAGTTGTTGGCAGGGCCGTATTCCCCCCAGAGGCTCCAGGGGAGAATCTCTTTCCTGGCCTTTGCTAACTCCTAGAGCTGCTTTTGTTGCATTGCTTGGCTCATAGCCCCGTCTTCCATTTTCAAGGCCAACAGTGTAGCATCTTCAAATCTTTCTCTGCTGTCCTTACATCATCGTCTCTCTTCTGTGTTCAATTGCCCTCGGCCTCCCACTTGTTATTGAAGTAGGTCCCTCCTCCTAGATTATGCTGGATAATCACACCTGCAGAGTTTCTTCTGCTACGTAAGGTTTCCAGCAGTTCTCAACCCGTGGGTCGCGACCCCTTTGGCGTTCGAACGACCCTTTCACAGGGTTCGCCTAAGACCATCCTGCATATCAGATATTTACATTATGATTCATAACAGTAGCAACATCACAGTTATGAAGTAGCAACGAAAATAATTTTATGGTTGGGTCACACCATGAGGAACTGTATTTAAAGGGCCAGAAGGTTGAGAACCACTGGTTTATGCGGTCATGGGGGTCCAGGGATTAGGACCTGGGTATCTTTGGAAGCCATTATCTACCCTATCAAAGGAAGCTTGGACCAGGATAGAAGGGATGAAAATGGTGAAAAATGAGCCGGCTCTTGGATTTGTTTTGGAATCAGAGTCAGTTGGTTTGCTTTATAAATCATATGTGGGATGTGAGAGAAAAAGGAATCAAAGAACTTGCCAAGGCTTTGGCCTCAGCAATTGTAAGAAGAGTTTCCATTTATTGAAATGAAAGGCTACAGGGAAAACATTGGGGGTGGGGTAATGATTGATTGATGTCAGAGCATTTAGGGGCTCATGGACATATCAAATTTGCAATGCCTCACCCCAATGGGCATGTTGAAAAGGCCGCTGGATATATGAGCCTGACGTTGAGGAGAGAAATCCATGCTGGAGGTATCAGTTAGGGAGCCTTCAGTGTGTCTTTAAAGCTTCGAAATCGAATGAAATCATTAAGTGTGTGAATACAGATAAAAAAGAGGTCCGAGGACTGAGGCATGGGGGACTCCAATGGTTCAGGTTCAAGGTTAGGGAGATGAGAAAGAACCAGCAAGATGAGAGACCAAAAAAAAGAGTAGATGGGGAGGGAGGAGGACAACCAAGAGAGGGTGGTGTCCTGGAGGCCAGGTGAAGACGAGAGGCAGGGACTTGGGGCGGGGCACACCTCGCCCAACTCTAGCACCTGGCACCTCCCCTCACCCCAAAGCACACACCCACACAAACACCCTCCAGCATGAAAATCAAGCCGGAGCCCTAGAAGATAAAGCCAGCAGCCTCTGGCCTACACGCCTGCAGACATGCCTCTTTGATGTGGTAACGCTGTGTCTTGTCTCTAGACCCCATTTCCCTTGCCCATCTGTGATTCCCAGGGGGCCAGTCTGTCACCTGTTTCTGGCAAAGGAAAACATCTCAAGCAGCAAGGTCTCCATCTGCTTGCTACCCACTGAGCCACCTGGCACTGGTATTGATTGGGTGCTCAGATCATTAGTTCCTGAGTGGAAAGCAGCAGATGCACTAATGTCACCCAGAGGGCCATCCCCCCAGGAGTCCTGACTGCCATTCTAAGCCATTGTTTTCATGCTTTAAACGAGGATGTTCTCTTTAAATAGCCCCATTATTTCAGGCATATGATACACCCATCCAAGTCTCAGAATCAAATGGCAGGCAGATCCTGCATTATGGGCCTACACCAGATATCCTGAAACGTCTACATAGCCAAGCCCGTAAGGGTCTCCCTTGTCTCCCTCCCATTCCTTCCTCCCCTCCATTCCCTTCCCTTTTCTCCTTTCTTCTCTTTCGTACCCTACCAATTCCCCTGGAGTTTGAACTCAGTATTTATTTAGACCACTGGTTCTCAAGCTTGGTTGAGTATTGCAATCACTTGGGGAATTTAAAAAAAAACTGTTGATGCCTAGGTCACATCCCAGAGATTGATTTAATTGGTTTTGGGTGTGAACTGGGCTTTGGGAAAATTTAAAACACCTGAGGCGATGCTAATGTGCAGCCAAGTGTGAGAACCAGCATCTTAGGTTACCTTCGGAGTAGTGAACCCCAGGGCAGCATTCTAAAAGCTATGGCAGGAGGGGCTGGGTCTACCTCCAGCTCCCTGCCCTGCCTCTCCCTAACATTCCTGGTTTTTATAGGGCAGTTTAAACCGTGCCAGTTTACCGGGTCTGAACACCACCGATCGGTGCAGCAAGTGGCAAAATGCTCTAGTTTTCCAAATGGCATGTTCCCATGGGGCCCTGATATTTTACACCCACCTTTAACTTCTCTTCAAAACGTCCCTCTTAGGGCACCTTCAGCCGACTTTTTATTTCGGCAACAACAGAACTCCAGTTGTCAGCAGTGGCAGAAGTAGGGTAAAGTGGATGGAAAACCCAAGGGCACAGGCACATGTGCACGCTCACGCACGTGCACCCAATCACGTGCACGGGCACCCAATCACGTGCACCCCATCACGTGCATGCACACACACACATGCACCCACACGAACATAATCAGTGAATTGGACTTAAAGTGGAATCCTGCTAGTACAGAAATCCTCCCACAGTGCTCCTTCATGTCTGTTGGTGTCACTAGTTTGGAGAACTGTAAGAAGAAACCTGGGTCCTTTGCTGCCAAATCCAGGTCTTGCTCAATGAGCTGCCTTGCTTAGAAGCAGCCGCCCTCCCCTCCCAATTCCCCCCACCTGGGATCCTTAATTGGCAAGATCTAAGCAATAATAATACGCCCAGGCTAGATCCAAGTCTCTCAGTGCCATCACTTTCAGACTCTTTGAAAACAAAAATTGGCCTGAGTTTCCAGAAAGCTTAGTAATAAGTCTCAAGAGCTTGAAATGTGTCCAGTTCAGATCCTTTCATCTAATTATTTTACTTCTTATCCTAAAGAAATAATCGGAGATGTGGTAGGCGGCTTATGTATAAAGATCTTCAACAAAGTCTGATGTATAACTGCAAAAAAACAGGTCACTGCACACTTTCTATTCTACAAGGTGGGTTTAATATATCCCGCCATATCATAGTGCAGCTTGACAATAGAGGACGCAGACTGCTGAAGCTTCATCTTTTCAAATAATTTTAGTGATGTAAGAATATGCTCACAATATAACGTTAAATTAAAATGCAGATAAAGTGATTTGTTTTTCAGTGTAATCCAATTGTGGATATATACACTTATTTGTAGAGAGGAAAACAAATTTATTATGATTATATTAGTGGTTTTCTGTGTGGTGTGGTTCTGATTGTTTTTTCTTTCTTTCTTTTTCTTTCTTCTTCTTTTTTTGTTTTGTTTTAGTTTTCTAAGCTTCTATTATTGTCTATAGTCAGGATAAATTTTAAAGGTTATTATTTTTTTAAGGAAAAGGTTTCATTTCTCACATGGCAGCAAGCTCCTATCAAAGGCTGACCTCAGAAGTGACCCCATTATAATCTTCCTCCTATCACTTCCTCTGCACACACCGATGCATGACAAGCTCTGCACTGCCCCTGAGACCCTCGGCAGCTTTGCCTGGGGTGAGCAGGGAGCATTCTAGCCCCTCCCAGTAGCCCACCGCGGGGCTAGGGCTTTTCTTGCTGGACAACGGGATCTGTGTTGCCACAGGCTGTCCACCATAGGACTATGTGCCATTCATGCTATTCGTCAGCATTATGAACTCAACAGGAGCCTCAGGGATTGGCGAGATCGTGCCCAGGCATGCAGAACCACGCTTATTCATTTAGTCGAGGGGTATTTATTACGCATATTCTGTGTGCCAGGCGAAGTTCTCACTCATTCCACTAACACTGTTACGGGTTGTTACTTGAAGGAGCTGACTGATGGGGCTGAGAAAGCAAGTGTGGGACTAAAGCTTGGGGTTCCACATGGATGATACCTGTACCCTGCTAAGTAGTTGCTTGGTAGGGGCTTGGGGTCATGATCTCACAAAAGGCTTTCTCTCTCTCATTTCTCTCCTCTCTCTCTCTCTCTCTCTCTCTCTTCCTCTCTCTCTCTCTCTCTCTTTCTCTTCTAGATGGAGGTGATTGTTGGGGACTTTGGGATTGTGGTGGTACCCCGAGACGCAGCGGACACAGACCGAATCATGAATCACTCCTCACTACTCCGCAAATACAAAGTGAGTTCTCCATCTCCCTGCTGATGTAGCTCTGTGATGTGGCCCTTTTCTGGGAGGTCAGGGGGTTGGGGTGGGGGGGTGGGGGTGGGGTGGGTGGCTGGCAACCTATTCTCTTTGCTCTGTCCCCAGAACAACATCATGGTGGTGAAGGATGACATCAACCATCCCATGTCTGTTGTCAGCTCAACCAAGAGCAGGTACGTTTGACTCCTCATATGAGGAGAGAATGGGGAGCAGCCAGACCAAGGCTAGAGCAAAACTGCAGAAACCGAGGGGCATCCCTGGAGCCCTTTTGTACCTGTGGGTGCCTTCCCGCCATAGCCCCCCGGCTTGTGAGAGGGCACCTTCTTCTCCATCAGGCTCCTGTAGGGAAGAAAGGAAATGGTCAAGCGGAAGAACCCCGATGAGAATCATTTTCACAGATCATGATGCAGAGAAACACAAAGGAAAGAGATAATAGCTAACATTGAAATGCCTACTGTGTGTTTGGGCTGTTCTAAGTGGGTTTCGTAATGAATCATTTAATTTTTGTAATAAATGAGATAGTTATTGTCTACATTTTATGGAAGAGAAAACTGAAAACAGATGGGTTTAAATCGCTTGCCCAAGGTCCCTCAGCTAGGAGCTGGCAGAGCCAGGATGAAATGGAGTCACCAGGTTGGGGGAAATTGTGGGCACAAGAGGGCATTTCCTAAGAGGGATTCCACTTACTTAGCCTAAGCAAAGGCTGGTGATGGGGCGTTGGGTACACCCTTTCCCTGAAAGAGAGTGGGCAGACCAGTCCTCCTGCCGGGCTTCAGGGAACGATGCCGATCTGATTCCCATCTGTCCTCACCCAGGCTGGCCCTGCAGCATGGGGACGGCCATGTCGTGGATTACCTGTCCCAGCCCGTCATCGACTACATTCTCAAGAGCCAGCTGTACATCAACGCCTCGGGCTAGCGGCCACACAGCCCTGCACTGCGCTCTCCCCATGTCCTCCGCCAACACACTGGCCCGTCCAGTCTCTGTCGTCCCGTTTCCTCCGGCCTCTGTTTCTCCATCTCCTCATCTTGACTGTTCTCCCCGTTCGCCGGCTCAAGCCCCCACAGTGTGGGGACCTTCAGAGACCCTCAGCATCCCTTACTCCACAGTCATCTTTGGACAAACTTTCCTCTGGTCTCCGGGTTGGGGGTGGGTGAGGGCGTAGGGGTGGGAGTTGGGGGGAAGTGCCGTCCTTGGAGATGTGCTGGTGGCCATCTCCCAGCATGCTCTAGAGAGTGGCTCTGGTGCCCATCCTCCCAGCATGCTCTGGGGAGGCAGCTCTGGCTCTCGCCTTCCCAGCATGCCCTTTACCACAAAGGGCTATTTTTTTCTTTTCTGTTTTTTGTTTGTTTGTTTTGTTGTTTTGTTTTGATTTTGATTTTGATTGTTGTTGTTCACGCCTCATAGAACTTGGATGAAATCAGTGTCCGTGATTCTTCACGTCTGTGGTCTTGATGCATTCCTGTGGAATCGCTTCCCTGTGATGGGAAACTGTGGCCAGACTCAGCACAGTGAGCACGTGAGGGCCACACCCAGGGAAGAAGGCCAAGCCAGCTCCACTTCTCCAACACCCGCCCCCCCCCCCCACACCCCTACCCTCACCACCCACCCCTACCCCCTACAGCAGCAGCAGGAACAACAGTCTGGGGTCAGGAGTGAGATTTTCAGGTTCTGAAACCTGGGAGGCAAGTCTGGGAACAGTAGGGGTTCTTAGAAGAATTGGAGTCCATTTCCTTCGTTTCAGACCATTTTCCTGAGGCTCTGGGCCTAGGTCACACAGAGCCAGTCCATCCCCATTTCCCGGTGACATCTATACAGTTACTCCTTCAGACTGGTGGGTCTCCTGCCATTCCAGGCATTTCCAATCACCATCTCAGCCAGTGGAGGCCATACCTAGCTACATCCTGCACCTGAGAAGAATCACATATGCCAGGCCATTGTATCCTAATGATACAGTCATTTCTGAAGAAAAACATGATAGAAATTCACTCCCTGGGGACCTTTGCTAATTGCAGTTATTACCTGTTTGGCTGGGACATGTCTCTGTCATCATGTGAGTCCAGGATGACGTAGGAGAAAGCAAGTGGTTGCCCTGGTGGCAATTGATGATCCTTCACCCACTGGAGCTGGGGTGACACAGCCTGAGGGCAGTTCTTGAGAAGCAGAGCCTTGGCCTTGCTGTTTGGCCTTGGTCTTATCTCCTTCTGAGCCGGCAACCATTGTCCTCACCTGGAGAGATCTGCCTGGTAGAGGAGTGGCTTCACAGAACAGAGATTGTGAGGGACATCAAGAGCCACTATAGTTCCATCCATTTTCTCCCTAATTCCCCACCTTCCTCCACCGCCCTGGAAACAGTGTCGGCAGGCTCTGTTCTTGTTGTTCAGGCCCCGTGCATGTCCTCCTTGGAGACCAAGGGGAAATTATCCTCTCGTGCCCTGTGTCTCTCATCCAGTCCCTGGCTCTTTGGTTTCTGGTTGTCTCTGAGGAACGGTCCCCGAGCAGCAGGACAATTTTATCAAAAGCTAGTACCAGCTATGGCCCAGGAGGGTTTGGGGGAGATCTGGTCCCAGGAACAATGGTCTCCACCACACGCTTCACATCTGCAGCATCCTTCAGTAGTCTCCAGACAGGGAACTGGATCAGCAGAAGAGCATCCAGGAGGGCTATTCCTCTGGATTATGGAAAAAATCTCCAGAGGAAGGAAGGAAAGATTCTATTCTTGGGTCTTAGTGCTCATGGCTAAGGATCATGGATTCATAAGTGAAAAGAACTTTAGACATTAGTTGATCCAACATGCTCCTTTAAAAGATGAGGGAGCAGAGAGCCCTGAATTAAATGGCCGGTCCCAAGTCACACAGCAAGTAGAGAGCCCAGCAAAAGAATGTTTCCCGGACCCTTAGGTTATCACATCCCATGGCCTCTGCCTCTCCAGTTCCCATGCTACTAACCAGCTAAGATGTGGTTTCTACTCTTCTTAGCCTTTATCTGGCATCTTTCTCTTAAATTATGTTTGACCCAGGTGCTGCCTATATATGGCTTTGTATATGGCAGTTCCAAGGGAAAATGTGATGGTGAGGAAGGCTGTAGCTAGATTTCCCCATAGAAATCAAGAAATCTCAACAGCTTGGAGGAAATCCTACAAAGTAACTCTCTGAATCCAAGAAAGAATTGCTTTGTGGAAGGCTAAGAAAGACCCAGAATGCTCAAGATGACACTAGTGTTGGAGGGAGGGAGACAGAAAAGCCTTTGTCTAGGCAAAGAAACAGGAAAACGGAGAACTGGGTTCCCGGGGTGGGGGTCAGGGGGATGGCATCCTCAAGGATATGGAGTTTACCGATAGATTTTATTATGAGGACCTACAGGAGCAGACCCGAGAAAGACAAGATAACTTTAGTCTCTTTAATCTTTGTTACTGGGCTGGACTCTGGTTAGCCAGTTAACTGGCACGTGTCCAAAATGGAAACCATCCCCACACGCCACGATATTTTGAATTTAATTTAAAAAAGTCCGCCGCTAGCATCTATAGACGCTTATGGCGTACAAACGGTTAAGCCCCATTTAGTTCACATCCCATGAGAGAGAATGGGGCTACTCCATGCACTCAGTGTGGGGGTGAGAAGACTCAGGAAGGGAGAGGAGATGAGCTAAGGAGAAAAATAGAAGATTTCTAGGGAGAAAAGGGGGCAGGTCTTATCTTGGTACATCAGAGGGATCTTGTTACAATAGCATTACAACAAGGACAAGTGAATCTCCTTTTGGGTGGGATTGCCCATTCCCCATTCTGCCCTGTTCTTCCTTTGCTAAGGGGGAGGTCAGAGCCTCTCTCTCAGTCCCGGCAGGACAGTGTGGCTGTGACCCAGCTAATGTCAACACCAGAACGATGACTCAGTTTGAACTAGTGCCCCAGGTGCCGATAGGCTAACCGATAGGCTAACCTCCAGGCTCTGACTTCCCCTCTGGGGTCCTGCTGCTCCCTACAAAGTCCAGCTCAAGGCTGGCGTGGCTCCAAGACTGTGAGAAAGGCCTGGGCTGGGGTGATCATATCAAGAGGGGCCTGGAGCCGCATTTTCTGTCCGCCAATAAAAAATGTTCCTCCCATTTTTCTGAAAGTGGCTGATATGAGTAAGAACAGGCAGGAGGGAAACCCTCTGTGTCAAGGACTGTCTCTTCAAGGAATGGCCCTCAGGCTGGGGGGTGGGCGGGGGGGGCTCTGTGCTGCTAGCTGGTACCTCATTTGCCACCCCCTCCCCCAGGCAGCCTCTTGCTTTCATTTTCCCTGAATGTACATAGGAACAGGGGAGGGAAGTCTCTTACTGAAGTGCCTGAAACATAGAGCTGGAGCTTCTAGAGACACCGTTCTCCCGGTCTCAGCTTGGCCTACCTTTCCCCGACGTTCTCTGGTCTCATGCTCCAGCTTCTCACAAAGAATAAAAGAACTTGCTGTTCTAATGAAGGAGAAAGCGAGACCCAATAATCAATCTACAGCAAAAGGCAGAGAATTACAGGGAAAAACAACTTGTATCTTAGCCCAAATCTATTCTCCCAAACCACACACACACACACACACACACACACACACACACACACACGTTAGGGGACTAAGAAGCATGTTATATTTTATTTGTCGAAAATCAATCAGTGGAGTATGAAAAGCTCAGGATCTCTCCCACGGCTACTGCGGGAAGGCCAACAGAGGAAATGGAAAGGGTACAGCTCATCCAATCAGGACACCTTAGGAATAGCCTTGTGGTAAAGAAGATGAAGATGCTTGGTTGAACTCATCCAGTCCGCACCTTCCTGTGGCTGCTCAGTAAACTCAACGCGTGGTTTCTCAGTTGTGTGTGTGGGGAGTGTCCTAGTAATCTGTGCCAGTTCGTTAGGACTGAGTTCCACACGTTCCGTCCTCAGTCCCAGGGCCCAGAACACAGCTGGAGCCAGGAGGTCTCAAGGATTGGCATGGGGAGGGGGAAGGAAGCTTTTTTTTTTTTTTTTTTTGAGTCACTTTTTGGTCACTGATTTGGCCATTTTAAGAGCAAGATTTGCTTTATGGAAACCAATTCATTCACAAAACCTACATTCGAGTTGCAACACCATTTCACAGTGAAATATTTTGAGTGAAATTTTGTTGCTTAGAATAGTCACAGACGAATGTTTTATCAGCAATATGTTTCAATTATGTTAATAAAGAAGACAATGCTACTGGAGTCTCTTGTCTTGGTCTAGAATCTTCTCTGTGGGTTGCAGTATATATCACTTTTTCTTCATAGTCCTACTTGACAGGTGACAATAGCTGTAAAAATGTTCTTGGAGCTGGAGATTTTCTGCCTGGTTTAGCTGATGCCACATGTGTAATATGAAAGTATTTACAAACACACCCAAGGGGCAGAAGCAGGGAAGAATTAATTAGCAATTTTGTGAATTGTGCCTAAGTTTTCTCAGCTAAAAAAAATAAAATAAATTTTAGATTCTATCTAAATCTGCATAGTCTGGTATTGGTTAGCGTTGACTCCTTAATGAAGTTAGTTTTTTATGAAATAAAAATTTCTAAAAATTACAAACTTGAATAACTTTTTGGCATAGAAGATCTTAAGAGAAAAGTTGCTAAACTCACACATTGTCTTGGCAATGTAAAAAAGCAATAAATGAATAAGTTGTTAATTGCCCAATCCTGCTTTAATTCTTAGTTCAATGTCATTTTTAGTTGTGACATACACACGGTACTGGTTTAGGTCTAAATGGTGATTGTTATGAGCTTATCCCAGCTGTGATTCCGAAGGTGAAATAGTAATTTCCTGTTAGGTCAGCTCAGTTAAGGCTTAGCTATGTGTTTGTCAGATTAATTGTGGTTATTTTTTAAAAAATCATTTTAGTTCTTAGCATTTTTTTTTGTTTAAAATTGAGATTCTTTTTTTAAAAATATATTTTATTGATTTTTTACAGAGAGGAAGGGAGAGAGATAGAGAGTTAGAAACATTGATGAGAGAGAAACATCGATCAGCCGCCTCCCGCACACCTCCCACTGGGGATGTGCCCGTGACCAAGATACATGCCCTTGACTGGAATCAAACCTGGGACCTTTCAGTCCGCAGGCCAACGCTCTACCCACTGAGCCAAACCGGTTTCGGCTAAAATTGAGATTAATGAACTTCGTGTGTATCCGTGTGAGTTTGGTGGCATAGGATAATGATGCTCAAAACGCCTTGTAAATTAATGACTTGTATTTATGTTTGCTATTTTGGCACAAAGCTAAATACTTTTTTTCTCTGTCCTAAAAGTATATAATGATGAGGGCTTGTTTAAATGAAGGTATAAACACTGATTTGATCTGCTAACGTTCACGAACTTGTCAAATAGATATTTTAAATATGAATGAACATATATGAACACATTAACATTTCTTCCCACATGACCCATAAATAAGCTTCAGATCTTGGAATTTCCTAGGAAGTTTCATGTAGTCCATAGTGGAACAAAAGCAGAGAACAAACAACAACAGTCTCTGCTTTCCAGGTGGGAAAACGGAACCACAGCAAGAATTCATAACATTGCCATGACGATGCAAAACATTGAAAGATGACACGATAAACATATTCCTGGTCCTTGAGACTTGTTCCAAACATTGGACATGACTATCTTCCCCCCCTTCCCCCCAGCCTCCCAAGAGTACTGGAAGGAAACCACATCCTGGGATAAGACCAGAAATACATCTGCTAAGAAGTTCTAGTCCATGGGCAGTTTCATTTCTACTCCCATCTCCATACAGAAATCCCTGTGAGTCAAAGTAGATGATGATGCGTGTACTAGTAATTGCCTATTGTCGGCACAATTCATCAGAAAACTCTCAGAGGAGAAAGTATAAGAAAGTTTTCACTACAAATTACAAGTACTGATGAGAAATCAGAAGAAAAAAAGCTCCCTCAATATGGCAGGGTCAGGTCAAGTCTGGCAACAGAGGCTAAGTCCCAGGTAGGCTATCTCTGAGTCACATGGCCTTTCTCTCTTCTTAGGGACTACTTGTCAGGAAGACATTCTTATGACACAACAATCTATCCCACTGAGGAGTCCTTTTATGATTGCATGCTCCTTGATTAGTAATTCATTGGGTCCCTCACGAAGTTCCCTAGTGTACATACTGCCTAGCCCTTTACTCAGCAGAGACAGATAGCCAATCACTAACGATGCATTCTCCCCTTTTTAGATTGTCCTATATTCCCCAGTTCCCTGGTAAGTTAGATGTGAATGTGAGAGAAAGTGACTTACAGCCCCTCCTAGGCTTGGCCCACAAAAACTTTCCATGTGTCTCCCTCTTCCGTATCTTTTTCTCCTCCCACCCACTGGAGTGGAGATGACTTCCAGGGTAACCCTAAAAGTCACATGTTATAAATGGCAGGGCTTCTGGAATGACTACATGGAGGGCCAGCCTACCAACTTTCTCCCCATTCAGCATGTTATGGGAACAAGACAAACATCTATTGTGTTTGAGTTACGTACATGTTTAGGTCTATGTGATATAGTAGTTAATCTAATACACCTTCTTTTCTGGGCACTAGTTAATTAAAGCAAGAGATTTGCAGACTATGTGGTTGAGTGTGTCAAGACAGGATTATCAGTTCACTTCCACAGAAGGTAAAGCAGTGACCAGACCTGTCTGTACCTGGCAGGGGCAGGGAGGGTCAGGGTGGAAAGGAGCAGAGTCCTTTTCTCAGCCACGTGGGTAGATGGCCAATTCAAGATCTTAGTTTATTATATTTTAATGTATTGGAAAGCAATGTACCACAAACTACTGATTTTATCTTTATAGCCAATAAAAAGACAAAAATATTCATGATAACCTCTACCTTGCTCAGGGTGTTCCAAAAATAAATCCTTCTTCATGCTTAGGAGATAGTACCAGTGAAATCTCACAAAATACTCTCGTGGTTGGAAAGGGCCAGACAGATGCTCAGAAAAAGGACTTAAGGAGGCTGACTCTAGGACTCCTTGCTCTTCCTGTGGTTTTGTTTCAGTTTCCATGGTTTTGGAACCTCCACCCCAGGCTTAGAGTTTAACAAATTAGAAATTGACCACAGACATCTAAGTATTATTCTTTATTAAAAACATGTTCCCGAAAAGCCAAGGAAATACAGAGGTGAGGCAGTGCCCACGTCTTCTGAGCTGAGGTGGAAGGGCCTCTGGCTTTTCCAGCAATTCCCATTGGTGTCATGACTCAACGGTCTGTTGCAATAGGTTGTGGAAAGGGGCAGAGGGACAGCTGGAATACAAAGACGTGTGCACAACCCAGAGCTGTCTCAGCTTTGCCAAAACCCAAGTGCCCCCAAGGGAGTGTCTTGCAACATATGTCCTGTTGAGAAAAGAGGCTGCAAACCAGGGGGTGATTGCAATAAACACCACTTGTGACGAACAGATTTGTAAGGTTAAATTTATTTTTTTGAATGTCTAACTTCCTCACTAGACAATCAACTCTATGAGGGCAGAGACTGTGACCACTGTACCCCAGCCCCTGGCATACAGGAGGTACTCAATAAATATATGTCGTAAGGATGGATGGATGGAAGGGTGACTTTTATATAGCTCCAGTGTGAATAGGAACGAGAGAGAGAGAGAGAGAGAGAGAGAGAGAGAGAGAGAGAGAGAGAGAAAGAGAGATAACACATGGGAGCAAATAATTTTTAATGTTTGAAGTGGGACTGAATTGGGACTAATACATCTTCTAGATAATATTGTACTTCTTTCAATGCCCAAGTTACATTTTTTTATTACTTTGAAACCCAAAAGTGAATTCCCAGTGTTTGCTTTGCTAGTAGGAAATGCTGATAGGGTGATGCTGTGGCATCATCAGGAGAACAGATGCCACTCTCAGGTTCAGAGGAACTTGAAGGTAGCAGGGCATGGCAGGCATCATGGCCCCAAATGGGCCAGGCTTGCAGCTCCTCACTCCATCACTGCTCTCTTCTTCCAGCTTGAAAGTGGAGTACATGCTTGTGTACTGGGTGGTAAGTGGGAAGAACTTTGGTCAACAAGAACCCTGGACACTAGGAGTCAATAGTATTTTACTGGCCAAAGTATGACTGGACTTCACTCTCTGTTCTGACATTAGGAAGAATTTTATGCGTGAGCCAAGTTAAAATATTTTCCTTTGGTCACATTACTCAAAGAATGAATGAGCTATCGCCCAGCAGCGCTTGTCCATACTCCAGGACTCAGTTTACGCCTATTCTGAGGCAATCATCTGCCCGTACATTTTGTCCTTCCATCCAGTCGACCCTTGGGATCCAGGTCCTTGATCAGTCTCCTACTCAATGCGATTTGCCTCATTATCCAGCATCAGAAAGCAAATAGCATCACGTTGGTGCAATAAGACATTTGTCTGGCCAAGGTCTCAGGGGTGGAATCAGGTTCCGCTGACCTGAGCATGCCTTTCAACATGTTCAGACGTCCACATCCCACCCCATCCACTTGAGATAGCTCCTGAGCCCTGAGGTCTGTGTCCCGAGAACCTCAGTTGAGAAATCACTACGGCAGCTTCACTGTTGCTCAAGAGCCTGGGTGTTATAGCAGCCTGGGGGCAGGTTGTCCCGAATGTTCTCCAAGTTTTTTACATCAGCCAGAATCCCATCTATGCTCATCTCCAGCGAACGGAGTTGGCCTTGCTGGCGACGTGCCCTTTCTTCCAGCTCCAACATCAAGGGCTGCAACTGGTTTTTGATCTGAGTATTGGCTTTGAAAAGCTTCTGCTCCAATAAAACCAGCCCCTCTTCATCCACACTGCCAGGCTGGTCTATTGGAGGGAATGAAAAGGAGTTTAACAGAAATAGCTATGGGTTAGGTCCCCTTAAACCTACATGGCCCTTCTGTACCTGTAACTAATTCTTCTTTCACTTGTCCAGAGCTAATAATGTGCCATTCATTTATTTTTAAAAGGCTTATTTTAAATTACAAGTAATCCAGAAAAAGTGCTGAGAGCACTAGCATAGTTACTGTGTTGTAAACAGTCTAATTCTGAGCTCTCCAGTTAAGCAATATGAAGCTTGGAATTCTCCTTCGATGTTAGGGTCAACAGTTCATGCTCTGAAAAGATAGGGGCTGAAGGTCATATGGGACTGATCTCCTCCTAGGATCAGCATCAACCCCTAATTATGCTTTCTGAACCACCCGTAGGCATTATCTTGCCGTTTCCCACTGAAGGACCTGTAGAAACTGGCTGGGCTTCGGGCTTCATAGAGGCCAAGGTATGCTTTGCTATTCGGAGGATGGATTCCAGCTGTTAGGAAATGATGCACGATTTCCTTCTGGCCTGAAACAGTGGGAATCTAGCTAGATACTGGTTTACTACCAACATGAAACATAGTCCCATTTGTTCAGGTATGTTTACCCCGAAGCAATCTAAAAGCAGCATCAGCATGAAGGGCACCAGGCCAAACTCATTTGGCTTGAACAGGTTTGAGCTACCCTTGGCCATTTCAAAGTCAAGGTCAGGTGGCCTCACATATCTAAGCTGAGTGGCAGTATTCGGTTGCATGAGTTTATTATACCTAGAACAATTAAAATGCGATTGTTCCAGGACCGAACAGAGCAAATAGAGTAGAAACAACACCATCACAAAAGTGGACCAATCCTTCACCGGGGGCAGGAGAGAATTCACGAATTTAGGGTCGGTCCCTATGACACGCAGAGAAAGTTAACTAAGCTTGGGGACAAAATAACTATGTCCATGGGGAGGCAGCATGAGTTCCTCCAAAACAGCAGGAGTGCTGGAGGCCAAGAGACCTTTTTTAGAACACTAAACAAAGCTGCTAAAATCTCAACTGGATCGCATTTTTTACCCTTACAGGGTATTTCACTCTTTGGGGCCCTAATGGGGTCACGAAGCAGACCCATAAGGATAACAACACAGATAATATTGGTCTCTCAGGGTGATGATGATACTCAGGGTGATTGATCCATTTTTTAAAAAAATATACATTTTATTGATTTTTTTACAGAGAGGAAGGGAGAGGGATAGAGAGTTACAAACATCGATGAGAAAGAAACATCGATCAGCTGCCTCCTGCACACCCCCTACTGGGGATGTGCCCACAACCAAGGTACACGCCCTTGACCGGAATCGAACCTGGGCCCCTTCAGTCCGCAGGCCGACGCTCTGTCCACTGAGCCAAACCAGTTAGGGCTGATTGACCCATTTTTGTTACAGTGTAGTTTCTACTCTATTTAAAGTTGTCCCATGGAACGAACAAAGTAGAACTAGGCCTTTTCCAGAATGTGGCTGGAGTCTAATCAAATACCTAGTTGCTTGTCTGCTGTAGTCCAAGCTTGATCAAGCAGGCCAAATGAGGGCCTGAAAACAGATCTACCTAAATCTAGAATTTTAATTCAAATCAGATGTCTTTTGGACAGTTCTGTGGAGAAACCTGATTTGTTGCCACACCGTGCCATCTAAACTATTTCATCCTAAAATGTTGCAGTATCTCCTGGGCCTACCACCTTTACACTTCTTCTGGGTTATCCACCAGGCAGCTCGAGTTGCCGCGCTGCGCACATCCAGGTATAACTGTGGTTTGAGGAGGGACACATAGCAGAGTCAGCAAGTGATTCTTGACTTCCCAAACGGGGAGAAGCTTCCCCCTCACCACTTCCACTGCTTCAGAGAAGGCCCCATCATCTCTCTCCCTAGCTCCTTCACCAATCTCCTGAGCAGCCTCACCCTGTCTTCCGTCTAACCTGCCTTCGCTCTCCTCTGCACAGCCGCCCAGGGATCTGTCTGAAACATGCAGTGATGACAGTATTCCTCTGCTTAGAGCTGTCCACTAGCTTCTCAGAATCAAGGCCAGAGTCCTTAGCAGGACTTCCAAGCCATTCACATCCTTCCTCCACTATTTACTTTGTGATCCATGAGACACTATTAATCAACCTGAGCTTCAATTTACCTTCCCTATAAACATTCAGCTCTTTGACCTAGAGACTTTCACCTCTAAGAGCAAATGTGCTCAGTAACCCATCTTAGAGATGCTAACTAGCAGAGAGTCCAGAAAATGTACAGTATCTGGGCCTGGACAAGGCTAACTTCCTGATACCCTTAAGGAAAGTTGAGACTCCCATTCATTGGGACTCATGGTTAGTCTTCTAGAAAAAGGCATGGGGTATGGGACTGGAAGCTGGGGGGTGCTCCTACCTATTAGGTGTAGGATGCTGTCCAAGTTGTCAAGTGTATCTTGGATCGTAACTCCAGCCTTCTTGGCTCTGTTATTAGCTCCTTGGGCTTCTGTAATCACCTAAGGAAAAACACACACAAACTCGTCTTGAAGGGTGTTTTCCACATTGGCAAGTTTGAAAGGATCTCCCTTGGAAAGCTGTGGGAACTCACCATCTGTACGGCGTCCATATCCATGTCAAACTCCCGCTCCTTCCTGGCCAGCTCTCCTTCTCCTTCTCTCATCTCACTCCTCAGAGTGGCCAGTCCCTTCTCCATGGCCAAGGCTCCATCTGCTGTCACATTGGCTTCCAAGTTCAGACTCTCTATCTCCTGGGAGAAGAAAAGGAGCCAGGGACGGAAGGAAAGAGAGGGGTGAGGCACGAAAACATTCCAAAGACAACTGCAGAAAAAATACAGATGCGGCGAGGCCCTGACAGACTGAAATGAACAAGGAGAGAGTCAGACATGGGGACACACCCTTTCCAAAGCTCTGCCTCCAACTAGTTAGTTTGGGGGTCTGTGCCTGGGGACTACGAGGGTCACACTGAGACACTGCTTCCCTCTCAGGGCACGGCTCACCAAATGGTGGATGCAATAGGAACGAGTTGGGATGACACAGAGGGTGGGAAACTCACCTCATTCTCTGTCATGTTCCTTTGCTGCCTTAGTCCTTTGCATGACTTTATTCCCCAAGAGAGTTGAGTACGAGGTACAGAGAATGAATGGGCTACAGCTTTGAGTTTTGTTTTCATTAGGACAAACCTTATCAACATCTTTGTCAATAGCTATTATTAAGCACCAAATTGCAGATGTCTCTGTGTTAGAAGCCATATAAGGAAGGCACATGAAGTTGGTCTCTACCCTCAAGGGACCTCAAATTAGAGATTATTTTTGCAAGCCATCCAGTGGTCCAAGAGTACGGCCAGTCTAAATATCAAGAGTTCGCTCCGGGTTAGAGTCTAGGGTTGCATCGGCTTTGTAGAGTCATGCTTAAGTAACAGCTATGAAGCTCTCTTCCTGCTGAGAAGCGCTCCTAGGGGAGCATTTAATGTATGGGTTGTAAGCGTCACTAATCTCTCCCCATTACTAACAGCTCCTGGAAGAGAAGGAGTGAGTCTTTCTCATCTCCATATCCCCAGCCAAGCACAGCCTGGCCCACAGTGGAAGAAAAGAGAAAGATAAATAAGTGGAGCTTACGTAGAACAGAGACAAGGAACCTAGAACTCTAGAATGCCATAATCTTGAGTCAAAACATTGATGATCATTGTTATGAGTTGAACTGTGTGCCCCCCCTCTCCCCCGCAAAAAAAAGGTCCTAGCTCCAGCACCTCATAATATGAACTTATTTGAAATAGGCTTGTTGCAGATATAATTGGTTAAGATGAGGGCATACTGGAGTGAGCCCCCTAATCCAATACGACTGGTGTCCTTAATAAGAAGAATCAAAGACACCTAGGAAGAAGTATCCCATGTGATGATAGAGGTAGAGATTGGAGCGATGCTGGTACAAACCAAGGAACACTAATATTGACAGCTGCCACCAGAAGGTAGGAATGTTTCTACCCAGAGTCTCAGAGGGAACATGGCTCTGCTGACACTTTTATTTCAGATTTCTAGCCTCCAGAACTGTGGGAGAATACATTTCTGTTGTTTTAGGCCATCCTGTTTGTAGTACTTTGTTACAGCAGCTCTGGGAAACTAATATAATCGTCTATATAAAAACAATCTTGTGTGGGGGTTTTTCATGGTGTTGTCCAAAAAGGGAGTTGAAAATAGAAGATTCTAGCACTCAGTCAATGATGGACTGTGAGTCAACCAACAAAAGGGGTGCCCCAGTGGATCTGGAGCCACCATGGACCACAACAGGACTCTGAGCCCTGTAGGTGAAAAGGGTCCTTGAATGCTTTGGAATGCTCTTTCCCATTCCACCTGAGCCTTGTGTTTGGAGCTGCTCATGCTGACCAGCATCTCAATTTCTCTTTACCTGTTCTATCTTGCCGGTGATCTCGAGGGCCTCCCTGGCTGCGTTCTTTGCCCTCTGGGCGTCAGCAGCAGCACTGCCCAGGGCTTCCTCTGCTTGCTGAGTCTGCTCACTGGCGTCGGCCACCTTCTGGCTGATGTAAGACAGTCTCTTCATGGCCTCTTCAGCTTCTGCTTTTCTGTCTCCAACCTGCAGGTCGAACTCTGAAATGAAGGTAAGGAAACATCACCTTGAAGATGAAAACAAACTTACACAACCAACTTACAAATGAAGATGGAAGGGGCTGAAGTTTTTAAGAAAAATTCCAGAAAGAGTGTTATTACTGCCTGGGAACGAGATGGGTAGAGGGAGTTGTGGCTATTGTTCTTTCTTATCCAGGAGAAAGCATCTTAAAGGAGGCCTTGAAAGGACCATAACTTGTTCTTTGTGGGGAGGAAATGACACTCAGCCTACCCGGGTCCCCATCCCTGCAAGAATCTTAAGACCCCAAAGCAAATCAGAAGCAGGTGGGATCTTCGAAGCCCCAAGTTTCAAGCCAGAGCCTTAAACTCGAAGCTGCCACTGACAGCAGTTGAGGGTTGGATAGGGCTGGATTTTCTGGGAAGAATATCCCAGGTCTTGAGGAATTCTTTTGGTGTGTGTTTTGTTTTGTTTTTGTTTAGTGAAGAAGCCTGAAACTTAACCAAAGCTCTAAGGCACAGACCTAAATTTCCTGGGATCTGGATGCTGTGACAAAGCTTGCCCCATACTCACAACGAATTGACCTATACTGGAACCAACCAGGCTACAACAACAAGAATGAAAAAGAAAAATATCTGTACGGTAGTAAGGTGTTGGATCTGTGAGGGACCTTACAGATCACTTAGCTTAACCTTCTTCCTTCAAAGAGAAAGCTGGGGTCTGGAAAGGCTTTGTGACTTGCTTATAGACACCCAGCCAGCTCAGCCTGGTCACAGGGTCTGGCAGAGATCAGAACTCAAGCCTTATGACATCTAGCTCAATTCTTTCCCCTGCATCAAATATTAATGAAAGCTTTTTCTTTTTAAAGTTATTTATTATGTGTCTATGAATACTCCCAATGTACCTATCACTTAGAGAGATATATGAGGATTCAAAATAAAGCAAAGTCATGGTTGCACTTTAAAAACGCTCAAGGGACCTGAACCATGAACTACTCACCTCTAAGGTTCTTTAAGATGCTCTCAACTTCATAAAAAGTGGCATTGCCCATACTTAGTGCTTCTTGGGCTCTGCTTTTAGCCAGGTTGGCCCGGGAAAGTAGCTGAGCTGATTGCTGTAAAGAGGCAGAGAGAACAAGGTGAGCGTAAATGTAACATATACCTGGGAAGTGCGTTCCTGCAAGCAAAATCGTTTCAACACATTTCTCTTTGTGACAACAGAGTGCTGTGACTCACCCGAGAGTATAGTGGTGCTGGAGCAAACCCCTGCACAATCTGGGACAAAGCAAACACTATAACCCAATCACCCAAAAGGATCCCATTCAGCGAACAGTCTCAACTCTAGTCCACTATCAGAGATAAGAAGTTTTGCAAATCATAATTTTTAACTCTGGATACTTCCTGAAGCCAAGCTAGCAGACAGAGCTGGACCAAAATTGGACCCACAAAGCCAGGGTCCTATTCCTAGATTTGAGGGCTGATTCAGTAGGTGAAGTTGAGCTAATTACATCAAGGTCTCTATATCTTAGTTACTTCCTCTGTATGCAGTGGTACCATGATCCTTTAGAGAGTTTCTATTTCCCGCCCCATATTTATTCACACGGCAGGCATTTAATGCATGTTTGTTGAGTGAGTGCATTAAAAAGATACCTGTCTCTCATTCTTCCCATTCTGTAAGAGCTGCCGGGTTTCTTCTTCCCAGTTTCCCAGATTGCTCTGCACACGCTTGAATTCATCCATATGCTTCGTCACCAGGCTTGAGAGAGAATCAGCTTTTTGTCTGATCCTCTTTGCTTCTTCCTGTGAGCAAAGGAAATAAGTCAACTCTCTGCTCGTCAGTTACCACACCCGTCTTCTTAGGACCTGCCATCATTGTTTGAAAACAACAATAACATCGGCCCAAAGTCTAACAAGCACAATGCCAAAGCAGGCCCCCCCCTCGCCCCCCGCGCCCCAGACATCAAACAGGTCCTCTTTTTAAAACTTATTTTTAATTGTAGTTGACATATAATATTATATTAGTGTCAAGTGTACACCATAGTGATTCAACCTAAAAAGTGATCGCCATAATATGTCTATTAATCATCTGTCACCATACATTGCTATGAGGATATTCGATTATATTCCCTATGATGTACGTCACATCCTTATGACTTCCTTTCTAGTTGGAAGTTTGTACTTCTTCATCCCCTTCCCCTTTTCCACCCATACCACCATCCTCAAAGAGGTTTTGTGTCTGTTTTCATTATATATTTCATGTTTTATCACACACACACATATATGGGAACATTTTTGTGGGAAGCATTTAGAGTGCTTTTTGTGGTAGGTAGAAAGCCAAATCTTCTTAATCTAAATTTGGAACTGATGACAGAAATAACAAAAACTGTGAACAGAACACACGTCTTTTGAGTGGCTTATACATAGTATTATAGATTTCACCTAAATTTAAGTATCAAATTTTATCTGTAATAATATCCCAGTTTTCAACAGTCCCCCAAAGTAGGGAAGAGATATAAAACCTTTATCCATAAATTGGTTCAGGATGTGAGCCGAGGCCTTTTCAAATACCAAGATTGGGATTAAAGAACAAGGACATGGATAATGAGAAAGATACATACTCCTCCTAACCTAAGCAAGAAAGGTCAGTATTGAGACCAAACTGAATGACTGAACGATATGATGGAACCACCCCCCAGAGAAGAAAACAGCAGGGCTCCCGCTCATCAGCACACAGGTGAGATGTCCTTACCTGCAAGGACTGATCAGTGACTCCCTGGAGCTGAGACATGGAATTGAGAAGGCGGAGACTATGTTGATAAGACTTATCTGCTTCGATGTCAGTTTCAGTGGCTTCCCTGGACAACTGCTGAGCCAGAGACTTCGTTTTCTCCAATCTACAGAGGGGAAAGAGAGAGGAGTTTGTGAGAATTCATTCTTTTTATTAAAAGCAAAAACCCATCGTGTTGTCTTAAAAGTATGTGATTGGAATTATCATGAACGCCAAATGAGGTTATGTATCAAATATGTGCTCCTCTACCATCTAAACACAAACCTTAAAATTGATATAGATTGGCTAAGGACAATTCAACCCATTTCCCAATTCTTTTTTTTAAGTCATTTTTTGTACATGAACACATATATGAATCTCTTATTTATTTTTAAATGTATTTTTATTGATTTCAGAGAGAAAGGGAGAGTGATAGAAACATCAATGATGAGAATCATTGACCAGCTGCCTTCTGCACGCCCCCTACTGGCAATCAAGCCCACAACCCAGGCACGTGCCCTTGACAGGAATCGAATCCAGGACCCTTCAGTCTGTAGGCCGATGAGCCAAACTAGCCAGGGTGTTTCCCAATTCTTGATAATACAAATATATTGCTGTTATATCCTCCATTCCACTAGGTGGATTCACTCACATACTCACATCCTTTAATCACCTCAGCGGGTGGCCATATCTCCAAGCATGCAATATCTCAAGCAAAACACAAATTTTACTTAGATTAACCAACAACTTTTTCTTCCTCCAGCCTTAAAGGTATCTGTTTTGCCCTAAAGTAAGCCTTTCATTCTCTTGTCCCTCTTAATATAAATATGTTTTTTAAAGAAACATAGATTGCATTATGCCCCAACATTGCAGATGACATTGGTCCCGTGAGGACCCGCTGAAACATACTTTCCCACAAGCCCTTGCACCACAGAGCCGTCCAGGCTGCCGCTGACGCCTCCTTCCCGAATAGCCTTGCGCGCCAGTGACAGAGCTTGTTTGGAATAATCTTCGGTGTCCCTTGCCAGCTGCTCCATGTTCCTGGCTGACTCCTCATGGCTGAAAGAATTAAAAATGAATAATTTGCGTTTTCCTAGCAAGAGCCTCCTTGAGGCCTTTTATTTAAATGAAGGGAGAGGAGCACGGGAACTGGTTTGGCTAGAAATGCCAAACAGAATTGACCCAGTTAGGTGGAATTAGAGGGACTGTCAAGAAACAGGAGGTGTTCTGCAGGAGTAGCCTCGTGCCATCGACTTTTGGGTGATCTTTTCCATTTATGGCAAACCCAGGAGAGGCCTGGGGTGGGGCTCGGGATGGCTGGGAGCAGTAGTGAGGTGATAAAATATTGCATTTATAAGCTGTTCTCTGCAGGGGGAAAAACAAACAAAAACCCCAAAACCCTGGGTCTATTTCATTCAGGATGTAACCTCTTATTCACATGCTACAACTCTAAACTGGGCCACCACCAGGGGGGACAAAACCAATCAGTGAAAGTCCCCCACATGCTTTTGTCCTCCTGGTTTTGGAAAACGACAAAAACAAACTCCGAGGCAGCTCATGCTACAAAACCCCAAGCCAGCCCCCTGTGCAGACTGAATCCATGTGGGATCAGCAGAACACGCTACCCTGCTGAGCAGGGGGCTCTGGGCAAACCTCTGCAACATGGCGGCACAGGCAGGCAGGAGGGAGGAGCTGCCTGAGGTCATGGGGGCCCAGCAGAGCTGCTGTTCAGGGGGAAGGCCTCCTCTGCAGACTCAGCACCTCCCTGCCCCCCACCCCCCAGGCTGGCAGAGGCTCATGCTCCTTGTTCCCAGGCTCGCTGTGGGAGCCTGGGAGTCCCTCAAAGCTGCAGCGTGTTCTTTTCCAAGGGCGGATTCATTTCTTGGGGCCCAAGGACTCACATCTGACACACACCAAAGCCATGTCATGAGTCACAGAAAAATCCGGGAACACCCTGACCCCCAACTTCTGCCAAATGACTATGTCTAGTGGCCACCAACTTATCAAGGGAAGTGGTTAAAAAATGAGCCCAGAGGTTACGAATATGGTGCTTGGGGAGGGAACGCCCTGCAGTGTTGCTCAAGTCTGGCCTGGCGGAGATGGTCTGAGCAGGGGTGCCCTCTGATCATGCTCACCTGTTTGCCAATCTCATGGCCTCCTGAGCCATACTTTTAAAGTCATTTGGTCCCACGTAGTGGTCTGGGGATGGGATGTTCTGTGAAAAAGGAAAATCGGTTAAGGCTTGCCCTTGGCCATGAAGCCTAAGCAAGTTCGCATCTCCCCTCAGAACCACTTGTCATTAGCCACACGGCATTCTACACCATGCAACACAGAGTCTCAAGTGACCATGGTCATTACAATTAAAAAGAAGTAAAAAGAAGAAACAGCAAGAATAAGGTTGAAATTCATGTTCAAAATAAATCTGGATAGGTAGAGATGCATTAAAAATATACATATGTTTATATTTTCATATGTATTCAAAGTCCAGTAGACTATATATCAAGTTATAATGGTGGTTATTTCTTAGTAATGGGATTACAGGGGGAGGGGTTATTTTTTTTCTAAATTTTCTACAATAAATTTTCCTCAGTATAATAATCTGTTTGTCTTCTAATTTCCTTTATTCATCTTCCACCCACCCACTTATATAACTGTCACTTTGCCTTCTTTATTCTGAAATAGAAGAGTGCCCATTCAAATTTCTCCCTCCTACCATACTACAAACTGCATCATCAAGACAATCATACTGACCATTTTTTCCCTTTACCTTATTTTTAAATTTTTCCCCATCACCATTTACCCCTCATATACCCTCTTCCACCTCCACCCAGCCCCACTAGCCACGATTTTTATTTCCCATTTTCAGGACCATGTTTCCATGCCCTCCTTCCTTTACTTTTCATTTGTTCTTTTGGTTGTTTCTTCATTCATTCCTGCAGCAAACATCACAGCCACACACTGTGCTAGGGGCCTGAGAATGTGAATATGAACCCAGATCCTGCCCTCTGGGAGCTAACAAGCTAGAAGACAGGGAGAGAGAAGGGAGAAGAGACAGGCCCAAGAGGAAGACATGGTTAGCAAGAAATGAATCAGGAAGAGTAACATAGCGCAGTAAAATGGGACATGGGGGAGGGGAGGATGCTAAAGAACACAAAATCAGGTGTGACTGTTTCAAGGGACAGAAGTCCAACTCTCTGCCAGATGGACGAGAAAACCCGAGAAACAGCCAGTGAGCCAGTGATGCTTGCGGACGGGTATCCGACACAGCCAGGTCTCAGCACCCTCAGCCAGCACCACCTACCGTGTTGCGCAGAGAAGACCCGCTCTCCTCCACGCTCAGGCGCATCTGAGTGATGAGCCTCCGGGTGTCCTGAACTCGATTCTGATACTGACTGCCCAGGGCCTGAAACCTCTCCACCGTCATCTTGAGCTCATCCAGGCGGTTCCGGTATGTATTTTCTTGGCTCCTTGCCTTGTCCAACTGGAGGCTGAGAGAACGCATGGCCCCTGGACAGCAACAAGGAAAGGGAGGATGAGCTTTTTTGAAGTCAGCACGGTGATCAATGATACTAGAGGGCTGACAAGGGGATTTCGGCTGGCCTATGGCAAGTTGGTGCAAACTCAATAGATGAATGCATGCAACTGCTCTTTTATCTCCACCATTCATTTCCCAGGAGAATGTCACAGACAGTCCTTGCCCCTCCATAAGGGCTGGGCAGCGATACTTGCTGAACTGGTACCCAGAGAAGAGTCTGAGACCTCAGGTGGCAATGCTTTCTAGGACTATACATTCTCTCCTGTCTGAAGGGGAAGTGGCCTCCATCACCTTGTGAAATCTGGGCTTCTCTCAGCATGTCCTGAAGGGCCTGCTCAGCCTGCTGCATCCTGCCTTCCAGCTCCGCGTTGGGTGCTCCTCCTCCACCGCTCTGAGCCTTCGAAATCAGGTCCTCCAGGCTCTGGAGCTGCTGCACAAACTGATCCATCTGAAACCACACAGGGAAGAGGATCAGAACACATCATGGTCGGACACCAGGTATCCAGGGGATAAAAGCTGAAGGCCCAGAAATGCATAGCAGGCCATGGTGGTCCAAAGTTCAGACTGTAGGCCTGGACTCTCGGCCCCACTACTCACTAGCTCTGTGACTCTGGGCATGTCACTTCTTTCCCAATAAATGGGGATAATAATATCTCATAGAGTTATTACTTGGACTCAATATTTCTATAGTGCTAAGAACAGTGCCTGGAACAAAAAAATTGCTATAGAGGGATAGTTAAATATGTAAATTTTAAAACAGGCTGCCCGGCGTGTGTGGCTCAGTGGTTGAGCATCGACCATAAGCCAGGCGTTCATGGTTCGATTCCCAGGTTTCAGGCTCAATCCCCAGTGTGGGGTGCGCAGGAAGCAACCGATCAATGATTCTCTCTCATCACTGATGTTCTATCTTTCTCTCCCTCCCTCTCCCTTCCTCTCTGACATCAATAAAAATATATTTTAGAAAAACAGATTGAGTTTGTCCTACATTTAGGGTTCTATTTGGGCTCCTTCTTCCCCCACCTCTCATTCCAGTAAGATATTATTTAATAATTAACAACAACATCAATTTCATTCTTCTCTGGAATATAAATGAGACATTTCTGAAAGCCATCTCTGTTGGGACAGCCTTGAGACCTTCTGGACTCCTCATATCTTTTGTGTGTTTATGTTTTTCTTCATTTGCCTTACAAGGACAGCTCTTGGGGAAAAAATCCTAGGAAGTGGCATATCATAGTGGGAAAATCTCTGAGCTCAAAGTCAGGGGCATGGGTGGGATTCCCAGGTCCACGTGGTCGTGTGACTTCAAAAGGCTGCACATTTTTCTGAGACTGTTTTCTCAATGAAAGCTGAGATCAGAATGCTTTTTCTCCCAACTTAACTAAGCTATCACAAATACCAAGTGAGACGATATCTACAAAAGGGGTTTTCAAATGACACATGGAAGAACACAAATCAGAAGTGTTATTACTGTTATAAAGAATTTTTTAATACAGTAATTTTTAGAGAAAAAATAGTAACCCTTCCCTCCACCCCCCAAGGAGACCAGGAGGGTCCGAGAGCTATGGCAGAACCACCCAGTAGACACTGGAAGACTTTACTCATGAGGTGAGGGTGGGTTAGCATGCCCACCTGAATCTTCACTTGATCATAGCAAGCTGGGCAGTTGGTTAATGCTGCATGCTCACAGTTGGGGCCACCAAATCCTGGCTTACAAACGCAGCTGCCATCGCTTCGACACTTCACAGGCTCAGAGCCCATTGGGTCACAGTTGCAAGCTAGAGACAAAAGACAAACCATTCCTATCAAGCTAAGTCCAGAGACTGGAGGTATAGCAAAGTAAAAGGAAGATCAAGCCAGCATTCATACTGTGTCATTGATTCATACTGGGTGAGATGCATCTCTTGGCTATGGCTCTAAGCACATTCCTAATACAGTTAGGTTTCAGGAGTCATCTGGCAAGTTTGTTTGCTGTTTGTGGGGGTGAAGAAATATTACAACAGCCCATCCCTTCTAGTGGCACTTATTTTTTCCCTCCTGTTAACTTGTAAGCCAGTTGGAGATTCAGCAGGCACTCCGACTTTGCTCACAAGGTGAATAGCATTTCTTCTGGGACTAATCTGTGCCAGATGTTCACTTCTTCTATTTTACCAATGAGGAATATGAGCTCAGAGAGGTTAAGTAACTTGTTCAAGGTCACACAGCAAGTAAATGGCCAGCTCAAAGGAGAACTTGAAAAGAGCCAATGCCCTTTTCCTTCTGTCCTGCTGCCTTTGATGTATGAAATGCAGTAAGAAAGTAATACCTTTAATCAGTTGGTCAAATTAATTGTGCACCTACTATGGGCCACATTCTATTCTCAAGGCTGAGATATAATGGAAGGTGAGACATCATTCTAATGGAGGTACAGTGATTCTCTGGGCTGCTCTATGTTCAGTGCTCACAAAATACTCGGTATCTATAATAATAAAAGCATAATGTGCTAATTAGACTGGACGTCCTTCCAGACAACTTTGTAGACAAAGCCGGGGCTGCAAGGGAAGCCTGGGTCCTGGGTGCCTGCCGGTGGCCAGAGGGAAGCCCGGATCTCAGGTGCCGGATGCCGGAGGGAAGCTGGTGCTGGCAGCCGGGGGAAGGAAGGCCTACTCTTGCACGAATTTTGTGCATCGGGCCTCTAGTGTAGTAATAATCATATATCTTACTGTACTGTCATTATTTGCTTACATATTTGTATCTTCCTTATTAGTATATGAGCTCTTTGGGAGCTGGGACTGACTTACTCATCATTACAACCTTAGTATCAAGCTCCAGGTGCCGGATGCTGGAGGGACCTGGTAAGTGCTTCACAAAAGATAGCTGAGTGAAGAAATGTATGGTCTAAAGCCAGTGAAATGCCTATTAATAGCCTCTTATAACTAGAATTATCTAGTTTACAGTATACTTTCTCTATGCTATCTTATCTTTGCAACCACTTTGAGTTAAATATTATTCATCCATATGAGGAAACTGAAGCTCAAAGAAATTAATTGGTAGAATCAGAATACTACAGTAGGTATGTTAAAAAGCTGGACTTGAACTCGGTCGGTAGTGCCAATGCCATGTAGGCTTTTCCCACCATGGGGTACTTTCTAGCACATCACAGCAAACCAACAGGTTGGGGTCAGGGCAGGTGGGATTCGTGTCCCTGGGTAGCACCCCCGGGTTGCAAGCCCGGGTTGCATGGAGGTCCTCGGGCATTTCCGGGGTGGACACTCTGGTGTCAGTGGGAGGCTCTGGGCTCCTGCAGACGCCTGGAGAATCAGGTGTTTTCCAATCTGGGCCTCCAGAGCCACTCTGGGCCTTGTGACAAGCAAGCTCCTAAGTTCTGGGCACCAGGCCTGGTCTGAGACCCTTGCGACCAAGGGGTGAGTCTGTGGTGAGGCCAGCTCCTGGGATTAAACTTGCCTCTGGAATGTCACCTGTGCAGAGGCGGGACAGGAGGGCTGAGCCAAGAGGCCCGGGCGGCACATCCACGCTCTGATCTGAGCAGCATTAGGACACCTCAGACAGCTGCTGCTTGGAAGCCGCGTCTCTTTAGGAGACGTTTTGACCGCTGCCTTTCTACACATCAATGACACCGACTTCCCGAGAGGGTCTCAAACTACTTCACCGCCCACTCCCCGCCCCGCCTCAGCGGGTTCAGGCTCAGGGGCCAGTCATTTATTCCTGTCCGGTAACAGGTGCGGCAGCCACTTCCCTGCCCACCAGCCTTGGGACTGGGCAGAGCCTGGGGCCCCACGTTATCTCCTCTTCCACTTAGGAATGTAAACCTGACCTTGTTCACTTCTCCTCCCCACTTTACCCATTCGACGCCCGCCAGCTCTGTGCTCCAGCCCCGCTACAGGGGAACTGGTCCAAGGCCCGACAGGCGACGGGTCTGGGCTGTTCATGGGCCAGCTGGTCTGAGAACCCGAAGTAGCATGGCAGTACGACCTGCTGCTGGCCTTGCCGAGTAGCACATTCTTACATGTGTACATACCAGCAAGCTTGCGGGTACACACACACACACACCTGCTTGGGGACGCAGTCCTACCTCGACACTTGTCCGCTGGGTTGGGAGCCAAGGGGTCCCCGAAGTAGCCTGCTTTGCACTGGTCGCAGTGGGCGCCGGCTGTGTTGTGGATGCACTTGAGACACCTGCCCGTCAGGCGGTCACAGTTCCCGGAGGCGCTGGGGTCCACGTTGTTGTTACACTGACAGGGCTGACAAGGCCTCATTGGGCTACGCTCCCCAAAGGGGTCCCCGAAGTAGCCCTCGGCGCAGAGCTCGCAGCGGGCACCTGGAAGGAACAATGGACAAGCCCAGGGGGTCATCCATCGGCAGCGAGACCAGACTCAGAGGCAGGAAGTACTCCTGGCGTTTAGAGAAGCTTCCCCGCCCGCCCGCCCCCCGGCCCCCCTCCGGCCCCCCACCCACCCCCAGAACAACAGCCTCAGGAGCAGGCCCTGGTGAGGGGTTGGCTCTTGCTCTCCAGGGAACAGGATGGTGGGGCGAGGCGGGCTTGGAGCAATACTCTCAAGGCTGCCGCTGACAAATGAACTCTCCTTTCAGACTGACCGACGGCAGACGTGACATTTCCAAAGTCACTCCTTTTTCCTTCTTTACCTTGGTTCACTTTCAAAAACTGAGCCAAAGCATGTCTTTTGTCTGAACACTTCATCTCCTAATTACAAACCTCCTCAGACAGCTCAGATGTTCCCTCCCTGTACACCCAGCCCTTCCTCAACCCACTTCACCTCTCGGGCATCGAAATCGTCGTATCTTTAGAATGAGCCCATTTAGTAATTATAATTCCCTAGAAATTCCTTGGAATAGAAGCTCGGTCCTCGAATTCACGGCATCAGAACAGGTGGCGCGGGCCTTACCGGTGACCCCGAGGGGGCAGTTATTGCACACGACCTCCTCTGTCTCGGGCATCACGGAGCAGCTGAACCCGTTGCGACAGGGGCACGGCTTGCAGCTTCGGGGGTCGTGTGGATCATTGTAGAAGCCAAGGGGGCAGTCGGCACACCCGATGTCAGGATTTTCATCCCCTGAGTAGCAGTCCCCTGGGAGGCAGAGGAAGAATGGAGATGTAGACATGAGCAGGGTAAAACTCTACACTTCCTGCAATTCGGGTGATGTCGGGGGTCAGGGCTTAGTAATCCAATGCCTTCCTTTCTGAAGCTTTCTGAAGCACTGGCGTTCACCTTTGCCCTGTACCAACTCTAAACATGGCCGAGTACCTGCATCTCACCCTCTCTCCCATGCGGAGTTGACATGCACTTCCTCTCCTCTCCTTAGCTTCACACTGTGCCCCGGCCCCCTCCCCCTGCCTGACACCATGTGTCCTTCCCAACATTCATCCAGGCCTTGGCACTGCCTTTGATCTCCCCATATAATTCTTGCAACTCGACACCAACTCCCCGCCCACCCCCAGCGCTGAACCAGGACAGCCATTTCCTGTAACCTAGCACCTTTCCCACAACCTGGTGGCATTTCCACAATGAAAAGGATTGGGTGTCACAGAGCACCGTGTCCATCTTCCCTGACTCCAGCCGGCTTTCCTTAATCCTTTCCCATCTCTGAAATGAGTTCAGGCGCAGGCTTTCTCACACAGTTCTAGCTCATCCGCGGGAGACCCCAGTCGCCTGGCTGCACCCAGCCCCCTGGTCCAGGTGTTCATTTCACTCACCTGTGTCCGGGTCACAGGCCCCGCCCCCTTGGCAGTTACATGGAATACAGGTGCCAAAAGGTCCCAGTCTGGGTGAATCTCTCTTGTAGCCAGAAGCACAATCCTGGCAGAACTGCCCTTTGTACCCAACAGGACAGACACATTGTTCAACCCAGGGTGCGGGGGCTCCGGAGACGGGGCGGGCCGAAATCAGGGTCACGTTGTCCAGGTAGCCAGTGCCTGCAGTGGAGAGAACAGGTTAGACCAGCCGTGGGCAAACTACGGCCCGCGGGCCGCATCCGGCCCGTTTGAAATGAATAAAACTATTGAAAAAAAAAAAAAAAAAGACCGTACCCTTTTATGTAATGATGTTTACTTTGAATTTATATTAGTTCACACAAACACTCCATCCACGCTTTTGTTCCGGCCCTCCGGTCCAGTTTAAGAACCCATTGTGGCCCTCGAGTCAAAAAGTTTGCCTACCCCTGGGTTAGACAGAGCAGGCAGCAAGGTCTGAATAAAGATAGACAGGTGGGCCTCTCTTGGGGTTTGATCTTTCCTAACTCACTGTCATAGGTGGTGTTCACTCACTCCGCCATGCGTGGAGGCATAGCCGTCCGTCATGACGGAGCACACAGGCTCTGGGGTCAGAAGAGTCAGAGTTTAAATTCTGGCTCCCCCCTCACAGGCTGTGTGAGTCACCTAACCTTTGCATGAATGTGTCTCCTCAACTGTGGAAGTAACAGTGCGATCTACTGCCCATGTTTGCTGTGAAAATTAGATGAGACAACGCATATGGTATCATGTGCCTGGCACACAGTAAAGACTCAATGTGACTGTCTTCCAATCACCAGCTTCCATCTAAGTCCAGAGACTCTTTTAAGCAAGGAAGCATCATTCACTCTTCAATGTTTTGAGAGAAACATTCCCTTTTAACGACTTTTTCTAGAATCGAAAAATTCAACGCAGAGACCCTACGCTGAAACCACGGGGCAGTTTATCTACTTGCTTGGGTGGCTGAACGTTAGCGCGCTGAAGCAAATGGAAGGAAAGCCGGAGGGGAGGGAACTCCGTTTCTCCCCATCACTTACTGTAGTCGCCGTAGGTAGCTCGGATCCAGAGGGCTGTGAGGTTCCGCAGTAGCCTCCGGTACTCAAAGTAACTCAGCTGGGGGCTCCAGTTACTGCTTGGATGTTCATTTAATCTGCAGGGTTTAAAACCACAGGCTGACAGATCCAACTCTTTTCAAGCCTTGTCATTTGTACACCTGCTACTAATTATGCCCAGGGACAGCCAAGCCCTTCACAGCCCTGCTTAGAGAAGAGGCAAAGGACCAGCAGCCACGCCCTTGTCGGCACAACACGGGGCTTTCTCACTCCGTGGGAAGCAGGCCCCCCAGGACGGGACGGGGGGGAATCCAGTGCAGGAAGCAAGCTCCAGGGTTCCTGGCATCCAGTGCCGGCCCAAGTCCTCAGAGACCACTTTCTATTCTTGGTCACGCAAAACCCAATATTAGAAGCATCTCTGGGTTCAAGAAGTTCTGATCCCCAACTCAGATCCCCAAGAGCTACCATTCATTTTTTGTTGTTGTTGTTTAAATAATTTATCTGAGCACATTTCAGAAAGTTAGTTTTCACCTTCTACATCTCATGCGTCCTAATTAGGCATCATAGTGCCTCAACCCATCATATCGCCAGCCCCTGAACTATTCTTTTTATATATACATATATTTTATTGATTTTTTTACAGAGAGGAAGGGAGAGAGACAGAGAGCCAGAAACATCGACTAGGGAGAAACATCGATAAGCTGCCTCCCGCACATCTCCTACTGGGGATGTGCTCACAACCCAGGTACATGCCCCTGACCGGAATCGAACCCGGGACCTCGCAGTCCGCAGGCCGATGCTCTATCCACTGAGCCAAACCGGTCTCGGCACTATTCTTTTTTATGTTTTATTTGTTTGTTTCCTGGACTTGGGCTCCCAGGAACAACCCTGACCCTTTTGTTTCATTCACTGACTGGTTAAGCAAAGTGCACTGTGCACCTGGTTGGGGCCAGCAGCTGTGTCAGGATGGAAGCCACAGAGACACTGGGGTGAGGTGTCAGCACCGGCCAGGGGAGCCGTAGGTGAATAATTATGACACAGTGCAGCGAGTGCTATAGCACATGCATGCACAGGCTGCCATGGGAAGCCACGAGGTGACTGTCACTCCACCTGGGATTCCGGAAGGCTCACACGAAGGAAAACCCTGTAAGCTGAATCTCAGAGAGCAAAGTGCCCCAGGCTGAGAAGGTGGGACTGGGTATTCCAGGTGGGAGGGCCGTGTATGTACCACTGGCATAAGCTGCACTCCATTATTTAAGTACACACTGTGTGTGCAGTGGGCCTTCTAACTCCATTTCCCTTACCGCTGCCCTGGGTTAGGCCTCCAGCAACTGCCGCTTGAACACTGTGCATGTGTTCGGATGGTCCAGTTAAGGACCCCACCTGAAGTATCCTCCACATGGTATTTGCACCAGCCTTCACACCTGATCATACCACTTCTTGACCTCCAGTGTCTCAGTAAGCTTTCATTATCTTACAGGCATGGACAAGACCTCAGCACCTTGGCATGACATACAAGGACCACCCTGTGGGTCCTTGCCCAGTCTTTTCAACCTTCTCTGTCCACCTCCCTTATACATGCGGTGTAGCAGCCACAAATAGCTCTCGCCAATTCCCCCTGTATGATGCCCTGCCACACCCTCACCTACATCGACATGCACAGTTGTGTTGGTTTTGTCCCTGGGAAAGTCCTGCCCTTCTTTCTGTCCTCAGCCCACATGCTGCCTCCTCCGCGAAGCTTTCTGTGACTCCTCCAGGCAGAACTGGGCCCTCTTTCCTCTCCTCCCAAGTCCCCATGAGCATGTACACCGCTGAAGCAATTTTTGTACTGTACTATGTTTGCTTGTTGACATGTTAATATATTATGCTAGACCAGTGATGGTGAACCTTTTGAGCTCTGCGTGTCAGCATTTTGAAAAATCCTAACTTAACTCTGGTGCCGTGTCACATATAGAAATTTTTTGATCTTTGCAACCATAGTAAAATAAAGACTTATATTTTTGATATTTATTTTATATGTTTAAATGCCATTTAACAAAGAAAAATCAACCCAAAAAATGAGTGTCATAGGTTCGCCATCACTGTACTAGACCATGAACTCTTGGAGGACAAAGACCATATTTCTTCGTCTTGATTTCCAAGCTTCTAATCAATACTGAGCACTTACAAGGCACAGCCCCTTTCCCCAACCTCTCTGTACCCACCATTCAAAACTCCCATTCCGCAGGAGAATGAGCAACTCCCTTAGATAGACACAGGGCTGTCCGTGAGCTCACTTCTCCCACCTCTTTCTCTGACCTCACTTCTCAGTGTGTTCCTCTCCCCCACTCCACGCTCCACTCGTGCGTAACTACTTGGAGTTCCCTAAATCACAACCTCCCTCAAGCATATTTTTCTCTGCCTTGTTAATTTTCCCCTTTTCTTTCCTTAGAGAGCTGCTCTTCACTGTCACATCTTCTTGAGGCTCTTTCCTTGATCATTCCAGTGTGAGTTGGTTTTGCCTGTGTGTGTTCAAAACCCGTGTCCACCTTATCTATCTTATAAGCTTCACTGTAACCATTTGTTTATTTTCCTCTCCCATGAGCCTGTGAGAGGCTTGAGGGCGGGAGTCATGTCCTGTCTCAGCACATAACACCATGGCTGGTACATAAAAGGTGCTCAGAAAAGCTTGTTGAATGAACAAATGATGATTGAGTGAATGAAGGAAGGAACTTGACTGCAATTACAGCTTGTTCTACTGGACCCACTGGTAGTCTCTCTTCTTACCTGAATGTGTAAGTCTTGGTGATCCCACAAGGCAGTGTCTTGCCAAGTGGCATCAAGGGAGCTGTGATCCGGAGACCAGCACCTTCCAGGATCACGTCGTGGGCAGATGGGTGTCTGCCGCCCCTGTCCACACGGTAGTCAAAAGACAGGCTTTGCCCATAGCTCACCTGCTGATTCCCGAGAAATTTGGCTGTGAAATGGAATTTGAGGAGATCGAGATCAGTGTGAAGCTGGAGAAGCAAATTAGGGAGCAAGTCTGCACTAATGTTGGCCATTTCTGTTGGAGCTTGTATTATCCACCCACCACCCTGCCCCAAACCACCCTTCGGAAGAGCCAGCTCACGGCACTGGACACGGTCACACTGCTGTCAGCTACAAAGACGGATTCGTTACGGAAATGCTAAAAGGGCCTCATTATCACACAGTCCATCTATTAGATCAGCAGTCACCAACCGGTGGTCCATGCGGTCCGAAAGGTTGGTGACCGCTGTATTAGGTGATTCATGGCAAGGCCCTGTGACAGACCAGTATGTTAACATCCCAGGTACACCGGCAATAGTGCCATTTGTTACCTAATGCTTTAGAGCAGGGGTGGGGAACCTTTGTTCTGCCACAGGCCATTTGGATATTTATATCGTGTTCTGCCACAGAATTATCAACTTAAAAATTAGCCTGCTGTATTTGGTCAAACGTTTAATTAACTCACCCCTAATGCCTTAACAGGGCCAGGCCAAATGATTTCACGGGCCTTACATGGCCCGCGGGCCGGATGCTCCCCACCTCTGCTGTAGAGTTTACAGAATGCTTTCACAGACACCATTACATTTGATGGCAATAATACTTGGAGGCAGGCATTTCAATTCCCATTTAACAGCTGAGAGCACTGAACTTTGGAAGGTTAAAGAGGACAACTCCTCCGGGAATCACCTATCAGCTAAGGATATGTGACTAGGATTAGCATTCTCACCAGAGCTTTGCCATCCAGTTTTCCTATACCACTGACTATTTTTAAATCTACAAGTACTTAAAGCTTTTTTTTTTTTAATATATTTTTTTATTGATTTTTTCACAGAGAGGAAGGGAGAGAGATAGAAAGTTAGAAACATCGATGAGAGAGAAACATCGATCAGCTGCCTCCTGCACATCTACTGGGGATGTGCCCACAACCCAGGTACATGCCCTTGACCGGAATCGAACCTGGGACCTTTCAGTCCGCAGGCCGACGCTCTATCCACTGAGCCAAACCGGTTTCGGCAAAAGCTTTGAGAAATGCCTTGTTTTTTGCTTTTCCATCTGCTTCTCAACAGGCCCACGGATTTGACTGCAGTCCCTCTATCTTTTATATCTTGTCTTGGTGGGAAACCTAGAAACTTCCCCTTTGATTAAAGTAAGACCCTCACCCAGGGTCTGACCGCCTGGACACCCATTCTGCCCTGTTGTGCCATGACTCTGTCAAATTGGACCGAAGCCCCAACCGTCGGCTGCGGATACTGCTGCCCTGAACACGAAGGGACATGGTTTCTCTCCTCCAACTCGGCTCCTCTGTCCTCACTTCCTAGCCTTATAGGGTGGCTTCTATAGGACAAACGCCGTACATACCAGGCGCTACGAAATAGACAGGGTCCGATCGTCGTGCCGAGCTAAACACGTCCCGGTGGCGGGGTGACCAATGGAGCTTTGCAGGAGACCCATTTCTTTGGACAGCCTTCCAGCCGTCAACATCTGGAAGACAAATAAAACCACTCTGCATTCGGACACACCATCGCCTGAGATAAACAAGGCAAGATGTGCTTGCCAAAAAGTCCTAGCGGTGAGTAGCAAGTGGGGTTTTCTTAATATTTCCACCCTCGTGTCCAGTCCTCAAAACTCCCCAGGCTCCTCTCTGCTTGGGTCTCAACCTCATCTGCTCTGCCCACAGCTGCACTGACGTCTAGTCTTTGTGTCTCTTGTGGGAAGAGAGCACGTTTTCGTCTGCCTGTAATTTGGAATATTATTTTATTGACATAAACAGTGTCTGGCCTGAGTGAGGAAAGAGGGTCCAGGATGTTCAAAGGGAAATTCGGAGTTGGAATCATCTGGATCCGCCACATTTTTATGGTGCTTTGTAGCTTGGGAACTAATTTCACATAAATTAACTCATTTAATGTATGTGAAAGGAGTATAATTAGTGAGTGTGAATTCCAGGAAGGAGCTCATAAGAGCCCCTCCCCCCGCACTCAATCCGCTGAATGATTCTTTGTGGTTTTGAAACAGATGGGGATGGGAAATGCAGGGAAATGAAACCCTGGTCTCTTCTCAGCGATTCTTTTAAGTTATTCATACGCTGGTATGAGTAACTTGTTCAGTTATAACTTTTTCAAGATACCAGAGCCTGCCTGATTGGCCTGTAATAATAATGCACATTAGAAGCTAGAAGAGAGTTGCTAAAGGTGACTCCAGACTCCCGTCCTGTGGATGGCCATGTGGTTATCTGTCAGCACAGCGCCCTGGACAATGTTAAGAACAGAAATTCTAGAACAGAGGACCTTACCCTGATGGAAGGCAGAGGTGATTTTGTGGACGCTGTAGTCCCCAGAGCTGTGGCAGCTGGCTGAATGCCCGTAGCAAAAACACTGGGTACAGCCCTCCGGGTTTCCTCCATCCAGGTGATAGTACCCTGGTCGACACCTGCAGGGGCGTTTGGGAAGTCAGGATAATATTATAGGTTCTTTCTCTCTTTTTAAAAAAAATATATTTTATTGACTTTTTACAGAGAGAATGGGAGAGGGATAGAGAGTCAGAAACATCGATGAGAGAGAAACATCGATCAGCTGCCTCCTGCATACCCCCCACTGGGGATGTGCCCGCAATCAAGGTACATGCCCTTGACCAGAATCAAACCTGGGACCCTTGAGTCCACAGGCCGACACTCTATCCACTGAGCCAAACCGGCCAGGGCTATGGGTTATTTCTTAGTCCATGTAGAGAATATAGTGATTGTTCTTTCCTACTTTCTCTCCCATCCGGGCCTGTTCATTCCCAGAGGGGCTAAATACAAATTATACATGCCATCCCCACTCCCAGACCACCTGGGGACAATCATAGGCCCTCCCCCCACCCCACCCCACTTCCCCACCTAGTGACAGAGCATGGGGCGCATTCACTTTCTCTCCCTCTAGTAGAGCAGAATCATGTGTGAATGGGTGGTTTGGAAACTTAGTGATTTCCCCATTCTTGGTGAGGAACTGAGTGCAGGTCATGTGGGCAACATGGGGCGGGGTAGGGCAGGGCGATGCAGAGCTGGACTCATCCTGGAGTAAGGGCTTAATGGGGACAACAGGGTGAGGGAGGGCGCAGGAAAGGAAAGCAAATGCTCCAGTCCCAGCACCCACTTAGCCCCACTGACCCCCCTCCCCTAACCAGAGCACTAGGTGTTAGCTAGCATCCCTGCCCTTGTCCCCGGGCTCTGGCCCAGCGAGGAAAGGGGCAGGTGAGGCTACGACAAAGGGTGGCTAGAGACTCTCTACAGAAGCAAAGTGTGGGCTAGAGTTCCACCTCTCTCCCCGCTCGAGCTGTCCAGGGGCTTCTCTGAGGACCACAGCTGCCACACAAGTCCCGGATGTTGGGGTCACAGAGAAAAGGGCAGGGGAAGCTGGGGAGGACATGAAATAACGATAGTTTCAAGTATCATTTATTTAACACTTCAAATGAAATGCGAGGCACCGGATGTGTCCTCTCTCATTTAATCCTCACCACAACCCTATGAGATAGCAACTGTTATTTCCAACTTTCTTAGATGAAGAGACCAAGAGAGGTTAAGAAGCCTGTTCATTCAGCTGGTAAGTGGCCGAGGCAAGATGCAAACTCAAGCACGTTTGTTTCTAATCCATGTGGTCTCACTCACTGGACCATAGGTCGGGCGTATGTTCATTGTGCAAAATCTCAGAAAAGCAAGTTGGCTGTGATGCTTCAGAGAACAGCTGTAAGTACATAAGCATGGCTTTTTCTCCATAGGGCAAGGGTTTAAAAAAAATCATATGGTTTCTATGGAGGAAACCTGTAGATTAAAAGAAATTTAAAAACAAGGAAGGAAAGAAGCAAGAAGGGAGGGAAAGGGAGGTCCAGAAAGGGTAGAGAGGGCATGACAAAGGGAGGAAAGTGAATGAATCAGGCAACACTAACTAATAGTGTTTATAGGGATGCACTTGCATAACAAATCATGAAGAAAAGTAAGGAAGCGATCACCCTAGAAGTCAGAATAGTGGCCACTTTCAGGAAGAAGGGAGGAGGGAGGAGGGAGGAGGGAGGAGGGAGGAGGGAGGAGGGAGGAGGGAGGAGGGAGGAGGGAGGAGGGAGGAGGGAGGAGGGAGGAGGGAGGAGGGAGGGTGTCTTTGGGATGCCACATTTTCAGCCGAGGTCTATTTCCTACAGTTGGTGGTGCTGACAACATTGGTTTTATGTGGCTCTCTATTTCTGTGTTATATTTTGAAATTAAAAACATTTTCAAAAAGTGTCTCCTTTTTTAACTCTGAAGCTGCGATTCCTTCTCCCCACCTCAGCAGCAAAGAACCCCCTTGAAATCAGAGATTGGAATGTGCCTGGCATTGCCTCTGCCCAGGTAGGAGTGATTGGCAGGATGCCAAAGAACTGCTCTCTTACTTGGGAGGAAATGAGAAGGAAGCCTTTACCCCTGGGGCCTCGCCACAGCCCTCTGCTCGCCACAATCTCAGACTGAGTGGAGGGGGTGGGGAGAGGAGGACGGAGCTTTAGGTCTGGGCAGTGTCTACACAGGAATGTCCTACCGCAGCAGCTCAGGGTGGGTCTCTTCTCTTGGGGCCACCTGCCCAAGCCTGGCATGGGGCCTGCGTGCTCTCACATCTCCCCCGTTCATGTGTGTGCATGCAGCCACCGTGCCATCTCTGGGCGGCTCCTTTTCTGCACACGATGGTTAAATACGGCCATACACTGCGATATTCCCTCTTACAAGAATTTTCCCAACGTGTTTAATTAGGTCAGGCCTTTCCTGGGAGCAAGATGAGTCATGTGACCTCGTCACTGCACACCACCTGGTAGCTGAGCACCTGGGATTCTGAGCCAGTTGGCAAGGGCACTCACTGGGGCCCTGTGCCTCTACTGTGGTGCAAATGAAGAGGAGGAGCCACAGCTAACGCATGGAGTGCAGTGAGATTTGGGGGCTCAGTTGTATTTCTTTTTTTTTTCTTTTAAATATATTTTATTGATTTTTTACAGAGAGGAAAGGAGAGGGATAGAGAGTTAGAAACATCGATGAGAGAGAAACATCGATTCAGCTGCCTCCTGCACACTCCCTACTGGGGATGTACTCGCAACCAAGGTACATGCCCTTGGCCAGAATCGAACCTGGGACCCTTGAGTCCGTAGGCTGACGCTCTATCCACAGAGCCAAACCGGTTAGGGCTGTATTTCTTTGTTAAGCTTCGTTTTTGAGGACAGAGGACAGGAAGAAGGTCATCAACAGCTGTTAAGTGTCTCTTTCCCATAACTGCACTAGAGGATGATTTATGCTAGTGGCCAAGGGCCTCCCCCTGCTGTGTCCATAGGCCCGAGTTCACAAACCTATCACAGCGCTCCCCGGTGACAGCCGGCTTGCAGACACAGCGGCCTGAGTCGCAGGGCCCCGAGACGCCAGCTGGGTCACAGTCACACTTGGGGTCTCTGGGAAAGAAGAAAGCAAAAGTTAGGGATGTATTTCCAACTTTACACATAAAGATCAAGTGCTCATCAGCCAATGCCACCGACTTGAGCGAATCGTTTCTCTTCAGTGAGGCCTCTCTTGGCTATCCCTGTCCATGCTCATGCCCTGCCGACCCTGTACAGACTCATTTATCTATGCCAGGGCTACTCCAGTGTGGTCTGGGTGGCAGCCGGTCCATGACCTGTTTGCTACCGACCCCTAAAGAGAGGAGGACCTTTGTGCCAGAATGTAAGCCACACTCATCACTAAGCTGTCTAGTTTGGTTGACTGTTTGGTTCAGTTGATATTAAAAAAAAGTTGTTTCTCTATTGTTTAATTCAATGATATCTGCTTTTATTATGACTAATTCTATCTATTTGCTATTTTAATTCATTTAGTTCTTTCTTTGGGTAACAATTTTATTGAGCTATAATTCACATGATATGCAATTCACCCATTTAATGTGTACAATTCAATAGTTTTTAGTAACTTCTCAGAGTTGAACATCCATCACCACAATTTTAGAATATTTTCCTCACTCTGAAAAGAAGCCCTGTGCCCGTTAGCAATCCCCCTCCATTTCCTACCCAGCCCGAGGCAGCCACTGGTCAGCTTCCTGTCTCTTCTGCACATTTCCTATGAATGGAATCACACAATATGTGGCCTTTTGTGTCTGGCTTCTTTCACTTAGTATGTTTTCAAGGTCCATCCATGTCATGCCATGTATCAGTACGATGTTTATCGAGGGCTGAATAAAATCCTATCACGTGGGAATTCTATATCTTGTTTATCCATTGAACATGTGTGTACTAGTTTCAGTGAAGATATATGTTTTCATATCTCTTGAGTGGAATTGCTGAGTTTGGCTGATTTTTTTTTTTTGGCAAGACTTTCTCAATAAAGTTCTTCATTATTTAATGTTGGCACAATCTCCTTGTGCAGACCAGGGCTTTGACTAGTGACTGGTCCCTGACAGTCAAAGCACGGGTCTCTGTCACTCGGTTTGGAACACAATTATGTAGTTATCTCATGGATCCAAACCCAAGTGTCATCTGTACTCTGCTGATCTGCTCCTCCTCTGACTGCCCTATGATCCCATCCACATCCTGCCCAGACTTGAACTTGACTCCTTCCTCTCCCTTACATTCCTCATCCAACCAGCTGCCAAGTCCTGTCAGGCTTCCTGAAGATTTCTTTGCCAATCTTCACCTTTAATACCCATGGTCTCCTCCCTGTCTTAGCCCCTCCATACTATGTATCTAGACCAGCGGTTCTCAACCTGTGGGTCGCGACCCCTTTGGCGGTCAAACGACCCTTTCACGGGGGTCGCCTAAGACCATCCTGCATATCAGATATTTACATTACGATTCATAACAGCAGCAACATTACAGTTATGAAGTAGCAACGAAAATAATTTTATGGTTGGGTCACAACATGAGGAACTGTATTTAAAGGGCCAGAAGGTTGAGAACCACTGCTCTAGACCCTTAGATGGACATTGTACAACATCTACTGGCTGCTAAGCACTGGGGATACTAAGACATGGGAAATGCCGCTGTTGTCTGGGAGTCTCAGGGACAGTAAAGCAGGTGGAGCTGTAGCCGAGCCGGAACACCCTGTATGTGCCGCCTCCTACAGGGCTGCAGCGGTGAACAAGACAGAGTCATAATGGGGCTCAGATTCTAGCGAGAGAGACACACAGACAAGCACATATAGAAAATGAGAGATTTGAAGTAGAATAACAGAGTCAGAACACGGAGGAGTGGGGACTGGACAGGGAAGGCCTCTATGAGGCGATGGATGTGGTGGGGATGGAGCCCCAGGAAGCTCTGTGTGGCTGGGGTGGGGGGTGGGGAAGGGCAGTGCTCTAGGCCAAGGCCCAGGTCACATACACTTGGCTCCCTCGGGGGAGGGAAGGAAGGCTAGTGCGCTAGAGTGCAGGGAGCCTGGGGGAGAGTGGTGAGAAGTCGGGGAGCCTATGACTGAGGTTGGAGCAGGAACTCGCACGGCCCTACTGGCCTTGATGAGAAGTCTGGATATTCTGAGTGGGAAAGGGAGCTAACAGAGGACTGCAACCAGGAAGTGATATGATCTACTTGTATTTTAGGAGGGTTACGTAAAGGAGATTGGGCCAGGAAGGGTCTCTGAAGATCATCGAAAAGGGGACAGGGAGGCTGGAAGAGAATAATCTATGCAAAGGCCCAGAGGGTAAGAGAACATGAGAGAGTGATGACTGGGGCAGACCAAGCATGGCTGGAGGGATCTTCTCCTATGGGCAAGGGGACCCAAACCCTCCGCAGGCAGCCTTCGAACTAATGGCTTCCCTGCCAAGCTCCCCCTCCTCTAAGCCACCCCAGCGCCCTGCCCGCTCTGCATCTCTGCGGACTGGATATGTGATTTATAATGCATGCTCCACCTTCTCCCAGCAAAGAATGTGAGGAGGGACAGAAGCTGCTTCAAACTAATGGAGATTAAAGTTATGCACAAAAGTTCTCTACTTCAAGCTCATTTGGGTTGGAACAGGTCCCAGGTAGGAATTTGAAGATTCTTATGTCCATCGTTGTTCATCTAAAGGGGGCAACTATCAGGGTGCAGAACATGGGTTCCTGAGCCAAGACTCTGGGCTTGACTATTACATCCACCTTCCCCTGGAACATGGGGCAATTTATTTAACCTCTCGTGGAATCAATTTCTTATCTTTACCATGAGTATAATGGAAATCCCAGCTTCTTAAGGTTATTGTGAGGGCTGAGATCACCCACATGAAGTTCTCAAAGCAGTGCTTGGCACACAGTAGGTGCTCAGGGACTGTAAGTGGTCACAAGGGTTAATATAATTGTCATTATTCATGGCAGAGGCAGCACTGGTGGGCAGGGTACTTACATTAGCCTTTGGTCTTGGGTGCACCCGGCATCAGTGAGTGTGTGGAAGCCTGGCAGACATCGGTCACACCTGTCTCCTGTCACACCTGGCTTACAGCTGCACCGTCCGGAGTTGTCACAGCGAGCGCTAAGAGACCCTGTAACCGACAAGGTAGGGGAAAGGAAAGAAGAGGAGGAAATAGGTAATTTATATGCTGGTAGAGAGCACTCTGGGGGACAATAAATACTATGAAATAACCACCACCTGCTCCCTCTAGCAATTCCCACATCATCTGAGTTTGCATCTGCCCCCCAGGGAGAGTTTTAACAGCAAAGGATGTCTTCTCCCGGGAAATGAGTGGAAATTACTCCTGAAAGTGTTTTAGTACATCTATCTGCCTCCTTTCAACACGAAGTAGTGTGTAAGCCACTGCTTTTTAAAAGAAGTTTGTCAGATCCTCAAGATCTCCAGAAGGAGGACATTTGTGAATGGGCATGGCCTCCTGGAGCAAGTGGGCATGAGGAAGTGAGCCACATTCTCCCCTATTTCTGGCAGGCCAAAGCCGTCTTTGAAGGTTAGTGTTTGAATGGTGTGATTTTTTTTTTTAAGAGGACAAAAAGGCCTCTTGACCAAAAATATCTCTACCAACCTGGAGAGGCAGAAATTCTTGTCTTGGAGCATCACTCCTTGAGAGGAATGGAGGACGTATGCCTCTTACCCAGTTTAGTACACGAGAGTCCTTGCCCTGTGATTAACTTTTTATAGACATGCTCTTCCTTGTAAATGAGTCCTCTCAGATGAAGCGGTGATGAAAGACAAGGGGTGCTCAGGATAACAAGACGTGCCACTCCATTACCTCCGGAACCCATCACCTCGCCTTCTGCCACCCAAGTCACCTGGACCCCGCCTCTCATCCTGGCCTCCCTACACTCCAGCCTCTATACAGAAGCCAGAGTGCTCTTTCTAGAATTCAGATGATATTATTTGTCTAAGTTCTCCGGTGGCTTCCCACTATCAGCAGGATAAAATGCAAACTCTGTACCGTGGCCTGCAAGACTAAACCTCTCTTTCCTCAGCTCCTACCCGCCTTCCCTAAGTTCCAGCGCCCAGCTCTTCACACTGTTCCTAGAAGGTGCTAAACTGCTTCCCTCCTCGGGGCATTTGCACTTGCTGCTCCCTCAGCCTGGAATGCTGTTGCCCCAGAACTTCCCTAAGTTGGCCCATTCTCAGCACTCAGGTCATGATTAAATATTCCTTCTCTAGAGAAATCTTCTCTGACCCTCATATCTAAAATATCCATCCCACCCCTACACCGGTCCGTAGCCCTGCTTACTTATGATGAGTTAGCTCATCTTCTCGGCTGCGTCTCCAGCACCCAGCACAGTGCCTAACACAGATAAGGGGCCCAGAAATTCGTTGAAGCGATGCACGTATGCCAAGAAAGAGACAGGGCTGTTGTGAAAGCACGTAGGAGGGAGCCAGACAATGAGGTGGGAACTGGCTAGCGGTACACCTCACCTACTTTAAAATGTTTCTGTGGCTGGTAGAACTGTAAAATCATCTGTGTAGCTCCACTGTGATAATTAGGGTATCCATTCTCTAGCCAGCCAACGGAACACTAACCAGTTGCTCCTTTAGAAAAATAAAATCTGTTATCTTTCTATGAACGTTTAATTCACTAGTAGTTACAATTCAAATCAATAAAGGCATTGGCTCCGTACCCATATAAAGGCTTTTATGCCACATATGGAACATGAAATAAATTAGCCACATTTAAAGTTAGAGTCTATGAAAGACTCTATGTCAACTTTGGAAGATTTGGGGGACCTCAGTCATAATAGTCTAAAGTGCATTTTTGAGCACCCACGACATGCAAGACACCAAGTTAGGCACTTTATATATATTAGCTCATGCTAGCTACCAGTGAATTGAAAGCCAACAGAAGGATAAAAGGTCCATTTGGGGGTAACAGGGAACTATCAGACCTGCGGTTTAGAAAGACAACTCTAGAGCAATCTGCAGGGTGGCTTGGGAAGGGAAAGACCAGCAGGCTCCCATGAAAGGAATCCTCCAAGACGTGATGGCCTGGAGGAGAGGGGTCTGGGGAGGAGAAGAGGAGGGAAACCTGGGAAAGCCACTGTGGATGTAGAAGGAACAGAATTTAGGGACTTTGGGGACATGGGTAATGGGGGGTTGTGAGGGACAGGGATCACATGGGTGGCACCAAGGTCTTGGAGGGCACAACGAGATGGAATGGGATGCTATTTACCAAAGAGAAAGGAAAGGAAGAGCAGGATCTGGGGTTGAATCATCCAGAGGAGATCGGGAGTTTAGTTCAGACATAGGAAACTTGAGTTTCTAGTGGCCTATCAGGTGGGAATGTAATTCTGGAACTCACGAAAGAGACTGGAGATGAAGTTCACAGCCAAACAAGGAAGCATGAGCTCACTCTGGGAGCAGATAGAAAGGGCTGAGTAAGTGCCCGGCTTAGAAATGGAGCCCCATGGATTAAGGAAAGAGGTGACCAGAGAGGGGGAAAGTCTCAGGGCAGAGGAAGGCCAGGAAGGAGAGTTTTGAAGGAGAGTTAAAGGAGGAGGAGGGTGGGATAGTTTTCAGGATCTAAGGCAGAGAACGTTTTACAAGACGAGAATGAAGAGAGGTCGTTGGGCTTGACAGTTAGAGATAGCCATGCTCACTCTTCTACCAACAGTAAACAGAGCTAAAAACAAACAAATAAAATTATACTTTAATAAGGAACATTCAACAGAAGAAATATCTCTTTAATATAATTGAGTTTTGTTTTTGTTTTTGTTTTTAACACAAATGGGTGCTGATCTGGGACTGAGAAACATAATTTTTCCCATTTAAATGAATAGAACTTATGCTTCTGACTTCGGAAAACTCCTTCCACAGTTTTTCAGAAATGAATTAATGTTATAGGATGAAGAAGACTGTACTTTGCTTTTGGGTTTGGCCCAAATAACCCCCAAATGGTACTCTATAAAATACCTTTCTGAGGGTTATTAACAGTCACCTCATAAAAATAGGCACTCTGCGTTCCTAAGAGTTTGGGAAATAGTTCAGACTAAATCTTGCAGAGATTTACAACATAATACATTCAGTAGGCATAAAGCTTAACTTTTTAATGCCAGTGTTTCCAAACATTATTTGACATTCTTACAGGCAACACCTATTATTATCTGGAGGAACGCAGTGTTCCTTAGGACATTATCTATAGAACACAGCTCTAGACGCTGGGGGGTCATGAAAAGAGCCCAGGCTTTGAAGTCCAACAGATCTCACTTCAAATACCAGCTCTGCCACTTATGTGCTTGTGTCCTTGGGCAAACTGCTCATTCATCACTTCTTTGAAGAGGGGAAACAACTTGCACCTTGGAGAGCTGTCCTAAGACTTTGAACTGAAATACGTAAAGTGCCTAATTCAGTATCTGATGCATAGTGGGTGAGCAAGAATTGTAGTTTATACATTATCTCTAGGCCTTCTTCAAGCCTTACCAAGTACACAGGCTCCTACCATGAACAGGATGACTTTATTTCATGTTGCAAAACGTCCAAAGTGATAGCACTGGCTTTCCAAAGTGTCTCATTGACATAAAAGCACCCGTCCCAGTTCCTACATCAAGAGCTACTCTCAGGGGCCATGAACAACTGGGTTTCAAGCACAGATGCGAAAAGTTTCCTGTTGCAAGTCTGTGTCCCAATAAGCACTTTCAGAACTTATGAGCATATAGTCTACATGCATCTGAGGACTCAGGAAGGTATTCTAAAAGGATTATCAGTTATCAATTATCAATTATACCCTCTCGGTTTAAAATTTAAAATTTAAACCAAGAGGGTATAATTCCTCTTGAGAACCCAATGGCTGTAAGTATACACTTGCATTTAAAAATAACATGACTATTATGGGATAATTCTATGTAATAATAATTAAGTAATTATTATTTAAGACATGTTTTAAATAATAACTCAAATGTTAGAGACTGAGTAACCCACTGTCAGGTTCATAGGTATGTAAAAAAAATGGTAAAATTAAGAGAACAAGTCTAATATCATTGATGTCCACCCAGATTTCAAGAATTTAGGTGTCATGGGAGGAATAAACACATACACACACACAGTGAATTTCAAAATATTTACAAAAAGGGTATCTGGGCTTATACTCGTGGTTATAAGAATTAAAGACAATAGTCTGACTGCTGAGCCCACAAAGTCATCACATAAAAATAAGTCTAGTTGCTCTGATTATGAGAAACTGATGTGAAGTCCAAATCTGTGACCAGCCGAGGGATTATTCATGCTGTTGGCTTCCTTTGCCACACAGGGGATGAGAGCATTATTTGGGAAGATGTAGTCTCCTACATTTGAAATTGAATAGACAACAAGGTCTCTTGTGAAGGTCTTATTTGAAAGTGAAAAATATCCTTTGATTAAGAGGCTGAGAAATCACTTTGGGAATTAATCTTGTGACTCTGGTTTAGTCATCTGTGCAGCTCGGGCCCTTCAGTTTCTTCATGTTTTTAACGCTGGGTGGAGCGTGTTAATACACCACAAAGAACACATAGTATGAGAAAGTGTTCTGGAAAAATAGAAAGCATTACCCAGATCTTAGGAAATAATATGCATGATTTTTTTTACTGGACCTCTAATTATCTGCTGTTGACATTTTGATATATTTTTTTTTCACACAGAGGGAATAAAAGAGAATAGTTCCTGATCAGAACACCTGGGTTACAACTTTAGCTCTTGTAATCACTTGCTGGGAAATGTTAGGCCATGAATAACTTCTTCTAGGTCTCAGCTTCCCCACTGTTAAAAATATTTGAAAAATTTACTGTTGATTTCAGGATGTTAATAAAATATTTACAAATTGCTTTATTAAGGCTTCTTTCTAGGCTGGCATGTAATTGGTTGGGACCCTGACCTCTGACCTAAAAAGAAAAACAATGACATTACTGTATTGAGTTGTCTAGCATGTGCTCAACAAACATCATTTTATCCTCACACAATCCTGTGATGTAAACAGCATGATCACCCTGTTACAGATGAGGACACTGGGGGCAGCGAGAGCTTAAGGGGCACGCCCAGAGGGACACACAGTAGTGGCAGTGCCAGGATTTGAACCCAGGCTGCCCGACTCCAAAACCCACCACTATACTCTACATTACGACCTTTGATGTCAGCACACCTGGGGCTGGAACCCACATAGCTCTACAACCTTCTATGAGTTTCATCTCCTCTCTCTCTAAGCCTCTGCTACTTCATTTGTAAAATGGAAATAATAATAGCATCCTCTTCATAAGGTGATTTGTGGGGATTAGATTAATTATTGCATGAAAGCACCTAGAAAAGTGCCTGGTACAGAGAAAGTGAATAATGCATGCTAGCTATTGTACAAAATGTAAGTCACTGCTGGGCTCCACCTTCTACCAGGCTGATCACCCTTAGTCTGGGATAGCTGTTCCCCAAAAGAAAGAGTCAGGCTCATTGTTGCTGGCTGGCTGGGCAATGGATTTCCAGTCCTTCGTCACCATCTCTCTGAGAGCAGCAGCAGCAGAGACTTTGGGACTATAACCTTGTCCTCAGGCCAGGCTTTCCAGCTGAGCCAATTACATTTCTAATTACACTCTCACCAATCTTTTTGCTGGGATGACCCAACTCTAGTGACTCACAATGAAGCTGCATAACCTAAGGGGAAGTGGGCTCTTCAGAGAGGTTAAATGCCCATTCAAATGGAATCACTTTTTTTTAGGTTTTCTTAATGAAATCCCTTGATTCATAGGGAGAATTGCTAAATCCAAAAGATTCTGGATGCTGATTCTCCACCACCAAGCTGAGCAAACCTGACTCAAACCACATCAAGAGGGCAACTCTGGTGACTGCGAAGTGGTTGCTGGGATATGGGTCTGTGTCACGACAGGGTCACCCCAGTTTCCTATGAGGCTCCCCAATACACTCTATCAGCAACTCATAGCTGGACCACAATCTACTATTTTCAGATGCGTTGAGCTGCTGCTATGAATGGGTCCCACGCAGCTACACTGAGTCACTGTCACATATTAGGCCATAGCCTTCAGGTGGCTTCATATTTGTCTTATTATCCTACTAAACACTTTCTAACAAAGAAGTGAACCAGACACCGCCAAGAGAATAGACAAGAAGGTCAATGAAAAAGAAAAACTCAACTTATTTAGCAGAACTACCTGTCTCTCTCTCTTTATTTTTACTAGCTTGCCTTACTGTCTGCCCACAATGAATCCTGTGCATCTGTGCACAAAACTCCCGACAGTTCTGTGAATATACTGGTAGCTCCAGGTGATATGTTCAGCAAAATAACAATAAAGAGCCCACCTATGAACCAGCCGCCCTGTCAGGTGCTTCCTACTTGTTAACTCTATTTTTTCTTTTTAACAACCCTTTGAAAGACTATTTATTTGTCCGTCTTTTCTATGGGTACCATTTTATATCCCTAGCACCTAGCATAGCACCAGAAACAGACCTTTCTAATCCTTTAGTTTTTTAGAGGCTGGGCAAAGGGATGGTTGCAGATATGAGGAGCTATCACTGGAAGAGTGTGAGCTTTCTTTGTCCAGGGGTCAAAGACTGTCATCTGCCAGGACAAGTAATCGTGGGCCTCTTGGTTCTCGAATTCAAATCAATGCGCCCTAAAGACATTAGCTGGTTCCTACAATTCAGACTTCAGAAAAACATATTTCTTTTCAGATTGAAATGACAACAACAACAAAACCAACAACAGTGTCTGGTTAGATTCCCAGTTGTTCTAGAAGTTGAACACCTCTCTCTTGGCCTGTTGGCCTCTCCCTCCAACCCGCTCTCCCTCCCTCCCTCATTGCCTTCCTCCCCTTCTCCATCTCCCTCTTTGTCCCTTTCGCCCAGCTACCTTTGGAGTTACAGTTGCAGGGTAAACAGCGGTCTCTTTCTCTCTGCCTGTAGAATCCTTCCTTGCACCGCTCGCAGTGAATGCCACCGGTGTTGTCATTGCAGTTGAGGCAGCGGAATCCATGCCCTGTCTGCCTGTGAAGTTCTGGATCAAAGACACATTGCCGGGACTTCCCATTGCAATCACAGACTGGGGATCAGGAAAGAAAAACATCATTAGCTAAAAGCACGGAGACAATTCTCCCAGGTGCTGTTTTATTAATATAAGTTATGCACGGGGTCTACAGCTTAGTCCAACTACTCGATGGAGTAAGAGGAGGAAGTGAAAGGAGCCGGGTGAGGACTGTGAGAGTTCTCACTCATCTAAAGGAAGGAGCAGGTACGCAGTGCTGGTGGGGTGTTGCCTGGGAGAACATGAGTCCAGGGTTACCCAATTGTCCATTTCCTCAAAAGTCTTATGTGTTTGTATGTGAAAATTTCTGAATTCAATATTTGCAAGAAGTTCGTTTTTAAAACCCCATGCAACCCTATAGGAAAAGTGTATGGGCCGGAGACCTGCGGACTGCCAGCATGTGCACACTGGCACAGCTGTCTAACAGCTGGTGGCGTCATCTATTCAAGACACACAACACATCATCTGTTCCTCCAGTGATGGTCCATGCTGAGGAGCTAATGGCTGTCTGGACAGGTATCTCCTGCCCCACTCACTGTGCCTGGCATGTGCCTTCCAAAGCCAAGTATCAAAGAGAACCATAGCCCCATGAAGAATAACCTTTTCCAAGAGTCTATGGGAGTTTATCCGGTGGATATTCCAAAGAGACGCACAGAGTGACATCTCCATGTGGGACCTACAGAGCCAATGAGGGAACACGTGGAAATACTTAGCATAGTACCTGGCACAGAGCAGATACTAAGAAATGTTTCATCACCACGTAGAAGAGAAAGATGACGAGCCTTGAGGTTAAAAGAATTGGATCAAATACTAGTTCTGCTGGTTTCTGGGGCAAATTACTTGAACTCTCTGAATCCTGGCTCTTGTCTTATAAATGTACACACATTATCTGCCTCCCTGGGCTGGTGAGAGGGTCCCACTGAGAAGAGAATATCTAGTCCTTCGCCTACACTATTGTATCCCTCCCTCCCACGGGACAGGCACTGCCTTAGATGGGAAAAGTGCAGCTCTGAAAGGGTAAGTCACTTGCCCCAGTGGAGAGCTGGAATTTGAACCCGTCTGATGCCAAAACTCACTTTCTTTTCGCCAGGCACACTGTGTCTATGGGTCATGCAATCCTACTGAGAGCCTGTTTCTAGAGGTGCCTAGGGCCATGACTTACCCAGAGCACTGATAACAACTTCAACAAATATGCCAAGATGTACGGAGCAGCTGCCCTTACAAGCCGAGTCAGGCTCTGAAGACACAAAGGTGACTCCGCAAATCTTAGGAGCTTCCTAAGCAACTCCCTTACAACAGCTCCTAGAACCCTCATGCTACTTTGGATGCCATCTAATCTAGGGCAAGTCAACTAACATCAAACCAGAGCCCGCTCTATTTCCAGGACTTTAAGTGCATCGGCTTACAACAACACTTTAACCTGAGTCTTACTATCCCCATTGCACAGAAGAAACAGATGTTTAGAGGGAGTAGGTGTCCTGCTCAAAATCAGACAGCTACATGGGCTAAAATAAATGTGCTCCCAGGCCTGCCCAACCACAAAGCCCTTACCTTTCCACTGGACTCCCACTTCTTGAGAATCTGATTTACTACTGAACGTAGGCATTCTTTTTATAAATTCAGTTTCTTCTTGAATCCTTTCTAATCTAGTACAATCTCCTGTTCTTCCTTAGACAGTACTGGTTGTTATAAATTATTTTTATAGAATCTTAAATCTGTCTCCCTCCCTATAATTTTTACCATATATTCTTGTTCTTCCTTGGAAACTCTCTCTCTCACACACACACACACACACACACACACACACACACACACACACACCCCTACTCTCTTTTTCATTTATCTATTCATCAGACATTTATTTTAGACATTGTTCTATAAGGCACTGCATCAGCCAAGCCTTTGAATATCTTAAGGCTAGAGGCCCAGTGCACTTGGGGCGGGGGTCCCTCAGCTTGGCCTGTGCCCTCTTGTAGTCCGGGAGCCCTCGGGGGATGTCCGACTGCTGGCTTGGGCCTGCTCCCTGGGAGAGGCTCCTGGCAACACCACAGCACTCGCCAGCCGTGAGCCTAGCTTCTAGCTGAGTGGTGGTCTCCCTATGAGAGCACACTGACCACCAGGGGGCAACTCCTGCATTGAGCATCTGCCCCCTGGTTGTCAGTGCGTGTCATAGTGACCGGTCGTTCCACCATTTGGTCAATTTGCATATTAGTCTTTTATTATATAGGATAGTAGCTATAGCATCTCCCTCCTTCATCTTTTTTCCTTCAGGTTAAGATGGAAGGTGACAACCTCCAAGACCTCCAACATTTCCCATGTGATGATTTCTAGATCCTTCTTAACTACCTACCTGTCTAAGAACAAACTCTAATTTTCAATATGTTTGTTTAAATGACCAGATTTATTACAGTATGTCGAGTGTGGTTTGAACAGCTCTGCTTCCAACAAGATCAGGTATTACAATTCCATGGTTGCAGCCTAACATTTCATTAAACTTACAGCCTATTAAGTTTGCGCTCAAGTCAAGCTCCCAGGGCTTTTCACAGAGCTGGTGCCAAGGCGAATCTTTCCCAGTGAATGCTTGTGTAACTGATGTTGTGGATCTCGAACAGATGTGCCACACAGCTGTCATGTGCTGTGAAATTTCTACCGAGTACATCGTCAGGCACGTACAAGAGCTACATTCACTAGCCAACGATCCTTGTGTGGTTACTCAGCTGGGTCAAAGGCAGCCAGTGCCCTCTGTGCCCTAGATGCCTTTGGCGAGGAGTCTCAATATAATTACAAACTTTTCATTGTGCCTTTCTTATTCAGAACAAACTTTTTGCTGGTGATAGTTAACTTCATAAAGACAGCTCATGATATATTTAATTTAGAGTAATATTTAAAAAATAGACAACCTTGTCACTATTATTATTATTTATTATTATTTTTTTTACCACCTCTCTCTCCTTCTGTCCAAGCTCTATTCTGAAAGAACTATGTTCTTCCTTTAAAGTCACAGTCATCCTTAGAGCTGCATTACAGTTCCAGCAAGGGAGGTCTTCAACCAGCATCTCCACTCTGGAACTTGCCCAATAGGTTACAAACCTATTGTCAATCTACCCTTCTCTCTGTCACATGGGTTTTCGTCAAACCCCAAGGTCATACTGGCTGGAGTGAAAGAACCTATGGGCCTCATGTCCAGGGAGTGCATTGGCCTCCTGTGTCTGCATTACGAGGTCATCCCATGAAGACACTCTCTCCACCCTTGTCTGCAGGACTTTGAAACCACAATGAGCTCAACACTTAGCTGCACTGCACTTAGCTCAATGTTGAGTCTTCCGAACACTCACACCCAGAGAATGAAGAGAGGGAGTTTGCCCTTTTGCATGGAATGACCCCTTTTGTCACGGATGCATTTGCAACATGCCCTCTCTCAAATCATCTCCCAAATTTAGACTAACTTCCCAAACACCAATTATTACTCAATCTTACTACTGAGAAAAAAATCTTTATGCTTCCAATTTCAGATTATTTCTGCAACTGAGCTGAACAGAATGGGCCTCATATAGCTTGTGCCTGGTCTGTCTTATTCTGCGATCCATTTCTGCCCAGCCACTACCATGGGCACACCACTGGTTGCCAAAGGGCACTGCCAGGCTAGGAAAAAGGTGACAGGGACCAGAGGGGATTCTGCCGAAAGGGCTAAAGGGAGAAGCTGTACATCCCCTCAGCCAATCCTGTCACACAGAAACCACGCCCCCTGTAGAGAGCATTTCCGCTTACGTTCTTAAAGAAGAGAGAAATTTCGCTTTATGTCTGAAATGTACTGATTTTTAAATATTGGCAGAAATTTTTTTTTTAATTAATTTTTGAAATGAAGCAGGGAAAATATCTTCACTTGATTCTGCTCTTCAAACAGGCCGAAAGCACTCTCATGCTGTAGAAAAGGAAACACGAAGCCCTGGTATCTGGCTCAGTGTCTGTATTTGTAGTGTCTGTGTTTCATGCTTTCCAATGAACAAATGAATGAATGTTTTCTTAAACTTCAGGAAATTCCTAGATGTGTTTCTACCATTCAAAGGACCCCACGTGTTCCCACATGTCTGGCTGTGCCGAAAAAATACAAATACCGACATTTAGCAGACACTCTCTTCCCCGTTCCTGGAGGGGATGCTTTTCTCCACAGAAGCCCTGTCTAGGAAATGGCATTTTTTTAAATAACTTATAATACAATGACTTATTTAGGTTAATAGAACTAAATACAAGGCTAGACTACATTTCAAACAAGAGGAAATTCTAAAAAGTATTTTAGTATACTTCCCTTCCTCTATGCTTAGTCTTGTTCACCTTTATGCCTAGAATTTTCTCATTTTCATTTTGTAATGTACTTGATATTTTTCCAAATTCTGGGCCAGCAGCAAATTTCATGACTATGTTCTCTTGTTTTCATCAAGGAGCCTTGAAACAAAAGCAAGTGATGGAAGTGTAACGATAAAGTTCTTGGACATTTCCCTTTTATCAATAGTCCATTCATTCTTCCATTCACTCAACAAATTGATATTAAGCATCTACTATATGCCAGGCCCTGTTCTAGGCACAGGGGGAACAGGGTATACAAAACCAATAGATGTTCCAGTCCTCCTGGAGTTCTCATGCAAGTTGGAGGGAAAGAAAATAAATAAGAAATACAGAGAGAATCCTGAGAGTGATATTTGTTAAGGAGAGTTACAGAAAACAGTGAAGGGAAATAAAAATTAAGGAGTGGGTAAGGTATGTAAGGAAGGAAGGGTTGAAAAGTGCCCTGTGCTGGTTTCCTATTTTATTTCTATTTTGATAGTGGTCTGTTCATGATCTTTGTCCATTTATCTAATGGGCACCATGGGTTTTTTAATTATAAATTATCATGGCTTATTTACATAACAAAGGTAGCAAACTATTTGCTTGTCATGTTGCAGATTTTCTTTGTCCCTCCTAATAAATCCCTTTCTTGACAAAGTGCCTCACTGATAGATTTTGTTTTACTGATTCTTATTCCTTTCCCTCCTTCCTTCGTCTCTCCTTGGTCAATGAGCTATACATCTATTTCATTCATTTAATAAACATCACCTCATGCCTAACACTGAGGCTGCACTTGGTGCTTAGACACTGGGCCTTCATGAAGAAGAAAGATTTCAAAAAGGGGAGTTGCCAATGGTTTATTTTGTCAAATATGATATTCTGTATATATTTACTTAATATCTATTGGGTTTTGTCAAACACCATCACATCATTCACATTTTCCTCATTTCACCATGGATGTGGGACCTGGCCTTAAGGCAGTGGTTCTCAACCTGTGGGTCACGACCCCTTTGGCTGTCGAACAACCCTTTCACGGGGGTCGCCTAAGACCATCCTGCATATCAGGTATTTATATTATGATTCATAACAGTAGCAACATTACAGTTATGAAGCAGCAACGAAAATAATTTTATGGTTGGGTCACAACATGAGGAACTGTATTTAAAGGGCCAGAAGGTTGAGAACCACTGCCTTAAGGTATCATTGCACCAGAAAATACAGAAACAAATCAGACTGGGACCCTGAATGGACCTGAAGCCTCATAGGCTCTAGAAATCAAGACAGGCAGGCCCTGCCCCTCTCTCCCTGACTATCATAGGCGCCAGGTCCCATCCATTTCTCTTATTCGTCTCTTCATTTGTACTGCGCTCTTTCCAAACTAGGGACCTCTCTTCAAGGTTGTGTCCCGTCCTCTCTTTGTCCCCTCACTCCAATGCCCAGAAATCCTTGTCTCTATCGGCCAGGGTTCTCTCCACCAAGTTACCCCGAGCCCTCCATAAACACATCTAAATACCGAGTCATCTTACTCAGATTTGCACATATTTTTTCAGTCTAGTAAAGCGTGGGTGGTCATTGTGTCCTGACTAAGCTGTATGCTCCCTCTTCGGCACTTTAAGTATTTATTATGATAATAACTATCATAGCACCGGACCCTCAAGGTGCTTCTTAGCAAAGCCCGCCAGGCAGCCAGACACAGGCTGATCCACCCCCCCACCCCCACCCCCATCGCATCCCCAGACTCAGGTCCAAGGAGCTGGAAACCCTGCACCAGCAAGGGCAAGGTGTGCGGAACCCCTCAGGCTCCCTTCATGCCACCGCCCTCTTTCCAACACAGCTCCAACAGGTCGGGGCAGGAAGCGCGGGGGCAAAGGCTGTTTCCAAGCTGTATCCTTAGGAGAATGGAAGGAAACGGAAAATATTTCCTCGGGTTGCACTTGGGGCCAGGCCCTGGAATACTCAGCATCGATGGCTGCAGTTCATCCAGGCCTCATTTTAAATTTTCCATAGGAAATGCTGCAAACAATTACGAGAAATTTTTCACAATTTGGCATACAACGCATCGTTTGTGTTAAGCAGATCCTCTTTCTTTTGTTCTACACTTAAAACCACGCTCTGCTATTCACCCAGGTGATCACATTGCCATCTTCATGCAATTTAGGGAATCACCGCGTTTTTAGTGCTCCCGTAGTGACAACAAAATTAAAAATGCAAACTTCTTTCCAAACCCTGAGGATGTGGCTCCGCTGAGCTCTGCAACTTGATCTCATTCCTGATTCCCTCTCTTGTTCACTGGGCTCCAACACACAGAGCCTCACAGGAATCTGGGATGCACCAAGCTCTTCCTTGCCATCACCAGGCCCTGGTTGCTACTTCCTTTGCCTGGGGCTCTACCCTCTTCCACTCTCCTTAAACCCACAGGACAACCAGAGTGATCTTTTTGAAGAGCATAAATCAGATCGTGTAGGGTTCCTGCTAAGAACCCTTCAACAGCTTCTTCCTGCTCTGAATGCCCACAGGACTTCATCTCCACCTCTCTCCCAGCACTTGCCACTTTCTCTCCCATGCCATCACTATTTGTGTCCATGACTTACTTCCCCTTTAGCATTTCACACGTTTGTGTCCCCACAAACAGTACCTAACACAGAGCTTGGGAGAGTGATTGTTGGATGAATGGATGGATGGATGGATGGATGGATCGAAGGGTAGATGGAAAAATGAATAGAAGGAGGAAAGAAGAAAGGAAGGAAGAAAGTCTGACTCTTAAAAATGCTAAACAAGAACTCGAACATGCAGAAATCTCCGAGTCCAGGAACCCAATATGAAAATTTCTCAACACAATACACAGATTACATATATGGCATTCAGTGTAAAAAGCTAATGTTTCAACAACAACAAAATCCACAGTGAAATGGGAACAGAAAGACTTGTCAGAGGAACATGGTACTCTGAGGTACGAGGAGTGTGGGGTGTTCTTCCAGGTAGCTGCTTACACCACATGAACGATTTCTGTGCCAGGGCTGCCTGCGAATCTGTGCCCTGTGAGCTTGGAGCTGCAAAGACCTTCTGCCTGTCGTCTCAAAGGGCAGCAAGCCGAGGGCTGCACGGGAGGCAGGGCAAGGCCGTGAGGCAGGCTGGAGACCATGAGATCAGTTTGCAGAGATCTGGCAGCCTTGACAGGTAATGTACTTGGCTGGTGTGTGGGACTAGCTCATGAGCTAGGAATCTGAGTGTCATGTTTGAACTTGACCGTGTGTGCTGGTTGCTATTACGTAGAGCTTTGCTGCTCTCGCTTCCATTTCAGCTGCTTAGTGCGCACTTATACTGATGCAGTTAAACAGCAGCAAGGGTAGCAAACCAGTTACCTGTAACGGATGAGTCCATGCAGAAACCATGTAGAGATGACATTCAATTCTCTTTCTTATTTAGAGGGGAGGTGTGTGCCCTGTGTTTCCTTTCTAGCATTTTGTACCCCTCTTTCCCTTTCTGGGACATTGAGTCTTGTTCTCTCCTTTTTTGAGACTCTTCCCTTAAATATCATGACATCATATACTGTCAGATTTCTTCTTGGCTTCTGACCCCACACACACACACACAAGTCTGCAGCCTCCTTTCCTCACCCCAACTCTAAATGTTGCTGTTCCTCAAGGCTCAGCCCTGAACCTCCGTGACTCCTCACTCTAGAAAAGCCGTGGGCAAACTACGGCCCGCGGGCGGAGAAATGAATAAAACTATTGAAAAAAAAGACCGTACCCTTTTATGTAATGATGTTTACTTTGAATTTATATTAGTTCACACAAACACTCCATCCATGCTTTTGTTCCGGCCCTCCGGTCCAGTTTAAGAACCCATTGTGGCCCTCGAGTCAAAAAGTTTGCCCACCCCTGCTCTAGAATCTCTCACCCAAGCCAGGCCTTCGGTAACCGTGACAGGTGTTGCCATACCAAGATTCTTCCCTGGCCCAGACTTCATTCTCAACTTGAGACCCTCATGCTCAGTCAACCACTTTACATTCCCAACTGGTTATCTCAAAAGCTCGTTACACAAAACACGTTTAAAAGCAAACTCACGGTTGTCAGGCCTCAAGTCAGAAAGCTGGAAGCTATCCTTATAGGTTCTCTATCTTTCTTACCTGCCCATACACTAGTCACCACCTCATTTTATTGATTCGACCCACTAACTAGCTCAAGTCCATCCAAGTGCGCCTCCACTGTGACTACTCCAGACCAAACCCCAATCATCCCTTGCCTGCCACAGCTTTCTGACGGCATTCCCTGCAACTTCTCTTGCCTCCATCCACTCAGTAGTCACTAAACCTTTTCAAAGTAGAAATTTTACCACTACCGCTCTGCTTGAAACTCCATGATGCCTTCCCTTTACATCCAGAGTAAAGACCAGAATTCCTTAACATTGCCTGCAAAGATGTCAGTGTTCTAAGCCTATATAGTTTCCCAGCCTGATTTCCTGTAACACTTCCCACGGAGACATCTCTCCCTCTCCCATTCATTTCACTTACACTTCATTTTCTCTCTTTACTCCCTCTGCTTCTTTAAATTCTTGCTTTGTAAAGGAAAGCATCATTGTGAGGAGAGGTGAGTTGGAACTAACAATCTTAACCACCCTTTTCGGGTTTTGTTTGTTCAAAGAAGTTACACTAATAATGAAACATTAATTTATCTTATGGAATGTCATCCCCTTTCCTGGAGTCAAAGAACTGGCCTCATGTAAACTGACAACGCTTTTATGCTCAAACATAGCAACTGTCACCTCCATGTAAATAGCTTGATTGAAAATGGTGAGTAAAATTAAAGTTGAGAATAGTGTTCACTTTTTAAGAGATGACAAATGCCTATTTTCAGGACAAAAGCAATGATTGAAAGTGTCCTTAAATATTCATTACACCTGACATGAATATAACATTACTAGTATATGGTAACTATAATTGAAAAATTTAAATAAAGTAAAAATTTACAAAATCAAAGTCTCTAAATACTCAAGATGACAAGGCATTTTTATTATATTACACTTCCATGTGCTGATGAAAATGCTCCTAAGCACTGTCTAGTTTTAAAACCTCCCTGCGTGAGATTTCTCTTTCCATGGTTTAAAATGGTTCTCAGTTTGGGTGAATATTTAAAACAACATCTGAACAGTCCTTTATTGAAACTGATCCTGAATTTTAGGTTTAATGTGTGACTATCTGCTTTAGTTTTATCTTTTTAAGGTTTGTCACAATATGTCTTCTAATTAGAATAAGAAAATGGAACTGGCACGAACCTCACTAGGAATTTTTTGACTGAATTCAGTTTTCACTGCTGCCTTCCCAACAACGCAGCCAGAGCCGCCAGCGCCACATCCTGCCTGATCCTTTGGTTCCCAGGACCCATCGCTGCCCAAGCAGGGTGAGCGAGGCTGCCAAGGGGAAGTGCCCTGAGAAGAGGGACAACAGAGGTCAGGGCTCTAATCATACGGGTCACTTTGAATGATAAAATGTGGGCCAAGCTTTCCAACTCTGAATAGTCTAAAGTTACCGAGAGTCAAGGAAACTCAGATCACCACATTTTCCTTTTGACAGATTGTGGCTTAAAAGGAGTCACCTATTTCCACCGAGTTTATAGCACTTTGTATTACGACCCAGACTTGGAAAAGGCACAGGTGGACTTAGAGAACTCAGCCTAGTGACGATGACACCAGGAGACCACACCTGGAGATGTCTTCCCCTAACTCCCCACCAGGGTTCCGGCAGCCGGTGGGGAGAGGGAAACACTGGCTGCCGGAAACAGAGAGGTTGGGGACACTGATTTTTGTCTGCCTAGCAAAGGAGTTGAGGGCAGAGGAGGAGGCTGAGGGCTCAGGCTGAGCTCAACAGGAAAGGGAAGAGAAGAGTAGGACACGAGACACAGAAGAGCCTCCCTTCTCTCACACCTGCGCCTTTAAGGCTTCATTCCAAGACAGCAGGTGTCGGCTATAGTACGAGACTCAGTTTGTGTTCATGGTAAGGATTCCATGTGTAGGTATTCACCCACCTACATGTAACCCCACGCATCTCTGACCACATAAATAGCAATTTCTGTATTTCCCCGAGTTCATCTATAACAGTGGTTCTCAACCTTCCTAATGCCGCGACCCTTTAATACAGTTCCTCATGTTGTGGTGACTCCCAATTTCATTGTTACAAATTGAACATAATTAAAGCATAGTGATCAATCACAAAAACAATATGTAATTATATATGTGTTTTCCAATGGTCTTAGGCGACCCCTGTGAAAGGGTCGTTCGACCCCCAAAAGGGTCACGACCCACAGGTTGAGAACCGCTGATCTATAAAGAAAAGCATCCAATACAGAAATCACATTTGATTGTGATTTTTAGGAAGCCTACTTAAGAAACATTTTCTACCTGGCCCAGCAAAAGGTGTCAGGTGCCCCTTTACAAAGCAGCTGAAATAATGAAAATTAGAGAGTCCAGGACAGGTAGAAGTGACACCGAAATGAGGACCAAAAGGAAAGCAATCGTGCATGAGGCATATCTATACATATAAAAGGCTAACATGCAAAGTGTCCCCTCGGGAGTTCAAATGAGAGACTGGGAGTTCGATTGCTCACTATGACGTGCGCTGACCACCAGGTGGCAGCACGAAATGAATGAAGCCCCATGTCGGAAGCTGGAAGGCCCTGATCGGCCCTGACTGCCAGCCAGGCCAAGGGAACCTACCCGTGCACAAATTTCATGCACCAGGCCTCTAGTGAATAAAGAAAAGCTTAAAAGGAAGTTTTGGAGTATACATTACATGCGGCATTTCAATCACCTAAATTTGTGTTTTGTTGGCTCCTTAAAAACAGTTACCCAATAATTCTCCATCTTTAAACCCTTCATTGCTTTTATAAACAATATATTTTTGCACATGGAGATTCGCCATAGATTTAGTTTTATTTTTTTTGCTATCACCACACCTCTTCACAAAGACACACATATTTAGGTGTGTGTGTGCTAACTATACACCACTATCGTTTCCAGTTTCGACCAAAAAAAGCAGTGGTAATTCATGTACATTTACATTGTTGGGAAAATATGTGTGGAGTGCATTTATCACATCTTCCTTAATGATTCTTTTCCAAAATAAGCCCTTTTAAAAACAATAAATTAAAAATGTACTGCTTAAAGTCAGAAAATGAATTGAATGGCCTTTCAGGAGCCCAACCATTTTTAGATCCATAACTAGAAGTAACAAATATTCCAAGGAAAGTTTGGACCATGAAGCCTTCCCCAGGGAGTGGAAGCCATATGTCCCGTGTCTCAGTCAGACAAATGTGCTACCTCCCCACTGTCACTCCCCACGCCCAGTTGACTGTGACTGCCTCCCCCTCTCCACGGATCTCAGTGAGTGAAGATCACCTCCTACCATGTCCAACCCCCTCGACGAGGCCAGAGCAGAAGCTTGGGTCGCAGTTGGAACCACTGCTTGCAAAGTGGACCAGTCTGTTTGAGATGAGAAATGATCTTTAAACATTAGGGATCCCCTTTTACCAAAAGCAAAATGGGTAGTCATTTGAAACAGCAGTAAGCATGCGTAAAGATTACGGTGTCAATGTTCTACCCGTAAACAGACATGGCCCAGAAAGACTCCAAAACTTATACCTCTGGACACAAATACACATCAATGGATTCAAAATGTCAACAATCATTGAAGAAAAATGACTGATAAAACACTGAAAAGCTTATTGCCGTCCCTTAAACGTAAATTTTGAATTAATCAAAATTATATCTATTTTTCTGTCAGATCGGCAAAAAATATGTTTTTTGGTGTGCCCTAGAATTTCAGTAATTAGTTTATGTGTGCCATGAAATTAAAAAAAAGTTTGAAAAATCCCTGGCCCAGAAGCCTGAAGATGCCCAGGGGGTGAAATTAATGTATGTATATCTATACATATAGATATACTTATAGCCTTTGCTCACCTGAACTCCACCTGTCTTCCGATACGCAGAAGGGAGGACTCAGGCCCTTCTACTGATCAGTGTTGGAGGAAGAACCGTTTTTTTCCTCTTTCAAAATTGTGACATAAGAAGCACCCGTTTGTTGGGAAGGCACATACACAGACATACCGTCACCCACAGACACAGAAAAGATTTAGCTTTCGGCTTTGGATATGATGCAAATATTACATCATGTACCCGGGGGTTATATTAGAACACAGCCCAGTAATGATTCAGTAATCCACTAGGTCTAATTTGTGACTAAGTTAGAGTATTCCAGAATCTATGGGGCTCCTATAGATTGGTAATGGATGAATCAAGTCTTGTCCTGGCAAATTTTCCTAGGGGTGGGGAAGGGAAAGGGGGAAGGAGGGGAGTCAAAGCCGTACAGTTGAGCCACTAAGAAACTTAAATGGGGGTAGTGCCCTTGGCGGTCCCGGAGCTGCCTCTTGCTTTACAGTGTTTGGGCGAACAGACCCAGGGACGCCCCTTCTCCCAGCCTCCGGCCACCCTCCTGCGTCTTATCCAGTCACCACCTTCAGCACCACCTCCGAGACCAGCCAGTACACCCGCTTCTTTTCTACCTTAACCCCTTATCGCCGAACAACCATGAGCTCCCAGATCCGTCAGAATTATCCCACCTGCATGGAGGCTGCGGTCAACCACCTGGCCCCCCACTTCCCCTGCCTCTGCGGGCGCCCACACCTACCTCTCTCTGGGCGAGAAGGCAGAGAAGGGCTCCTAGTGTCTCTTAAAGTTGCAAACCCAGCGCGGTGGCCGCACTCCCCCCCAGGACGCGCTGAGGCCTCCCTAAATGAGTGGGCAGAACTCGGGGCGCCAGGGAGGCCGCCCCGGGCTTGGGGAGGAACATGACCAGGCCCTGGTGGACCTTCGTGCCCTGGTTCTGCCCCCGCAGACGCTCAGCTTTAAAGTCCTGCAGAGCCACTTCCGGGTGAGGAGGGGAAGCTCATCAAGAAGATGGGCCCCACCTGGCTCCCTCCGCAGGCTGCGGCCCCAGGCCGGGCGGGGGAGTGGCTGTAGGAAAGGCTCCCCTTCCAGCACCACTAGGAGCCTGTGGAGCCCCGAGGCCTGTGAGGGGCCCCTCTGCCTCCCCTGGTGTCTGCCTTGTGCCTGAGCCTCTCCCGGAAACCCCAGCCATTCTTTTAACCACCCTGCAGCCCTCTCCCATGCACTGGACCAAATGGAACAATAAAGCAGTGGTTCTCAACCTTCTGGCCCTTTCAATACAGTTCCTTATGTTGTGACCCAACCATAAAATTATTTTCGTTGCTACTTCATCACTGTAATGTTGCTACTGTTATGAATCGTAATGTGATATGCAGGATGGTCTTAGGCGACCCCTGTGAAAGGGTCGTTTGACTGCCAAAGGGGTCGCGACCCACAGGTTGAGAACCGCTGCAATAAAGCTTTTTGCAGAAAAAAACAACAACAAAAAACTTACATGGAACAAATATTCCCAGGATTGACACCTTAATTTCACGCTCCTGACTTTCCCATGAATACTGATCACAAATCAGCATTCTTCCTCAGCTTCTCAGACCAGAGGAGCTAAACCAGTGGCTGCTCCCCCAATTCAGGACACCCAGAGTTTAAGCTGCATAGAAATTTCCAACTTACACTCCAACCGAACTCTACACTCCTGTTGATTGTACACACTTGAATATAAGGTAAACATTTTTATTTTTCAATTTTTTTTCTCTCTCAGGGGGAAAATAGGTCACATTTAAGTCTTTTCACAATCTCTCAAAGGATTTTTTTAAAAATCCTTTTTAAAGGATTTTTTAAAAAAAAAACTAAAGTATTGTTTGGGGAAGACACATTAATTTGAAATGACTTCAATGAATGTTTTGGACACCTATCAGTGAGAAAGAGGCCAAGCTATCGAACAAATGTACACTTAAGGATTTTTTTTTTAACCCTCACCTAAGGGCATGCTTAGAAAAAGGAAGGGAGAAGGAGGAAGGGGAGGAGAGAGAGAGAGAGAAGAAACATCAATTCATTGCCTCCTGTACATGCCCATACTGGGGACTGAACCCACAACCCAGGTACATGCCCTGACTGGGAATAGAACCGGCAACCTTTAGGAGCATAGCACGATGCTCAAACAACTGAGCCACTCGGCCAGGCAGGATGATTGTTAAATGTTTTTAAAATGGGGTACTTTCTAATGACAGCACCAATAACAGACTCAAAGAGGGCTGTATCTCAAGCCACCTAGTCCAGCGTGAAGAAGAAACTGTACTAAAGTGGCTTTGGGAATGCTAAAGATGAATGGAGAGAATTTCAATTAATTACTTCATGAAATGTGAGTGAGCTAACCAATACTCCTAAGTTATTAGTTTGTAAATTATGTGACTTTAAATATATTTGTGTCACTAATTTCCTAAATAAAACATAAAGAGACATGTGGCCATCTATATTTATTTTCATAATTAAGTTGACCTAACTATTAAGAAGTGAAAGACCATCCTACATGGGGTCATCTTATATTTGGTCATATTCCAGAGAGCAACAGATTTGCTGAGTCTATATGTGATGAGGTCTGGTGGTGACAGAAGGCAAGGAGAAGACATGATATAAAATCCAGTCTTGAAATTCCAATCTGCTTTGGGTTCCTTGTCAGGTTCTTTGTCATTTGTTTCATTGGGTAAAGCTGAGGGCTCATTCCAGCCTAAGCACAAGGCTCCTCATCACCTTTTTTAAAAAAATATATTTTTATTGCTTTCAGAGGAAGAGAGAGAAAGAAAGAGAAACATCAATGATGAGAGGGGATTATTGATCGGCTGCCTCCCGCACACCCCCTACTGGGGAATGAGCCCGCAACCCGGGCATGTGCCCTTGACCGGAATCGAACCCAGGACCCCTGAATCCGCAGGCCCACGCTCTATCCTCTGAGCCAAACCGGCTAGGGCCTCATCACATTTTTTGAGTTAATTCAAGGAGCCTTCAAAAACTTCACCATTAAAACTCACGAGGCAATATAGTGGCCTTCAGTACTGTCAGGACAGTTAATTACAACAATAATACTGACACATAGTGAGTGCTTGAGAGGCACTGCACAAAGTGCTCTACAAAGACCCGAGTAAGAGTGCAGTAGCTTGCTAAATCCCAGCACTGGTAAATGCTGGAGCTTGGATTTGAACCCAGGCAGTCTTACTCCAGAGCCTGCGCTCTTATGCATGATACTACTTAAAGAATTTAAATAACAGAATCCATGAGAGTATAAACCTTTCCACGGGTCCTTTCCACTATTCGTAGCACCTCTTTTCCAGTACCAGGCCATGGGAAAAACCACATTGGTGATTTATAATAATCTTGAATTCTGAGCTCACTATTCTAGAACAATTGCTTCAAAACTTGCCTGATGGCTGAATCCAACAGTGTATTTTAGTCCTCGTCTTTGTATATTCATATTTTTTTAATCTGAACACCAGCTGTTACTCTTACATTGTCGAAACTCTTATTAACTCGTTGCCTAACAAAACACACCTCTTTCTTAACTCTTTTCTCCTCAGCGCTCATCCCTCCCGATCCTCCTTCATTGTTCTTCCATCCCCTTGTTAAGTGTTGAGGTTTCTCTTACCTCTGTCTCCCAGGTGCCTCATCTATTGTCACGGCTTTGCTTTCCACCTTTGGGCTCCCGACTGTATATTTCAAACTTTTCTTCTAAACTTCAAAATCATATTTCCAGCTGTTACCCAGGGCTGTTGGACATCTCTACTCTCATCTCAATCAAATTCAACAGGTCCCCCCAGGAATTCCATCCCTCCTCTTCGCTGCTCAACCTTGCTCCCAAATCTCATACTTCTCTCACAGTCCTCCTTTCCTTTAATGGTATCACTGTGTAAACAATCACATGACCCATTTGGACTCTTTGGACCCATCTTGGACTCATTCCTCACAATTTTCCCTTACTGGTATTCCTAACACACACACACTTAATGGATCACCAAATTCTTTCAATTGTACTTTCGAAATGTCTCTGTTACCTGTTTCCTGTCTCATTTTTACTCTTGCAATGGCCATTCACTGGCCTCTCCGAGCACAACTCTATCCCGTAAGCCTCTGAGTGAGCGACCTTGCCTATATCCTGCTTATAAACCACCTGCAACCGCTTTTTGCCTACAGAACACCATCCTAACTGCACAGCCTGGCATGCAAGGCTCTTAGGGACCAGATTCTTGGCTACAGTTCTAGTCTCCTTCTAGCCCCTTCTCCAGTCATACCTCCCCATGTGAACTCTGACCCAGACCATTGGAGCCACATGCCACATTCTCTCACATCAACTGTGAGCTCCTGGAAGGGAGTATGCCTCTTCCTTACTGATCTCCAGACATCCGAGTTCATTATACCTATAGTGTTGGCGTTAGACTTTTAAAAGAAATAAGGTTCCAGGCATTTTAAGTCACTTTACAATAATCTCTCATCCTTTCAGCAGCTCTACAGGGTTGCACAGCACTGCTGCCTCCATTTAACAGGCGAAGAAACAGACTCGGAGTGGCTGAGGTTACTCATAAGGAAGTAGTAAGTGAATGCGATAAAATCTGAAGCCAGGTCAGGCCGCCTCTGAACCGTGTGCTTTAGCTGAGACCATCCCTGAAAGTCTCGCTGATGACATCTAACACCATAACTTCACCTTTGAGGGAACAACCAAGAGGCAATGTCGTTGCTTTGGACTCACAGGGGCAGCCCAGAGGGTGCACAGATGTGGGTCGCTTAGGGAGGTGGCAAATACCATACTTTCAGCCCAACTTCCACTGCATTCCAGCATCCCAGGAGTGGACAAGCAGGTGTGCTCCACCTGGACACCAAACTTTCCACACTCTCACTGAACCCCAAGGTGATGCCTTTTGGAAAGGGAGTCTAATATCCTAAGCAGTCCGTCCCCAAAGAAGAGGGAGTTCTAGAAATGAGCCTGAGCACTGCTTCTGACTCAGCGGTCTACACAGAATGCTCAGAGCTGGTCCGTCCTTGAGAAGGGACAGTGCAAGCTCTGTCCGCTTGAGTCTGATTTCATTAAACAATTGATAAGATCCCACACATTGGTTTCTACTATCTAATGCTAACACACACACACACACGCATGCACGCACGCACAAGCACACGCACACGCACACGCACACAGACTCAACCATAGCCAAGGGGAGAATTGCTTCAATAATTACCCATTATGTAAATATGTACCTTGTTTCCTTATTACTTTCGTAATGTGGTCCCAAAAGTTCCAGTCTAAGAACCCTGAATCAAGTACCAGTTCTGCCAACAGCTGCCTCTGTGGCTCTGTGCAAATCCATTTCCATTTTCTCATTTTTTTAAGTCACCAAATTCTAGCAGTTGATCTATAAAAAGTCCTCGTATATTCCAATATTCAGAGACTATGCTTACTTTTACAATGTTTTTTTTTACTAGCTTAAGACTACTTACCCTAACTCTGAAGGAACCGAACCTGCATGATCATTTCCATAAATAGTTTTTTAAATGATAGTCGTAATGATGGGTTGGAAGTTAGTCCCAAAACTATTTTAGAAAAAAAAGAACAAAAAGGACCGTATCAGAGCACTTAAACACACACTAAAATATCCCTGCCGTTCACATCCCTTCAGGCCAGCATCAGCCCAGGTGGCACAATAATAAATGGAATATCTAAGATGATCCCACGTGCACTGAACATCGCCTCATGTTCATTCATGCACACGTGTGAAAATGCCTCTTAGCCCCATTGAAATGATTGCTGGAATGCCATCAGGTGCAGGAAGCAATATAAACATGAAAACTCAGGGTAATTACCCAGTCAAGTATCAGTGGTAAGACTAGGTGACAAGGAAAACACCCGTTATGTGTTGTCATAGCTGATACGTGGGTACAGTAAGTGGTTGCTAGGCTGCCTGAAAGTTTTGTTTATATCAGCTGAACTTCTCAGGACATGACAGCCACTGGGAGCCCCAGATAAGATCCAATGATCTATGGCGTGTGTGCCAAGTAAATGCCTGATGGATGATTGCTATATGAAAATACTATAAAAGGTAACATTAATCAAAAGTAAGGCATCTTGAAGACTCAAAAGGCTCATTTTCCATCCCAAAGGTGAAACGGGAATTTCAGGAGGGTAACAGAAGAGGTTCATTTTCAAACTTTGTGGTGCTCCGTCACACAAAACACTCGCACCAAAATCCCAACAATAAAAACACACAATGAGAAAAGCGTTTATGCACCAACATATTTACTAATTGCAAAGGGACTCCTTGGTCCAAAAAGCAATCAAGGAACATGCTTAAAGTGAGGAAACCCCTGGTTTGGCGCACCTGTTAGATTGTTTTTAAGTCAGACAGCTTTAAATAGTAGCGTTAGTCTTATTGAAACCCCACCTCTGGAGAAGCCCAGACGGGGGTGGCAGGGAGGAGGAGGGAGCTCAGAGGGGTTCTGAGCAAACTGGGCATCTTCCGCGGTGCATTCAGCCTCGCCGTCTGCACAGAAAGGCCAGTTCGCAGCCCAGGACTGCGAGGTTTCCTCCTGGAACCGACTCACCTTCCCTCCTGAAGGTGGCCCGGGCGGCGGGCAGGAGCAAGACGCAGAGGCAGCAGCTGAGCCAGAGCGCGGGCATGGCCGGGCCGGCGCGCCGTCCACGTCCACCGCTGCAGGGGTCGCTGCCTGGCGCCTGGCGGCCGCTGGTGGTGGTTCTCCCCTGCGCTCCGCTGTGCCTTCCTTGTCCGCGATCAGGTGGTTTTATCGACTCTTCTACCTGACTCAGTCCTGACAGGAAGAGAGCCTGCGTCTCGGGGTGTGACTCACCTGTGAATAAGGAGGACCCAGCCCTCGGGAGGCAGACAAACAGCACCCGCCGAGCTGTAAAAGCGCTCACCCCAGCCGCGGGCTCCCCCCGCGCGCACACCTGGCCGGGGCCAAGGGTGTGGTGCGGAGGCTGCGGCCCAGGGATCCTTCGGGAGGAATGTGCCAGGGCCCTCCTCCTCTCCCGGGGTGGTCCAGGGGTACCGAGGTAGCTAGCAGACCGCCCCTTCCTCAAACTGGGAGGTCCCGCCTCAAGTGCGCAAACGCAGAAAAAAATTGGCAGCCCTGATCGGCTGTGGTCTAAGAGGCATCAAGGAGAACAGGCCAGTCGGAGAGTTACAACAGGGTCCTCTTCTCAACCTCTTCCTGAAACACAGCAGCGGATCCCAGCCCACCCAATCTGCTGACACCTCATTCCTTCCCTCACCATCAGGGGCCAGGACCAACGGTCCCCCGCCCCCGGGGCCCCATAAGTCCCTGATCACTTGGGCTAGCAGCTCATGAAGTCCCCTGTGGACAGGTGGGCCTCCCCATGAAGGCCGGGTAGTATCCCTAACAACTGGTACAGCATCTAGCTCACAGTCGGGGCCAAGTAAGTGTTCTATTGAATCGTATAAGAAAGAGGATCCAGATTTATTACTCCTTTTACATCCTAGACCAGGGATGGGCAAACTTTTTGACTCGAGGGCCACAATGGGTTCTTAAACTGGACCGGAGGGCCGGAACAAAAGCATGGATGGAGTGTTTGTGTGAACTAATATAAATTCAAAGTAAACATCATTACATAAAAGGGTACGGTCTTTTTTTTCAATAGTTTTATTCATTTTAAACGGGCCGGATCTGGCCCGCGGGCCGTAGTTTGCCCACGGCTGTCCTAGACCCTATTTCTGTAGCCATTCGCTATGGACCCATTCGAAAAGGTTTGTTGAGACCCACTGTGAGTATCATACAAGCCCACTGTGCTAGGTGAAGTACGTGATAGCTAGAGAACGGAAAATCTTGGTGTGTCCAACATTGTCCCTTTCCTGTCCCTGTACCTTCTGCTCCTTGTATGTCCACCCATCAGGGCTGTGCAATGTCCCACCGTCCAGCAGGACCAAGGAGCAAGCCCTCCAAAATAAATCTTGAAGGGCAATTTCATTTTAGCACAGACCACTATTGTTCATTATATCTTAAAGGGTAGGACAGATATTTATATCTATCATCATTTTTGGATAGTGATAATAGCCAACACATATATTGTACCTACTATTTGTCATCACTGTATAAATCCTTTATACATAATAACCCTTTGGTCTTCAAAATAACACTATGAAATAGGTGTACTATTAATTTCGCCTTTTTACAGATGAGAAAAACAGAGGCTTGGAAAGATCACGTCACCCTGTGAGTAAGTGGCAAAGCTAAGATTCAAAACCTGGCACTCTAGTTCCAGAGTCCATAAACCCTTTGTTAGGTCCGATTACAAAGCACAATAAAAAAGACAAGTTCACAATATTGAATGAATTCAATATGCAGTCAGTGGTTACTTGTCAACATCTATTATAACCCAAGCAGACTGTGGACTATTGGCCCACGTCAATAAAGCCAAATCACAATGGACTCTGAACAAAGAATTCTGGTTTTCCTCACATGTTGGCTCTGAAAGAACCCCCAGAGGTCACCTGGTCCTGGTTAGAAAAATGGGCAGCAGGCCCCTGGGCACCAGGCCAGCCAGCAACCTCTTTCCTGTAGAGAGGATGCGCAGTGTTTCTCAGTTCCTGCCTCTTCTTGTGGCCTTATTCTGGGCTTCTTCATCCATCTGAACGACCTGTCTGGCCCAGGCTTGCAATCTCTGCTCTGGCTTAATCTCCTACCTCACTCAGGGACAATATCAGCCCCCTTTGCTAATTTGAAATTTTTTCTCTAGGGCACTCCTGGGGTTAAGAGTATTCTAGTAGTCAAACATCGAGGCTCTGGAGCAGATCTCAGGGCCCAATCCTGGCTCTCATCAAGGCAGGTTACTTAGTTTCCTCTGAGCCTCAGTTTCTTCATCTGTAAAATGGGGATAATAATAGAACACTCACCTGGAAACGTTGTTGGGGAAATGAAATGAGTTAATGACCTGCCTAGAGCTCAGAGCAGCATCAGACATATAATATACACTATATAAGTAAGCTATAAGAAAATATTATTGTTGTTGTTGCTTTTATTATCGCTAAGCACCGTCAGTTTTTCCTTGTTATAGTTACTAACAAATATATGAGAAAGATGGGAGTTTTTTGCTTTAATCTTTTACTAATTGAAATTACTCAATCATAATTTTAAACTTCTGTGGAACTCTTGGTCTAATTTAGGTTTATGTCCTAACTACAAACATTTACCTGGAAGTTATTAAGTAACTTGTATTTTTGCTATATATCTGGAAATTTCCTTCACATTCAGATTTGCCTGACAAATGGCTCAAAATGTGTGCATTTACACCTTCATTTTAAGTATGACAGGGTGGGATCTTCTATTTTGAGGAAACTATAAAGGTCAGATGGATATAAATATATTTTTATGACCAACTTCAATTAACACATGCTTTTCAAAAAGGCAACAAAAATCGATTTGCTTTTCCACATGACCCAAATAAATTTTTTTTTCTAATCCAAACGAAAGTCAATTTGATGTACTTGTAAAAATGGTTAAGGTGGTAACTTTTATTATGTTTACTTTAACACATTAAAAATGTAGAAAAACACACAACAAAAAAGAATGAACTACTGATACATACAGGGCATAGATGAATTTGAAAGCATTGTGCTAAACGAAGGAAGCCAGATGCACACACACAAAAACATATCCTATATGATTCTATTTACATGAAATTCGAAATGAGGTGAAACTTTGAGGAAAGAAACCAGTTCAGTGGAGACCAGAGACAGGGGATTGATTGCAATGGGGCATGAGGATAATTTGTGGGGATGAAAGAAACATCCTGAAATATGACAGTGGTAAAAAATAATCCAATTGTACACTTAAAATAGATATACCTTTGATTGTATATAAATTATACCTCAATAAAACTGGTATAAAAAATAAGAGGAAAAGCTCAAAAAATCTACTTGATAATTGATCCATTAAGTCAAATGTGCAAACTCAAACCCAGAACCAGAAACAGCGTCTGCATAAGTCGTGACATGCACAGCACAGCACCGCACAGCACAGAGGGCGTCCACCCTGAGTCTCGCTGCTTCTGATGAGCCCTCAGGAACTCCAAGCAGAAGGCCATCTTGGGTCTCCAGGCAGAAATTCCACCCAAGAATTGCAGGGGGACCCCTCTTCTGGAGACCTGCCTGTTTCGGCAGTTTGCAAAACTTCACAGATGCTTTTCTGAAATGTTTGCTTAGGAGCCTGTACTTCACACTTGTCTGGGAATTTTGTTCTAGGAAGTCAGCACTGGAATTTGCCTCTTATCATCCCCCAAGTTGTCACATTCATCTACAGGGTAAGCCCTGGGATCAGTGGGGACAATGTCCCAGCAGAAGGTCTCCAGTCCTGCAGATGGAAAGGTCCTGGGGCATTTCCACGGGGCAGGGCAGGAAGGCCGAGGCCCTGGAAGTCCCCTCGGCCCATTGTTTTATTTGCAGCTCAGTCACCACCCACCCCACCCCCGCCCCCCTCCCCCCACAGGGGACTTTCCTTTTTACAGTGCTGTGTCAGTCACTTCACAGAGCTGTCATCTCTGCACCCGGACCTCCCAAATAGAATTGCAAGTGACATGTTGATTTTTGCCCTGAGTTCCATCTTTACCTCAGTTCACTTTCAGAAGGAATGTCTGGCATGTCACCGCGTTCACTCACTTATGATAAAAACTGAAGCACTGGCTGTTCACATGCCGACATCAGACCCAATTCCCTGCCCTTCGTCTCCCCAGATAGCGCCCCTGACGTCAGCTCCTGCAGAGCATTTTTAAATGTAAAATAAAGCAATCGGGGCATGGGGATGGAGGGGGGGGGGGGGGCGGGGAGCGGGGATGGCAACTCCCCTTGTTCTTAATTGTAAAGGAAAATGTCCATAAATGGAAATCTCATGTTTCCTGGATCGGCTGGGTAAATTCTCTGAGGTTGGCCGGATTCCAGAGCAGGGCTCTCTGAAGCAAGCGCCCTGGCTGAAGCGGCCAGCTTTCACTTTAGGCAGAAGCCTATATGGCGTCCCCACAGCAGGATCTCGGGGATTTGCAGCCGCTAGGCCTGACTCTGCCTTTTACTTGGGGAGGGAGGCGATCCTTTTTCTGTGGTTGGCTGGGGACCCACGTGGGCCAGGAATTGGTGGGCCATCACAGCCCTGCACAAAGAACAACTTCCTTGCATCTATTTGGGTGTAGTTACTGCAGACAGAAATATTCAAATCAAGTCTTTTTTTTTTTAACCTATACCACAAATAGAGAGGGCCAGAGAGAGGGCAGTGCTCAGAAAACAAAATAGAAGTAATAATAATAACCAAGAGAGTGAAAGATTCTGAGAGGCAACTTCAGTAGATGTCGGGGTGTGCCAACTGTCACGTTCCTTTGGGCTGGAATTTTGTCATCCACTCCTGGGTGAGATGTCCATTAGCAGATGAAACACTGCCCATGGCTCCTCGGCCACTCTAATACTTGGACCAGACATATTCGGATTTGAACGAGAGGCCACCCGGTTTGAAGGAGCCCACCGCAGTGAAAATTCTTCGCTGGGCTTCATGGTGAGGTCAGGGCTGCAGGCGTGACAGGGTGAGAGGCGGCTACCCTTAGGTCAGGCTCCCCAGCCCTGCCTTTCAGAACCAGAAAGGAGTCCAGGTAACAGAGTTTCTAATTGCGCTTCTTCATTGCCATCTGGAACTCTCCACCTTGGTAAGTGAAGTTATAAAGTCAGAAAAACTATATATAGCATTCGGAGCCTAGTCCTCTCCTTTAGATAAAAAGCTGTGAACGCATTTTAAACACTCAGTAATAATGCTGACAATTACAGAACTGACAGTGAAGCTGTATGGAATGTTCTGGATGTGCCCAGCTCAGCGCTGGGAAATGCAGGGTTTTGGAGTGTGTTCCTCACCACCACCCTAGGAAGCAGGTCCTGCTGTTATCCTCATGTTGAGGTAACTCACACATCCAATACCTCTATCTGGAGTTATTGCTGACCTCCAATATACAAAAAATTAAGCCTCTCATGGGAGAAACATGCCCTCCTCCCATTTAAAAACAAATAAAAATGAGTCAAATATTCAAATAAAACATGAAATTCCTAGTCTTTTATATACCATATTCTGCAGTGACTCCTCTCCTGCAATAAAAGTTTGGTTATTAGGGACACATTTTCCTTTTCACGTTACCTTTTTGAAATTCTTCAGTGTACAATGACTTCAGACTCTTACGCAACATCCTTTTACATCATCCAATCAGGCCCTTGCTCTGATATCTTAATCCAGGTATGCGCACTTTATTAAGTAATTCAATTCTTGAACTCCTCAGGGTAATTGGGAATGATTGTTGGCCTGGTGCAGAGCCTGAGCGGCCTGAGAGAACTCCAGATCCCAGTAGCTACCTCCCTGGCCGCAGCGTTTCTGGAGGCCGGGTCACACAGAAATCCCCAAACATTCCTGGGTGGTTCTCCTTCAGGAAGCCTGCAGATTGGATGAGACCTCGGTTAAAAGGGGGAACTTTTAGACCACTGTGATTATGGAAAGAGCTACCAACAATCACAGAAAAATCTAGACACTCCCGACTAACCTGAAAACCTCTGAGTCTACTTAGATTTAGTAGAATTAACGCAGTGATTCAGACAACTTAAACCAAAATGACGCACTTCTCCCACCCACCCACCTGCTTTCGGTGAGTGTCGTGTAGGCTTGGATGATCTGGACATTGCTTCAATGTCCTGCTTTTTATTGTACAAATGCACAGCCGAGAGCAAGGGCTAACTGCCAGTGCTTGACCAAAGCTACTGATGTGCTGTTTTCTTACCTCAAGGTCCTCTTTGAATACGACCCTTGGAAGTAGCTTAGGAAAGCTCAGCAAAAGCAGAATATGACTCCTTGGTTTTTCGGAAGAATTGTCTGTATGGAAGGGAATGCATTTTATATGCCCCAGGAATTCTTAGAATTGCACCTATGCGAAAAAGTCTACGCACAGAAAGGGACATATTTTACTTGAGCTCCAGGTAGAAAATGTCCTTTTGAGTAAAAACTGTGGGCTTTTGTCTGGTTGGTTTGCTTCTTAGGTTTTAATCTTAAACTCAATATTTTCTAAGAAATGTCTCATCATTTGGGTGAAACTAATATAATATTGTATGTCAACTGCAATTGAAAAAAATAAAAATTAAAAAGCATTATAGTACAGATACATACACAAAACTTTGAGACAAATTTGCTAAACAAAAGTATGTTTTAGCATTTCCCAATACTTTATGATTTTATAAACTTTATATGTCCCCGGGCCTGTCTGCTGGCTGAAAAAAAATCCCATTTTTAGACATCTAGTAGCCATCCCTGCTGATGGTTTTGGTTGCTTTTTTCTTAGGCTGTTTCCAAGCTTTTCTATGAATGTCTTGACAAAGAAAAACCAGATTGTAAAGGTTTTTACATTTAAATGTGCCACAGCTTACAGTCATCTTCCTAACATTCTTAAGGGGTAATTTAGATCAGATATAATTTCTATCATATTAATATTTAAAGTGAGATATAGAAAGGTGAGATTTGGCCTGATTGGAAGAAAAACAATTCTGAAACTCAAGTTTTCTTATTTTATTAAAATAACTGAATATATCGCCAAAGCTATAAATTCATACAACTAAGCAAGACTAAAATGAATATGAAAGAATGATGTATGACCGTAAGAATGGTATAAGAAACATTAAACTTCAAAATGAGATGTTGCTTATGAAAGATTTTTTTTTTTACATTTTACAAGTGGTTTCTTTTTTTTCATAAACTGTTTTTTAGTAAGTCCTAAGGTTTAAGATCATTTTCATTCATTCCGTTTTAGATGTGCATTTGAAAAGTACTTTCTTATGTTTAGAGCTTGAAGAAGACAAAGGGAAGAGACCTGTGCTTAAGACCAAGGGTGTTACTAGAGAGAAAGTCCATATTCTCAGTGCCTCTTGGCATTCCTGTTCTTAGTCTCATCACAGAGAAAGTGTCCTCCAACCCATATATTTCATAGATTTAATCAAGCCGTCACTGCCTCCAAGAAGGCCCACACCACCAATCTAGGTAATTAAAAGAAGCTAGTGTGCCCTGGTTGGTGTGGCTTAGAGGTTAGAGTGTTGGCTTGCTCACCAAAGGGTCTCGAGTTCGATTCCCAGTCAAGGGCACCTACCTGGGTTTCAGGTTCTATCCTGCCCTGAGAGGTAACACCATCAATGTTTCTCTCTCTCTCCCCTTCCCTTCTTTCCCTCCATTTTCTCTAAAAACCAATGGAAAAAATATCCTCCGATGAGGATTAACAAAAAATAAACAAACAACAAAAACCTAGTGTAGCTTTATTCCCTATTTTTCACATTTCTTTCTTTCTTTATTGATTAAGGTATACATATGTGTCCTTATCCCATCTCCCCTGCGGGCCCCCCCCCCCCCCCCCGCTCATGCCCTCACCCCCCTCGTGTCTATGCCCATTGGTTATGCTTATATTTCACATTTATTTTTAATGATGGAAAGGAACTTTTATAGAAGCAGGTGTCAACTCTTTTTAGTGTCTGCAAGTTTTGAGAGTCATAAACATTTCAAGTTTTCTGTCAGCTAGGATGCCTTTAGCCGCAAGGAATAGAAATCCCAACTCAAAGTGGTTTATACAATAAGCAAACCTATGGGCTCGCATAAGAGGTTGCTGGGAAAAGGGGTTATATTATCCTGTGGTCCAAGGAGCCCACCAAGGAGGCAAGTTTTATCTTTCTCTTCCGTCGCCCAGAGGACACTTCACCTGAAGGCAGCTGTCCTCATAGCTGTAAACTGGTGGCCGGTTACAATCAGGGTTATATGCATCCCTACTCACACAGGCAGGAAGAGATCAAACTCCTCTCCCCCAAACTTCAAACAAAAATCTCTCCTCTTCACGGGGCCAGTTTTGGTCATATGTCTGTCTCTGAACCAGTAGTTTTCTCCAGGAAAATGCTTTATGCTGATTGGGTTAAGCCTAGATGCCATAATCATTGGCAAGAAGTTTAGAAGAACACTGATGGCTTAGTCCAGAGGTCAGCAAACGTGGCTGTGGGCCGAATCCTGCCCCCCAGCTGCCTCTGTGAAGTTTATTGCAACAGAGTCACACTCTCCCTCTGCATGTTACCCATGGCTACTTTTGCACTATAACAAGCGAGTTCAGTCGTTGCTAACAGAGACCACTGGACCCAGAAATGTTCAAATAGTTCCTATCTGGACGTCTACAGAAAAAGTTTGCCAGACCCTGGTTTGGGTCAGCATGGGCCCGCTTTGGAGCTGAGTCCAGTCCCCTGAATCATGTTGCCACTCCATGAGAGAAAGTTGGACTCAGAGTTAGATTGACATGCAGTCCCTCACATGTCAACCTACGTGGAGTGTTTTCTCTTGTTTTCTTTTCCTGAGAAGAGCTGAAAAATAGATGCATACACACCAGCCTAGTTTTGAAAGCCCTAGTTTTTGAAGTGCATTGACTTAGGTCTCTTGTAGATTCATCGATATCGGTTCCTTACAACGATCTGAGTTCCAACCTTGGCTCTATGGTTCTTTGCTTTTGCTTCTTGTTTATGTGTGCATGTTTTTCTGAATTGTCTTCAAGAAATTTGTTAATTTCATGGAACTAGACCAGTGGCTGGCAAACTGCGGCTCTTTGGCCTCTTGAGTGTGGCTCTTCCACAAAATACCGACTTCTGCGCGTGGGCCACGAAGTTTCAATCTCACTGTACGTGCGTGCCCGCGCTTGGTATTTTGTGCAAGAGCCACACTCAAGGGGCCAAAGAGCCGCATGTGGCTCACGAGCTGCAGTTTGCCGACCACTGAACTAGACTAACTAAGCTTTCTTCCAGATCTTCAACCCTCCAACAGTGGTACCTGGAGTTCCCCCGAGACCCGCTACAGTCAGAGAAGAAATCTCCGGCAAACCAGGGCTTGGCAGTGCCTGCCCAGTCACAGGAAGGACCAGTCCTGCCCAGGGTGACGTCATGATTTTCTAGGTAAGCGATTTCCTGCCAAAACAGCCATCTGACCTTTCTTTTTCCATAGTTTTTCTTGTTTATTTTTCTTATGACAGGTGCAATACATGTCCACGGCAGAAACCTTAGAAAACACAGATAACAAAAGGGGGAAAAATAAAGAAAGAAAGCTTGTCATCATCCCACACCCCAGGGAACTTTGAAAACATGCTGCTGCCTGTTCCAGAGGCGCAGTCTTCCCACCCAGCGATCTGAGCAGCTTGACTTTTCCAGCAGGAAGTCGTGATGGAATCGTTTAGTTTTTCAGCCCCCTGTATTTACGAAGTTACTGAACGGGTCTACTCTTTGACTCGCCTTTCTAAGGGTCATCAGTAAATTTTGAACTTTCTCACCATTTTCGGAACAGGCCAGAGTTGGAGAAGTTGCTGTTGCCAATTGCTCTCTCAATGCCTCGCGTAAATCTTTTGCAAACATGAAAGAACTCACCTCTTTGCATTGGGGCTGGTATAGACCACCTCACCATATTTTGTAAATAAAAGGGAACCAACCTTTCTGAAGTATAGGGTTGGGAAAGTCTGCTCAGTTTCGCAAATCCTCATTTAGGCACACCTGTGGGTTTGCTAATGCTCATTATAGAAACCACTTGAAAATGCCCCAAGGTTGGGTTGTTTCCAAGCGTTCAGTATGACTTAGGTTTAGGACTAGAATAGTCTATAGGGTAGGACTCAATGTTACTCCGAGTGCCTGTGGGGATCTGAGTGTGGGCTCAGGACCAATGTTGTAATTAGGAACCAGGCATGACTTCAGAGAGGGGTGCCTTCCCACCTTGCTCACGCACCCACCCCTCTCCATTATTTCTCTATAGCGTCCACACAGTACAGCTGACACCACGGGTCAAAATAACTCTGGCCATTCATAGCCTAAGGATAATTCCTGTTGAAGAGAGCAGGAGCTCCTGCTGCCGGGAAGAGGAGTGAACAGGGAGGAAAGTACACAAATGACAGACGTGAGAATAACACTGACTCTGGGCCCAGACGCTCTGGGTCTGTTTTTCTTCATGGATAAAATAATGACATAATAACACTCACCTCCTTCATAGTGTTGGCTGCTGTAAAGGTGAAAGGCAATACATGGACTAAAAACTTAGCACAGTATCCTAGATAAGCATGGGCTCTTATTTTTATGAGGGGAAAGGGTCTGGGATGGGAGAACTGGGAGCTCTGAAACATACCCTCTCTTTACAGAATTGCCTGCCTGTGCAGTCCATATTTATACGGTTCTGGCTGCCCAGAACTGCCTGCTTCGTGACCAAACTTTCTGCATCAGATGGACTCTGAGAGCGGCAGAGTTTACTTTCCAGTCAAGTACATTAATATATATATATATATATATATATATATATATATATATATATATATATATTTAATTATTTTTTTAGCCCCAACCAGTGTGGCTCAGTTGGTTGGGCGTTGTCCTGTGTACCGAAAGGTTGCTGGTTGATTCCCCCTGCTAGTGTTTTAACCTAATGTCCCTTTCCTGTTCCAGGATCTGGCCAGGCTACCAGACTAATTAGAGGTCAGGTTTCGTTAGGCTCCTCTTGACAGACAGTATCTTAGGCTGTTCATGTTTTAGATGACCTTGACAGTTTTGAGGAGCGCTGGTCGCTGTTTTGTAGACTGTCCCTCAGCTGAGGACTGCCTGATATTTTTCTCATCATTAGATTGGGGTTGTGAGGTTTGGGGAGGAAGATCATAAAGTGCCATTTTTATTTCCTCTGGTGAAAGGTACGTGATTCCAACATAATGTTGACATTGACCTTGACCACCTGGCTGGGGTTGTTTGCCAGGTTGCTCCCCCTGAAGTTACTCTTTTCTCCCTCTTCCCATATCTGACCCTTTGGAAGGAAGTCACTACACATGCCCACAACTAAGGAGTGGGGAGTTACCCACTACCTCCTGGAGAGCAGAGTATCTATGTAAAGTATTTGGAATTCTTCCATATAGGAGAGCTGTCTTTTCTGCTCAAGTAATTTTTCTAGTCGAATCTTTGCTTGAATGAATTATTTATTTTCTACCAAGAAACCAGTGAAAAATAGTCTAAAGCCAGCTTCCCCCAAATCGATGTTCTTAACACTCACCACTTTCTGCCATCAAGTATTAATGCTTGGAGTGTTCTTAAGGTGAGCTTGGGGTGGGGGGGTGGGGGGGGAGGGGGGGAGGAATAGAACAAAAAAAGCAAGATTACTAAAACCAGCTCTGGAATTAGGGAGTCCTTGTTAACCCTACATGGAAAGGCCTGAAAACGATGAAGAAACTAAAAATAAAATGAGTGGGATGGTCAAAGCCAATATGAATGAAAAGCTGTGAGCCAAGCGGAAAAGAATCCTCTGGCGAGTTCAAACTGGTTGCCTCAGCGTGTCCTGAAAATGTGCTCTCGGGGTTCCAGGCCACGCTGTTCCCTCTGCAGCCATAAACCCCGCGCCTCCTCAGAAATGGAGCCACCTCCATGTCCCTCCTAAAGCACACACCCGTAGGTTGCTCTAGCATTGGCATGCTCCCCCAATCTCTCTCACACACCACACAACTCGAGAATAAATGACATGTCATGGAATTAAGGATGATTACAATTAGAATAAATGGCTGGGTAGCTCAACATCCACTTGGACTTTTTCTTAGAAAGGCTTATTGTAAACGAAAAAGCATGCATTTGGGGTTGTTCATTTGAAAGGAAATGGGGGATGAGTATTGTTGGGTCAGCCTATCAGATTTCTCCCTCTGTTTGGTCAGATCAAACTTTAGTGACCATTGTCTTCATTGCTGCCAAAGCATCAGCTTACAGAAATAGGTGTTTGTTCATTTCCCCAGAGTTTACTCCAAGACAGAGAGACCTTTAATGTGCTCACCAGGTCCCTTTCGCGCCCCCATCAGGTGGGGCACAGCCTGGTCACAGCAGTCCACGGTGGTCCTGACACATTTCTTTGGAAAGCCACCCACTGCATGGGATATAGAAGCATCTGTCTCCAGCGATGAATTCCTGTCTTATCTTGTTCTGCTGTGCTCCCACAGCCATCTGGGACAGGCCTTCATTTTGACTTATTATCCCAGGCCACTGAAATGAGCAGAAGGAAAACAGCCTTCGATCAGCTTCAGTGTAACCACGGTGAGGATTTTTAAAAGGAATAACTCTACCTGGTTCAGAGCCTCCTCAATTTCCCACTTCCTACAAATGCAGCAAATAGAGAACCCCTGTTTGAATAGAAAGTTCAGGAATGAAGCTGTTGGGGTTGACTATGGTTTCTGGCTAATTAAACCCTGCTAACATTTTTTTTTTTTTCTAAAGTATGGCACTCACTCTACTTTCCAGATTAAGGTATTCATGCCTTCACTTAACATGTTGGGTGCCCTCTCTGTGTTCCCCAAATTGTCTAAGGTGTGATTACTGTCACCTTTCTGGAATATTTTGGATCTCATTCACTTTTAACCATTTTTTTTCCTCTTCAGCGCTATAGTTAATGGAGACAGTGTAGGCCGAAGTTTTGCCCACCCTTTGACCTCACTTCAAAATTTTGGAAAGTTCTTTGTCTTTTTTTGTTTTTATTTTTCAGAGAGATCATTAATATGAGTTTTTATTCTTGAGATATTTTTCTTTCCAATTAACTCAATTGCTGAAAAACAGCCAGTCAAATTAAGGATTCTGATTAAAAATGTCTAGCTAAATGTTTTTCAAATTCTTCGCCTGAAGAGGTACACATAGAAGGTCAATTTGCAGGAAGCTCATGGCAACCACAAAGGGAAGTACAGTAATCTGATATTTGGTTAGAGCAGATCAAATATCCCTTGTGAAACCATTGGCTTTACAGAAATTACTCAAGTGTACTTCACCAACCCCAAGTATGTGCACTTGCTAATGTTCACCTGGGATTCAAACCCATCCCTTTCCATCAAGGAGTCTCATCAACTGTCCCAGTCATATGTGTGTGCAGGATGCAGAGAGCCAGGGCATTGATGAGTCATGATGGGTCATTCATGGACTATGGACTACCAGTGAACAATGACTTCATTTGGTTTCACTTAGAAATAAGACTTTTGAACAATTTACTAAAGTGGCTTCTATAGGTACAAGGTTGAAAGGAAAAAAATGTGACTGCTTAACCAAATAAATGATCGGGTAATACACACCCTACTCGGCTACTCATTCCTGCATTCACAGTTAGATCTTGCCATTCCAAGTAACAAGTACCTCTTCCAGAACTTCAGTTTCAAGCACCTAATCTCTAATCACCAACTCTGCTTTTTCAAAGTCAGTCTCTCTATTGACCAGACCTTAATACCAACCCTAAACCCGCCCCCCACCCCCCCACGCTGCCCAACCCCCGCCCCCCGGACCTACAATCCACTGAACCTACCACCTTTGCACTTCTCCAACCCCCTCCCATCATCGCAGCCCTCCTCACTCGCTATAAATGCCATGGTCAGTCATGCCTTAGAGTCCCATTAGAATCCCATGCACAAACCTACTGTCATCACTTTCAATCCATGCTTATTAACCTCAGGGGGTTCTGAGCAATCAGACTCCATCTCCATAGTCCACTGGTTCTCCTATTCTCCTTGAAGGCTATTTCACACTTTCCCCTTTTCTTCTCACGTCTCACACTTCCTCCCCCATGTCACTCTCTGCTAGTGACCTAGCTAGAAGCACCAGAAGAGAACCTCCACCACACGCTTTTGCTGCCACATCCAACTGCTCGTCCTCCTTTTCATCTTCCCTGTTGTCACATGCCCCATGTAAGGCCGACAGGAGGACCTAACCCTTCCCCTGGAGAAGGATTCTTCACCCTTTCTCTGGAGTCACTGGCTTTTCTTTCTTTTCTCAAATGTTCCCATCTTAGGAAACAAGAACTCCCTTGAGCCCATGTTACACATTAGCTTCTGCCCTATTTTTCTGCTCCCTTTTAGAGTTGTCTCCCTTATAGGCAATAAGAGTTGTCTTTACTCCAATGCCACCTTCTCAGTGAGGTCTTTCTTGACCACTTTGTATAAAAATTGCAAGCTCTACCTCACACCCCAAACACTTTCTGCCCCTTCCCTGCTTTGTTTTTCTCCATAGAACTTTCTACTCTACTAGACACTGGCGTGCTCTTTGGAGGCAGTATGATGTGGTGGATGAGACACAGGTAAGTGCTGGAGTCTGTTTGCCTGAGTTCAAGGCCTGGCTGTGTCATTTACCAGGTAGTCAAACTAGAATCTCTCTCTCCTTCATTTTCCCCATCAATAAAATGAGAATAATAATAATGGTACCCACCCCATTGGGTTGTAGGCTTAATATTTACAAAGTGCTTGGAACAGCATCTGGAGCACATTAAGTGCTACACGGTTAGCTTACATATTTCATCTACCCCATGTTTATTATGTCTCCCTTGCTAGAATGTAAATTCCGTAAGGGTTTTGTCTGCTCTATCCCCACCACATCGGTGGGGCCTCCCACAGAGCTCCTCAGTATATAGTTGTAGAATGACAGGTCATCAGTTTCTCATCTCAGGAGCCAGTAGGAAACATCTGCTAAAAAAAATTGCTTACTGTAATGATGTGCATAAGAACAAAAATCAGAGTTCCCCTAGTGCATGGGCCTGGATAAATCTGTGCTAATCATCGATAGCTGGTAAGTCTCTCTCCCAGGTTATTTCAGAAAGTCACAGAATAGACTCTCAGCGTGCTAGGTGGACATGTATTGGCTTTATGTTATTACTAGATGAGTAACCATCAAAAGTCATTTTCCTCTGATAACAGAGAACCAACCGAAGTGTTCCAGTTCTAAACTAATGCTCCTCTCAGTATCTTTTGACCATAATATTCTTCACAGTGCCACTGAAGAGAGCAAGTACCCACAGGGTACTCGGGTCCCCAAGAGAGTGGGCGCCCTAAATAAAAGTCACTATTATCTTCCTCTACCATCTCCCAGGCTCTGGAAATATGGACTCCAAAGGCTCAGCTGTAGAGTTAAGATCTTTTAGCTCATGGAAGCAGCATTATTTCTGTTATTGTTGCTGTTTTGTTTTAATAAAAACACACTTGGCACCGAGTCCTGGCTGAGATGTCAGGGCTATGCGCTTGCTGTCCAGAACTTATGTTCTAAGCATGGTGTGGGCTTAGAGCAGGCCGGGGCCCGAGAGCAACATTGAACAACTCCTGCATTGAGTGTCAACTTGTGAACCAGGAGGTTACAGTTCAATTCCTGGTCAGGGCACATGCCTGGGTGGTGGGCTCCATCCCCAGTATGGGGTGTGCAGGAGGCAGATCAATGATTCTCTCTCATCATTGATGTTTGTATCTCTCCCTCTCCCTTCCTCTCTGAAATCAATAAAAATATATATTTTTAAAAAAGAAGTTAGCTGTGCCTCTTCCATTTCTGAGTTTGAAAGACTTAATGAAGCAGACTGTGAAGGCTCTGCCCCGTCAAGCCATTGCCCGTTGCCCCAGTGAATGCACGCCTTGGGGTGCCCTTTCTTCCTCTTGCAGAAGGCTGATTCTGCAGCCTCCGGGCACATTCTGGAGGCCGGGCACTCCCCTCGGAGCCGCACCCATGTCGTCATGCAGTGAGCACACCAAACAGGTTCTCCTGGCCAGACAGCGGCTGAGGTGTCTGCAGCGCAAGGGAAGTACAGTCATGCACACGCCCAGTGAAACAGTGACATAAAGGAAGCAACTGCTCGGCCTTAAAATAAATACAGTAAGCGCACTGCAGTTGGATTTCCCATGTGGGGATGATGGAGCTCGTGGGTCCTTCCCAGCTCCATACTTACTTCTGCATTAGTGATTTCATAGATTTTAAAAAGAAGGCCCCAAATTTTACAAGCTTCTGGCCCCACAGTAACTTCAGTTTGCCTGGTTACACTACATTTTGTATAGTTACACCTACTTACCCATTTCTAGGAAACGCAGGCGAGTCGACTTAGTTGAGGGCACTCAGCTAACTTGTCCATGAATTGTGGCCACGCGATAGGGCCCGAGATTAAAACTGAACTTCTTTTGATGTCTCCAGGTGTATTTGTTGGTTATCCTAATTTCAAAGGCATCTCTCATACTGAATGACTTGGCTCTCTTTCATTTTACGCTTGAGGAAACATTCAGGACAAGCTCGCCAAATTCGTAGCATTAGATGGTAATGATGAATTATAAAAAAGTCTAGTCTCTTCCATGATCTTTTGGTCTGTTCACAGCTCGTGGACAGAAATTAGTATTTAAAAGGTCTTGTGGAAAGTGGAGAAATCAATTGGAAATGAAAATACTTACAAGGTTTAAAAAGTAGATTTGTCCATGTCATAAAATACAAAGGAAGGCTCAGGAACTGTTCCAGATGAAAGGACATGAAAGAGACATGACAACTGAACACAACACATGAGTTCAGATTTTCTTTTTCTCTAAAGGACATTATTGAGACAAACGACATACTAGTTATCTATGGCTGTGTAATGCATTACCCTAAATTCAGTGGCTTAAAACAACACAACTTGATTGCATTTCTGTAGGTGAGAAGTCTGATTGGGGTTTTCCTGGTGTCAATCAAGGTGTCTCTATTTCCTTATGGAGGCTCTAGGGGAGAAGCCATTCCCGCCTTTTCCATCTTCTAGAGGCGCCCACGTTCCTCGGCTCCTGCCCACTTCTTCCATCCTCCAGCCAGCAATGGTGGGCCTAGTTCTCGTCACATTGCATCACTGTGGCTTCCTTTCCTGCCTCCCTGTTCCAATTTTAAGAATCCTTAGGATTATATTGGCCCCGATAACCAACATAATGTATTATAAGATCAGCTTAAATTCCCCTTTGCTGAGTAACCTAATCCATTCACAGGTTGTAGGGATTAGCATGTGGATATCTTTGGAGGCCCATCATTTTGCCTACCACAAATAGTAAGAACTGAACAATGGCTGTAGATAAGAATAGTCTATCAATGGTAATTTCTCCGATTTTGACAATTGTACTGTAGTTATATAAGAAAGCTCCCTGTCTTTACATTGAAGTATTTATGGGTCAATGGGACAACATGCCTTCAATTTAAAAGTCTCTGTCTCTTTCTTCTCTCTCTCTCTCTCTCTCTCTCTCTCTCTCTCTCTCTCTCTCTCCCTCCCTCCCTCCCTCTCTCCTTCCCTATCTCCTTTTCTCCCTTCCTCCTTTCACAGACAGCAAGAGTAAGAGAAGAAGAGTGAGAGCAGCAAAACAGCCAATGTAGTAAAATATTGACATTTAGGGAATCCAGGTAAACTATCAAAGAACGATTTGTGCTATTCTCGCAATTTTTCTGTAAGTGTGAAATTGTGTAATGATAAAAAAATGTTGCCGAAACCGGTTTGGCTCAGTGGATGGAGCGTCGGCCTGCGGACTGAAGGGTCCCAGGTTCGATTCCGGTCAGGGGCATGTGCCTGGGTTGCGGGCATATCCCCAGTGGGGGATGTGCAGGAGGCAGCTGATCGATGTTTCTCTCTCATCGATGTTTCTAACTCTCTATCCCTCTCCCTTCCTCTCTGTAAAAAATCAATAAAATATATTTAAAAAAAAAATGTTAATGTAGTCTTTGTTATAAGCAAATCTCCCATTTCTAATAAATACTTAAATTCGTCACATTATTATGAATGACATGTTCATTCTGATAGATCTTTAAAAATCTCTTTTGAAGCATTAAGGACATATTAGCAATTTGTTTAATGACATTATTTGTAATAAACTATGAATGTTGTACATTGGGGAGTCTTATGTCTATTATGAAAGTAAAATAAATTATTTTGGAATATTCTTTTTCTATTTTAAAATTCAGTATTACTTTAAAAATGGTGTCTTGAAGAAGAAAAGTGTTTAAAAGCAGGGAAACGACTATAGTTAAGAGTATTCTGCCAATATTAATTTCTTAAGTTTTGACAAATGTGCCGTGGTTCTCTCATATGTTAACATTAGAGGAAGCTCGGTGAAGGTAGAGAGAGCTGAGCCAGCTTTACACTCTGCCCCTGGACGTAAATAGGGCAGCAGGAGAGGAGTCTGAGCTGGGTGGTGTATATGGGCCAGGCTGCTTGAAGACAATCAGGTTCCAAGTGATAATTCTGCCACTAACTGGTTCCCATATATTGGTCAAGTTACTAATATACTTTAAATTCTGCCTTGATTTCTCCAAAAGGGGATTTGTTGAAACTGAAAATAATTGTGTACCATAAAAATTCTTAAAGGGAAAATAAACGAAAATCACAAGTGAATAAAACAACATGCTAAAATAGGGGTGAGGGTGATGGAGCGGGGGACCATGCTTGAATTTCCTCACTGGGCAAATGGAGACCCTAATCAAATGAGGGGCAAATGAAAGAAAATAATTACGAAGGTGGCTTTTCCAACAGGGCATACAAGGCAAGCTATCTCGATACTGCCAGTCCTTCCAAAGTCCCCAGGAACTTAAAGAGGGCGACCCATCTGAAATCTACAGGGTGAAACTCGCATCTCTGGCCCGTTCTCAGCCTCTGCATCAGCCCAACCAAGACCGCCGAGAGCAGACTGTCTGAGCCAAGAGCAATCAGCAAGTTGCAACACACACTTCTCTGACCAGGCTAAACGTGTAATCACCCAAATCACAGCTGTCTCCCCCGAGCCTTCATCCTGGACGCTGGCTCAGCAACCCAAGGTGTAATCCACACCAGCACAGCCCTTCCTCCCCACACAGTTCTGCTGTGGCTGCACTTGTGCTTACGTTGCATGAACCTCAAGCTGGAAACTACGCTCAGGAGGAAAGAAGCGTCCGTGGAAGAAATGGTGGGGATCGGTTAACAGCGAAGAGCAAGGAAAACTAGGGTGGTACATCCCAGGAGGCGGGTGCTGAATATTCAGAAATAAATTGCACTAGAAATGCTTAACATTTAGTTACTGCAATGATGAAGGATCTCAGTATCAGGGCAGAATCCATGGAATGGACCCCCTAAAACATCAGCCTGAAGTTCAAGTAGAATTATTTGCTACTAGCCATAGCGAAAATGGATTATAGGCGGAAGGAAGGGCGGTCCCCACAGGTATAAGTAGGCACATTTCACAGTCACTTAAGTCAACGTGGACCTGATTGTGGGAATCATGCTGTAAGAGAAGGTTACATTTCCAATCAAGGTGTGACCCTCCACTTTTTGTAGAAATAAATACAAACTGTTTTTGAATTACTCATAAGCCATACCTCTAGGGCTTAATTACTCATAAGCCATACCTCAGTGAGAAAGGGAGGGAGACTGACCCAGGGGCCTCTATTACAAGGCTTCTAACACCAGTCTGTTTAAATTCCTATTCCAAGGAGTCAGAGAAAAAGGAAGGGAATTAATGCTGTAACTTGGGCCAGAGCCAGAGATACCTACAGAAGAGGGTGCCGGTAAAAATCACAGCTCCACGCCCATGGCACTGGGAATGGCTATCGTGAGGCTGGAGCTGGAGGAGCGGGCCTTGCAGACCAGATTGCATCACTCACTGGACGCTGGCTGCTTAGCTGTGTGTGTGGCGTGTGCAGTGCCATTTGGTGAAAGACAACAGTTGGTTTTGCTTATCGTCCTGCAAATCCCTGCGTAGATGAGTGTGTTGAGGGAGCAGAATGTTGTTGGAAGGAGGCAAGGGAGGGCATTAACAAGTATCTCCAGACCTCCCTCTCTGCTCACAGCAGGGGAAAAGTAACAGAATAAGGAGAAAAAGCAGATGAGGAAGGATGACTATGTTCATGTCATCGACACAAGCTGAGTAACTACACCTCCCAGCCCCGAGGATGTGACTATGAATGATACAGACCTGGGTCTCGGGGAGGGGGCGGTGGGTGGAACACCTGATCAATAAAATGTGCCCAAGGGCCGTGCTAGGAGACAGAACACGGCTGGGATGGGTAGTGGACCTCAGGAAGGAGTGGCTAGTTTCAACACAGGAGACTTTCCTGTATTGGGGAGAGGAAAGGAAGGGTGTTCTAGGCAGAGAGAAGAGTTACGGCAGAGAGAAGAGTTACAGCAAAGACATGGAGGTTTTATAACAACACTGGAAATGTTGAACTTTCGCAGATTTGAATTGCAAATCGGGGACTTTGAAGCTTTTCTTTGGACTTCTGCTAAATATTTCCCTTTCTTAAGCATACATTTAGAATGTCATTTATTCATGCAGAGCAGATGCAATCCTTCCAGGACACTCAGTACGAATACAGGACACGCTAGTTGGCGACTCCTGAACCAGGGGAGCCTCTGAGAGAGATTACTAACTAGGAAGTTCCTAACTTTTCACTCCAACTAGGAATACTCACTTCATTTAGACCTACTTAGTGTGAATGGGCAAAACTGTCTGCCACTGACCATTTCTCACTTGTTTCCATAAGCTATGGGCCTAAGGATATCTGATGTTTCCTCGGGCCAGGACTTTCCTCACCTTAGGAAGAAGGTGCCACCTACTTTTCTACCTCAGGACCCCTTGGTCCCAGGGGTCTTCTTCGGCATTATTCCACCATAAGCTTCATGGACGGAGTTGGTGAATTCAGATTCACCGGGACTACGATGCTTACTTAAGGAGTAAGCCTCTGGGGATTTTTTGGATCGCATGACGCTGGTGCCAACTTTGCAGAAACTGTGGAAACAAAAGGAATAGGAGCACATTATAAAAATCCCACTCATCCCGCTGACAGTCGCTAGAAAGGATATATTTGTACTTGAACCGGATCCTGCAAACACACTAGGAGGAGGTGTGTAGGAGAGCTAGTAACCCGTGCCCTCTAAAGCTCTGGGAGGGAGGAAGTCGAAAGGGAAGCGCTCAGGCCTTTCATTACAGGTTACGTAGTTACAATGATGCAGAAGACGGGGAAGGTGGCGTGTCCTCCACAGGGATGCGGGGCTATCGACAGCACTGAAGAGCGAACCAAAGCCCACCTGCTGTCTCTGTAGTTCCAACGCTGCTCACCTGGTCTCAGGTGACTCCAGCTGGCTCAGCCCTCCAGGCGGGCAGAGGTACGATGAGCAACGCCTGGCCTGCTGGCCCAGCACATTACTTACTCCCCTTCTCTTTTTATTCCATGTGTTTGGGTGTTTCTCATCATCTGAAGAAACCATCATTAGCTAAAGACAGGTGAGTATTCAAAAGGCGAAACAACTTGTTACATACAGCTGCTAATGTAGGAAGCCCAAATAACTTAAAAATAGTCCTCAGTAGTCATTCATCGAGTGTTGAGATGACACCAGGGGTAAACTACAGACGGCAGGCCCATGGCCTGTGTTTGTAAATAGCTTTACTGGGATGCAGCAGCAGCACTCATCTGTTCACATGCTGCCCATGGTGGCCTTTCTCCTACCATGGCGGAGTGGTTGTAACAGGTACTGTCTGGACTGCAAAGTCTAAGACAAATATTTGCTATCTAGCTCTTTACAGAAAAAGCTTGCCAACCAGTGGGCTATAACGAACTACCCCAATCTGAGAAGGGTAAGAGAAAAAAATTTATACACACACACACACACACACACACACACAGAGGATTGTTCTCATGAAAATAAGTAAACACCTTTTAACACATCTCATGCTCCCCACCCCCCGCCGCCGTACTCAAGACACACCAAATATGAAGGGTTACAAATATTCAGATTTTATTATAAATAAAATACTGTTTTTTTTAAAACATAAAAATTGCCAAGTGTTGCATTTTATTCACCATCCTGGAGAGCAAGACTGTAGAAAGGAAGGCAAACAGCTCAGGTGAAGGCACATGTAAAAGGGCCACACTTGGAATTAAAAACAGAATCCCAGGGAGCAGCTGTCTCTGCCCCTGTGACACCCAGCATTCCGCAGCAGCCACCCTGTCGATTGTACTACATTGTAAAATACAGATAACTGGAACTATACAATGAAACAATGGCTATATTGCAGGGGTGTGGTCAAGGTATCGTCTTATAAAGAACTTTCATTTAAAAAATAAAATTCTGCTTACAAATATACCACACAGATGGAGGAGAAAAGAAAAAGCCAACAACAACAGAATCAAAATATTTTACCGGGGCCCAAGACTCACTGGAGTGACCCTGACCGAGCGGCTGGATGGAAAACTACCCTGGCAGTCTACCTCAGGCCTCTTCCTGCAACCTTGACCGCAGCGTCTATTAGGAAACCGCCACTCTGCCAGAGGAACTAGCTAGGAAACACTGCTGTGACAACTTGGCAAGGAGGAGCCATGGGTCCTGGGAGAGCAGGAGAGAAGCAAGAGTGAAGGCTTAGGGGTGTGCCACGTGAAGCCACCTCTGGTCGCAAGGGGAGATGGGAAGGGGCAGAACTGAGCTAGGCGGCTCTCCCACCCTATCTGGAGCGCCTCCCTGACGCGCTCTCGGGAATTACGCCATCTCTCCTAAGACTGACCCATCCAGCTCCAACCATTGCAGAACGGGCATCTCTAGCTCATTCCTGGCTAGAGCTACACCGATGTTGAAGATATCCTTCTGCAAAATGTCCCCACCCCACCATCCCCAGGCAGCCTGGCATTCCTGCTCTGGAACAGGCGTTAAGAGCAACACTGTGCTGCCGTTTAGGATCACCAGGGCTGCAGTGCAGCAGGGGGCGAGGGACTGGGATGCTGGCTGCGGCTGGAGGAAAGCAGGCTGATGTTCGCGTGAGAGAACGGGCATGCTGCAAACACAAGGCAAAGAGCAAAGGGATGGAACAGGTCCAATCCAGAGAACTGCGGATGGAAGGGGCGGAGGTAATCAGACACATTGTGCCCGGGATGAGAAGTGGAGAGAAGTGAACAGACAGTGCCATTCTAGAAAGAGGACCAAGTATATTTACATAAATTCCTTATTCTATAATCATGATAAACAACAAAAAAAACATTCACACAAAAATATAAATTTTGAAATAATTAATAGCACCAGTGTGTCAGATAATAGTTTCTTTCCCCCCCGCTACGCAAAGTACAAAGTTGCATAGTGTTAAAGGCTATATATGAATCTCAAAGGCAGGTTGGTAGGAGGAAGGGGGCGTGTGGCAGGGAATTGTCACACTGTGATCTTAAAAGAAAACCACAGAGCTGAGGATCAAAAGTCGAGAAGCCCACTAGGAAACTCCATGTAAGGGTCTTCCCTCGACACTTAGAGGGAAGGGTTGGAGTGGGTTTAAAATCACAAAGTGCAGGAACTAGATGGTGTTGGCAGCTGTAGGAACTACTGAGGGCAAGTTATTTGCCACCTGGATTTGGCAAACACGTGTTTTGAGGGATTCTAGACGATGGGAACGTCGGGGGGGGGGGGGGAAATGAGGCTAAGGATCAAATATGTCATCTCTTCCCAATGGAAGAAAAATGGATACATGGGATCCTGACAATAAAAACTTGACCTAAGTTTTATCCCTTCGCTAGAAAAGACTGGGGCTTGTTTTTCTTTCGTTTTGTCAAGTTCTTAGGGACCAACTGTTTTCTGCCAGATAACAACACTAGTTCCCATACCAACACACTAACACAAAGCTCTAAGAATCAGATTTGGGGGAAAAATAACAACTTTAGTGGTTATCATATCCCTATTTCTTCTGCATAAATGCCATTGACAGGAATATCAAAAGATGTCTAGTGGCAAGTACAAGCTGCCCATCCAGACTGAAATGATCAGCTGCCCAAGGATCTGAAGAATGTTTATCTTCCTAGTCAACTGTTAACAGAGGAGAAGATGTTCGGCCCCACATTCTCCCGGACACTGTCGTGAACATCCTTACCCGGGATGGCTCAGTGTCAAAGTAGCTAAAGCAAGTGGTGATGGCTCTCGACCTTCTAAGGGACCAATACCTTTGGCACAGGAAGTTTAGTTACTTTTGCTTACAAGGAGGAGGGTCAGGAGACGTGGATGCGTTTTCTTTAGCTATAGGCTGGCTATACTGGCCATCACAACGCTACAATGAGCAGCCAAACTTTTCCTTCATAGAAACAAGAGGGCTGGGGCGGAGGAGGTTCTGTTGGCACCAGTGAGAAAGGGAGGGTGACTTGCCCAGCCCCGGCCCGCAAGGGTTCCCACGAAGTGCGCACGCCACTGGAGGAGGCCACTGCGAGAGGACACGTCCTTGCGCGACTCAGAAGGGAAAGTGTGGGTCAGGGAGCACCGTTAAGTGGAAGAGAGACTCTGTTAGATAAAACCCTTGGTTCCCGATTCGCGATGTTTCATTTGCTTCTCTTTAAACTTTGTGACTTTTCCTGGGTCAAAAGGACAGCGGTGGCGAGCAGCAGAGAAGTGGGGGTCTGAAAATGTCATCTTTGTGTGGAGGCACGCCCCGGCCTCACAGTGGCGCCCGGCGGCCGGAGGACTGCCTGCCTGCCAGCCCTGAGGGAAGGCACTAGGGCTTTTCGATGGACGGGGTGTTGAAGCAGCCGGAGGGTAAGGTCTTCCTGATGTCTTCCAGGTTGTGGATGTCCTTCAGGATCTCCTCGATGTCCCTGTTGTAGTCCAGGATGGCGGCCTCCTGCTTCCTGGCTTCGTTCTCCAGGTCGGACACTTTCCTGTCTAGATCGCTGACTTTCATTTCGTCTTTGGCTTTGTTCAGGGTGCCTTCAATCTCGTTGAGCTTGTTCAAGTCCACGGTGTCCAGCTGCCCTGTAGAGTCAGAGAGGACCCAGAAGAGAACAGACGTGTTCAGAAAGGGTTATGCCTTCACTCCACAAGCCCCGCCCTGGCCTTTTCACAGAGCCCCGCAGCTGCCACTACGAAAAGGCGGCCTGCAAATGGGACTTGTCCCTGTCGTGCAAGGGCATCTGCAAGGCAAGCCAAGCACCCCGCTGACCCAACCCGGCAGGAAGGGGGAGAACATGAACTGAATACTGGGCTGGATGGATTTTCTGAGAAAATGGTTTTTGTGAAATGTTTCCTAAGTGCCCAGCCTTGGGACCTTAAACCTTGCTGTGGTTTTGAAGGTCATCTGGTAGCATTTGATACTTTTTCCACGTAACCTGTGTGTCATTTCAGTGCCATCTAATATACACAAACCCCTATGGGCTAAAACCCTAAGCCTCAGCGCTGAGGTTCCAGGGAAGCTGAGCTGGTTCTGGGAGTCATGTCCTGCTCTCAGGAGTCAGACACTGTGAGGAGCGCTGTGAGAAATGGCCAGGGCTGAAATGATGACATCATTTCGGCAAAGCTTCACTTTAAACCAGCAAGGAAGAGAGGTTCTTTGGAAAGGAACTATTTCCATAACAAATGAAAGCAGACTTCCACACAAAAGTCAGCACTTCAGACATGCTGTACTTGATTAACTGCTCACAAGGCCATGTGACATCAGGGATTCTCAGATGTCAAATTGCCCAAGTTTGCACAGCTTCCGGGCAACAAAGCAAAGTTTCCAACCCAAGTCCGACGAACTTTAAAATCCAGCTCTTTCTTCCACAAAAATCGACCTCTTTTAGCTAACTTTCATTTTCAAACCCATCTGCTAGCACATCGTTTATTATTCTTGACATTTGAGACAGATAAAAAATATACGCCCCCCCCCCCCCAAAAAAAACAAAAAACACTGCCTAAACTTTAAAGGCTAGGAAATGAATGGAATGCCTTGTACAGAGCTGCTGACTACAGTTTCCCACTTTATGATGAAGGCCACTGACAAAGGAGATCTGTCTTATAGGAAGCCTGCTCTCTATCAAGTTGGATGAAGAGAGGTCTCCAGTACATTTCCTTGAAAAAAATCAAGCCTTTTTTCCTTTTGACATGTAAGCGTCACCTCAGCAGATTATCCTTCAATCGGCAAAGGAAGAGAATTCCAGGCAGTGGCGTCACAACCATTAGAAAGTGTTCTTTTATCGCATCACTGAAATCCTCTAAAGACACTGCCAGCAGGATGAGCTAAGGATAAGCACTATTTGACTGGATCCTAAACCTCAATCGTAAATGAGCCACCCTTGCTGGCAACACGTCTCCAAACTTCTGTTGAGTCCTGGGACCACGGTCAGACTCAATGCCTAGTCAGGTTCTATGGAAGGACCTTGTACGTACTAACTGGATTAATACAACCGAAAGTCCAGATTCAGTTCACACAATATTCGCATCATGTATCATCTCTGTTTTTGAATCAGCTACATCAGAGCCCAAGAACAGTACAAAGAATCCGGAGATTCCCTAAAGGACGCTTCGGCTACTCACCCAGCTGTTCCAAGAGGTTGTTAATAAGGTTGAGGAGGCTGGAGACGGAGTTCTTGGCCTTTCTGGCATTGATCTCGGCTTCCTGAGCAGCCTGGGAGGCCTGTGGGGGGAAAGGATAAATGATACACCTGTCCTGACAGTATGTTTTCATCTGCTTGAAGCACTTCTTCCCCAGTGAGCCAACTAATCTAATTTTCCTAACTCATAAAACCTCAATCTCTCACTGCAGGGCGTTTTTTTGTTTTGTTTTTTTTGGGGGGGTGGGGGGACTGGGCAGGTACATCTTCATGTTGAGGATGTTGCTATTTTTAATACATATAACAGTCATGAATAGGCACTCAGTATGCCTACACTAACTGTGTTTGTATTTTAAAGATCAACATGATCTCCTTTTTTCACTCTCTCACTCAAAAACACATGGAGTTGTATTCATAATAAAATCCATCAGGCAGAAACAAGTTATTTTTAAAGAATGAGCACAAAAACTACATTTTTAGACCCAAAAACATGTCCTTCAGGACACTCTTAGGAGCCTGATTATTAAAAATGTCCTATCTTAAGGAAACTTTCATAATCAAGTGCCACTCTTCTATAACTGTCTCCCCAACCTGCATGTATGCATGCACGCACACACGCACGCACGCATGCACACACTGGGCCAAAACAATTTACATTTTAAAAATCAACTGAAGGTAAATATAATTGGGAAAACTCCAGGAAACCTGAATAAATACACTTGGGCATGAGTCACAGGAGACAGCCAGGGAAGAGGAAGTGTTCAAATATCAGAGCACAGATGCTCTCAGAAATAAATCTCTCAGGACACAAGCGAGCGGCTGTGAGCTCCCTGCCACATCATTGTTTTCTTAGTTTTGGGGTCAAAACAACGTAAAATTTTTGGATAGAAACAATGTCAAAATTTTAAAAAGAAAAAAATAAAGCAAGGGGTAAAAACCTTCCCATTAATCACAAATCAATGATTAATCTCTGGAAATCACAGTCAGCCGTTCCTCCGGAGCCTTCGCAGGCTGCTCTGTGCACGAAGGACCGAGCTGTGGCCGAGAGCAATGCTGCTGCCTGGGCCCTGCTGCCCCTTCTGAGAACAGCCATGAGCCTGCGCTCTTTTGGTTAAAAAAACAAACCACCAAGTCACAATACTGGCCCAATGCTGGTCTTTCAGATTGATAAAAATGTAGATAGGATAGTGTGTATGTGACGGTGAGTTGTGCTCTTTAGACGTTATTTACCGAAAGGAACAACAACAAAAAATATATCTTCCTTCTACCCTTTGAATGGAGGTCACGGTTTGATTCCCAGTCAGGGCACATGCCTGGGTTGCAGGCTCGATCCCTAGTAGGGAGCATGCAGGAGGCAGTCGATCAATGGTTCCCTCTCATCATTGATGTTTCTAGCTCTCTCTCCCCTTCACTCCCTCTCTGAAATCAATAAAAAAATTTTTTTTTAAAGAGAAAAGAATACGGCCTCTTCTTCCAACCGGCTCTAAAACGAATGTTTCTACAACCAGATTACAGATGAAATCCGGAGACCCTCATATGAGAAACACCTATTTTTACTAGATGGGAATTTCCGGTTGGGCCACACCTTGCTACGGAAAATGAAGACAATCCAAAAAAAAAAAAAAAAACCCATCAAAAAAAGCATAATAAAACAGGGTGTTTGCACAGGGATGCTTCTGGTTATCACTTCCTTAATGTCTTCTCTACAATGAACTGCCTAGTATTTCTCCTTCCCATCTCAAGGCAAAAATGACCCACAGCGAAGGGCCTGTTTTTTAGCAGGACTGGAAGTGCACAACAAAATGAGTTCATGTCCATCATTCCTGTGATTGTGATCAGATGGAACTGGGAAGGAGTACTAGTATGTTCCCTATGGCTTCATTAAAGTCTTTCAAAAGCAAAATACAGCATCAACCGTTTTTAGTTGGGCTATGCATTCACAAGTCAACTTGGTTACAAACAATGTTATCACACAAAAGGTGAACAATTAAGTGGGATGCAAGTTTGGGATGGTTTGCCAGCTTCAAAAAATGTCCTTTTACACAAGAAGCGGGTCTTTGCCTCAAGGGAGCAAGTGCTGGGAGAACAACAGTAGGATGGAAATTGACTTTTCATTGCATCCTTTTTTGTTCCTTTTTTTAGTTTATACCCTCTATGAATTACCCATTCAAAAATATAAACACATACTGCGAAATACCCTAAAGCCTCAGATGTGCAAAACAATGTTTCGATTTTAACTGAGAGCAGCTTTGGGACAGGACAATTGTGCAACCACCTGGCAGAACATCCAAATTCTTGGTCTTCTATGTAAGTTACTAACCCAATTCCTGACTAGGAAACACAATGGAAAACGGAAGTCCATATGAAAGAGACTCTTTTTTAATGAAATACCCTTCCCTTTCTGCCCACGAGCACCTAGGCCAATGTTGCTTACCATCCCCGCCATCATCATATCCTGGTCCGCGTCATCTTGTTTTTTCTTCAGCTCCTTTTCTGCTTCTTGTAGTTGTTTCAACATATTGTTCACCTCATTATCCAGGTCTGTCACTTCTGCAAAAGTCCTTTCAGCTTCTGCCTTGGTGCTGGTAGCATTCTAAGCACGAAATAAAGAATGGTTAAAAAACAAAAAAACCCCCACCACATTAACCTGTCAAATGGCTCAAAAATACAATCCAGAAAGAATAGGGCAGTAGTTTATACTGGATGTTGACTTGCATATTGAGTTTATCGTTTATTTTTTGTTTTCTACTATTCCCATTTTTAGTTGAGGTCACAGAGCTGGCAAATGCTGCACATTTTCATGGGGTACACTTTCCACCACATCATATTGATTAGATTCTTTCACTTGGATACATTTTCAATTCAAGGCTGGCCTTGTTCTACTTGGTAGTTCATCATAATGTACAAAAAGACCATAATCCCGAAACAGGAATATTTCATACAATTCAGTTAAGAGGAAACTGACTGTTGTAAAGGAACTAAAAATATGTGTGATTCTCAAATATGTAATATTAGAGTCAGCACCAATCCTCCTAATAAAACAAGTAGATTGACCTGTAGGTAGGGAAAGAGCCGGCCGAACAATGAGTAGAAGAAGCCAGCAATGGCAGCTATAGGAATTCTAAACAGGTGTGGCTTAGGTATGGCCAATATGCTTGAATGAGCAGCTTCAAAGATGTATTGACTTGGCACTCTAGACAAGATTGAAAAAAAATGTCAACAGTCCAGTCAAAGAACTGTACTGATTGAGGAAGAGCCTCATTTTTTTTTTTTTGTAGGAAGGGGCTCTATGGGTCCCTGAAGCCATCTACCTGCTCACAAACTCAGATCCTGCCACTGAGACAGTAGAAATTTTAGTCAAAGACCCTTTCCACGGTTCTCCTTCCTAGATCAGCGGAGTTGCCTATTCTACTGCCTAGTAAAAAAAAAAAAATGACAAGGTTAGCTTAAGATCATTTTACTGAGGTCAAGGGAAAATTCACCAGGGCTCTTGAGGGTCTGGAAAGAAAGAGGAAACTAACTCAAGAAACACATGAGCGAAGACTTTGTTTCGAGAAGAGGCACACACACACCTGCTGGACAGCGCTGGCGATCCTCTCCGCCTCATGGGCCTTGTTCTTAGCCTCCGTGGCGTCCGCTGCCGCGTTGCCCAAGGCCAGCTGCGCCTCCCTCGTCTTTTCATTGGCTTCAAATATGGTCTGGTTGATGGCGGGGATTCTCCTTAGCGCCTCCTCTGCAGCAGTCTTGTTATCATTCACTCGCTTATCGAAGTCTAAAAACAAGTTCAAGGAACGCATTTGAACTAGACACTCAACAAACCAAAGGGAAGCTTCCAGGGAGCTGAGACTGGGTTTTATGTTACAAACAATGAAAGTCGGGGGAGAAGATGAAAGCAGCATGGACTGAAATCTCAGAAGAGCAAAGCGCACAGTTCTAGGGGCGGGAGCGTCAGAGGAATGAACATCTAGCTCCAGAAGGCAAATTCTTACCCGAGAAGTGTACTTTCAGGCAGAGTGCTAGGCACGCCATCACTACCACCTCAACCCATACTAAAAACTGCGGTTTCCTCGCGTCCACGATGTGCTAGGTTCTGAGTGAAGAGCTTTATTGTGTCTGTGATGCGGGCATTGTGCCATGTTTATATGTGAGGAAACTGAGGGTTAAAGAGATAGGTAATTTCCCCAAGGGTTCACAGTGAGACAGGGATCGGCGACTCGAACTCAACCCCACTGACACTGGGACCCTACAGTCAACCATCCTTGTGTCAAGCATTAATATTCACAGAGCCTGTGGCTGCTTTATCAGAGACAAATCCAGGACCACACAGTGCATTCAGAACATTTCTTTTTTTTAATTTGGGCGAGAAAAGAAAACACAAATATTGAGATGCAACTGGCAGAGAAAATTAAAGATCATCTCCATTTTCCAAGAGAGATCAGCTAAATAGGCTTATCTAGGTTAAATAAGTCAGCCTACCAAAAAGTTTCCTTTTCCCCCATACTGAAGGATGCAGGAGTGAGATGACATGAGCTCTGATTTTCTTCTTTGAAATACTTCAGAAAAAAAGTAAAGTGGGCCCTGGCTAGATGCTCAGTTGGAGCATTGTCCTATGCACCAGAAAGGTTTCAGGTTCGATTCCTTGTCAGGGCACATATCTAGGTTGTGGGTTTGATCACCGGTTGGGGTGCATATAGGAGGTAACCAATCGGTATTTCTCAGATTGATGTTTCCCTCTCTTCCCCCAGACAATAAATAAAAATATATCCTGGGCGAGGATTAAAAAGTTGGATATTGGGGGGTGAATGAAGCGCAGTGAAAATCATAACTGTTGAATCTGGATGACAGTATACGGAATCTATTCTACTACAATAGTTTCCCCCTTATCTGTGATTTTGCTTTCCACAGTTTCCGTTATCTGCTGTTAATCACAGTCCAAAAATATTAAATAGGGAATTCTATAAACAAACAACTCCTAAGTTTTTCCCAGCCGGCGTGGCTCAGTGATTGAGCTTTGACCCAGGAACCAAGAGATCACTGGTTCAATTCCTGGTCAGGGCACATGCCCACGTGGCAGGCTTGATCCCAAGTAGAGACCATGCAGGAAGCAGCCGATTGATGATGTTTCTATATCATCAATGTTTCTATCTCTCTATCCCTCTCCCTTCCTCTCGCTCTAAAAATCAATAAAAACATATTTTTTTAAAAAGAAATTTCAAACCATTCCGATGTGAATCATCACTTTATCCAACCTAGGGTATCATGCAGTATGTGGAATACAATAAGATATTTTAAGAGAGACCACATTCAATTCTTTTTAGTACAGTATATTGTTGTAATTGTCCTATTTTATTAGTAGTTACTATTGTTAATTGCCTACTGTGCCTAATTTATAAATCAAACTTTATCATAGGTATGTATATCTAGGGTTTGGTACTATCTGTAGTTTCAGGCATCCATGGGGGGTCTTGAAATATATCCCTCACAGATAAGTGGGATAACTATTATTTTTCAAAGAATCTCATGGTTAAAATTTTAAAAAAAAGAAGCATACAAATTGCCCCTGTGACCCTTGTTATCTGACCCTTTCATACCTTTCAGGTTGTTGAGAATGTCATTGGCTTCTTGTAAGGTATTTCGTCCCCGTTTAGCAGCTTCTTCTGCAAGAGCCTTGGCAGCATCAGCTCGGGCTAGGAGCTGGTCGGCAGTCTGCAAGCACAGGGCTGATCAGAGGCCAAAACAGCCAAGGTGAACCCCCTCTCTCCTAACAGATCAGGCACGGCCAGGCAGCCACGCTGAGGCTCGCCAGCACCCAGCAGGCTGGGCCTGGGCATCCTGCACAGGCCCTGCTCTGAGTACGCCGTGCTTTGCTGCCTCTGCTACTGTGGTGACATTACAGACACGGCTTGCACTTGGATGGTTTCAGATTTTGCCCTGAGGAATGGAGCAACCTGCAAATCAAACCGACCTGCTGTTCAACCTTGCCGCCCTCCAGAAGTTTCTTCACTTCGAATTCCTTCCCTCTCATGTCGTCTCTGAGGTCCTCATAATCTTTTAACTTCTGGTCAATCAGACGGTCCAGATCCTCAGCTTCCTTCTTTATCTTATTGGCCTCATTCTGTGAGAAGCAAGTAAGATCATTCCATTTTATATCAAACAAATGGATGAAGAGGCAGGCTTAGCTACTCTATAATACTTAATAGGTATTCTTAAAAGAACAGCATAGGTCAAGATATGGACCTTATTTTTAAATCGAGGTATACTTTACATGTGGTGAAATGCACAATGCTTAGTTTGATGAATCTAGATAAATATATTTGCCTATAACACTCCAATCAGGATACAGAATATTTCCACCCCAGGAAATTCCCTGTATCTCTTTCCAGTCAATTCCACACCCATCTTTCCAAAAATGCAGCTGCCACCAGTCTGATTTTTAGTATCATCGATTAGTTTTGCCTATTCTCAAATTTCACAGATGTGTAAATATACAGTATACTCATGTCTGAAAAGACCTAAACCTTTATGGTAAAAACAAAGTCAATGCTGTGGATGTAAGAAGTGTAAATTATAATAAATTTTAAGTTTTAACATATATATATAATTTATCCAGTGCCTGGAATGAGGATTTATGATTAGAGTACAGATGAAATAAAATACTACTACCAATTCCAAAATATTTTACCTGACCTTGAGCATCTTGATGTAATTTCTTCATTTAAACCATTCTATTTCTCTCTCGTTCTCAACCAGGCAGTGCCTGGGAGTGACGGTCTAGGTCAGTGATGGTGAACCTTTTGAGCTCGGCGTGTCAGCATTTTGAAAAACCCTAACTTAACTCTGGTGCCGTGTCACATATAGAAATGTTTTGATATTTGCAACCATAGTAAAACAAAGACTTATATTCTTGATATTTATTTTATATATTTAAATGCCATTTAACAAAGAAAAATCAACCAAAAAAATGAGTTCGCGTGTCACCTCTGACACGCGTGTCATAGGTTCGCCATCACTGGCCTAGGTATATACTGCTTTAATTAATCCAAACATGTTATAATTTAGACTTATATTAAACACTTGGAAGTGGCTACTCATATCACTAAAGTAGTCTTTGCTATTTAATGTTTATAATCACAGGATTCTTTACCTCAATCAGTTCTACTATGTATCTAAAAGAGAACTCGCCTTAGCGGTGAGTCCGTGGGTGTACAGTCGTGGGCTGGTCAGAATAGCTCTTACCCTGACTCTGTGTGTGTAGGGAGGAGGTGAGGGGGAGGGGGAGGTGAGTGAGTGACACAGTGACAACCAAAGCCCTGTGCATACAGGTTGTCAATCCCATACCTCCAGGGCTCCTGAGTCCACAGGTGACAGCTGGGACACGCTGGCATAGATCTCCACAGCTTTCTCACCGGCCCTTTTGGCCTCCTCATGCACTCGGGCCGCTTGCTTCTCTAGATCCTGGGAGATGTTCTTCGCTTGCTCATACCTAAGGGACAAGAGATGGGATTTCGTGAAAAACTCAGATGCTTTTGGCATCTTAATATTAAGCGGATTCATTCCCGTTTAAATCACTATGAGAGTATTTCCAAAATCTCAAAGAAAATGCCGCCTTAAACTGCTATTGTTTAATACCAACACAGCTGAAGTTTACATTTCATCTCATCAATTCTATACATAGCATTTGGTTTACCTTATACTTTCTCATAGCGACACTTTTTAAATATTTATAACTCAAGTGTATTTCTCTCTGTTATGATTCTTTTCCTCTTCTGTTTTCATTTATGCAGAGTTTTAAGTATCATGGCTAGTCTTATCATTTTCTGCAGTTACAGTAATCGGACCAAATAATATCTCCATGGCTCTACATCCCCAGCTCTAATTAATTATGGGACCAGGTGAAAAGCAGGATAAGCAAAAGAAACCTTAGTGCATGAACGCATACCCTGAATCCGCCAGCATCTGATTTTTCATTGAACTGGTGTTACTTACAAGAACACCTGAATGGCTATAAGCCACTTTCAGATTTCACTCACTTCCTATTAAGCTCTTCAATCTCAAATGCTGTTTGATTTTCTCCTGCCAGTGTCCTCAAAAGCAGATTATATGCCTCAGTTGATGTGTCATTGGCTGTCTGGGCCACCCGGACAATGTCATCAGCTTCTTGTTTATGGCTGTATAACAGAAGAAAAACCAAACCATGAAACAGAGTCATCTGATGGGGAAAGCAGTGGAAATTAGGGAATGCTTACCTTATTGCACATAATAATGTATATATGCATCTACAAATACTAGAATGTCTTATACATTTGGAAATTTGTAATCATTTTAGTGGGCCTGAGTTTACAAGTAGCATTCTGTAATCTGAGAAAATGACATTTTCCAAGAAAATTAATGATATAAAATGTATAGGAACAAATGTTTATATTTCTTCAAAAACTTACCTACAATTACTTAAGAGTGATTCATATATAAAACCATGTCTGCTAGCAAGAACGTCTGTATCTACTCATAAACACTAATGCCAGACCTACTTTGGTTCATTTACTACAGTCTTGAAATAGCTTTGACTATTCAGATTTCGTACATGCAACCCCCTTACTGGCCAAGAAAAGCAACTCAACACCAAATGGCAAGGAACACATCGACAGGCTCCCCAGCCAAATAAATGCATTTTAGATGGGAACCGCTAAGGTATTTTTCTTCAGCTCTAAAACTTCGTATTGTACTGCAATGTCCCACTGCAGTATGTAGCCATTCATTTTGGTATGATAAACTTTCCTTCAAAATTCATGTATGAAGTACACTGGAATTAACTGATCTCCAAGACTTGATGTTCTTGGGAGCTTTCCATACTGTTTTCAGCTGTCTTCTTTTAATCAGAAAATCCAGCTATGAGACCAGGAATGCTCTATGAACTAAAGGACACAGCTCACACATTCACATTCACAAGTAACAGAAAGAGAGCACATGTTTCAGCAAAATGCCAATGTAACTGCTCTGGACACTGAGGATAAAATTCCAACCTCAGGCTTACTTAAGCCGCCCTGAGGTCGACAGCTGTTCTGCAATGCATTCAACAAACATTTATTGAGTGCTTACTGTATGCCACACATTGTTTTAGGCTTTGGGGACTTCAGCAGTATATAAAACACAAAAATGCCTGCCCTACTGAGCATACATTCCAGCAATTTTATTTAAAAAAAAATTTTTTTAACTTGATGCCCTCTACAATTTAAAGTCTTCTTAAGAAATTACATTACACTTAATTTAAAAAAAAAAAATTCAGGAATGAAATGGTCTGTTTTCTTTGGCTGATTTTCAAATGTACTATGGCTTAGTAAATGGTTTTTCCTGAAGCTTGAAAATTAAACATTTTTGTTAAAAATAACTAAATTCTGCTGCGCTTCTTAGTAATCTCTTAACTTTAAGCTTTTGAAATTAAACATCTAAAAATGTTATTTTTTTCAGATGTGCAAACATAATTTCCCTTCAAGCCATCATACTCTAATATCCAAAGTAAATATTCTAATTTCAAAGAAAAGGAAGAAAAGAGTACATGTAGCCGATAACATTCCACAAAAGAGAGCCAAAGTTGCGAGGGAGGGTGATGTGGAAAGAGCTTGCGAGTGCAGGATGCGGGCACATGCCCACACCATAAGAAAAGCCACAACTTCACCATGGAACAGGGGTCTGGCCATTACCGTTCCGCAAGCCTCCGCGCCTCTTCCGCCAAAAGGGTCATGTTGTTCGGGTCCCCAGTGGACTCTGGCTGAGTGATTGACTGAAGAAGAAATAAACAAAGCACTGACTTAAAAGGACTGAATTATTTAATTTTAATAAAGCAAGTGTCAAAACTAAATTTTTAAAAAATGTGTTTTCATGGATTTCTGAGAGAGGAAGAGAGAGAGAAAGAGAGAGAGAGAGAGAGAGAGAGAGAGAGAGAGAGAGAGAGAGAGAGAGAGACATCAATGAGAGAGAATCATTTGATCAGCTGCCTCCTGCACACCTGCCTACTGGGGATAGAGCCAGCAACCTGGCCATGTGCCCTTGACCAGGAATTGAACCATGACCTCCTGGTTCACGGGTCCATGCTCAACCACTGAGCCATACTGGCCAGGCAAAACTAAATTGTTATTAGTGTCATTTAGCAAAGAGAATGCCTCTTCCTAATTTCAGAGATCTTCAATAGCAGCCTCCTTGACTGTAGTAATTACTTCTAGTTTCAGGAAAGGATAAAAGAAACGACGATTGCCTGGAGCCGTAAAAAAGAACAAAGCTAGAGAAAGGACCCAGATGTAGCTTTGGTTCTGATCCAGTTCCTGGTAACTGTTTCATGACTACTATGAGCAACGTGGCTCCCTTGCTCCATGTTCAGAGACAAATATAAAGACACAGGAGTCACGTTAGCTGAAGGAGTGAACACTCCACTGACTGTAGCAGACCTGCCCCAAATTACCAAGGGATGCCCCCCCCCCCCCCCCCACCTCAGAGCAGCACCACCACTCACCACGTTGGCAGCAGCAGCCTTTGCTTTCTCAAGTTCCCTGGACGCAATTTCAATCAACTGCTCTGTGCTTTCCACCCGGGCACGCGCTTGCTCAGCCAAGTTTCCAGTCTCTTCAATGGTATTCCGGATATTCTGTAAACGGCTAATTTGGCTGGATAAGGAGTTATTCACTCTCTGGAGGCGATCCATCAAATTCTGGTCCACATCTGCCATGGCGTTGCGGAAGAAGGTGCATGGATTACTGGACGGGTCGGGGGGGCACGTCACCTCACCTGGGATCCGAGGCACTCGTGATCCTTACTCGTCCAAACACAGCAGCTTTCTGACGAGTTTCCCCACCGGCAGAGCCAGTCCTGTGCCCAGTGACATTCGTCACAGTGTCTGTCTGTCCCACTGACTCTGAGGTCCTCTTTCTCACTCATCACTATATCCCCCGTCTCAGTGTGCGGCCACGACTTAAAATGTTACAACCACAACAACCAAAAAACACCTCACGTGGACATAAGCTCTTGACATCTCGTTTTCTTTTTCTTAAACATTTACCTCACAGAACAGATTCTGGATTCTCGTATACAATTGACCCAGCCAAAAGCAGATGCATCCAATTACTTCCTTCTCTACACCAATAATTTTTATCGAGTCAAAATTCTAGATATTAGAGATAGTGACAACAAGGAATAAGCAATCTGTGAAGTTTTTGTTGACCTGAACTCTAAGACTTCTCTAACGCCACGTGGAAACAAATTCATACACCCAACAGGGAAGTCCACCATGGCGGTCCCAAGTGGGATAATGTTGACGCGCATTTACTGTGAGTGCCTGTGAACCGGGCATCTCAGAGATGGAGAGCCCCAAAGCAGAGTGACCTCAGCCGGATGGTGAGCACCTTACTCATCTTTTCATTATTGTTGTTGAGCACAATGCTTGGGATACTACAGGCACTCAACACGTGTAGAAAAGAACTGGTCCAAATGTAGGAAAGAGCTAATTCATAGGAAGAAGTAAACATCTAAAGTGACTTAAAAAGCAAGTAAATTATTTTAAATAACATCTTTTTTTTTTTTACATCTTTTACTTTCAAAGTTTCAAAAACTGTTTCTTGTAAAGTCAACAAAGTATCTATTCAACTGTTTTCTTAATCTTAAGTCAACCCCTTTTCTGCCTGTCACCAGTCTCATCAGATGATGTACATAGAACTGGTCTACCAAATTGGGAATGATATTAAAGATGCACATAATATGTAAAATACATACTTTTATATATACTAGCACATATGCTTGCTAATTAAACAGAAAATTTCCTAAGTAGACACTAATTTCCAATCTTTGCTTTTGTAAATACTAAGTGTTATACATTCAGTATCTGTTTAGCCAACACCTGACGCTCATAACTTTTCCTCACAAGAGTCCTTTCTAAGAAAATAATAAAGCTGTGCCTAACATAAACTCTTAACTCACTAGGATGATAGAAAATCAATGCTACAATTTTCTACTTAAAATAATGCACACCTTTAATGCTTTTTAAAGAAACTATTTAGAACACTTTGTAATGAAAAAAATTTATAAAACAGAATTTTAACGTCTAATCCTTCTTGACGTGTTTGGAGAATTTTTTATGTGTACTTAAACCATTAAGGTGACAGGTTCTTGTAAGACTACAAGTAGTTTAAAAACAGAGAAAGAATTTTATAAAACCATACAGATTCACCTTGAATTGAGACTGGCTTGCCTCACGGAAGTTACCCCCTGTTGGGTCCTGCGTACCTTTGACATCCTGAGCCTCACGCAGGAGGTCCATCACCTCCCTCTCTGCTTCCTTCAGTCGATCCTCGAAGGCTTGATCCGGCACCGCCTCACCCCCAGTGCCAAGGTTTGCCATCAGAGTCTCTAATTCCTGAAGTTTCACTCGGTGATCAGCAACCTAAATATAATGAAGGGAGAAGAGGAAAAGGTAGGACATACAGGTATTCCAGAAGAACTCAACTGTACTTCCTGCAGGAATGCAACTCAGAGGGCACTCTATAACAAGTAGGTCCAGACACTCCACACATGCCCATGCCATTGACTTTTTATTTGTATTTAATTAATAAACACAAGTTTTATTTTTCACTTACAGTTTACACTCAATATTATTTTGTATTAGTTTCAGGTGTACAGTCCCCCGATATTGCCAGTACCCACTTGGCACCATATAGTACAATGCTATCGACTCTATTCCTAGGCTGTACTTCACTCCTTTGACTTTAAACACTATGGGCTGAGGATTCTCCAGTTCCACCTCTCCCTTGCCCTTTAGATTACCTTCCTGATATCTCCACTTGGCTCTCCAATAGGTATCTCAACTTAACATCCAAAATTATACTCTTGATTTTTTCCTCTTAAATCTGTTCTGAGTCATCTCAATAAATAATGCCTCCAGCTACCTTAAGCAAAATATCTGACATCCATCCTGACCCTTTTCTTTCCCCATGCTTGCCCGCTCTACTGACCTACCCCACAAACATACATGTTTACCCAGTTCAATCTAGGCTTCCCCTTTGCCATCCTTCTTCATGTAGCAGTCAGAGCGGTCTTAGAAGATGAGTCGGCTTTCCTAGCTTAAAACTCTTCGGTACATTCCCATTTGATCTGGTATACAGTCTAAATTCCTTACCCCGGTCAACACGTGCAACATCAACTGAATCTACCTACCTCTCCAGTCTGATCCCAAACTGCTCCCTCTTCATTTGGCGGGTTCCAGGCACCTCCCAGTGTTGAGGCTTTGGTACCCGTGTTCCCTCTGCCTGGATCAGCCTACCCTCCACTTGCTTGCTCCTTGGTATCCTTAAGATCTCACCTGAAGTGAGTTTCCTTCGAGAGGCCTTGGATAAAGTAGCTCCCCCAGTTTTGTTTTGTTTTGTTTTGTTTTTTGGCCCCAATTCTTTTGGGCACTTATCTCAGTTAAGATTTCTTTATTTAATGTTAATAATTTATCTCCCAACGGGAGCCTGAGTCTTTGAGAGCAGGCACTGTGTCTACCTTGTCCACCATTTTTTCTCTAGAGCTCAATGCACAGGGATAGGCCATTCAACATCTGCACTGTGAATGAATGAATGAATGAATGAATGAGTGCACTGCTGGCAGCTCACCTTATCCTTCACCAGCCGGTAACATGCTGGACATTCCTGGCAGCCAGGCCAAGACCGATTGTAGAAATAATTCTCTTCACATTGGTCACAGCGATTTCCCACAAAGCCTTCTCTGCATTCACAGCGACCATCGTCTTTGCACTGGAGTGAAAGAGACCCCTCAGGGTGGCAGTCACAGGCTGCAGAATAAAGGCAAAAAAAGGACAGAATAAGGAAAAGAAGGAAGAGTGCATTTTCTCTGAACACAGGCTACCAATAAACTGATTGTAGTATCATGACAAGTCGACTTTTTTTTTTAAACAGGCTGACTTAGGATTTAAATGGTGAAGTCTGCTTAGTTGAGAATACAGACATTTTTGTGTCAACGATAAATTTTAAAGTAAAATGTACATCCTTTGGAGGGCGACACGTTTCATGTCATTTAATAATTACAGAAATTAGTCTATTAAACTGATCAGGGCCCTTTCCGTGCACTTGGAGAAGTCATCTCCCCGCTGTTTAATATTTTTCTCACTAAGGAGCTAGAAAACCCAAATGCTAATGCTTATATTATATTATTTGCTGGTCTGTTTACTCACTTTGTTCTCTGAGCAGAAAGTCAATGACTTATGCTACGTTCCACAGGAGAAATGAAGGAATTCGGCAAGCAAAACCCACACTGCTCTGAGGCCTAATTCCAGGCAAGTGTTTATGCCAGGGAGCAGCAGCTGTTTACATGTAACTGCACCAAAAGCGCCCCAAGGGTGGGAAGCAACTGCAGCCAGCAAGTCAACAAACATGTTCTGAGCAGACTCCCTCTCCGTTTCATCATCTGCACTAAGAATGTGATCAGTGACATGTTTTACTGGGCACAGTGGGACACTCGGTAACCACAGGGAGACTTTTCTTTGGAAAAATAGAAGACCGGCAGAAGGATCAGGAACATGATAAAAGAAGACATAAAGACGGTGGCTGCAAAGAAACCAGAGAGGCTCTCAACCCCCAGAGTTTGAGAAAAGGATAATATTCACGGAATAAAGCATCGATGATGATTTAGGGACGGCCCTGGCTGTGAGCGTCGGGGAGACGGGGGCTGTCCGAGTTCTTTCTGGACGTACGGCCCCAGCTAGGATTAGGGGAGACTGAGAGTTCTATGCCATCGACGCCCCTTACGTTTGCAGCCTTCGGGTCCAAAGCCAAAGTGGTTGACCTCGCAGCGCTCGCAGTGCTGACCGGTGATGCCCGGCTGGCACTCGCACTGGCCGGTGCGGATGTCACACTGGCCGTTAGTGGAACCCAAAGCATGGCAGTCACACCTGAAATGAATACAGGACATTTCTCAGGTGGAAAAAAAACAACAACACACAGAACAGACTTGAAGCAAACTTCTTTTTTCCCCCTTTCAGCATAAAACTGATATAATTTGTAACAAAAAACAGGACTACTGAGCCCCTGAGGTTCAGGTAATTTTCAGGAGTTCTATTTGGAACCTCATTTCCTAAGCCAGCACACAACCACTGTTATTCCACCACTAAACCCACTGCCGGTGGCTCTCCGACCTGGCGCCTCCTAGGCCCCGACCAGGAGTTTTGAAAACAAGAATTCCCCAACTGCCACTCTGCAGGTCTGAGTCTAAACATCTCCGAAAGGACCTTGTCATTTGTGTATTTTTAAAATGCTGCTCAGGTGAGGCTGCCCCAGCCAGGGCTGCAGCACCCCGCCTTTCCCCCATTAGCTTCATTACAGCTCTCCAGTACTGCCTCCCGCATCAGGCACTCGAGTAACTCCTGAACAAAGTCAAGCCCACGACAACTCGTGAACATTCATCTCTTCTGATGAAAAGAGCGAAGATCACTTCTACCAAAGGCCCCTGATGCCTCACCTCTGGCAGCCCTGCCCGCTGTGCAGGTTGTAGAATCCAGGTTCGCAAGCTCCACAGTCCCGGCCGGTGACGTGGGGCAGACAGTCGCACTGGCCGGTCACGGGGCTGCAGCCGCTCTGCTGCCGCGAGGTCCCGTAGGGGTTGCAATCGCAGGCTAAGGCGGGAAGAGAAAGAGACGGCAAAAGAGAGAGGCAACTCACCCAAGAGAAACACAAAAATGCAAACTTTACAAATAGGCTCTTTAGGTGTGTATTGTCCAGTGCAGGAGCCACCGGCCACCTGTGGCCGTCGAGCACTTGAAATATAGCTGCTCTGAACTGAGATGCTGGAAATGTGGAATACACACTGGATTCCGAAGACTTGGTGTGGGGGAAAAGCATACATCTCCATAGTGTATTATTACTGGTTACTTGTTGAAATGATAACATATGTTAGCTATATTAGGTTACATAAACTTATTACTAAAATTAATTGCACCTGTTTCTCTTTATTTGGATGTCTCTACTAGAAAAATGAAGTTACATAAGTGATGCGTAGCTATTTCTATTGAGCGGTGCAGCTTCAGACCAAACAACTATAAATATTTAAAGAGACCGACCATACAGCGAGCTCTCAAAATGAATACAATTGGGACAGCATCTGGCCGATGGCTGATCACCTTTGCATTTGTCTGCCGGATTGGGAGCCAGCGGATTTCCAAAAAAGCCGTCTTTGCACCGGTCACAGTAGAAGCCGGCGGTGTTGTAGATGCACTTCAGGCATTCTCCCGTCAGGCGATTGCAATTTCCAACGGCGTTGGGATCGATGTTGGCGTTGCACTGGCACAGCCGGCAAAGCCTCACGGGGCCGTGTGTCCCCTGAGGGTCTCCAAAGTAGCCATCATCGCAGAGCTCACATCTCTTACCTGCGCACGACACAATCGGATGTTAAGAAAGAAAGGCCTTAGGTGTTCCCGGTGCTACTGGTTATGAAGAGTCTATTTACAAATTACCCTGGTGACAAACAGCCGAGTGTAACCACTGACTGGGAGGCAACATGGTGCAGTGGACGTGGCACCGGCCTAGGAGAGCAGAGGACCTGGGCTGCGGTCCTGGCACCGTGACCATGGGCACCTCTCCAGTTCCTCACCAGAGTGTAGCACCTGGTTTGCCTACTTCAGCTCAACTGTCCTGAGGATTACCTGAAATCATACACTGAACGTGCTTTGTAGGTGAGCCGGGCTCAGGGTTTATTAACCTCTCCATTCCCAAGGGCTGGCACATTCATATGTTTGCTTTGTTGATGATATTAAGAGAAATGAAAAGTGACTCTTGATACCATAAACCTCCTATACAACAGGGTGAGTAGGATCATTCTCTTAAAAAGCAAAAGGCTAATCTTTGAGCAGCATCAACTAGCACAGAAACTGAGCATCTTAGAAGGGAATCTGGAGATCATTTGCCACCCACTTCTATCATAGCTAAGGGATCAGAGAGAGAGGTTAAATTACTTGCCCACAACCAAACAGCTGATAGGTAGTGAGAGAGACGGAGCTACAATTCAGGGCTCTTCCTACCACACTAAACTCATGACTCTGTGAAGCAGGGAGAGATGACAGTGATGTGGACCAGGGTGGCGGCGGCAGAAGAAGTGAAACATGGTTAGATTTAGGTAGAACCAGTAACACTTGCTGGCTGACTGCGTCTGGGAATCAAGAATATGCCTAGGATTTTAGCCTGAGCAACGAGGTGGGAGGTAGTATTTTTACTGAGATGACCAAGATTGGGGAGGGAACAGGGTTGAGATAGGAAGAAGAAGAAATCAAAGACTTAGCGTGGATTTGCTTAAATTTGAGATTCCTTTGGCCATCTGAACCAAGACCACAGAAGAAAAGAATCAGCAGATTCAAATTAGCAAGACCTGAAGAGCATTTAGTAAAGATACTATCTACCGAGGTATGGGCAGCGTATAGGGAAACCACAGGAGAGTGTGGCACCTGGGACAGGAACCATGGGGTTGATGGGCTCCATAACCTGGTCTTCAGGGGTGGATGGAGGGAGTAGTTACCGGAACCTAATATAATTTCTAACTTTACTAGAAAGAGCTGTTTGGAGAAGGATGCCAGTAGCTGAGAACTATGATTCAGGTCACCAAACCATGAGGATCCTACAGAGAAAGGGCCTCAGAACAAATACTCCATATTCACCAGGGAGGCTGCCATTCGATGTGGTGCATGCAGGGCTCGTGAGAGTAGAGACAGATGAAGAATGGAGGAGGAGGAGCATATGGAGGGCTTTCAGCCAGCACCCACATGGAGATGGTAAATAGATAGCCAGCCGGTGCTCAGGGCAGCAAGGTCAGGGCTGAAGATACAGATTTTGCAGCTGTAACAGAGAGGCTTTGAATCCTAAAGACGGGGTCTACTCACCTGAGGGGAGACTATAAAATTGACAAGAAAGCCCCAGGCTGAGAATCAGAAGTGGTCAAAGGAGACCTAGGAGAAGAGAGGTAGGAGGAAACCGAGGAGAGGGAAGTGTCCAAAAAGGCAAGAGGAGAAAATGTTTGGAGCAAAGTGAACAGTCAACAGTGTCCAGTGTTGCTGATCCCCGGCCAGAGGAGGACTGGCCAGTGCAGGTGGCTAACGGAGACCACTGACAAGGCGAACAGAACAGAAAATGTGGCTGGGCTCGGGCAGGAGGCGAAGAAACAGGATGCTGAGAGGAGAGGTAGCTGGGGGCCTTCTGGTCTCTGATACACATAGTTGCCAGACCTTCACCTGAAATCCTTGTCCAGATGAGCTTGAAGACAGCATGTCAGTTCTGCTTTTTTATTAGATAATTTAGCTATTCTAGATGGGATCCACAGTTAAAATGTTTTGCAACCTGTTCTGAATAAAACTTAACTTAAAAAATCTGGTGGAAAACCTAAAACTGAACTACATGGTAGCCCATGGAAAGCTCTCACTCCAAAATACCCTCTAGCAGCTACAGTTCATCTACCCTTTGTCTTAAATTTTTTTAATATAGTTTATTGATTTTTTACAGAGAGGAAGGGAGAGAGATTGAGAGCTAGAAACATCGATGAGAGAGAAACATCGATCAGCTGTCTCCTGCACATCTCCCACTGGGGATATGCCCACAACCCAGGTACATGCCCTTGACCGGAATCGAACCTGGGACCTTTCAGTCCGCAGGCCGACGCTCTAGCCACTGAGCCAAACCGGTTATGGCCTACCCATTTTGTCTTAGAGTCTAGGATGCAGGTTCAAATCCTGGCTGTGCTATGTACACGGTGTTCAGCAGGTTATACGCCTTTTTTAGCCGTAGTTTTCCTTATCATCCCTCCCAGCAATGGGAGAGGTGTCCTTCCTTCTTCTCCTTTACCACATGTGCGCATCCCTCCGTCTGAACTAACCACACTGTATTAAAATGATCTCTGCTTCCCTTCATACTTCTAGTCCCTGAAGAGTAGGGACCATCCATTAATCATTTTTATATTCCCAATGCCATGCACTCAAAAACTGGTTGAAAAAAGACTATTATTATTAATCTATCTCAAAAGATTGTTTTAAAAATTAAATGTGAATGCAAACCACGTTAGGATCTCAGTGATTATCAAGAGTTATTTCTATTTAATAGTGTCCTAAATGAATTGCATCTTACCTTGTATCTGCAATCTCTATTCATTTATTCAATAATTATTTGCATTCATTCAACAAACACACATTTTGAATGCTATATTCTGAGTGTTAGGGATATAAACGTGAATAAAATAGATAAAGGTCCCTGCTCTCATGGAGCTTACACTGGGGGTGGAGGAGTAGAGGGGAAGATAGACAATAAACAAATGAATAAACAAGAAAATATCAAATGATTAAAGAATGCTATGGGGAAAAAAAGTAAAGAAGGATAAAGGAATAGAGTGAAAGCATTTTTACAGGGGCTATGCTGTTTTCCAGTGACATCTACACCCTAATGAACATCCTCAGGAACTGCTATAGATCATTCCCTTCAAGCCAGGTGGTAACTAATACTTCCCAAGCTTTGTGCGAGAAACACCTGACTAGAGGCCAACATGTTTATAACATTTCCCAAGATCTCTTATTTTATACTCCATTTCTCCATTAAAGCAACCCAAACTGTCTTAGTCCACCATTGGTATCCTTTAGTATAGACATGAGGACAACTCCACTATGTTTAACTGTTTCGTTTTTGCAATTGCCATCTACCCAGTGAAACAACAAAATGAGTCAGGGGCTCTACCATCAAACGTTATATTAAGTACATCTAAGAGTAGATACTATACATGGGATACTTGCTAGATCCTATGGCCACAGAGTAAAAGGCACTAAGCACCTGGGGTAGGAGGGCAGGGAGGGTCCATTGGAAAGCCTTCCTGGGAAAGTGCTGTTTCAACCCCACCTCCCAGATCAGACAGGCGTTGGCCAGGGAAAGGGAGGTTTGGGTAGGAGAGGGTGGGGAGAGCACTCTAAAGGAGAACAGCAGACGCCGGCCAAAGAGTCTGGCACATCTGAGCGACGACAAGAAGCCCAGGAGGACTGGAGCAGAGCGCGGGAGCGGGTGATGGGGAATGAGGATGGAAGGTCTGTCTGCGTGAGACTCTGTTGGGTCACTGATTTTTTTAAAAAGCAGGAAAGAGTCAAAAATATAAAGTTCTACGCTAATTTCCACTCCTTATTTTCCCAACTATCTTACGCAAATGATCGCGTCTCTGTGTTGCAATGCCCTGGTGCTCGGGGAGGGGTCAGTGCAGCAGGGAGGGAGATGGGGTGTTTGGATGCTTCCCAATGATTAAAGAATGTTTTGATGAAACACAAGAGATACAGATGATTAGCTCAGTGTTCTGGTCTCTCACTTATTTTTATGCTCTGTAGCAATGTCTTTGGAACAAAAGGCTTGTAATGGAGTCCAAGGCTTGTAATGGAGCCCTGGCCAGAACCTCTCTGTTACGTGGAGGCCGAAGTCAATGTGAGAAAAGAAACGATTGCCAGTGAGCCTCGGTCTCCTTGGGCAGCCAGCCTGGGTGGGCAGTTCCTTGAGTAGCTAGGAAAGACCTCGTTTTATGTTTTCATCAGAAAGAAAGAAACTCAGAGAATGGGAATACTGGCCTATCCAAAGCTATAAAAAAATGTTTTCCCAATAAATATGATGGGCTCTGATACTCTGAAAGAACAATTTGGAGAAGGGATATAAAACAATTGTTTTAATTACCACTTTATCTCAAGAAGCCCTGGATAATGGCCCCATAAACTAAAAACCAAGTTGTTTTGGTTTTTATCTTATGTGGGGGAGTACACTATAGCGATCATCATCTTTGGAGCCAGAACACCTGGGCTGAAATTCTAGCTCCTCCAATGACGAGCTGGCTGCAGGCTTGGTCATGTAACCTAGTGTCTCGGTGCCTCAGTTTCCTTAGCTGGAACATGGGATGATAGCAGAACCTACCTCATAGGGTTCTGAGGATTAATGAGGCAGGAAAGGAACAGGCCATGAATACGTTAGCTATTGTAAGTATCTGATACGCATTTTATAAGTCTATCATCAATCTGTTTCCTACAAAATGTTGTCTACTAGGAAAACTGTAATCATTGAGCCGGACAAAAATAATCCAGACACTTCCAAAGCCCTTCTTCTCACAGAGTTTCTAAAGGACGGACACTGTGAGCAGGGGGAGAGAGCAGACTCACCGGTGGTACCGGTAGGACAGTTGGTGCACACCACCTCCTGTGTTGTAGGGACAACAGCACAACTTGAGCCCCCAGGACACGGGCAGGGCTGGCAATCAGAGGAGGTGCCCGTGGTGGGATCTCCATAGTACCCGTCACTGCACTTCTCACAGTTGGGGCCGGCTGTGTTGTCTCTGCAGTTACAAACACCTATTTGGAGAGCGGGTGTGAGAAACAGACAAAGGTGAGGATTTCCTACCCATCTGCTAAGGGGAACTTAGGTCGAGCAGCCCCCAAAGAGCATCCGCTCACCTGTCTCAGGGTCACAGGTCTCACTGTGTCCATTGCAGGTACAAAGCACACATGGACTATATGGCCCGAGACTCGGGGTTTCTCTTCTGTAGCCCGAGATGCAGATCTCACAAAACTGCCCTCCGTATCCCACAGGGCAGGTGCAGGTCTCCACCCAAGTTGCAGGGACCCCTGGCCCAGGACGAGCAGTAGCCAAGGTGACATCATCCAAATATCCAGCACCTGTGTGGGGTGTGGGAAAGAGAATCACTGAACTGGCTTCCATTTTGCAAAAGCTCAAGAGAAGTCAATAACATTAAAAGGTAACCAAAGCCAAACTCCCAGAGACAAGCAACCATCAGTTTAATTCATTTACTGGAGAAGATAAGTAGACAATAGCCTTTAGAATAATCATGTGGTAGCTGGTGCTATGTCTGGGATATAGCAAACTTATTTTTAAACACACACTGAGACTAGTGGCTTTTACAGTTCTCCCAATCACCAATATAAAAAATGAAAAGCACTGGACCATAATCCAGAGCAAGAAGAGAGAAGAGCTGAAACCGGTTTGGCTCAGTGAATAGAGCGTCGGCCTGCGGACGGAAGGGTCCCAGGTTCGATTCCAGTCAAGGGCATGTACCTGGGTTGCGGGCACATCCCCAGTTGGAGATGTGCAGGAGGCAGCTGATCGATGTTTCTCTCTCATCAATGTTTCTGACTCTGTCCCTCTCCCTTCCTCTCTGTTGAAAATCAATAAAATATATTTAAAAGAAAAAAAAAAAAAGAAGAAGAGAGAATAGCAAGCCTATGGAGGACAAGAAGATTTTAGGTCTGTAGTCAGCAAGCAGTGTTTTTATTCTCCTGTGACAAAAGCAGGTACTGATTGTAGAGTTCAAAGACAAGACAGCAGGGAAAGCACCTGTCAACAAGTACCACTCCATTATATTTTTTTATACCCTGCACAAAACAGCAAAAATAAACACACAAGTTCTAATACTCAGGGCTACTTCAACATGTATGCAAAGATTCCAAAGGCATTATGCCATATACCACAATGCTTTCCCCTTTCCAGAAAAAAAAAAAAAAAAGAGGAAGCCTTACACTGACTTAGACCAATGGTTCGTCCAACCCCACAGTGCCTGTGATGGTCTCAGCTGGAGCATCCCATGGAAGAGGCTGGCCCTGATGATGTCATCAAGTTTCCCATTAATTTCTATCCCACTCCTGTCTCTGGCAGTCTATCTTTCAAGTGTATTTCCCCATGTTATGAAATATCACTGGCTGCTTATATAATTCTTAAAAATTGACAACCTGAGGCTGAAGGATATCTCTTCTGTTATTGACTTGAACTTAGTTAACTTTCAATATGTTTATGGGGTTTTTCAACAATTAGATCATGAGATACTTTTCCACTGGCTAATGTGCTTCCAACTCTAAACACTCTTAAGTCTCCCATGCTAAAAGTACTCCTCCTCCCATCTGGTCCCCACTCCCAAATTACATATAATCCATCTCTTTTCCTTCCCTTATAGCCAAACTTCTTAAAAGAATAACCTTTACTTTAACTTCTTGACCTTCAAATTACTATTGGGACACTGCACTCTAATTTCAGCTTCAACACTTCTTAAAACACACACACACACACACACACACACACACACACACACACACCCTCCACCTCATCAATGACTCCTTAGTCACCCAACCCAAAATCCAATGGTGTTAACTTCTTAAACTTGTTCATTGTTTCTCCTCCTCAAATTTTTTTTCTCTTTTGAGGCTCAGGGCATGGTCCTTAAATAATTGTTTCCCGAATTGCATGCTCTTTTTCTTTTTTTTCAAGTTTCCAAGTTTAAAATTACTACCCATGCATTGACAACCTTTCAGTTCTAGATCTCCAGTCCAAATTTTTTCCTAAGCCCCAGATCCATGTTTCTAACTACCGCTTATAAGATATTTTCATCTGGATATTCATGGAAGTCACATCCAAGTTGTTGAGGGCATTGTGCTAAGTGAAATAAGTCAGACAGAAAGCGAACACTGCATGATCTCCCTTACACTTGAAATCTTTAAAAAGAAAACAAAAAGAGAAAGAAACAAAACAAAAAGAAACCAAAACACTTACCTCATAGCTACAGAGAACAGAGATTGGTGGTTTACAAAGTTCCAGTTATAAAATAAAATAAATCATGGGGATATAATGCAGTGTGGCAGTTACTGCTGATCATACTGTATTGCATATTTGAAAGTTGCTAAGAGAGTAAATGTTAAAAGTTGCCATCACCAGGGGGGGAAAAAAATTCTGTAACTATGTGTGGTGACGGACATGAACTGTACTCATTGTGGCAGTCATTTCACAATATGAACAAATATCAAATCATTATGTCATGCACCTGAAACTAATACAATGGTGCATGCCAAGTATGCCTCAATAATAAAAATCCACACACCCAAGCTGCTGATGCCACTCTCAGTGCCACCTCACCACTGACTCCCCTGCGCCAGTTCTACCTTTCTACAGAAAGAGGTCTTCGTTAAAAGGGACATCTGTAATACTTTCAACAATAAAAATGAATTTTCGAAAACAATGCCAAAAATTTCTATAGGAAAAAAATTTGAAAGGCATACTTAAAACAGCTTTATCTCAAATTATAACAAATGTTCATTCAGTAATTTTTAATTTTCTATAATTAAGCCAACAAATAAAAGACTTGAGAATTACAGAACAATAAATAAAAAGAAATTGAGGTTAGTAAGTCAGATGAGCCAGTAAAATTATATTTAGAAATTTTGGAAGAATCTATTTATATGTAATGTAATCGGAATAGGCTTATCCATTATAAGGCAATAGTATTTACTAATTTTAGTAAATTTTCTTCAGGTTCTTAAAAGTGATTAAAAATACTTTTTCTTTTTTTTTTTTTTACACATAACTCATGTATATAGTTTATACCACTTCTTTAGGATAAGCTTTATAGTATTAGGACTTTAGAGATACCCTTTTGCATATTAAGGATCCTACTCATGTTGAACAGCTCTTCTACGTTCTATCATAACTTACTTCTCTCACTGTATGTCCCACGGATCTTGATAGAAGTTAAGTTGTTAAGGAGCTTTTGAAATTCGAAAGGGGTAAGAGTAGGCCTCCAAGGGTAATCCGTTGCTTCGTGGAGCCTGGAGAGAAAGAAGGGGCCCCGTTAGCTTCTGTGAGGACAATTCTGGGGGCTGAGAAAGCATTTCTTCTTCATTTAGGCCGCCAACAATGCAAAGCTCCGCCACTGTGACCAAGTCAGAAATCGGTCTGCTGGTCTGACAGTGCAGGTGGCAAGGGCACAGGGGACACAGGGAAGGCTCCCTTTTACAAAGGCCCCTTACACCCCGAAGTTTCTCTTCAACATTCACCTTGAAGCCTGGAGAAGCTCAGATCAAGAAACCACTTCTGGCCCAGTCACACTTTACAACGAAGAGGACCTTACCTGAAGACGTACTTCACGGTGGTCTCACTGGGATAGGAATTGCCCTGCGCGATCAAGGGCACGGACACTCTCAGGCCCGCTCCCTCGAGCACCACGTCTTCTGCAGAGAGGCGAGTGTCTCGCCTGTCCACTCGAAAGGAGAAGGAGAGGTTCTGACCATAGCTCATCACCTGCTTGCCCAAGAACTTGGCTGGAACACAGACACATTGGGGCAAGGATGTGAGAATGAGACTACAGAGGAGCACACCCCAGCCAGGCCGCTTTCTGGCCCCACTTACCAGGAGCAATGAAGTACCTAGGAAAGTAGCTGTCTGAGATGACGGCGATGTCTTGCCTTTCAGAGGACCACTCCAGGGATGATTCAGAGCCGTCCCTCTGCTCGGCATGCCACCCATCCTCACCTGCAAGCAGAAGACAAAAACACAAGTGCTGTGACATTGTAAACACCCCGAATTCACCTTTACGGACCACAAACACAGATAAAAAGTCTAGGGAGAGCCCTAGCCGGTTTGGCTCAGTGGATGGAGAGTTGGCCTGCAGACCAAAGGGTCCCTGGTTCGACTCCGGTCAAGGGCACATGCTTAGGTTGTGGGCTCCATCCCCAGTAGGGGGCGTGTAGGAGGCAGCCGATCAATAATTCTCTCACACCATTGATGTTTCTATCTCTCTCTCCCTCTCTCTTCCTCTCTGAAATCAATAAAAATATCTATTTTTAAAAATCTTTAAAAAAAAGTATAGGGAAACACAGCAATGAATAAATGAATCCTACAACAGTACCTAGATATGCTATACCTCTGAAGTTACATTTTTGCTTTATTTTATGTAACATTTAACTATGGTGACTTCTAAACTCATGTATGTTTTCATAAAGTATGGCATCGGGAATATAGTCAAGAATATTGTAATGGCTATGTACGGTGTCAGAGGGGTACTAGATTAATCGAGGCGATCACTTCGTAAGTTATATGAATTTCTAATCACTATGCTGTACACCTAAAACTAATGTTATATTGCATGTCAACTGTAATTGGAAAATAAAAAGTTTTTTAAATTACTAACTTCAAAGAGAAACCATGTATGATGATAAAAACAAAAAACCCCCAAGCAAGAAAGCCAAATAAAAAATCACGTTCATTAAAAAACATGAAGTGTTGCTACCATCAAAAAAAATCCTCCAAGAGTTACTGATTTTTAAAAAATAGTGTACGTCTAATTGGACATTTTGGGGACAGAAGAAAAGGTCTAAGTTACCAGTCTGAAAGGTCGAGGTTACAGAGTAAACACTGTAGCCGACGGCGTTCGTGCAGACAGAAGAATGCCCGTAGCAGAAGCAGGGTGTGCAGCCTCGGGGATTAGATGATTCCAGATTAAAAAATCCAGGTTTGCATCTGAAAAAGATGAAGGTACAATCAGGCATTTTTTGAGTGCTTGAAATACAATAACAGAGACAACACAATCCAGCTGGAGAAGGCATGAGCTACCTCTCACAGTTGAAGCCTTCAACATTGTCTTTGCAAACACATCGCCCTGTCTCGACGTTACATTCATCCGTGCTGCCGGCAGGATTACACGCGCATGGCCTGTTGGGTGGAAAATGAATAAAACGATGAGAGAAGAGACAGGAGCAAAGAAATTCCACTCTTAAAGTCAACCTGTTGGTTTACATGTTAATAACAGTAATAATACCTCACTGATGTCACTTTTATACTTGGATCTGGTTTCAATCAAGGATACCCGTTACATTTAATATGTAAAACTCTGCTTAATCTCTGTGCACACCAATCCTGGGTCATCATTACAGCCACAAGTCTTGAATCTCGCGGACAATTATTTTGGGGGAAATGTTTATAAGGCTACAGATAAGCCGCAGGTCTATCATTAGGAATCAGCTCCATTGAGGTTGTGCCCCTTGTGTTGGTGTTGAAAGGTCTCACCTGCACCCTGCCTCCGTGAGAGAATGGAACCCAGGCTGGCAACGGTCACACTTGTCGCCCATCACTCCCGGCTTGCAGCTACATCGGCCATAGCTGTCACACTGCGTGCTGAGGGAACCTAAAATGTAAAAAGCATGTCAACCACCCGGTGTGTCTGCAATATTACATGTCAAAAAAAGGAAAAAAAAGAAAAGAAAATTGGTAACTTAGAACAATGCCCGAAAACCAATACGCAATCTCTAGATGGTTACGGAGGAAAAAGGTGAAATCTTAAATCGGAATTCTCTCAAAATCAGACCCCTGTAAGCCATTACATGTTACCTTTCCAGACACACCCCCTGGACATCAATGTTGAAAACACTAACAGGTCACTCTGTTCCCAGCGGTACACTGGACACGAGGCCCGTCCCTCCTCTGTGAGAAAGCGCTGGTTCCCTCAGGGTCATGCCGAGAACTTAAGTGTACACCGGCATGCACCACAAACACAAAGGTCAAACTCCTGCAAGGACAGGATGGACTGAGGGCACGCCACCGCTGTGGACACACACTAACATGAAACAGCTCAAGCTCTCGAAGGATTTCAGACTAAACAAAACCATCAACAAGGAAGAACTCACGCAGCAGCTAACCTTTCACCGTGGAGTTCAAATGCTCCCTAGGATCCTGTTGCTAATTATTTACGAAATCATTGCTCAGGCCATGCCCAGTTTTACACACACCCGAAAATCATCGGAGAGTGCAATGTGGTTAAAGAGAGTGGCGGTGGGGGGACAGACAGATCCTGAATCACTGACATGTTATAATTTACACGTTACAGTAACGTCCGCATTTTCATACCGAACCTGTGCACGTGCCTAGGAAACAGCTTCATTTTCTGAGGCTACAGGAAATGCTTACTTTTTTTCTTTTTTTTTGGTCTTGAAACCCATCAGGCTGAAGCAGACACTGCCTGGCACTTACCCACAGGACTACAGTGGCACGGAGAGCAGGGCTCCGTGTTCCCGAGGCGGAAGAAGTTCTCCCGGCACCTCTCGCAGTGGGCGCCGTCGGTGTTGTCCTGGCAGTTGGTGCAGTGGCCACCGTGGCTGGTGGAACGGTACAGTTCAGGGTCAAAGTAGCACTCTCGTGATCGGCCATTGCAGTCACAGGCTGTCGGCCAAACACACAACTTAAGTGAGATCCATGTTCCTGATGAACAGCATTTTTACAAGACTGAACAAACAAACCAACCACAATTTCCCACATCTCTGGGACAGGTAGTGTTAAAATAAGAATGACTGCCAGATGCATTGCTCATTAAGAAAAAGAAAACCAGTTTGTCAATAAAGAGTTTATACAGAAAAGGTTCATCCTGATCAAAAACAGCACCATCATAAAAGACAAGGAATTGCTTTTCTTAGGAAGGGATCTCCAGGTCATTGTGCATGTACAAAAAAAAAGCCAAGTCAAATTACAATTTTTCTGAATCCTTATTCTTCATCCTAATCCCAACTCCAAGAACATGTCAATGTAAACGCAGGCTTCAAGGCGCCTTAACGTTTCAGGCCTTAGATGATTCAAATACATTAAGATATGAACTTCCAAGGTGCCAGGTTATCTGCATATCCAGACTGGGCTAACCTGAGACCAAGGGGTTACAATTAGTGCTTCTGCAGACGGAAGCAGAATTAAAGCGAAATCTGGATCCAGTGGAGCCATCCATCCACTGGGGAGCCTCAGCGCCAACTGTGTCATCTGTTAAGTAACTAATGATACCACCCGCTTCAGGGCACAACCATAGTTTAAGAACAAGTATCTGTAGTCACAGAAAGCCACTGTATTTACATGCAGATGATTTAATCAGAATTATTGATTCTGCCCAAAGTATCTTTGATTCTACAGACAGTATCATGCACACTAAATAAAAAAAACGTTTTAGTTAGAAAATAAAGTTTTATTTAATAAAGTTTGATTTCAGAAAGATCAGGAAGTTGTTGTTTTTTTTGTTTGTTTGTTTGTTTGTTTTTAATATATTTTATTGATTTTTTACAGAGAGGAAGGGAGAGAGATAGAGAGTTAGAAACATCGATGAGAGAGAAACATCGATCAGCTGCCTCCTGCACATCTCCTACTGGGGATATGCCTGCAACCCAGGTACATGCCCTTGACCGGAATTGAACCTGGGACCTTTCAGTCCGCAGGCCGACGCTCTATCCACTGAGCCAAACCGGTTTCGGCAGGAAGTTGTTGTTTTAAAATATTTAAATATACGTATTTTCTTCCTTCATTTACAATCAGGTCTTTTATGATATTATACTTGAAATTTTTTTAGAAACTCGAATTACTGTCACCAAATTAGAGTTGTGTTAAGTAACTTTTATAGCTCCCTTCCCCTTCTTCAGTAGCTGTGTCTTTTCCCTCCAGGCTCCCTAGATGATCCCACAATCAACCCAGCCAGCCCCACCGGAACAGTCTGGTGCTTGGAGACTATGAGCCAGAACAATTCCCGGGTCTCCACTGTCCTAACCCAAGGGTTTTCAACTTTCTTCATCTCATGGCACACATAAAACTAATCACTAAAATTCTGAGGCCACAGCTGTCACACTGCGTGCTGAGGGAACACCAAAACTATATATTTTGCCAATCTGATAAAAAACATAGGTATAATTTGGACTCATTCACACTGCGCGGCTGCTGTGGTGCTGGCTGGTGCCATTTTGTACTTTGACCACCTCAGGGAAAGAGGTCAGTGCCCTGACGAAGCAGTCCGGTACTGCACGCTCCGACAGTTCTTGCGGCACCCCGGCTGAAAATCGCTGCCTACCCCACATCTCAAGCAGAGGCTGTGGCTCCCTCCTCAGCAGCTGGTAAGAGAGAAAGAAGGCAGCTCTCATTTCCTCTTCCGTAGCCCGAGCCCCTGGACAATACTGGGCTACTGTCACAACCTCCAGAAATGTTGTTCTCTGAGGGGTCACAGGGCCAAAGGGACCGAGGAAGCAAGCAAAGTGACTTAGCTCCTCATCAAAGTCCTCTGCCTACAGCATTCAACTCATTTGCTCGAGGTAAGCTGGCGATCCAGGGTCTTTGTTGTCCTCATAATGTTCCTGGACAGACTCTAAATATGCCCACGTCATTAAACAGAATACTTGCTAAACACAGGTGTATATTTACTTCGGTGGCACACTTTAGGAATATTTCATTCTTTCTCTTGCTGGCCTTTATCACGTAGCTTCCAACACTGGATATGACAGTTCAGTAAAATAACTAAAGAAGCCCAAGCAATCGTTTAGGAATGCTGGAGGAGGCTATAAAGTTAATCTGCAAATCTGGGATTTGTTGAGGGAAAGAAAAGATGAATAAGGAGATCTGCTCTGGGCAGCTAATAAAATTAGTCATAAGATACCAATTCTTTCTCAAGGCTTCTGCCAACAATTCCTGCAAGTTCACAGGGTCCGCTTTCTTATTCAATTTATTCCCAAGAGAATATGATAAGGGACATTTATAAGGACATGAGAAAATTACAGCTGCTTTAAAATTTTCTTAAGTCCTTGGCCAGTCATAATTATATGATTTCATGGTTCCTTTCTCCTGAGATTCCTTTCCCTATCTGTTCAGAATAAACAAAGATGTTGTGAAGGAACAAACAACGTGTTATCTTCTCCAGTTCACCCTTCCCTAGGAATTCTAGTGTCTACTCTTCCTCCCAAAGCCTCCGCCTCTGCCTGAGGGGAATCAGACAGTTCTCCCCACTGCGCTCGTTAGTGACACCGAGGAAAAGTAATTTTTTATAACTAAGCTTCTGAATGGCAGTCTTAGTCTAGAACTCATTGTAACCGACACATGTTAATCAATGACCTTAGCTCTTGAGCATTAGTCGGAAGACGACTATTTTAAAGGACAACAGAGAAAAGAACTGGAGAAATCGTATGTTAGAGCTGACCACAGGGGCCCGGTATCTGGATCTAAGCACAGTGCCCAGCGTTGAGGATGCTGCTCCCATCCTGGTGTGTGCGCTCAGGAAGGAAACACACAACCAGCACGGTTTATGTTTACAGCCAATCGCCCTCATCTGTGATGTTCCTCTGACGTCCACGTCCCACGCTTTCAAAGTATGAAAGAAGCACTGCCTTTCGTTGTTTTCCTTTCAAGGAGGCGTAAATGCAAGTCACCCATTCCTTCCTCCGCCCCTGAGAGATCTCAAGATCACTGAACGGCCCGACCCCGACGCCACGGGGCACTCACGCAAGCATTCGCTGGCACTCTCGGCAGTCGCCCTCCTCCACGGCCGGTCGTTGAAGAAGGGGAGACACTTTTCACAGTCGACCCCGTAGGTGTTATGCTTGCAGTCACACACCAGCTTGTTATGCTCATTCTTCACACACTCGCTTGCGTGTCCGTTACACTTACACCTGGGGAGAGAAGAGACACTCAGAAACAGGACACAGCTCGAAAGCCCCGGAAATGGATGCAGAAAAAGGATGGACACGGGGAACCAAAAACAACCTCTGAATATGCTTGAGATCTCCATTCAAAACTGGAAACTGAGGCACGGAGAAGATTAGGTAAGGGCTGTTTGAGTTTTCAGGTATGAGGAAAAATTAAACAGGGGACTAAAAAAAAAAAAGGTGACTTTATTTAACAGGGGATGGGGCATTAACCAGACGCGAGAACAAAGTCCCTAACAATATCGGAGGACGTCTGTAGCATCAACTTCCTGAAGTCAAATGTGTGGGCCAAGAGGCAGCCAAGTGCACTGCTTAAGAAGAGCATGGATTCTGCAGCCAGGCTAGGCTGCTGGGTTTCGAGCCCCACCCTGTGATTTGCCTGAAAAACAGGGAAGATGATAATGTCTGTTTCATAGGGCTCCTGGGAGAATCAAGAAGTTGCTTTATTCATATGCCTAGGACTGTGTAGGCACATCACAAGTCAATAATTATGTCAGCAATTATCTGCCATAATGATTTTAAAGTATTCTGATCTGAGGGCAGCAAGAGACATTAGATACCTCAGGACCAGATAGATCTCTCTCTGGTGGCCTGATATTCCCACAGGTTGCTTGGGATAAAAATCCTTGCAGGATCCCCCAGATGCAGGTTAAAACCATAAACTAAGAACTCGTGGAAATCCCCATGAACACCAACACACGCTCTGGTGTGCTGAGTTTCCCTCACTTGCTTCCTTGAGGATAGCCATCAGTTCCATAGCTTCTACTTCCACTTAAGAATACACCCAAACATTCCTGGAACATCTACAGCATAACCAGATGAGTCACAAATTTCTATCTCCAGCTCTCATGTTTCTCCCAAACTCCTTGACTGCTGCACAAATTTAGTTGTCCTCCATGACCTACAACTTCACATGTCTACAAACTCATCGTCTTCCCAATTAACTCATCTTCTTTATTTACTCTGTTAATGGTACCACGACGCTCCTGATCACTAAACCTTACGATCATCATGACTAAATCCTGACAATTCTTTCTTCACGACAAAATGCATCTAAATGTTCCCTTCCATTCTACTGTCACCACCCTAATGTCAGGCGTTTGTTAGCTGTCGCCTAGCTCACACAGCGTCATAGTAAGAATGGAAATTCTCTCGGGCATTCTCTGCTCGTAACTCATACACACATGCTCACAACTCCTCTTCCTGATCTCACAGCCCTACTGCAAAAAAAAAAAGGACATGATTTCTCACTGGTGACAGTTTCCATCAGCTTTCACTGAGCATCAACCCCTCCCCAGGAACACTGCATGCAAAAAAAACCCACACACAACAGTTTCTGCTCTTGAGACCTCATAGTTTAACAGGGGAGGTAAGGCCAAGATTCTTGCCTGCTGTGTAAAGTCTCTGGCTGTCTGGTTTACAACTCTACAAATTCCCATAAGAGATTTTCCTTAAGCCAAGTAGGCTTATACACTGCCAACTCGAAACTTTTTTCATGACCTGCCCATCCTTCTGTACCAACCCAGACATCCTTCCCACTCATCCTAATCCTACCTGTTCTTCAAGACCCGGCTCAGAGCCCATCTGCATCTCTAGCCTGACAGTTCGGCAGCATTCTCTGGCATATGGCATCTTTTTATCTAAAACATAGGGCTGTACTGGTATTTACTCTTTCACATATTCACCCACTGTCTGCCCCATTCCTGTGTAGGATCCTAGAAGGTCCAGTCCGTAGGTGCACGTCAGCCCTACACTTCCTCCGGAGCTTCATGGTGCCTATCTATTACAGAGCTTTGCACTTACAGTCTCAATAAGAATTCACGAAGGGGACTGACTTGACAGGGTTTTAGAAAACCTACTTTGTTTTCACGATAATGAGAAGGTCTAACAACAGTATTAATGCAGCTCTAAACAGTTGCTGCATTCACTTCTAAACCAAAGCTCGAATCCCTTTCAAAGTGGTTAAAAGTTTACTTACCTGCCACCTACGGAAAAATCAGAGATTGCGTAATAATAGGACTTGAGAACTTTGGGGTCATTAAACACCTCGTCTCCGAAAGTGTTTAGGCGATTGAGAGTCACTCGGATGTCGGTGGCTGTTACCCACTCCTGTGAGAAAACAAACAGAAAAAAACAGCTAGTGGGACTGAAGATAAGAGACATAAATGGACAACAGTGAATGTATCATTTAACTTCTGTCCTTTTCTAGCATTAACTCAACTGTAATACTCAATGGTTCCTTGAATTTCTTGATATTTTTGTCCTTCTTGACTTTTCCCTTCTTTGTTCTAAGTTGTTACTTCACCACTCAGAGTCCCCCAAAGCAGGAATAATACTAGTTTCTTCACAGGCCATTGAGAGGCTTAAGTGAAATATACTTCTAAATGCCTGGCATACATTGGATACTCAATACACATGTCCCTTCTCTCCACCCTGTATCCGCACCCCAAATCCAATCAGATATTAGCACGGAGCTCATGTGACGCCACACTTGTACAAGACATGCTGGTCGTTGTTGTCTCCCCCTGCCCACTTGGCACCACCTATCGCTCCCTCCATAGCCAATCCACTCCGATAGGTCTGGGAGAGACATCCAAGTAGAAGCACTAAGTCATTACACTGCCCTCAACCAATCAGAGTCAGTCTTTGCCTTGACCCTCTCCACAACTTCACTTCTCTGCGAGGCCTTCCTGGGGCACCCTACCTAAAACTGCTACCACCCCTGAATGCCCGATTTCCTTTCCCTATTTTATTTATATTGTCTCTTTCTGACACCAACATCACCAAATTGTAAGCAGGAATTTTTTGTTTTGTTCACTGCCATTCCCATAGCATAGGAGGTGCTCACATGGCATTTGCTGAGCAAATGAACAAATGGAAAGAAACTGCAGCTGGTCGACTTGGTAGGCATACCATAACAGCCACGGGTAAGAACGAAGGTGGTACCGTTTTCCCTTAGATTTTGTGAAATCAAAGCCCTTGTAATAAATGCCCTTTCGCTGAGCTAATGCTAGTCAGGTGTTTACATCTGCGACAGGCTGTTATACAAACGATGCCAACCCATTGTCACTGCCGGTGTCCTCACCCTGCGGAGCCCCTTTCCACATGGATTCTGGGCTTGGGCATGTGATTTGCTTTAGCTGAGGGGACATCAGCGAATGTGACACATGCAGAGGCTTGATAAGTACTTGTCACTGGGACTTGCCCTCCTGGAATAATTCTACCATCACATGGAAAAGCCCAGACTGGCCTCCTTGAGGATGTAAGACCACAGGGAGAGAGAAACCCAGCTCTCAGCTCACCTGCCGGCAAGTGAGCCCAGGGCAATACAGAATTAATGAGAAATAATAAATCATGGTTGTTTAAACAAAGACACCATCTCCATGTCAAGTCCTCTCCTGGGACTGTACTACAAACACCTACGGAGACATAACGAGACGCAACGAGTGAGTGCAGGGCTGTGGGCGAGACTGGGAGGCACGCCCCTGATTAAGAACCACTGCTTCAACCATGCCAAACACCTGGCAGATAGAACCACACAGAGAACTCAGAAAAGCTCATCTCCACCAAGCCTCCAAGTATAATTAGAAAGGAAAGACATGATGATTTCACCGCATCCAAACTTGGAACTCCAATAACAACTCCCACTCATGGCCACAATGTTAGGAATCCTTCAGTCGTCTGTAATGTAAATAGCTAAACATATCTGTGTTTAATGCCTAGTATATTTTATACAGCCTTCACCGTTATCACAGCTCTCCTGAATAAAAGCTTTTCAAGGGCTGAATCTAAGCACCCCGCCCTCCCCCCCCCCCCCCCCCCCCCCGCGGCTTTTATTTCCCTCATAGTGGGAACCTTCAAAAGAACACACAGACCCTGGAGCAACACTTTCTGGGTTTTGAAAACCAGTTCAGCCACTTAAAACTGTTTGGGGCAAGTTCTTTTATCCTTTCTGGGCCTCTGATTCCTCGCCTGTAAAATGGAGATAATCAAAGCATCTACCATATAGAGTCATCCTGAGGGTTGAGTTAATGATATCTAAAGGGCTTAGAACACTGCGTGTCACACTGTGGAACATGGTAGTAAGTGCTGTAATAAATGCTAATCATCGTCCTAAATCAATGCATGCTTGATCATATTCATACACAAGGAAACCAAGTAGGGTCTCCCTGCTGGCAGGGAGATAGCTTCTGGAGGGCGGCACAGGGCGTGATGAGGAAAGGGTGCTTGGCCTCTCCTCACTGTCCAATCAGCTGAAGCTTAAACCCCCTTGGCAGCCAGATCTCAGAGCCAGAGCGCTTACATCTAGAGACACATAGTTAATGTCTCTGCATAATGATGCCAACTGACCAAATCCACCGCAGACGCTTACAGCATTTTTTCCACATTAAGTCGCGTGAGTTCCTGTGGAACAAGAGCAGCAAACATCAGGATTCCTATAGCTGGCGGAACGGCCTCAAGACGGCTGACCAGGCATCCAGTTAGCGAAGGTGCCAGAAAACCAGTCACAACATGATGCCACTGCCTTTTCCTACTGGCTATCCTATTGCCTCTCCAGGACAGTCAAACACAATCACTTGTGTGGGAAGAAACGAAGCTAGCAAATGTCTGCAGGGTCAGCTTGAGGAGTCTGCGTAGATCACTCCTCCCCTAGGCAGGCAGCCTCCTGCTTTCTCATCTATCAAAGTCAGCTAGTCTTCCTGCCATTGACTTTGAGCACCTCTTACTGCCAATGCGAGAAACGCTTCTCTGAAGGACTCTGCAAACATATTCATTGCTCACTGCACCCTCAGAGCTTTCCAAAATCAAGATGTATCATCTTGCAGCCAGAAATACAATGGAAAGGAAGAAGTGGATTCACAGAGAAATACAGTCTCATCTTTTGCCACTGTCCAAAACCATACAGCCAAATTAAAGGAGGAGTCCTGAACATTATAAACCCCAGAGAGAAAGAATGAGAAGACACAAAAGCATAAAGCACCCCCCCACACACACTGAGAAATCACAATAGCTTTTCATGACACGAGCACAGCTTTTGCAAAACCACATCCAGTATTTCTTGTCTCAGTCAATTACTACAGTCTGCCCTCATTTAGATGTTAGCTTCAGCCACAGGACAGAGTGCCTCCAATTCTGTGTTAATGTGCTGGGTATATATGGCATGAGGCTCGCCAGTCTCTCCAAGATCAAACAGCCAGAACATAAGAAAAGTTCACAGAAATCTAAGCAATACATGAAGATTCCATATGATGGTGCATAAGGAATTATGTACACAGCATTTGAGAAAAATTCTTTTCTATTGCTAAATAGGGGAAAGTTTCTATGACGATGCTTGAGCATGATACGAGGGGTACCTAAATTCATATCCTGGCACAAACACCAGTGCTATAGACGATGAGGAGTTTTCATGATTGGCAACAGTGCCAGACAAGCCCAATCAGAATTCCCTGGCACAATAATGAAGGAAGGTGGCATTCACAACTATCCTGCTTCAGTTGTTGCCTCTTGCTAATAAAATACCTTCTACTTTGTCCAATCAAAGAAGAGGTAAGAAAGGATGCAAGAAAACCGGATCAATAAGTTCAAATACCCTCTTCTCAAGGTCAGAAGCAAAATGTTTCCACTTCAATTACAAACACTAGAGTTAAAATGGTCCAACTTCAAAAAAATTTGTAAAGTTTAGATATCCCAGGACACACTTGCAAGTGCGTGAGAACGTAAGAACAAATATCAACCGTGGGTGGGGTGGGGTGGGGACAGGAACAAAACTGCTCTCCCTCGCTTAGTGAGAGTCCAAAGGACAGCAGAAGGAAGGCCAGCTGTCTGTCTTGCTGGGGGACCACAGGCCCCATCACCACAATCTTCCCGCATCCCGTACGTACGTGGGAGAACCGCCTGGCTCCACGCCACCCTCCGGATGCCTACCTGCAGCACAGGGCTATTGTCAAAGTTGTAGGCACTGGGTCTCCCCTCCAGGGTGGAGAAAGCCACATTGCCCCCGGTGAGCGGGGAAATGTCACTGAACTCGTCGGTGCACAAGGCCTGCTGCTCGTCCTCTCCAGTCCTGATGAAGCCGCGGTTCATCTTGAAGTAGGTGTTCTCGCAGGAGCCGCTGTAGTACTGGTAGGGAACCCAGGGCCCGTCTTCCCGCGTGCGCTTATAAATGGCAAAGCTCTCTGGCCGGCTGGTGTGGAACCTGAGGCGCACGTATGTGATGTCAAAAGATTTTCCTACGGGACAAACATATCGAAGTTCATATCTCACGTGTGAAGCAAAAAAAAAAAGCCCCTGTGTTCCCAGTTTGCTTTGGAACTTGACAGAGAAAGAGCATACCAACCACCCTGTGCACACTAGACTAAGAAGGCTCCAGAACATACAACACATCGGCTGTGTCCGACAGGCTGGTCTACATATACTGTTCCGGAGCACGTTTTCCCACACAAATGACAAGTTATAGTTGGTTCATAGGTTAGCTTATGAAAGCCTATTTATAACATAGGTTGTTGAAATTTCGTTTGCCATAAAAACTGTAGCATATGTTAGTACTGTACTTACACTATTAAAAAAAAATGGGGGGAAAGTACATTTATTCTTAATGCTGAGGTTTCGGCAAAAGCTTAACTGAGAGATAGAAAAAAATGTTTTTTGAAAGTGGGTATTCTGGGCACTTTCAAAATGTTTAAAAACTCATTCCTTGTTAACGATAATATTATCTCTTCATGCAGGAAGAGTACCCTGGGCACTGATTGTGATGCTACTTATCGACCAGAGTAAGAAAGAGAAATCTTATACGGGGGACAGTAGTTGAGATAGGAGGCAGGGCATAGAGTAGGAAAGAAGACAAAAATTCCTCCAGTGGCTGAATAAACAGAAAGAGAAAGGGAGAAAGGTGGCTTAAAGAAGTTGTGTTTGAACATGTTCAAAAGAGAACAGGTGAGAGGTGAGCTCTGGTCAGGGAAGGGCAGCGAAGGGAGGAGTCAGTGGACCGTCATCCCTCCGGAAGAAGAATCCCTGGATCAGCTCCCTACAGCTGCCAATCCGACAGCAGGGTATCTTGGTCGCCAGCCAGCGTGCCTTCGGGTGGGTAGAAGGGGTCATGTGCAACTGTTGATTCATTCAGAAATTGGGTCTGACACTATCTTTTCTTTGCTGCTTCTATGCCAGAGTGAAGATCACAGTTTGGCCAACAAGTATTTGTTGGGCACAATGACAAGCTCAGGCCTCTGCTGTGCACTATGGGGGACAGGATGTCTTAGGGGTCCTTGCACTCAAGGAGCTGCTAGTCTTTTCTCCCCAAGTGAATTAACTGCACAGGAAGAACCATCTTAATCCTTCCCTACATGCTCAGAAGTGCTGAGGGCAGACTGCCACCATTTCTCACTTCCTTGAACCCACTCATCCCCAGGGGGACGATGCTCATGTGTGGCCTGGCATCTCCAGCTCTCTCTCTAGCTGTGAGTCCATCTCCTGCACGCCTCAATGCAAGACAGCACCTCTGCCTCCAGGCAGGAGGCCCGCTGCAGTCCTGGTACAGATCTGAGACTCAGTGGGTGAGTTCAATTGGGAAAAGGAGGTGGCAGGGGGAGGGGGCAGGAAGTAAGAGCAAAAAGTCCACGGAAGTCATGTGTGCAGGCTCTGTTCTTCACTCCAGTCTATCTATAATAAAACTGATGTGATGAGCCGTATCTGATTGTATTTCTCAACTGGTCCTGATCTTAAAAGAGAGGTTTAATTAACTGCCCCCCATCTACACAAAACACACACACATACATATGACCTCGAACACAAGGACGTGTGGCATGATGGAAAGAACACAGGACTGGGCACTGTGAGTCCTGAGTTCAGGTCCTGCCTCCTTCAACGACTAGCTGTGTGATTTCTGCTCTGCCATTTTCCCCTCTAGAAATGAGGACGATAATCCCTGAGCCACCCGTTCCCAAGGGCTGTTGCAAGGTCAAACTAAGATCGTGTATATATTTGACTCATTGTAAAACTCCATACAAATATAAGGTATTATTACAACAGGGTTTAGGAGAAAATTCCTGAACTAGGACCCTGGGTATGTTCACACATAAGGGCCTGATTATTCCAGGGACTACCTGGTACAGCCTGGATCTTCTATCTACAATGCAATCCAACATTTTGCCTCAACACGGGTCATGAAAATACAGTTTACAACCCTCCTGTTAAAAGAATGCAAATTTAACTTCTCTTTACTATGTAAAAAATGTCAAGACATTCACCTTTGCTTGAGGGTGAGGCTATAATGCAGTATCTAGGACATTCCAGCGACTATCTAAGACATTCCAGAATGGGAAAACCACTTAGGGGTAGGTGGCTCAGGATGTTCAAAGGCTGACTCGCTAATCTCTAGATTACAGATGACTCTTACTTTTCTTCTCTGTCTACATTTATGATATTGCAACCTCATTTTTCTTTAGCAACCCAACCTGCAGAAGATTGGATCAAAGGAGAGAAGGCAGAACAGATCAGGGTGCTTTTGAGTTCCATACCAACATTTGTACCCCAAAGCCACACCCCCAAAAGAAACGGGCCTATGCGCTCATTCTCACTGCTGACACACCTAGAAAGCAATCTTGCTAGCATTAAACCTGGAGGCAACCTAGCATGCGGGCGCTGGCCTTCCCTCACCCAGCCTTTTTCAGAGCTGCTTTTCTCATCCTAACCTATAGCCACGGTTGGAAGAGGAAAGGCTGGTGGGGCGATCTGTGGAGGAGGTGCACACAGTCCACAACACAAGACAGCCACATGGACTGACTGCTCATAGAGTTGCAGTCCGTCCGGCAGTCGCTACAGAACTTTGTGCTTCCATGCGAGGAGGGCTATGACAGGGAAGTGCATAAAGTTTTGGGAGCATGGAGGGAAGTCAGCTAATCTAGATTTGCTAGGTTTTCCAAAGGAGGTGACATCTAAATCCAAGAGCTGAGGAATGCAGAGGAACTGGCTAAGCAAACAAGGCCCAGTTGTCCAGGCAGATGAAAGAGCATGTGGGAAAGCCCAGAGGACAGAGAAGTAATCACTGGAGGAATCAGAGTTGAATAGTATGGCTGGAACTGGAGAGAGTAGCTGGATATGAGCTAACGAGGAGGTAGAATACGCCACCGGCCAGAAGTCATGCTAAAGAGCAACTTCAATTTAAGGACAACTGCAAGTCATTGGAAGATTTGTCAGGAAATGCATGATTTGGTTTGATTTTTAGAAAGATCACTCTGGCCACTGTGGAAGGGACAGGTGGGGAAATAGTGAAGATGATGTGGCAGTAATATCGGAGAGATGAGAGTGGCTGAACTAAGAGTAGGGACAACTGCTGAAAAGAAATGAATGGATGCAAGTGAGATGTAAGAAGCAGACATCAACAGTAACTTGGTCATTGATGGCGGGTGACGGGGAACAGGAGCCACTTCTGAAAGCCTCCTCTACATTTACCCTGTTGACATTGTTTCACTGTCAAATCTTTTATTCATTTCATAAAGCTGGGATACAAGAATGTGACTAGTGGTGGTGGAAGGATTGCCTCCATGTGGGAGGAACCCTGCATCCCTGCTTGCTATCTGGATGCAAATGCAAATGACTTTGTAGGTTTTATGGGATGGACACTGAAAGAATTCTAACTGATGACTTTTTATTTCTGTGCAGTGAAAATCAAGGGTGTCAGCTAAGAGGCTGGGGAATGTTGGTGGGGACTACGTGAGGAGTGTAGAAACTTCCTAAGAGCCAATGTAGAGTCTAGCAAAGAGATGACTGGAGAAAAAAAAAGCTTGCTGGGCAGAGACTAGATGCGGAAGAGGAAGGAGGTCGTGACTTTGTATGGACATCTTTGTGCAGGTGTGATTTTCTACACAGGTGCAATGGAAGGACAATAAGATAAGGAGACTAAAGTTACTTCAAGAAATCTGGACTCTCTTCTGAATAAATACAGAAGCAAATATAGAGTGAAGAGTCAAAGCTTAGCTGTCTGTGCTATCCAGGATTACCTGCAACCATGAATAAGGAAGAACTGGGAAAGTAAGGAGCTACTTTTTATTCCATTAAATACTCCAATTCAGAAAATCAGAAGTGCGTGTCTGAAAAGTGTCCCAGCAACTACACAACTAGGACATCTTCCACCCCTCACCTCATGTTCATACAACTGAGACCCATCATGTTCTCTCTCTCTTTCTCACCATACTTCCCTACTCTTTGTCTGTCCTACTCCTTTGACAGTAGACAAAGTACAATGATCTAGTTAATCGGGAGGTGAGCAGAAAATAGGACCAGGTCTCCTGATTTCCAGTCCAGTGACAGCTACCGTACTATCGTCACACTGAAAGGGTGTCCAAGGAGACAGGTCTGACTTGAAGGTGAAAACTCCAAGCACACAGTTCCGAAAATCAGAAGTGCGTGTCTGAAAAGTGTCCCAGCAACTACACAACGAGGACATCTTCCGCCCCTCACCTCATGTTCATACCCATTAAGACTAACCATGAATATACACACCCACAAGAAAATATTTAGCTTCTGCATGTTCTCCTGCCTCCCCCCTCTCTCTGCCACATTCCTCCCATAAACAAAAAGCCTCAAGTGCAGATGTTTAGAATGAAGCACACAAAATTAACTAATACTTCCTGCTCTGAATCCTACACTTCAAGCTGGCGAGGGAATGAGAGAAGGGGAGGGGGCCGCCTGAACAACGAGAATCGGCCTTTGTTCACACGGGGCCAAGCCAAAGAATTCCGCTTAAGCCTCCTACGTGGTGAAGTATTTCTAATCGCTGAGCAGGGGAGAAACCCTTCCTGTCTCAGAGCTGGAGTCAAGCACTGACTTCTGGCGAACATAAACGCCTCTCTGTTATGTGCAGCTCAGAAGAATTCCACTGAGTTCCTTGTACAACAGCCTTCTTCGCAATGAAGTAATGAGCGACAATGGCCATACAGAATTTTGCAAAACTTCAAAATGCCCTTCAGTGGCCTGAATTAGACCAAGAAAATGAGTTCATTCTGAAGTCCCCAATTAGGAGTCCCTGATTCACTATTGTACTTCTGGGCGAACTCCTCAGAATCATAAAATGACTGTTTTCCTTGCAGTCAGACTTGATCTTCTGAGTCTTAAAACTTCAATAAGGTTGTAGCCCGTAAAGTCCACGAGAGATGATAGATGTTTAGGCTGCTAAACGAGATCCCCCAAACAGTTAACACAAACGGTAGTCACCAAAAGCAACTATTTGAAAACGTTTTCCATTTTGTGAGTGGTGTAACTGCTGGCTGAAACAAGAGTTCCCAGGACAACACGCACAGCTGCGTTCCAGCTGTTATCGCTCCACCTCGGCAGGCAGATTGTCCAAACACGGCCTCGCCAATCAAGATGACCCAGGGCCAAGTGAATGCTGAGTGTGGGATCCTCAAGTGGACAAGGATGGGTGAGCAGGAAGAGGACTGATGAGCACATGCAGAATGCGATCTGGGTACGTGGAGTCGTTCCAACTGCCAGGAAACTCAGTTCTGACTGCCTGTTAACCGGCTAGTTACTACTGCCCAAAACTCATCTTCGGAACAGGTTCTTTTTAAAAACTTATTATCCCAGTCCTTTCCCTTAAATTTCAGTGCCCCTTTGTCATGGCCTCTCTGTCCATCGGCTTAATGCCAACAGTACGAGGGCACAATCCCATAGGAGGTACATCTAAATCAGCACTACTTATACCGAGGACAAGTAACCTTTATAGCTCGGTATACAATAGTCATTTTTTAATGGAATTTATTAAAATAAATGCGATGGAATTTACGATTTGAGAAAGCTTCAGTGGTTCACATTTCCCGAGTACATGCAATACGCACTTCCTGTCACACGTGTCACTGCCATGACAGAAAGACATGCTAAGATGAGTGGTGCTGGAATATATGGAGTTTTAGTTCCAAGCTGCCACCGGAGATATAACAGAGCAGGTAGGTAAAAGAGAAGTGATGCCAACCATTTGACTCTTGTTTAAACCCAACAAAATTCTACACCCTTGACTATTTATAAAAATAGTTGTATGGCCGTGACAAAGGGGCTTAGGGGAAAAAAAACATTTTGAAATACATTGGCATGCCTTGGGGAAGATAACCTCTTAGGAAAGCAAGGTGTTTCCAAAAAGCACCAAATTTAAAGTGTAAGCCAAAGAAGACAGTTCTACCTTCATCTCTCAAAACTACCAGTTGGCACCATTGTTGAATAAGACCATGGCGTAGCAATCTTCCAAACATAAACTCTTCCTGCTTGCATTGCCCAACTGCGAGATCCAAAAATGCCATATACCCTTCAGCAAATGGAAAGGTCAAAACTGACTTGGTTTAACACACATCAAATATGAGATCATTAGACAGCTGTTATGTGGAGAGAGAGAATTAGAATTCTTCACTGGACGCCAGACCATCAAACATTCTTGAAGAGTAATTTCAAATAGGTGTATAGCACTGTTAGATGCTACAGATATTTGCCATTATCATAACATAAATTCATCCTAATTTGTTTATCTTTGTCATTTTATTTGAAACCTTCACCAGAAGAGACAAGATTCCCAAGTGAAATTCCAAGACAAGAATTGGGCATATGCCCTCTTAACCCAAACCTCCTGCTTACAAGACTCAATACTAGCCCTAATTCAGGCTAGTAGGTCACAAGCATGCCTGAAATCCTTGAGCTGAGCGAAAGGAATGAAGCCAGCATTTACTCCCACTCACCCCAGCTGAGGCAAAAAATCCATTCTGCAGAACAACAGAGTTCTAACTACAGGGGACTGACTGACAAGTGGGATTTAATGGAGTCACCTAAAGAAAGCAAAGAAGTTAATTATAATACTAAGGAAATAAAATATAGAAATAGAAAGGCAATGAAATATAAGCTGCATAAATAAAACCCATATTTTAAAAATGTAAAATTGTTTATCTATGAAAAGAAAAAAGACCACACAAGTATATGGGAAGTTATGTCTTCTGTGATATCCATGTACTATTAAGAACTGCACATACTTTCACCCATAATAGAGGAGTGAAGAATGTAAAAGAATAGTGAGAAAATCTGATTGGGGGAAAAAGATGCTTATATATAATGAGAGATTCTATATGTAATGGTGCAATAATAGACTAAGGTAAACCCTAATAACCCTTCACCGCCACCCCCGCACACACGTAAGGCCACAGAGAGTTGAACAATGGTGTTCTTTTATTTATTAAACCACTATTTGCTAAGTGAATTTAAGCTGACGCCCACCAAGACAATCTATTTAGAATACACCATTCTTCATTTTGCTAGAATGCCTTTGCTTTCATTACTTTAACTCCTAATAAACTTGGCCCCTTATTTCCCTAAACCATATATTTCTTTTTTCCTAAAAAAAAAAAAAAACAACAAAAAAAAACAACCCCACAAATACCATAAAATATCTTAAATACTAAAATGTCTTTCTCAGTTTTCACAACTGCTTAACTTCTGACCACAGCCACCCATTAGGTCAAGCACGGTTAATAGCCATAACCAGTCTTGATAATTCCACGTCCATTTTCTTTCCCATTCATTCAACAAATATTTATTGAGCATCTACTATTTCACCGTTCTACGCACTAGGGTTATGGAAGAGAATGACAGAGCCCAACACCGTAGGGCTTAGGGTACAGTAGGGAGTGGAGGTGGGTAAAGGATAGATAAAAAGCAAAAAAAAAAAATGTTGTATGTCAGGTGATAAATTATGTGGCGAAGAATAAAGTAAGGATAGAAAACATGGGGGAGGAATGCCGTTTAATACAGCATCATCAGGGATAACTTGAGGTGGACAAGGACATTCTCGGAGAACTTGGGAGAAGGGAAACACATGGGGGGGAAGAACATTCCTGGAAGGACAAAGGCAAATACCATGAGGCAGGAGCATCTTGGCAAGTTCCAGGGAAGGTGACAAGGCCAGGGGGGCTGGAATAAGAGTGAAAAAAGAAGGAATGTACAGGGGATAAGGTCAAGAAGCTGAGGGGAGGAGGGCCTGCCCATCATGGAGGCCTTATAGGCCACTGTAAGGCTGGCTTCTACTGTTTTGTTTTGTTTTGGCTTCTACTCTGAATGAGTTGAAACACCCCCCGCCTCCACCCCACCCCACCCCCCCACCCCCCCAGCCCCGGAGGATTTTATACAAGGGCGTAACATGATCTGACTAGTATTTTAAAAGGCTCACTCTGGCTGCTTTATTGACAAAAGACTACAGAGGAGGCTATAGGGACAAGAAGGCTGGTCAGGGTTCTTTTGCAATCATCCAGGCAGGAGATAAGGGTAGTTTGGTCCAGGGCAGAACCAGTGAGCAGTGAGCAGATTCCAGCCATATTTGGACGGTAAAGTGGACCTGATTTACTGATGGATTGGAAGCCAGGTGTAAGCTGTTCCATAAGCAACTAGAAAGGAGAAGTCGTTTTCTGAGATCATGAAGAACATGGGAGAAACAAGGATGGGGACGGAGTGAGAGGAAATTGGGAATTCAATTATTAACATTTTAAGTTGAAGATGCTTATTATGAAATAACTGAGTGGAGATGTCAAGTAGGCATTTAAGTCTGGATTTCAGGGAGAGGTCCAAGCACGAGAGAGAAATCTGGAAGTCATCAACAGCCAGACCAAACTAAAAGCCATGGGATCAGATGAGAACACCTAGGGAATGAACACAGACAAGAGGTCCACAGCTGGGTCTTGGGACATGCCAACTTTTACAGATGGGGAGATAAGAAGACTCAGCAAAGGAGACTCAAGAGGAATAGACACTGAAACAGAAAGAGAATTAAGAGTAGAACCCTAGAAGCCAAGATTAAAATTTTTTTTTCAATAAGGAGAGAATGATCGATTGAATCAAACACTCCTAAACAACTGAGAAAGATGAAGACTGCACACTGGCCATTGGATTGAACAGCCTGACAACTGGTTTGGTATGACAGAATGAAAGCCAGAGAATGTTTGCGGGGGGGGGGTAGGCAGAGATTGCAGACAGCTAATAAAGACAATTTTCCAAGTAATGTTGCTATAAAGAAATCAGATGGTGGATGGAGGGGAGGAGAGGGGGTTCAAGGGAAAATTGTTTTTAAAGATGGGAAGACAGCATGTGCTATGTTGACCGGGTGATCCAGTGGAGCACTGGACAGTAAGGACCCTCTCTGGCAGTGTCAACGGACGAGAGTGGGTAAAAGAGACCATTTCTGGCCCACCAGGAAGTGTCTGAGAGAACCTTTCCAAAGACCTTCAAGAAAAAAGAAATAATGGAATTAACAAAAACAATGGAATCAACAGGGTCACTGTAGTCAGTATCTAGATTAAAGAGAATCATCTGGTGCCAAAACAGTTCAAAACCCACAGGAGCTCTGGAGGGCGCCTTCCCAGGAGCCCGGCACCAGGATAGGCTTTCCTGCTACAGTCATTCCCATAATCTGGCCCGTGTAAGGCTCCAGCCTGCCTGGTAGCATCACCTAGTGAGCTTCTGGAAAAAATGCAGACTGTTATGCCCGATCCCCAGAAGTCCTATTTTGGTAGGGTCTGGGAGGGGTTCCCAAATCTGTATTTTAAAGGGCACCCTAGGTGATTTTTATGCACATTTGGGAAATACTGCCCTAACTGGTTCGGCTCAGTGGATAGAGCGTCAGCCTGCGGACTCAGGGGTGCCAGGTTCTATTCCGGTCAAGGGCATGTACCTTGGTTACGGACATATCCCCAGTAGGGAGTGTGCAGGAGGCAGCTGATCGATGTTTCTCTCTCATCGATGTTTCTAACTCTCTATCCCTCTCCCTTCCTCTCTGTAAAAAAAATCAATAAAATATATTAAAAAAATCAAAATAAGAGAAATACTGCCCTACTGTAAACTTTTTTAAAAAAAATATGTTTTTATTGATTTCAGAGAGGAAAGGAGAGGGAGAGAGAAATAGAAACATCAACAATGAGAAAGAATCATTGATCAGCTGCCTCCTGCACACCCCCTACTGGGGATCGAGCCTGCAACTTGGGCATGTGCCCTTGACCGGGATCAAACTCGGGACCCTTCAGTCCACAGAGCTGTTGCTCTATCCACTGAGCCAAACCAGCCAGGGCTGTAGAAACTCTTCTTCACCCTGGTTCTCACCCTTTGAAGACGCAGGTAGGAAATGGCCCCTGCCCCCGGTGCTCCGCTGCAGGATGAACTAAGGCGCTCATGGGTGGCGACTTTGACTTTCACATGTCATGTACGTCAAGGTAAAATTTATTGCAAGTGTTAACTGTGCAGGCCTGCGCAGTGAACCAGAATAATAGCAGTTTATCTCCTTTAAGACACACACCGAGGCTCGGCTCCACAGGGGCCGCTCACTCCACGTCCAAGGAGGCTTGGAGTGACGGGGCCAACTGAACCCGAGCTCTCCAACATTTTTTTCCACGCCAATCTCTCAGTCTTTCAACTTGTGTCCTCAAGGCCCTATCTCCGAGGCAAGTAGAAATACATATATGTTTGATTCTGAGAAAACCCACCTACTGCTGGGGCTTTCGCTATGCTATTCTTCTCATGCAGACAATGGTCAGGATTCCCCGAAACCAAATTCCCCATCCCTTCTGGTTCCTGTCCTTCCGGCCTCCTCCCAACCATTACTGATACGTAAAAAAAAAAAAAAAAAAAAAAAATGATACAAGACCACAGCAGTTCTCAAGGGCAAGGGACAAATTTGGAAGCAAAGAGTTAACTTCTGCTTCAGTGCACTCAGAAAGATAAGAAAACACTTTTTTCTCCTTTGTCTAGTAGCCTAGACTTGTTTAACCCCAGTCTGTGTCGGGCAGTGTTGGCATTTTCAGGGAGGGTGCTACATTCTGCTGGTTAAAGACCAATGTGGAAATATTTACTTTTCAGAGAAGAAATTTCAGGTATGTTATATATATATATATATATATATATATATATATATATATATATATATGCTTTAGAGCAAACTATCAGGCACTCACACTGATATTAGAGAGAAAGAGAGGCGGAAGGGGAAGGTGAGAAATAAGAGGAGGGAGAAAAAAGGAAGATTGATTAAAGAACTGGAAGAACACTCCAAAACTCCAGACTTGATATTCTGGATTTTAAATTCTCTCACAACATTCACACTGAATCTATAGGGTGACCTTTTAGTTTTCATGTTAGAAATACTTGGAGGCCCCTGTTCCATCTCCTTCCAGACTCAAGCCTTAGGGACACACCGTTAGTAGTTTAGAATCCAAGGTTGGCAAACTGTACCTATGAATCAGTAAGTAATTCTGGGCATCAAATGTATTTGGATTGTTCTTAATCCTGTAAAATTTCTGAATGTACCTCCTCCTTCTTCCGCATTTTTGGGGACAACAGAGGACACATTCAGATTTCCTTGGCCCAAACTTTGAACCTGTGTGCCCTGCAGAAAAGAGGTAAATGAAGGGGCAAGAAGCTTAGCAGTTAAAAGGTGAGGGGATGGAGATTCAACTCATTTCCAAGATCAAATCTGTACTAATAATCTTTAGCTCTTATACGGCCCACGAACTTGAAGCTGTCGAGCAGAAGGACAAGGAAAACAACACTTTTTCAGTCACAGCCTTTCCCCAGTGGCGCCCTGTCAGCCCCAGGGGAGGCTTAATAGCAGTAACAGCAATGAAGGGTGGGAACCAGACGGATCAATTCAAGGAGCCACGGGAGCTGGGACAGCAGGAAAAACGTGTTGAAAACCGCACACAAAGTGGGAAAGGCAAGTGGAATCATTCAGGCTCTGCCTGCGAGAGCCTCCCTCCCTGTCCGCTGGGTGGGAAGGAATTCGGTCCTTCACACAGGCCTCCTTGTGCCTCTGCTCTTCTGAGAGGATGGACATTTTACATCATGAAAATGCTCTGCCAACTGTCACTCTTTCCACAAGCGACTGATTGTGAGCAGATGCCCCTGTAAATCAGTATAAGCGAATACGGCCCCTTTGCATTTGTCATTCACCCCGACCCCCCTCTTTGCATAGGCATGGAAATGCACACCCTACAAAGTACTTCTTAGACACCAGAGTCCGTGTTCTCTGCATCTCTTCATCTCTCGTGGGCCGTGCTTGGACTTGCTGGCGCACTGCTGATTAAATTAACCCCCCTACCCCCATCGAATATCTGAGATGTCTGCAATCTCCCTAAGTATTTGTGAGCAACCTTGTACTCCCAGATGCTAGGGTCTGCCTATTTGTCCTAATGACTCGAATTAAACACTGAATTACATTCTAGTACAGCCTCAGTCTAGAACATTTGATAATCTACTATAACAAAGAATCAAATCATCTAACCAGAGTCCATCAAAATTACTGATGTATATGCAGTGTTACAGATTAAATAGTCATATTTAAAGGCATTTTTCTTCAATTCAATCCTTTTCCTTTTCATGTACATTATAATTTCAGAAATTTCTTTGTTTCAAATTTCTGTTCAGGAAATTAATAAAGTAGTAAAGAGGGTTCTTTTTTTTTTTTTTTAAGGAAAATAGTAAAGAGTATCAATGACCCTATTTAGGGAGGAGAAATTTTCTGTGATCACTCCCGAAACTGTCTTATAAATTATACACACGCCACATCCAGTGAGGGGGCACGGAGGTCAAAGAGAAGATCATGACAAATTATTTGCATAGCACCCTTCAGGTAGGTCGGTCAGATTCCCAGGACTTCAAAAAGGTGCCTCTCTTATCTGCTTTTCCTTGTACAGTGAGAGCAAACTTAGTGGTATCAGAAGAAATGTTCAAGTCCATCCTTTGCCATATTTCAAACAGACAGCCCTTACCCACAGGAGTGCCTCGAAGGCCCACAATGGGACCCGCTCTTCCTTTCTATTTACATTCTGGACGGCAGCCAAAGTCCTCCTGGCTCTCTTTGATCGGATGCCAAAGGGTGTTGGTATCCAACATCCACCTAGAAGAAATTCCCTCGGGAGCTCCACAACTAGAGAGGGGTTAGGACGGAGCTGGGAGACAGTCTACGAGCCCACCCTACATCCTATCACCCCCCAGCATATGAATGTGTGCAGGTTACCTGTGCGGGCCAGTGCAAACTCCCAAGGTGTGTTACTGCAAGACTTTCCTAAGTCTGAACAACTGTGCTTCACGTTCTACCTCCAAGCCAGACTTGAAAGCACTCCAACATAACTTGAAACTCCTCTCCAGACTTGTCATCCTTTTTCTCCCTCTACCATTTCTCCCTTCTACGTCTTCCTCCAGCCTTCACTCCTTCCAAACCCCACCTGTCTTTAGTTCAGGTTTAGTTCAAGTGCCACTGTCTCCAATACACTTCCAAGCTGTATTACCCTCTAAGCTCTTCAGGATGCACCGTGGAACTCAGAACTTGAGTATGTACTCCTTTGTGTAAGTTTCTTTTCTCCTACAAGAGTTTAATTTATTCAAAAGCAAGAAATCTATCTCTACTTTTTTAGATAGTCTCAAAAATAATATTTTTCAAGTTTTTCTGACCATCATACACAGCAAAAAAGAAACTTTACGTTGTAACCCCAAATGCACACAACTGAAACTCCAGCTTGATAAAACAATGCAATGCTGTGAGGCAATCTGATATTCTATCCTATTATCCATTTCATTTGTTAGAAAATGCTAGTTCACAGCTCACTACGTTGATTTTATGACATTAGGAAGTTGTAACCCACAATCTGGAAAGCACTGTTCTGCAATCTCTTGGGCACCGCTCTTGGCACAAAGCAGGTGACCAGTAAATATTTGCTCACTGTCGGTTGACTCACGTCCTACACACAACGGCTCAGAATTCTACAATGAAACAATGCTTTCTGGATACTGACATGAAGTTTAAGATAATACCTTTCAAGAACTTCTTCCAATTATTTTAAAAACAGGGCAACAGAAAAAAAAAAAAGAGCCTTTGTATGTGGCAGCCTTTAACAAGATCAAAGAGAAAAAAATACCTTTTCCAAAAAGCTAAAAGGCAAAAATTCCATTCATCAAGATGGCATCCCTAAGAGAGCCAGAAGCCACCAGCCCTGCCTGAACTAATCCTTCCAGAGACGTTCTGTTCAGCAGTTCTGGTTCCAGAAGTCCTTCCACCATGAGCATGCATGAGCTTTTAGGGGAGCAGCAAGGATTTCCTCTCTGTGGGGTTACATGCACTGATGCCCAGTCCTAGGGGTGAGATTTCTACTAAAAAGAAGACATTCGGGTATTTACTGAGAAACTCCATGTCTCATGTCCGTGGCACTTTTTTCATTGAATTATTAGTACCTGGGATCATCTCACTTATTTTTTGCATTTTTTGTTTAAATCCCCCTGTCTTATCCCTTTTCCCCCGCCCCCACCTCCCACACACACATACTCATACACAACAGAGTAATGAGGACCAGGACTTGTCTCTTGCTGTCTCTTTCCTCTGGGGTACATTTTTCTTGGTGTCCTTTAATGGGAGAAAAGGGTCTGACTTATGAAATAGCAGCATCCCTGTGAGAGAAAGAGAGTGGCCTAGGTGAGTCTGGTTTGCCAACTGGTTCATTCATCCACTGATTCATGCATTTTGCAAAAAATAGGCTAAAACTTACTGCATGCCCCTCAGGTTAGACACTGAAGATACAAAGATAAAGCAAGACTCACAACCCTTGTCCTAAAGGAATTCCATATGACCTATAAGGGAAGACACAAATAATTAAAATGTAAAGTGAGTGCACTGCTCTACTAGGGAGCAAGCTGCAACCATACATCTGTTTCTAATCCGTAAACCAGTTTCGACAAAAGGAACTTTAAAACCCAATTCCAAGAAGCTTGATTCTACACTCTTATGTGTCAGTGACATTTCTAAGGATACTCCCCACTAGATCTGAAACCCTTTTTCTTATAGTTACATTCCAGAGAAATGCCAGAATGCCATAGGAGCTTGACTTCACAAAGACAAATGACATCCGAGACATGAAATATCAGTTGGTTTCCAATTAACTTCAGTTCTGTGAAGACTTAGGTAATTTTCTGAACCTATACAATATGTCCGGTTATTGCCAGCTGCCGGTGAGCTTATACTGAATGATCTGCGAAGGGTAACAGAAATTCAGGCCCCATTTTTAAGGGTAAGACTTCTCTACTGACTGCAACCACAGGGTTCCCACACGGCGGCTTCGTCTTTGGATGAGAAAAAGATAACTTTCGGTTTCTAAGTGCACAAAAGATGAAGCATTTCAATCTCCAGGCTCTAAACAAACAACCAAACATCTCTGTCCACATCTAGCCACAAGGGACAAACGACACGCAATGATTCACAGCAAGTTCCTCAGGAGCAGGAAAGAATGGGTTTTCTGCTCTTGCTTCTCTCACCAGAAAAAGTAAATGTCTGGAGCCCTTTGAAAATTAGCCCAATCCACAGAACCGTGGAACTAAACTGAACTCCCACCACTACTTGGCTCATGCATTCTTCCACAAGTTTGGAACAAAGACCCCATTGACTTCCGCATGTAGGCGGATTAGAATGGCAATGCAGCCATGCAGCACATTGCTGCACAGTGGACCCACCCTGGTGAGGCCCGGGAGCCGACCCTAGATTTTGCCCTGGTTTCCTTCCCTCCACAGAAACACACTGGCAAGGCCACCATATATCACCTGAACGGGTCCTTTAGCATAAAGCAGGCCTGCTTGTATATTTTAGAACAGATATGGGCATTACATTTTTTAAATCTGCCTGCTTATACTTAGTGCTGCGTCCAACCCTTTTTAGAACGCTCCTAAAAGTCCAGACTAAGTGGGCACATGCTAAGGGTCAAACCACTTCACATTCCTAAGTGTCCAGTGAGGACCGAAAGAGAAAAATATTAGTATGAAAAGACGAAAGGCATGAGAGGATGGGAAAGGGCTAAGTGGGAGGAAACATGAGCGGAAGGAGAGCATGAGCGTAAGCCAGTTTTCACCAGCTTTCTGTACCGACCAGGAATAGAATATGCAAGGATGAATGTGTCTCTGCCCTCCAGAAGTTTACACTCTAGTGGAACCCAAATCAAAGGGCAACACAGAGCAAGCAAGGTGAGCGGTTTCGGCAAAGGCACAGACGGGGCTGACTAATCCCAAGTGGGTGGTTAAAAAGCAGTTACATACAAATTTAGATTTCTTCTTCTGAATAACTGATAAAATGGGTGTTTTTGACACAATAAACCAATATAAGACGCACCCCTGACTGCATTTTATTTCAGTGTTCCTCTTGACGTCTTCGTATATATGAATTTTAAGAATATTCACATTGAGTAAGTGCCTGGTACTGTCAGCATTTCATTGGAAGGAACCCACAGAGAACTTAAGTGAATATATGCACAGGTAGGTGCGGAGCCTGGTTCTAATGTCACATATGCCTGAAAAAAGAAAATAATTTCTCCCCTACATTATCCTTTTAGAAAGAGAATTGCTTTGTATTCCAGTTCTTACTAAGTTTCCCAATTACTTCATTTTAGACCACAAATTACTGTGGAGAAATCAAATTAGCTTGCAAATAACAGAAGTTTTGGAAGTTTATAAAGAACACAGGATAGAGGTTTTTTTGTTTTTTGGGTTTGTTTTTTTTTTTTTTAGAGGCAAACATTTTAACCCAGATTTATATAATTATCTCTGGAAGGTATAACTTTAAAATTAAAAGTGCTGAATATTGTAAATAATAAGCCTTTTAAATGATCCTTTATTAGGCAGGAGAGTAAGTGGTTATATTGTTAAAACCCCAAATATAAAACAAAAGAAAAAATATATACTGTTGTTATATGAATCAGTATACATGGCTTAAGATTAAATTTCCATGATAGCAATCTCATACAAATTTGAAAAGTACTGTATTATTCATGGAAATGAATGTATATAATGTACTCTGGGAAACTGCTGATAGCTAAAAAGTAACTTTAACAATCACTGATGTCAAAGATGTAGGCAAAAAAAACTGTAATAAAATGGTTCCATAAGATGTAAGAATGTAGAAAACAACCCTAACTTTTTATTTTATTTAAACACATAAATCAATTAAATATTTTCAAAAGACATCTGATTATTTCACCTATATCCCTAAAATGTTTACATATTAAAAGTTGGTAAACACCTATTTTAAAATTCTTCTAAAAGGGAAAATGAGGACTAGCTTAATATTTGCAGATATCTTTTACAAATATTCAGATGGTAAATTTCATGTTATTACTCAAAAGAAACAGGATGGGAGCCCAAGGGAGATTCTGTATGAGAATTCTTCAATATTGAACAGAGCGGTACCCACCCCAGTTTCAGTCCCTGAAGACACCAGCACAGGTCAGGTAGCATGTGGGCGGCAGGCCGGCCATTGTCAGGTATGAATCTCGTATGTTGCCACAGAGTAGCTACAAGTCACCCAGGCGGAAGGGTGCCCTTCTTGAGACTCTTCCATCCCCTTCCCACTTTATTCCAACTTCAAAAAGGAAAATCAACTGTAAAAGCGGATCAATCATCAACACTAATAAAAGAAAAGGTCAGTACAGAAATCAGTATAGAATGGGTGTATGGTAACAGAATAGCATAGGGAGAAAAAAAATCTTTTTCTCTTATCTGCCTTGCACCAATTCAAAAAATTATCACCTTTCTTTGCTTCCTCTGGAGTCCTCCCACCTACACAAGTCACTGAAAGCCAGAAGAGCTGGCAGAATTGTTAGCACAGACAACCAGAATGTGAGCTTATGAGCATTGTCTTTGCATGAGCTGTGCTAAGGCCAGAGAGCCCTTGCTCCACAATGTCACTCCCAGGACAAACGGTGACACTGTCCACATCAAGGCTCGAGCCGGGGAACCTCACTAGGAAACTATCCTGACTCTAAAGTGCACTGTCCAGGCCACAGTCCTCACTTCTACTCCCAGCACTAGGATATGGTTGGCACTTGTCCTAACCAACCCCAAATGAAGCCATCTTCAGAGACCCAGGCCCGTGCCTGGAACGCCACAGATCTTCTCATCAACACTAACACGGTGAAGCATCAGTGCCATCCTCCCAGTAGCAACGTGACTGCATTCCCAGCAGCAATTCCAAACGCAAGATGCGGCTTCAGGATGACCAGTGGTGATTTGGAAAACGGAAGGTGTTGGGAAGTCCTCGTCCTTCAGCGCCCTTTCTTAGGCACCAGGGTGTGTGCACGCAACCGTCACACACCACAGTCAACCCTTTTGCCCTGACCTCTCAAACTTCACAGTCATCTGCCAAACGATATCCTCACAAGGAAGTCATCAAAAACACACTGAGCATCCGAATCCCTTGAGGATTAAAAAGCATTACTACTCTCCTCCGTTGCTGGTGGGGGTGTAAAATGGTAGAGTCACTTTGGAAGACATTTTGGCAATTTCTTACAAAATTTCACTCACGCTCACCGTATGATCCAGCAGTCACGCTCCTTGGTACTGAAAACGAAATGAGGTGAAACCTTATGTCCACACAAAAACCTGCTCATGAATGATTATAACAGCTTTACTCATAATTGCCAAAACTTGGAAGCAACTAAGATGTCCTTCAACAGGTGAATTCATAAATAAACTGTAGTATATCCAGACAACGGTGTATCATTCAGCAATAAAGAGAAATGAGCTATCAAGCCATGAAAGGGCATGGAGAAACCTTAAATGCATGTTACTAAATGAAACAAGGCAATCTGAAAAGACTACAGATTGTCTGATTCCAACTATAAGACATTCTGGAAAAGAAAAAAACATGGTGATGGTAAAAAGATCAGTGGTTGCCAAGGATTTGGAGGAGAGAAGGATGAATAAGTAGAGCACAGAGAAGTTTTAGAGCTGTGAAACTATTCTGTGTGATAGGGTAATGGCGGTTACATGTCATTAAACATTGTGCAAACCCACAGAACATACAACACCAAGTGTGAACCCTAATGTAAGCTACGTAGAAACTTCGGGCGATGTTGATGTGTCAATGTTGTTTCACGGATTATAACAAAGGTACCACTCTGGCATAGGAAGTGGGCAGTGGGAAAGGCTGTGTGTGTGGATGGAGGAGGGAGTATGTGGGAAATCTCTGTATTTTACTTTCAGCTCAATTTTGCTGCTAACCTAAAACTGCTCTAAAATAAAGTCTATCAATTTGAAAGGGAGCATTACTAAATTTCTTTTAAAAGACTTGTTTTAGAGGCCAAATAAACGTTGCTAGAGCCTTTCAAAGGCAGTTTTCACCCAAAACTATTAAAACTGTAGAACGTTAGTACTGTCAAATGGTTGTCCTAAGGCCAATTTTTAAGTTCAGATAAGCAAAGACAAAAATTGTGTTTTAAAAAAAAAAAACACTAAAAAATAAAAACTTGCCAATCTAGCAATATAAGTAACACTCATAAAATCACAATAACACCATAAATTTCTACTTAAAGATGAAGGATACAGCCTAGAAAATGCAGAAACTATCTTGATGCCTTAAATATTCACTGTAGAAAAAATAGCCAATACAATGCCAAAAAGTTTGTTTGTACATTTTCATGGCACTGTCATTACTCACTAAGCTATCCCTTCATTATAAGATGACTACAGTAATACAAATATTTATGTTGCTGTTCAGTAGAACTCCATGGCATCTGTCACAAAGATTGAACACTGGTTATATTTTTTTCAAGCAAAATCAGCTGAGCTGCAGCTTTTCAAACTAGAAATGCAATGTTCATCAGCTGATTAGGTTCTTGGGAACTGACTTGCGCTAACCAAAGTAACCATAGACCATAAACAACCACATGTTCATTTTTGATAAAAGCTACTTTGGTCAAAACAATAGGACAGATATCTGCACGGGGCATGTCCTTACAGAAGACCAATCTAGAGATCAGAAGGTTGCTTAGTAAGCAGAGAACTGGGGCAAACGGGAGTTGAACATTCTTAGGCAACAGTTCTATGGCAAAATGCCCTTCTCTGGTCTAGGGGTGGTTCTCTCCAAAAGCCATCAGACCAGTTGTGTAAAAAGTTAGAGCACTCTATCACCCAGAGAATGGGACATAGATTAAAACATTTACTCTTCACTTCTCCTTTTTCAATATCCCTTATATGTCATGAAAGCTTCTGTTTTGACGGTTTCTCACATTAATTACCTGTCATGATCTCCTTAATCTCCCAATGTTGCCTTTAACTGCATCACAGAAATGAGCTAAAATGACTCCATCTATTAAAGGTTTAGTTCTCTCCCCTCCCCTCCATAACTCCAGATTTGGGAATGTGAGGATCTTATCTCATTACTGGAGCTTTTGGACTAAAGAGCACTTAAAAACACAATTAACATTCCAATGTGATACATACTTTCCCATGTAATACCTGCCTCCAACGCAGAAATTCATAGGACCCATAACTAGTGGGGGAAAAAATGTGACAACGTTCCTGCTAAGGACAATCTTTCTGAACCGATATCTTTCATAATTTTAATCTGTATCTAAAATATCAAGGAAAACACACAAACACAAGCAAACAAACAAAAAGCGAAGCACAACTTTTAAAGGTGAAGGAAAGAATGACACCGGGGTTGAATAAATCTAAGAGAGAGAATTTTATGGCCTCAAACGAGTAACCCGCGAAGGGATGAGAGAGAACTGGTCAGAGCTAGTCCACACAAGCACGGGGACTGGGAGGGAGGGGACAGGAAAGGTAGCGACCCCAGGAAAAGGCATTCCTGCGTACAGTCAGCCTGTCCACACCAGGAGTTTCCGGGTTCAAAGCGACCCAACAGGATTATCTCTGGGATCACTACATAAAAAGAAAAATGCTATAGAATTATGCCGCCAGGTACTTCAAAGGAATTCCCACTTCCCCCAAACTTTCAGCCAGTGTACCTGCTTTTCAAAAAAAGAAAGAAAGAAATGAAGGGGCAATTTAGGTTTGAGACTATTTGCATTGTTAGGGCCTTTCTTCTGTTCTCTCTAAATTTAAAAAAAAAAAAAAAAAGCAACCCATGTTGTTTCCCCAAAGTGCCTCTTAATGACACCAGTTACCGAAGTGAACCCATGAAAAGCCCCGTCTTGGCCTCTCACGGCACTTCAAGAGACTACGGTGGGAAGTCAGTCACCGGTAACAACTAAAACCAGCAGGCCCTTCTTGAACTAGTTGGGTATGAAGCTAAAGTATCTTTCTGTGTTTAAATATTTAGGATGGACATTGGGGAGGAACATATTGGGGTCTCTCCGAGAAAAGTTTAATTTTTTGGCACATACACAAATGTTGTAAATGTCGAAGGATTTCCCGTCAAAATTTATATCAAAGCTTTGATAACCAGTGATCAAACTTAAAACATTCACTAGCGTGCATTCGCACAATCAAGTGACACCTGAGATGGCAGAAAATTAAGAAAAACGAGTGAAGATGGACCTCGCTCTGAAGTGGTGCAGAGGAAGGATGGTCCGCGTGCACTGTCGCATCCTAGAGGCCTGCGATGGTGCCCGACGTAGGATGTGCGTGAAGGTGGAGGAGAGAACGGAGGCTAACCCCTCCTGCCTTCCCGCCCCAACTTCCAGCTCAGCTCCACTGCTCCCCTAGTTTGATGGACAAAGATGGCAAAACGTGATGAAAAAATTAGTAAAGTCATCAGACATGTTAGTGGAATAAAATATGACTACCAAAGTGTTTTTTTCTCATGCTTCTCATTTTTTCATCAAAATCCCATGGCAGCATTCTTTTGTTCCTTACTACTAAAAAATAAAAATGGCAAAGCTCTGTTGGACAAGATGTCTTTTCGTCACTCGGGGATAAAGGCGAGTGACAAGGAGCTGAAGACATTAACGTGAAGTGTATCTAACCATCACAGAAACACTTGGAGAGCACATACTAACAGCCTTTCACAGGGTGAACGGACCCTTCTTACCGCGGTGGAGGCCTATTTATAGACGCATGTTGGGAAGAACTGGCCCAGGAAAGAAACTTCTCTCTTTATAATAGCTATAAGATCTGGTAAAATGACAGAGTGATGTTTTGTAATACATTGCTTATGACAGCTGCAGAAACATTTATAGAAATTGGCCAGACAACTCGATGTTCAATCTACTGATTTCACATGCCCCAGTGCGCCAAGAGATTAAGAAACCGTTACTGTACTATATCTTTCCTTCCCTCTCCACACAGGAGGCAGCGCAGAGTTACAAGCCAAACATTTCAGAATTTGAGGATTTATTTTAAAGGAAATGTAGTTGTAAAAACTCTCCAAGGATGGGAGAGTTCTCTCTACCAAATGCCTGTAGCTATTCATTCCAATCACGGGACTACACAAATCATTGCCGTACCTGAAGTGGGCTGACTCTACAAGTTGTAAATTCCGTCTCCAGGGGAGGCCAGATCACTGATATCCACAATGAGCAAGCAAGATGGACCACTGGGATGTGTGAGGGGAAAAGTATTAGAAACTCTACTTATATTCAGTTTTGCCTTAACCTTTTAAACTTTCCATTTACTATCCTTGTATAAATTGCAACAGTACATATGTGTATAACATAATTGGTATACATACATTATAGGTGTATGCCAAGAAATATTTTTATTGTAGTGTGCCGAATCAGAAAAGTTTAGAGACCACAGGGCCAGACAGCGGTTAGAGTCCATGCTTATGAAAGAATCCAAACATTGGGCAGGACTTGGAGATAACCTAAAAGTTCACTTCCTAATTTTTTTTTTAATTTCTTTATAATTATTATTATTATTATTATTATTATTATTAGTTAAGGTATTACAAATGTGTCCTCATCCCCCCCATTAGCCCCCACCCTCCCCCCACACACACACACTCATGCTCCCATCCCACCGTTGTCCATGTCCATTGGTTTGGCTTATATACATGTATACAAGTCCTTCGGTTGATCTCTTCCCCTTACCCCCGCCCTCCCCTACTTTCCTTCTGGGGATTGATAGCCTGATCGCTGTTTCTCAGTCTTTGGGTCTGTCCCTTTTCATCAGTCTATGTTGTTCTCTATAATCCACTTCCTAATTTTAAATTCCGTTCACGCTTGCTCAAATGTGCCTATCGTTTTAATAACCTGTTTTAGAAAATATTTTCCGTGAAACAAGAAAAACATAAACAGCAGACACACCTTATTTCAGGGAGATTCTTTTAGACTTAAGTGGGATTGAGATTATGTTAGAATTCTGGAGGGGAAAAAGTCTTTTAAAAAACTAAATAAAATAAAGTCCAATCTGTATATCCAAAGGTAGGTAATGAAAGAGGTTTCCATTACTTCTATTCAGCTACCTGATATTTAAGTAAAGTTTCATCTTTCACTCTTGTAGCGCTAAATGGAGAACTTCCAAGATTCTTGTTCTTATAAACTCCAATGATTGTGAATTAAAATATAAAATTAACACACATCAGAATGTAAAAGATAACTTTTTCTAATAAAGTGTCCAAATCCTCTATAATAGAGAAGACGGAAATGATGCTGTATGTTCAGCTCTCTTTTAGGTAAGCACTCCGCCTCCTCTTCATGATCTAATAAACTTGTGACTCGGGCTCAATATTATTGTACAGTCATGTCCACAGAGCTGTCTGGGGACCTTGCAAGGACCACCTGAATTAATTGTCACAAGGCTTCAGCGTAGCAAGATTTTATCTTCACTCAAAGCTCACCACGGTCACATTATCACAGATGGTGCCCCCAAATAACCGACTTCAGAAAGTCAAACTTCACCTGTGTGCTAGTATTTGTTCTTAGCTCCAAATTAAACAGTTCCCTTCATTCTCAAGAGATTACTTCTATTTTTTAAAAAGCATAAAAATACCCCATGTTCACCCAGACATCTGAACCATAAGTAGGAACAATAAGCTTCTACCCTAAATACAGTTAATTTTTATTACTCTCAGTAGTTATGTTCTATAAAGTTGCTATAAACACTGACTTAGCAAATATTGAAGCATTACTCCCAGGGGAAATACAGGCTTAGATTCTTGCAGGCCTCTGGTCACATCTCGTCAACAGATCAATACATAGCCTTGTTCTATGTGTGCTGCTGTTTTAAGACACCTCATTTAATACATATTATTGATTCATTAACATTGAGGTCATGGCCAACATGACTACAAACTCGTGCCTGAACAAAGCTAACCTAACACATGCATTTCCTCCCACATCAAAGCCTTCTGGTGCTTAGGGACACTAGACCCTTGAGGGCCATTTTAGGTAGCAAAATCAACAAAAGCACAAAAATGTGCAAAACATGGTAGTAAACAGAGCATGGAAAGGACACACTTGTAGTATGGGAGCTGAAACAAGAAGGCAGAGTGTCCCCTGCAATTTCAGCTACGAATGTGCATATCAGTGGACTCAAATTTTTCACCGCTCTGCACATGTCCCCAAATAACTGAGAAAATGACCTGAATATTGATTTTTGGTTACAAGTGAGGATGCGATTTTGCAAATACCAAATCTGTGAATCGTGTCCAGAAAAAAAAGTAAAAGACCAACTGTGCTATCCGTATTATTATTGTTTTAAATTATAGCTGTCACTGGACGCCGTTTCAACTTTCAAGCGAGAAGCCCCACAGGGTGAGAGCTACAGAACACAATGTAAAGCATGTTCCTCCACCCACGTGCAGACAAAACATCTACACACGCACCGGCCCGAGTCACTCATGATGTCTCTTCCTCCATCCATCGCCAAGTCCCTAACCTGACAGCCTATACGTATACACACACACATCAGCTTTCAAATTTAGAGCCTTGAGAGACATTTCCTGGATCTGCCTTTTGTGCAACAACAACAACAAAATAAACATGGGCTTCCTGACCTATAAAACATGGTTTCCTAAACAGCAATCTTGAAAAGTGCTGTTACTTTGTATAGTGACACAGCAGGTGGCAGGGTGTGATGAGACAGGAAACGAGAACAAATGTCTCCCACACAAACTTGCAGACCCCCACGGGGAATTCGTCCGCACACAAGTCCACATCTTCAGCCACTATCTGCAGGGTTTCTCCTCCTCTAACTCACCCCACCCACTGCTCAGTTACCCTGTCCCCTGCCTGACAGTTCTTTACATATAATTCTTTACATGTTAACAAGAAATTCACCAAGGCTGACATTACAATGAGAAAGACGCCACTAAATTCAAGGACAGAAAAATTCCTAATTCCTAAACAATAATAATAATTCCGAATTCTCTAAATTAAAAGCATTTCTCCTCCTTAAGCCCCCAATTTTTAAAAAATGTAACATTACTGTCTCTAGCAATTGTTAAACCCCTGTCCCCTCACCACCTCCAAAGAACAAGAGTTCCCTAATTACCAACTAAATAGAGCATAGGTTCCACTCATAAAAACCTAATAGGAGCCTTTATCTCACTACCCCAGAGATCAAAGTATCCAAATAAATAGAAATGGTGGTAATGACCCTGACAACAAAGGAAGAACACACAGATGCTACCGTCACCCACAAAACTGGGAACACCCCAGGAACACCTGAGCACCCACAAAGCCTCTCAGTCATCTAAACTCTACAGCAGGCTAGAGTGATGCTGACAGCCAGGACAGAGAACCCAACCAAAGGGGCTCAGCTCCGAGGCCCCACAGAAGCACTGGTCCCTGGTCCCTTGACTTAAAACAACAGATGCTCTAAAGTGGAAGGAATAGAAGAATTCCCAAATGCAACTGCTTCATTAGTAGGTGAGGAAGTAGGCCCAGAGATGAAATGATTTGCTAACAGTTTAACTATGGAATCAGGGACTGAACTGCATGACTCTATATTTGCCTCATGAAGGGCTAGGAGAGGATGATTTAATGGGCAATAAAATCACCACAGTTTTATAAACTACAAATCTGGTCATTCCATCCCCTTGTTCAGACTTCTAATAATTTCCCAAAGCACTCTGGACTTTAAGAAGTTCCTGAACATATGGCATAAAGATTTTCATGGCCCAAGTCTGCGTATCTCTTACCTAATTCTATACCCACCCAACAATCCAGCACATTCATTCATCTGTCCATACACTCAATCATTCTTTGAGTAATTATTTATGAAGAGTCTACTCTGTGCCGGGCACGGTGCCATCCCAAACTACTTAGCATTACTCAGCTGGGTTTCTCCTTCTGGACTCCGTGACTTCGCCCACACCACTCTGTCCACCTGGCACGACCTCTCCATCTTCCACGTCTTCATTCCCCGGAGTACGTAGGGCTTGGTAATGAATTAACTCAGTAGTTATTGTATAAATATAAAATGTACAAAGACCCTGAGATTTAGATTAATGTGCCAAGTATAATATATCTGATGAGCACTCTGAGAACACTGGTCTTCTTTTGATTGACATATAAGTCACACACTATAAAATTCACCCATTTGAAGTTTTTAAGTCAGTGGATTTTAGTACATCCACAAGACTGTGCAACCATCATCACGATCCAATTCCAAAACACTTTTATCACCTCTCCCCAAAAAAGCCTAAACCTACCAGCAGTCTGTCCCCATTACCTTCTCCCCCTAATCTATCTTTTGTCTCTATGGATCTGGGTACATTTCTTACGACAGGTGAATACCCTAAATATTTAAATATTTTTAAAACATCCTAACAAGAAATTTAGCAAACATATTCACTAAGACTTCTTTTTACTTTTTTTGAGATAATAACCTCTTATTGAAAAATAAAGGCAAAATTCACCTTACATAACATATGAATTCCAGTTTAACTTAATTAAACTCTTAATGCAGCTTAGTTATTTACTCCCGTATAGGCAACAAATAGCAAACTCCGTATTTCCAGGAAAAAAAGTGAAGCCCAATAAGTGGATTTTTGAGAAAGCAGTTCATAGACATCTACAACTAGATTCACATGTCCCCAAATAATAGAGAAAGTAACATGAATATTGATTTTCGGGTTACACATAGTGAGTAGGCGATTTTGCAAATACCAAATGTGAATAGTGTCCAGAAAAAGGAGAAGACCAACTGTGCTATCCCTACTATTGTTATTTTAAATTACAGCTGCATCTGGATGAGATACAGCTTCCTGACCGTCCAGTCTGTTCTGGAACACTCACGTACTGCTGTGGACTCAGGCAGTCTGAGCTGCTGCGGGACATTTTTAACTATGAGAAAGCCCTTTCTTTGAGCCATGAACTGATTTTTTGTGTTAAGTTTGTGGCGCTGCATGCGTTGCACACAGGTGCACAATCTGTTACGAGCTCTCAGAATGTAGGATGGACAGAGCCTTTGACCAGCAATCTAGTCTCCCTTTAGGAACCTGATTTGTAGAAATGCTAAGACAAGTGTATAAAGTAAAAGCCTGAGGATGCCCTCCCCCAGGTACTGGAACTGTCCGAGCAGAGCTACAGCGACCCTTGTGGGGGTGCCATAGGGGGATTCCTGCACCCCCTGGGAAACTGCACTTGGTGACTTCAAAGATTCTTCCAACGATAAGCTCTTGAAGACAGGGGACAGCCGTATCTAGTCTCACTTATTTTCTTCTCTACTCCCCTGTTTCTCCTCTCGGCAGAGGCCATGGAGCTCCATGGAGAAGGTGACCATGATCAGGTCAGCATCAGAAGCCTTCCCACAGTCGCTGAGGTGTCTGGGGCCACCTCTCCTGCTTATGCTGGTGGGAAAGGAACCCAACCACCTGCTTCACACAAATACTCTGTGCTTGGGAGCACACTGTCTTTCCTAACCCCGCACCAGCAGGGCTGACCAGGGGCAGTACCAGGGGCAGCAGCAGTGATATCCAAGGTCAGTGGGAGGGTGATGGCAGGAGATGAGATGACCGGCAGACCAGTTAAGAGACTGTGGGAAGGTCCAGGTGCTGGTCCCTTCATGTCAACCTGGCAGAATAAAGACAATACCAGTGTACAGAGTGGAGACCAGATAGTCTCCCAACACCAGGCTGAAACCCTTAGGAAGAGAAAGAAAAAAGGAGAAAACTCCCACCACAAGGCCCTCCTATCCTGGTAGGAAGGGGAGGACAAGTCAACCCTAAGATCCCACGGAACCAGTCGGGGAGATCAAAATAAGGACCAGAGCAGCCCAGGGGGCCAAGGACCTGGCTCCTCCCCCCAGGAATACTACAGCCTCAACATCACCCAAAAGGAACTGATCTAGAACTAGTTTGGGGGAGGGATCCATTCCTTCATCCCTCCCCCATTCTACAGCTCTCTGGAGTCAGAGAGGGAACTCCAGCTATTCATGGAACCTGTGCAGATCGACTAGAATTGGTCTCCAATGTTATGATCCACCCACCCTTTCAATATGGATAAACTTTAACTTTTCTGAAGTGGGTCAATTCTTTCATCTCTAGAAACTAATAAATGTCTGCTATATCCCTTAAAAAAAATAAAGAAGGTATAAATTGGTCTGATATGGCCTCAAGGAAATCCCAGTCTGGCTCCTTTCTCCCCATCTAAGTTGAAGTGGGCATGTGATTCCTAGTATATGCTTGGGCTATTTGGACAAAACACTCAAGATGCCCAAAGAGTTTGGTGTGTTTGCAGCTATCACTGCAGCAAACTGCCAATGCGTTGAGCTTGCCAGTGTGTGAGAAGTATGTCTGAAGTACTACATACTGTGTGTCTGTAATAATTTGTGTCCAGAGATTTCAGTGGGCTTGGTATGGTCCATCTGTCTAGAGTACTCGCTGTTTTCAATATGTTCGGCACACTGTGTGTTGGAAGGGGTAAATCTGTCTTGGTTATTAGTATGTACAGAGTGGTGCCTCTGTGTGCATTTTGGTATTGGAATTCACGGCCACATCCTGAGAAGTTTCAATCATGGCCTGTTCTTCTAACAGGCAATGTGACCCGAGGCAAACATGGTGGGTCTTGCTGGGATGCAGTTTCTCAGTGCTCCAACGTGACCCCTGGCACAGATGTCCAGGCCATCAGAAGCATCCCAGGTGCGTGAGATGGAGAGTCCATCACGACCTATCATAACTACACCCTACTTGCCACAATTCTGACCCTCACACTCCCTGCAGCGGTTCTCAACCTGTGGGTCGCAAACAATGAAAATACATCCTGCATATCAGATATTTACATTACGATTCATAACAGTAGCAAAATTACAGTTATTAAGTAGCAACGAAAATAATTTTATGGTTGGGGGTCACCACAACATGAGGAACTGTATTAAAGGGTCGCGGCATTAGGAAGGTTGAGAACCACTGAGTAAGGGACAACAGCTGTTAATTCTGCCCTTGAACGTCTCACGTTCTAGATGCGCATCCTCTCACTGCACCTCTACCCAAGACTGAAGGCTTCTTTCTAAACATCTGTCACCCCAATAGCTCCCTCCTGCCTTTGCATCTACAAATAGTGAGGGCTTGTATGAGGCTGAAGAACGGGCTTATCCAGAGGTAGTTTAGACACCAGCATTAGGTAATTTGGGCTTCACCCCAGGCTTTGAAACAGGTGGTTTAACAGCCCCATTAAGACCCAGGCAGCTGGGCTCGAAGGCCCACAAATCTTCTCCCTGACATCATGAGCCTATTCTGAGTTCTGTCAACTTTTCAAATGAAATTTTAAAATGTAAACACTAATTATGGTTAAATATATTGCAGTTAATTTCCAAAGAAAAACACTAACAGGTATATTTTGAACCCTGAAAAACAGAGCAAAGTCTTAAAGAGCAAGCTGTTTCTATAAACAAACCAGTAAGTATATACTAGTTTACTGCCAAATAAACTATTTTTGCATTTCATGAATAAAGACAAATTTAAGAGAGATTGCTAATAAAAACCTACCAGGGGAAAATATCTAATAAACAAAATATTCTTACCATAGAGTAAGGCTATAAATTATAAAGAAGCTTTGAAAGTGTTGGGAACAATTTCGTGTAGAAAACAATGAAGAGAAATCTCCTAACTTCAGCCGCAGGACTGAAATTTCCCAGTATTGCACTAAAACCAGGTTAAAATGCACATTCTAACCTGCATTTTAGAGGGAAAAGAATGAGGTGGAAAAGCCAATATTGACTTATATTGTCTCTAGAACTCACTGACACATAAAAAAAATCAGAAACAATGGGGTCATGATGACAAAAGATAGAGAGAGAAATGAAATGATATTATTTGTATGCATCTGCTCTTATTCCAGAAACATCACATCCTACTATACTAAGTGGTAAATGTATGAGTATAGGTCAAGTCTCCTTGGGAAAATTATTTTTCTAGGCCACTACTTTCTTAACTGTAAAAATAGAAGTACTGATCCATGGTCCCTTTTCCTCAAATCTGCAATTTAGAAATTCCCATAAACCAGTTTTTGTTGTTGTTTTTAAGTTAGCAGCAGATTTCTTTGGCAGAAAAGCTCACTGGTAGCAAAAATCTGACCTGAAGGACATGGGACTATTTATAGTCATTATTCCACTAATGCGTGACTTTTCTGTATTTCACTACAGAAATAGTCATTCGTTCAATTATGGGATACTTGGCCAAAAACTGCTCGAGGAGCGAGAATATATAATACAAAGTATCCACACTGCATTGCCTTTCTAAAAATCCAAGAAATTCATGAATTCTGAAACACGTTTTGGCCCAGGGGTAACTGACTGCACGCCTGCAATAATTTAGCATCTACTTCACAGAGTGGTTTTGAGGATCATGAACTTACAGAATGCTGGTACAGTGCCTGCACATGGCAGGTCCTTTTCAGGAGTCAGTGGCTGCTGCTAGCCTTCCTGGACTGATCCGAGGGGTAGCAATACCCCTAACACATTTCTGGTTTTCATTTCTTCTTCATTCATACCCCAATGGATGTACTTACCCCTCTTTGCTCATGTACAAAAAATGAGTGCTGGCTAACTATTTCTTACCTTGGACTGTTATATCCCAGGTGCTACTTTAATCTACATAAAATAATTATCTTACACTGTAAGTTCATTTAAGCATCTGAGATTAGGACAACTGTATCCAGCGTCATTCATACAAAAAGAAACCACAGTACAAAACAGATAACCCATTAAAATGTACCATCCTCTTAAGGCAGTAAGGTTGTATAGCAAAGGCTTTTTTAAAATTATTATTCCATTTTCAAGCAGGAAAATGAGTATTACCAGGTATTTTCAATCTAGCCCATAAGCCTCTTAGTAGGTTACTAGGAAACAGACCCCAAGCACTGTGCCATGGCAAGCTCTGGGTAATGGACTCCAAGCCACTCACTTTCAGGGAGATGCATCAGAAGCAACAGCTATACAGAGTTAAGTCTCTTTTTTTCATTCATTTTATCACCCATGTGAAGCCCCAATAACATATCTGTCCCAGCCCTCTCTGCTATCATGATACTCCCAACACTATGAATATTGAGGTCAATACTGACAAGCTACCGAACACTCAGCATGGAACCACAGCAACAGAGAAATGCACAACATGGTCAACTTTAGGAGGAAGCACACTACTCATTCTTTAAAAAATCAAAACAAGAGTGCTTCCATAACTTAAAAAAGTGCACTTCCAAGAAAAGCATTCCAGACAGCATTAAAAACTTTACAGATCGAAGATTACTTTTTATTTCTGAGCAAAGTCCCAGAACTGATCGGCAAGTCAGCAATAGTTAGACAAGGTTCTAGATGTAACATCTGTAAGAATATGACCTGCTTTGAAGGTTTTCAAGAAAATAAGGTTCTCTTCCAGGAATACTAGTGTAACTTTCAGATGCACCCTTCGAATTTATTTAAATGTAACTATGACTTCAGAAAAATTATATACCAATGACTAAAAACACAATAAGCAAAACTTATTGTCCAATCTCATTTAATCTTCATACAACACTTTAAGATCATAATTTCACTTATATTTAGTTTGTTCCATCATAATAGTCTTTAAAAAATAGAGAATGATAAATTTGAAAGATGCCAGATTTTTATTCCATTTTTCCTTATTAATAATACCAACAGTATACTCAACAGGATACTTGTGTCTAAGGCTACAGTGTACAAGATATAAAGGGAAATTGAAAACTTTAAAATGCCATGTAAACGTAAGTCTATAATAATAATAGTCACAATAATAAGTCATCACGTACTGAATGCCACTATATGCCAATCACTATACGGGGAGTTTTACGATCATTCTCTCCTTTAATTACCAAAGTAATCTGATGAAGTAACACCTTATTTTATAAATGAAGAAAGTGAAAGTCAAGTTTAAGAAACCTGACCAAGTCATACACATTATAAATGGCAGAACTGGGATTTGAACCCAAGTCGCTCAGCTCCAAGCCTTGGCTCTTTCCATACCCTTCTGCTCTCAGAGCCAAGCACTTCTAATTCTTGTCAGAGCTCTGGGCTTCCAAAGAAATACTCACACGGAACAAAATTTAAAATTTATAATGTTTACAATGTTTCAAAACGTGTTATTAAAGATATACACTATGATGGTTAATTTTATGTGTCATCTTGGCTAGACTATGGTTATCTAGACAGTTGGTCAAACACCACTCTAGATGTTTCTGTGCATGTATTTTTTAGATCTGATTAATATTTAAAATCAGTAGACTCTGAGGAGAGCAGATTAACAGGGGTGGGCCTCATCCAATCAGGTGAAGGCCTTAACAACAAAGACTAAAGTTCCCTAGAGAAGAAGGAATTTTGCCTCCAAACTGCAACATAGAAATTCTGGCTGCACCCTGACTTATATACTTAGATGTATTACATATAAAATTTTACGCATCAAATGCATTAACTCATGCAGACAAGCCAATTTGTTTTTACGCACACATTGAAGTACCTTTTCTCCATCTCTGTGCTGTATGTGTGTGCCTTTAATTAGGTTGGTTCTGCTCTGTCTTCACGTGAATTCCTTTTGGGGCTCGCCCACCTGCATGAAACTTTATAAGCGCGCACGCTATCACTGTCCTTGCGTGCCACACGTATATGCCGGGGAAAGCCCAAACTCGCCTGCTCACCTGGGCCTGCCCCTGCCACAGTGTCAGAGTCAACTCTACAACAATAAAGACACTTTACAAAAGAGATTTAGGCGCTGTTTTCCGACTGTCACTGTCCATGACAACTATGACAAAGGGAAGCCATGCTATCTATTATGAGACTATAGGAATAATCTTGTAAATGACAAAAGAACTGACAGATTATTCCCAAGGTTCCTCTGGGCCTACTGCCCAGTGGAGATGAGCCTAAACTGAAATAAATAAATAAAAATGTAAACATGCTTAAAAACCCTGAAGACAAGAGTTACTACAGAAAGAACTTCTGCTCCTCTTTGAAAAATCAGAGTACAGACTTTCAGATTTAGGTGGAGTTTTTAGGCACTGAAGCCCAAGACTTAAATAGAAAGGACTTTACTTTTGAAGGGAAGAGGGAAAGAAAAAAAATAACGCCTTGGCAAACCAAAATGTGAGAAATCTAAAAGCGAACGACGTTGCCAGAGCTCGAGGTTTGTTGTTGTAAGTCTCTCCTCTTGCCCTTCTCGGCCCTCATTAACTCACATCTGGATTGCTGCAATAGTTTAACTAGTATTCCAGGATCCAAACTTTTCCTCATTCCAAACCATCCCACCCCTGGGCGAATTTTCCCGTAACTCTGCTATGTAACCATGCCACTCCTCTGACAAAAAAACCTCAATGGTTCCCTTCCATAAGACATCTCCACTCTTCTGCTTCATGTGAGAGCCTTCCAGATGAAGTGACCATGTCTTCTCATTCACACAAGCCCACTTCCCAAAACAAATCCTTCCTTCCAATTAAACGGTCTCATTCTTCCCATCAAAATAATGCTAATCTTGCACCCTTATCTTTGCTCGTGTTGTTCTACCAACTTAGGATAACCTCTGATCATAGTAATTTATGCTTCCATTCATCCATTCATTCATTCATTCATTCATTCACAAGCATCTCATGAGTATCTTGCACCAATCTAGTTTCTAGGGACACAAAGATGACTAAGACCTTGACGTCAGGGCATGTAATGATTATTTGGTGAGTCAGACATGTAAACATATCACTAGGGCACAGTTTAATAATTGCTGTAACATTGTGTACAGGGTACTATGGAAACACAATGGAATTACTGATTCATTGTAAAGGAAGGAAGGCAATGAGGAGACCATGGTCCAAGAGATGGAATTTGAATGAAGTCTTGAAAAATGACTAACGGGGAGTGGTGGGACAGGATAAAGGGACAACTTAAGAAAAACTTACTTAAGAAAAACAATGAAAAGGCATCCCATGGTTGGGGAACTGCAAGAGATTCCACATGACTAAAATATAAGAAGTAACGACGAAAAGCACGGTCACGTAGGCTTGAACTTTTGGATGTGTGAGGGGGAGCCAAGGAGGATTCCTAGGCAGTGAAACTGATTAGATGTGAGGTTTTTAAAGGTTTGCTCTGAAAAGACTGTCCCTTCAACATCAACAGAGCCTTCTTGTGATGGCTATTTTTATGTGACAACTTCTCTGGGCCAAGGGGTGCTCAGATTCAACATTATTTCTGCGTGTGTCTGTGAGGGTGGTTCCAGATGGCCTTAGCATTTGAATTGGACTCAATAAAGCAGATTGCACTCCCCCATGTGGGTGGGCATCTTCCAATCCGTTGAGGGCCTGAATAGAAAAAGGCAGAGGCAGGAAGGATTCACCACAGCTTGCTTCCTGTCTGCCTGCGGGAGCTGAGAGGGTCTTCTCCTGCCCTCGGGCGGGCGGAACTGACACCATCATTGGCTCCCAGGTTCTCAGGCCTCTGGACTCAGACTGGAATCGCACCCCCAGTGCTCCTGGGTCTCCACCTTGCAGACAGCAGATCGTGGGATAGCTCAGCCTCCATAACCGCGTGAGCCAATTTCTCATAATAAATCTCTCCATTCATATCTATTTCCTCCCCTTTGGAGAGCCCTGGCTAATACATCTCCCTACTACCACACTGCTCACATTTCTCCCATTGCTTTCCTCCTCCTGCCTGGAACTCCTGGGACAAGAACAGCTGCCATTATGGTGCATCTGCTATGTCCCCACACACTGAGCCGGACACTTCACACCATCGTATTTAATCCTCACAATCTCTCTAAGATAAGGAACTTAGAGCCAGAAAAGTTTTCTTGTCCAAGTATCACACAGCTTGTAAGTGGTAGATGGTATTCAAACTGACTCCAGATTCTGTGCTCTCCATCCACTCTGTCCGGCACCTTCCTTGTCTTCTCCCCGTTCCACATCTGTGACCTCTCTTTGCTATCTTAGAGATTGCTGCGGGACCTGGGTTCTATGCCCACGGCTGCCACACATTAATTGTTGATTTACACTGGGCAAGTAATTTACCCTGGCTACTTTCCTTGGCTAAAATGAAGAATTAGATCAGATGGCTTCTCAGATCACTTCATTATCTCCTGCCACACACTTGGGTTAACACAAACCACAAATGTGGGTCTATAACAGGGCAACTGGGCTGATACAACCTGGGATGCCATGTCCACCGAGATATAACTTACGAATGGCCCATCCATCAACCTTTAAGCACAACACTTCTCAAAGCAGGAAGCCAAGCCTGAGTTAACGAAACCATCCACAGTGAAGGGCCCCTCTTACCCCTGAGCAGGATTCTTAGCCTAATACTGTCTCCTCTGGGCATGGATGCTTGGCTTGTGAAGGCTTGATTTAGAGAGCACTTCACTACCAGGAGATTCTACAATCACAAGCTCAGCAAGAAGCTGCTTCAGGGAACACAATGGAAGCCACTGCCTCCTTTAAACATCCACCAAACTGAGACACAAAACAAAACAGATCCTGTCCGAGTGTTGCTATCTTTCGAGAAAATCTTTTGAGACTTTATTCCAAGGGAAGAAAATGTTACATGCTACAAAACAGAACAATACATCCATATTAGCTTACTTGAAGAGCCCTTGGCAGCTGAGATTGGAGCTGATGGGTTTTATCTTTAATAAACATGTAAGTAGCTTTTTGTTCGTGGTTTTTTTGTGTGTGAGTTTTTTTTCTCCTTCATTAATCACCTTCTTTTGCCCTCCAGGGAAACCAAGTAGGTGGGCAAAAATTCCTGGAGGTTTTCTGGGAGGTACTTAGAACACCCACACCCAGAGACATAAAAAAATACTTCAAGTCTAGATAAACAGTTTTAATTTGTTTAACAGGAAATATTAGTATGAGTAGAGATAAAATATTTACACATTGAGACATAGAAAATGTTACAGGAAAATGGAAAAGATGTATAAGAACTACAAAACTTCAACCTAAACCCTTTAAGATGTGTTTTCTAATGATTCATTCACACAGCAGACCCTTGGATCCACCAAATCCATCATTCTTTCCTGGGAACGGAAAAACAGTATCACTCACTATTACCTATTATATCTATTATAATGAATGCAGAGAAGAAACAAGACCAGTCTTAAATTTACACCTACCAAGCAAATTAAAATAACCACAGAGGAGTTGTCACCACAAAAAAAGTAATGTGTTCATTTCAAGAATCAGACAGACATAAAGATGTAGGAAACTAAAACACTGTAAAATTCAGTCAACCCCAACATCCCTATGCCATTGGTACAAAAATACAACTATTATCCAAAACTCACATTCATTCAACCAATCAGCAGGCTTGAGACAAAAATCTTTAAATTGCATCTTTAAGTACATTTCCAAGAACTGACTACATTTAGGATAGATCAAACAGCCAATAGTGGTGAAGTTTGGGGAAACTACATCATAGACAAAATGCTAAATGTCCTCCCATGTTAGAATGAGAGCATCTCTTTTTAGAATGGCCAAATATACTCAATGACATAAACTGATGGTTTATATTTAGAAAGAGATGAGGTCTGCTAATATTTGCTAAACAAGAACAAATCCTAAAGATGACCTTTAATTATGACTTAGCTACTTTTTAGGTGTTCAATTGCACACAAAAAAATACACATTTAGTTAGGACACATAGTATTTACGCAGGAAGAGAAACAAAGAAAGACTTTCATAGAGACTAAATGAAGGTGATGTATAATGTATGTTGTCAACTTCCCAACCCCACCAGCTTGGGCTAGTTTGAAAGTTGTTAAAAATTTTTTAAATAAATTTCTGTCTGGTTTGGGATGGCCCAGGAAGTTTCCAGAGACACAGGCAACCTAGTCAAACTGGACATTAGCCTGTATCCTGAAATCTGTTTACCCATCAAAGGTGGCTAAGGAGGGGCACGGAATGAAAGGAGACCAAATAAAATGAAAGTCCCTGGATGCCTCCAGAAGCTATGACGCGGGCACCCCTGCTGCTCTGAAATAGAAACACACCTGCCACTAGCAAATGAGAAGCTGAGAGAACAAGGTGGGCACCAATCTGTGTCTCTCTGCATCTGTCTTATGGGAAAAGGTTTTCCGGAGGCCTCCTTATCCCCATGGCCTCTTAACCGCCCCGTAGGCTGTGAGCTCTCCAAAGGCACAGACTCTCTGATAAAGCCCACGGTCCTCAAAGCTTTGCACACAGTAGGTGCTTAGTAAATTACGCCTATGGTGTGATTTTAAATAAGACAGAATTACTCAAACATTATACCTACCATCTAAATAAGACAGGTATACAGACTGTGAGCAAAATGCACACCTGGAAGAGGCTCTCTGTCCTAGGAGGTACAGGTCTACGTCCATAACCTCCTAGTCCTGTTTCTTTAGGGTTTTGTTTTTAAAAGAAGCTCAAAAACTGAGATGGTGCACAGAGCGGTGGAGAGAGCACCAGTTAGAGGTGGGAAACCTGACCGTAGGCAATCACTCGGTTTGTCACCCTGGACTCCAGTTTCTTCTTCTGTAAAATGGGTGTGGTGGTGAAATGAATTCTGAGGTCTCTGAGGTCCCTTTAAACAAGTGATACTAAAGAATCCAGGATGGAGGGCAAGATCAATGAGCTGGGGGCGAAGGGAGGGGGACACACAGTGAAGAGCCTCAGGAATAAGACGGCTCAAATCAGGCTTGAGAGATGGGGTGCTTGTCCACTGGACAACTCCGGGATCAGCAAGGTCAGGTGTTCATACAAGGCAAGTTTTGAATTACATGAGATCTTTAAAAAACCTTTATAAAATGTTCTGCTCAGATCCATCATCACTGCGGTCTTTAAACACATTAATTCTCTCAGGGAAGCTGATTGGCTTCAGAATCAGGCCCTTACCATTCGAGCATTTATTACCCAACTCAGTATTTTTAAAACAATACATTAGTTTGAAATGAAAAATAAAATTCAGGTCAAGATCAGCCTTTAAATATATATTTAGGATAGACTAGAAAATATCCTAGTACAATAAATGAAATAATGGTGAGACAAGTTTTAAGAAACCTGTTTCAGTTACGGGTACTGACTAGGTAGTCATGGAAAACTTATTTCTCTTAGTGGGCTACAGTCAAAGATACCTGGGAAAAACTGAACTGACTACTAAAAATGAACAAGGAAATCAAGTTTTTAAGCAAATGTTTCAAGTTTTTACATTTAATGCACTGTAAAACCCTAACAAGCTATCTGATTTGCAGCATTCTCATACCATAAAGTCAAACAAATACATTCAGAAATGTGCTTCCATGGACAGGAAGTAGAATTAGAGAACCGCAGCCAACACTAGGAAGAAGAGAGTAAGCACGGTGCAAGCCTCCTGCCTCATTTTCCTGTTTGCATAAGGAAATTCACATGCTCTCAAGACAGTAATTCCCTAAGTCTCTGGTCACTAACCTCTAAAGAGCTGTCACATAGTTTCTTGGAATAAAAGGGAAGAAAATACAAATACAGAAATGGTTTCCACTTAGTGCAAATAATTTAATGTGCACTGTTTTATATTATAAATAAGACCTTGTCTGTTTATAATCTCCCAAGGGATATAAGACAAACACACAAAAAGCCACAGTGACTGTGCTCAAGGTGAGGGAGAGGCAGAGACATGAGCAGGAGGAATAAAGGAATGAAACTTTTAAGAAATAGAAAGCCTTGGAGTATATGAAGAGAGTATCAACTGGTAGAGTTTGGGAGAGAGAGAGAGGAGTGGAAAGGGGATGCCTTTGACAGAGGAGAGAAGAGCGAGGAAAAGGCATGAGCGCTACAAAAAGATGGACAGGCAGCCTGGGGCACCTGTGGGGAAAGGTGGGAATAAAGGCTATGGTTTCAGCGTTGGGCCCACAGAGTAAGTGCCTTTAGTGGCAACCAGGGGCTACATGTTTTCTCTGGCAGGCAATGGAAGGGGAGCTTTTTGACTTGGGGGGGGGGGGTGGCAGGAACCTATGGATACCGAGAATCTGAACACAGCTTGTTTTCTTACTGCAACACATTTAAGGCTTTGCTGGGGATCAGCTTAAAGGTGGTCCCTGCACCTGCCTCCCATTCAGTAGACAACAGGGATACTAACCAGAAAAGAACCTGTTTTCTCAGACACAAGACACAGTGATAGTAGCTTGGTCTGAAACTCCAGCTAAGCTTCACTTCTCATGCAAAAATGCACAGCCTCGGGATAGCTCTGGCTCCTTTCCCAATGCTCTCTAGTGGAAGCCAAGAAGAAGGGCAGTTTCTGCTGGGAGGGAGTCCACAGGTTCTTTTTAAGCAACATTCCAGGAAGGAAGAAAGGCTAATTCCCCTTGGGAAAGAAAAGCTTAGCCTCTCATACTCAATACCCCAGAGGCTCAATAACTGTTCCACTTATCCATTGCTGCACAGCAAGCTACTCCAAAGCCCCATGGCTTAGGACAACAACCGTTTTTATATCTCATGATTTTGAGAGTCAGGAACTTGGGAAGGGCTCAGCTGGGTGGTTCTTGCGCTCCTCACGGTGTTGACTGAAGTCACTTGGTAGTATGCAGCTGGAGTGGTCATACATGGTGGACGGATGGGGATGGACGGAAGGCTGGACACAGCTGGGAATAGCCGCCAGAGTGCCTGTCCATGTCCTCTCAAGCCTGTTGGTTGTAGGGTAGTCAGACTCCTACATGATGCTTGGGCTCCAGGAGACCCACGTGGAAACTTCACTTCTTTGGAGCTAGCATGTCATCTCACCTGCTATCCATATGGGTCAACAAGGTTACAGGCCAGCCCACAAAGGGACAAGTGTCAAAGCATCGATGGTCATCTTAATCCATTGTAACAACCAAAATCAGAGCTGCATCCTAGGCAGGCATGATTTGCTAATTCCTGAATATTGGACATTAAAAACATCAGGTGATGAAAAACTCGTTTGACTACCTCACATTAAAAGGAGAGGAGAAAAGGGGAATTTTTAGAGCAAAAGATACACTCTGACTGCTACTCAGAGTTTAAGACTGAAACACCTAAAGGCCTTACAGGTACTCATGTGTTTCAATTCAATAATTCTGCCTAACAAAACAACATAAAGTTAGGCGAGTATATCAAAGCACTATTGACAATAGTCACAAAGTTGAAGTAACCTACATTTCTAACAAAGGATGGGGTAAATATATAAATACAGACAAAAATTTCTTTTAAACGATTAAACAATGTAATAAAATCCACGGGGAGAGTCAACAGGCAATGAAACCCTACACTCCAGTGTGATCAATAGCAACTCTGAAACCTGATGGATAAAGATCAATTAGTAAATAATAAATACCATCTTGATTGGGATCTGTATTTCCAGCATTTAGGATGCAAAGCACAATCAGGCAAGGATACTGCGTTTGGAAGACCAATGCACAGAACATATATAAAATGCTACCCAATACAGATATAATTTACCAGGGGGGTACTGCCCCAACTCTTGCTGTATCCAGGGTTAAAAAAAAAACCAAACTCACACAGAAGAGAGATGGTCCAGATTAATTTTTTTTTTTTACAATGTGGTAAGAATGGATGAGGATGGTGTTTAGGGACAGGAAAAACAAATTTCCTCACCAGGAAACAAAAACAAATCTCACACAATAAATCAAATTCCACATTGGAGAAAACAGCTATCAAAAGTCAACAATACAGTGTTGACATACCTTTTTATAAAAAGTTAAAAAGCGGGACTTCTTTTACTACAATTAAACAAAATTTTTTAAAGTAAAAATATTTTTAAATGCATCCACCACACATTATTCTAATGCTATAATTACAATAGAACCTGTTAAGGCCTTTCCATTCCTATGCATCTTCTCTACAGCCAGGGGCGATGTATATGCCCTCCACCATGGAAAACGTTATGACACTCACCACTGAGACTCACGGAAAAAGCAGTTGTGCACAACAAATAGGGAGAGTTATAAGGAAATATGGAGAATTTCCTCTGACTTTCTACTATAATGGGGGTGGGGGAGAGGTGTAGACTAAATATATCAGCAAACACTTCGGGAATATACACCAATTGCAAAGAACTATGTTAATGTTGGAGATACAAAGAAATTTAAGATATAGCTCCTACCTTCCATGTCTCCAGTCGGTGAAACCAAAACGTTAATACAAGATAGCACTTGGGTAAATAACTAACACCTGATATTTTAGGAAGACATTTTGGCTTCCAAGTACAGACTGGGTTAGGGGGTTGTGCGGACGGGGGGGGGGGGGGGGGTGTTAGGGGGACAGGACTCGGAGGCAGTACACAGAAGACTGCACATGAGGTGGGTTGCTGCAGGATGATTCTCAAGCCCACTAGACTCCTTCCCCTTTTTATAATAAACATTTTGTAATGCCTCCACATTACTATCCCCAAATGAAATACTTAAGTTATGAAATCTACAACATATATGACTTCCAACTAGGGGTGTGTGTGTGTGTGGGGGGGGGGGGGGAATGTAGCTCAAACTATAATATAAATCAGAATATAAATAAACATGCTCATTTCAATAGATAAAATCTTGGGGATTACTACAGTAGAAGGCATAGCAAACCCATCTGACACTTGTACCTACTCACTACAACATAAGTTTAAATTTTTAAAAATAGGACTGGATGCCATTCTGTATAAGACACACAGACAACGAAGGGGCAGAGATACAGGTAAACCCTACAATGAAAATCGGTGTCAGAAGTAATCACAGACTAGACTCACTCATATGTTTTGAGACAGAGAGGAATATCACTTCAACTGAGTAGGCGTAACATGTCAGGACAAAAATTACAGACTCTCAGAGCGGAGACCATGAGGAAGGATGATATACCTCTGCCAACTTGATCAGCATTGTTTCCTTATAAAATATTCCACTTAATTTAATTATCTCACTGTTCCATAGGAAAATAACATGTTGGTTACTATTCATATGGAGGGAAAACTGTAAAGGCACATTTCAACTGAATGTTATCAACGCTTTTCTTTTAACATTTGATACTTTAGAAAAGAGGCTAAGAAAGAATATACAATACATGCACAGAATCCCTCAGACTGTGGTCTGCTTGTGTGTTGTATGGGCACCACAAGAGACACTGTTGGCAGTGAAATGACTTTCCTATTTGTAAACTCTTGTTAAGCTAAAAAAATATTTATTTACATGGTACTTGTATTCTTGAGAAATTATGTACAATAAAATTATGTTATAAAACTTCTGTGTTTATGTATGAAGACAAAGCTATATTCTAGGCTCAGATCTTTATAACTGGGTTTTTTAATAGCACAAATGTCCCCTGGGAAACCCCAAAGATGGGCAGGATTCAGGCAATTCTTTGTTGTGTGGGACTGCCTCCTCTCCTCTCCCTCCTCAGACGCCCCCTGCCACCTGTCCACTCTTTGGCCCTAAAGCGACACTACCGTAACTCCTTTGAGATCCATGTCTGTGGGGTTTACAGATGAATGATACCTGGGGCTTATCTATCCCAAGAACTAAAAGACTTCACATTTATCACATTTTATGTTGTACAGACAATCTTTCTACCAAGTCACACAGATTCACCATTCTTTGTTCCAAGACCTTTAAGTTCAATCCATTTCTCAGATATAAATAAGGTTTCAGAGTGTATTAAACTTTAAAGAAGAGGAAAGAGCTTAAAGTCTATGACCCACATTCATGATAGGAAAACCAAGAAGACTGTCCTAAAACATCTCAGGAGCTTGAGAAATTTATCAAACTCTGCAATCAAGAGTGATTCAGTTATGAAAACTGATAAAGCCCAGGTCCCTCTATCAGTGCCTCCTGGAGTTGCCACTGAGACAGTTTACTTCGTGTTTTAGGGACACAAATGTATTAATCAAGTCTTTACCGAATTTTATAAATATCAAACTTTTCATAATCCAAATTACCACTTATCAGGTCAAACAGTATGGAAAGAAACTAATTTGGCAATTAATTTTACCAAAGAAGTGAGCAGTACCTGTGTATTATTAAGTTTAATATTTTAGAGCTATTTTAATCCACTAAAATCTGTGCCCAAAACATTCCTTACAGTGGTTTAATAGCAAAAACAAAAAAAGTCAGAAACTAAGATGAAAAAAATTTTGTATTAATACCACATCTCTCTACAAAAAAAGGAAGTGAGGTAGCTTACAGAAATAAATATTATGCCACAGAATAAAAAATAGCCTCAACAATTACAAAAGAAATGCAACCTAAAATAAAAACATTTCTCATCTTTCAAATTAGCAAAGCTTTGGGAATCACAGTATTTAAGGGGAATGTTTAAACAGAAACTCTGTATATTGTTCTAACAGACAAAGAAAAGAGAAAAATAAATATTAAGGACTGGTCTTCCATATTTCATGTTTCAAGAAGAAACAAAAGTGTCATTATTTACAGTGATTGTCTTCATATAAAACCCAAGAGAATCTAAAGACAAATAATCAGAATTAATCAGAGAATTAAGCAAGTGGTTATAAGATCAACATACAAAACCAGTTACATTTCTTTATGCCAGCAACCAAGATATAGAAAATGTTAATTTTAGAAAAAAAATTATAAAAGATAAAATGTACCAGGAATAAATCTAACAGAAAAAGGCCAATGCTTATGTAGAGAGAATTAGAAACCATTACTGGAATTCATTAAAGAAGGGCTAAAATTATACTATGCTCATGGATAGAGAGACTCAACATTGTCAAGCTATCAATTCAACCCAAATGGATGTATAAAGTTCATGCAATTTCAATCAAGATCTAAACAGAGGTTCTAGAAGAACTTGATGACCTGATTCTAAAATTTATGTGGAAGAGCAAAGGCCCAAAGACAGCTAGGATATAACTAAACTAGAAGACTAAGTTTGAAAGGGATTTGCCCAAGGAGTTAAGGACAACACACAAATTAATGTCAGAAGAATTAAGAACTTAAATGTAAAAGGCAAATTTTAAAGCTTTATAAGGTCCTTAAAAGAAAATATATGAAGACATAAAAAGGCTAACTACCAGAGAAAATACTGATACATTTGATATTAAAATTAAGAGATTCTGCCCAAAAGATATAAGAAATATAAAAAGGACAAATCACACACACTGGTAGAAAATACAGACAGTACGTAACAGATAGAGGATCAGTACCCAGAATATATAAAGAATTCTAAAAATTCTAAGGAAAAAAGGGCAAAAAACATGAACAGACGTTTTACAGAAAATGAAATATGGAAGACCAATAAACACATGAAAAGATACTCAACCTTATAAATTAAGCCACTGAAATATCATTTTAGACCATCAAATGGGCAAAATTTAAGAATTCTAACAATACCAAATTTGGGTCAACAGCCTTATATTAACCTTGCTGGTGAGCATTCAACTGGCATAGCCACTGTGGAAAACTATTTGCATGATCTCATACAAGTGAAAATACTTATTATGACCTAGCAACCCAGTGAGACTCTCACACATGAGCATCAGGAAACATGTGTAAGAATACGCACAGAACATTATTCATACTAACAAAAACAACATAAAGTCTATCAACAGGATGACCAATAAGTTACTGTATTATAATCGCTTAACAGAAATCCTACAGAGGATGCAAATGAATTAATTACAATTACACTTTAGAAATGTACCGAGTGACAAAAGCAAGTTGCAGATGACGACACACAGTAAACCATCTTGATAAACTCAAAAAACAAGCAATCCATTGTCTAGGGATGATAAAACTGTCTCTTTTTGAAAGCAAGGGAATAAAACACAAAATCTAGGGTAGTGGGTACCTACGGTGGAAGAAGTACTCCTCTACTCATTTACTTCACTTCTACTCTGGTCTCTGTGCAAAGAAACAGACAACCAGTTACACAAACAATATAATTATCTCTTTTATCTTGTATTTACTTGTAAATACTGAACAGCACGTCACAGTAATCCACATAACTTATTTCAAAAAACTCCAGAGGTGATTCGTTTGTTATTGGTGAGCCCTTGGGAACCACCAGCCTAAAGTGACAACAGATTTCCTCACAGAGAAATAACCTCTGGGTTTGTTGGCAATCAAGATTAAGAATTGTGTGACATTGTAATAACCTTCAAACAGCTACTTTGCAGGACTTTATACTTAGTGAGACAGAAATTCTTCAAGTCTCAGTCTGAGAAACACTGCCATCCTAAAAAAAGAAAGGTACTGAACTTGGCATCGTGGATCCTGGAAAGGAAGAGGAGGCTTCTTAAAAAGAACAAGTTTATAGTTGGTTTCAGCTACTTTCCTGTTCTGAAAAGAAAATGCATCGGAACACAGGCAGGTTTTCTATTATTACTGTCCACAATAGGGCGATGTCCGGAAATTAGCCTGCACATATTTGTTAAATTTAGCCCTATGCTTCCCTATCCGTTTCGAATTGAGTTTTCTGATTCATCAAGATAGCCAAAGCATATGTAAATGCCTATCATTTCGCGAGGCAAGTACCTCGCTCTAACCTGCTGACCTAATGGTTTAAAACAAACTTCCTGTCCTCAGTGAACTCATATGAGGAAATACACATGAAAAAGATTCCAGAACAAGACAGTATGCTCAAGTGACCAAATGAGTGGTGCAATAGCCACTGCTGTCTTCATCCTTCTGCATGTGGAAAAGAATGTATTGAGAAGGCAAATTCCTTAAAAAACAACACTGGAATGATAAAGCCCAAAGGACATGACATATTATAGGCAAAGGGTGATGGCAAAGGACTCTAAGAAAAAAATAAGAGTAATTGAAGGAGACCACAATCTTTTAGAAAGCAAAAACCAAGCTGAGAGAACTCAACAAGTAAAAGAAATCATTTATAAGTCATCCTCAACGTGAGTAATTTTTTTAAAAGATTCTAAGGGACACTGATTTACTACTAATTTAAAACAATTGGACAGAAAGAAAAACAAAGCTGTGCTAAGTAGGTAGGTAGATGGGGAGATGCATAAAGTGTGAATAGAGGAAGGACCCAGACATCTGCTTCTGAGAACAAGAAATCAGAATTAACTCCAATTCAAAAAGTATCTCAAATGAGATGGCTTTAGTGCAGCCAGGTTCCTAACAAACTATGCATAGGTATTGGAGATGAAATAGCATTTTTACAAAAAAGCAATCAAACAAAAAACAAGGAAAAAAATTCTTCTTTCTTAGAATGGTTATTTTTGGTTAGAATTCAACCACTACTACTTCTCTTCCATAATGCTCTTTTATGTACTTCTAAATATTCTTACCGTAATTTAATAACCCATCCACTCAAATTCTCAAAATAAATGTTAAAACTATTCCTTTTGACCAAATAAAAGTTCCTATTAAATGGGCTTTATTCATTTAGTTAGATAATAATCAATTACCAAATGCCTATTGGGTGCCAAATTTTGAAATAGTCTATCTATATAAGTGGTATAACATATAATAAAGCGTGACGCAGTGTACCAAAATTCAAAAAGTGCTCAAGAGCAGAGGATTTTCCTAACATTCGACAACAAAGCATGACTTAAACTTAGTGGGAGGTCCTTGCAGCCTTTAATCAGCCTAAAGCAGTGATGGCGAACCTATGACACGCGTGTCAAAGGTGACACGCAAACTCATTTTTTTGGTTCATTTTTCTTTGTTAAATGGCATTTAAATATATAAAGTAAATATCAAAAATATTAATCTTTGTTTTACTATGGTTGCAAATATCAAAAAATGTCTATATGTGACACGGCACCAGAGTAAAGTTAGGGTTTTTCAAAATGCTGACACGCCGAGCTCAAAAGGTTCGCCATCACTGGCCTAAAGTGTAAGTACATTTCGCTGCAGGAATACGGACGTGCTTGGCTGGGGGCACTGCTACCGCTGTGGCTGTTATGTGTACACACCCATTTTACTAAATTTACTCTGATTCCGTAAGTCAAGTACCTAGCTCTAAGCTGCTGATCTAATGAATTTTTACACACAGTTCCTGCCCTCCGTGAACTCATATTCAAGAAAAAGGTAAACACATTAAAAAAAAGATCCCAGAACAAGACAGGATGTTCAGGTGGCCGGTAAGTGGCACAAACAACAGGCACTGTTTTATCACTCCTGGAATTCTTGATCTAAAACACATCTGGATTTCACAACAGATTTGATTCATCCATCACAGCCCAAGGTAAACATACTCAGGACTGTCAACTAAATCAGGATCCTGGCTGGGAGGTGCTCCTCCGCCCTGGATCTGCTACGGACTCAACACCAATGCAAGGAGGTCTCAGTGCCAACCTGGTCCGGTCTCAGAATAAAATGAATTCTGCAAAGGTAGGGAGCGAAGGCCACGCTGAGAAGAGCAGGATGAGCACTCACCCGTTTTGGCAGAGCCTCTTCTCCTGAAGCCCGAGTGTGTGAGGGTCCACAGAGGTTGCTAGTTTTTCTAGATCCATTTCCTAAAGCTGTGAGCCACAGGATGGGAGCCTCCAAAACAGCGGTTCTCAACCTGTGGGTCATGACCCCTTTGGGGGTCGAACGACCCTTCTTTTTAAAAAAATATATTTTATTAATTTTTTACAGAGAGGAAGGGAGAGGGATAGAGAGTCAGAAACATCGGTGAGAGAGAAACATCGATTGGCTGCCTCCTGCACACCCCCCACTGGGGATGTGCCCGCAACCAAGGTACATGCCCTTGACCAGAATTGAACCTGGGACCTTTCAGTCCGCAGGCTGACGCTCTATGCACTGAGCCAAACCAGTCAGGGCTCGAATGACCCTTTCACAGGGGTCACCTACGACCATCGGAAAACACATATATAATTACATATTGTTTTTGTGATTAATCACTATGCTTTAATTAAGTTCAATTTGTAACAATGCAACTGGGGTCACCACAACATAAGGAACTGTATTAAAGGGTCGCGGCATTAGGAAGGTTGAGAACCACTGCTCTAGAGTAAGGTCCAGCTAGCCTACATTTCCCAGCCTCCACTGTGTACAGGAAGCACCCTCCAGCGACAGGTGATAGAACGATGTGCCACTTTTGGTCTCCGTCGTAAGAATTAAGCACACACTCCTTGGCAGTATCTTCCCATGTGGGATACAGAAGAGTCTATCACCAACTTCCACTACACACGTGAGGGCCACCCCCCAAGGGATGGCAGAGCATCAAGGTGCAAGGAGCTTGGGTCCCAGAACATCTCTGTGGATCGAGCTACCCAGCTGCCCACCTACCTCGGGGCCACCCCGTGAAAGGGAAACAAACGTTTTTTAAACAAGTTTATTGTTGGGGCTCCTTGCTGCTGTGGCAAGACTTTACCTAACGATGTCGGTAAGGAAGCCACACCATGCACTAGCCATCTCCTTCCACTTAAGTTCGACAACCCCAGGCAAAGCCCACCTTGGGGAAATCTAAACAAAATTGCCATTCTCAGCTACATCTGCATTCTGTGACCATAGCCTCACAGAAATAGGAACTCACTCATTCAGCAAACTTCTGAGCACCTAGAGAAAAGGTATCATGCTATACACTAGGGAGCTTAGAGCCAATGGAAAAAGAAAGCCAATAAAACCCTCCCTGGGTCAGGTCCTCTGAACTGCATGCTTTTCACCCAGAAGTTCAGCTCTAGGTCTTCTCTGCCCTGTCTCCAGCACTTTGTGGTGCCTTTTATATACAGGCACTCAATAAGTATTTTGTTTGATGAATCAATAAACTCAACTTGTTCTCAATGAACTCAGTCTAATGGGGAAATAGAGGAAACAATTATAAGATAGTACCTCTTACATCATAGGCATGCATATTGATGTTTGTTGTACTGATTTTTAGAAATGAATGAATACATGAATATCAAACAATGTAATGGCAAGCGCTACAGAGGGGGGGAGAAGGAACCAGAAATTAACAAAATCTTCCTGGAGTCCTGGCTGGTGCGGCTCAGTTGGTGGGGTGTCGTCCTGTGCACGAAATGGTAGCTGATTTGATTCCTGGTCAGAGTACATGCCTGGGTTGTGGCTCAAACCCTGGTAGGGGGTGTGTAGGAGGCAACCAACCCATCAATGTTTTGTTCTCACATCGATGTTTTTCTCACTCTCTCCCTTTCCCTTCTTCTATCTCTAAAATGTTAAAATAAAATAAAATCTTCATGGAGTTGAAATTCGCCTCAAGTATGATATAACCAAATAAACAAGCAAAAGGGGGGTAAAAAAGGAATCAAGAAAAGATGCAGCACCCATGCTGTGTAAACATGTTTACTATAACTGGAATTGGGGGCAGAGTTCAACCATACAATGAGCATAGCCAATACTCCTTTGATTGAACACTATTGCTCCCATTAATTAAGCCCAAAACTGAATTTTTTTTCTTCAGCATTTGCATCACCCTACTTCAGCGATTTTCAACTAGTGAGCACAAGGATTTTTAAAATACGCAATAAATACCTGACTATTTAGTCAGGGGGCACTGACCTCTTTTCTCTTAGGTTGTCAAATAAAAAATGACAACAGCCAACACAACAATAGCCATCTGGCATGAATGAATCAAAATTATACCTAGTTTTTTGGTCAGAATGGCAAAAAATATGTATTTTTTGGTGTGCTGCAGAATTTTAGTTTATATGTGCCATGAGATGAAAAAGGTTAAACATCGCTGCCCTACTTGCTTAATATAAATTGTTCGCTCCCCCTTCTTTTAGAGATTTAATTTTCGTTTTTAAATCTAAAATCAGGATTTGACTCGTTCTAACAAGTCCTCTATCATATAATCAAAGAATCTCAAAGTTGGTAGGAATCTAAAAATTTTCCGTGAAGTCACTTATCTTGATCAGCTCTAATCAGATCTCCTTTGCAGCCCCGCGGAGTTTTTATCCTTCTCTACAGCGCTTATGTTTTGTCCTAGAGCAGCGGTTCTCAACCTGTGGGTCGAACAACCCTTTCACAAGGGTCGCCTAAATACATCCTGCATATCAGATATTTACATTACGATTCATAACAGTAGCAAAATTACAGTTATGAAGTAGCAACGAAAATAATTTTATGGTTGGGGGTCACCACAACATGAGGAACTGTATTTAAAGGGTCGCGGCATTAGGAAGGTTGAGAACCACTATCCTAGAGTGTATATGGTGGTAAACACATTTTTTATTTTATCTTTAGACTTTAATTTTAAGAGATCATGTTTATAATAAACTTAAAAGATATCCATCCACACATTTGGTCGTATTTATTTATTCTTTAGCAATTGAAGCATGAAATGATGACTGTTTTTAGTCCCAATCTTTAATAACATTATATTTATTATGCTTAAGGTTGTTCAGCTTTCTCATGGGGAAAAAAAAAACACAAACGTAAACCTTTATACTATACACCTACCAGTTCTGCAGTACAATTTTAATAAAAGGGGTTTACTAATAATTGGACAATTTATATGATGTGGGCAGGGAAATATAAGAGTGATTATAAAGTGGCCAGTCTTATAAGTCAAGAGCTATGATCTTTGATCCATTCCTCCATCCACTTCAGTATCTGATCGACATTATCCTCTAAATCTCCTAGTTTATTGCTGGGCAGCTGTTGCACTATTTCTTCCTCGTAGGACACTAATGCTTCTTCATAAAGAATTTGAAATATTTCACACTGGACATTATCGTTTCGTTTCTTCTCATTATAACCCCTTGTTTCAAGTCTTTGGTACAATACACTATTATCCGTTTTCAGCACAAAAACTGTATGAAACAAGCGTTCAGAGAAGAAATCACAACTGTGGTCATCAACAAGAACTCCACCTTCACTCATTTGGTTTCCTAACTCATTAGCTACCCTCAATTCATTTAAAATGGGACAATCGTATTCTTCATCATAACCATCATATAACTGCTCTCCTCCAGCAGAATCACCCACATCAACGTGTTTCAGTCCCAATTTTGATGCACGTTCTCTGCCTCGTGTGGTTTTTCCAACCCCTGGTGCACCCGTGAGCAGGATGTTCGGAGGCAACACGGTCCTCACCGCCATGGCTCTGCTAGAATGCATGCTTCCTGTGTAGAACCCACTCTCTCCTTTATCTCACAGTCCTCCAGGGCTCAGTGACCAAAGGCTGTGCAGAATTTCATCTTTCCATCCACCCCGTCCGCTCGCCAAGTCCCTGTGAAGTCCCACCTCTTGGCTTGTACCTGGGGACAGCGTTTGTCGCCTTCGGGAAAGGCGAGTTGTTGCACCTTCTTTCCTAAGATCCACACGCTTCCCCACGGGTCAAGCGGCCACGTTACTTTGTTCACCTCCATTTCTGTCTGTTTTATGGATTAGGGTGGGAGACGCCAAACGCTTTTTTTAAAAAATGAATCACGTTCCGAAGAAAGGATCCCACCTTGAAGCTGCCGAGTGCCTGTCTCTCAGGAACCGTCAGCTGTTTCCCTGCAGATGGTTTAGGCTTAGAACCATCCGTGGCCTTTCCCGTTCCACCTTTTGTTCCTCGGACGAGGATACTGCGCTTCCTTGAGACTTCCTGTTTGAATAACCACACACTTGGGTGTTCAAACTCCCATGTGTCCCATTATTCACCATAGGAAGTAACCGGGCAGCTGAACACAAAATGATGTATGAACAAAACAGCTGTGTGTTAGCGGGATGAACAAAAGACAGCAGGGAGCGAGGCACTGCTGTGAGTTTCAAAAACAAGGTCTATTTAGTCAGGCATGGTTAAAAGGCTGCTGAGTCAGAGCGCCAGGGGCACGCTTCCTAATTGAAAATCGCTGGAGATGTGAGCGAGTCTGCTTTTAGGTACTGCCTCGGAGCTTCACCCCCAACACCAGCCTTCCCAACACCTCCTTCCTCGGAACAAAGTCGCCTCTTCGATCTATCACAGAAATGGCAACACCAACTCAAAAGTTTTCACACGAAAATTTAACACCTATTTTATTTCCCAAACCGAAAAGCAGATCCTCCCTTCCCCAAGGGGCTTTCCTATAAAAACACAAGAGACGCACATAAGAACACACAAAAAGCAGCACAGAAAACAAGCCTCCGTTCTCCAAACATCTGGGAAATACGTTAATTTCAGAATTAGCCCATCCTTTGGTATCCTGGTTTCACCATCCATGCCCTGTGCCAGGACCGAAGAGCTTTCAAATGGACCTAAGTTTAAAACCAAAATCTTAGAACAGTCACAAAACTGAATGACCCCCTAATCCCACCAGGAGTTGGTGTTAATTTATTTCTTGGCATGCGGCAAAAAAAATGCAGAAAATAGCAGTAAAGGAACCAGTGTGAGCCTCTAAAGCAATCCCAATCAAGTAAACAAATTTTATTACAGCTGCATTACAGATGTTCCCACAAACGTTCATCATCTGTAGTAGAGTTCTAAAAATTTAGTCTTCCATAGGTTTTCTATTCCATGAACTTAATCTAAAATACTATAAATTCCAAAACTATATACAGGGCTTCTCTAAAAGTTAATCCTAGATACTCAACCCCAAAGAACATGACCCTTTTCCCATGAAGATGCGATCACATGGCCAAAGCCATTAGACAATTGCTCTCTTGGTCTCCAACTCCCTCCTCCCCTGATAATCTTTACCCTTAGCCCCAGTTTCTTCCCAGTTCCAAAAAGAACACACAATTTCAATGAAAATGCCAGGATGCTCATCTCTACCAGATCATGATCTGGTGTGAAAATAATAATAATCTAAAAACTTAGTGACACCAGAACAACAGGAGTCATTAGTCCTGTAGGAATAGGGTCCATGACGAGCAGAAACCACCGTGGGAGGAACAGCAGCACCAGGCTCGGCGGAACAGACAAGTATAAACCAAGGCAACTAGACCCTAGCTTCCCAGTGCCTGCCAGTGAATAGAAAGCGCAAGAAAAGCTGTCAACTCGCTGTCATCAAGCTGTCACTACCTCCTTTTCAAAAACTTTTGACTCCCCCAAAACTTAACTACAGCCATCCCTCAGTATCTGGGGGGACCGGTTCCAGGATCCCCCCTGCAGATACCAAAATACTTGTGTGCTCAAGTCCCTTCTATAAATATGGCCTAGAACAATGCACACAGCTGGCCCTCAGCATCTGGGGAATCCCATCCCTGGATTTGCAATCACAGATCAAAAATACTGTTTTAGATCCCAGGTTGGGTGAATCCAAGGATGTAAAACTGCAGATACAGAGGGCCAACCATATATTTATTGAAAAAAATCCACGTATAAGTGGACCACGCAGTTCAAACCCATGTTGTTCAAGGGTCTATAGTTCAGATTTTAATATTCTCTTTGAACAGAGTTGATAGAAAAGCCCTGAGAAAAGACTTATTCTTCTATATTTTACCAACTAGGGCAATTTTTAAAAATATATATTTTATTGACTTTTTACAGAGAGGAAGGGAGAGGGTTAGAGAGTTAGAAACATCGATGAGAGAGAAACATCGATCAGCTGCCTCCTGCACACTCCCCACTGGGTATGTGCCCGCAACCAAGGTACATGCCCTTGACCGGAATCGAACCTGGGACCCCTGAGTCCACAGGTAGGCAGTCTATCCACCGAGCCAAACTGGTCAGGGCCCAACTGGGGCAATTTTGAGCCCAATACTCATTCCTCAAATGTAACAGTGGGTGTCATCCCACCTAACCTCCCCTTCAGAAAAGACATTGACCATGCACATTTAAAAATCATCAGTCACTAGGATGTGATGACATCACAGGAGTTCCATGTGTACTAAGCAGGACTATGGAGAAAGCAGAGAAAGTAGGACTTAAAATTTAATCAGTCAACTGGTACTTGTAAAGAACAGCCCATCCTAAGAATCTTGAGTTCTAGAGGTGGAGATAATCTGTAGTGGGGGAGCAGCCCAAAATACAAAATCTAAGTGGGAATTATGACCCTGTTCTTTAGAGATAAAGCGAATAAAACGAAGCAAAACAAAACACCTTTTTTTTTAAGGGTATCTAAGAGTCCCCTGATTGAACCTTCACACAGTGATGCTCTGGGGAAACTAAGAAGGTACAGATTAAATAACAGATAGAAACAGAGATAAGGTAGATCAGAGAGACAGAGTTAGAGATTTACAAAGTCACTTAATACAGAAAAGAAGGTGAAGGGAGTCACTCTGACGACGGTGACAAAGAAATCTAGGGCCACCGTAGTTACAGATCAATCAATCAATCGATAAAAGGTGGTTAGACGTATTCAGTTGGCAAACCTGAACAACAAAAAAGCAACCATGTATGAGTTAGAATTTACTTGGTGCAGAGGGGAAACGAAATAGAACCTGAAGAGGGCCTGGATGCTTTATCTTCAAGGATGTCAGATAACATAAGCAACCGGACTAAATTCAGCAATTCTCAACAACCAGAAAGGGTGTCGTGGATAAGGCAGAAAGGAGATAAGCTGGCATTCCCCGGACCACCCTTCAGGAAACGGGCAATGAGGTACACTTTCCCTGTCAGGAGATGCTGACAAAACCCAGGATCTCATTCTGAAATTCAATAAATTCCTTACAAAGTCCTAGAGGCATTAACGGTTACATATTTTAAAAGAGTGTAAGTGCCCCCAATTTAAAATTCTTCCATTGCCAAGAAAAAAAGTGCAAAGCCCGTTTTGAAAGAAGCAACCCAAAACCAGAGCTCCTCAAGAAGAGGTCTACAGAGACACCAGGTCCAGCTCCTAGATTTTAAGTTCAGTTCACTCCCCAATTCAAGGTCTTCCGACAGTTCTCTCTCACTTACCAGGTCTGTTCTAACGTAGAATCCATCCACAACAGGCCTGGGTTCCAACCTAAACTCAGCCTGTCCAACCTCAGAGAAGTCGCAAGTTAGTTCACATTATTATTCCATAGTGGATATAGTAGGAGAGATGCTTAAGGTAGTTTTTTTTAAAGGGTTCAAAGAGGTAACCAGGAGGCACTCAATGGAAGGTAATTTACTTTCTTTTGTCACCTAGTTTGCAAGATCCTCATCTCCTCAGAACCCATACTACATGTCTCCTCTACTCTGTGGGAAGCAAACAATGCCTTCACCATTATCTGATTACTTTTAAACCGCCATGAAAGCACCTCACCCTTCCTGGAAAGTCCTCCATTCATGTCCCGCTTGGGTCTTTTCTTCAAGACCCAAGGAGCTTTTCCTCACTCTTCATTCAAAGGGCTCTACACGTCTTCCCTCTGCACTTCAAAAGGTTTCCACTGAATTATTTTTGCTGTGCTTATGTTGTCCCATCGATTTCCTGCGCATGAATGTTTCTGTCTCATCTCCTCAGACATATTACAAATTACTTGAGGATATAACGTTTCAACATCTATTGTTCCCAGCACAGCCCATATCACAATGGGCATAAATGAAGAATTCTCTCACCAGCTGCCTTATTTACATAAGGTCTTTGTCCACTAACTATTCAGAATCCCAGTCCATTAAGCTCATCTCATGTTGAGTGAGTGGGTCTTTTCACTTAGTTGTAAATACTTCACAACATTTCATAAACTTCTCTAAGAAAGCCACACAACTCAAGCTGCAGACCTACTGGCTCAACGAGAAGCGGCCAGTAGTAAAAAGGAAAGAAGACGGGGTCTTCACATTAGCTACGAGTCATTTGTGGAACATTTCGTTTTCACCACAGAAATTAAACAACTTACATATAAAAACCAGACAATGGAACCAAGAACACACCACCACCAGGCAGAGACATTCTTAGAGAATTATCTACCAGCAGCAAAACCCACAAACTTACCATCTTATCACATCAAACCACAAAGCATCAACCAAAACCTGCTTCAAGGTGGGTGAGGAAAGAACTCCTGCGCCCTGACTGGGCCTGAAGCTCACCTGAACACCCTGCTGAAGGCGCTCTCCACTAAAACCAGCTGATACCTCAACTAAAACCAGCGGTTCACTTATTTGCCCTTTCACTCAACAATTATTAGTCAACACCTAATGAATGCCAGCAAGTAGAAAGACAGTAAGAGAAATATATCTTAGATGATCAGGCCTCAGCTTCTGTGTTCTTCTATTTTAAGTCAAAACCATACCAAAACCAAATGAAATCACCGATATGTTATTTTGCGTTATGACTTTTTTGTGTGTGTTTTTTTTGAGGAATAATTTGCATACAATGAAGTGCGCAAACATTAAATGTGCACTTCTGAATTTGCACATATGTATACACCTATGTAACCTCCTTCCCAGTCAAGACATAAAACATAAAATTAGAACTATAACGTTGGGGGGGGGTTAAAGACTGGTCATCGTGGTATCTCTGGAAACACTGGCAGGTGCCTCTGTGGTGACTGCCCTGGGCAATCATCCTGGTTATTGGAGATCTTCACATCCATGGTGACTTATCATCAAACAAAATTCACTGAGTCCCAAACTCTATACAAGACCATTTGTATTTTTTATTTCAAGAAAATTTTTAAAATGAGAAAGAGGCTGATTCTGGATTAATATTTCCAGAAACATTCAAAACAGAAAGAAGATAAAATGACAAAGAATTAAAAAAAAAATCCGAAGACAATTTCAGAAATCCAAGGAAGACGATATAACAAAAATCCGATGTCGCCCTCACTATGACAGGAAGCAGCCACACAGTTGGAAACAAAGAGTGAAAGAAGGAAGCCGAGGGAATATAACTCCTAAAGTTTGAAAAGAAATCTTGTAAATCCCCTAATTCATCCCCCAGCCTCGCCACAAGGTTCTCCTCCCACGAGAGATCTGAGAGCGCCATTGTCTAAGGAGGAGATAAGCCTGCTTTATTTTATTTCATGAATATGGAGCTGCCCTGGGCACCAGGCTGACTGGGCCCAGTTATTTTAGGCTGGCCCCCGGGAAGAGACCGTGGAAAGAAAAGCAGACATACTTAATTAGTGTCACCACAGTCTGGCACAATGCTCTAAAACCTCAGGGACATTTCTATAAATGAGTTTTCTGGTAGGCCTCTTTTTTAGCAAGCTGTCAGTTTAAGCCCAAATGAGCAAACATCTAACTTTATCATTTCACAAGAACGAAGATGCTTGCAAATCCCAGCAGGTCCCTCTTACAAATCTTAGAGCAAGCCAGTCAGGCAAGGTAGCAGCACCAGCACATAGGCACTTGAAACTTTACCCTTGGAAACTGATCGTTTAGGATAAGGGGCAGATTAATCCCTTATTTTTTAACAAGCAATTAATTAGTTTGGTTGCACTGAACTGAGAAGATGACGAAGCCTTTGATGCTGCCTTCAAAGACCTCATGGTCTAGAAGTGGAAGCAGACAAAGAGACACAGAGTGGAACCCCTAATCCAGGCCATGAGTGAGAATGGAAAGGGGAGAAACAGGGGAAGGACACCAGGAAGAAGTGTTCCAAAGCGAAGAACCAGCCCTCTGAGCATGAAAATGACAAAACTGAAGCCTAGCGATGAAGAAGGTCTAGATTCTGAAGTATCTTGTACCCCACCCCAAGGAGTCTGCACATTATCGTTCTCCTAAAGGCTTAAGGAACCACTGCACAATTTTCAGCTAGGAAATGTCATCCTCAGATTTGCATTTTAGAACCATCGCTCAGTCCCGAGTGAGGCTGTCCAAATACCAGGAGCCAAACTGGAGGCAGAAAGCCCACCAGTTAGCTAGGAAGCTTTGCAGTGATCCAGGTGAAATTCCATGGGAGCTACAGTCAGGCAGAGACAAAGATAAGGATTCCAGAGACACTGTGGCTGGATAGAAGAGGTAAGAGTGGACCTTGGGCAGATGACGGGGAAAGATGGGTGGGAAAGAAGGGGCGGAGTTACAGCTGCCCAGCAGTGAGTGAATCCTATCTGCTCGCCAAACAGAGCAATCTTTGCTGATGAGAGCCTGTCGGGCGTGGTTATCTTTCATGGGAGACTTGGCAAAGGATGGATTCAAGGGCCTCAGGGTTAAACATTAGTCTGTGCATTAAGATACGGCTTTGAGTGGGGTAAGACGATGATGGGGATGAATTCAGTTTTGGACATGGCCTCTGGACATCCCAAATTGACCATGTCCAACAAGTCCTTAGGCCTGGAGAAAGAGCTGGCCAGCTTGCAGATGAAGCCTTGAGATTAAGAGTTCATTCAGGGAGAGTGAGCAGAATTAAAATAAATAAATAAATATAAAAAAAAAAGGCTTCCAGAAACAAGTAAAAAGGAACAGAGAGGGACGGAGGGAAACCAAGAGAGTCTGGTATCTCTGAGACAGTGTGTACATGTCCTTGTATTTTAAAGTTGCTCTGGAATAAACAATTTTTTTTTTGAGAAAGAGATTTGTTAAAGAAGCTGAGTCCCAGGAGCCAGTGCTTTAGACTAAGGAGTCAAAATCTACCTCTACTGTAACTGCTGGCAAATCACCACCTCAGGATCCTCACCTTTGCCTGCTCTGAGTTGTGAAAATCAAATCTGTGATATCCTGGAGGCTTTATAAACTGTGAAATATCATAAAGGCACTCCTGGTTTATTATCGAAATGGCATTACAAGGGAGCAGGAAAACTACATCTAATAGAGTATAAACTTCTGAAGGCGAGACCTTCAGTCTTCTATACCTTCCCCTGGGCTACTGCGCTATGTGTTGAGTGGGTATTTTTAAAATGCTTGCAGCCTCTTTGGCAGTAACATGAGAATGTATGCACAGTGGGAAGGAGTGCATAGCAAAAGGCATATCCAGCTTCCTAAAAGGATTTAGAATTGAAATAGGCAAACCTTAGCCTTCCCACAGATGTGGCCAATGACAAAATTACTGGGAGGGGTTGGGGGTGCCTTCTAGTCCCAACTTCTCTCCGAATGTGTGCCAGGTTTTTCTGAAATCCTTTAGAAACAGGGACAAGGTATTTACAGAAAAAGCAGTGAACTGCAGAACCGGAAAACAAGGGCTTTATAAAACTGTGTTCAACAACCCCTGGCCATTGAAGAAGAGCGCCTTTACGTCTCAAGTTGAGACCTGCAAAGTGTAAATCAGGCCTTTGTGAGACAAACTAAAATAGTGTCCCCCCGGGGTACGCAAATACCACAGTGATGTCACCGGAGCACACCATTCCCTGATGGTGGTGGAAGGCAGGCGTCAGTCAGAGCCTACCTGGCAGAAGATTTTCCTGGGGAGAAAATGCTATTTGTTTCATGCTAAGTATATACGCAGAGGACCAAACAGAATAAAATGTAATATCCTTATAGACCAATTATTTTGATTTAGGTTCACAAAAAGGATATTTAGATAGAGAGAAAAATGCATCGTTCAATCACAATTTGTCCCTAAAGCTGATGAGGAGCTTGGAAATGAATCTGGTCTTGGTGTAAATTTTAGGCATTCCATAAACTTTGACTGAGTTGGTTTTATAGGCACTCCCTTAATCTAACTGTTTTCAGAAAGAGACAAAGCCACCTTCCTCCAAGATGAAGACCCAGGTTACCAAGTTTCCATCCACAATGGCTATCAAGTTAATGAAAAAGGGCGGCTTAATACCAAGCAAATCCTCAGCCACAATCTTACTATCAGCTACCCCAGTGACACTAATGAAACCTATTATGCTTTATTATAAAACACAAGAGCCACACAATCGGCAATCGAATTAATCCATGCAGACGCTGGAACAGAAGATCCAGAAGTTGAAGGCAAAATAAGAAAGACTTCTTAGAAAAGGGAGCCTGGTTGAGATTTCTCTCCACAACAAGCAGAAAATGCAATTCTGGTTCCCACAGCAACTTCAACTCATTTTATCGGAAGACACACTGCACCCTGCACCCTGGATGACTGGATGTGCTCCTGGAGACATGGCTCCTTTCAGAACCATTGCTGATTTTCCTGGCTTTTGTACAAGTGATGATAACAGTACAATGATCTAATTTGTACTTGCCATCTGTTAAAATGTGCCTCATCCTCCCCCCCCCTAAAAAAAAGGTAGCAGTTAAAATGATCATGTGATTTTATATACACATGTGTGTGCATGAGAAGTTTCCAGAAGGTAACATAAGAAGCCGTGCACGGTGGTCTCCAAAGCAACTTAGCAACTGGAGATGCAGAGACTCACTAATCATTAAACTTGCTGTTTTAATTCACCGTGGCATGTGTTATTTTTACAATAAAAAATGACTGACGATCGGTGCCAAAACACGTATGCTACTTGCGACTACTTAAGTGCAATCCGACTTGGCTTATTTTAAAGTGTACTGTGTTCAAAGTTGAACATTAAAAGGAAGCCTAGAAAAGTGGTCGCCAGAACCCGTTCTTTCACACGGCTCCCTTTGCGTTTCACGTGCTCCGGAAGGGCAAGGCACAATATGCATCACTTGTTTGAGGGTATGTGAAATCTGAACTGGAGGGGAGATTTAATAGATGCACAAGCAGTCACGGCACTTGAATTCGTGGGAATAATTAGGTGGCTAGAACCCATGGGGTAACTGGGGTGAGGGAGTGAATATGCTGAACATCATAAAGCCTTGCCTATTTGCCATAAATTATAGATCATAACAAGCATGTATACATACACCCTTGTCATTTAAAAAGGGGGGGAGGAAATGGGGGGTAGGAGGTGAGTGAGAAGGGGAGAGATATTGATTGAGACATCAACCCTACTACACACTAATCTCCCGCCCCGTCCCACCATACACCATTTCCTCCAGGACATCATTTCTGACCCAAGAACAAGTACAATAGGTTCTAGTCAAGTTTTTAGAAATTGTCTATCTGAGAAGTTTAAAGTAAATGTTTTTTACAGTTAATCACAATGGTCATCTGAAAACTACTTCAACTTTTTTTTATACTTAGAATTTCTAAACCTATGGTTTATAAACTGCATTTACCAAGAATATTATTTAAAAAAAAAAAACTGGAAAAAAAAATCTTCCAGCAAAAAACAAGTCCAAACATATAATATTTTTAGAGCAAAAAGTCATGTTAGAGTCCTAAGTAGGTGAACTCTAAAATCTCTTTCGACCTTTTAATCACCAAGACCCACCGTTAATATATCTACCTCCCAGCAATAGCAACCTAACTTGACTGATACTGTCTTACCCACCACATGGTGGTTGTAACAGAGAAGTAATCACTGAGTAATCTAGCCACCTCTACAAATCACCTCAAATAACCTTTTGCTACATGGTACCTACCCACAGCAGAAAACTCAGAGGCCAAGACTGACAGCCCCACCTTTACCTCAATAAGAAGATGCTTGTTCAGAAATTTTCAGCTGACTCTCAGGCTGACTTTGAGACATCAAGGCAATGCCTTTGCTTTGAAATAGTCAATATTTGAAAATAATGTAAGATTTCGTGGGCATTCAAAATTCAACACAGAAACTTTAACAAGTCACAATCTGAACAAAAATAGCTGGATATACATTTCAAAAGTAATCCTGGCCAAGTTTAAAAATGTAATACTTGGGCCGAGACTGGTTTGGCTCAGTGGATAGAGCGTCGGCCTGCGGACTGAAAGGTCCCAGGTTCGATTCCGGTCAAGGGCATGTACCTGGGTTGCGGGCACATCCCCAATAGGAGATGTGCGGGAGGCAGCTGATCGATGTTTCTCTCCCATCGATGTTTCTAACTCTCTCTATCTCTCTCCCTTCCTCTCTGTAGAAAATCAATAAAATATATTTTTAAAAAAAATGTAATACTTGGGAGAAAATAGCTGAGGAGCAGCCCCACGAAGCCTGAGATCCTAGGTGTCTTGCAGTCTTTACAAAGGCCCCTGGCTCCATCCACAAGCCCGCTAATTCTACACATTTCCAATACCTCTGAAAAACTGAGCTCAGCACAGTTTACTTCTTCCATCTCTGAAAAAGAGGTGTCTCAGAATTTCTCCCTTTTGAACTTATTTTCAAAAAGTTTCCTCTTCCTAATGCCTTGACTACCAATAAAATGGTACTTACCACAACAAAGGTGCTAAGTACTGCTTTTCTAACACTCCAGACACAATAATTTCACTCCACTTTTCAAAGCATTTTTTGTAAGTCATATATTCCTTCCCTGGCATCTTGACACTTTGAATAAAGTTCAGTGTACCAGAGAGCAGTGGAAAGAAAAATACCACACCACTACCCAAAGAACCATGTGCCCACAAAACATTCCTTCCAAAGGCCCCCAAATAATGTCACTCCCTTTATAGAATAATCCTGCGTTGACAGAAGAATGGCTTGTTACTCTGCCCTCTCTGGAAATTCATTACTACCAGCTACCGGTGACATCGAGACTTCCAATGCAATGGGGATTAAAGCTTCCACAAATCAAATGCTGGCTTCTCACACGTCATGTTGTTTGTGACTCTGTTAAACAACATAAATCATTTCCTTTGTTTATATATTGCAGTGGTGGAGAAACACTTATCTAGCTGAAACATGATGTTTGATCCTTGAGGATAAACATGTTCATCCTCATCCAGCCCCCCCACAACCCTCCCCCCCCCCCCCCACACACACACCTCAATGAAGTTTTCTATACATCCCTTTCCTGGTTTCTAAAAGCTCACTTACACATGTTTCTACACTTGCTTGGAATCAAAGCAAGAAGACAGGCAGGAGAACCTTTTTACCCAGGGACAAAACTGGGCCCAGCAATTACAGGGAGTACAGACACCTCCCTTTGTTTTCTGTTACTAGGATCAGCAGGGAAATAGCTTTGTGACGGTAAGGCTGAAGAACTGTAAAGAGCAATACCTTTAAAAGTGAATTTCTATTCTAATGACATAGAGCTTTATGGGTCGTAAAGGCATTTGCTCTCCTCAAATTCCCTCACCTTGGGCCTCTTCCTCTCTAGCTTGTTCCATCACCCTCCGCCCTGGAGGTACTGCAACAAGGTAAAAGCGCTGAAGGCGGCCCTTCCCGCCTCTGATCCAAGAATGCGCCGTGATGGCCCCGCTAGGAGAGAGGAAAGCATGGGTGGCAGCTCCTGCTTGATGTTTCAAAGAAGAGGGAGAAAACCAGCCGAAATAGTGACTCATCAAGGGAGCGAGAATCCGGCCAAGTTGAGAGAGAGAGAGAGAGAGAGAGAGAGAGAGAGAGAGAGAGAGAGAGAGCAAACGGAGAGATGCTGGCGGGAAGCATCTTGGCCCTCGCGGGACGTTCCGTGTTGGATCTAGTTTAGAGGCTGGAGGAGGGAATTGTGTGTGGCCCGGGCTGGGGAGCAAAGCCGCCCGCGCGCGGCGGCGTGGGCCCCGGAGGCTGGGCCCGGCGCGGTGGGCGAGCAGGAGCGGGGCGCGGGGCTGTCACCGCTTACCCAGGTGCAGCGTGAGGTTGATGGAGTTGGGGTACTGCACCCCGGCCAGCATGGTCTGGCTCTGCCACCAGGTGGTGTCGGCCTGGTTGTTGTAGTCGGTCAGGAAGGCGGCCCCGTGCTGCAGGTGGGGCTGCCCGGCGTCGCACAGGTGACAGGACTTGGTGACTCCGGTCACCCCGGTCTGCACACAGTACTCCTCCGGCGGAGTCCCGCACGTGTTGGTGGCCACCACGGTCACGTTGAAGGCGGCGTTGACGAACTCAGGCATGCAGCGCTGCGCTCGCCCGCCCTCGTCCGTGCACTCGTCCATGGCCGCCCGGGCGCAGCCGGCCGCCGCGGCCAGCACGGCCAGCACCGGCCAGAGGCGCCCCCGGGGCCGCAGCGCCCGCGAGGCCCGCTCGCCGCCCCTCATCCCGCCGCCCGCGCGCTGGGCCACGGCACCGGCCACGGCGCGTTCCTCTCCCGGCGGCGTCCCCCGGAGGCCGCTCTGCGGGCTGAGCTCCCGGGCCCAGGGGCCGGGCTCGCGGTGGCGGCGGCTCTCGCTGGAGACCGGCGGTGGGCGCTGCGGGCGAGGACAGTGCGGCTCGCCGATCACTGCCCCGCACGCCGCCTCCGCGCCGCCCTCAGCCGCCCGGAACGCGGTCCGCACTCGGCGCCGACCCCCGACTTCCGAGCGCGTGCCCGCGCGCGCGCCCCCGGGAGGAAGGCGCTGGGGGTGGGGTCGGCAGGCTGGGGTGGGGTCTGGCGGAGGCGCCTGCCCAAGCCCGGCCTCCTCTCGGCAGCGCCCGCGGCCCCCGTCGCTGCTCCCCCCGCCCTCGGTCCGCCCCGGTGACTCGTGGCGGCGGCAGGGGCGGGGGCACCTCGCGCTCGGCCCGGGCGCGCGGTCGGCGGGGAGGGGCCTGGAGGGGCGCGGGGCGGTGCATGCCGGGAGGGCCGGGAGGCTGCAGACACAGCGCCCCGCGCGGGCTGGGCACCGGGGTCCCTCGGCCCCGCGTCCCCGGGTGACTCCGGGTTGCGGGCGGGGGTAGGGAGGTGGCTTTCAAGGCGCGACGGTGAGGTCGCTCGGGGTCGGCCTGCGCTCCCCGCGCCCACCGGAGCCGCAGGAGCGCGGACCTCCGCCCGCCAGGTGTCCGTCCTCGCGTCCAGCGGGGCGCGCCCGGAGGCCGGCGCGGGAGGGACCCGACGGTGGGGGTGGCCCGCAGGCTCCTAGCCCCCGCCGGCCGCCCGGGATCGCCCCCTGCCGCGCGGGGTGCGCTCCAGCCCTTTCCGGGGAGAGGGCCCGGGATGTCCAGGGGGCTGATCCGGCCCCCGGAGAATAAGGGCCTGGTTGCAGCATCAAAATGCATTTTCTGCAGCGACTTCCTGCCTCTAAATTAAAAGTGTAACCTGTCGTCTCACAGGGGCAAGGAAGGAAGTGAGAAGGCTGGGAATGGAATGACATTTTTCCCCTGGGTACGCACCCGCTGCGGAATTCTTCCACTGTGTTGTTTATGTTCCCCAGCTTGCCTTTAAAAGACTCGGAATTATCCGGACCTGACATCCTCCTTTGCGGGCCTGCTGAGTCACGGAATATTTTCGGTGCCAGAATGACTCAGTTCACAGAACCTGAGCCAGAAGATCATGAGTTCTGTCCCAGATCAGAACCGGGGCACTTCCCCGGTGCTGGCCGAGAGCAGGCAGGGAAGGCAGGGCGCCGTGAAAGCGCACAGCCTAGGGCGGCGGTTTCAAACCTATGCTTAGTGGATGCACCTAGTGGTTCTCCGGGTGACAGATTTAAAAAAAAAAAAACAATCAAAAATCTTTTCAAGATCTTAATAGTAAAGTGAGAATAATGATCCCACCGGGCAGGGAGGGCGGGGAGCCATGCCTGGTTAGGGACCCAGTGGTCCCGTATAGAAAGGGATGCTGGGTATCTAAAGGAATGAAATATGTAATGTTAGGTTACCATGGTGGCAGCCAGTGTTAACGCCAGGAGGACTTTAAGGAGAAGGATCTGATTGAGGAGAGGAGGGGTACAAGGGACTTGTCAAAATGCTGAGGTTGCTTACCTTGCTCATTTATTTAACGAGATGGGTGGAGATTGTGCGTGGCTGAAAGTTTAACTCTTCACCCCTGGGCACCTCCTCTTTGGGAGAAGAAAGTTGTAGGGCTGTCCTAGCAATGTTTTCATCCTTTCATGCTTGAGTGGAAGCAAAACAAATATATTCATTTATACCCAGAGGGGATGATAGTGGGTCCTTGATTGTACACAAAGACAAACGAAGGCATGTAAGACAAAGATAAGGATGTTCGTTGTCAATGAAGCGACAGACGTTTTTAATAAATATATTAATGCATTTGCCTTATAAACCAAGTATTTTATTAGATATTGTCAAATGGTGGGGTCCTTTTGCCACCAAAAAGGTAAGGAGACTCCAAAGGCTGCAAAGCCAAGTGCTTGTCCCTGCTCCCTTTTGGGTTCCCGTGTCCAAGGGTACCTTCATGCTATCTCTTATGCTTCTCTGTACCATAGTTTCATTACCAGAACCTCATCTGGTATTTGTAAAGCACATAGCAAGATTTTAAGTTAATTTCTGAATTCTGTTGCTCAATGGGGATGTGTTATAGAGACAATGAAATACCTGTTTTGAAAAGAGGTAAAATGTAACCAGTCAGTGTGTTCGTTGATTTAAGGAAAACACACACACACACACACACACACACACACACACCCCTTTGCTCCATTGTTCCAGGATTCAAACACACCAAAGGTTAAAAAAAAAAAAGTTTTTAGGCAATTGGGGAGATTTGAGCACTCATTAGGTATTTGGTGATAACAAAATACATATTTTAGATACCTGGAGGGATGCCACTGTTGACTGGGCTTGGTGTATTGTTTTTTTTAAGTGAAAGTGTGTGGCATTTTCTTTTACATCAAAATACTCTATAAAAAAATACAGAGCCCTTTAATATCTGTTCCTAACTGCTGGGAAACCCCATCATCTAGGAAACAGATGTGGTGCTTAGAAGGAAAATGTGAAGGTGTGGACGGAATGGGATCAGATGCCGCAAAAGATGATCTTGGTGCCCCTGTGCAGCCAGAGAGGGAAAATGAAGGAAGGTAGCTGCTTATTGTACAGACAAAAGAGCTCCATTTTTAAAAAATCCACTTAGAACTCCAGAGAAAAGAGAGTTCCCCCTCAGGAAAAAGGTAAACAGTTTCAAGAAAGGATGCTGACTTCCCTGGCATGGGTCCCCTGCCAGTCTCTGAGCATCCTATTCCTAACCAAGTGCACACAGGTCGTAGGTGTTCGGCAGCCCACCAGGAAAACCACAGAATTTGGGGAACGCAATTCTCCAAGGAAAGAGGTTCTGATGCCAGAAGGAGGGGAGGTTATAGGACAGAATAAAAACAACAGCTGTCTACGACATCAAGATTGAGGTGTGTGATATAATTAGAAAAATAATGTAAAAGGTTGCATTGGCCTTTTAAGATTGCAACTTGGCCCTTATTTTTTTTTATCCTCTTAGAATTACCAATGTGTTTATTTTTCCATTCCTTCGTCTTTCTGACCTCATTTCCCTGTATTCTTCCCAAGCCGAGGCCCCACTATATATATCCTTTATCTTTTATATTTAGAATGCAACCTAAGATAGCAATGACTAGGAGTAATATAATGATGTTAGCCTGTATTTAATTCTGTTCCGCACTTTTCAAATGCAATAACTCCGAAGCAGGGGGTATTAACTGTGCCGTGTTGAGAAAACTAAGACTCAAAGAGATGAAGTAACCTCTGTCACCTTGCAAGCGGCAAGGTCAAGATGAGGACCTGCCCTTTCTGGCTCCCTGTCCAGTGTTGTTTCCTTTTCTGCTATTAAAGGTCATAGTAGAGAAGAGGATAAAGGAAGAGCTATTTCAGACGTCCCAGGTTTTTAGGTTATCAAGTGGGAATTTAAAATTAGGTGAAAATTAATGTGATACTGGAAGAGAATTACAATATCCATCTTCAAAGTTACAGTAACTACACATGATTCTTTGTGTTAGGTTTATAGCTCCTGCCTGGGTCCTTGGTACAAGTCCAAGCATAACAAGATAAGATATCTTTTGTGGCCATGTTCAGGTAGACAGGATTCTTCTTGTATGAGGTAAAGTCTCTCCTTCCCACTCAGCCCCACACGACTGGCAATTTAAGCCACTCTGATATTGTGATACCAGTTGAAAAAGGGAGAGGAAAGGAGGACACTTATCATAATTCATAAAATTTAAACTAGAACTCTATTACAAAGACAACAAAAGAAAATATTTTTCAACACCAAGAGTAAAGCTCAATCCCTCCCTGACCCAAAATGTTCAGGGAACCTCACATTCCAAAAATTGTATTATTCTACTAACCGGATGTGCACTGCATCCCACTGTAGAGAATGGAGACAGAAATCATCTTTTACATACAGATGACATGGTTTTATTGTGGGAACTCAGAATGTCCTTAGGTTTTGACCCTGAATGGTTAAATATTGTTAGAAAGGGTACATGTAACAGCCTGGTGACTATAGTTAATAATACTGGGTTGCATATTTGAAAGCTGCTAAGGGAGTCTATTTTAGTTCTCATCACAATAAATAATTTTTAACTATGTATGCTGACAGATGTTAACTAGACTTACTGTGATGACCATGTCACAGTATATACAAGTAGCAAATCATTATGTTGTATACCTGAAACTAATGTGATAGGTCGATTATACCTCAATTAAAAAATTCAACTCTAAAAAAAGAGAAAGGCTAATTCTTTCAAAGCAGAAAGAGAGTTATTATTATTATTGATTGTTTTTTCTTAACATTTACTTGCCTAATATGTTCATTACCTCATTCAATTATTTAGATAATATATTGTGACAGGCTTTTTGTTTTGTTTTTCAGATGTGCCTGGAAATTGCATTGTTCAAAATTAGAAGTTCGTAACTCTTGAGCAAGACTTTTTAGGAGGCTGTTATTATACCAGCTTTAAAAAGCTTTTCTGGCTGAAATTGTTATGGTCCTGGCACAGAACTCAAGAGTCTCCATCTCCAGTTTATATATGTATTTGAAAAGATGTTAAATTACTTTGTCCTCCCACCCAAAATTTGTCTATTGTAGCAACCAAATTAAAGCAAGACTTTAAATAGTTCATCCATATTCTACTACACCAAAATGACTTTTTCATTGATCAGGATTCCGTCTCCTCACCCATATTGTTCTTTTGTTTTAATAGACACCCTTTATTGAAGTACAATTTGCATACAGGAAAAATGCACAAATTCCAAGGGTATAGTTCAATAGTTTGTATCACAAAGTGTACACACTTGTGTAATCATTACCCAGGTCCAGAAATAGAATCTTACCCTAACCCCAAGCCCCACCCCGCCCCCTGACTATCGGTAGCCCTGCCTTCTCCCTAAATGTAACATCTATGCTTGCTTGTAACAAGCTTGCTAAAGTCACTTATTGTGTTTCATGGTTTGTAAATTCTTGATTTTCCAGCTACAAAATTAGGTTACCTGTGCATAGTGACAGCTTTATTTCTTATTTTCCTTTTCAATACCTTTTAGCTCTTTTTCTTCTTAACTTGCACGGATTGGGACATCTAATAAAATATTGAAGTGATGGTAGTAGACATCTTTACCCTGTTCCTGATCTCAGAGGAAAACGTTTCAACATTTCACCATTAAATATAATGTTTGTTGTACATTTTGTACATTTACCTTTTATCAGATTAAATAATTCCTTTATACAGGGACTGGGGAAAAGTAGGTTTATAGTTGTGAATAAATGCAGTTTATTCTTATATTATTATTTATTTTTGTATTATCATTATTATTATTTTGTTGTTGTTGTTAATCCTCACCTGAGCATATTTTTCCATTGATTTTTTAGAGAGAGTGGAAGGGAAGGGGAGAGACAGAGAGAGAGAAACATCGGTGTGGGAGACACACATCGGTTGGTTGCCTCATACACACACCCTAACCAGGGCCAGGGATCGAGCCTGTAACCTAGGTAAGGGCCCTTGACCAGAATCAAACTCGGGACTCTTCAATCCGCAGGCCGATGCTCTATCCACTGAGCCAAACCGGCTAGGGTACATTTATTCTTGTATTACTTTTTTTTTATATGAAAAACTGTAAACCTACTTTTGCCCATGCCTGTATTCCTAGTTTAATAAGAGATTTTTTTAAAAAAAATTATGAATGTTGTAATTGGTCATGATTTTTATGCATTTACTGAAATGTTTACTTAGCTTTTCTACTATACATACCATATGTTATTTGTTTATATGCTGAATTAATTTTTAAATGCTAAACCAGCCTTGCATTCCTGGAATAAACCAAATTTAATTCCACTATTTTCTATCTATCACTGAATTTAGTTTCTAGTATTATATTTAGGATTTTTTTCATCTATGTGAGAGAAATTGCTCTTATATTCTTTTTAAAAAATCTTGATTTAGTATCAAGATTAAGCTGGCATGCCTGGCTGGTGTGGCTCAGTGGTTGAGCATCGACCTATGAACCAGGAGGTCATAGTTCAATTCCCAGTCAGGGCACATGCCCAGGTTGTGGGCTTAATCCCCCATAGGGGGCATGCAGGAGGCAGCTGATCAATGATTCTCTCTCATCATTGATGTTTCTATCTCTCTTTCCCTTCCTCTCTGAAATCAGTAAAAATATTTATTGGCATAGACTCACTTATAATTAATTCTTATTCTCTTTTTAATGATAGCAGATACTTTATTCATTCCTAAAACTGGTATTTTCTCTCTCTTTTTTATTTTACTTGCTAGATTTCACCAGTTTAACTGTTACAAATTACCAGCTCTTGGCTTTGTAATTTTTACCTATTATTTGTTCACTATGTTATTCATTTATGTTTTTATTGTTTTCTTCTTTCAACTTTGAGTTTTTGATATCCTGTTCTAACTTCTTGAGATGAAATATTAGATGATGAATGTCAGCCATTTTCCCCTAAAATATGCATTTAAGGATATAAATTACCCTCTAAATGCCACTGTAGTCACATCCTATGAGTTTTGATGTGCCATATCATTGATCCTATTCAATTCAGAATATATTCTAACTTCGGTTGCAATTTCTACTTTGACCTACAGTATACATTATTTACAAGTGTGTTGCTTAATTTCTAAACACTGGGGCATTTTTTAGTTTTCTTTGTTATTATATTGTTATTTACATTCGAATAAATGGGACCTTAGGAAATGTACTGTTGATTATTGCGATTGTCTTGCTTGGATCATGGAGTCTGCCCCTAGCTGGGCTTTAGGGAGGTGAGAAAGAGGACTCTGTGGTTTGAGCAAATTATACAGGGAGGGCTGGCACCAGAAGCTCTCTGATCCTGCAGAAATGGCAACAGCCTCTGCACAGCAAGGGACAGTTGTCAGAACTGACCCCTTGAGACTGAGTGACAACCCCTGGATTCCATGACATGGGAACGGAACCAGAAAAGAAAAGATCTATAATAATAAAAGCGTAATATGCAAAGCGACCAAACGGCCAAACCGCGGAACGACTGTCCGGATGACATTCCAGACGAAACCGGGGCTGCGAGGGCCGAGGCAGCCGGGGCTGCGAGGGCCTACCCTTGCACGGATTTCATGCATCAGGCCTCTACTATTCATATAATATTCAGGATAGAGGTTTGGAGTCATCTTGCTACTAAAAATATGTGGCCTTAAGTTATTCTTCAAGCTTGTGAAACAGGATGTAACATTTTTCACTTGGTATCATTGTTCAGTTGATATTGAAGAGACATGAATGTAATGTAGTCTCTCTAAGTGTGGTTTTAATACCCGTTGCTCATATTTACTCGGCACTGACAATGGGCGCGGCATTCTTCTAAGCAGTTAGTGCCTCCATCACTTCAGCTAGTCCTCGTATCTGTCATCATCCCCATTTTCCGATGAAGAAATGAAGGCACTGCCCAAGGTCGTCCAGCTGCCGGTGGAGCCTGGATTTACACTCAGGATGTCTGGCACGAGAGCCAGTGCTCCTAGCCACGTGCCTGACAACAAATGTCTACTTGGAATTTGCTAGGTAGCAATGACATTGTAAGTGCTCGACCCATATAATCTTTGCGGTACCTCTGTGAGGTAGGTGTTTTAACTATCATCCCATTTTATAGATGAGCACAAGGAGGCCCAGGGAAGCTCAGTCATTTAGCCGAGATCACACAGCTAGCACGTGGCAGAGCTGAGGTTCCAACGTGGGCGGTTTGGCTGCGGAGTCTTTGTCTTCACCATTAAACTGTGTCACTGCCTCCCAAACTCGATCGACTTACCAAAGACGTGGCCTGTGTCAAACCCATCAGTTCACATGTATATATCATCAAATTAACATTCACTTGGGTTTCATAATTATCAGAAATGATGAGACACTTATTTTCTGAATAAATGTTTTGCTCATAAAGTTCTAATTTTTATCGTTTAAAAACGTACTAGCATAATAGAAATGACCTGCAAATAGTCAAGGTTAGCACACATATCACTGCACAGAAATATGGTGTGTGATTTTTATTGCCTAGAAATATGGATTGTGGTTTTAGTTTGAGTTCTAGGACAACTAGAAATGACTGTTATAAATAAGATCAACTGGGGGAAAGAAAACTTCAATTTCCCTTAAGTTATGCACACAGGTTACTTTTTCCATGGCTGCCACCTAAATTATTAAAGTTCAAAAGTTAAACTTTAATGGTAAACTACTCGAGGACTTCATAAATACCCTGTACGGACAAGGCTTATGTGTGTTAGTTCCACATGGGGAAAAGGGTCCATTTTCTTCCATCCAAGTCCAGAGACACAGTCACCTAATAACCCACTAAGCTTACTGAGAGTGAAGCTGAACAATCCTCTCACCACACACGGGTAGTTTTTAAACTATCCAATAAATTACACGGTCATTGAAATCCTTGACTTGCTATCAGCATTAGCATGCCCGATTTTAGGAACAGGACTTTGAATCCTTCACCCATTCGTATTTGACTGAAGTCGTAAGTGGTGTCTACTAACCTTTCACCTTTGGCTTTTGGTGTGTGTTCGCCATACCCATTTGTTAACCACACAGGATATGCTTTTCCAAAGCAAGAATTACCAGTGACTGAAGCTGATTTTATGAAAAAGTCATTCCAGGAAGTAATTTGACAGCAGGGTATTCACTGAATACAAGAATGCCGTTTTCTTTCCAAGAGCCGGATGGGCTTTTGGAGGTCCAGTTTTCAGGCACGTCAGGACGTTTTAGGCATAAGGCACCCTTGTTTTGTTTTTAATAGCATCTGAACATTTGTGCTAATGGAAGCATTGATCACTCATTCTGGAAAGAGTTGTGGAAAGGACATTCTGAATACAAGGGACCTCTGTGACATCACCGAGCTTTCAGCAAAGAAAATACTTGAAGCTAGAAAGCAGGAATACAATATAATCCCTGCACAAGGCAAGTGAGTGGAAATAGTCCATTGAGCTGGCGTCCGAAGCAGAAAAAGAAAATAACCACTTCCTAAGAACTCTTCTCAGCACAGCACAACATGAAAGCCAAAGCAAATTGCTAAAATCTGGGGAGGAAAAACCAACAAAATGTAAATAAAAGAAAAGGAACACACTCCAGAAATAGGCACCATGGCAACTCCCAAAAGCCAGATGTGCTTTACGGAAAAAACAAACAAACAAAAAACTTTGCCTGGCTGGCGTGGTTCAGTGGTTAAGCGTCGACCTATAAACCAGGAGGTCAGGGTTTGATTCCCAGTCAGGGCATATGCCCAGGTTGTGGGCTTAATCCCTGTTGGGGAGCGGGCAGGAGGCAGCCAATCAATGATTTCCTCTCATCATTGATGTTTCTATCACTCTCTCCCGCTCCCTTCCTCTCTGAAATCAATAAAAAAATATTTTTTAAAAAGAAAAAGAAAAAACACACTTTAAATGATTGTTATGGACTGAATGTTTGTGCCCCTCCCCATAAATATCTCTATGTGTTGAAATCCCAATGTGATGGTACTGGGAGATTAGAATTCTGGGAGATAATTAGGGTTAGATGAGGTCATGATGGTGGGGCCCTGGTCTGATGGGATTAGTGCCCATATGAGATACCAGAGAGCATATGCTCTCTCTCTCTCTCTCCCTACCTCCCTCTTCCTCTCTCTCTCTCTCAGCCATGTGAGGACACAGCAAGAAGCTGGTTATCTGCAAGGACAGGAAGATCTCTTACCAAACTGGCAAACACCGGATCTTGGACTCTGGAACATAGAGAAAATAAATTTCTGTTGTTTAAAGCACCCAGTCTATGACATTGGTGAAGGCAGCCTGAGCTGTTAAACTACCTTCACTTTGTGTCAGTTGCCACAGAGTAGATACAAAGTGAAGCTGCTGTATCTCAGAAATGATGACTCTGTGTGTACTAAAGATGGGCCTGCTTTTTTTTTTCTTAATTGGCTGTGGAAATCCCAAATAGGAACACATTATAACTCAATATGCCCAAGTTTGTCACAATCTAATGTTCACTGACCTCTAAAATATACCAAAAAAAGGACCTCTTTAGTTACTCAGCAAAGCTCATGTAGTCACAAGATGCCAAAATCTTGTCTGCTTGTAGCTCTAAGGTATGTTCCATGTTTTATGATGTTAGATATTTAAAATTTAATTTAGTAGTTTTCAGAATGAGTATTCTTCACTTAACATGTGTAATATCCTAACATTTTCATGGAAGATAGAAGAACTAAGATTTAGCCGAAACTGGTTTGGCTCAGTGGATAGAGCGTCGGCCTGCGGACTGAAAGGTCCCAGGTTCAATTCCGGTCAAGGGCATGTACCTTGGTTGCAGGCACATCCCCAGTAGGAGATGTGCAGGAGGCAGCTGATCGATGTTTCTCTCTCATCGATGTTTCTAACTCTCTATCTCTCTCCCTTCCTCTATGTGAAAAATCAATAAAATATATTTAAAAAAAAAAGAACTAAGATTTACAGTACTTCCCCCTCATTGTGTGCATATGATTGTTTTAAGGAACAGGGGAGCTTTGCATCATTCTGAAACACTGGAGTATTTCTTACCCTGGAACTTCCGTCTTAAGACAGCTCATTATTTAAACATCATGTAAATGTCAGGTGAGTGTGTGAAAGAACCATTGTCATCACCTGCCCTCCTGATCAGTCTTACCTCCTTATCTGAGATGTATGATTACACAGACACTAGAGCTACGGAACAGCCAGGGGGAGTCCCTCAGCACACACAGAGTCAGGGTGATGATCAGTGACCCCCTGAGAATGAATTCATACGTACACCTGTTCCCATTCCCGCCAGAGGTGTCTTTTATAGTCCTGCTCACCTGAAATTAAAAACCAAGGGTTTTGGTTTTGTTTTAAGTATTGGTACCAATGAGAGATGGAAGGGAAGTTATAAAAAAAAAAAAAAGTAAAGATAAATTAGATCTTAGTATTAACTAATTTCTAATGAATAAATGCAGTTTATCTTAGGAATTGAAAGTTTTCAATAAATTTGAAAGGACCTCGGGAAACGGAATTTTCTTCTCCATTGGCTGATTTTAAGGTGTCTTATATTTAACATGGGACCAGTAAATATAATTGCCGGAGTTGGAAAGAATGCATCTTGGAATGGAGCCTAAGGAAACGAAGACAATGAACACCAGATACCTTGTATCTCTGACCCAAGCCCTAGATGGCAGCCCTAAAGTTCATTTCCACCCTGAGGCAGAGCCAGGCGTCCATTCCAGCGAGCTATCTGCTGAGCGCTCCTCACGTCCACCGCTGCAGGCTAACCCTGGCCTGTTCTCCAGTCTCTCTTAGTTATTAAGTGATCCGCTTATGCAGAACACAATGCTAGGCACCAGGAGGGTGAGCGGAGGCAAAAGTTTCAAAACAGAGCTCAGGTTTTGATTCTAAGTTTGTTTATAATCCAGTCCAGAGGAAAGAGTACATAAGTGTAAAAATTATTCAAGCACATTCACAAAATAACACAAATTTTTAAATGTTATGCAGCTCAAATATACAAGTGCATAAGAATTAATATGCAAAGAGCCTCCTTCCCCCCCAAAAAAGAGTGAATAAATGAACCACAGATTAGAATTTTAAAGGCCGAAAGGGCTATGGGCTGGCCTAAGAGGAGAAGGTACTAGAAGTTAAAATCTGGACTGATAAAACATTTCAGACTGTATTTAAATTCATATTTGCTTGAGTGTACATGAGTAGTTGGCTTTTTATCTACCCAAGAAACACCCATTGTGTATCTACTATTTTCCAAGTGAATTCATTTATTCATTCAACGCACTTTTTACTGACACATTTTGTGTGTCAGAAGCTAGAACTATAGCTGTGAATAGACAAGGCAGAGGACACTTTCAAGGTGAACACACTTGAAATCCAAGGGGAGGTGCAATATTGTGATTTATAAGATACACACACACACACACACACACACACGTATATTTCTCATAAATATTTGGTCTTCATCCACAGTCCCTGGCTCACAGCTCCTAAAACCTTTGGAATTACCTAAGTGTTGACAGCAATAAAGGTGTCTTTTATTATGTGAATGAGGTGGCTGGAAAGCGCCAAGCATGAGGACTGGTTGACAGTGGAACCAACCATGTGATGAGAGGGTTGGAACATTCAGTCCCTCCATCCCCACCTCTGGAGAGGGGAGAGGTGCTGGAGAGAAAGTTCAATCACCAGTGGTCAGCAACTTAATCGTCACACCTACCCAATGCAGCCTCTGAAAGCACAGGGTTAAAGAGCTTCTGGGCTGCGGCACACATGGAGGTGCTGGGAGTGTGGTGCTTGGGGAGGGCCTGGAAGTGTGAGCTACTCTAGCACATGAATAAAACCTGAGGAGGGGGCGTGGGAACCTCTCATTTATAGCCAGTTGGTCAGAAGTACAGGAAACAACTGGTGCTTCTGATTGGAGTCTGAAGTCCCAGAAGGGGTTGTGGGAACCTCCAATATGTAACAGGTTGGTCAGAAGCATGGGTAACAGGCTGGCCTTGCCACTGGCATCTGACGGAGGAGGCGGTCCTTGAGGACTGAACCTTCAACCTGTGGAATTTGATGCTACCTCCGGGTACACAGTGTCAGAATTGAGTTGACTTCTTGGGCATGCTGCTGGTGCCCAAGAATTGTTTGTTAGTGCGGGGAACCCCTATTATGTTGGAAATTGTGTCTCGAAACACCCAAAAAAGGAGGGCAAATTTTTTAAAAAGATAATTATAATAAAGATGGCATATAAGAAATGCAAATGTGATTGGAAGTGATTGATGGGAATATTAAAAAATAACAAAGTTATTTAAGCCTGGAAGTAATATGATCGTAGTTGCGAATTTTAAAACATCTTTCTCTTACTGCAGATGAACAACGAACGGCAAAGGAGCAATGGACGAGGGTCACTTAGAAAGCTGGTGCCTATCGTCCCAACAAGAGACAGATAATAAGGGACGAAAGGATGGAGAAACATGGCAAACTGAAGACATATTTGGAGGAAACTAAGATGGCGGCATAGATAAACACCGGGAAATAGTCGCCCCACATAACAATTGAAAATTAGCCCAAAGGACGGAGCAAACATCGTCCAAAACAACAGGAAGGCTGGCTGAGTGTAATTTCTACAACTAGAAGAAAAGAAAAGCAGCTGAGAGCCAGAGGAGCTGCGGAGGCTGAGTGCAGAGGTACGGCGGCGGCTCGCGCGCGCGGAAAGGGGGTGGCACCTGAGGACGCGGCTGTCTTTTTGAATCACAAGCTCCCGACTGCTCTGATCTCCGTTCCGGGAAGTCTCTGGGGACCCAGGTCTCATACGGGGAGAGGCTGCTCTCTCAGGCGGCAGCGGGCGAACTTGGGGGCGGATTTTCCTCGGAGGTGCTTGCAGCCGTTACCGGGACACTGAGACGCGCGACTCCAGGCGCGGAGAATCAGCCATTGCTTCTTTCTCTGGCCCTTTGCCTCCCTGAGACCCCGCCCCACCCGGGCTGCGGCAGAGGCTTTTGCATGTGAATGCCCCAGAACTTTGCAACCTGATAATTGCCTAACTGCAGCCGGGCCAGCCAGACCCGGAACTTCCAAGAGAAGGCCCAAGGCCCCGCAGCGACTTGCATTGCTTCACAGCTGAGCCTCTTCGAAGTTCCTGCTGTGTGGCCTCAGGCAGGGGCTGAATTAGCACCTCCTTAGATCCAGGAGCCACTGTACCCAGTGGTCAGAGGGGGTCCATTCTCCCACTTCAGACACAGCTGCTTCCCACAGCCAATTGGCCTGGAGGTCAATTCCTCCCAGTGATCCTACAACAAGCGAGGCACCAAGAGTGCACCAAGAGTGTCCACCCCAGGTAACTGGGGAGGCTGAGCCACTGGGCCCTACAGGACACCTGGCGCGCAGGCCACTCTATCAACACAGGGAAGCAGCCAAAATGCGGAGACAAAGAAACAGGTCATAATTGGCAGAAACGGAGGAGGCCAGACGACTGGATATAGAGTTCAAGGCCACGTTTATAAGGTTTGTCAAGAATTTTATGGAAACCGCCGATAAATTTAATGAATCCCTCAAGGAGTATGGTGAGACCATGGAGGTCATGAAAAAGGACCAATTAGAAATTATGCATACACTGACTGAAATAAAGAATACTTTACAGAGCTCCAACAGCAGACAAGAGGATCCCAAGAATCAAGTCAAAGATTTGAAATGCAAAGAAACAAAAAATACCCAACCGAAAAAGAAAAAAGAAAAGAGATTCAAAAAATATGAAGATAGTGTAAGGAACCTCTGGGACAACTTCAAGCGTACCAACATCAGAATTATAGGGGTACCAGAAGGAGAGAGAGGGCAAGATATTGAAAACCTTTTTGAAGAAATAATGACAGAAAACTTCCCCCACCTGGTGAAAGAAATGGACTTACAAGTCCAGGAAGCGCAGAGAACCCCAAACAAAAGGAATCCAAAGAGGACCACACCAAGACACATCATAATTAAAATGCCAAGAGCAAAAGATAAAGAGAGAATCTTAAAAGCAGCAAAAGAAAGACAGTCAGTTACCTACAAGGGAGTACCCATCCGACTGTCAGCTGATTTCTCAACAGAAACCATGCAGGCCAGAAGAGAGTGGCAAGAAATACTCAAAGAGATGAATAGCAAGAACCTGCAACCAAGATTACTTTATCCAGCAAAGCTATCATTCAGAATGGAAGGTCAGATAAAGAGCTTCACGGATAAGAAAAAGCTAAAGGAGTTCATCACCACCAAACCAGCATTATATGAAATGCTGAAAGGTATTCTTTAAGAAGAGGAAGAAGAAAAAGGAACTCTTACCATTTGCCACAGCATGGATGGAACTGGAGAGCGGATAAATACCACAAGATCTCACTTATTTGTGGAATATAATGAACAACATAAACTGATGAACAAGGACTGATCCAGAGACGGAGAGGCATTGATTGGACTGTCGGGCCTTGGAGGGAAGGTAGGGGAGGGTGGGGGCAAGGGGGAAAGATCAACCAAAGGACTTATATGCAAGCATATAGGCCTAACCAATGGACACGGACAACGGGGGGGTGAGGGGGTGAGCGGGGAGAGGGGGGGGTAGAGGGTACACATATGTAATATCTTAATCAATAAAAAATATTAAAAAAAAAAAAACAGCTTCCTGGGCAAATATGCATATAAAATCAACATCTCCACAATAAGTCTATTTCCAAGAAGTACTTCAAGTGAGTTTGAAGAAGAGAAAGATTAGGAAACGTTGGGTTATTCTATTTCCTGCTATTGACAGAGTAAAATATATCCACTTAATATAAAATCCACATAAAAGTCTAGTTCATTTATATGTTTGAACTTATAAATATGAACTCTACTGAGAGTTATAATGTTTTTAAATGTATTTGCTCTGTATATATTAAATGTAGTTTCTTTTGATCCACTTACCTAAAAATAAAGTTAAATTTCTTAAAAAAAAAAAAAAAAAAGACATATTTGGAGGTGGACAAGTACCTTCTAGGCATTTCTTAGCAAGATTAAGAAGACTAAGAAAAATACTTCTTGATTCTGGATTACATGACTGGGTTAATGGTGATGTCATTTCCTGAGATAGAAAACACTGGAAGCTGAACAGCCTTGGGGGATAAAGTTTGAAGATGCTGAGTTCAATTTCCAACAAGTCCGGTTTGGGTTACAGCACTTGGTTAAATGAAAAATAAAGCATAGTGTCTGACCCAGGGGTTCACAGTGTAAGAGAAAAATAATGAACACGTTCTCATAATTCAGCATAATAAAAGGCTAAGTAGAGATATGCAGAATGTTTACCTAGTCGGGATGGGTGAAGTTATAATGTGGTAACGAATAAACACCAGACAAAGCTCAGTGACTTAGCCAACAAGAGTTGACACTGTGCTTATACGAAGTCTGATGCAGGTTCAAGGGCTTCCCAGAGCATCTCCCTCCATGTGGTATGTCCAGGCCATTTCTATCTTGTGGTGTTGCCATCTCCATAATGGCCAACAGCAGAAGAAAGAGTTGGAAGATCATGCACCAACTCTTAAGTGTTTGGGATCAGAACTGGCACATCTCACTTCCGCTCAAAGTCACACGACACGGCCTTACCTCGTCAGAAGGGAGTTGGGAATGTGGGCATCAAAAGGCTATTCAGTGAGGAGCAAGGGTCTCTGCCACAGACATGAAATGAGAGCAATGAATTATATGGGAGAGTCAGGAAATCGTTCAGAGGGAGGCCACGTCTATGCTGGATCTGAAGGAAGTCGAGGAGGTGGCCTTGAGATGAATCCAGAGGAAGGATTCTGCAGCCGGAGGGAGCATCATGTGCGAGGACACAGACATGGAGGAGCTCGAGATGCCGGAGGTGTCTGGGAAACGGCAAGAAGAAACTAGTAATTAAAATAGAGGGTTTTGGGGAAGTAGAAGAAAATAAGGTAAGTTATAAAAATTGGGGAAGGCATGAATACTCTAAGGAGGCTGGATTCTGATCTGCAGGCCACTGGTTTTTAGACAAGTAAGTTTATCAGCTTGGTGAGAAAAAACGACTAGAAAGAGGAGAGACTGAAGGTAGGAAAAGCATCGAGGAGACTGTCATATAGTCCACGAGAGAGGTGATGAGGCTCAACCTTGGAAGATGCAATGGAGATGTATCTACTTAGGAGATAAAATGGGCAGGATTTGGAAAGTGACATGGGAGAGTGAGGGGGGAGGAGGAGCTGTGGAGGACGAATTTGAGGTTTTTAACCTGCTCTGTTCAATAGACAGTGAAGCCATGAACAGATACAGGGAAAACAGCCATCGGAACACATTTAAGAGTCAAACTAACTGTTTCTACGTGTAGAAACTCAAGACTCTAGAATCATCCTTTGTCAGAGTTTGTTCGCCAACAACTAATCTATACAAATGTTGTAATAATATTTTCCTTTTAAAAAAGTCCTAGTCTATGGAAACACTGAAGGAGTAGGTTTTGTTTTTAGCTAAAACCACCCCTTTCTTTGAGTCTTGGTCCAGTTTCTACTGCCTCCGGGATCCGATGTGCCTGGAGCGTGGAAGCATCTGGAGCACCACACTTCCTCACTCCAGCCAAAACAAGTCCACTCATCTGTGGCTTATCTCATATCCGCCCTCTAGATCTCCTGGGAGGATACAGCCCTTACTTCTAAAATAATGTGCAGAGAACAAAAATAGTGTGGAAAGAAGTTTTTGAACATGATCTCTGTAATTGCTTTTCAAAATAACTTACTCAAAGCTAACATAAGTTAATGTTTGTGTTTCAATATTGCTTGGTCTTGATAAAGTTTGTTATGATTTTTTTGTGTGTATTCGTGTGGGCATTCATTTAACTTTGGGGGAATCATTTTTTGTAATAAGAAAAGAAAGTCTTAGGTTCTGTTGTTTCCTCTCCTGACTGACTTCATAACTTGTGGTAAGCCACTTGACCTTTTGACAATTAAGCCCTTGACTGTGAAACAGGATAATACTGTAATATTTAACTCTCCTATGAGAATATGATTGTGATTTATTCAATTAAAGGCTTTGAAACACTGTTGTGCCCTTGGGTGAAATTTATTTATAAATACTAAGTATGAATAATTACTGCTATTTGTTTTTAATATAACCATTTATTTAGTCCTTATATTTAGTGATTCTCCATTATATGTTAGGTGCCAAAGATAAAGATAGAAATAATATATGGCTCCTACCTTCAAGGAATTCTTCATTGTACTAGGGAAGACAAATAATAAGATCAAAGTCAACACAAAGAAGTACAATTTCATGAATGGTCAAGTGAAACACTAAAGTAAAAAAAAAAAAAAAAAGAAACAATAGAAAAGTTACCTGAGATAGCTGTTCCAAAAAATTTCAAGAATCTTGATTGACTTTTTTCAACCAATAATAAGTTATAATCATTTCAAAGCTTCACTCTTGATAGCAAGGTGTTTGAAGTCATATTTTTCAGCTTAGTATCTTATTTACCCCAAAGAAGTGGTTAAGAGAGTTGGCCTGGATGTGGACTACCTGTATTTAATTACTTATGTGTGACCTTGAGCAAGCTTCTAAGCCCCTTAATGCCTCAGTTTCCTCATTTCATAGAGTGGCTGAGAACCAAACAAGTTATGCATGCAAAGTACTTAAAAGTGATTGGCACTCATTAAACATTAAGTGCTAGCTATTATTATTTTATCATTATTATTATTAGCCACACCTCTTAACAAAGTGTTTTGTATGCAGTAGATACATATTCTTTGAATTAAATTAGCAGACATTTAGGGACAATCCAGAATCAGATAAAAAGATCTACTCAACTGTCACTGTTGTTGACAAAGGCAAGTATAAAATCTGTAAAGATTTCATCTCATGCCGGGCCAGCATGGCTCAGAGGTTGAGCATCACCTATGAACCAGGAGGTCATGGTTCGATTCCCAGTCAGAGCACAAGCCTGGGTTGTGAGCTCAATCCCCAGTGTGGGGCGTGCAAGAGGCAGCCTATCAATGATTCTCTCTCATCACTGATGTTTCTATCACTCTCTCCCTCTCCTTTCCTCTTTGAAATAAGAAAAGTATATATCCTATATAATAAAACCTTAATATGCAAATTGACCGAACAACGGAACAGCCAGTTGCTCTGACACACACTGACCACCAGGGGCCAGATGCTCAACGCAGGAGCTGACCCCTAGTGGTCAGTGTGCTCCCACAGGGGGAGTGCTGCTCAGCCAGAAGTCTGGCTCATGGCTGATGAGTGCAGCAGTGGTGGCAGCAGCACTAAGGACCCCTCAGGGGATGTCCAACTGCCAGCTTAGGCCCGCTCCCCGCCGGCAGTCGGACATCCCTCGAGGCATCCTGGACTGCGAGAGGGCGCAGGCCGGGCTGAGGGCCCCCCCGCCCCCCCCCCCCCCCGCATGAATGTCGTGCACCAGGCCTCTAATATATACACACACACACACATAAAGATTTCATCTCATAAAGAAATAAGGAATACGTGAATAATTACTAAGAGATAAAAACTAAGTGCGGGCCATGAAAAAGTTTTGCAGAACAAGAGAAAGGGAAGAGTATCTTTAACATGTCATGGGAGCAGGGACAATGCCAGTCTTATAGCCCTGACAACTACCTAATGCCTAGCACAGTGGTTCTCAACCTTCCTCATGCCGCAACCCTTTAATACAGTTCCTCATGTTGTGGTGACCCCCAACCATAAAATTATTTTCGTTGCTACTTCATAACTGTAATTTTGCTCCTGTTATGAATCATAACGTAAATATCTGATATGCAGGATGTATTTTCATTGTTACAAATTGAACATAATTAAAGCATAGTGATTAATCACAAAAACAATATGTAATTATATATGTGTTTTCCGATGGTCTTAGGCGACCCCTGTGAAAAGGTCTTTTGACCTCCAAAGGGGTAGTGACCCACAGGTTGAGAACCACTGGCCCTGCATGTAATACATTCTCCATAAATATTTGTTGACTGATAACCCAATGGGGTGGGGGTGTGGGAGTGGGTAAAACCTAATTCTGAAAAATCATCTAGAGCACTATTCAGAGGGAAATTTCTATTTTTTTGACCTTTTCCATAAAATGCAAAACGACATGTCCTTTATGAAACAGAATCAGAAAACCATCATGAGGAAAGGATGGGACACTGGTAGACCAAACACCGTGATGAAACATTTAAATTACCACTTGCAATGACCGTGAAGGAAATGCCTACTGAAAGTAGGGTCTTAGCAGACGTCATATCTGCTGCCATACATCTTAAGTGGGAGGGAGAGGTGGGGGTACAGGAGTTAAATCTGTCAGACTGTGAGGCTGCTTCTCAGTGCTAATTGATATTGTCTGAAGTACTGTGGCCATGAATATGTGTGGTGATGAATTCTAAGGCTGTTAGGTCAGGAGGCAGGAACATAACGTTAGGTTGGGCTGGATTTATCAATTGGCATGGATCCATGAGAGATTGTGTATTCAGTGAGCTAATCCAAGCAGCTGAGAATAGCTTTACCAGTGTTTCTATTCTGAGTTAAGTGGAGATAACAGAAATTCTTTAGTATTGGATGAAACAGTGATTCTCAACCCCGTTAGACCTAACGCCCCCATTTTATGATGCTTTTTGGCCATATACCCTTGATTCTCAAATTAAATTCATAGTGAGTATAACCGACTGATACATATTTTCATCAACATAATATCCTCACAGTAACATAAAGAAATAAAAGGGAAGTATTATTATTTCAGTGTGTGAATGCTTAGGCACAGCCCCGCTGGAAGACACAGCGAAGTAGCCATGTCTGGAGCCAGACGTGGAATTCCCTGGTCTTGTGCAAACGTTTTGTGAATAGCGCTGAATGATGTGCAAAATGAATTTCTTACTATGCGTTATGGTCAAAAATTTTGAGAAAAGCTTCCCTCCAGAACCTGTGCCCACGGATCTCTCCGGGCTCATTTCATGCCACTCTCCCCTGGTCCTGATGCTTCGTCACACGGGCCTTCTGTGGGTTCTTTTATAACTGCCAGACCTTTGCTTTGTGGGGCCTTAGCCCATGCAATGCCCTGCCGGCGTTGTTCCTCCTACCAGGTCTCCCATAGATGGCTTCTTTCGTGTTTTGGGTCTCAAGTTAAAAATCTCCAACTCAGAGGGGACTTCTGCGACCACCCTATTTAATTAGCTCCCCACTGTTATTTTCTCCTCAATATCCCATTGCCTTCAAAACACAAGTCACAATGCTTAACACAATATTTTAAAAAGATGGTTAAGGTCTGTGTCTACTACTAGAATATAAGGTCCCTAGGAACAGGGGCTTTTTCAGTCTTTGTTGTACCCCAGCATCCTGTAAACCCCACCCCATGTTGTTATAGTCAAGTCTTGACAGTTGTGAATAAAACCCATATCACATCCTCAGATTTGTCAAAGTGAATAATTTATAATTACTTGTAAAATACTCATCAGCCTTGACAGGTGCCGAAAGAGTTCTGTGTGTATTGTAGTAATGGAGGCGAATTTCCGTAATAAGTTCCTATCTGACCCCATCTCTCTTGTTACTTTGCTTCCTTAGTGGAGGATGTATGGTGGTGGCTGCTGAAACGCCATTAAATCGTTGTTTAAAGTTCCATCTAACTTTTTAGCTTGGCCACACAGCACTGATCAAAGGTTGTCTTGAGGAAATGAGGCAATCCCTTTTTCTTGGCTTGGAATCCACCTGAACACTCACCAAGAGTCTTTGTTTGGCTGAGTGAGTCCAACATTATGAATGAATAGCCCCTTTACCAACAAACAATGGCCTAGAGCTGGGCACTAACTGGTTGAGAGGTGTTCACCTCCCAGCGGGTGATTATTTCCAGAGATCTAGCAACTACTAGAATGATTCCATTCCCACCGCGTCCTAGAAACTTAACAAACTGAAAAACGTTTTTGAAAACATTTTGTAGTTTTCTTGCTGCAAACTTTTCCATTTCAAAAGTCACGGTTTCATACTGAAATTGTGACGTTATACTTTTTTTTTCTTGAAATGATTATGGAATATTTATACATTAGAATCTAAGAGGCTGATTTCATTGATACGTTTAATTCCCTTTCAACTCTTCGAACACGGGGAGCTGATACCGTACCTTGATCAAATGTGCAGTTTGCCATGAATACCTTTACCCCTGCACCGGAAAAGATATGAAGATCCTAAACAGGGTCACCGCCGTGACCTGCAAATGTTTACTGCAGGAAGTTAAACATCAGGCCTGCAGCGGGGGTTAATCAACAGTCGATTTCTAATAGTTTGCTGACAAAGGCAACCTTTTCCCATGTGTTTCTGAGAACCACGGGAGTCAGTTCCTGTGACCTCACAGTGAAAACAAGTGGGCTTTGCCTCAACGGCCTGAGAAGCTATGGGGTCCTGCAAAACCAAAGGTAAACTTTAGAATGAGAAAAACAACATTTCAGCTGATTTTCCTCCAAATGTCCTGCTGCCGGTGAAGTAAACCGGGGCTCCTCCCCAGCCTCCTTGTGAATTGGAGCACTTCACGCTGAGTCCGTTGCGCTTGGTAACACACCACCACGCTGCCTTTAGCTCCATTGTTTGCGGGTGTTTACTTTCCGGCTAGGAAGAACTTCCCAAGAGTGTTCATTCTCTCTCCGTCTCTCTTGGGCCCTCGACAGGTACAGACAGCAAAGGAACGGAGAGGCTGATTCCAAACCATAGCAAGAAATGAAGGGGCTTCTGGGTTTTTGTTGTCTTTTTTCTTGTTTTCTTTTTGAAATCTGAGGTCTCAAGATGCCTTGAACATTAAGTCATTTTGACTAGACATCTTGTGTAAAAGTGGACTGGGATGAATTCAAGACCCAGCAAGACATGGATAGTGTCTTCCAGTGGTATTTTTTAAGATAAACCTAATCTTGCCTTGTTGGCATTCAAAACTCAACCTAAGTCCCACCATACAGGGCTGGAGCACTGTGAACATGTCCATCTCTCCATCTCTCTTAGGCTCCTCAGCTGGCCTTCAGTCTTTCTCCTGGTGACACCTTAGCCTTTAACACCAAGGTATGCGGTCCCCTATGTTACATCACAAGGACATTAGGCACATACAGCCTTCCAGAAGGGGTTTCCCGATTGGTACATTTCCCTGTGACATTTCCATTTGCATTCATCTAATTACACATTTTGATTTAAAAATTTTAAGCATAAAAATTGTTTCTGTGAGAACTAAGGTGAATGCGTTGGAAACACTTAATGAGATCGAAGAACTTCAGATTGCTTAGGTGTCAAATGAGCCGTGGGTTAAGCACTAAGTATGAGGCATAAACAGCTCTGATCAAACATCCCAAGCACAGCAGAGCAGCCAGCTTGCCACAGAGCTAATGCTATGGGCATCCGCTAGGTCAGTCGGGTGGAGGGCCTTAAAAGAGAGGCTACTTTAATGTTGACTTAAGCCATTTTTATGATATTCCCTGTTTTAAAAATATGTCATAGGTGTGATGAACGGTGTCAGAGAAATGCAATTGAACACATGAAGTAAGAGAGACTGATGAGTAACTTAACTATGATAATAGAAAGGGAACAAAACATCCCAAAGGAAATGCCATGTCACTTGATGATTATGAACAAACAACAGAACCTGACTCTAGATATTTAAGCAGCTTATTAAAAGATGGGTTTTTTGGGGTTTTTTTTAATATATTTTATTGATTTTTTACAGAGAGGAAGGGAGAGAGATAGAGTTAGAAACATCGATGAGAGAGAAACATCGATCAGCTGCCTCCTGCACATCTCCCACTGGGGATATGCCCGCAACCAAGGTACATGCCCTTGACCGAAATCGAACCCGGGACCCTTCAGTCCGCAGGCCGATGCTCTATCCACTGAGCAAAACCGGTTTCGGCTAAAAGATGTTTTAAAAGGATATTGGATGAATGTTATTTGACTCGATCAAGATGTCCAATGAGGTGGGGGGGAGGACACTGAATGTCCAAGGAGTATTTTTCAACACTACCAAGCAATTAACCTGGCGATAGGGGCAGATCTCACAGGATAAGAGCACAGTACAAGACTGTCCCCCACCCCACACTTTAGACACCAATTGCAAGTCCACCTTGTCACCTGTGCTGTAGATCAGAGGTTCCCAAGATCCCTTCCTTGAGTTCAATTAATCTGCTGGAGTGGCTCACGTAACTTGGAGAAACATTTCAGTTACTAGATCACCAGTGTATTATGAAAGGATATAACTTAGGAACCGCCAGATGGAAGAGGTGCATAGAGCAAGGTATATGGGAAGGGGTTCGGAGCTTCCATGCTTCCAGAGAGGGCCCTTCTCCCCATATCGCCAAGTATTCACCAACCTGGGAGCTCTCTGAACCCCTTCCTTTCTGGGTTTCTATGGGGGCTTCATTCCATAGCTATGCATGATGATTAAATCACTGGCCACTAGTGACTGAACTCAATCTCTACCCCACTCCCCTTCCCAGAGGTGGAGGAGGCGGCTGAGGGTTGGGAGGACACTGAAAGCTCCAACCCATAATCACATGGTTGGTTCCCCAAGCAACCAGCTCTCATCCTTAGGTGACTTACGGGTTTTAGAAAAGTCACCCTATTAACATAACAAAAGGCATCTTTAGTGCTATCATCACTGTGACAAAGATCAAATATATATTTCTTATTATAAATATACTAGAGGCCTGATGCATGAAATTCATGCAAGAGTAGGCCTTCCTTCCCCTGGCAGCCGGCACCGGCTTCCCTCTGGGACCTGGGCTTCCCTCGAAGCCCCGGCTTCATCCGGAAGGTCGTCCGGAAGGACGTCCAGTTTAATTAGCATATTACACTTTTATTAGTATAGATATTTCTTATTACAAGTCACAGGACAGCTCACAGAATCCATGGGAGGACTGGAGAAAACAGGCTTGAGGCTACACTTCCAGGAACAAAGCTGAAAACCTTGGTGCAAAACTGGTCTGATGAGGAACCTACTGCTGGGGCCCTGCTCTCCCCACCTTGGAGGACACACCGTGGCTCTTGGCCAGGGACTGACTTCACATGTTCATGCTGGGCGAGAACTCAACCTTAGGACCACAGTCCTCCTCTCTGCCCTTGTCTTCAACTGTTTCATAGCAGGGTGTCCCCACCCATCCCAATCATTCTACCCTAAACCATTCCACTCTTTTTCTAGTCCATGAGCTACCCTCTGATTGTAAGTTTTTTAGAAAGATACTTGTTAAATATATATATATTGATTTTACAGAGAGGGAGGGAGAGGGACAGAATCAGAAACACTGATCAGCTGCCTCCTGTATGCCTCTACTGGGGATCAAGCTTGCAACCTTAACCAGAATCGAACCCAGGCCCCTTCAATCCATGGGCCAACGCTCTATCCACTGAGCCAAACTGGTTAGGGCAGAAAGAGACTAACTTTTCAAGGCTACGAGATAAAATGCATTGCATTTGTAAGTCTATTGGGACATGCTTTGAGCTGGCCTCGCCTGGAGTTTTCCAATCCCCCCATTACTATAGTCATCCTCCGGCTGCCTAAAGGTGGTTTTTATGATCTCAACAGGCAAACGCCAGCTAAAAGTATTCAGTAATTCAAGTTTTTCAGCATTTATGAGGTACAGACATGACTTGCATGCCTCTATCCTTACTCCCACTCCGAGATCAAAGAGACGGGTATGGAGAAATGGTGTGTAAGTCAGGCAGTTACAGATCTAAAATGAAGCTCATTCCCCTGTCCCTTAGTGGTCGGTATGTTCCCTCCAGCGACAAATTCACAGAAAAAAAAAGAGGGTGAGTGACTCCCTGGAGCAGTGCATGTCCACATAGTTCCCTTGGGGCCTGAGTCTGTGGGCCAGCCAGATCTGGCAGATGTCCCAGGTGGCCCAGGGCTCCAGCTCCTCCGGCCAGAGTGATCCCTTCACTGGGTGTGTCTTCCAAACCTGCAGCTCATAAGCTGCCATGAAATGTGCCTTCACCAGTTAAAACATACTCTGGCTTAGACTTTTAATAATATGCAAAGAATCCAAGGTAAGTATTCCAAAAGAAATAGGATTTGGAATTCCTAGTGAGAGGGAACAAAGGTATTACTGTTAAAACTCTGGTGTGACTCTGCGTAGAAGGCCATGCTCCATGAATTTGGCTTCCAGGGCTCAAAACCACAATAGGAAACTCACTTGTTCTATTGAATACTTTGCTTCACTGATATATACAATACAAACTACCCATTACTGATTATTTTTTTTTAAAAGCATAGGGGTTTATTGGCCCCTATAACTGAAGAGCCCAGAAGTGGGTCTAGGCCAGTGGTCGGCAAACTCATTAGTCAACAGAGCCAAATATCAACAGTACAACGATGGACATTTCTTTTGAGAGCCAGATTTTTTAAACTTAAACTATATAGGTAGGTACACTGTTATTAACTTGATTAGGGTACTCCTAAGCTGGCCTTTGCTAAAACGTCCTCAATCTGAGGGGTCGACCTCAGCGAACGTACCCCCACTTCTTCTAATGCCACTTCTTCAAAATAGACTCGCCCAGGCCGAAAACCGACTTCAGCACATGGGCCACGAAGTTTCTATCGCACTGTACGTGCGCGCCCGCACGTGGTATTTTGTGGAAGAGCCACACTCAAGGGGCCATAGAGCCGCATGTGGCTCGCGAGCCGCGGTTTGCCGACCACTGGTCTAGGCTTCAGGCATAGTTGCATCAGGGCTCTGCCTTTCTCTCTCTCTGTCCTTATTTGTGCTGGCTTTATACCTACGCTGGCTTCCTTTGTGGTACCAAGAAGACTCTTAGCGGTAGGGCTACTTGTTGGAAAACCATCTGATGGTTTCACTATAGGTTTAGCAAATTGTTTTACTTGCCTTTAAAATCTAGCAAAGGCAGAGTCTTTGACGAAAGGTTCTTCACTGAACTTCCGGTGCTGGACAATGTGTAAGGGTTAGGTCACCATCGGGACGTGGATATCCTCGGTGTCCAAGCCAATGGGGTCCCTTCAAGTTACACAGCTCGGCTGGTCACATGTCAGTGGAGTGCCCAAGCCTTTGCGTATTTGGCAGCCCTGCCGCTCAGGGCGAAGCCTTCCTGCGTTACCATATGGCCATTTTTGTCAGAGTCCTTCCATTATTGCTTATTTTTAAGGGTTTTGAAATGTGAAGCAATGGATACGGTAAAATACTCACACCTATTTCTACAGACAACCCTAAGGAACCCTAAACAATAATGTGAAGACTCTGAAATCAATAAAAAATATTTTAAAAATTTTCCAATGTATCACTCTATTTATTATTATACTTTAAAAATGCCGGGTCATTTCTAGTTCTAGTGCAATTGTTAAGTGAGTGACCTGATTTGTATGACTGCCTGAAATAGCTCTAATGACATTTTCTCTGGGGTACATGTAGCCTGTGTTTGTTAGTGTGTGATTGCCTATAGTGTGTGGACTGTAGGGGTGGGTGGGTTGGGGGGTAGCAATACTTATATCAAACAAAACAGACTTTTTAAAAAAGGCTATTGTAAAAGACAAAGAAGGACATTACATAATGATAAAGTGATCCATTCAACAAGAGACTATAACCATTGTAAACATTTATGTACCCAACTTAGGAGCACCTAAATATATACAGCAAATGCTGATGGAGATAAAGGGAGAGATAGACAGTAATGCAGACATAGGAGGGGACTTCAACGCCCCATTGACACCAATGGATAGACCTTCTGGGCAGAAAATCAACAAGGAAACACAGACATAAATGAGACGTTAGACCAGCTGGATTTAATTTATATTTTCAAAGCGTTTCACCCCACGCAGCAGAATATGCATTCTTTTTCAAGTGCACACAGAATATTTTCCAGCATAGGGCACACATTAGGACACAAGTCTCAATAAATGTAAGAAGACTGAAATCATATCAAGCATCTTCTCTGACCACAATGCTGTGAAACTAGAAATCAATTATAAGGGGGGAAAAAACCTTGAAAAATACACAAACACATAGAGGCTAAATAATATGTTACTAAACAATGAATGGGTTAACAATGAGATCAAGGAAGAAATCCAAAGATACCTGAGACAAATAAAAATGAACACACAACAACCCAAAATCTATGAGACACAGCAAGAGCTGTTCTAAGAGGGAAATTCATACCATTATAGGCCTACTTCACGAAACAAGAAAAATCTCAAGTAAACAATCTGATTGTACACCTAAAGGAACTAGGAAAAAAAAATAACAACAAACAAACAATGAACAAAGCCCAAAATGATGAGGAGAAAAAAGGAAATAATAAAGATCAGAGTGGAAATAAACAAAGTCTAAAAATAATACAAAAGATCAATGCAACCAAGAGCTGGTTCTTTAAAAAGCAAAACAATATTGATAAACCTTTAACATGATTCATCAAGAAAAAAGAGAGAGGATCCAAATAAGTAAAGTCAGAAGTGAGAGAGGAGAAGTAACAACTGACACCACAGAAATACAAAGGATTATAAGCAAGTACTACAAACCATTATGTGCCAACAAACTGGACAATCTGGAAGAAATGGATAAATTCCTAGAAATATACAATCTTCCAAGACTAAATCAGGAAGACACAGAAAATCTGAACAAACCATTTAGAATAAACAAAACCGATGCAGAAAACAAAAACAAAAATAAAACTCCTGACAAACAGATACCTGGACTGGATGGCTTCATAGGTGAATTTTACCAAACATTCAATGAACTAACACTTATTCTCAATCTCTTCCAGAAATTCCAGATGAGGGAATACTCCCAAGTTCATTTTATGAGGCCAACATTATCTTAATTCCACAACCAGATAAAGACACCACAAAGAAAATAGACCACTATCTCTGATGAACATAAATGCAAAAGTCCTCCACAAAATACTAGCAAACTGAATTCAGCAATACATTAAAAATACACCACGATCAAGGGAGATTTATTACTGGGATGCGAGGTTGGTACAATATCCGCAAATCAATTAGTATGATACACCGCATAAACAAATCAAAGGATAAAAATCATACAATCATATCAATAGACACAGAAAAAGCATTTGTTAAAACCCAGTGCCCGGTTATGATAAAAACTCTCAGCTAAGTGGGAATAGAGGGAACATACCTCAACATAATAAAGGCCATAGAATGGCAAACCCATGGCGAACATCATGTCAAGTACAGCATAGGAAATATGGTCAGTAATATTGCAATAACTGTGGATGGTGCCAGGTGGGTACTGGAATATCGAGGGGATCACTTTGTAAAGTATATCATTGTCTAACCACTATGATGTACGCCTGGAACTAAAACAAGATAATGTTGAATGTAAACTATAATTGAAAAATAGAATTTAAAAAAATTAAATAAATACGTTTGCTGTACTATTAGATGCTGTGCACCCTTCCACATGGAGGCTAATTAGCTATTGTCATCTGAGTGTCCTATGCTGCCAAGATGGAAGTGTATGACTTCTGATAGTGATTAAGGCAAATGTGTGTGGGCCATTAGCTTTTTACCACCAAAGCTATCGTCATTGGTTTTAGGCTGTGTGCCTTGTCCATACCCTGTATTGCCTCTTGTTATTAGAATCTTTGTGCCCTGAAACATGTCTGGTGAGTAATGTGAAATGAAATTAAAATCCCGTGTCTATCTCAAAAACTGCTAAAAACAAAAACAGAACACAAAACAAGGACCAGGGAGTGAGTCCACATCGTCAAAGTCTGAAGACTTAGCAGAACATCATTTTGAGGTTAAAGAGGTGTAAGACCTTAGAGAAATGTGTCTGAGCTTGTCCTTTAGCAAAGGGGTGTGCTGTCTGCTTCTGAGTCAGAGGCCGCGGCTGGCAGGCCTGCAGGAATGCTTCAGGCTCCACCCAGCCCTTTGGGATAGGGGCCCTTAAACAGCCCAAAAGCTCTCCAGTGCCCTCTTCTGGTAAAACGAGGGGGTGCATGCTTCCAAGAGAGCTGGTTTCCCATGCACCCACCATTCATAGTATTTGTTTCAAAGTTAACATCAGAATGTTAAGGAAGAGGGAAAGATGAGTGTTCTAAGAAAGAAAAATTAAAGTCTTTTGGAATAAATTGCTGATTTGAGTGTTTATTAATATTTATTTTGTTCAACTAAGAAAACCAAAGGGGAAAACAAACACAACTACATTTCACAGCTTATGTTAGCACCTCTACCAATAAAAATAAAATATAACGGTAAAACAATATAACGATAATAATAAGACATAACAATAAAAACCAAATCTCGGCCATACAAAACTGCTAGCATCCCCAAATCCCCAGATGCACTCATTTAGTGTTTTTTTGACCAATGTGAGCCTTATTTAAATGCTTATCATGTAGGGAAATACGAAAATAATATGTTAGTAGTATTAAGGAGTACTCCGTATTTATCTGTGTTCCTTATATCTGAACTGCCCTGTGGGAATGACTGCTTGATGGAAAAAACTTTCCTTCCCTTGCAGCTATCAAAGACGAAGATTTTCCTCTTCACCTCCTTTAGTTCTTTACTCGAATGTCACCTATCCTCCCTACTCTGTATAAAAATTATATCCCCAGCCGCCCTCCAAAACTCTTCCATCCCTACTCACCCCTCCCCATATTTTTATTATTTTCCTTAGCACTTACCACCATCTAATGTGCTATAAATTTTAGTTTTTCAAATTGAGGTGTAATTCATGTAGCATACAATTCACCCATTTACAGCATACGGTTCAATGGTTTTTAGTTTATTCTCAGAATTGTACAACCATCACTACAGTCAATTGTAGGACATTCTCATCACCCCAGAAAGACCTTCTGGGCCCATTAGTAGTCAGTCTCCATTTCCCCTCAAAACATTTTCCTAAGCAACCACTAATCTGCTTCCTGTCTCTTTAGATTTGACAGTTTTGGACATTTCATGTAAATGAAATAACATGTTATGTGGGCTTCTGTGACTGATTTCACTCATTTGGCATGTTTTCAAGTTTCTTCCATGTTGTAGCATGTATCAGTACTTCATGGTCCTTACTAAACACAATAATCTATTGACTGTCTGCACCCTTCACTAGGATTATGAAGACAGGAATTTTGTCTTTTATTTTTATAACTTTGATATCTATGGATTGCCCAGCACATAGCAGGTTCCTAACAATTGTTTGCTTTGGGAGGCAGGGGATGGGAGGGGAGTTGTTTTTGAACTTTCCACTAGGACAAGTGGTATCTATTATTCTGAACCTAAAAATAAAAACCCCACCACGATTTATTTAAAAAAGAAACATTTTGGAGAAATGCTAGAGTAGTAGATTTTACTTTGGGTGAGTGAAATATATAGTTAGGTATCATTTTAAACAAAATCCAGAACTCCTGACAAGAGGAAAAGCCTTTAGAGTCAAAACATGATGAATGTTGTAATTATTCCCTGAACTCTTGTAACACAATAGTAATACTAATATTTTCCTAAAAATAAACTCCAAATTTAACACAGTGTCCTTCCAAATGAGCGGAGGAAGGCAGGTGTTTTCCCAAGGCTGTGGGAACTGTGGGCCCCAGGGCAAGGCTTCCCAGCTAGACAGTAAACAAAAGTTATTCCAATTGGCTCAGTGTGGGAATAAAATAACAGAAATCAGTGGTCTCTGTTCTTCTCCAAAATATATTATCTTGAGCAGACTTTTATTGTGAAAGTGTTCATGGTTTGCACACATTAAATTACTCTTTAGCTGGAAATTTGCCTCCCGTTTCAGTTACATAATATAATCTTTTTGTGTGTGTGAGAATTTTGAGCAGCACAACAGACACATGGAAATAGACTAAGCTATCCTTCTTGGCAGAAAGGGGCTGCCTTGTTTAAAATGTAAAGAAACATTTGTTTTGGGAACCATGTGAATCAGTTGGGGAAACTCTAGGTCGCTGGATTTGTCACTAGGGTTTCCTCTGGCAATAAGTAGAGGTCTCCATGTACTATCGCCTCCGAGTGTAAACATCCATTTTCTCTCAGGTGTGTGGAGTTGCAGGTGGCGCATGCATTTGTTAGGTCATGATGACTTGGAGGGTGACTCACAATCACCCAGAAAAGGTATGAAGACCCTAAGAAATCCTACCTTGGGGTGAGAATTCTGTCACGGGGTGATTCCAAGGAGAGAGAGGTGGGGGCACCGCTCAGGGCCGCGTTCCAGAACGCCCCATGCCTAAGCCCCGCCCCCACCACAACGCCCCGCCTACAGCCCCGCCCTCCAGCCCCTATAGAACGGTTTCCTCACGCCCCGCCTCCGCCACCACAACCCGCCCCTCCATAAGCCCCGCCCACATCCCCGCCCTCCGACACCTATAGGACGGCCTCTTCACACCCCGCCCCCGATCTCCGCCCTTACACAAAGCCCCGCCCACATCCCCGCCCTCCGACACCTATAGGACGGCCTCTTCACACCCCGCCCCCGATCTCCGCCCTTACACAAAGCCCCGCCCACATCCCCGCCCTCCGACACCTATAGGACGGCCTCTTCACACCCCGCCCCCGATCTCCGCCCTTCCACAAAACCCCGCCCACATCCCCGCCCTCCGACACCTATAGAACGGTCCCCTCAAGCCCCGCCCCGACCACAGGCCCTGTCCCTCCACCCCCGCCCTAAACCCGACCCACAACATCCCTCTCCACTCCAACACCCCATCTCCAACTCACGCCACCGGGACCCCCTCGAGCCCCCGCGCTCGTTGCGGGCTCGGAGGGCGCAGCTCGCCCATTGGCCAGCGCGGCGCAGGCGGGAAAGGTGGCCAACGGCTCCAGCTGGCCCTCGGGGTGCAAGGATGGCGTCGGGGTCCAGGTCTCCGGTACCTGAGGACTCGGACCGAACCATGAGCCCCGGCGGGCGAGGCGAGGAGGTTGTCTCCGCGCTCGGCCGGGACTTGGCGGCGGCGGAGACCCTGAAGAGCAGCGCGTCCCCGGTGCGATCGGTGGTGGCCTCCTCTCGCCCGGTGAAGGGGAAAGCGGGCCGGGAGGCGGCCCGGCGGCGGCTGCAGCTGCTGCCCGCGTCTCAGGCCGAGGACCCGGGAGAGGGGGCCGCGGAGGAGGAGGAAGAGCCCCTTCCGTCGGTGCCCGAGGAAGAGGAGGAGGAGGAGGAGGAGGAGGAGGCGGCGGCGGCGGCGGAGGAGAGGGCGGAGGCGCAGCCATTGCCGCCAGTGTGCGTGTCCCCCATGCGGGGCATGTGGCGGGAGGAGAAGGTGGCGCTCTTCTGCGACCAGGTGCTGCGGGGTTGTAAGGTGAGGCTGGGAAGAAATCCGGCCAGAGTCCAGCGCGGGACCTTGTAGGGGCTTAGCAGAGGAAGTCGGGTCCAGAGGGCACCAAGAAAACCTGCGTTTCCAAAAAGTCAAATTGACTCAGCATTTACAGGTTTATACCTTATTAGGTGTGCCCAGGCCCTAACCTAAAGGAGCAACTATTACATTTCCGGCAGACTGAAAATTCATCAGTTAAGGAGGCAGCTCTGGTAGTGTGTTTTCTTTTTTCCTAGAGCTTCTAAAAAATGAAGATAGACTTTATCAGTGTGCAGGTATACATCTTAGTTGATTCATTTAATAGTTTGTGCACAAACATAAGGATGAGATTCCATTTGGTAGCCTTGGATTTTACACTACACTGCGATGCTAAGAATGTTTACAGCCTGAGAATGGTTCACACATCAGTTGAGGGTGTGGAAAGATGTTTTGTATAGAACATAGATACGGTACCTGAGAATACTGAATAGAGCAAATATTGTATGTTCCTGCTTTTTAAGCAGAAGAACTTATGTACCAAGATATTTTTGGCAGTGATATTTGTAAAAATTAAAAATTAGAAACTGCCTTGGCCAGTGTGGCTCAGTTGGTTGGTGGCTGTCCCATCGAGACTGCCAATTCCATTCTGTCAGGGCACATGTCTGTATTTCTGGCTCAGTCCCTAATTGAGGGTGTGCAAGAAGCAGCAGATCTATGTTTCTCTTTCTCTCCCTCTCCTTTTCTCTCTAAAATTTTATATATATATATATACATATACACACACACACACACACACATTTATTTAATTAGAAACTAATTTCCAACTAGGGGGTCAATAAATAACTTGTGGCTTCATATGTAATGGAAAACCATGCACATGTAAAAATTATGTTTTCAAGAACTATAAATATGCTTATGCTATAATGTTAAGCAAAAAAAATCAGGAGAAAAAACAGATTCATCTGTATGATGAATATATACATAGAAAAAAGACTGAAAGGAAATACACTAAAATATCAACAATGGTTATATTCTGGCTGCCAAGATTAGGGGTGATTTTTTTCCCCCTTATATTTTCTGTATTTTTCAAATTTCTCTGTATCTTAACCATATTTTATAATTTGAAAAAAATTTTATTTTTAAAAACACCTGTAAAACTAGGACAGTATTAATGATCAACTTTAATACTGAGTGTTGGAGAAGGGTATGTTTCTTAAAGGCATTGAAAGATGTTTATATAAATTATTGTCATTAATTAAACATGGTCAATGACTGAGTTTCATTTTAGCTTAGATTATCATCCTTGAAGTAGCTGAATTTAATTTAAAAAAATCAAATGGTAAAATATTTATTGAATGTTTAATATACTCATTTGCTATACAGAATGGAGTGCTATTTTAAATTTTTATGTACTGAACATATTTTAAATAGTTGTCATTACATCATTAAAATTCAGAAAAAATAACTGTTTTTACATATGATAATTACTGTGTTTATATTTTCCATTAAATGTAGATTCAGTTCAAATCTATTATTTCCCAGGTTTTTCATTATTTAAGAGTATATTGAGTCCATTTTTAAAATAGAAATCAGTAAAAATATATATAAATCTTACCTATATATAATTTTACTTAAATATGTACTTTTTTCTTTTGCTAGGCAGAAGATGCTGATGAGGCTATGAGTAACTACCTATCAGAAAAATTAAAGTTGAAAGACAAATGGCTTGGAGTCTGGAAGACTAACCCTGAGTTATTCTTTCTGAAATATGAAGAAGCTTCTATCCCTTTTGTTGGTATACTAGTTGAGGTAAATAATTTTGACCTAATCTTTGTTCTTTTGAGTGAAATTATCAGTTCTTTTTAAGATCAAAATATGACCTTATTAACTTGGAGCTTTGAAATTTAAACAGAAGTTGGCAAAAGTTTACTTGTATTTTAAATTTCTAAGCAAATTAGTATAAAAAGAAGGTAAGAGGGAATGTTAGCACCATTTCCTTATAGAAAGTTATCATTAAGTATAACCTAATTTACAATACTAGATAGTATTTAGCCTAGTTTTAACTGCTCAAATAATGTAAAAATAATAAAAACCCATTTCTTAAAAATTAGTAATTTAGGCTTTCACAAATTTGGGGCTTTCCCCATCATTTCCCTTCTTTATTTATCTCAAATATGATAGATAGGAAAGAAAAAGCAAATGGGTCAGAAAACTACTGTTATAATTTGAAATTTTTTCTTATGAAAAATACCTTTTAATATAATACATCAACTTTCAAGCCTTCATCTGATAATATTTTGCTTTTCTATGCCTCTAGGTTAAATATTGTGGCATATTTGATGTCATATATTTGATTCCCTTAAAGATCAATATCCCTGTATGTAAATTAACATTTACAATCACAAATGGTACTCCTGCCTCAGATTAGATATTTCAAATCTGCAGTTTTAATCATGAAAAAAACTTGTGTTTGCAACTCATAGCATTGCATACTACCTGAAAACAATTGTGTGTTCTATGGAAAAGTAAGTTACTGGTGTTTTTACAGATAAAGAACACCATATTTTCAAACAGAGACTACCCTTGCCAAGTTGTATCAAGGCAGACTAACCACAGCACCAGAGTGCTGTGCGAAACTTCCCCTCCCCGCCCCCCTCCGCAATGTCAGTGTAGACTACATGGGGAACCTGGACTGCCACCTTGCCAGTAAGGAGAGACTCCTGTCATCCCTGCAAGGTGGTGTCAGAAAAGGTCTAGTGGAGAATCAGGACTTTCTCCCCCCTCCTCCCAGTGCTGTTGGGGGAGGCATGGGGGGAGCAGTAACGAGGTGCTCTTCTCTCTTCCAGCCTGAGTGCTGGTATCAGTGGAGGCCTGATAGGGAACCTGCACTCCCACCTCTGAACAGCAGTAACAAAGAACACCCCCCTCCCCACCCCAACTGAAGAATCTGGACTTCCATCCCCACTAGGCAGTACCAAGGTGGCAACCCCCTTTTTGTGCCAGGTTGATGTCAGAAGAGGACTGATGAAAGATTTAAATAAGATCAAGAATCTACTAGCATAGTACCCAAAACGTCCAGGTTTCAATAGAAAATCATGTGTCATCACTTGTAAGAACCAGGGAGATCTTAACTGGGATAAACAACAAGCACCAACACCCAGATGGTGCAGATGTTAGTTAGAATTTTCTGACAAGGATTTAAAGTAGCCATCAAAGTAGACTTCAGTGAGCGATTCTGAATGCACATGAAACAAATGAAATACCAATCTCAGCAAAGAAACAAAGTCTCTGCAAACAAATGAAAGATACCCTGACTCTGCTTCTCGAATACAGGCAGTAAGGCATATCCCTCCAGGCAGGAAAACCACAAGATTTTTCTATGAATCAGCTCAAAAGTAAAGATACGGATATATGGAGTTCCCATGGAAAGAAGCCTGGGTAGAACCTAAGAGTAGGAAAAAGATATTTTCAATTATGTGAGATCTCTCAAAAGTTATGTCCAATGTACCCCTCAGGAAGTTTATGGATGTTCAGTCAAGGAAGTAATCAAGAAATATGAAGACATCTGATCCAAAATACAGAGAGGTCAACATAAGAGGAGAAGCAAAGGGAATTCTCAGGATGATGGCGAAGAGGTAACAGCTATGCATGTAGCAGGTCTGAGAGCCAGTTCAGATTGGAACTGGTCAAAGAACTCTGGGAAAGAGTGCTTCAAGAAAATGCAACTGGTATTTCATTTGACACACAACCTGTTGTTATTTTGAACATATTGAAAGGAGATGTATACAACTCGGGGGATTTGGGGTTAAATTAATGAAAGGCTCACAGAAAACAGCAAAAAAAAAAAAAAAAACAAAAAAAAACCCACAAAAAACTATTATTGACTCCTGAGAAACCAAGTTTGTTCAGGAAAGGAAAATGAATCAGTTTACACTGTATAATTCACCTGTGAATGGCATTTTCAAACTTAAGGTAAATACTGAATACTAAGCTTTAACAACATTGATAGATGGAGGACCAGGAGAGTGTGGGTATATGTGATGGGGGTGGGGAAAAATGAATGGGACTAATAAGCCCAGTCAGCATGACTCAGTGGTTAAGTGTCGACCTATGAACCAGGAGGTTACGGTTCGATTTCTAGTCAGGACACATGCTTGGGTTACAGGCTTGATTCCCAGGGGGTGTGCAGGAAGCAGCAGATCAATGATTCTCTCTCATCATTGATGTTTCTTTCTCTCCCTCTTCCTTTTCTGAAATCAATAAAAATATGTTAAAAAAAAGATGACTAAATTCTTTTAGAGTCAGGGGTCAATATATAAAAACAGAAACAAAACAAAATGTAAGTAACAATATAAGGATATTTTTTTTAAAAAAAAGAGGTAAATGTTTAAGTAATCAACTAAAAGAATTACAAGTGTTTGTCTCTAAGGAGTAAGAATTAGAGCAGTTCTCAACCTTCCTAATGCCTTTAATACAGTTCCTCATGTTGTGGTGACCCCCCCCAACCATAAAAATTATTTTGTTGCTACTTCATAACTGTAATTTTGCTACTGTTATGAATTGTAATGTAAATATCTGATATGCAGGATGTATTTTCATTGTTACAAATTGAACATAATTAAAGCATAGTGATTAATCACAAAAATAGTATGTAATTATATATGTGTTTTCCGATGGTCTTAGGCGACCCCTGTGAAAGGGTTGTTTGACCCCTAAAGGGTCGCGACCCACAGGTTGAGAACCACTAAATTAGAGGGTGATGGGAGATCATAAAGAAATTGTATTTTTTATAACAAGCCTAGTACAGCCATTTGATTCTAAATATATGCATGTATAATACTGATTTAAGAAATAAAAACTTGCCGAAACCGGTTTGGCTCAGTGGATAGAGCGTCGGCCTGCGGACTGAAGGGTCCCGGGTTCGATTCCGGTCAAGGGCATGTACCTGGGTTGCGGGCATATCCCCAGTAGGAGATGTGCAGGAGGCAGCTGATCAATGTTTCTCTCTCATCGATGTTTCTAACTCTCTATCTCTCTCCCTTCCTCTCTGTAAAAAATCAATAAAATTAAAAAAAAAAAAGAAATAAAAACTAAAATTTTAAAATATTTATTTTAGGCAACTTGTACACCACGCCAGAGCTCATCATCTTGTTTCAGAGTGACTGTTTCTGTTGCTGAGCCTTTTTCTTCTAATATTGCAAATATTCCAAGGAATTTGGTTAATGAGGTTTTAGAAGAACTAGAGCATAGTGTGCCTCTCTTGGAAGTGTACCCTGTTGAAGGACAAGATTCTGAAATACATGATATTGCTTTGGCCTTGGAAGTTGTAAGGTATTAGAGTTTTTTACTTCTTAAAGTTAAAATTATCATATCCAACATTTTAGTTTAACATGTAAATTTTGTTCATACAAGCACTTTGTGAATATTTATTGATTTAATTTTACTTAATTCAATTTATCTATTTTTAATGAACGTATTTGTAACTCTTAATTAAAACATTCTCTTTTGAAGTATTATATACGGACAGTAAACGTTTGCTATTTTCAACTTTGCATTTTACAAAAATTGAATTAAAGAATTCTGGCAAACAAGTAATAATTTTTGTTCATATTTAAACATCTTAAATACATCAGATTTCATTTTTTCACATTTGAGGGCATTACAAATACTCGATGTCATTCCCATTATGATTGCTTCTTTCAAGTCTGGTACAATTTGAGAGAAGCATTCCATAAACTTACTATAGATGGGGGCATGTTTCTGTTTTTCTAATGCTTTCCTGCTTTCAATATACAAATCTGATGATATCGTGTTACTTTTTTTTGGTGAATAAAATAACCCAAATCTATGAAATCTGAAACCTGAAATTTATAATTCCATTTCAAGCAACATTATCTTATCTGTAGTAACCTAAAATAGAATCCAGATAATCAAATTTTTAAAGTTTATCTTTAATAGTAGTTCATTGAAAGGTCATTTAAAAATATTTTTCTGCCCTGGCAGTGTGGCTCACTTGGTTGGAGCATCCTCCTGTATACTTAAGGGTGTCAGGTTCAATTCCCTATCAGGGCACATGCCTAATACACCAATTGATGTATGTTTCTTTCTCTTTCTCTCCCTCCCCCCCCCCCCTCTCTCTCTCTCTCTCTCTCTCTCTCCCTCCACCCCGTTCCTATCTCTCTCTCCCTGTTCCTCTCTCCCCCTCCCCTTCCTTTCTCTAAAATCAATAAAAAGCATGTCCTTGAATGAGGAAAAATATTTTTTTCTTAACAGATAAAATTCATGTAAAGAATTTTTATATCAAAATGCCTTAATTCTAAATGTGGTACTCACTGTTTTTGATCACTTTCATCTTGATTTATCTTAGGTTTTTTTATGACTTTCTCTGGAGAGACTGGGATGATGAAGAACGTTGTGACAATTATACTGCTTTGATTGAAGAAAGAATTAATTTGTAAGTATACTTAAAAACTTGTTCAGGCCCTAGGCGGCTTGGCTCAGTGGATAGAACATTGGCCTTCGGACTGAAGGGTCCAGAGTTCGATTCCGGTCAAGGGCATATGCCTGGGTTGTGGGCTCAATCCCCAGTAGGGGGCGAGCAGGAGGCAGCTAATCAATGATTCTCTCTCATCATTGATGTTTGTATATCTCTCTCCCTCTCCCTTTCTCTCTGAAATCAATAAAAATATATTATAAAAAATATCTAAAAAACAACTTGTCCAGCACATTATATAAGATAAGCATTGTAATTATACTGATGCTTTTCAGGTGGTGTGATATACAAGATGGAACAATACCTGGTCCTATCGCACAACGTTTCAAAAAAACTTTGGAGAAATATAAAAACAAGCGTGTTGAGCTCATTGAGTATCAGAACAATATTAAAGAGGATCCCTCTGCAGCAGAGGCTGTTGAATGCTGGAAAAAATACTACGAGATAGTAATGCTCTGTGAATTATTGAAAATGTGGGAAGATTTACGACTCCGGTAATACTTTGTTCTATTTTATTTTATTCTATTTTAATGTTTTTTATTTTAGAGAGAGGAAGGGAGAGGGAAAGAGAGAGCCATCGGTGATGACAGAATCATTCTGTCATCCTGTACACTCCCTATTGGGGAGCGAGCCCGAAACCTGGGCATGTGCCTGACCAGGAATCGAATCCTGATCTCCTGTTTCATAGGTTGATATTCAACCACTGAGCCACACTGGCCAGGCAGTTTGCTGTATTTTAAATGGAAACAATTTGGCTGCCTCATAATTTCTGCTTTTCTAACCAACATAAGTTGATAAGTTGTTTTTGATGATAAATAAAACAATGCAGATTTAGCCAGCACCATTCTCCTCTAGAATACTTCCACAAATGTGTTTAAATATTTTTACATTGTTATGCAGCAAAATATATATTTTTGTCTTTCTTTTTAAAAGAGGGGAAACAGGAATTCTTGCTCATAGTCTCCAAATTCATAGAAAATCTTGAATGGAGTCAAAGAACTTCTATTTCATACAAAATTGTTAAACCCCTTTTTTTGTGTTCTACCTTTACTCATTCTTTGCCTTAGGAATTCTGAGCAACATTTTACTTATCTGTGAACTGTGAGCCTAAATCTTTCCTTTTGTATTTTCTCTCAAATTTGACCTGTTTTATAATCACTAAGAATCCCATCCCAGTGTTTATTTTTGATGTTTCCTTGTTATTGGGATTCCTGTGTAAAAAAACCTTGGGGTTACTTTGGGAAAGCAATATGGATATGATTTTTGAAATCCACTTATCTAGAAAAGCAGCTTTAACAAAAGTTGAATTTGAATACAAGTTATCATCACTAGACTTTAGATTCCAAGGGCATAGGGCAACACAGAGTTCCCTCATCTGAAAAATTATATAATCACATAGAATCTAATTCTCCGAGCGGTGGAATGAGTTAATTGATCAAATCCTTCCATAGATAATTATAAAATCAGGACAAAATTTATTAAAGGTATTCAACTATTTTAAGGCACTATGAAATGACCAAAAGCAGGCAGCAATCAGAAAAGTTTATCCTTGAAATGGATTTATCCTTGGAATGGGTAAAAAATTGAAATTTGTGGCTTTTTGGTCTGAGGGTAATCACCAATTCTCATAGCTCTGGCAGCAAAAAGTGCACTGTGTTTGAAAATGACAAAGGACAGAGTTTGAAGGCTAGCAGAGCACCTGGAAACTCAGGTGGGGTACCCAGAAAATAAAAGAGGTGCCAAAGGGGATCCACAAATCGAGCATAAACTCTGCCATTTCAAATTCTTGGTTGACCTCTCAACTATGCTAGCATTGGTGAGGCAGAGAAATGCTAAAAAAAGGAGACTGGAAATTGAGAAAACTAAGCAGAGATGCCAGCTGCTGTATCCCTCAAAGGAAAAAGTTTGCATTCTGGGACCAGGCAAGTTAAAACTGCCTCACACATAGAATCCAAGACTAACAATCCTCAGAAAAACAACACAATCCAGAGTTACTGAAATATATTATCCCAAATCCCTAGTTCAACCAAAAATTAATAGACACGCAATGAAACCAGAATGTTAACTCATACTCGGGGGGGCGGGGGAGGGAAGACAGTTAATAGAAACTGATTTTGAGGGGACCCAGATGTTGGATTTATCAAAGACTTCAAAGCAGCTATTATAAATATGTTTAAAGAATTAAAGGGAAACATGATTACAGAATGAGAGGAAAATATGGTGTTAATAAGTACATGGAAAATCTCAACAGAGATGGAAACTATATAAGAGAACCAAGGATCTCCAGATTCAGCTTGGACATGTTACCATGCTCACAACAAGAAAAAGGATTTCACACAATTAACTCAAAATGATCCATAGGCCTACACATAAAACAATACTATAAAGACTTTCATAATAAAACACAGGCAGAAACCCAGATGACCTTGGGTTTGGCAATGTTTTTAGATACAACACTGAGTATGACAGGAATGTTCTATATCTTGATTATTGAGTTAAATGTGTGTAATTACCTATGAAACCTCATGAAACGATTCATTTAAAATGAGTGTTGTGTAATTATACCCTAATTCAATTTAAAATCACTGATATATACATTTGTTACAACTAGGATTGTATGACATATATCCTGAGTGTAGGTTGCTTTACTCCTTGAGCAACTAGTAATCGGGTATATGGTGCAAAAATGTATGAGTAGTTCCCTTTCTCAATATCTAAACCACTTGCTTAAGTAGTTATAAAAATGCTGAGTGTTTGATTTTGAAATCTTAAACTTTTGCTGTAGAGGATATTGCTAATATGTTGGAATTCAAATTTTAATAACTTGCATGGCAACTTCTTAAAACCAGTTTCCTGAAAATTTTTCACAAAAATATTTGATCATTTTAATAAACCTGAAAAATACTGGTACTAAAGCTGCATCCCATTTAGCATCAAGCAATAAAGTGCTACAGAAAACCCAAACGTTTTCACCTAATGAGATTAATGGCAAATCAACATCTATTGGAAAAGGAGTGTCCCTTTGGCTGACAGGAATGATAAAAGTTACATTCAAAAATTTTTTTTCTTTCTTTTGATGACACTTAAATGAAGAGATAGAACACAGGAACTGTAAAGAAAAGAAGAAGAGAAAGAACAAAAGTAATTAGAAGTGCTGAGTAGGAAACAATATAAAAACAACTAAGAGAAAAGCTAAAATTGTTCTTCTGGGAGGCCAACAGCCAACTATTTCTATGGAGACCCTATCCTCTGAAACAAAACAGTCTGTTAATTGAACATTATATCTGAAATTAGACACATCTTAAAACATTCTTATGCCTCAGTATCACAGGCATAACCCATCTCTGCTCTGTGCAGTGGATTATGACAGTACAATCAGGAAAAGTGTCTACTGTATTGAGAAATTGAGGGGAGTGAGGTATTAACTATAGTGGGTTGCATGCAGGTTTCAAGTACAAACCATTAAAATGAAAAGATTTTTAGAGTTCAAGGGTTTAAACAGTTATCTAATGAATATTTTATTCTCAAGTTGTTCATTGCTCTTGAGCTTAAAATTAGTGAAACCTTTTTCTCAAAGATGCTTAGTGCCAAGTTTTTATTTTCTAAGCAAGTGTAGGTTGAATCTTTTTTCATTGTTAATTTAGTCATACATGTTTTTAACTCTAGAGTCCATGGACCTTTTTTTCCAAGAATTCTGAGGCGTAGGAAAGGAAAAAGAGATTTTGGAAAGACTATAACACATATTGTAGCAAAAGTGATGACTACTGACATGGTAAGAAAGACACTTCATTCTTACTTGTTCATTTAAGTTTAGCTGTGTATAATCAGAAAAGCAGCACTTTGAAGGTAGGGTTCTTGCCTGGCTCAGAAATGGCATATTTCCCCCATTTCATCCAGCTTAGTGATTGGCATATAGTAAGTACTAAATGAATCAATGTCAACAATTATTTGCTGAGTACTAACCTTTTTTGTCAGGCACTATGCTAGTAGAATAGAAAGGATGGGAAATAAATATGAGAAAGCCTGTATGTGAGGAAGATACAATGTTGAACCAGACCCACACATCACACATTGTACAAGTTTGAATATGGTGGAGATATGAATAAGTAGGCAATTACAACAAAGAATGATACATGCTATGATATGGGTATGTACAGGATGCATATAGAATGAGCACATAAGCCTGAATTAGCAAGTCTGGCAATGCTGGCTGGGAGAAATAACTCAGTTGAAACCTAAAGGAAGACTATAAATTTAAGCAGCCCGAGAGAGGAAAATGTTCTAAGTCTAAAAGTAAATATTTCCATCTCAACCTCTCAGTAGCATTTCACAGTTCTCTCCTGGAAATATTTTTTTGTTGTCTTGTTACTATACTCCCCTGGTTCTCATTCTTTCTAGATGCTTCCCCCTCCTCCTTCTATCCATTAAATGCTTGGTACTTTTGCTGCATGATAGTATCCCTAACTGATCTCTATCTGATCAGTTAATATATACTGATAACTGAAAATGTGTCCACTGCCCATTGCTCATCACCACTCTATCTCAAAAGTACTTCAACTCAACTGTCCACAATTAAATACATGACCTTCTTCACTGACTTGTTTATATTCTAGAGTTCCCTGTTCCAGTAGATGGTTCCACCACCTACCCAGTTGCTAGTTATAATTTTCTGAGAGTTATCCTATCCCTCTTCACCTCCATGTATCCATTTTGGTGTATATAACATTCTTTCAAAGTCGCTGCACATCCTTCAACCCTCAACATAAACATCATGTCCACCTTTCGCATCCTTCCAGGATACATTAGACAGCTGTGTACTTTCACAGCACCCTGCCCTTCCCCTTATCACAACTGTGTTTAATACTTGTTGGTATCTATTGAGTGTCTGTCTCTTATTAGAATATGAGCTTCTTGAGAGCAAATGGTATATATTTACGATACATCCCCCACCTCACATCATGCTTAGCACATGGTGCTCAACTGTTTTGGTTAAATAAATGAGTGCATGTCTGACAGAGTACGGTGTGTATGAGAAACAGTGAAGTCATTAGGTAAAAAGAAGGCCATCGCCTTGGCCAGTGTTCTCAGTGGTTAGAGCATCAGCCTGCACACTGAAGGATTATGAGATCTATTCCTAAAGGGCATGTACCCGGGTTGCAGGCTCAACCCCAGGCCCTGGTCTGGACATGTGTGGGAGGCAGCCAGTCAATGTGACTCTCACATTGATGTTTCTTTCTCTTTCTCTTTCTCTCTAGCCCCTGCCTCCCTTTCACTCTTTCTAAAAATCAATGGAAAAAAAATTGCAGATTAACCAAAAATTTCAATTTTAAATTAAAAAAAATGAGGCCATCATGGTGAGTCCTAACCTACTCCTATAAGAAGATATATGAATGATACTGCCATTTCTATTGGGAAAAGAATAGGTATTTTCTGAGTATATTTCCAGCTTCCAAATTTTATTTTAAATGTCCTCACTCTAAAAGGTGCTAATAATGAAGCCATCTACCCTTTTCTACCCCAAGTAAAAATTCCTAGTACTTTTTTTAGTCCTACAATCTTTTATATATAAGACTTTGTGGATTTATCAAAATTGTAGGGTCAGTTCGAGTTAGAAAACAAAGAAGTATATTGGAAAGGTATCTGGTGTCATAAAGACCTGGATCTAAAGCTTAGATTTACTGCTTACTAACTCTACCAGTATGTCCTTGGGCAAACCATTTAATCTCACTGAGTTTCCACTTCCTGCACCTTTTAAAGGCATAATAGTACACCTCAAAGAACTGTTGTGAAGTTTAGGAGGTAACAGGTAAAATTCAAAATATGACTTCTAATACACATTATTTAGTAGCTGTAAAATTATTAGTGATCATAAAGAAAATCTATCACTCCTTTAAATGATGGACTAACACTTTGAGCATTTAACAAAATACATATAATAATTCAATGTATTTCCTATACAAGGAAAGTCTTGGGAAAAGCACGTTACCAGTAAGTTAACTGATTAAAATGACCTCTCTCAATTTAACCTGTTGTTGAAGGTGTGCTGCTTTATTTCTTTTCAGGTAAAGGACTTATCTTCAGACACATTTCTCCAACAGCATGATGATTTGGATTTGGCTTTGGATAGTTGTTATAGTGGAGATACAGTAGTTATTTTCCCAGGAGAATATCAAGCTGTCAATCTTGCTTTATTGACTGATGACATCATTATAAAGGGTTAGCAGGGCATCCTTTGCATTTTTATAGCAATGTGTACTAGGCAAATTGTATATTATAAGAATGGTTAATGAAATTCTTAGGAATTATAACACAGGTTTATTTTTCACAAAAATCCCTTATGTGCCTTTTTATAATTAAGATTTTTCTCACCTGTCATGTGTATATTGCCTGTACAGGTGACTTTGTCTGGATATACTGTACCAGAGCAAATCAATGAAGACTGCTTCTTCCCATTCTAATGAAAACCTATTGACAGTATTTTCTATTAGGACCATCTATATTTTTACTAAACTTTCTTTTCATCTATCTCCACTGCACTTAATGTCACTTTTGTGGGAAAGTCCAAATATAAGGCTATATTAAAGTATATTCCGCATTTTCTTTAAAAAGTTAATTCACATGCAAACTTACTAAAATAGTAGAAAAGCAGAGCTTTTTCTTAAGGGTCTGAATATATTTAGTAACTATTCTGCCCTTTTATATTGAAGCATGCATATTCCCACTGTCTGGCCAAAAGAAAAGAACAGGTGACTTAAAAGTTGCCTATCTATATAAAAATTTCACTAGATTTTGATGATTGTAATCAGTAGTATTTTGCTGAAAACTACTACTGGATCATAATGATCATATTTGTAATTTTTAAAAAATTTGTAGCCTTCTTGAAGATCCAACCCTTATTTTTGGATTGATGTTAAATTTAAATTGCTTTGACTACTCCAGAGCAAAATTATGGATATGATTAATCTTATAACCTAATTCAAGAGTCTCTGCCAGTCCTTTTTAATATAATTTATTGTGGTTTTAAAAATAGGTTATGGTAAGATATATTTTGATATTTAGACATTTGTAGATGATTACTGATTATATAATTTAGGGAAATATGTAGTGGAATGAGTATGTTAAAGAAATACCATAGGTAAATTTAGATTGATTTTAAACCCAGATTACATTATAGGTTAAGTATCTAATTAGTTAATAACTGAATTACATATATTATTTATTAAAAATGTGAAAAACTTAGTAATAGCAAATATTATTGAATAACAAAGGGCTTTTGACTTTGGTACTACTAATTTAATTATGTCTTTCTTCCAATGATTCAGGAGTTGGAAAGAGAGAGGAAATTATGATTACTTCCGAACCTTCCCATGACAGTTTTGTGGTGTCCAAAGCTGCTAATGTGAAGCTGATGCACCTGTCTTTGATACAACAAGGGACAGTGGATGGCATTGTAGTGGTGGAGGCTGGTCACATGACTCTGGAGAACTGTGTATTAAAATGTGAAGGAACAGGAGTGTGTGTTCTTACAGGGGCTTCTGTGACAATTAAGGACAGTGAAATAATCGGTGCCCAGGTATTTCATTTTAAAACTGTTGCTTTCTATAGATATAACTTTGAATGATCTTAGTATGCAAAGAAAGGGTAACAGTTCCTTCATCTTTGAATTATTAAGCTTAGAAGCTGATGAAAATAAAATGAAGACCAGTACAAGAGTGTCACAGTATACTTAAAAGTGAACTGCCTAAGTCCAAAGTAAGGAATTATTACTTTGTGTTAAGTTCAATTTCTTTTTAAAATGTAGAAATCAGTGGCTATAAAATAGATTATGAATCAGTTATCTGATAGTTTATTTTAAAAAAATACTCAAACTATCAGACATTGCTGTAAGGTATGTAGTTAGTTGTAACAGCTTGAGTCTTCAAGTAACAGAAAATTTAACGAGAAACAAGATTAAAGGAAGCAGAAATCTAAGAGGACTTTTCCATAAAAATGAGTAACAGACTTTAGCAGCATTATGAGGGATTTAGTAGAGTATATGTAAGTAAATTTTTACAACTGAAAAGAATTGCTTAAAGACTCCCTTTTAGAGACTTCATTTGAGTCGGAGAGCAACATAATAGACTGTACGACTTCAACCAACCTTTTTTCTAGGCCTAAGATTTTCTTAGCACAGATAACAGTTTCCCCCATTTTAAAAACATCTACAGCCCTAACTGGTTTGGCTCAGTGGATAGAGTGTTGGCGTAAGGACTGAAGGGTCCCGGGGTTCGATTCTGGTCAAGGGCATGTACCTTGGTTGCGGGCACATCCCCAGTGGGGGATGTGCAGGAGGCAGCTGATCGATATTTCTCTCTCATCAATGTTTCTAACTATCCCTCTCCCTTCCTCTCTGTAAAAAGAATCAATAAAATATAAAAAACAACAACAAAAAACTATGGAACATTCACAAATATACTGTTTAAAAAAAACCATCTACACAATTGTTGCTTGCACTATTGTGTATTTTCATGTAACTTAGTATGTTAAATTGCTAATATGGGATTACAATTTTGAAATCTAAAGGAAATTTTGGAGAGAAATGTGTTTTACTGACTGTTATAATTGCTTTGCATTAACAGGGTGCTGGTGTTGAACTGTATCCTGGCAGCACAGCCACTTTAGAAAGGAATGAAATTCATCACTGTAATAACTTCAGAACCAATGACAGTTCAAAAAGCATCTTAGGTGGTGTTAATATGAAGGTATTCTTATATTCCTTAATATAGAATTGTTATGAGAATAATTAGAAAGCTACTAAAATATTACTTTTAGGCTTAAAATTTAGTCTAAATGTTATTACTGATTTGGAAAATAATAATATAAATAAGATATGGCTTAAGTGATGCCTGGTAGGAAATTTTAGTCTTATAATTTAATAATTTTAACTTGAATATTAGCAAATAACTTCAAATATGAGAAAGTTTGCTCTTATAAAAATGTTTTCAATTTTTCAGTGAGCAGATGCACAATACATTTAGGAAAGTAAAGCAAGTTAAGAGAATAATAAATATATTAAGAAGTATTTTATATTATTTTTAAACTTTGTAAAATAATTTGAATCAAGTAAAACATTAATGGCAATAGTTTATAATAGTGAAATGCCTTCCCATTCCTTTCTATTTCTATAAATTCTACCTTTCTAGATACCTCTCTAGACTTGTGTAGCTAATGAAGTTTTTCCATAGAAATCTAGTTTACATATTAATTGAAATTTTCATTATTTTTGAAATAATTTATTTTCCTATTTATCATATTAAAAGTAAGCTTCATGGTATTGTTATAACCCCATCTAGAATCATTTATCTCTACCAATAACTGATAAGTCAAAAACCTCATTTAATGTTTCCTCAGTAAACATTTTCGTAGTTAATATTCCATTAACCCAGTGTGAGGAAAATAACTTGTTCAAAACTGAGATTCTGTTGTCTAAAAGAAATGTGTACTCCCAAGAATAAGTTCTAGAGTTTATGAACAAGTTTATGACATGTTCATTAGTTCATATTTTTATAGACATTATTGAAAAACTAATTTCTTTGAATACTTTCACAGGTTCTTCCTGCACCCAAATTGAAGATGACTAATAATCATATTTACAACAATGGCTATGGAATAAGCATTCTTCCACCAACTGAACAGTTTTTTATTGTAGCAGAAACTTGCAACAAAGGGGCTGCTTCAGGAGACAAAAAAGATGAAAATAGGCTCTCCAAAGTAATGCAAAATATGAATCTGGAAATGAATAATAAAATGGAAGCAAACTTAAAGGGGGATATCAGAATAGCCACAAATTAAAGCACTGGGTTTATGTTCAAGTTTTATATTTCAGAGAGTTTAATAAATTTCATCTCCCACAGAAATGGTAGTTCTAATTAAATTCAACTTATTTAATTAAAAACATTTAAACATGTTAATGTTTTCATTCAATGATTCATTGTAAGATTTTTTTAGCCCGGCTGCTGTGGTACAGGGGTTGAGCACTGACCTATGAACCAGGAGGTTACAGTTCAATTCCCAGTCAGGGCATATGCCAGGGTTTTGGGCAAGCCCCGGTATGGGCAGAAGGCAGCTGATTGATGATTCTCTCATCCCTCCCTCTCTGAAGTCAATTTAAAAAATATATGTAAGTAAAAGAATTTTTAAAATAAGTTTTGAAATATAACTCACAGCCGAAACCAGTTTGGCTCAGTGGATGGAGCGTCAGCCTGCGGACTGAAGGGTCCCAGGTTCGATTCCGGTCAAGGGCATGTACCTGGGTTGCGGGCACATCCCCAGTAGGAGATGTGCAGGAGGCAGCTAATCGATGTTTCTCTCTCATCGATGTTTCTAACTCTCTCTCTCCCTTCTTCTCTGTAAAAAATCAATAAAATATATTAAAAAAAATATATAACTCACAAATCATAAAATTCATCCTTTTGGGTATACAATTCAGTGGTATGTAGTATATTGTTAGTACCAGGTATATGGTACCACCATCATTGCTAATTCCAAAAGCAAATGTGGTTTTAAATGTTGCTTTTAATACCCTTAGTCCAATAAGCAGCATTTTGTGTTCTATGTGGAGATTATGTTAACTTCAGTTAATTCCTGATTCGTTCCCATTTATGTTAGTAACTGGAATAAAATTAAGATAGCCCCATAGGATCAGGTTCAACTGCAGGAAACAAATTCAAAATAAGAGATAAACACTATAATGATGTATTTCTCCCTCATACTCAGTAAGTCCAGAGGTACAGGCTACTTAGGGTAGGGCTGTAGGTGTTTCATGCTATAAATTCAAGTTTCTTCTATTGTTTTACCATCATATGGTGTTTCCATTCAAAATCAAATGGTCCAACATAGCAATGGTTGCTCAAGCCATTATGCCAAAATTCCAGCTAAGTAGAAGGGACAGTGCCTAATAAAGCTGCATACATTGTTCCAACTGGATTCTTCGCTGAATCTAATATGGCTATACCTAACTGCAAATGAAGGCAAGAAATCTTTGTGTTCTCTAAAAGAAGGGGTTTATTTCTAAGAAGTATTTTATACAAAGCAAAACACACTGACTTAGGACATAAAAGGAAATAAGCACTCAGGCTCAAATACTTAAGTTTCCTCAATTTGCTTTTCACTGTGTTATCTGTAACCTCCTAGCAAGTGACCCTGTGTTGCCACAGAGACTCTCTTGAGGCTGCGTTGAATAAAGCAGTTTTTCTTCAATGTTTCGTTGAATAGTCTTTTGCCATATAATTCCAGGGATTGCCCATGGAGCCTTAAGCAATCTTTCAATAATGAATGCTGAGAGTGGGGATTTCCCTTTCCAGGCCTCTTCCTCCACCTGTTTTTGGCTTTCGGAAGAGTAGGTCATAGACAAAGACAGGATCTTTTGAGCGTGAGCAGAAAGCAATAGCCTTGTGTGAGCAAACTTGTCACTCATTGGTCATCTGCCTCCTTCCTGTTGGCTGCCAACTAGTCTTTTCCCAATCCCACTTAGAAAGTTTTTTCCTATTCTCACATTCCTAAAGCATGCACAAAGCCTAAGATTTTCTCTGAATTTGATCTTTTCATAAATATTTTTATCTCCCTCCTTGACCTTCCTACCCTTTTCCCCTCCATTGTAACAAATTACCACAAATTTAAATGGTCAAGCAACACTCATCGTACCGTTCTGTAGGTTGAGGTCTGACATGGGTCCTACTGGGCTAAAATCAGTGTTTTGGGGCTGCATTCCTTTCTGGAGCTCTAAGGGAGAATGTTTTCTTGCTCATTTGAGGGTTTTAGGATTGAAATGTTTCCTTGACAGTTGTCAGCCAAGGGCTGTTCCCAGCCTCCAGTGGGCAACTGCATTCCTTGGATCATGGCCTCCTCCTTCCATCTTCAAAGCAGCAACAATGGATTGCATCCCTTTCGTGCTTTGAATTTCACCTGCCTCTTCAGTCTCATCTCCCGCTTCCACTTTTAAGAATTTACACGAACCTGGATAATCCAGGATAACTTTCACACACTCAAGTTCCTTAACTTTAATCTCATCTGTAATGTCCCTTGTGAAACCTAAGATGTGGACATCTTGGATGGTGATGGTGGTATTCTGCCTACCACCTACCTTCACCAATTTTCCAGGCTAAGGTAAGAAAAATCCCAATTCTACTCCTCAAATGAGATTTAAGAAGTTTCCTCCACCAGAACCAGATATCCAATGCATTTCTTCTGTACATTTAAAAGGAATTCTAATTTAGTACCTAAAGGAGAGAGATGGTTTCATATTTCTGCTGTCCTTCCCATGTGTGCACACATCTGGCTTTCCCACTATAAATTTCTTAGAATATAGGTACTGGGTCTTAGTAGCCATTACTTCCTATGATGTACTGTGCATTGCCAAATAGTAACTTGCTGGGGATAGAAATGCTAGGATCTAGAGATTGAGATTAGGAGTGACCTTGGTGTGGATAAAAAGGGAAGAATTAGAACCTCTTTGCCTTCTGTGAGGGATGGGCAGTGGAGTGGAGATCTCCTTCATTGCCTTGCCAGCAGCAGCGAGGGTACAGCCTCATTTGAAGAGAAGAATGGAAGCCATAATGCTAGAACCTTTTTTCAGTTTATGAAATAGAAGCAGTGGTAAGTGACTACAACCCCAGACTGAAAGGCAGTCCTCAGCAGCACAAGGTACAGGAGATATGATTAGAGGAACAAGTTGAGACACCTAAGTCGGGAATTGCATGTATATTATTAATTTAATGGTTAGACCAGAAAGCAAAAAATTTGAGAACATGTCTTTTTCTAAAGTATTAAGGTGGAAAATAAATAAACTTATACTTTCAGTGATTGAACCAAATCAGGCGTTACAAGTTCCAAGACTATGAACTACCTTAAATTTTAATTAAAAAATGTTACTTGCCTCTGTGGAGAGTCCAGAGTGTCCATCATATTCTCAGGAACCTCTTAGCCCACTTAAGACATGTTTTCACATGTACAAAGGGCAGGAGCTTTCATTGATAAGGCCCTAAGTGCAATGTGGCTGGTGGGTGGAACAGAGTGTAGAGTAGGAGTAGGGATAAGGTGTTTAGCCCTGACCCTGAAGGAGCCCGTGATTTAAGGCAGGAACGGGAGGGGTGATAATAGCTTTGTATGGGATGTTTACTCCAGCTGAGTGTGGAGAATACACTGCAGACAGACTGCAGGCAGCAAAGATCAGTGAAGAGGGTGTTGCATCATTGTACACCCAAATTAATATCCAGGATAGAATAGGCTGTTGCTTTATAAAAGCGCGACTGAATTGGAAGTAAAAGTGACTTGATAATATATATGGTTTTAGCAATTATGTAGTTGAAACTTCTGTGATTAAAAAAACAGCTGCCCTAACCGGTTTGGCTCAGTGGATAGAGCGTCGGCCTGCAGACTGAAGGGGTCCCAGGTTCAATTCCGGTCAAAGGCATGTACCTTGGTTGTGGGCACATCCCCAGTAGGGGGTGTGCAGGAGACAGCTGATAGATCCCTCTCCCTTCCTCTCTGTAAAAAAAAAAAAAAAAAAAAGAAAAGAAAAAAGAATAAGCTATATTAAAAAAAACCAAAAAAACAGTAACAGTTGAACAGGGAACAGAGTAGAAGGCATAGAGTTAGTGTGTTCTTCAGTTTGGAAGTACAGCTGACCTTGAACAAAAGGTTTGAACTGCGTGGGTCTTCATATATGCAATTTTGCAATAGTCGTCCATCTGTATCTCCAGGTTTTACATTAACAAATTCAATCAACCACGGTCGAACAGTATTTCCAGGGATGCAGACGGCTGACTGAATGCAGTCTGTGCCATTTTGTTTAAGGGACTTGGGCATCTTCAGATTTTGGTATCTGCAGAGGCAGGAAGTCATAGAACCAATTCCCTGTGCATACTGAGGGACAACTGAAGTTTTTGGAGTCAAAAGTTGTGAATTTCTGACTGTGTGACAGGTTGGTGCCCGATCCCTGTGCTGTTCAAGGGTCAGCTATACGTACTTTTTTTAAAAAAAAATTCAGTGGAATTTCTAAGCAGAAATGTATAACCAATAAGCAGCTGCTTATACCACTACCATAGATAGTAGTCTGCTCAGAAAAGAAATCCGAGTTGGAGATTCAGATTTGAATCTACAAATAGATTGGAGCCATTGGCTTATCGACAATAACTACTGAAGGTGATGGAGAAGAGGATTCTGAAAAGAGCATGAAAGCAAAATAACTGGCCCAATACCACCCACATGTAAGAAAGCAGCCTAGTTCTGTCTAATCCAAAGCATTTGTAATCTCTATTGTACTCTATTTCTCAAATGAGGAATATGTAAAAATCTTTGGAACTTTAAAGTGTTACAAATGAATAAACATCTCAACTAAAATAAACTAGCTTAAAAAATATCCTCTGAACTACATGTATGTTAACATAGACAGAGTTAACTGTCAGGTATATAAACTTCATGCATTGGTGAAACTTATTCAAAGAGTTTTGTGGGGCCGAAACCGGTTTGGCTCAGTGGATAGAGTGTCGGCCTGCGGACTGAAAGGTCCCGGGTTCGATTCCGGTCAAGGGCATGTACCTGGGTTGCGGGCATATCCCCAGTGGGAGATGTGCAGGAGGCAGCTGATCGATGTTTCTCTCTCATCGATGTTTCTAACTCTCTATCTCTCTCCCTTCCTCTCTGTAAAAAATCAATATTAAAAAAAAAAAAAAAAAGAGTTTTGTGGGTTTTAAATCCTAACTAAAATTATTTTTAAATTAATTTTTACACTGGAAACTAACTTAGAAAAGATAACGCTGACTGTTGGTTGGCCTTAGATTTTTCAAAATTGAAGCCTGGGAAAAAGCCAAAATGCTCAGGCCTAGGTTAGTCGTCTTACTCAGATGCAGAGGTCTATGTGAATAGTGTACTGGCCAGTATTTGTTGCAAGAGTAACAACTCCACTCCAAGGCTAATTATTCTACTACAAATAACAATATCACTTGGTGTACTTTTGAAACAGTAGTTTTTCCTCTAATGTTTTAAACTAACAGATGTAACTGGCATTGTAAAATTATTGTGTAAGATCAATAATTACATTGCCTATATTTGGTGTAATATTTTATTTTCTCTTGTATTAAACGAAAGCCAAGAAAATATCAAGTTAATTGTAAGGCAAATCTTTACTCCTTAAAAAAAAAAAAATACAAACCGGTACTTTTATAATAGATCATTATATTTTACATAATATAAACAAAATCACTAATGTGTCTATATGCTTGGTTTCCTTAAACTACAATGAACCACAGGAATAGGTGAAAAATGGGTTTACTTATTAACAGCAAATAAACAACTTGGGAAAACAGGTAGCATGCATTTTTTGTTTACTGTCTATGCATAGGCCCCAACATAACCAAGCTTTAATAGCCACCACCCCCCCTTGTTTGCCCAAAGTAGTCACTCCCATAGCCCCCTCTGCCCCCTCCTCGCTGGAATCCCCCAGATCCTCGGTAGCCCCCTCCACCACCGTAGTCTCCTCCCGCACCACCTCTATAGCCCCCTCGGGAACCTCCTCTATAGCCTCCACCTCCTCCATAGCCTCCCCGATAGGAGTTGGAGCCACCACCATAGCCACGGCCATAGCCTCCACCTCTGTAACCTCCGGTGCCATAGCCTCCGGTGCCATAGCCTCCACCGCCATAACTAGAGCCTCCCCTTCTATATCCACTTCCATTGTCATATCGGGCCATCTTGGGAGGACGTGGACCATCTCCATACCTACGAAAAGCACAAAGCCACCACTTTAGCAAAGGATCCTTAATACTCCTCAATTAGTCACAAAATATAAACATTTAGTCATATTTGAAAATGTGAAGTAACGCATAAAGGGAATAAAACCAATTGCACAAGTAAACTGAGATGAAATACATCTGCTACTCCGAAACTGATACAGGAGGAGGCATCAACTATAACCATCCGTTTTTCTAAAACTCTTTCTAGTTCATTCTCAAAGGTCTTCAATTTTGGCAGTATATCCTTGCAACTTTAAGACAGTTCATTTTCACTCAGTTCAACTATAGAGGATTCTAATACACAATAATATGTTAGGAAGAGGTTCCTGCAGTTGGCAATAAATTATTTGATTTTTATCACCAAATATTTTCCTGCGTTAACTTTGAAATATGTTTCTGAAAATGTCTGGGTAATGTGTTTATGCCTAAATGTTTCATGTGGCAAACAAAGAAAATGAGGGGTAATGGCAAATTGCAGAACTCATGCCTAGCCAACAACACCCCAAACAGCTATTCCTCCCGTGCAGCTTTGAGACTAGCACTACCAATTCAGCAGTGGGCCAAGTCAGGAAGTGGCCAGGATCTGTCGTCATGCTCTCGCTGCACTGCCATCTCCCTATTTCAATCCATCACCAATTCCTACTGATTTTTCTGCACAGCTGTCTAATCTATTCTCCCATTTCAATCCTCCCTATTATAATTCAGGCTCCATTGTATTAATACATCCTAAACTCGGTCTTACATTTATCCCATCCTTTCTAGTTTCTGGACTTTTGTCCTTCACAGAGCAGATTATATGTGAAGCACCCTTGATCACCAACCCTTCCTGCCAAAAGTAATCACTCCTCTTCTAAACATCTATGATAACTGCATTTATATCTGCATATGACATTTTGCAGATTTATTTTTGAAGAGTCTCCTCAATAACTCTTCTATACATGTGACCTACTGGTAAGACCACAGTGTAACTGACCCTTGAAGAATGTGGGAGTGAGGAGTATTGACACCCCAGTCAAAGCACATGTAACTTTTAACCCCCGCCCCCGCAAACTTCAACTGTCCCTCAGTATCTGTGGGGGATTTGTTTCAGGACCCCCCACAAAAGGTACCCAAATTTGCAGATGCTCAAGTCCCTTATATATATAAAATAGCACAGAACAATGAATATAGTCGGCCCTTTGCATCTGCGGATCCCCAACTGTAGATAGGAAATACTGTTTTCGATTGCTATTGGTTGAATCCTTAGATATGAAACCTGGGGATCTGGAAGGCTGACTATATATTCATTTTTAAAAATCTGTGTATAAGTGGAATCACATAGTTTAAACCCACGTTGTTCAAGAGTCAACTGTACAGCATCATAAATGAGAGCACTGTTTCAGGAGCCATGTGGCCTTTGAACCCAGCTTTACCATTCATTACCTGTGCAATTCTGGGTCTTTACTTTTCTTATACACATTAAAGGGAATAATCTATGTACATCATAGGTAGGTCAAATATTAGAACATATCAGAAAAGCACTTAGCATAATGCTTAACACATACTATGTGTTTGATCAATAAATTTAAAAAATGAACTCAGTTATAGTCAGAATGGGGAACCAGAATCCATAAAGCACATAGCAGTTTTGTACAGCAAAAATATCATAGCTTATAACTAGAAAACATTTCATTTTATAAAATGTTAGTTTGTGTATTACTGTAATTGTAACTTAAAATTCTGTGGTATGACTGTGGTACTGTAGTTATGTTCTTAAAAGATATATGGAGTTTACTGCTGTAAAATGTCATAATGCCTGCAACTTAATCACAAATGATTACGTAAGCTAAAGAAGTAATACATACATGAAAGCAAGTGGCACACAATTCTGACAATTAGTGACCCTAAATTAAGAGACTATATGGGTGTTCACTATACTATTCTTTTCTGTAGACATCAGCTGTTTTCAAATAAAAAGCTGTAGGCAAAGAAATATTCAAAGATGAAAAGGATATGAAACATTTAAAAGAAATCCCACACTTCTTTAAGATACCATGTTCTTCTATTTCCACAAGATAAACCCTGATGCTTTTCATTTGAAGCAGCAGCAATTTAACCCAGCACCATCATTTTTTTCCTTTGGAGATGGCAAAACAATACTGTGGAAAGTATCATGTGAGCCACCATGGACTTACACAGAAGGCATACCTTGTTGGATTGCGTTTCACAGATGATGCATTTTTATACAACAAAGGTAAGACGCTCCACCAGCATAAAGATTATGACTCACTGAAGACTCAGATGATGGTTAGCATTTTTAGCAATAAAGTATATATTTTTAACTAAGGTATATACATTGCTTGTTCAGACCTAATGCTACTGCACACTTAAAAGACTACAATACAGTAGGAGCATTAACTGTTATGTGCACTGGGAAACAAAAACCTCATGTAACACCCTTAACTGTGGAGGTCTGGAACTGAGCCAACAATGTGCCTGTATATGTACTTCAAGGTCCCTTAGGAACTCTAACATGCACTGACAGAGACAAAAGTAAATATCCTTATTCTGAGTGTGTTAATCAGAACTAAATTCTGTATTCAGCGTTATGTCTAGAACTTTAATAACAAGGCCTCTATCAACCAACTGTGGGGCTTTTAGGCCAGTGCAAGATTATTGTCCTCTGCTTAGTTCACAGAGAAGTTACGGTGGGACTCACCGTGGACCGCCAATCATAAGGTTGATACCAGCAGCCGAGGGACGAGAGATCTGGCGGATCGTGTTCAGCATACGTTCATTTACGGGGTCCAGCTGGCTGATGATACTGGGCTTCTGGGTCACCTCGACAACCAGAGCCTCCATAGCTGCTCGGAGAGCAGTGATACAGGCAGCAGCTTCATGAGATATTTGCAGCCTGATCCTAAAGTAGAGAAAAATGAAAGGGGATACATAGAAAAAGACTATCTCTCAATTTCTCACACAGCAAGTTATGAAATAAATTTAACTTCTTACCAAGTACCAATACTTTCAATTACTGTAATGTACCCCCCCCCCCCCACACCAGCAATTTAGGCAAACACAGGTATGAAAAAGAATAAAAGTCTACATAACGTCTTAAAATTCATCGCTAGCTGTTGGCAGGAGTTGTAAATCATCAAGTCTATCAAGCAAATTTCTGTTAGCAATACAGAGCACTCAGCCTCCAATGAAAGAAATCAGAGATTCAGACTGTGAACTTTTTTAAGTTGTCAAGGATATGACTGAGCCTACTAACTGTTCATTAAGCTTTATCTCATTTTTTGCCAAGTGCATACTATTTGCTTACCCTTAGTCTCTAACCAAAATATATAGAGAGTACATGAAAGAGGTACCCATGTTCCTGTGTGATTCTAATTCCTTAGTGTAGTATTCATGGTGATAGATACCTAATGCATCTGCTCCTCCTACTGCTATAGTCGATTTAAGACTTACTACCAAGTATAAGCCGTACTATCAAGATATAAAGGGAATGAAGAGAATGTCAAAGTTATAAAGACCCTTTGGTGCCACCAAGTTTTGCCATTATTTGTTCGACAAATTAAGTTAGATCAGCAGCAACTAATTTTATCACATCTCACAATTCTCAAAACTGACTTTGGAGTTGATATTTGAAAATCCATACCAGTCATCTACAAGCACAATCTGCCCATCAGACTGGACTTTCTTGGAGGCAAAGAGCAGCAGCTGCAGGGGGGTGACTAAGGTCATGCCTTTAGCAGAGATAGCCCGGGTTCGAATCTGCAGATGGAGAAAGAGACACGAAGTAAGAGTTGACATGCCAACTGCATATCAACTGCTATGTAATGATAATGCACAATGCTTTAAAAATTAAAACTCATGTTCCCACTTCACATTAATAAGTAAAGACAATTTGAATTTTCAACCTAAACTTTTCTAACTAATCTTTTCTTACCTTTTCGCCAAATACAAAGAAGGGAGATGGGTACTTCACGTCTTGGCTACTAAAAGGACAATTAACAGATGACTTGTGGATAAGTGCATTACGCCCTTCAGTGGTGAGAATCTTTCTCTTTTCCTTATGATAGCACACGTTAGGGTACACGCCAAAAGCCAGAAGAGAGATAACAACATCTAAGTTATTGTCTGGTCCAGTGTTAGTAAACACTTGTGTCAACAAACAATCTGTTAAGAGGAATGGAGGAAAAAAAAAAAAAAATCAGATACTTGGCTAATCCGCACATTGCATATAAACTCTTTAAGAGGATTATGAGAAATGACTCCTCAGGCCTTTTTTCAAACAACCTGCCTAACTTCTCTCCTCAGCATGCTTATAACCAGATTAAGTTCAAGAAGAAATTCTGCTGAGAATCCACATTAAGAAAACTAAAATGTCTTATGTGTCTTATACACTCAACCATAAGATAAGCTTGGAGTGATTAAATACACACACACACCCCAAAACTATTCTCTACTCTCAGAATAAGAGACTGGCAGGACCAAAGTATTCCTTCTGATGGTCTAAAACAGCTGCTTCTTCTGGACAGACAGACAAGTGATGATCCAAGGGAACCCACTGGAATGAGAAGGATGTTCCCCACTCCAGACTATACTCTATGACAGTGGTTCTCAACCTTCTCGCCCTTTAAATACAGTTCCTCATGTTGTGACCCAACCGAAAATTATTTTCGTTGCTACTTCATAACTGTAATGTTGCTACTGTTATGAATCGTAATGTAAATATCTGATATGCAGGATGGTCTTAGGTGATCCCTGTGAAAGGGTCGTTCGACCCCCAAAGGGGTCGCAACCCACAGGTTGACAACCACTCTATGAGGACTTCACCACCATCAGAAGGGCACACAGCATAGTTTGTTCTAGAAAAACCTGATTTCTGGTCTTAAAACCTCCTAACTGAATGAATTTGAAAAAGTAGTAGAAACTTCTGTGCCATTTCTTCATTGATAAAGTAGGGTAATGATATCTGCATACAAGACTGATGTGAAGATTCTATCATGTGAAAAATGCTTTCCCTCTTTCATTTTATTTCAATTTAAAAAATTACAAATTTAGTCAGCTTACATTAGAAGAGAACTACTTTGGTTAGTTTAGATCATATCCTTTTAAAATTTGCCATCTTGCCCATCAGGTTCTAGCGGGTCCTACTTTTGGTTTATGTTCTAGTTCTCAATGATATAAGAAATAATTTTGTCTATTAATCTAGCTGGGGGAGAAAAGTATAACAGCTCAACTTCATATCAAGAGAAGACAGCTGGATTACTGTTTCTACATCACAAAGTCCTCTGTAACTGTCTACACACTAAAAGCCTTAATTAAAGCCACTTAAAATGTAACATGGTAGAGTTTACTTCATGTCTAAGAATAAAGACACAGACACATTGATGAATCACTTCATAAGCCACTATTTGAGGTTATTCAGCACACCACTCATTCTAAGAGTACTGAAAGGTAGACCAATGTTCTTCACAAAATAAGATTTAAAACTCCCCAAAGTATTACAATTTTTAAAGCATCTATCTTTTACATTGTTATTTGAGCATCATAACCTTTTGTTTCCTTTTTAAAATGACTGAACTGCCCTGGCCGGTTTGGCTCCGTGGATAGAGCCCATGGACTAAAAGGTTCTGGGTTCGATTCTGGTCAAGAACATGTACCTAGGTTGCAGGCTTGATCCCAAACCTAGTCAGGGCATGTGTGGGAGGCAACCAGTCGATGTGTCTCTCTCACATAGATGTTTCTGTCCCCCACCCCCTCCTCCCTCTCACTTGCTAAAAAATAAAAACAAAAAACAGTGGAAAAATATCCTTGGGTGAGGATTAACAACAAAATAATATAAAATAAAAATAAAATGACTGAACTAAAGTGAAAAACTGATTCCCACCATAGTTCAAACAGCTGGAACACAGAAAGCACAGGGTCAAAGTCAGAAGCTGAGACAGACTGCACTGTTAGTGTGCACTACATAAATTCCCTTCAGATGTGTCTTAAGACTATAAGAGTCTTACCTTCTGGAAATCCAGAATTGATCAGAATCTCTTTGAGCTGAACTTTGGCTTCCCAGGTCATTCTTAGTGTAGCCATATTTAACCTTTTGTGCTCACAAAAACGTATCTCTGCTTCTTCTCCACCCATTCTAAAATAAGTATAAAAGTCATATTCAAATCCCAGGGATTAGATACAGAATAGAAACCAGAGACAGTTCACCCAAACCTTACAACTATCCTCTTTCAAATCCTTACCTAGCATCATCCCAAGCTTGGAATACTGATAAAAGGGCCACATGATCAGAAAATCTGGTTCCAGCAAAATTTCGATGGACATAGCCCAGTCGCTTTCCTTCACTGATGAAAGGCTCAGGAAAGCAGGTGGCAGCGGAGATGGTACAGATAGCATCTCCCACACTGAAACAGACAGGAAAAGTCAGTCTCATTCATTCTTGTTCCAGCACCTCGGACAGTATACTGTGGGTCAGCGTCTTGACGAGCTATGACACTGCTTTATTAGCACTGAAATTGGCTTAACAAAGAACTTTACAGCTGCTCCCTCCCGAAGCAGAACAGGAAAGAATAATGAGCGCTGGTATTAATGGATGCACATTTATCATAAATGATGACTAAGTAGTCAGTGTATAGTTTTCCTTTCCTATTCTCTTACCCATATTCTCTCTTTACTCATTTTACCAAATCCTTTAATCTTCAATACTTCTGATAAAATATACCCTTTTCCTAATGCTCTTTCTCTGTCAGGGACAATTACAGTTAACCCACCACCCGAGCTGTGCCGTCTAAGAAACCAGAGCTCTTTCCCCCAGTGAGTTGTGTCCAGGTGTCCATCTACTACCTGTTCTCATTTCATACTTCTTTCAGTGTCTTAAGTATGCCACTTGCCTACTTAAAAATGTTCAGTTTTTCTTCTATCTGAGCCCATCCTGTTTTTAAGGGGAGGGGAATAAGATTTTGAAACTATCCTACCATTTTATTTAACTATCAGCAATAAAACAAAGCACTTACTAGAAAATACACCCCATTATCATCATTTTGCCAAAACGAGGCTCAATGGGGAGTTTAGCCAGGATTCGGCCCAGAGGAGTCAACTCATCATTGATATCTAATGCATCAAGCTCTGTGGAAAGAAATTTCTTTGTGAGCAGAAACAGTAACGAACACCCTTTAACTTAGACAAAGATGAAACATTTCTTTATAGATTAAGATTAGGAAAGTGCACTTGAGCTTTTATCACTTGTCAAGCCAGCTGCCAGAACCAGCCAACAATTTTTTCACTCAAAAATTCTGGAGCACCTAATATGAAGATGTACTAGAATTAGGCCTTGTAGGTTGTAAAGCTGAATACAGTCCATGAGAAGTCTATAAATATAGTAATAAATATTAAAAGTACCTACATACCAAAGTCTGATATCATCTATACTAATAAAAGGGTAATATGCAAATTAACCATCACCCTGCAACAAAGATGGCGACACCCATAGCCACAAAGATGGCAGCGCCGGCCGGAGCCATAGAGCCGGCCAGAGCAGGCAGGAGGTGGCTCCAGACTGGAGCAAAGGTGGGAGGCGGCTCCTGCTTGGAGCGAAGGTGGAAGGCAGTGGCCAGAGTGAAGGCCCAGGTCCCGGAGGGAAGCTGGTGCCAGCAGCCGGGGGAAGGAAGGCCTACTCTTGCACTAATCTTTGTGTATCAGGCCTCTAGTCTATTGATAATTCTGAGAAAAATATCTTGAGAACAAGTCTGAAGTTTACACAGCAGATGAGTACTAGACTCAGCTCCAATACCCTCATTTTCTCCACTATACTACAACTGCTTCAATCAGAAGTGTGATTAGAAAAAATAAGTGTTCTAAAAGATGTACATAAAACATTGAGTAACATGAATAATTAATGTTCTGATTGTTAAATATTGGTTAAGAGGTGACATCTTGCCTTTTCTCCATTTTCTCCCCAAAATAAGACATTAGTTCTGTTTTACCTCATGTTACTCATTTTTAATCCTGATAATAGTAAGCACATAAGACAACACTGGAAGCCTTAGCACCAGAGTCCTGTGGACTGTATTTTCTTCTTGATTCATTGTTAGGTGTTACTTGCGAGAACAAGACAGGTGGTGTAATTTACATGTGCCAGATAGGTCTGTTTATAGTACCTCTAAGAGTGTGCTCTGCTTCAATCACAGCATCCAAAGGTGGAGGCTCAATTGCCTTGGCCAAGAATTGGCCAATTCCTCCCAGACGCAGAAGTTTTATGCTCAAAGCAATTTCATGTAATGGTGTTCGGAACATCTCTGGTGTCATGTGGGTTTCGAGTCTAAGAGAAAACAAACATAAAATAGCCATCCTCCTTTGCATATACATACATTTATATAATAAAATCTTTGCAGAGATAATCAAGAATACAGAACTGCACTTCAATCATCTCAGAATGTTTTATATTTACTGCAAAAACTGTCTCTGGATAAGACCCTCTAAACTGGTTGAGGAGGGACTTATGACTAGACTTACAGGTCCAATAGCTTTTTCAGCTGGAAATTAAGGAGAATGAAAAAATTATCCCCAACTCCTAATGTTATTACCTCCACCTATGGCATTTCAGTTCCCGCCTGCTGACAAACATAGGCTAAAAATGGTAGCAAGACCTTTTGTGATGATGTGGGCTAATACTGACATTTTCTCACAACCTCCTCCTAGTCTATATAATATTAGTGCCACTGAGAAGATCTTAAAGATCATTTTAACCTTTAAAATTTAAATAATAAGTCATTATTACAAATTAATAACAATAGCTAACATCTACTAAGAGCTTACTATGTGCCAAGCATTGTTCTCAGTATTTTACATTACTAATTTTATTCTTGAACAAATCTTATGGGCTAGGTCAGCCGTGGGCAAACTACGGCCCGCGGGCCAGATCCGGCCTGTTTGAAATGAATAAAACTAAAAAAAAAAAAGACCGTGCCCTTTTATGTAATGATGTTTACTTTGAATTTATATTAGTTCACACAAACACTCCATCCATGCTTTTGTTCCGGCCCTCCGGTCCAGTGTAAGAACCCATTGTGGCCCTCGAGTCAAAAAGTTTGCCCACCCCTGGGCTAGGTAGTATACTATCTTCCCTTAACAACTGAGGAAACAGACACAAAAGGGTCAAGTAACTTAATTTTATTTTATAAAAAGAGAGGCTTAAAGAGAGTAAATGCTTAAATTCATGAAAAATATTAGGCACAAATAGTATTAAAATCCAGGTCTCCACACTTCTAATCCAGGCTTATTCCCTATGAATTGTTCATGATAAAGATCAATGGGAACCATTACAGATGATTCCAATTCTACCGGGAAGACAGCTTAAATTAAGTTCACACAAATGCATATATAGTATATTCATTCCTCATCCTACAGGGAAAAGAACAAAAATCCCTCATTATAGGTCTATTCATGCATTACTAATTAGTAGTTGCTTTACTTTAAGATGTTAGAGTACAGCACTTGTTTCAGTTCAAGGGGTAATCTAACCTTTTAAAAGAACTTATCATCCAAATATCACAGGCAGTCTCCTGAGTTAACTTCTGATGCCACATTCTAATTACTGGAAAGCCACATGGTACCAGTATAAAGGCAAACTAAAGCCTCTCTAATTTTTCTTCAGTGCATTATGTACATCTATCTGGTCACCTAAATTTATCTGTCTCATAATATTTTATTATCATAAATATATGCACACAAATCCCCTGGTTACAGCTAATACACACCACATGGATCTCAAGAAACACACAACTAAATACATGTCTTAACACATTGCACACCAGTAGTTTTATTGCTAGCTTTTCCCAGTGGCGAGATCAGTTTCTATTGAATGAGTACAAAAAGTTTTACAAAGCATCATACTTTAAAAAGACATTAGCTTGTACCAACATGTAATAAATAACTTCAAAATGCAATGGGTATTTAATTTTAAGGCATGCCTTTAACATTTATGTAAAACACTATAATATGAATACACAAGAATCCGCCCGCAATGTGTTAAGTCTGTAATTCAGAACTATAAGGATATTTTTAACTAATAGGTACCATTCACAAACATTCCCCAAAAGGCCATATCTATCTATCTATCTATCTTAGATATAAAAGGCTACATAACCGGCAGGTAGGTATGACGTACACTGACCACCAGGGAGTAGACGCTCATCGCAGGAGCTGCCGAGCGACAGCAACTTTACAGAGTGCCCTTTCCTAGCCCAGGACCCCTCAGGGGATGTCAAAGAGCAGGTTTTGGCCTGATCCCAGCAGGCCAAGCCTGAGGGACCCCACTCACCCCACACTCTCTCCCTTTGAGCTGCAGTGCTGCCCCAAGTGCAGCTGCTGTGTGAGGGACCACGGGAGGGCGTGTCCAGCCCATCTTGCCCAGTCCTGCCCCACTGGCAACCTTCTAATTAATTTCCTTTCAATGTGCACGAATCCGTGCACCAGGCCACTAGTGTACTACAAATGGAAATGCACAAAGTATAAACAGACTTGGACTTTGGCCCTGAAGCAGTCAGCTAAACTTTTTAAGCTTTAGTTTCTATATCTAAATAATGGCCTCTATTTCTTAGACAGATGAGGAGATCATGAGACAGGTGATGTACTAACAGTGAGGAAAAAAAAGTTCTATAAAGACAAAATACTACTTTAACATTTTTTCAGAAAGTTAATCATTCCAAAAACATCAATAATCCCAAAGTGATAACGCTATGCAGAACCAAAATGTCCATATATTCTTCTTTTTAATGCTTATAAGTAAACCAGTAGCTAGCATGTCACCATTGACAATTTGTGATTTCTTTCATTTACTGCAATCTTGTCATCCAAGTTGTTTCCTCCAATATAGTTAACTGGAGGCATTTATGCACTGATTTCATTAAATTCATGGCAGGGAGAGAGAAAAAGAGAGGGGTGGGGGAGAGGAGGAAAGAAGTATATAAAGGGTTAAAAACAACATCCATCTTAATTCTGTAATTGGTCTCACCTCTCAAAACGAGCTCGGCTACAGAGGTGAAAGCAGAATCCCGGGCGTACTCGGCCAGCTCGTCCTTTCCGTTGCTCCAGGTTTGTTTTGGACGCCCACACTGTTGCATAGTTTGTCATATTGTTGTGAGCAGTGAACAGCTTCACCTTCTGCCTACATAGCACAGGGTAGTTAATTCTAAGACTCGTGTGAACTACCAATACATGACTATCATTATTCTACTATGTGGGGGACGAGTTCCAGATGGTCACACCTACATGTGGTGTCTATCTGTGAACAGTATCAGGTAAGAATTTGACTACATCTCCTGTCAACTTACTAAAAGGCAATGTAACACATGTGCCACTACCAGCTGGATGATCTTGGCTAAATGACTAACCTATACAGTGCCTCATTTTCCTCATCTAAAAATGAGTGTAATATCACCACCTATCTCATAGGGTTTTTATATATAAATATTAAGTGAATTAATTAATGTAAAGCATTTAAGTAGATCTGTTATATAAATGTAAGTGGACAATTAGATGATCTACACTCTCTATGATCTAAAGATCATGTGCTAAACTGGAATATGGGGCACTTCTCATGCCCTCACCAGCAGTGTCCTTCTAAATCCTATGCAACCCCAAACCTTTCAATGTTACACACAGGTGACTAGCACTAAATGATTGAGATTGGCACAGAGGAGCTGCATACTACTCACCAATCCCTAAACTGGGCATTGGCAAATCTTTTTCAATTGTCAGGTAGGTGGAGAGACTATATAAAGAAGATTTGGGCACAAGCTGGCCAGATATAACCAAACTTTGACTTTTTGTCTTGTGTGTCAATTACCGTAAGTACTTAATCTATACACAATGCCACCCTGTGTATCTCTCAGACCCATTTCATGCTAAATATGAAGTCTTTTAATTCTAAAATGAGTGTCCTACAGTTAGTGTTTGTTATGTGCTAAATATTGATCGTCTTTATACACAGAACAGCATGTTCATTTTCCTGGAAGCTGATAATGGAAACACCAGGAAAATGAACAAAATACCCACAGATAAGAGCAGTGGGAATCAGTCAGAAATTAAGAGTGCTAAGCTTTGTCACATTCTCCCATAAGTGATTTGTGATGATCAAAAACCAAGTGAAATTAATTACCCTACTGCCCAGTATATATAAAAGCACAATGATTTTGATGGTATAAGAACACAGGAACTTAAAATACATTCTAAAGATTTATTCCAGGCAAATAGGTCCCTTGTGAACTTACTTGCAGGAGTCAATGACATAAACAACATCATTTATGGTAATGCTTGTCTCAGCAATATTTGTGGACAAAATAACCTGTGAAGAAATGACATTAAGAAAAATGACACTTCAGGAATTTATTCACTCAGCCACTGACTAATGAAAAGCTTACTAAACTTGGAGAGAATATCCCCTTTTCCCTTAATTTAGACAGATTATTATTTTTTATAGCTCTTTGAAGACCGGTAACATTTAATATCTATGACATTCACAACCCCGTAACTGTAATGTTCATTGTTTACCTTGGTTACGCCAACTGGTACTGGGTCAAATACTTTGCGCTGCTCTTCTCGAGGAATCTGAGAATGCAGAGGCAGAATCTGATACCTATGGCTTCCTATAATACAGAAGTTGAGGTCTAAAAATAGGAGCCTAGTTTAAAACTGCTATACATTATGCATATCTATACTAATAGAGGAATATGCAAATTGTCCGGGACACCATCACAATAACAGTAATGACCAAACAGCAGGCTGCGTGGGCAACCAGGCCGGCAGGGGGATTAGTGAGGGACGACCAAGTGACTGAACAGCAGGCTGCGTGGGGCAACCAGGCCGGCAGGCAGGGGCATTTGGGGGTGACCAGGCTGGCGGTGGTGGGGGGTGGGGGCAGTTAGGAGATTGGACCTAATCCGACATCCCCCAAGGGGTCCCAGATTGGAGAGGGTGCAGGCTGGGCTAAGGGCCCACCCCCCGCATTAATTTCGTGCACTGCACACCTCTTATATAGTTGTTATATAAAAATGGACACACTAAATTTTGTTTTTACATACTGCCTAGGGCATAAGCAAAAAGATTCATTTTCACTCTCATATATGCAAGAATTCAAAGACTCATACCAAAATGTGCATTCATTTCCAAATGTTTCTGCATAGTGTAAATTAAATTCCAGCCAGGCAGAAAGACCAACACGGCTCCAGGAACATTGAGGGTCTCGATGTACTTTAGCAAAGCCTCAATGAGCTCGAAAGAAGTTTCCTTTTCATTCAGTTGAGCCATGCTCATCCTTGTTTCTGGACCATATTCATCACCACAGATCAGGTTGCAATTTGCCTGCAACAGAAAGAGACATATTTGGGACTGTCTCCATTACCACACAGCTCATGAGGCAAGTCTCCTATGTCTGCTCTTAATATTCAAATGACACCTAATCTTCCTTATTAATTTTAGCTGATTAGTCCTTTCTGGTATACAGAAGAAATTTAATTTCCAAAAGAGAACCTGTGGCATGTTGATTTATCTACTAACCAATATTTCCCATAGGACATGACTAAAATTCAAGTATAAACTCTTACATTTGACTCTGAAATTTTAATGGCTAATCCACTAAGCATATTTCTTTCTTATGACTAACTATAAACTCTTGGTTTTTCTACAATATTTTTCCTACTGATTAATGAACTGCTCACAATTCTCTGACTCAATTACCATATAACTACTGTTTTAAAAATACATTTTTTTAAAATTGATTTCAGAGAGGAAGGAAGAGGTAGAGAGAGATAGAAACATCAATGATGGGAGAGAATCATTAATCGGCTGCCTCCTGCAGGCCCCACACTGGGGATTGAACCTGTAACTCAGGCATGTGCCCTGACCGGGAATCAAGCTGTGACCTCCTGGTTCATCGGTAGATGCTCAACCACTGAGCCACACCGGCTGAGCCCATATAACTACTTTATACAGATACAATGCCTCCCTGTGTAATTCCCAAGTTCACTGCATACCAAATAGGAAGTTCTTTAATTCTTAAATGAGTGAGTGTCCTGAAGGCAGGGATTTGATTACTTTCATCTATTTCTCAAATAATGTGGTCAGTCTTTTCCAAAAAGTCTGCCTTAGAATCAATCAATGACAAACCTTCAGTAATGAGAAACAAAGCTGTTACAACTCATTTTTGTTTACCTTGGTTACTCCTTGGTTTCTGGGTCACCTGGACATCTGGTGAAAATGTAGATTCTGACTCAGCAGATCTGGGGTGGGGCACAAGATTATGCCTTTCTACCAGTTAGTGACCCACGTGCTGTGACCTTTAAACATCTTACTGTTTCTCTTCTTTTTCTTTTGACCTTTTTGTCACAGATTATTTAACTCATGGTATGAAAAGAACTTGTCACTCACTGAACATGAACCTTTCTGGAGTCTCATGTATCAACTCAAAGATAGACATCATGGTCAGTTTATAAAGTTTTGTGTAATGCTAACTTAACTGTAGATATTTACTAAAATCCATTCTCTTCTCTGTAACAACAATCTGCCCATAATGAAGTCTCCATGAAATTCACTTACATCCTCCTCCTCACCACAATCATCATCCTTATCCTTCTTCTTCTTGTCCTTTGGTGGAGGAATAAAGTGGGTCATCTGAATACAGTCTTCCAAAAAATATTCTGCAGGGACAATCGAATCAGGTAAGTACCATCAACTTGCAGAATGGAGAAGTCTTTAAAACTCATTTGCAAATTCATAATTAAAAATTACTTAATATCCCTCAACCTGATTCTTCACAAATGCCAAGAAATTCCAGTGGCAATAATCTCTTTTCCCAATCTAATTCAGTGTTCCTATTTCTTGAACCTTGAAGGAGAGAGAGGTATCTTATACATGTTCCCACAAAGCCAGTCATGGTATCTATATACAATGTTCAACCAAACATTCACAAAATGCCCACTATGTACATGCACTATGTTATACACTGCCCCGGTGTGAGAGTTATATATAAAAAGATGTAACATCAATACAGTAACATTCCATAGTCCAGGATGTACACATAAATGGGTTCCTTTTAGTTAATACTCTGAAGGACCTCAAAGCAAAGGTCGGAAAACCTGCTGATCCATTATCTCCTGAAGTTCTATGTTGGGCCCTGTCTAAAATCTAAACATTTGTCCCCTAAGCCCTAAAAGCACAAAGTGTCATTCTCATCACATCATACCCAAGGCACATACCATCAACACAACTTATCCCTGATGATGTTAAACTTGATCACCTGAGATAGTTTTTGCCAAGTTACTACACTGCAAAGTTACACCTGCTTCCCCCTTTCCATACTCTTCTTTGGAAACAAGTCACTAAGCACAGCACTCACAGGACAGGGAGTTAATTCTCTTTTTTGATTATCTACATACATTTTTTGAACTCTTCTGTATCAGAGATTTGTCTTTATTACCTATTTACTAATTTAGCTACCATCCACAGATTCATGAATATTTATTTTATACTTATATAAACCACTACTGTATTTTTTTGTTCCAATTAGTGCAGCTTTGGTCACTGAGAGCTTTCTCAGGTTGGCTCCTAAGTCCCTTTATCTTCATCACTTTGGGGTGTTTTTGTTGTTGTTTTGTTTAACACTTTCTCATTTTCTGGCACTACAAAATATCCCAGGCTCATCTCAGATATCCCCTGCTTTAACCTTAGAATCAGCCATTTCTCTTAAGAACTGGTTCTTTAACTGGAAAATGGTACTAGAAATACCATCTGGGTGGTGGCATGTCCCTTGATAGTGGGATATCATTGTTTCTAGGACTGCTTAGCAGACAAAGCTAGAAAATACAAGTATGGATATTAGCCCATGTACTAATTCATTCTAATTATTTGTGTATCCACCCACTTGTATGGATACAAATATATGCAACCATTTGTACCTATACAAATTTATCTATCCATTTGTATCTATACAGTTCTTCCTGATGTCCTCAAATGTAACCCATGACTCCCTTCCCTCCTACCTATAAAACCTCTCACTCCTACCATTTGACATCCATGTATTTGTTTTTTTCAATCTCAGTATACTTTCAAAGTAGTTTTAGTTCTCTTGTGAGCTACAACTACACTGGCTTTTATTTCAGAGCTACTCTTACTTTAAAATTTCAAAAAATAGCCCCAATATATCCATTCATTATTTCATACTTACACTGCAAACTATTTAGCTTATTTTCATGCCCTCAATTCGACTGTGCCATAATTCATTCTTTTTTTAACCCAAGCTATTAAAAATGGTGATGACAAAACCTTTTAAAGTAAAGAATTACTGTACTTCTAACTATCAGAATCTTAGCCATCAGAAATACTTTACCTTGAAATATTCACCTTAATGTCATTTCAAAAGTCTGCCTGCTCGGCTCTAAGCAAAATTATCTTGTTAATCTGACCCTGGCTGCTTAAACTTTTAACAGTAATTCCCATGACCATCATATTGGTTTACCCAACTATAATAATTTTCAAAGTTAAGTTTGGCTACTAAATATGCACACTCTGCATATAGTGAACGAAACTTGTTCTCACGCCTCAGACTGTACTCACTCCTGCTTAACTAAAACCCCAAGAATGGTATGATGCATTTGATACTCTAATTTGCCAGGATTTTAAATGTCCTTTAACGCAGCAGTCAACAACAGGTGGTCCACGAGGTCCGAAAGGTTGGTGACCGCTGCTTTAACCTACAAAGGAAATTTTCTTAATCTTCAGAATTAAGAGATTGATCAATCATGCTCCTGAGGAGCACAAGAGATATTCACCCCCACCCCCTGCGCAGTATTTACCTTGAACGGGGAAAGTCCTCCCATAAACTTCAATGATGGGGCAATTGAAGAAATATTCACAGAACATGCTGGTATCGATAGTAGCAGACATGAGAACAATTCGAACTTCAGGATAAGCCTGAACCACATCTCGCAGCACTACCAAAAGGAAGTCAGTCTATTCAAACAAACACAAACATAACAAAATTGCATTAAAAAGTCAGTGCTAATGAGATACACCCAATAGATTTTAGGTTCCTAGGAGGCTTAAATAAAGGGTTACAGTGAGATGCAGTTACAAACAGTATTTTAAAAGAACAGTCATATGCTAATAGTTGTGGGGATTGAAAGGAGTGCTATTCAGGTAGGGGAGAAAAAAAAATTAATGAGCAAAGAATTCATCTCAAATTTTTCAGTGAAATTATATTTGTAGGTACACCAACTTTAACTAGAAAAAAAGGGAAACCTATCATAAGTCAAAAATCAGTTATATAGCCTGGTTTTTGTGGCTCAGTGACTGAATGTCAACCTATAAATCCAGAAGGTCAAGGTTCTATTCCCAGTCAAGGCATATGCCTGCGTTGTGGACTGGATTCCCAGTGAGGGGCATGCAGGAGGCAGCTAATCAATGATTCTATCATCATCATCATCATCTCTCTCTCGCTATCCCCCTTACTCTCTGAAATCAATAAAAAATATAATTTTAAAAAATCAGTTATCCAATCACATGTAAAGTAAATCTTAAAAATGTTGAAAAGATCCTAGCTGATTCATTCAAACTAAATAATGGCTAAGACACTTAATCGTGTAAAGTATCCATTGACCCACCAACAAACATGAAAGCTAGAACTTTGACATAACTTTTCTCTAGCTGCGAGGTCTCTCACTATCACTTTGCCTTTCCCAACTATAAAAAACCACCATAGAAACCTTTTTATATTTCTTTTTATGTATACAACTTTCACCTCATCTATAGATATTTATATAGACACCTATATATATTCTTAACTTTATGAGTATGTTGTATAATCTTTGGGATTTCCTCTCACATACCATATCACTGCTAAGATTCATCCACATGTTATTACAGTTATTCTTTCTAATGACTTTATATCCCAATATGTGAATATACCAACTGACTCACCAGCAGGTATCTGGTGGTACATACTGCAGTTATCTGGGCTGTTTCCAGAATTTTACTACTGTCAACTTTTGCTACTGTGAACATTCAAAGAAAAAAAAAGGGTTTAATGGCCTCACTAGAAAAAGATGTTCAACATCTTAGTGACAAAAGTTCATGGTTTTGGTAGAAGATGTAAATAGTGGGAAAAGAAAAAGCAAAGCAGAGATTTTATTTTCTTTTTATTCAGAATATTAGCAGCTACCTTATCATAATATTCAGCTACTTACATTTATGTCTCTTTCATGTATTTCATCTACAATTACATGACTGATTCCTCGAATGCCAGCTTCTAATTTTCTCAGGAGCACACCTTGAGGAAAAAAAAACAATCACAGCAAAAAATTGAGATGTGTTTCTATGTTGATTAAAGTAGGGAGGATAGAAAAGTTCAAAGAAACAAGTTTCTAGACAATTATGCTTCAACTAAATAACCCCAGCATCATATTAAAAAAGAAACAATCACCTGCATATTTAAAATTATTTAAAAAGTGATGCTGAACTCTAAATTAAAAGATATAATTCTAGTAACCTACGCTGATTTCATTTTTTCCAAACTACAATGTCTAGCAGATGTATCATGCTGTCCATAAAGGAAAAAAATTGCTCAAAGTTCTATTTAAACAATAATTTTGAGACTGGCTTCTTGATTTATAATTTCCAGCCATTCTGTGCTATTACCAAGCTTTCTTCAAAAATAGCACAGTGTAAACCCCAAATGAAAGACCAAAATTAAACACATTACTGACCTACAGTACAAAACATTATACTGGCATGAGGTCGGGGAAGTACAGATTCAAATCGCACACTGTAGCCACAGCTTTTTCCAGGCTCTTCTCCTCTCTCATATGCCACGCGCTCTGCTACAGACACTGCACTGATTCTCCTGGGCTGAGACCAAAAAGAAAAGTGATTTAAAAACAACAAAATCAGTTACACATGTTTATTGGGATTACTAAATTATCATAGTCAATCTGTTCCACTGCCAGCTCAGTAATCAACAGAAACAATAATAGTAATTTTTATCTTAAGGAAGTTCCAAATTTATTTAACTCAGGACATAAAAAAATTACTACTTAATTCAATGTCAAATACTGAAACATGCTGTTTTTCAACTTGTATATAAAGTGATTCCAAGATTTTTATATAAAAAAACAATTTATTCACAATTGGCCTAAACTGTTAAAGATATTCAGAGTGATTTTCTAGCAGGGAAGGAAGGGGACAGCACACACAATTAGGGAGCTTGCCTGTAACTGCCAACCACAGCGAAGGCATTCTTAAAAATTTAATTAGGAAGGTTGGGTATTAGGAAGGTGAGCAATTTCCTTTGCCATATCCACTATGGTCACCTTTCATTAATCTATTAACTCATAAAGGAAGCATTTGTTACATTCTGCATCAGGTGCCACACTGAATGAAATCACTCCTGTCACTTCTGACGAGCTTATGCCAGTGATGGCGAACCTTTTGAGCTCGGCGTGTCAGCATTTTGAAAAACCCTAACTTAACTCTGGTGCCGTGTCACATATAGAAATGTTTTGATATTTGCAACCATAGTAAAACAAAGATTTATATTTTTGATATTTATTTTATATATTTAAATGCCATTTAACGAAGAAAAATCAACCAAAAAAAATGAGTTCGCGTGTCACAGGTTCGCCATCACTGGCTTATGCAGTGGGGACAACAGTATATATTACTGCTTCCAGCAATAAATATGCTGAATCCTAAGGGGAATGCTATTGATTAATGTTTTCAGTATTGGACCCTGAGAACTCTTCTGAAGTGTTCCATAGCTTTTAAGTATACAAAACAGTATTTACTTGGTGGGTAGTATGTTGGAAAGGTATAGCTACGTAGGTACATAAAGATTTATAAAGACTGAATGCTTCCAAGATGCCTTGAATTTGATTTTGTCAAAAAATTCCTGACGACAGCTTATATTTTAGTTCCTTGCTTGAGAAAATTTTCTGAGTTTCCTATCTAGATAAGTACCTATATTAAGATATCACAGATTATCACTATTTAGAAAATCAGAGGCTGAATCTTAGAAAAACAACAACATAACTTCACTAGAACTATACTCTGAATTAATAAAAAACATGATTTATTAATTTCTATGTCCCTCATAAAAGAATCCATTGGGGTATGGAGCTCATACAAATACAGGTTTAAGTGTACAATCACTTGGTTCATATTTACCCCGGCAAAAGACAAGGGATTAAAAGATGCCTTCTTGAACATACTGTGTTGAATTTTCATGAGCTTATATTCTATCTGTTAATCCCTTCCTCTACTTGTCTTTCCTATAGTTTTTAGCATTTCTCCTAAATAAATAGCTGCCTTCTAGAACTTAAAACTCAGTAGGATATTTGACTTTTGGAGATGTATTCATATGCTACTGGGTATGCAGAGATTGCTTTTATCACCTTGGGGTTACTTTCTTTCATGCCTACAAGCTTTGTAGATTCCAGCCTTCTAAATGAATACAAGCAGGAGATGGCATATTCCCCACATAGTATATACTGTAGTTATCTCTACTGCCCTCAAACATAACCGTCTTCAGAGACTCATGAAAGTCATCCATGACATTAACTTATGTTACAAATTAATGCAAGAGGCACTTTTAAAAAAAACTCCACAATCCAGGCATGTGCCCTGACCGGAAATTGAACTGAGACCTCCTTGTTCATAGGCTGACACTCAACCACTGAGCCACGCCAGCCAGTCAAGAGGTGCATTTTAGAACAACCATCTTCAGAAGCCCAATCAGTTAAATCAACTTAAGTATAAACAGAAAACATCAATATTAAGATGACTATTAAAACAGCAAACAAATGACCCTGCAATCTCCTTCCCATATTTTATATACTTCTCTGACTTAACTTCCCGCTTCAACAGCCCTGACTTTCAGACAAAAAACTATTTAAAATACACACTAAAGAGAGAAGCACTTTTTCATTCATAATTGATTTCCTTAGAGATCAGTGCAATTTTTCTTGAGGGGAGTACAGCAAAGTGCATGTCTAGAAATTTATTCCAATGAAACAAAGTATATAAAGATTACAAGTACATTTACCCCAGCATATGTAATATGGCAAAATATTAGAAACGATCTTTAAAAAAACCTCCATCTCTTAAGAGTAATGTAAGGGCATATGCATAAAATGAGACATTATGAAGTTATTAAAAATTATACTGTTGTCTCAAACATTGTATCCTATATAATAAAAGCCTAATATGCTAAGTGTCTGGTTGTCCAGTCCGTTCAACCAATCAAAGTGTAATATGCTAATGCCACTCATTGCTCGCTATGACATGCACTGACCACCAGGGGGCAGAGAGTCAACCGGTCAACCAATTGCTATGACATGCACTGACCACTAGGGGACAGATGCTCCAACCAGTAGGTGAGCTTGCTGCTGGGGTCCAGCCAATTGGGATGAGTGAGACAGGCTGGACACTCCTTGGAGCCCTCCTGTGGTCCCTCCCCAGCTGACCAACCTCCCATGTTCCTCCCCGGTCTTGATTGTGCACCGGTGGGGTCCCATGGCTTTGCCTGAGCCCTCTCAGAATCTGGGACTCCTCGGGGGATGTCAGAGAGCTGGTTTCGACCCAACAGTGGAACTGCCAGTCGCTATGATGTGCACTGACCACCAGGGGGCAGACATGCAACGCAGAAGCTGGGCTCATGGCTGGCGAGCGCAGTAGCGGGAGCCTCTCCCACCTCTGCAGCAGCACTAAGCCGTCAGTTGGACATCCCCCGAGGGCTCCTGGACTGCGGGAGGGTCCAGACCAGGCTGAGGGACGCCCCCTCACCCCCTGCCCGAGTGCACAAATTTCGTGCACCAGGCCTCTAGTATTATATAATAAAAGCCTAATACGCTAAGTGTCAGGTTATCCAGTGGGCCATTTAACCAATCAAAGCATAATATGCTAATGATATACTAAGGCCTCTCAACTGCTCACTTTGACATGCACTGACTACCAGGGGATGGATGCACCAACCAGTAGGTTAGCTTGCAGCTGGGTCTGGCAATCAGGACTTAATGATAGGCTGGACACGCCCTGGAGCCCTTCTGTGGTCCCTCCCCGGCTGGCCAACCTCCTGCATCCCTCCCTGGCCCCAACTGTGCTCCGATGGGGTCCCTTGGCCTGGCCTGTGCCGTTGCAATCGAGACCCTTTGGGGGATGTCGGAGAACCAGTTTCGGCCCGATGGCGGAATGACCGGTCACTATGATGTGTACTGACCACCAGAGAGCAGACACTCAGCCAGAAGCTGGACTCATGGCTGGCGAGTACACCGGCAGTGGTGGGAGCCTCTCTCACCTCCTCGGCAGCACTAAGGATGTTCCACTGCCGGTTTAGGCCCACTCCCAGCAGTCAGACATTTCCTGAGGGCTCCTGGACTGCAAAAGGGCACAGGCCAGCCTGAGTCAACCCCCCCACCCCCCTCCGCCGAGTGCACGCATTTCATGCACCAGGCCTCTAGTTGTTATATAAAAAAGCAGGTTAGGATGGTGTACAAGGTGTGTATGTGTATAAAACAGCCTAAAGGATGCAGACCAACAGTAAAAATGATTACTTCTGTATGGTGGGATCCTGAGTGGGCTTTGCTTTCTTTAAAATTTATTTTTCTAGCCCTAACCGGTTTGGCTTGGTGGATAGAGCATCAGCCTGTGGACTGAAGGGTCACACTGTTGATTCCAGTCAAGGGCACATGCCCGGGTTGTGTGCAGGAGTCAACCAATCAATGATTCCCTCTCATCACTGATGTTTCTACCTCCCTCCCCTTCCTCTCTGAAATCAATTAATAAAAAATTTACTCTATTTTCTAATTTTTCCCCAATGGCTATATATTCCTTTTATAGTCAGAAAACAAGCAACTAAAAATAATCTTCTAATTCTCATGATAAATATTCACAAGCTAAGCATTTTGTGCAGAATTCTGCTTTACGTAAAGGACTACTTATGACAGTTGACACACTTCTCAAATGGTATACACCCGATGGCCTAGGAAGTTTGCTCTTCTTATCCCTTGAATTAATTTTTCTTTCCCTTGATCTTCAGTGCTCCAACAACTGTTTTACATGCTGTCCCATAGTAAATAAGCAAAAACAAGGAGCACCAAATATCATCTCTACCTGCAGAACTACCTTCACCCCTGTGGCTTAGATGCTTCTCTCTTAACTATTCTATAGTACATTGAAATACTCTATATTCTACAAATAAATATAAAGAACCAAGACAAAGGAGACCTCTAGAATAATTATAATTAACATCTGTGTAACAACAGTAAATACTATGGTTGCATATACTATTTCATTTGTGCTTCAGAACAAGGCTGATATTTTTCATTCTAATAAAAAAAAAAACAACAACCTCAGAGAAGTTAATTTTGCCTAAATTTGTACAAATGACTTTAGATGTAACACATTTTCTTTATTCCCAATCTAATCCTTTCCCCAAATATTCTGCCTTATTGCCATAGCTTTATGCTGTATTTAGATTATTTAATATACTAAAAATAACAAAATAACCAATTTAAGTGAAACTACCTAGGAAGTAGTGGTGATGAAAGCAAGAATAATTTTGTCATTCCAATAGAATACTTCCATTAATCTCCAGAATATAAGCTTTTCTTTACATTTTCATTGCACATGACTGCTGATGTCATTTTCTCTACAGAATCTTATTACTCTTGCCTGGGGTCCAGCCTTAGGAGTAGGTAGTTTTTAAGTGGTTACTACTTCACAGTTTATCTGTGTCCACTTTAACCAAAATAGCTTATATTTACTGAGGACTCACTGAATTTCCTTTGTGCCAGACACTTGGTAACACTTTCCATGCCACTGGCATTTGAATTGTCTTTTTGCAGGATTCTAGGATCCACCTCTTTGATGTACCCCTCTTCACATCTATCCCAAACTGCAAGAACTTCTCTAAAACCTTAAGAGTTTTCTAACTGAAGGGCACAGGTCCTAGAATGCCACATCATTTCTCATCTGGTAATTTAATAAATACACGGTGATATAACACAGGGCTGCAATAAAATGATTTCTAAGGCACCAGATAACACAAACATACCTGGTTCTATTTTTGGAGTTTATTCTACATGAGGGACAGCTATACCCTGAAATGATGGCTTACATCAAGCACTTGGTAAATATTAACCATTTTCTGTTTTGCTAGCTTGCCTGCTCTTATTCTAACTGGTTTTCACTGAAAATTATTAGGTGGTAAGATAGACAGGACCAAGATTTGAATGTGAACTTAAGGAGAAAGTATGCTCAGCCTTGATTCTTAAGCCCAAAGACTCCCTTCAGCCCGGACAAAAAGAATTTCCTACATAATTCAGTTTAGCTTATCAGTGCAGGGTACTGGAGACCAGAACAAGACTTTAATTCTTTTTGTGTTGTTGTTTTTGTTTAAGTTAAAGGGCCTTATGCTCTACCACTTTCAGATCCATACCTTGCTACAAAGGGGAATTGATCAAAGAATTAGAAATAGTCTGGCCTCTAAGGCATTTCCACGATCCTTCTATTCACACCAGACACACACTTAGTAAGCTGGCTGGCTACTTACCTGAGTTACTACAATATTACATTCTGCTGCGCGGTCATTCTGGATAAAGTCATCAAGAATAAACTGGGGAACCTGTGTAGTTTTCCCACATCCAGTAGCTCCTCGGATAATGACAACTGAATTTTGACTAATTGCTTCCAGAATTTCACCTTCAAATTTCTTCACAGGCAGTAACTCTCTCTCTTGCAAGATCTGCGTTTAGAAAAGTTACACCTCAAATTTCTACCCACATGTATATTAAAAGCAACTGTCCTATTGCTAAATAAATAAATGAATAAAATTTGCCACCTCTATAAAAACGTATTCTTTTCCACTGGCTTAATACTCAAAATATACTTTTTCATAAAGGAATGTATATAACTGCCTAGTCAGCATGGCTCAGTGGTTGATCGTCAACCTATGAACCAGGAGGTCACGGTTCAATTCTGACCAATTCCAATGCACGGGTTGTAGGCTTGATCCCCAAAGTGGGGCGTGGAGGCAGCTGATCAATGATTCTCTCATCAATATTTCTCTCTCTCCCTCTCTGAAATCAATAAAAAAATATTTTTAAAATAAGAATGTACATATTTCTATCTCTAATAGAACTGCCCCTTCTCACTAAATTTCTAAAGAATCTACATAGTGGCCTTGCCCACACCCTTTTTTCCTCCTTTCTTCCTGAACATTCCATATACATTCTCTTTCTTCTAACATTTTAACATTAACACACAAAATAGAATTATTACCCCAAACCTCTCCACTGACATTAACTAAGAATCCCAGGCCCTTAACTTACAACTACTACCCTCCATGGTAACTTAAAATGAGCCATTTGGTAAATACCTTGATGTACTTTCCTAGAAAGGGTAAAAAATGCTATTTACTGTTCCTTTTGCCCACAACTAGAATGTTCTGAAGCTCTGGCTCATGTCCATTATGCTTCATAGACTTACAGCTTGCAAATCATGATCCTGGTCCAACTGGTACATTAATTCACTCTTGAGATCCATGCTTATTTGTTCTGGAGTAGCCTGTAAAATGGGAGAGCAACAGTCAAAACCACATAACTCATATTCAAACAGAATCCACTGGACACTTTAATGAAATATACTCAAAAGTAAAAAAAAAAAAAAAAAAAGTAAAATACAAGAATCTGATCTCAAGAATAACAATGCACTCACGTAAGCCAGGGGCCCCTCATCAATGTTGCTGCTAGTCCAGGGATTCCAGTTGGATTGAGGAGGTGACCAAGGAACCACTCCCGTTTGGTTTTGTCGCTGAGATGGCTCAAACTGAGCCAATTTGCCAAGGTTGAGAACAGCGGGCACAGAAGGATCATCAGGCTATTAAAAAAGGGAAAGCAAAAAAGGAATACCAGTTGCTTATCTGACTAGAGAATTTCTTTACAAAGGTGAACTAAAGAGCTGCATACTTACTGGAGGTATGATTTCAAGATTTAGCTCTTGAACCATGTTTTGTAGCTGATGCTCTAAATCCTGAGAGATGTTAACTTTGTAAGGCTCTACCTACAGAAAAAGGATGACCATGAAAATCACATCTCATCACATACAATCACTACTGAGTAGATCTACTATAGCAGGGTTCTGAGTATGTGGCGGACGCTAGGTCTAAAATATTCCTAGAGCCAACAATGAGTCAGTTCCCTCCCATGAAAGAATTACTTCAATGATTATTGCCCACTGTGAACACAAGCAACCCACCAGGCACAGGTTGACTGGTAGGGCCATTTCCATTTCTTAACTATAAATTAAACTTTACTGAAATCCTAAATAGCAGCTAAGTATTTCGCAATATCTCTCTAGACTACAAAGTCTAAAGACTCACTGTCTCTCCTTCTTTCTTCTTTGTAAGTCCAGAGTAAGCTTCAACCACTCCAAGATGGTAGAGTTGTCTGACAAGTGACAGGGCACAGGACTGTGCTGCCAGTTTTTTATTTGATCCATGTTCACGTGCAAAAATCCCTATAAATTAAGGTCAGGATTACCAAAGACAGAAGAATAACTCAACTAAGTAAAGAAACATCTTGTTTCATAAGCAAAAAAAACCCAAAACAAACAAACAAAACCCACCCTAAAATACAGAGTAAGAAATGGGTTCTAAGTTCTTTTTCATTCTAACTGCTACCCAAAAGCAATTTCTATAATAGCTTATCAATTGAGTAACCAACCATCTTTGACTATAGGCTGACACTAAGACACATACAAATCATCACTATAAAAGCAATAACCTATTTCAATAAAACGTGTCATTAACATTATTTGACATTAAAAAGGGGAAGAAGCCGAAACCGGTTTGGCTCAGTGGATAGAGCGTCGGCCTGCAGACTGAAGGGTCCCAGGTTCGATTCCGGTCAAGGGCATGTACCTTGGTTGCAGGCACATCCCCAGTGGGTGGTGTGCAGGAGGCAGCTGATCGATGTTTCTCACTCTCTATCTCTCTCCCTTCCTCTATGTAAAAAAATCAATAAAATATATTAAAATAAATAAATAAATAAAAATAAAAAGGGGAAGAAAACATAGCTTAACGTAAACACAAAGGGTCAAAAGCAAAATAAAAAAATGAAAACGAATTCAAAGTGGTTATGCAGATCAGGGGTTAACAATCTTCTATAAAAAGTCAGTTAATAAATATTTTAGGCTTTACAAACCACGTGATCTTTGTCATAACTACTCAACTCAGCCTTTAAAGTGGGAAAGCATCCATACAATACTTAGCTAGGGTTTCACAAACTACAGGCTCAGAACTAATAGTTATGTTTTTAGAACTGTACAAATACAACAAAAATAAGTATGTGACCCCCAAAACTTTTTATGACCTGGCCCTGTATAGAAGTGTGCTATCCCAACACAAATAGATGAGTAACGCTGTGTCTGAATACAACTTTCTTAAAGAAAATGCTAGTAATAAGTTTCCCCCTCCTTCTGTAACAGGGGCACAGGTCCTTCCTATCTAATTAGCCAACTTAGTCAAATTAATTCTGATAGTTGTCAGATGAATGGGCTTACAGATGTCAGACTGCCTTAAATTATTTTCCCTTAACCACTCAAAATAACTTATTTTTAAAGTCTGGGATAAAAAAAATCAACATCATCTCCTGATGATTTATTCACAGACTCCATTCTATCAGGAAAGTTCTTCATATATGCAATTTGAAACACAAGTGTCAGTTGCAGAATTCTCAAACTGGAAAAAAATCTTTGGCCATTTCTCTCAATTCCCAGATAAAGTAAATTGAGTCCCAGAGACGTAAGGTGTGATATTCCAAGTCATAAAATCTGTGAGTAACGAAGCCAGGTAATAGGACTAGCTTCTTAGCCTTCAAACACAACACACTGCCCATTTCAAACTTACTAAGCATAAAGAATACATGCAGCATCCGTTTGCCTTTTTACTTTATGAATAACCCCTATCTATTCTTTGTTTCTCAGGGTTACTTTCTCAACTTTTCTTCATGACTCTATGACAGTGATGGTGAACCTATGAGACACGTGTCAGAGGTGACACGCAAACTCATTTTTTTGGTTGATTTTTCTTTGTTAAATGGCATTTAAATATATAAAATAAGTATCAAAAATATAAATCTTTGTTTTACTATGGTTGCAAATATCAAAACATTTCTATATGTGACACGGCACCAGAGTTAAGTTAGGGTTTTTCAAAATGCTGACACGCCGAGCTCAAAAAGTTCGCCATCACTGCTCTATGACTAAGAAATGCTACACATCCGTCTTCTAATCCTATCATCCAATTTATACTCCTTTTCTAAATTTCACCTAGCTACTTTTACCTAAACAAACAGAAAGAACACTTTTGTGTAGAAATTTTAAAAATTCTTTGACACTTGCAGACTCCTAAGTAGCCTACCATCTCTTACCCTTTAAATTTTAACACTAGCCTGATTTCCCCTCCACACCTGCAACTTGGGAAACTGGGTCCTCTCATATAATCATTAACATCCTAAAACACCCTAGATGCTGCCTTATATCATGTACTCTTTTCAATTTATAAAACCCATGTATTTGTAGCTCAAGACTCCACTGTGAATACTATTCGTCTATGTAAGATTCAGCTTATCAGTAACACTTACTTCTGCCAAGCATCTTGATATAAACGGTCATTTCTGCAATAAAGCTCCTGTAACGACATATACAAACAACGTTAGAAATTTCACTATTAGAAATGACTCAATCCAGGACTCCTAAATCAGGCAGGCTTTTCCAACTGCTTAAGCAAATTACAGCCAAAAAACTAAACAAAACAAAACAAAGAAAACCATTATAAAACATTTGCTTCTGTTCAATCCTAGAACAAATGGAGTATATAAACTTCAAATAACATACAACATGGCACAAGACTGCTATAATCAAAGCCAATAAGCCAATTTTTCATGAAAAGAAAATGTTAGGGTTTTAGATTCTATATTTACTTACTCTTACTCCAAAGATTGTACTCTGAATAGCTAGAAAACATTCAATGAAAAGGAATTTTCCACTTAGCTTGGGGCGAAGAAATAAAATAGGACCAAAACTCTTTAAATTATAGTTGTGATTAAGATTCTCCTTTGCATGGGCTACCCACTAATGACTTTAATCTGTTAAGATAAGCTAAATATAGGTATGCAATGCACACAGCACATGGGCACACAAACACTGCGTGTATCAGTGGCTCCTGAGGCAGGGGTCTGGTATCTGTCTACAGGTGACAACAGCCCTTAATAACAAAAATGTTTTAGCATATTTATATTACATTTACTTAAGTCAGATTCTGGAGAGCAAAAAACTTTTGAAAATTATAGCTAAAATTTCTGGCAGATTCTAGGGAATGGTTTAGGTTTCAACAAGGGAAAAATTGCCCTTTGAAAACTATGCTTTCTGATCCTTCCACTGCTCAGGTACCTTCTAGCTTTGACTTTGTGCTACGAATAAAAAGGTTAAGTGAGGGTTAAGAAAAAGATGTTAGACTCCTTCCTATACATCTTGTGAACTGACCTTCAGGCACAGCTGGTTCAGGGGTCAAAGGCCACTGACTTTCAGGGGAACAACATCCACCCTTTCATTAATGACACCGATGCCAGTATGTTTCTCAGCCAGGCTTAAAGTCAATCTCATTCTCCTCCACCTAGGGGGAACAGCGACACCAGAAATCAGTTTACAATCGTTTCCCATGTGATTGCTTAGTTCAGCCTAAGCAGCAGCACATGTGTGTGTATGAACACAGACCTCTGGTGTTGCTGTCTGTTATGCCTTTAAATAAAGGGCATACAAGGAGCAGTGCTGTCCCAGCTTCCCCAACTGTCTTTGCCTCCCTCATATTCATATCCTGAATTCTTCAATTCTTTGTATCACAAGTCAAAGATAAGATTGTAACATAAAATTTTTTTACAACAATGTACTGCCAGCACAATTAAGTTATCCAATTGTTCTGAAAGTCATTAAGTGCTGCTAAGCCCAATCAGTTCAGAAGGACAAAATATTAAAGAAAAATTATTAACAAATGCATCTTTCCTTTACAACCTCTGAGGGTTTTAAAGTCTGACATCAGAATTAAGTATTTGAGAATTCAGGATTGAACAAAACAGTGGGGTGCAGAGGTAACAATGCTCTAAAAATCACTTTGACCACAATGTCAAAGTTTTGTTTTAGTAATAATTATTTTAGGGTTGCTAGATGCACCCAAGGGAGAAAGAATGCTTTTGATTTTCAAGAAAAATACTTCTAATGTATTTGGAGTAATTTATTTCTTAGAAAGAACAGCAAATTAATCATCCAGGTTTTCATTATGACCTTCCCTCCCTTCCAATAAAATACCGTTCCCCCCGAAGAGTCTAATCCATATGAGCCTTCCTGGGAGTAATAATTACTACACCCTGGAATGCTCTCAGGAAGAACAGCAAGCGGGCTGAGAAACATACTGTCACTGTTACAAGGACCCCTCTTTATGTTCAGTTTTACCAAGTTAACAGGCTACAAGAAGGCTAATTCACATACAAAGACTGAGGCTAAACCCCTAAAACTTCAACAGGATTCTTCAGAGCTAGCAAGTTTCAAAGCCGAGCAAAAGGAAATCTAGATCAAGGTGCAATGCAATCTACCTGAGATGCTACAACTTAGGTGTCCAAACTGACCCATTAAAGAACTAATCATTGTAACTGCCTCTAACAATACCACAGAGAATAAACTCAGGGCCTCTGGCTGATAGCACCAGCTGTGGCTATCATTTTTGCCTTTCAAACTCAAATGAGAACCTTAAAAGTCTAGCAATACAAACAGCAGAATGTCTTACACAGATGTATAATCTAGACCAATGAATATCCAAAACAACCCTGACTTACTACAGAAGGAAAGAGTGAAACAAGCAAACCTGTTGTGATCAGGGCCCACTTGGGTGTACTTATATTCTCCTTGGATCTTTTCTTTTTGGAAATATTGGTTCAGCCGAGCCTTAGCATTTTCCAAGGTCCAGTTTCCATGAAGCCCAGCATTTAAATCCACTTCTTCTGATTCTAGAGTCTGTTGAATCAATGAAAATTAAATTTGGCTGCACTGATTTTACGTATGAATATTTAAGGTAGAGAAATTTATAACAATAACTTCTTCGTACCATCTTTTATAATGCAAAAGCTGCTTTTTAAAAGCTACTTTTAATAGTTTCTATTCCTAGTCAAAATTGAGCTGGAATTCGTTTATATTGCATCTGATGGCCTTATTAGCTAACTAATACATTAGCTATTAACATATTGTATTTAAATTGTTACTAAGAAATCTTTCACAATTCTTTTGTGTGTGCTAGTTTTACCACTTTAAATATATTAAGTAGGAAGATAAGCTGTTTTATCAAGGCATTTTTACAACGAGAGCTCATAAAATGTACCAAGCAAGGTAACTATATTTCCTATAAAGCAGGTGAGATCTTATTACAACCAAGGAAAATACTGTTTTATTTCACAGGCAATTCTAGTAACCAGATTTAACGTGTAGTCTAGATTTTTGGTGTCATGTATGATCAAGTAGTCTCAAATAACCACTGAGAACAATCACCTAATTATTAAGTTGTGAATATCTTAAACCTTGCTATGAACTAAGTCCTAACTCACATTCCTAGAGAGCTAACACAGGGGGATGACAGTCTTACCGCTTGTACTTCCTGTTCTTCCTTTGAGTAATAATCCTTGCAGTTGGATCCTCGATCCCAAGTGGACCCAGGAACACCATAGCCAGAGGCCCCAATTTCAGAATTATTTTCTAGTAAGGAAAGAAAATGGCTGGTTTTTTTTTTGTTTTATGAATCAAACTGCAGGAAGATCCTAAATATTTTAAAGACTACTCCTAATTCCTAATTTTAAAGACCACTAATTAGAAATGCAAGTTTCAATTATTTGGAAATGGGCTTGAAATCTCCATGACTTACTTAAAAAGTGTTGTGTGACTACAGGATAGGACTAAATTGCTAATTCCAAGGCTGGTATGCAGGGCTAAGCCAGCAGTAATTGTCAGAAGTGGTTGACAATCTAGCATGCATTAGCAGTGTAGCATTGTCTGTCAAGGTACTACATATGAAATAACTGATTAAGTGATAAAACTGTTTCTTTGCTAAGTATGACCATGGAAGGAAGCTATCTGCTAGTGCTGGATATAAAAAATGAGAAGCTGAAAAGGGTAAGTGATGAATCCTAATGAAAAAGCAGAGTATTGACTAATCACATGCTTTAAGATAATTACTCACCCAATAATCTTAATACCACTGTTATTCTCATTTCATAAATACTGGATATGAGACTTAAGTAATTTGACCAAATACCTTAGTTCATTTACTTTACAGTGGACATACCAATGAACCTTGAAGTAATATATGAAATTCAGCAATGGCTTGGATCCATAGGTAAACAAGTTTATAATATATTTGGTAGGATAAGTTAGAAACAAGAAAGGGCAATAAATAAGACCCTTTAACCAAATGTTCTAGCCTGTGCAAAAATTTATCCATAGATTAGAAATTAGTAAATACTAATTATATAGCAAGGAATTTAAGCTGTATCATGCTTTATAAAAAAAGTTAAATGAGCTGGTGGTATCTGCAAACTTATAAAGGCTTTGGGATCGCTCACAACATTAAGAGTTTATTCGAGTTATTTCTTTCTATCCAAGTGAAAAACAGAGATGATGACCAAACAAGATAGTGTATAACTTACTCTCAGTCATGCGAACACACTCAAGCTCCCTACCTGCCAAGAGAGCCAAATGTGGGGGAAGAGGTCCTCCCATGGTTGTTGGCAAACCTTCGCCACTATCTGCTGTGGTGTCAGGTGTATCAGTAGGTGGAGGAACAGGGGGTGCTACCTGCAAGTGAAAAAGTCAAGGCAGTATAAGCAATTCACCTTCACAGGGACTAGTAAATTATTTTCTACTTAGAGCCTACATGCTGCCCCTCCTCTTCCCATATTAACCTCCTTGCTTCCAGTAACTATAAAACTACCAAGTTCTCATTTCAGGCATAAAAGGCAAGAGTAGTATAGATTACTCATAATTCTCCATCTGGAAATTTTATAAGTACATATAACATGTACACAAATATAACTTTCCCATAAAAAGTGAGATCAGTTTATGCTGTATTGTTAATTTACTTCTTCCACTTACTATCTTTCTAAGTACATTCAACATTCAAGAAGTATCTGTTAGGAGCCTTCTACATGGTAACATTGTTCTGGGTACTGAGGATAAAACAATGCAAAAAAAGGGCACATGTTCTGTACTAACAGAGCTATATTCAAATAGCTATATTCTCCTATATTCTTATAGAGCTAAACAAGAAATAAATAAGTATGTCAAGTGTGATACAATACTAGAGAGAAAAATGAAGCAGAAAATAAAGACTATGAGAGGTCACTATTTAAATAAAGTGAACAGGGAAAACTGCAACTATACGTGACATTTGAGAAGAGATACGAAGCAAGTGAAGAGCCAACCAAAAAAAGGAACTGTGAGAAGAGATTTCCAGAGAGGAAACATCAAGTTTTAAGACAAATGCAAAATATTTTACATATATTTTCTACTTCTTTAAATATTGATCTACATGAATTTTAAGGACTTACTACTCCACTGTATGGATATACTACACAAAGAAAAAGTAGCAATGACTTGAAATGACTTCTGATGAAAAGACCAAAACAGAACTGCATTTGAACATCAAGAAGACAAAAATCATGACTGCAGAAGAAACATACAACTTTTAACATAGACAATAATAAAGACATTGTAATTGGTAAAGATTTTCTTACCTTACTTCAGTCATCAATTCAAATGGAGATGCAATCAAGAAATCAAGAGAAAGCTGACTCAGAAGGGCAGCAATGGAAGATTTAGAAAAGATCATCAAGAGCAAAGATGTGTCAACAGAGACCAAGGCGAAAATTGTTCACACCCATATAATTTCCAATTACTATGTATGGATGTGAAAGTTGGACAATGAAGAAGGCTGACAGGGAAAAAATTGATTCATTTCAAATATAGTGTAAGAAGAACAAGTGTATCCTAGAGCAAATTAAGCCTGAAATATGACTGGAGGCAAAAATGACAAAACTGAAGCTGTCCTACACTTTGGGCACATCATGAGAAGGCAGGGTTCTTTGGAAAAGACAGTAATACTGGGAAAAATAGAAGGCAGTATGAAAAGAGGAAGACCAAGAGATGAATTGACTCCATAAAAGAAGCCATAGGCACAAGTCTATAGGAGCTGTGCAAAGCTGTTAAAAATAGATTATGGATGTCATTCATAGCATGTTGCCAGGAGTCCAAGCCAACTCAACAGCTCATTGCGCACGCACACAAATGCACGCACACTCTCACTCTCTATATTACTCAAGCAATACCATGTTGATGGATATTTAGATTATAGCCAATCTTAAAAAATTTATAACTTCAAAACTAAGAGAAAACAAATACCAAAAATCACCATTAAAAAATTATAAAGCCTGTCTGGCATGGCTCAGTGGTTGAGTGTCAACCTGTGAACCAGGAGGTCTTGGTTCGATTCCCAGTCAGGGCACATGCCCGGGTTGCAGGCTCAATCCCCAGTATGGGGCTTGCAGGAGGCAGCTGATCAATGGTTCTCTCTCATCATCGATGTTTCTAGCGCTCTCTCTCTCTCTCTCTCTCTCTCTCTGAAATCAATAAAAATATTTTTTTTAAAAAATTATAAAACATTGCCTTAAACTCTCTGTACCTTAGGCTCATTTAAGAAAAATTCGTAAAAGTGAAAAGACACGAACATTTTTAAAAGCACCACAGCGCTCTACAGAAAGGTTGCTGAATTCCATACTCACCCAGCACTATATATGAGAACCTATTTTCCCACATTCTCTCCAATTCTTGGAATTATAGATACATTTTACATCTTTACCAATATCAGTTTTGGTATTTGTTCTAACAATCTATTACTTTAATTTAGTTTCTTTGTCCAATATTCTACCTGGATATTCACTGTTATCATTGATTTCTAAGAATTTAACATTTCAGTGCTATTCACTCTGTCATACAAGTTCCAAAAAAACGTTTGTCCTTTCCCTTTTAACTTAATACTGCTTACTCTCCAAAAAAGTATTTTGTTAGTATATTTTCTTTTTTTTCTTCTTCTTACAAATAGTTTCATTTTTATCTTGGAAAAGCAATGTAAGTTTAAAATGAAATAACAAGTACTTTGATATGTCATCATTTTTTATGGTACTACATTTATTGAAAGTGTGAAGATACAGAACCTTTATAAATATCTAGAATTAAAAATTACCTATAAAGATAAAAACAGATTGGTTTTAAAAAGTCAATTTAGTACATATTCTGTTTGCTATGTTTCTATAACAATATATGGTATAAACACTACAAAATAAGGCAAACTTCTGGAAAAAGTCATTAATAAAATTTTATGAAAAGTGTTCAGTCCTAATTTCTTTTAATTTGTAGAATCACTGGCAGAGTACATCAGGCGAGTAGAGCAGTTTCAGAGGTCCAGTTTCGGACAGAAGGAGCCTTCTCTATTTTGGTTCCAAAGGCAGCTTCATTCGTCGAGTCCTTTCCAGTATTTAAAATTGTTGTCCAGATGCTGCAGTAATTCCTGTAGGTCTACAAAGTCATCCCAAGCATGGTACATGTCTGTGACGAAGTAGTCGATGAAGGAGACCTGGGACTTGGGGATGCTGCAGGTGTTTCGGTCAAAAGCTGGCATCGCCACAGGTAAGTCCAGCTTCTTTTCTTCTTCGGTCTGAGAAAAATACTCCTCCGAGATGCGTGCAGCCCACTCGATGCACTGCTCCAAGGGCTGGCAGGGGTGGGACATGTCTGCGCACTTGATCATCATCCGCTTGATCAGAGTCCGGTTCTCTGGAGACCAGAGCATCGTGTCTACATCATGAGGGTTTGGCTCACTCCCCTCGCTTTCCTCCAGCTCTGCCAAGGGCTTGACGACACTGTTGACAAACTTATTGATGTGCTCAAAGTGTCTGGTCATCTCTGTGGCCAAGACCATGTCGATGATGGCCTGGCGCAGCGTCCGGTAGTCATTCCTCTCCACATTCTTGAAGATGTTGCTCTTGTCCTCCTTGGCAGTCAGCTGGAAGGCCAGGGCCGCGTGGTGGCTCTCCAACACGGCACAGTCATTGTACAGCACGGCCAGCGGGCTGCCCGTGTTGCACAGGAAGAGGTTAGTCCTCCCTGGGTGGTCCAGGTCGTGGATGGCGGCCTGGTCCACTGAGTCTAACGCTTGCTTGATCCTCTCCTGGCAGAGGAAGTAGGCAGTGGCGTGCAGCACGTTGGCAGCGTGGGTGGAGTTGTGGTAGGGGTTGGAGGAGTGGTAGTTGGCTTCAATAGTCTGCAGCCACAGTTGCAGCATCGTCTCAGAGCACTTCAAGAATTCACAGACCCCAAAGTGAGAGAAGATTTTGAGACCAAGAAAAGACAAAGGCCTTTTCTGAGTGGCAGTCTCCAGTTCAAAAACATTGAAGTCCCAGTCGTCATTGTTTTCCATGGCCTCAGCTATCTGCGGTAGGATATCGTGAAGGGACTTGGAGGTGAGTAAGCTGCCGGAAATTTGATGCAGGTTTTTTGTGGAGAGAGTATACTCATTCCCAGATAGTCTTAGAAAACCGTCAGACATCAGGCCCCCAATGAGGTCTTTGGTGTGAGGATCCTCTTCCTTCGCCCCGAACTGTGGTGAATACAGCTCCGAGGTTCTCAGAATTTCTAGGACGCGGTCTAAGGCTTCCGTCACAGGCATGGAACTGTTCTCCTGGGCAGCACTGAAGATATTGATCACCTTGGTGATGGGCGCCTCGATGGTCATGGAGTGGATCCGGGCCATGGAGGAGTGTCGCCTCTGGCTGGCCACTTCGCTTGCTCGTGAGGCAACACTCCTGACATCAAGGGAGCTTTTCCTCTTGTCTTTATGTTTACCTGATGGATTATCTGTGGGAGTGTCAGAATGAACAGATCCCGTGATCTTCTCAGCCTTACTGTTGCCGTTGCTCACTCGGATGATGAACACAGTGTCTAATTTTTCCTCCCTGTCCAATGACAGGTAGTATCTTCACATTTTGTGGTACATTATCTCCGTTTTCGGAGTGGTAAACGCCTTGCCACTCCTTGCCCATCTTCATGCATGAATTTATAGTACTGAACAAGTCAGCCTTTTTCTCATTTAGAGGCATTTTTGCTAACTCCTTCCCTAATAATTCACCCGACTCATAGCCCACTGTTGTTTCAAATGCTGGGTTTACATACTGTATGTAGTTGTCCTCACTCATGATTTTAATGGCGTCTTGGCTTTTCTCTGGTGCAGTGAATACTGAATTACAAGCCCGGAGTTTCAGCTGTGACCGCACCTCTCCAAACTCCAGCTGCAGCAGCTCCGAGTAACAGGCCAGGAGGCTGGGGTTCTCCACGGACCTCCTCCTAAAGCCGGCACTAATGAGGGACATCACAGACTCTTCTCCATCCCGCCTGCGTACTACACCAACGATAACTGTGTTTTCTGAAACTTTTGTTGCTCGAATAGATTTGCACAGCGCCAGGGCGTCCAGCTGCTGGGGGTTTCTGTGGTCGATGATGATGATGTCGTGATTTGCAGCCAGGAAACAGGTCAGGACAGCCTGGACCTCCAGGGCCACTGTGCACTTAAACCCTGCTTTTTCACACGCCTTACGGAATCCTTCACACTGGCTATCGTCTTTGATAAACGCTAACAGTACCTGGAGTTGATTTGCATGAGACCTCATGGGGCCAAAATGCACGTGAGATGTTGGTCTCTTCGAGTCGGGGTCCGCGGGGAGGGCACCGCTAATGGTGGCCAAGGCTTCAGGCTCCGGACGGTGTAGGGCGCCCAGCCCGCCTGGCGCGGGCAGCAGCGCGGCGGGGTCCTGCACGTCCTCGGCCTCCCGGGCGGCCGGGTACACGGTCTGGGTCTCGGTGATGTGGATGCTCGAGGCGCAGCCCATGCTGGCGGCGGCCACTCTCCGGTCAGCAAACGGCCTGCCGGGCGCCTTGCGGCCAGCACCGTGTCATCGCCTCCTGGGTGCGCGGACGGGGGAGCGCGGGTCTCACATCAGGAAGCACGGCCGCCACTTTTATCACGGGGCAGCGGCGGTGGTGCGAAGGGGACGCTGGGGCGGAGGCACCCCGACGCCCTGCCGCCCTCCCCAGGCGCCCACTCGCCGGCCGCGCTTCCGGGAAACACCTGGGAGGAGATTCGCGCTCTCCCCGCCCCGCGGAGCCGCATACCTCGCGCACACCTCGCGGCTCCAACCCAGGAAAGAAGCGCCCTGGCGCTCGCCGGCCCTGGCGGCCCCGGCGGCCCCGAGGCCCCGAGGCCCCGAGGCCCCGAGGCCCCGAGGCCCCGAGGCCCCGAGGCCCCGAGGCCCCGAGGCCCCGAGGCCCGGGCGCCCGCTGAGAGGCAGGGAGCGCGGATCCAGGCGGCCCCGCTAGCGCCATCGAGAACCGCAGACACAGCGCGCCCCCGGGACTTGTTAGTCTATTTTCTATAGTCAAATCTAGTTTCTGCCTTTTACATTCTCCACAAAATGGCCTTTCCTATCCTGAGAACTACTATCTACTATTTCTTGTACAATAATAAAAGCATTTGAAGTTCCTTTGAATAAACGATTACCCCTCTGCCCTCCAAAGTCTTGATAGACACTGTTATTTAAAGTCTATTACTATAATTTTAAATTTTCATTTAGAACCAAGTGTTCAAATTTCCAAATATTTAGAATTTTTTGGGTCCCTTTGCTACTATCTCATATTACCACTTTAGTTTTGCCAATAAATATTAGCATCTTTAATGCTAAGTGGACTGGTTCAATATGAACTGATGTTTGTCTTTTCTACTTTCTTCCTTAAAGTTTATTCTGATATTATGTCTACTCCCATTTTATTTGTACTTCATTTGTCTGATAAAGCTTTATTCATGTCTTTATTTTCAATCTTTCTGATTAAAAGATTCTATTATTTAAAAAAAAAATTCTATTATTTTATGCAGAAAAGGTGCTGGAACTGCAAGACCAGTGTAGCTGGAAAACAGGAAATAAGGAAGAAAATATAAAATGCATAGTCCAAGCATTCAATGGAAAAGATCTGAGCATGTTAAAATGCTACAATGAAAAGACAATAGGGTCTTGTTTCTGGTGTGGCCAAACAAGCTCCTAGAAGACTACACTCCTACAGGTAACATGAACTCCAGGGAAAACAAATACCAAAGACTCCCACAACTATATGAAGGCACTAAAAAGTGAACAAAAGCTAGCAGGCTCTGGAGGGGACTTAAAATAAGAGAAACCAAAGGATAGCGAAAGTGTAACTTCTATTTATTTTGGTTTTCAGTCTGAGGAAAGATTCTGAGAGGCAAATAAAACTCCAGTAGAAAATCCGGTCTTTCTGGCTGAAGTATCAGATGCTAAGAGTTTGGGGACCGAAACTGATAGAAAGTGAGGAAGGAATCCTGGAAAGTAAAGAGGGAGGAACCTTACATTCTGTGCATGAACCCTGCCCAAATCTCTAACCCTTGAACTACACATACACTGGACAGATTCCAATCTGCCTAGCAAAGGATCAGAAAACTGAGGTAAAATTTGAGCTGTTAGTCAAAAGGCAGTGTTTGCAGATAGAGTCCAATCAACTTACCTGCTTGATAATAGAGTAAAAGCAATACTCTCTGAAGGAACATTATATAAGATCGCCACAATATAATATTCACAATTCTCAGACTGTCGTACAAAGTTACTTCACATAAAAAAAGAAAAAGGTGATCTGATCTCAAGAGAAAATGTAATGAATGAACAGAGCCAAACCTTGAGATGACTCAGATGTTAGAATTAGTAGTCAAGGACTTAAAAGCAGCTACTATAACTATGCTCAATGACATAAAGGAAATTCACATTCATATATTATGAACATCTACAATAATAAAAGCACAATATGTAAATCGACTGAACAACAGAACGACCATCTGGACGACCATGCTATGACATGCACTAGCGCCAGGCCAGCCAAGGCGGGTGCAATGTGATTGGGGGTGGGGTGGGGGTGGGGCGGGGGTGGGGCCTCGCCATCACCCTGCAGAAGGAGGCCCAGGCCACCAGCCAACGATGCTGTGGTGGGTGTGCGGGGCTGGCCAGCACAGAGGGAGGTCCAGGCCAGCAAAGTGATCACACCCCATGCCTGTCGCCTGCAGAGGAAGGCAACCGGTGCCAGGGCAGGGGAATGGGGGCAGCACTACACAGATGGCAAGCAGTGGCAGGGGCGGGAACAGCTGCCAGCAGCCAGGGGAAGGAAAGCCCCAATAAACTCAGATCACAGGCCAGGCCTAGGGACCCTACCCAAGGGGTCCCAAGATTGTGAGAGGGTGTAGGCGGGGCTGAGGAGACCCCCCACCCTGCACGATTTTGTGCACGGGGCCTCTAGTCTATATATATAAAAGGCTAATATGCTGTGTTTGACCAGTCACTATGACACACACTGACTACCAGGGCTGCCATGACTTAGCAGCAGTGGTTCTCGGGTGAAGCACCCTGAAACCAGAGGAGGGAGCCTGATTCCTCACAGGGCTGTGCAATCCCACTTTCAGCGATGGGTTATGTTGTTGCTGGAGCACTGTCAGCCCGAATCTGGTTTATGACACACTTGTGTTTGCGTTCCACACCCTATACAAAAGCAACTTTGCAGAGTGCCCTCTCGCACTCCAGGACCCCTGGGGGAATAGCGAAGAGCTGGTTTTGACCTGATCCCCGCCAGGCCGAGGGACCCCACCTGCTGGAGGGACCCTGCTCACTCCACAGAGGCAGAAGGAGGTTGGCTCCAGGGCATGCCCAGCTCCTCCCCATCAGCCACCTTCTAATTAATTTCCTTTCAATGTGCACAAATCTGTGTACTGGGTCACTAGTATGCTTATAATGAATGAAAAGGTAAGAAATGCCACCAAACCGGCAGGGGGTGGGTGGTGGTGTGTGTGTGGCTAAAAGTTCTAGAAATGGAAAATACAATATCTGAAATAAAAAATCCAATGGATGGGCTTACCAGGAAATGGAGATGACAAAGGAAAAAAAGCAGTGAATTTTAAGATAATCATTTGAAATCATCCAATCTGAGTAAAAGAGAGAAAGTAGGGAAAAAAAAGAAGACAGCTTTGGGACCCTTGGGATAACATCAAAAGTTTAAACTTACATGTGAACACAGGAATCTCAGAAAGAGAAGAGAAAAAAATGAGGCAGAAGAAATAGTAACCAGAAAGTTTCTAAATTTGGTGAAAGACAAATTTAAAGATTCATGAATCTCAGCAAGCCCCAAGCAAGATAATTAAACAATAACCAAAAAACCATACCTAGTCATAACATAACCAAACTCTAGAAAACAAATGAAAGCAACCAAATAAGACAACACATTACACATAGAGGGAAATGATTGGTTATAGTTGACTTCCTATTAGAAAAAATGGAGGTAAGAAGAGAATGAAAAATTATTTTTAAAGTACTGGAAAATGGAAACAGGCACCTCCAAATCCTATTATTCAAAGAAGGTAAAATAAAAACATTTTCACATAAAAAAAAAAATTAAAGAGAATTTGCAGTTGGCAAGACAAACAAGAGGAAGAGGCTAAAAGATATAGAATAGGTCATAACATGTGGCACAAATGCCAGTAGTTTCAAATATTTGAAAGAGGTACAACATTGCTTTCATAGCCAGAAACAATGTCAAGATCATCTTGCCCAATCCCTTCATTTTACAAATGGGCAAACCAATGTAATTAAAAATCCTATGATTATCTACAATATACCAGAAAGTCTCTTGACTTCTGAGTCAAAAGCAATGCAAGAAAATAAAACATGTACCTTTACAAGTCAGAACCCAAAGGTCAGTGAAAATAAATCGTTAAAATTTATAGATATTATTTCTACAAGTTTTATAAAACTGAATTTTTCATTTCGGTTACTTAAGGGATCTACTTAAATCATAATGTGAACCTTTTTATAGTCCAACTTTCTTTTTAATTAAGAGAAATAGTTTATTTCTTAAAAATAATACTAGAGAGGGGTCTTTGCTGCATACTTACATATAACTAAAATAATCATGGTATCAAAAACACCACAGTGCCCTAACCGGTTTGGCTCTGTGGATAGAGCATCGGCCTGCGGACTCAAGGGTTGCAGGTTTGATTCCGGTCAAGGGCATGTACCTTGGTTGTGGGCACAAACCCAGTAGGGAGTGTGCAGGAAGCAACTGATCGATGTTTCTCTCTCATTGATGTTTCTAACTCTCTATCCCTCTCCCTTTCTCTCTGTAAAAAAATCAATAAAATATATTTTAAAAAAACAAACAAAAAACAAAAACACCAGTGATAGTCTATTGCGTGAAATGCTATTTCTCTCTGCTATATAACAAAGTGTTAATGGGACCCAACATTGTGTCTTAAAATGTTACTGATTTTCATGTTTTGTTTAACGTGTTATCTTTGGAAGTACACAGAACACAATAGGCTCTGAAAAAATCAGTTTACTAATTAATGTAATATATAAAATGGTATTTCCCAAGCCCACAAATCAGGTACATTATAATGAAGTAAAATCTTTAGGAACTCACCCCAGAGCTCTGAAAAAATCCAATGCCAAGGTATACAAGGAACACATTAACATATTTGAAAACAACATTGAAAAATTGTCACTCTAAGTCTCCATACACATTGGATTAGCATAAGCTTATAACATACATCCTCAAGTGCTTGGCCATAAGTACTTACCGAAATAGCTGGGACTTCTTCACTCTTCACTTCGTTTATTCGAACCAAATAGTTAACAAAGTCTCTGGCAGCATTGCTCTGTGCATCTTTTTTATTAGTGGAATTGCCCATGCCAATGTAATTATATCCTTCCACTCGAACCTTTAACAGTAAAGAACAACATTTATTAAGAGACTGGCCTGGGTGTACTAGTAATTCTGGGACTTAAAAAAAAAAAAAATCATAATTCAGCAATCCATTAAGGGGTAACAGTTGACTATTGGAGATATACTCCATAAACACACTGAAAATAATATGGACTGGCTGCCTTATGAAAAAGCTTGAAGCATGATATCCAGTGATAAACTAATCCCAAAACAAGAATATTAAATTATGTGAATCAGAAATTCTCCTTTCATGCAACAGAATGTTCCACATTAAAATGCAATCTTATAACAAGCTCTCTATTTGTATTTATTTTAAGCACTTTGATCTAAAGCAATGAAGAATTGCTCTACTTTCTACAGGAGTTAGCAAAAACAGTGAACAACTGCTCTAACTTTCCTAATCTGTGCTACTGGTACTATAGAAGCTGAAGAAGATACATGTTCTAATTAGAATAATTCACCTAGCATATTGTTTTAAAAATAATACTCACCTGAAAATGATTTATAAAGATATATAATAGCAGGCAAGTCACAATCAAGAACATTATCCGATGTGTAACACATGACCATTTCCAAATAGAAAACAATGTTCTTTTAACACCAAAAATCATATCAATATACAGTATTCTTTAGTACCTCACACATGAATTTCTGCCTGTTTTTGTTTCCCGCTGCTCTTATTTCATAGGTTGGGGCCATCTTCCTTTTGCCACACCAGGCATATAGAAAGTTTTTAACATCACCCATGATGCAGGTGTTGTCTTCAGACCTAAGAAAACAAAAGTTAGTTAAAAGCTGCATTACTTATAAGGATAAACTTTGGAAATTACCAAGCTGGAAATAAACAAACAACTGGAATTTACTAAAAATCTAGGTTAAATACAGGATATTCTAATGCAGTGGTTCTCAACCTTCCTAATTATTTTCATTGGTACGTTATAACTGTAATTTTGCTACTGTTATGAATTGTAATACAAATATCTGATATGCAGGATGTATTTTCATTGTTACAAATTGAACATAATTAAAGCATAGTGATTAATCACAAAATATGTAATTATATATGTGTTTTCCAATGGTCTTAGGCAACCCCTATGAAAGGGTTGTTCGACCCCCAAAGGGATCTCAACCCACAGGTTGAGAACTGCTGTTCTAAAGCACTGCTATTAAAATTGCCTATGAATAAATTTTAATGACATAGTCTATGACATGTTTTAAGAAAAAGGATACAAAATTGTACAATTAGAACTACATAAAAGTATATATGCATAAATCAATACTAGGAATGTCCCCCAAAATGGTTATCTTTGGGTGACTTTTAAAAATTTTATGTAATGCCCTACATTTTACAATTAGGCACATTATGTGCTTTAACTCATTTAATCCTCACAACAATGGTAGGTAACATTATATGGTAAATACTATTATCTTTTTACAGAGGAAGAAACAAGGGCATACAAAGTTTAAGTAACCTTTCTCAGTTACCTGATGTGGAGGCCTAATTCAAACTCAAACTATTTACTAAGAAATGGTCGTCCATTTTTATTCTGATTATGTCTCCTAGCTGCAGACTGTATATTTTAAGTCCAAATACAATAAATATGCTGTACTTGAACTAAAAACAGTAATCTGTTAACTTCAATCTCTCCTTTAGGCCTTGTTATCATAGTTGGAGGATATTAAGTTTTCTTGAGGTGCAACATAGCAAACTTGGCACTCCCCCTCTACTTCCCAATTTGTAAGACACCAACAGATACAAAGCCAGAGTCTAAAACATGGCTGCAAATTATAAGCAGGATTTGAAACCAAATTTGGAACCAAAACAAAAACTATGAATTTTTTGCTGTGGGAAGAAACCCCACAACTAACATCAAACCTTTGTGTCTTTTGCTAATTAATGTTTAGTGCATTTTGTTAATAATTGTATCTAATTGTCATCAAACTGGACCCTGTTTGTATAAACCTGTTCACTCTGTTGCTGCAGACTAACCCTAGGGACATCCTATTAATATTAAAGCTGAAGTTATAAATTCTACCCCTGAATAATTAATTTAAAAAAATAAGCCTTCCTATTTTATGTTACTTCAATGAGTAACATAAAATAGGAAAAACTATGCCATCAATTTTCTTCCTCCCTAGGTATGTAGTCTCATCTAACTCCATAATGTTCAATATCAAAAACATGCTAATGTGCCCCAAAACACAGAAAATTTACTCCTAAGGTACAAAATCAAGTTCATCTAACTGCAGCACTAACATACTCATTTGAATTCTAACTTGGCATCTCCGTCAAAACAGAATTTTAAATTTCCTTCCCAAACTTGTCCCTCTCCGTGCCCCAATTCCAGTGTTCCCATCTCCCTACATGGCACCACCATCCACCAAGTTACTCATGTCATCAACCAACTGGGATTCATCTACTCAAGATCCTCCACAGCTATCCTTGCAGAGCCTTTTACTACGTGCTGGACAGTATCCATAGGTCATCTATTTTACTTAACCCTTACAACTATATAGAAAAAGTATTAGCATTCCCTTTTTACTGGTGAGTAAACTGAGCCCCTAACTGGGAAACCAAGAATTCCAAGGCAGATAGTCTGACTCCTAATCTACTATACAATTCTGCCTCCAAAACTTATCTCTGTGGATGAAAAACGGGATATACTAAACCTGACAAGTTCCGGGAGTGGGGTGGGGGGCCAGCATGGTAGGCCCCACAAACTCATCGAGACTGGAAGTAACCACATAGGAGGGTCTGAACATAAAAATGCCTAACTAGAAGTGAGCCATAGTGGGTAGTCCTGTCCTAGAGACCAGTGAGTTCCTTGTCATAGGTCAATCTTTAACTTAAGTGAACCTGTCTACTGTCTTTTTGGATCTAAGATAACACACCTTTGAAACTTCTCCAGACCCCTTAGGGCACAACCTATTGCAGAAGCCCACATTGTTATATTGCTCCCAATACCATCTCTATGTTAATTATTAACTACCTTTCAAATGTTAACTATTAACTGCCCTGTACCCCCAAATGTAAGAGAAATGTTTGTTTTACTTTTACCCAATCCGAGATTTCCCCAGTTTGCTTTTCCCCCACCCTTAATCTACCACCAATGAATTTCATGTCACTCTCCTCAGACCTCTTCCTCTGATTTAATGTAGAAGCTGCAAGACTGCCATTCTCCAGAGCACTCCATTGAGATTTTGCTTCCCAGCAACTGTCATCAGTTTGGCTCAAATAAACTCATAAAAATTCTCTACCAGTCTGGACCTTTCCATCTCTTCTCCCACCACTACTGTGCACCTGGTAGACTGCAATGATTGATCCCCTTTTCACTCTGGCCACCCTGAAATCCAGTTTTCTTTTAAATCCTTTTCACCTTAACAAAGAGGTACCATCTTACACCTGTCAGAATGGCTATCATCAACAAATCAACAAACGTCAAGTGCTGGCAAGGATGTGGAGAAAAAGGAACCCTCCTGCACTGCTGGTGGGAATGCAGACTGGTGCAGCCTCTGTGGAAGACAGTACAGAGTTTCCACAAAAAGCTAAAAATGGAACTCCCATTTGACCCAGTAATCCTACTTCTAGGACTATATCCCCAAAAGCCAGAAACACCAATCAGAAAGGATATATGCACCCCTATGTTCATAGCAGCACAATTTACAATAGCTAAGATTTGGAAACAACCTAAGTGTCCATCAGCAGATGAGTGGATTAAAAAACTATTGTACATCTACACAATGGAATACTATGCTGCTATAAAAAAAGGAACTTTTACCATTTGCAACAGCATGGATGGAACTGGAGAGCATTATGCTAAGCGAAATAAGCCAGGCGGGGAAAGAGAAATATCACATGATCTCACTCATATGTGGGATATACTGATCAACATAAACTGATGGACAAAAATAGATCCAGGGACAAATGGCATGGGAGGGGGAAGGGAGGTTAGAGAGCAACCAAAGGACTTGTTTGCATGCATTATTAGCATAACCAATGGACACAGACACTGGGGCGGTGGGGGCTTGCCTGGGGTGGGAATGGTGGGGAGGGGGGGTCAACTGGGGAAAAAGGAGACACATATAAAACTTTAGACAATAAAATAAATCAATCAATAAACCTTCTCACCACACAGCAGTCACAGGACCTTTTCAGTTTCTTCCCAACCTCTGCCCTCAAGCGCTCACTAATCCCTGATACTTCTGCAGTTCTGCTTTTCCTTGTCCTCAAGGCTAATAAGCCACATCCCTCAGCTCAAAGAACTCCTTCCTCCCTGTCCACCCTATGCGGCTCTCCCCCTTTACACTATTTAATTTCTCACGTTGAAAGGGGACAGATATAGAATGTTGGGGAACCAGCTCGTATTGTAAGAAATATTAATCATGCTCTGTTAATCATGACTGTTTTATTCTGATTAAAGAAGGCACATTCTACCCAGGCTGGAGCTGACCTGGAGATGCAGCCCTTCCACCCCATTTGGAGCTGCCTATTATCATGGCAAGATTAACAAGGACGCTGCAGAAACCAGAGAATCGCCAGCCCTTTGAAGGTACCCCAGCGCTGTTTGCATACCTGCAGGCCCTTGCAAACCTCCAGCCTGCTTACCCGTTAATTGCCCATCCGGCATTCCCTTTGGCTGTTTCCTCATGTAACCCCAGCCCTTGCATATCGCTACGCCCTTTGCAGACACCTAGTCCTGTTGCATATCTGTAAACTGCTCTTTTGCCTACTTTTCCTTTGCAGTTCTACCTATATAAGCAGCTAACTTATGGGGGGGCTGCAGAGCAGATTTTTGTGGCTAACCTGCTGCTCTCCCATACTGCCGGCAATACTGGAATAAACATTTAACCCTGTCTCTGCTTAATTGGCTCGAGTAGTGACAGGCAGCAGGGACCCATTGTTTGCCCGGTTACAAGGTCTTTTTATCGAAACCAGCAGACGTTTTCTCTCTCCTCCGGCCCCCTTATCCCTCCAACCCCCCACCCCCCCACCTCGGTGAGTGAGGGGCAAGACTGTGCCTAACTTGTTTACGGCCCCATTCCCGGGGCCTGCGGGACAGCGCCCGGTGTTTGCGGGACAAAGGAACGGCGGGAAGGCCCGGGGTGTGTGTGGCGTCAGGAGGGCTCGCCCCCAGGCGACAGTCCCCCTTTCAATGGGCCGGACAACGCCCGGGCGCGGCCTGAGGAGGGAGTGCGATTTGTTTTGGCTGCTAGGGAGGCAGGACTGGGACTAGTGGGAGAAAGGCTGGGGGCCACGACGCACCCAGGGCTGCGCAAGCGCGGCGGGGTGAGTAGCACGCACCCCGCAATCCCGACACGCGGTGCGCCGGCTCGCCCTTCCCCCACCCGCCACCGCGGCCCGCGCTTCGCAACAAAGCCCGGCTGCAGAGCGGTGGGGCCCCACGCCGCCCGTCACAGCGGGTGGCAACGACGCCTTTCCCTTACCGGCCTCCGCTGCCTGGTGCCCGAGAGCACAGCCTTCTTCGGACGGTCCGCGGTTCCGGCCTCTCTCGGAGAAACCCGCTGAACGGACCGCAACTCGCACCGAGGCGCCGGCGAAATGGCTGCGGCGGCGACAACGGGGGGCGTGGTCAGCGCGCTTACGCAGGCGCAGAAAGCGAGCTCGGCGCCGCGGACGCCGCGCGGAAGAGGCGGAGCCTGAACATCCCGTCACCTAGGAGATCCGCTGCGCCTCGAAGGTCGCTTCCGGTAGTGGCCCCTTTTGAACGTTTTGGAGAGTGGGCGTCCTGTACCCACTGAGCAAACAATACAGTTTGAGAAAATAAGGACATATCTGAAAGCTTCTAGAGCTAGACACAGCAAGTACAATACATTACAACAAGAGAAAAGTTAAATCCTTTTTAAAAGTGGAATTGATAGTGGTAGTGTTAATGGCTTAATATTTAAGACTGATGACTTAGTGTGATGAATGTCACAAGTGGAGTGTACAATCTGGATTCCAACAGAAATGATTGTCTAGATTTTGAGGATGGAGAAGATATCTGATACCTTTAAAATTATTGGTATTCATTGAAATGCCAATTTCTTTTAGAATTCTTTTTTTATGGCTTGCTGTGCATGTTATTTTGCCAACTCTTAGTTAAAAGGTTTAGCAGTGATGTCATGTTCTCAGTTGTATAAAGAACATACACTGAATTGCTTGAATAGCTACAAAAACTAATAATAACTGACACTTCATTGTGCTTATATGTCCGGCATGATTCTATTCATTCTTTTTTATAAACAAGCATGACAATGGAGGTCATTCACGGATATTACTTTTCTGTAGCCACTGTACCAATTTCTATTGAAACATTTATCTACAAGCCCTGTGACTTCCTGTACAGAAATTTACTCAAGTTTATTGGACTTTGTAACTTGCTTTGTTCTACTTTTAGAGTTATCTTTGTTTTCTCTGCCTTTATTTCATAGAAATTACTTTAACATTAGTTTACACTTTGGCTTGCTTCTTACTTTTGCGGTCATTGAAACACCATATTCACATGGGCTGTTATGGTTCCCGTATTAAGGAGTGGGGCTTTATTTCCCCATGCAGGTGTAGATTTGAGCATTTTGCTGCCTGCTTTATATCAGCTTTTGTTGCTATTCATACATTTCTATAGCGATATAGGATGTTTTACTTTTTCTCAGGGGAGGAAGGGGAAGTTTGTGGTGGCCAGAGCACAACTCTTTGGTTCTTTGAAACTTGGAGCTCTAATTAAAGTTCTCATTTAGCAACATGTGGAAACCTGAATTCATTTTGGAAGGCCTGTCCTTTCTTATGTGAAAACCACCCTAATGGGCCTTTCCATTATAGGAACTGAAGCAAGTTCTCACCTAACCCAATCTTTTGGGGGAAACCTGTGACATCACAATTAATCTGAAAGCAGGTGTTCTAGAGTCATGCTGAGCAGCCAAGGAAGCTGGTTGTTAATAGCTGTGTATTTGTTAAGTCATGTTGTAATTTGGCATTCAAGGTAGCTCCGCATTTTCCTAGATTCCAAATGAATATTTATTGAAACGAAAGTACATTACAAGTGGTTTAAGATGAGAAAACTTGAAGATAGGATTGAGAACCAGAATTCAAGATAATGGGAGCTCTGAAAGCAAATGGAATTAATTACAATTTCCCTCTTGATTCCATTTCATCCACAGAAGCAGAAATTTCTCCATGAAAATTTTGTGCAATACTGAATGACTCAGGGCTCATGGACCCTTTTGGAGTTTTTGTCCCTTCACAAAAAAAAACAACAAAAAAAACTTTTTAAAGATCATAGTAGGTACTTAAGTACTTATTGATTTGATGGGAGATTTCATTTGCTGGGAAAGGATTTAGTTCAAGCTCGTCTATAAAGTCCTTGAGAAATGGATGCACTATTCAAGGTGGATTATATCCCAACGTACACACCCTGACTTGATAGAGTGGCATTAGCTAGAGGTTTCCAAGTTTCCATTCTTTAAATCCGTAAAAGAAAGGAAACCCAGACTCTTCAGTTTAGCTTCTGCATTATCAATAAACTCCTTGGAGGCTCTCTGCAGTGGGAGCCGGGGTGGGCCCATTGGAATCCCAGACACCAGAGTCATGATGGCTTTGGTCTGTGACACTCCAAAACCTACACAGAAAAAAATAAAGGAGGCAATGTGACTGGGACTGTCCACTCCACCACAAACACCCACAAGAAGAGATCACATTTTTACAGTGACCACTACGACAGCATAAGGTGAGCTAAAAGATGGGAACATTTCTAGTCAATGTGGCAGACTGAGAAGACAGGGAATCCCTCTTCCTGCTTCAAATAACATAGGAATGCTGGGGGGGGGGGGGGGGGAGGGGCGGCGCGGAATGTTTTAAACAAATTGACAGGCTATAAAATAAAACGAAGTAAGACTCAAAGTTAACCTCAAAAGCAAAAAGGGAGCACCAAAGTTATTAGGGATAAAGAGGTCAGAGTAGTGAAGAGCTGAAGCCGAATGGTCCATGAGAATAATCTGATTCAGGGGTATAGTGTGGTTGATCAAATGATATAGGACTTCATCGCTAGGACAGAATTTAGTTCAAGCATGTCTGAGAAGTCCCTGAGAGATGCACTATTTAAGGTAGTTTGTGACTCAATGTTGCTGTTCTGGGCTGGTGTTATAAAGCTGGGGCAGGAAAGCAAGAGGAAGCCTTGGGTCTGTGCATAGTAAAGAGCTGGACTCAAATTCTCTGTGTAAAAGTGGTAGCCAGCCTTCTATGAAAAGCAAGAGAAAAAAACCTGGCCCACTGACTTAGGGATGGAGGCACAGCTCTTGACTTCTGCCTGGGCTGTGGATGGAAAATGATCACATGAAAGAAGTCCCAAGCCCATGCCATACATGAATGATAGATCCATATTTGCATTATGCATCTGATGTAGGAACCAGACTAAGAAATAACATAAAGACTAGTTAGAACTGGTGAAATTACGTGTCCTAGCAGAGGCTTGATGGGACACTTCACAACCTGAAGCTCAGTGGGTTGCCCAGAAAACAAAGTGTCTCTGAAGGTGCATTCAGTTAAAAATGACAGAGAATATGAGGAAAAAGAAGCTGCGTGAAAGCCAGCAAATGCACAATTAGCAAATTTCATGTCCTGTGACTGATACAGAATTCTGAAAGAGACTTCACAGGGGTAAAAGAAAGAAGTAGAAGTCATGGGCTAAGAAAGGGGCATAGAAATAAAGAATAGGAAGACTTGAAAACAACAGCCTAAAAGAAATACTGGAAATGAAAAGTATATAATCAGTGAAACTAAACATAGCTAAAGATAGAATTAGTGTTTTTGAAGGTAGGTCTCAGGAAATAATCCAGAATAGAGAAAAAGGTATTTGTTTTCTTAACCTGCTATTGCTTTTGGATCCATGGTACAATATAAGAAGTAACTTCCTTTTGCTAAATTAACTTAGTTAGAGTAACAATTTATCATTGGGAAGGAAAATACTAGAACGACTAAATAAATAGCATATAGTTTGATGAGTGCAAAATGACCCATGTTTATTATAAATGGTGGAATAGGGAGCTACCTTCATGATAGGACTACATGTTTATTAAGATAAGTTTCTCTTTGACTAAACCATGAAAACTCAACTCCAACTCCCAAGAAAGTCTGAAATGAGCTTTTTAAGATGTGTTCTTTGAGAACATAATAACTATCTTCAAAAAAACAAAAAAAACAAAGCACAATAAAATCTATCTTCAAGAGTCCCCTTTTAAAATGCAAATATTCTGGCAAAGTTAATCTTTCAAGTAATATCTTAGAGCTATGTTTTGTAAAACTGTTACAGTATCACTGCTGATATGCAAAACAATCATATATACAGGTAAACTTTTGGTTCTTTTAAAAAGTCAATAGTTCAATATCTACTTCAATGCACTTTAGGAACATATAACTATCATACCAAACCCACAATTCTGTAAAAAAGTATTGCTTAGGGCAAGGGAATAACAATAGGTCCTTAATAGTACTGGTGGCACAGAAATATGGCAAAAATGGAAGTGGTAAAGCAAATGGGAAACACTGTCCTTGAAGGATTAAGAGAGCTAGCTGAAAGTCCGGTGAGAATGAGGGAAATAACACATTCCAGGTGCTTCGGGGTTGCTAGGGTGAGTCAGAAAGGCTCTGAAAGAGAGGTGCAGCAGGTTTGCCAAGAATAAGCCTAAACTTTTCTTTTTTAAAAAATATATTTTATTGATTTTTTACATGGAGGAAGGGAGAGGGATAGTGTTAGAAATATCGATGAGAGAGAAACATTGATCAGCTGCCTCCTGCACACTCCCTACTGGAGATGTGCCCGCAACCAAGGTACATGCCCTTTACCGGAATTGAACCTGGGACCCTTCAGTCCGCAGGCCGACACTCTATCCACTGAGCCAAACCGGTCAGGGCAGCCTAAATTTTTCTTGGACTTGACCTAGGTTCTCAGGAAGGGCCAGTCTCTTGTAGAAGTGGAGTGAATGGTGGCATTTGCCATGTATCATAGGATAAGATGTAGGAGACTCTACAAAGGTTTCTTTACTCAAATTCACTGTATTTCCCTCAGATTCTACATTGTCATATTATCCAATCCTCCATCCATTTAAGCTTAGTTGTGTTTATAAACTCTTTTTAAGTTGCAGATACTCTTGGGAGAGCTGTCAGTCATTCACAATTTAGTACGATCTATATTCAGACTGCCTTCCTCCAAGCACTTAGGCTGAAGTCAGTGACAGTGTGGTAGTGGAATTTTAATGAGCACAGGCAAGTAAAGGGAGGGAGTGCTGAAGGTGCAGGGGAGAAGGAATAGAAAATGGTGTGTGTGTGTGTGTGTGTGTGCGTGTGTGTGTGTGTGTGTGTAGAGCAGGGAAGTGAACAAAGTGCTAAAGTGGAGGAGAAAGGTTTAAGGAAGATGCCCAAGCCTTCCAACTAGGTTGACTTCACTATTTTATCAGGTTGGCCCTGAAGGTTAGTATTAGCATTAAAAGGTATTTTTGTTGAACCCTCAAGAGAATGGGATCAAAATGCATCATATCACTTTCTCTGAAATCCTCAGAGAAAGCCCATTTCCTTTATAGTCTCCAGTAGCAGACAAGAAGGAAACTTACCTAGTTTGATCACAAAGTTGATAAATCTCTGAATACAAAACTGAAAAGGAACAAAAAAATCTATAGTCAGCATTACTGAACTGTGGAAACAATTTAAAGAACTTAGAGGTCAAATTACAGAAACCCCAAACCAAAAAGTCCAGACACCTTAGTTATCTGAAGGTCTGTCAGAGTGGAGAAAAACAGCCAAGTGAGGATGGTTGAGATCCATTCAGGATGCGGTAGGATCTTTTCATACATTTAAGCTTTGTAAAATGGGCCGGGGCAGATAGGAAGCTCCAATGATACAATTGTGCAATAGAGAGTTAAAGTAGAGAAGACAGCCTTTTAACCCATCAAGCTCACGTAGGTAAACTTATCAGAGAGAGCAGTTGTTTCCAAACTGGGGTACACTAACCTCTGGGGTATATCTTTCCAAGATACCTAAGGGGCAATGGGCCAAGGCAAAGATTTACGGAAATCAATTTCTAGATCCTCAACTTCTCTAAGTGCTAATTTCTAAAATGGGTCAGAAAAAGAATTCACACACGGTGGAGGTGTGGGCTGTCCTTTTATATTTCCCCTTTCACAGTCCTTTTTCTCCCACCTTTGAAAAAACAAAGACATAGCTCCCAAATCACTTCCTTGGGACACCTCTGCGGAGCAAATCAAAATGTTGGTATTGGCATCAATAAAGAAAGAGGTTCCTCTAACTAATGGGTAACAAGTCCTCTATAAAAACAAGAGGTTTTCAGTTTCTGCTTCCAACACTGCTTTCAGTGTCGCTGTTGTCAGCTGACAGAATTGAGTGGCACTGTGATAAAATTTCTTCCATTCTTATCTAGTCATTTACATGAACAGGGTTTCAGAGCACTTCTTCTCTAAAAACAAAAAAACAGAAATAGTATTGATGCTGAACTTTAACTCGTCTTAGCAGAAAGTAAGATTCATCCGGGATTTCATGAACTAATTCATAAAAAAAAAAAAAAAAAGACTCCCATCCATCTCACTAAGAGGTGCGTTTTCAGTAACATTTTACTTTTATGCTGTTTCCATCAATTGTATACTGTAATAAAAATTCAGTGCAGAATATAATTTTGATATCCAGAGCCTCCCCCTCACACCGAACTATAGCACACCACATTCTCAAGTCTGCATGTTGCTGCTTTTTTTCACTGAATGTACCATGGAGATCTTTCCGGATCTGTACATATAAAATGATCTCATCCTTTGAAAGTGTATTTTGATTGTGTAACTCAAACATAATGTGTTTAACTATTTCCTTATAGATGATGGGTATTTGGGCAGTTTCCACTTTTTTACAGTTATAAATAATACTGGAAGGAATCTTTGTACACATGTCATTTCACTGAAGTAAATACAACAAATGGAATTTAAGTTCATGAGAAGGGCTAAGGTTAGCCCTAATTTGTTACTTGCCTGCCTCTTCACTAGCCTGCAAACTCCTTTAGGGCAGAGACGAGCGTTACTGAAATTAAGAACTGGACTTGGCCCTTGGCATCCATGTAGATGAGTTAGTGAGACCCACTTGCCTTCCATAAGAAGGTAAACTGATTTCCTTGCCAGTACTGTTTGGAGTAGGCTGGTTTATTTGAGTGGGACTGAAGGGGGGGTGGAGTAGGTAAAAAGAGATACAAACTGGATCAGCCAGAAAAAAGGAACCGCTAAGGGTCCATATCTCAGCTGGTTCAGAGCTTACTCCATCCTATGCTTTCCCTGTCTTTCAGCTCGGAAAAGGTTGGAATGTTCAGAAGTAACTTATTCCGGGAAACGGAGGAAAAAGAAAACCATGAATGCAAAGGGATGGCAGTGTCCACATAATTCAGACTTGCTGTGATTTAAATCACAGCCTTGCGAATGTTTAATTTAGTTGCATTCCTTCCTAAGTCCCTACCCTGTTCCTGCTCTCAACTTCACCTGGTCTGGGGCTAAACAAAGGTAAATATTTAAATGAGCTATTTAAACTTTAAGTAGGAAGTAGATTTAGGTCGGCTCCTTGCTCAGGACAGACCACCTGCTCTGATCTTGCTCATGCCTTTTATTCCCACTCAGTCTTTTGGGATAGTCCTCTGGGTCACTTTCATTATCCTAAAAATACCTGTGCCTCTTGGCCTCCAAAAGTCTTTCTCTTGTGCCTACTCTATTTCTTTCCAGCTCATTCCATTTACCTGAAGTACACATACCAGCTGCTGAGACCGGTTCCACCCAGCAAGGCTCTGTGTTTCCGGGACAGGTAGGCCGTCCTTCGTGTGACACTCATGGCAGCCACATGTCCCCTGGGCTCCTCCTCCCCATCACACAGGAGCGCCTGCTGCTTTCCTTTCCCTGCTTCAAAGCCGGTGGCTCCTGTTTCCTGCCTGGTGAATGTTTTCCATTCTCAGCACATTTCTCAGCTGAAGAGGACTGACCTGCTCTGACTTTGAATTAAGTCTCCCCATTTAAGGTCACCAGCTTCACAGCTTCTGATGACTTCAGCTGTGACGTCCTCAAGGGGATGGCATGTGGTCCTTTCCCCAGAAATCTATTGCTATTCTTTTACAGCCACAAAAATATCTTGAACATAGAGTAAAAATAAGGTTATTTCTAGGAGGAACAGAGAGGAGTCGTTCCTGCATGGGGCCTGTCCTGATTAGGCAGGTGGGGAGCACGAACAATGGGGACAGGTTTGATTTTCATCAAGAAAAAAGTAAGGAAGAGAAGGAAAGGAAAGAGAGAGGCAGGGAGGCAATTTTAACGAGGGCAGGTATGGCAGGATGAGAGGGACTAGGAACTCTCCCGTGGGAAAGAACAAAGGCTGTGGTTCCGGTAGAGGGAAGAAATAGTTAACCTGATAATTCAGGGCTGAAGAGAAGTCCTTCCGCTCATAAGCCTCCAACATCTGGTTCGTCTTTTTTCCCAGGTAGTTATAGGTACTGAAAGAAAACAGCACACACTGTAGAACCAATAAGCCCGCGGGAAAGGTCCAGATCTTCAAACCCCACTGCTGCTTGCGAGGCACAAGTACACTGAGCTCCCAGAAAGTCTATTTTTAGGCCCTAACCTATCAGCGGGTCAGGCGTCTTCAGTTCTAAGTTTTCCAGCAGCACTAAGCAGTGCCAGGAGGAGGCCGAGAGCACCCAAAGCGAATGGAGAAAATGAAGGAAAGTGGACAAGGATAAAATTAGAAGAAAGGAAGAAAGGAAGGAAGGAAGGAAGGAAGGAAGGAAGGAAGGAAGGAAGGAAGGGAGGAAGATAGACAGATGGAGGTGTGTTTAGTAAGGAACCACTGAGTCTCTGGGCACACACAGAGGCACAGCCAGATAAGAGCTGTAGGTAAAATGTGAGTCCTAAAAACCTTCTGCTGGGGAAGTGGATGAAGGAGGCACCACAGGAAAAGGGGCAAGTCCCAATGGATTACCTAAATCCCTTGACAGCTTATGTATTAACCTAGAGACCAGTTTCTAGAAAATAATAATGACAGGAATAAAATGAGAGGCCATTTATTCAGTGCCCATGATATTGTAGGTGCTTGACATAAGCCATGTCCCATTCTCCCTCAGCCCTGCAAGGCAGGCCTGGTTTCTATTTCACGGTGATGAAACTATGGCTCAAGAAGCGCTACAGAGTTGTCACAGAGTTTCCATCACTTCAGGCCGCCCTGTCATATAACCCAACAACAACAACAGCTATTTGATCTGATAAAATGGTCTTGTGGACTTAGGAAAAAACAAACAGCTCTAACTAGCAATAAAGACAAATCACTAACATCTATAACCAGAAAGATAGGTTATAAGAATGTATAACTAGAATGCTTCCCCATTTGCTAACAAAGTCTCGTGTAGTCAGTCAGTATCAGGGAACGTGCTCATCTTGATGTACCAAGAATAGAATGGCTTTCATGTGTGTCGACACTAGAGTCAACAGCAAGGAATTCCAAGAACTTGAAGTTCCTATGATCGTCCGGTAATAAAGTGCAAAAAAAAATAAAGTACCATAGCCGAGAAAAGTCACTTGTAGGTACGAAACACTCCGAAGTCCCACTATGTACATGGATGTCTGAGGAGGTTCAGAATAGTACAGTCATATCCCAGGGGTCATAGATGTGCCCTCAGAGAGGAACGTGATTCTAATGGAGACGACGTGGAGTCTGACCAAATGTACTCTACTTATAAATTATGTTGACCGAATTCACATATCTAATACCAAGGCCAAAACAACAAGAGTCAAAACAGTCACAACTTCCAGGGGGAAAACCACTCCACAGTCAGCAGATGTGGGCATTCAGCTTTCCTTTGTAGAAATGGCCCTACGGTGATGCTGGAGGATACAGGCCATCCCGGCTTGTTCACAAGCCATTAAGGCTATCTAACTCAGTTACTCTTCGCCAAAGCCATGCTCACCAAGACACGCTGTGAATATTATTTGCACCCCCTGTACCTTTCCTGCAGGGAAGGAAGGCACTTTCAGTTAGTGCAAATATTTCAATCCATCTGCCTGCAGACACATTTCTAATGAATTGGTTTTAACATGTGCAGTTAACTGATCATATTGCCGGCCTTCCCTGAGCAGGCATGGGGCCACACGATTCTACTGTCCTGCAGCAGCTTAGCTAGGACCTTGGGCGGACACTTGACTATCTAGTCATATCCTGAGATGCCATATTTGGGCAGCCACGACTGACCGTGTGTGTGTGTGTGTGTGTGTGTGTGTGTGTGTGAGCACAGAAAACCCATTTGGAGAGAAAGGGAGGGGGAAAGAAGGAGTTTTGCAGAGAGATGCAGAGGGGAGCGTCTCCAAAGGACTGCAGATGGAGAATGAGCTGCCTTGGCTGTTAAGAGCTTTGTAGTTCTGGGTTCTCATGTTCTTAGGCTTGGCTATACTTTCTCCTCTTGAGTTTTATATAATTTCCTGGTATTTTATAATAACAACTTGGTTCACATAAGATAGTTCAAATGGGTTTCTGTTATTTGTAACCAAATAATTTCTGACCAAGAAATTCTGTGCATTGCTCTCAGCTCCTGTGCCTGACCTCTCACTGCAACAGAGGCTTCTAGTAACGATGGAGTTGCTCAGTCCTACTGAATTCCCTCTCACTGAAAGATGGTGGAGAAGAAAGGCAACTTCCATAGAAAAGGTGTACATGCAGGAAGTACTACTACTTAGGAGATGAATGCCTCTGTGGGGGGACTTGACATTTATACATTTGTACGTGTGTAACCACTAGGGGAAATCAGTCCTGCTTACCTGCCCACTGCTCCCGTTGCTCCCATCACCAGAGCACTCAGCAGTTGCTAATCAGAAACAGACAACGAGTATTTATTTTTATGCAAAAGAGAAGATGCTCCTGTATAAGCAGCTCCATAAATTGTTTTGGAGGGAAACTAACCTGTGAGATATGCCAAAGGGTGCCTTACCTCATCCACCCCGAAAAGGAAAGCAAACTGTCGCTGGCGATTCTGATCAACGCACTGTCCGAAGTCTAGGAGATCTGTGTCGCTAAATTTCAGCCCTTGGAAGGTGGGGATCTTCTCCTGAATCCCATCCAGCAGCTCCTCAGCACGAACTGCTCGAAACAATGAATGCCTCATGGATCTTCACACCTCCAGTAAATATCAAATAACATCCCATGTAGCCCTTCCCATCTGCACGGAGTTTCCAGGAGCTTTGCTCAGCCTTAACTGACCGCAGGTTGGACATGGCCACTTGCCCTCGCCTAGCAGGGCCTATGTATTGTCACATTATAGCTCCAAGTCTCCCATTCCTTGAAAACTATCACTGGATATTTGTAAAGCACAACTTCTATTTTTATGTTTAAGAAAGAAAGAAATGGAATTCAAAAAATAATCTAAAATATTTCATTTAATTGTAACAGTCTTATTACTAGATAAGTATAGTAACAATCAAAGGCAGCTAGAAGCAAGAAAAGGTCAGAGTACCTTCCTATGTGCCAGGCACTGGGAATACAGTAGGACAATAGGTAGACAGTCCTGTCCTAGTGGGGCTTCCAGGCTGTGTCTTCCTGTATAAGGAGGAGGGGTGTGTGTGATAGACACAAGGTGTCTGCTGGGAGTGCCCAGGGGTCAACTCCTCTCTCATAACTTCCATTATCGGGTGGTGTCAATGATTGAAAAGGGCTGACTTCATTTTTGATAAGAGTGATTTATTTTGGAGCAATTGGAACTGTCTAGTCAACAGCGTTATGCTTTTATGACATGGGGTGGGTGGGAAGGAGTGGGCTCTTAGTGCAATAGGGTAAGATGTGAGGGCGGGAAGAGAGCAACATGGAAAGAAGCAGCACTTACTCTTTACCCCTGTCAAGGCAGGGATGTGATAGTAATAGAATGGCAGCGCCGGGGCAGCAGCAGCCACCTCCTTTAGGAAAGCAGTGAGGTCATCTGAAAGAAAGCAGGAAGAGTCCGGATGTGAACATGTGTAAAACACTGGCTTTCCCTGGTAGATGAACCAGCTCACGAAATGCAGCCATCCTTTTCGGAAGCCGGAAATTCTTGGCCCCTCTTACCAACCCTGTGATTGCTTACTGCAGTGTCTGCAAATCACTTCACTGGAAGTGGTACTTTCCTTTCTGTAGAAAGGCCAAAATGAGATGCTCACTTTCCTACTATTGTAAAGTACTGTTAAAATACTGGTATGGCCCAGCCAGTGTAGCTCAGTGGTGGAGCGTCTACCTATGACCTGGGAGATCATGGTTGGATTCCAGGTCAGGGCACATGCCTGGGTTGTGTGCTTGATCCCAATAGGGGGTGTGTGCAGGTAGCAGCCAATCAATGACTCTCATCATTGATGTATCTTTCTCTCCTTCTCCTTTCCTCTCTGAAATAAATAAAAATGTATTTTTTTTAAAACAAAACAAAACAGTGGTGTGAACCTTCCCACCTATTAAGAGAAGCCCATGAGATACTCTTACAAAAATGAGAATCCCATCCAGTAGGACTCTTCTCCTCTTACCCTAGAGGGGCTAAATGTGGTCAGTGAACAACAAAGACATTGCATTAGGATCAGAATGAGAAAGTTGTAACTGAGGAAATTCTCCAACAAAAGGATAAGCAACATCTGCTCAAAGGGAGTTATGACAGTAGTTGCACATCCCACAATAATTCAACCAGAGTTTGGTACTTTTTCCTTTTGGGGAGAAATCCAGGTATATCAGAGGAGAGCTCACTCTAGTTTACTTAGGAACTGTTACTTTACATCATCCAATGTGAGCTTCAACTGCAATATTGCTGCAGATAATAAATAAATCCAGAGGAAGAAAATGGCGGAGGTTTAGACAGACGTGTCGGTGCCTTGTCCCGGAGCAGATAAGGGCGGGCAGCTGAAACGGGTAGCATACAGCCCGAATAAGCAGAGGAGATTCAGCTGAGACAGTCTGCAGCCAGGAAAGACAGAGAAATCCTAGATAAAGGGAACGGTTAGAGGCTGAGGCTGAAACCTCTCCAGGTGCGCCGGCACAGCCGCGGAGACCGTGCCATCTTGGGTGACTGTCGCTGGCATCCAGAGACCAGCTACTAACCCGGCAACAACGGCTCTCAAGCAGCGCGACTACGTGAACTCAGAGGAACTCTGCTTCTCCCCACAGAAAGGTTAGACTTTCCCCAAAGGTGCGGTTTGCAGTTTAGGTTGGAGAGTGGAACGCGCGCAGGGGGGTGGGGGCTCTGCGCCCCACAAAGACCGCGGCCGTTGGAGCCAGCGTGACCCACGAGTGTGGAAGGGCACCCCCAGGGCTGCTGGCAGAAGGGAACGCTATAAATAAGCACACAGTTGGACGGGTCACAAACGGGCAGCCTCAGATTACGCCAGTTTGCCGGCCACTCGGTGCCAGGAGCCAGAGCGCGCGCAGAGACTTCGCGCAGATTTGGAAGGTGAAGCGTTGCGAGTTCGCACAACTTCCCAGGCTCTTAAATCTGTGCGTTTGATTGTTGAACCCAGTGCAAGGGACTACCCAGTTGGGGTCAGTCACAGAGCTTGTAAGGGAAGGCTGTTTTGGGGGAGCCTGGGAAACAGAGCGGGGAGTGACTACTGGAAAACCAGCTCTGGGCGGAGGACATTCCCAAACCAGCTTCCGGTACAATAGAGAACACCTGGTCAGAGAGGTCCTATACCCTCGGAGGTCAATCCCGACGCACTGCCACCCAGAGGCAGAGCCACGAACTGACTCTTCTGTAAATACAGATAAGGGCTGTCTGGGAAACCAATGTAGCCTGCCTTAAAATCAGGACTGTGGCTTTCAACACAGAGGAACAGTGTATCAGAGGAAAATTCAACATTCTCCTGAATACCTGGTGTGCCAAAAAGAGGAGCAGAAGATCTGAAGCACCTTCATTACAGCCCATTTTTTTTTAATTATTTTTTTTAATTATTGTTTCACCTTTTAACTAAGAAACCATTTATTTTCTTTTTTCATCACCTGATTTTACCCTTTTAATTACTACATTTTTATTTTTAACCAGTATTATTACTGCTGCCATTTTACCATTTTTTTTAAGTGTCATTTTATTTTCTCTTTATTTTATTTTGGGACTAAGGTTCTCCATTCTATTTTCATCGTTCCTTTAGCATCATTTTCCTCTACATCAATTGTGCTGCTGTGCTAAAACTCTCTTCCCCACTTTTCCTTTTGCTGTCCTGTTTCTCTTACCCTATTCCTGCTTTAGATTTTCCCTATTCTTCATACGCCCTGTCTAAATTTCACCCTACTTATATATCCCTTTTCCAATCACCTGCTCTAAATCCTTATCCACCTCTCCCTTATCTTTCTTCACTATCCAAATTTTTTATTCTCTCCTTTTCTCTATTGTTCTGTTGTTGCTTGCTCGATTGTTGAGTATATTGTGTTTTTTTTTTCTTTTCTTTTCTTTAAGGATTGTATGTGAGGTTGTTCTGCTTTTTCTTTTTCTTTTTCTGTCTCCCATTCCCCCTCCCAACCACCACCCCCCCCCCCCCCCCGGCCAGTTATTTTTGTGCTTCTGCTTTCCCTTGCCTCACTTGATATTATTGGCTGTTTGTAGTTTGTATTCACTCCAGAGATCCGTTGCTGGAATTTGTTGGGATTAGTGGCGGTTCTATCGGAGTTTTCTCCTCATATGAATAGTCTCCTCCCCTCTTCTACTTCATTCTATTTTTCTTTTTTTTCTTTTTCTTCTTTTTTTTTTCTTTTCTCTTTTTTCTGTTTTTCTCTCTATCTTTTTCTCTTCTTTCTTCCTTACCCCCCAACTCTCTTAGCTCGGGTGGCCATCTTTATTTGGGGTTATTAATACCGTAATTCATTTGTGTTCAGTGCCTGGTACGTTGTGCCTTGTTGTGTTGTATTTTGTGCCTTTAAATCAACGCAGCAGATCCAAGCAACAGCGGCCTCCTGATCTCCACACGCCCTGTCTGAGGAACAGCTGCTGTGGGTGAAGCCTCCCTCCACCAGCCAGAAGAGCCACAACAGCTGTGAACAGCACCCATCAGAAGACCCGCTAACAACAGAGGAGCAGCTGCTACCACAACCGCCCAAAGAGCAACCACAGCCCGAGGAGCCACTGCCACCTAGGGAGCAGCCACTGAACGACTCAATATCTATATACGTCAGTGAGATCAAACATGGGTAGACAAAGAAATTCCCAAAGGAAAGAAAAGGAGGACTCACCAGAAAAGCAGCTAAGTGATACAGAGGCATACAACATGACAGAAAAAGAATTCAGAATAAGGGTCCTAGAGTGCATACACCGGATGGAGGAAAAAATCGACAACTTATCCAAGAAGCAAGAAGAAACAGATGAAAAAATCGACAACTTAACTAAGACCCAAGAAGAAATGAAGTGTGATATAGCTGCAATAAAGAACACCATTGAAAGTATCAACAGTAGACTAGGAGAAGCGGAAGACCGAATTAGTGAATTAGAAGAAAGGGAAGCAAAACACACCCAAACTGTACTTCAGTTGGAGAAAAAAATTAAAAGACAGGAGGAGAGCCTAAGGGAGCTTTGGGACAACATGAAACGAAACAACATACGAATAATAGGGGTGCCAGAACAACAGAAAGAGGAACAAGGATTAGAAAACCTATTGGAAGAAATAATATCAGAAAACTTCCCTGAGGTGGGGAAGAAAAAAGTCACAAAAGCCCAGAGAGTCCCAAGCAAGCTGAACCCGAAAAGACCCACACCAAGACACATCATAATTACCATGGCAACTGTTCAGGACAAAGAGAGAATCTTACAGGCTGCAAGAGAGAGACGGAAAGTTACATACAAGGGATCTCCCATTAGATTATCAAATGATTTCTCAACAGAAACACATCAGGCCAGAAAAGAATGGACGGAAATTTACAAAGTGATGCAAAGCAAAGGACTGAATCCAAGAATACTCTATCCAGCAAGGCTATCATTCAAAATTGAAGGGGAAATAAGAAGCTTCACAGACAAAAAAAGGCTAAGGGAGTTTATCACCACCAAGCCAGCAATGCAAGAAATGCTAAAGGGACTGGTGTAAAAAGAAGAAATAAAAATCCCAGAAAGAAAACAGCCACACACACACAAAAAAGAAATGGCTACAAACAAGTACCTTTCAATAATAACTTTAAATGTAAACGGGCTAAATGCTCCAACCAAAAGATATCGAGTGGCTGAATGGATAAAAAATCATGACCCATACATTTGCTGTCTACAAGAGACCCACCTCATTAGAAAGGACTCACACAGACTGAAAGTGAAGGGATGGAAAAATATCTTTCAGGCTAATGGAAAAGAAAAGAAAGCTGGGGTAGCAATACTTATATCGGACAAAATAGACCTCAAAGTGAAGGCCATAACAAGAGATACGGAAGGCCACTTCATAATACTAAAAGGATCAATACAACAAGAAGATATAACCCTGATAAACATATATGCACCCAATGCAGGAGCACCCAAATACATAAAAAATCTGCTGGAAGATATCAAAGGAGAGATCGACAACAATACAATCATAGTAGGGGACTTTAATACACCACTGTCATCACTGGATAAGTCCTCTAGACAAACAATCAGCAAAGATACAGCAATACTAAATGACTCACTAGATCAGATGGACTTATAATAGATATCTTCAGAACACTTCACCCCAGTGCCACGGAATATACATTCTACTCAAGTGCTCATGACACATATTCAAAAATAGACCATATATTGGGTCACAAGCAAAGTATCCCCAAATTCAAGAAGATTGAAATCATAAAAAGCGTCTTCGCAGACCACGATGGCATAATATTAGAAATAAACTGCAATAAAAACAACCCAAAATACTCAAACACCTGGAAGCTGAATAGCATGCTATTAAATATTGATTGGGTTACCAATGAAATCAAAGAAGAAATTCAAAACATCCTGGAAACTAATGACAATGAAAACACAACAATCCAAAACCTATGGGACACAATGAAAGCAGTCCTGAGAGGGAAGTTTATAGCTCTACAGGCCTATCTCAAAAAACAAGAAAAAATGGTAGTAAATCAGCTAACTCTACAACTCAAAGAATTAGAAAGAGAGCAACAAGAAAACCCCAGAGTGAGCAGAAGGAAGGAGATAATAAAGATTAGAGCAGAAATAAATAACATAGAGACCAAAAAAATAATACAGAAAATCAATGAAACCAAGAGCTAGTTCTTCGAAAGGATAAACAAGATTGACAAACCTCTAGCCAGACTCACCAAGAAGCAAAGAGAGAGGACCCAAATAAACAAAATCAGAAATGAAAGAGGTGAAATAACAACAGACCCCACAGAAATACAAATGATTGTTAAAAAATACTATGGACAGCTCTACTCCAACAAACTAGACAACCTGGAGGAAATGGACAAATTCCTAGAAAAATACAACATTCCAAAACTCAATCAGGAAGAATCTAAAAATCTCAACAGGCCAATAACTATGGAAGAAATTGAAGCAGTCATCAAAAAGCTTCCAGCAAACAAAAGCCCAGGACCAGACGGCTTCACAGGGGAGTTTTACCAAACATTCAAGGAAGAACTAAAACCTATCCTCCTCAGACTACTACAAAAAATTCAAGAGGAAGGAACACTTCCAAGCTCATTCTATGAAGCCAGCATCACCCTAATACCAAAACCAGGTAAAGACAACACAATGAAAGAGAATTACAGGCCAATATCCCTCATGAACATAGATGCCAAAATCCTCAACAAAATCTTAGCAAATCGGATCCAGCAGTACATCAGAAAGATCATACACCATGACCAAGTAGGATTTATCCCAGGGATGCAAGGATGGTACAATATCCGCAAATCAATAAACGTGATACATCACATAAACAAATTGAAAGAAAAAAACCACATGGTCATATCAATTGATGCAGAAAAAGCATTTGACAAAATTCAACACCCATTTTTGATAAAAACTCTCAGCAAGGTGGGAGTAGAAGGATCATACCTCAACATAATAAAAGCCATATATGACAGGCCCACAGCCAACATCATACTCAATGGACAAAAACTTACACCATTTCCCCTAAGAACAGGAACAAGACAGGGATGCCCCCTCTCACCACTCCTGTTCAACATAGTACTGGAAGTGTTAGCCATTGCAATTCGGCAAGAAGAAGAAATAAAAGGCATCCAAATTGGAAAAGAGGAAGTAAAACTGTCCTTATTTGCAGACGACATGATATTATACATACAAAACCCTAGAGACTCCATCAAAAAGCTACTAGACTTAATACATGAATTTGGCAATGTAGCATGATACAAAATTAACCCCAAGAAATCTGAGGCATTTCTATACACCAATAGTGAACTTTCAGAAAGAGAGATTATAAAAACAATCCCGTTTACCATCGCACCAAAAAAACTAAGCTACCTAGGAATAATCTTAACTAAAGAGGTAAAAGACCTCTACTCAGAAAACTACAGGACGTTGAAAAAAGATATAGAGGAAGACATAAACAGATGGAAGAACATACCGTGTTCATGGATTGGTAGAATCAACATCATTAAAATGTCCATACTACCCAAAGCAATCTATAAATTCAACGCACTTCCCATTAAAATACCAACGGCATACTTCAGAGATATAGAACGAACTCTCCAAAAATTCATCTGGAATAAAAAAAGACCCCGAATAGCTGCAGCAATCCTGAAAAAGAACAAAGTAGGAGGGATCTCAATACCAGATATCAAGTTGTATTACAAAGCCACTGTTCTCAAAACTGCCTGGTACTGGCACAAGAATAGGCATATAGATCAATGGAATAGAATAGAGAGCCCAGAAATCGGCCCGAACCAATATGCTCAATTAATATTTGACAAAGGAGGCAAGAACATACAATGGAGCCAAGATAGTCTCTTCAATAAATGGTGTTGGGAAAATTGGACAGATATATGCAAGAAAATGAAACTAGACCACCAACTTACACCATACACAAAAATAAACTCAAAATGGATAAAGGACTTAAATGTACAACAGGAAACCATAAAAATTCTAGAAGAATCCAAAGGCAACAAAATCTCAGACATATGCCGAAGCAATTTCTTCACTGATACAGCTCCTAGGGCACTTGAAACTAAAGAGAAAATGAACAAATGGGACTACATCAAAATAAAAAGCTTCTGCACAGCAAAAGAAACCATCAACAAAACAACGAGAAAACCCACTGTGTGGGAAAACATATTTGCCAATGTCATATCTGATAAGGGCCTAATCTCCAAAATCTATAGGGAACTCATACAACTTAACAAAAGGAAGATAAACAATCCAATCAAAAAATGGGTAAAGGACCTAAATAGACACCTTTCAAAAGAGGACATTCAGAAAGCCAAGAGACATATGAAAACATGCTCAAAGTCACTACTCATCCGAGAGATGCAAATCAAAACAACAATGAGGTACCATCTCACACCTGTCAGACTGGCTATCATCAACAAATCAGCAAACGACAAGTGCTGGAGAGGATGTGGAGAAAAAGGAACACTTGTGCACTGCTGGTGGGAATGCAGACTGGTGCAGCCACTATGGAAGACAGTATGGAGTTTCCTTAAAAAACTGAAAATGGAACTCCCATTTGACCCTGTGATCCCACTTCTAGGAATATATCCCAAGAAACCAGAAACACCAATCAGAAAAGATATATGCACCCCTATGTTCATAGCAGCACAATTCACCATAGCTAAGATCTGGAAACAGCCTAAGTGTCCATCAGTAGATGAATGGATTAGAAAACTGTGGTACATCTACACGATGGAATACTATGCTGCTCTAAAAAGGAAGGAACTCTTACCATTTGCAACGTCATGGATGGAACTGGAGAGCATTATGCTAAGTGAAATAAGCCAGTCAATGAAGAAAAAATACCACATGATCTCACTCATTCATGGATAATAGAGACCATTATAAACTTTTGAACAATAATAGATACAGAGGCAGAGCTGCCTCAAACAGATTGTCAAACTGCAGCGGGAAGGCCGGGGAGGGTTGGGTGGCAGGAGGTAGGGGGGTAAGAGATCAACTAAAGGACTTGTATGCATGCGTATAAGCATAACCAATGGACATAAGACACTGGGGGATAGGGGAGGCTGGGGGACTGTCTAGGGCGGGGGGATAAAATGGACACATATGTAATACCCTTTGTAATACTTTAAGCAATAAAAAAAAAATGGAAAAAAAAAATAAAAAAAAAAAAAATAAATAAAAAAAAATTAAAAATAAAAAAAAAAATAAATAAATCCATCAGAATTGCTTTTTATACCACTAGAGAATGGGAGAGAATCTTACATTCTCCACCTGAATACTGTAATGATATATTATCTATGATGAATATTTCAGATGGAAGTGTTATGTGTAATTTGTTCTTTTTTTCTTGTCTCTTTTGAGAAAGGTACTCATGTAAAAAAATTTAAAGCCCTGTGAAAAAAAATTTTTACAAATTGTTCACTTTAAATTCCCAAAATAGCAGTATTTAAATTACTTTATATTAACATTAATAGGTGATATTTCATGATAATTTCAACCCATTATACATTTAGTATGGATTTATTTAATCATGCATGTAAATAACTGTTTCTAATCCTTTTAAAATTTGTATTTCTTTTTTTTTCTGATCAAAAGGATTACAAAGACTCAGGGTACTTGGAAACCACAAATGGTTTTTAATTGAGAGTGTAGAAGAGGAAAAAACAATACCTTGATATTTTGGAAGACACTAGATGTGTCTGTGAAATTTCAAATTCATCACTCTCTCAACCTTGTATAGAACATGTAGTCTCAAAACGCTCAGTACTCATATTCCTCTTTTTTGAGAATAATGGTCCCAAACTTTGCCATGTAACTCTGACACTCTGCACAACTCATACAACAAGGAGTGGACACCTGATCTAAACAGAGGCACCTATAGGTTCACCTGAGCTCGGTGGATGACCCAATCAGATTACTTGGCAAAAGAGGTGAAATCCTTTAATGAAGTCTTTTCTTTACGATCCAGGGAGGCCAACTATTCTGGAGAACTGCTGTACCATTACAGTGCCATGCATCTAGTCTATAAAACTTTACTTTCATGAGTTAAGTATAACCATTGTGAATGAAGGCAAAAAGAAGTAGACCACATGAGGTGCTGTGCATTTAGACCTAATTACCTTTGTTCTGTGGCTTGAGAAAGAAAGGTGCAATAACAGCGATACCATCGGCTCCAATTTCTGCTGCATGTTTGGCCTTTAAGAGAAGAAAGAAGACCCTTATGGATCTGGTCACAATTCTAATGTGAATAGGTGTGAGGGTCTCCCCACACCACAAGCAATCCTCTGACATTAGCTGGGTATCCTACGATTCAACTCAACTCCGACACTCTCTACCTGGACATAGAGTCAGATTCCAGATGTTGAGGGCTCAGTCCCCGAGCCCCCTGCCCCCACTTCAGATTCCAGTCACCATCCCAGGTTATCACCTGTGCTTTAGACTCACTAGCTATAGATTGGAAGTTCTAACTACCCAATCCTTGGGTTGATTAATTTGCTAGAGTGGCTCTCCCAGATGGACCTATGTACATACCAGCTCTTGGGACTCCTTCAAGCTCAGGGCTCCTACATGGATTACCACTTGATCCAGCCTGCAAAAGAGAAGGAACAGTTGTGTTAGGGGCAAAAATAGAATATTGGGGACTGACTATAATTATAAGAAATATTAATCATGCTCTATTAACCATGATTGCCTTGTTTTGATTAAAGAAAGGACATTCTAACCTGGGAGTTGTACACCCCTGGGACTTGGGAGTCAACCTTGGAATGTGGTCCATTCTCATTCAAGAACTGCCTAATATCATAGAAAGATTAGCAACCTTGTTGCCCAAACAATGGAGTCCTTCCTCAGCCCACATTGCCTACTTTCCCATGCCTGTAATTCATACTTCCCCATGTAATCTTTGTCCTACCCAATATAAGCAGCTGGCTTATGGGGGGCTGCAGAGCAGATTTTTTTGTGGATGACCTGCTGCTTTCCCATACTGCCAACAGTATTGGAATAAATGCTCATATATAATTCAGCCTTGTCTCTGTTTAATCGGTTCAAGTAGTGACAAGCAGCCTGGATCCATCGGTTGTCTGGTTTCAGTTGCATCATCTGAAGTTTACGACAACATAGAGGGGCTGCACTATTTTGGTTTGTACGGGTTTTAGCAGTTAGCTAATAACTGATTAATTTCAATCTCATGACTATTAAATTCTGCAGTGGCCTATTTATAATTAATCTAATTCAGGACTTTAAAAAAAGAATGTCCAGACAATAAAATTTTAAAGTTCAACTGAGAAGAATTTTGAAACCAATAACTGATTAATCAATACTTGAGTACTTTTTTTGACAAAGCATTGTTTTAGATGCGGTATTTGATGGTGATTGTATACATAAAGATAGGTGTAAAACTTAGATTTTCTTTCTTTTTTTTTGTGGGAGATAGAAATAAAGAGGTTCCTCACAGAGTACAATCAGGAACCAGCCATATGAGAAATGAAGTCACTGTAAAAAGCTTTTTCCAGTCTTTTAAGTCCCTAGAATTTGGCCCTAAGAGGTTTCCTCTAAGACTCCACTGTTCATCTTTAGAAGTGCTCCATGTGGCCCCGGGGGAAGAGGCCACAGAGACTGGTCTTCTCAGGAGAGGAATGAACAAGATCCCACTGTGAAACCAGGTGTCCCAGTGCGTCTCCTGAGGCACTCTGAATGAGACAGACCCCATGCTCAAGGGATGGCGATGCTGCTTTTCCACTTAGGCCCAATCACTGCGTCCTGCACTGATTCCCGAGTTGTTCTGATTGGGTAAAATGGGATGTGATATGATTGGGTTTGCATTGTAAAAAGATAATAAGACTTTTGAAAGGAGAAAAGAAGCTGACTGACCTGTTTGACTCTTACCTGTAACTTTATTGCATGACCTCCTTGTCCCTGTTAACTGGCTCAAGTTAAAACAATCATCCATTTCCTGCTCCCCTCCACCCCGGTGCTAGATGCTGCTAGAGAAAACCACTGTATGGCTTGAATACAAACTTGTCATTTCTGATTCAGGAGAAGGAGGCTCCAAAAGGCCTTCTGGTTGACCTGACTTACTTGCCTTTCCAATTTTCCTGCAGTGGCTACTCCAGATCTTCACTATTCTCCTTAAGCTCTAAATTCCACCCAACTCCTTGTTCTGGGCAGATGCTTCACTTCCTAGAAGCATGAATTTCTCTGTAGAAGAGCCAGAAGCCCAGGGGAGCCAGGCACCAGCACCTTCCCTTTCCCCCCCAAGTCCAGGGCCAGGTAACCCAAGAGGAGGGATTGGTAGACAGCTGAGAGGCAGGTTCCAGTTTCCGGGTGGGATCTCCTAGAGCCAGGCATGTCTTGAAGCCTGGCTGCCCTTCCATACAAAGAAGGGGGCCCCTCTGCCTGGGTTCCTCATCCATGTGCTAGGATCCTCGGGTGCCTGTTCATTGTCCCACAAGCTGACCTTGAGCCTGACTTGTGACTGAAAGACAGAGAGGCTGTGTCATCGAGGAAGAGCCGCTGGTGATACAGCTCTGACAGATGAGTGTTTTTATTGGGGTGGAGCCACTCACTTGTTCCTTCCTTTTGTCACCCACTCCTCTGCGACCCGGCGGCGCTCTGAGATGCTCAGAGACAGGCCTTCTCCCGTGGTGCCATTCACTGTTCCAAATAAAGAGGCAGTCAGTGGGACCAACCAATACCTTTCACCCATCCAACATCAACAATGGGGGTCGGGAGGGAAAGGTCAGAAATCCCTGCTTAGGAGGGAGTAACGAAGAAACAGCAGAGGATCAACTCAGGGAGGGAAAACGCCATTTTCCATTTTCTCCTCAGACTCAGGATTATTTTCTTCTTCACCTTGTTGAAAGTAGCAGGAAGGTGAATTCTGACTTACAATTACAAATATGTCACTGCTATCAGGGATAGAGAGCAAAGATAAGGATAACTGCCTGTGTTTTAGGCAAAGCTCCAACACACCACCCAGTTCGATATTTGGGCTTGAATGGCAAGGCAGTCAACACCCTCCAGTCCTGGGATGTCGGGTCATGACTGCTGTCTGCAGTTTGGCATGGGAGCACTCTAGAACAACTTACTTTTTAAAATATATTTGTATTGATTTCAAAGAGGAAGGGAGAGGTAGAGAGAGATAGAAACATCGATGATGAGAGAGAATCATTGATTGGCTCCCTCCTGCACGCCCCATACTGGGGATTGAGCCCGCAACCCGGGCATGTGCCCTTGACTGGGAATCAAACTGTGACCTTCTGGTTCTTAGGTTGATGCTTAACCATTGAACCATATCAGCCGGGCTAGGACAACTTTTTTATGATAATTCAAAAGAAAGCACCAGGATGTTACTATTTCCTGTAGCAAGCACTCTTATATGTTCACTTCTCACAATAGCCCTGCCAATTACAAATCATTCTTCCCATTTACAGATGAAAATGTGAGGCTCTGAATCACTAACTAATCCAAGTTTGAATCCAGATCTCTGTGATTCCAAAACGTTCCCTTCTAGCAAAGTCATCCCTTAATGGGTCATAGAAAGGATGCAAATGGCACAGGATCCATCACTGCGCCTAATGCATATGGCAGCACGCTGGCTCTCCCAAACGCCAGCATCAGCTGGGACAGGTGGGTGGGAGGCCAGGGGAAGTTTGGGAAGTGTTGTTATCACTCTTGGTGTTTTGAGACACTTCAAGCATGCTCCCTAGAGCTTTCTGAGGAGGAAGAATCTGTCTTCCCCACTATGGCTTCCAGCTGGAGGGGGACCCTGAGTGGTTCTGGATTCAGGTTTTGGTTGTGACAAGTGGCCTGGTGACCTTTTCACAGAAGTTTAACCTGCTCTGATTATGACCACGGTGCCTCCAATTTTGAAAGGGACCCTGTTGGTAGAGCAGCAGCTCGGGGCCAAGGTGTAGTGTTCTATCCAAGGGGCTGAGGCCCAGAACACAACACAAGGGGCCGGGTAGTCACAGGTAAGTAAACTAGTAGTTGTCAGGCTTAAAATGTTCAAGGTCTGATTTTTCTAATTTCTACTATATGAATAAATGAGGATAACTGCTCGACCTGCAATTCCTTTATGTGCTGCAGTTAGAGTCTTTCTTACACATACAACAGGAAAGGTCTGGGAGAAGGGAGAATAAAGCCCATTCTTTTTTTTTTTTTTTTTCTCATAGTTACAAAGGAGCCATAGAAATCATTTATTCATTTTGCAACACAGAGAAATGTACCAGCACACTGGCTATGTCTCTTGTATTCACTTGGTTATTATTAGTTCTATCCATGGAGAGAGGAATGAGACATTTGGGTAAAGCCTACTACATGGAAAGTCCCCACACCTAGTTGTAAAAAATAATATTTATCAAAATTTAATATACATATTATAAGTGTGAAGGATGATGCTTTTTCATAGCCACATAACCAATATGCAGATCAAGAAATTGAATATCCCCAATACCCTGGAAGCACCCCTCATGCCTGCTGCTAGTCACTATCCCTTCAAGGTTAAGTGCCATCTTGTCCTCTAACAGCATATATTAGTTTTGCCCATTTTTACTTTATATAAATGGAGTCATAGTTTGCAGTCTTTCAAGATTATATTTGTGAGATTCATCCATCAGCCATATTGATGCATGCTCACACTTAATGTTTTTAAACAAGTGAAAATGTATTCTAACACACAGTGAGAGGCCAAGGTAATAGGAGAAGGAGGTTAGTCATATAGAGTAAAGATTGGAGATTTATGTGCTGAAGCAAGCCATCTTCTGTTACATTCATTTTGCCTTCTTTGCTTCCTCTAGCCTTACTTCCCAAATCTTTTTTTTTTTTTATTGCTTAAAGTATTACAAAGGGTATTACCTATGTGTCCATTTTATCCCCCCGCCCTAGACAGTCCCCTAGCCTCCCCTATCCCCCAGTGTCTTATGTCCATTGGTTATGCTTATATGCATGCATACAAGTCCTTTAGTTGATCTCTAACCCCCCTACCTCCTGCCCCCCAACCCTCCCCGGCCTTCCCGCTGCAGTTTGAAAGCCCATTCTTAAGAAAGAGAAGCCTGGGCCTAGCCAGGTGGCTCAGTTGGTTAGAGCGTCGTCCCAGTCCACCAATGTGGGGGTTTCGATCCCTGCAGGGCACGTACAAAAATCAACCAATGAACGTATAAACAAGTGGAACAACACACATTAATGTCTCTCGCCCTCTTCCTCCCTTTCTCTTTCTCTCTAAAGTCAATAAATAAATTTTTTTTTAAAAAGAGATCGAAAGAGAAATCTGCGTTTTGTTATTCCTCTAGCACTTCTTGACAGAATAGACTTGGGCAACCTAAATAATATACCTGAACCATGATTTTCTTCCAGTGGAGGTAAAAACAATACCTTTTCTGTTGTGAAGGCACACCACTAAATTAGATAATCTTTTGAGGGACTTTTTAGGTCTAAAATTAATGAGTCTACAAATTCACAAATCTGACATAGCTTAGCCAGGCTCACTCATGACCTATGACACAATGACACTGTGACCTCCTGGCTACTTTCTAAGGACTGAGCTAGAGTTATGGACTGAGTTAGTTATGTAGAGAAATCTCTAAAGGTGACTTACCAAAAATATTCTTCACTCCCTGTTTTTCCACAAGATAATCCACGTACTGACCAATTACTGAAAGGTTGATTTCTCTAAAAGACACAAGATAAAATATAGGAAAAAATGTATATTTAGTCTTTTTTAGAATATTATTCAATCAGTCCCCAAGTCTATCACCTGCTCTCTGTTGGTAATAGTTTTTTAAAAAATATATTTTTATTGATTTCAGAGAGGAAGGGGTGGGGGAAGGGGAGAGAGAGAGAGAGAGAGAGAAGAGAAAGAAACATCAATGATGAGAGAGAATCATTGATCAGTTGCCTGATGCATGCCCCCCAGTGGGGATCTAGCCTGCAACCCAGGCAGGCATGTGCCCTGACAGGGAATCAAACCATCACCTCCTGGTTCATATCGACGCTCAACCACTGAGCCATGCTAGCCAGGCTGTTGTTAATAGTTTTTAAAATCCACCTGGTCAATTGTGAAATTCCTAGCCTCCTCTGAATAATTCCTGTTTTCTTGTTTGTTTTGTTTTCTTCTGTCTGGTGGTTTCTCTGCTCAGCCACATGTTCCTCACTTATGTAAGCAAAACGCTATCAATCAACAAAGACTTTACATGTAATTATTAAAAAATCATCTTGAAAAAATAATGAAAAAATAATATTCAAAAGGAAGTTACCGAATCATCTTTTGTTCTTTTTGGGAAGAGTGACACTTGGGGGCATGGTTTAATGAGAACATTTTCTACTTGGTGAGAAGCAATAATTTCTTAGGCTTATTAAATAGGAAAGTTCAATCTTACTAAATTTAAGAATTTCAGCACTTAACAGTTGTGACAACAAATGAAAGCATAACTCTATATGTATTTGCGAGTTTTAAGTCGAAGAGGATTACCAGTTGGAAAGGAACTTTGCCTCTCAAAGTGTGGTCAGTGGAAGAGCAGCATCTGAGGGAGTCGTAGAAATGCAGAGTCCCAGGCCCCACACAGCCCTACCCAGTCAGAATCTGCATTGTAACAAGATCCCCTGTCATCTGCATGTGCTCTGCAGAGTACTGACCTTGTAAGCATCTGATGCTTAAGGCAATAAGAGCTCTTCTCCTCAAAATCATATTGCCTGTGAAATCTACAAACTGACTCAAACACAAGCCGTATAAAACCACTTGTTCTCAATCAAAATAGAGGCGGGGCAGATGGTGGCCGGAGAGCGAAAATACAAAGGAGAAGTGTGGGGCAAGTCTGTGTTAAATGTTGTGAAAATGTGAATGAGGTTAAAATTAAATTAGGATTCTCTGGCCCCACTGACAAAAATGCAAATGGCAGCCAACTAGTACTTTGTGTTCAAAACAAAAAAAAATCTGATCATAGAGAAAACAAAGACATCACAGGGTATTGTCAAATGGAATGGGAACCAGAGACCAAAACAAGGAATTCACAATCACTGCCCACAACATGCAAATGACAGCCAGCCCACTGCTTGCCCTTGGGAGCAGGTGTGCCTCCAAGGGGAGCAGACTCCCTCCATAATGGCTAATGTACAGGTATCACTATCTTAACCCTCCCTGCCCACTTGCTTAAATGCCAAATCCTGGCCTCTCAGATTTGCTAAGCAGGGAGGCTCCCTGAATGCACGACAGGGATGAATTTAGGTTGCTCTTACTGAAAGATAAGATGGATGTGTTATCTGCCTAGACCAGTGGTTCTCAACCTTCTGGCCCTTTAAATATAGTTCCTCATGTTGTGACCCAACCATAAAATTATTTTCATTGCTACTTCACAACTGTAATGTTGCTACTGTTATGAATTGTAATGTAACTATCTGATATGCAGGATGGTCTTAGGCGACCCCTGTGAAAGGGTCATTCGACCGCCAAAGGGGTCGCAACCACAGGTTCAGAACTGCTGACCTAGACAGTCCATCTCAGGACCCTCATTTACTAGTAGGTCAGCTTGACCTGCTCAACTTCTTGAAATCTCTCTGCACCTTGGGCATTTCTGACCACTTAGAACCGTATCTTTACAATATCCCAGCTCCTTACTGCTTCCATCAGTTTTTCCCCACTTGGGATAAGCTCTGAGACGCAGGAGCAATCAGTAGGGGCTTTGTTTGTGTGACATGAATTCTGGTTTTGACCAGTGATGTCCATCTACTCATGCAAACAGTCACAGAACAGCTCTGAATCACGGAGCAAAAACTGGGAAGAACCTGGCTGGGTGACAGCCTGTGCTGGAGTTACAGGTTCAAACACAGTGGCTCCTGTACCCTTTCACCGAAGTGTTACCACCTCCCCAGTCCCACCACTAACTCAAGGACTCTGACAGAGGCACTGTGGTTTTCACCAAGGGGAAGCTAGAGCTCTGGTCCAGGCCTGGTAGGCACTGTGCATTCTTTCCCTTTCATCTAATACCTTCTCATCTGGGAAAGGGAGCTGGAGAACTTGTTTACATTCTCAGAAATCCTTACAGAGAGAAACTGACTTACTCCATCTGTTAGTGTGCACGTGTGTCTCCCCAAAGTGGACTCCTAAACTCAGCAGAGACCTCCACCACCACCGGGGCCTTGAACAGCCAGGCTCCAATGAAATGCTCAAGCATTACTGCTGTTACTGCTCCACAGTGACGAAACTAAAAATACCCCACACCTTCAGCCAAGTCCACAGTCTCCTTTATTATAAATATCAATTCTTTATGCTGCAGCAAGAACTTCCTGACAGTGTCTTTTATACCTTGCAACCCCTGGTCTGCACCAGGCACAGCATAGATCAGGGGTCCTCAAACTTCGGCCCGCGGGCCACATGCAAATACAAATATTGTATTTGTTCCCGTTTTGTTTTTTTACTTCAAAATAAGATATGTGCAGTGTGCATAGGAATTTGTTCATAGTTTTCTTTTAAACTACAGTCCGGCCCTCCAACAGTCTGAGGGACAGTGAACTGGTCCCTTGTTTAAAAAGTTTGAGGACCCCTGGCATAAAGGCTCAACATCTACACTTGTCTCCCACCACCTCCCCCACTCTTTTAGGCCTGGATGATTGACAGGCTACAGCAATTTCACTCAGGGCTGCCAATAGGTGACAGATGACCTAACCCTCCAAGAAAGTTTGCTGCTTCTTATAAAATGCTTCTCGCCTACAGGAGTGAGACTAACGGTGAGATTTCTGGGGCAGTGGCAGAGTGACCCAACATGTTCTGAGACGTATGGCCTTTTGGAACTTTTATTTATTTATTTATTTATTTATTTATTTTTAATTTTTTAAAAAATATATTTTATTGATTTTTTACAGAGAGGAAGGTATAGGGATAGAGAGTTAGAAACATCGATGAGAGAGAAACATCGATCAGTTGCCTCCTGCACACCCCCCACTGGGGATGTGCCCGCAACCCAGGTACATGCCCTTGACCGGAATCGAACCTGGGACCCCTCAGTCCGCAGGCCGACGCTGTATCCACTGAGCCAAACCGGTTACAGCAACTTTTAAATCTCCTTAAAAAGGTCAGAGGTTGAAAAGGGATGGTTCCCAATGTGTTTTGTTGACTTTCACTATGTTAAAAGAAAAATGATTTTATTTGAAAAGTCAGAAGATCTAACAAGGCCAGGCCTGCATTTCCATACAGCACGAATGGCTGGGAGCACAGTGGCTGCCCCCATGGAGGCACAGAAGCCCCCGTCCACCGCAGGGACTTCAGGTCCCCGTCTGACCGCAGATGCAAGGCCGAGGCCCTTGGCAGGATGCTGTGGCCCCAGTCACAAGAGAGCCCAGTGAAATCGCCTCGAGCTGTTACCATATTTGTCACAAGGGCACCCAAATAGCAGGGCTATGGAGGTAACAGGATGATAATTCTCTCTGGGGACTTTATTCCCTTCCCTGCTTTCCCACCTACTCTACCTCCCCTCGGTATCTGGGTTCATGTCCATTGCTGCAGGCACTCTGTCAGTTACCAAGAAGTCACTGGAGAGAAGGAAACAGTGAGAATGAATTATTCTTCTCCTCACTAGCTGTTTGGGGCTCGGTGCTCATAGAGGTGAGAGGGGGCACCAGCCAGGTCACTTGTAAAAGCGGGACCGGCTTATTACTGCACCTTCCCTTCCTCCGGGAGCCCCAAGAACACAGCTCACCAGTAATCTCGGGGGAGACTGGCCTGAACCAACCCCATGCTTCCTGGAGTCATTCTCAGTCTGAACTCCAATTTAATATCTTAATTTCAGTTCCCATGGGTCCAGATTCTTTGCCTTAGGTCCATGATTGTATTTTAAATAAAAGTATTTAACTTTTTTTCTTATTACAGAAGCTACATCATGTATTTTAGAAAGTCCACACAATAAGAAAGGAAAAAAATAAACCACTCAGGATCTCCCTGGAGATGATTACTCTTATTAGTTTGATAGTTTTCTGTTCACAAATACACAATATAGTATTTTCTTAAGTAAATATAGGCATATCATACAGTAGTGTAATATTTTTTTCACAGCATTTCTAAATTGACTATTTCCCCACCTCTTCAGATATTCTGTTACTATACTGGCTACACAGCATCTCATTGTATAAATAGACATAATTAATTTAGCTAATGTTCTATTCTTAGACATTTCATTTACTTACAAACTCTATAAGAAGAGAGATCTTTAATCACGTTATTTCTAACCATAAATCGAGGCCCTGAGTGGTGAACTAGGAAACCACACGTAGACTATACCGATCTCTTCTCTTACAGTATAAGGATAGTAGAGTTTTCTGAAGTGTCTTTTCAGAGAAAAATCCCTATTACTGTGTATTTCCTCTCCTGGCACACAGTACACAGGAAGGACTCTGTGTATACAGAATCAAGAGGACAGGCAGGCTCTTTTCACAATGGGCTTGATCGGGCGTGCATATCGGGGAATCTGACATTCCAAGTTTTTTGCCTTTCCCCTACATTTTTCAGCCTTTGAAATCAATGGAAGTTATGTGTGCTTTTGGCAAAGTAACTACTTGATTACTTTGAAGCTCCTTCAGCAGAGACGTGGGCAGGGATTATGTCAGCCCCACCGTGCCAGGGCATGTTCTGGGAATATGGGTCACAGTCTTCCAAACACGGGTAAAAAGATGGTAATCTGTACAACTCAGCAGGCCAGGCCCTTTCTGACTGGGGTAATGGGTTTTGTTTTACTAGAGAATGTGGTGAAGATTCCCATGGTGAAGTCAAGGGCATTCGAGGGAGAAAATACAACTTTTTTTTCTTGACATTGTAACCAATCTGAAATGGACTTTCTGTTCTAATGACTGTGCTTGCCTGAAGGAAAAAGTGACTTCCTGAAACAATGAAGGAAAGCAAAAGTCTTTTACTCCAGTGTAGAAACAGACGGGGGTTGGACTGGGGTGAGACTTTCCTTTCCGGCTATGTGGCTGGGGGCAAGGTCTTTGGGATCTTGGTTTCATTCAATGTAAAAATAGGGATGGTAGCTGTCACAGACTTGTGAAGATTAAATTGGAACATGTACATTGAAATACCCAGGATGATGGACACACGGTGTTTAGCCAATCAGTGATAGCTTCCTTCCCTCTGTTTGCCTGACCATCAGCATTAATCATCCCTGTAATATAGTCACTCATGAAAAACCAAAATTCACCACACACTCTGCTAGATGCTGAAGATTCCAAGATAAATAAGATACATGCTCCATCCTTGTGTACTGCCTGGTTCTTGAGAAATGTCTATTGAATACGGTGAAGTCACTCAGAGCCTCCTGGAATAGACAGGCATGTAACAAACAGCTTACTGTAACACTTACTATAAACAAGTAATTCCGATGGAAAATGGTGTGCACATGGTGCAGGGGAGGGATCCTCTTACTCCTTTTTAGGGAAAATGGGAAAGAATCACCAAAGGATGGTTTTGACAGATGGAAAGAAGTGTTCAAGTGGAGCAGAGAAAGGAGAGGATGCGGTAGAAACAGGCAGAGGGAACAGAATGTGGAAAGGCACAGAGGAAGGGAGGGTATGAAGTGCTTGGGGGAAATGGAAGTGTAGCAGGATGGTTAGACTGTACAGGACTTCCTCTGTCATCCCAGAGGGTCTGGGGCTAGGCTTTCACCTTTCCCCCAGCTCATTCAGATCCTACGCAGTGGGATCTGAAATTCTGCATTTCTAGCAAGTTCCTATGTGATGTTAGAGAAAATGGTCCACAGATCATAAACTGAGTTGCAAGGCTTAGATTCAACAGAGATTCTTAAAGGAGAGTGACATGATTGCATTGGTTTACGAGGAAGCTCACTGGACTATATTGTGGAGGAGAAACCGGAGTTGCAGGTATTTTATTCATTCTTACTTAATGGGGATCACCAAGATATCCCCGATGACATAGCATCGGAGGACTGCAGACTCCCAGAATTAGAATGGCCTTTCCAGAGAATGTGGCTGGACTTCCTCTCTTTACAGAACATGAAAGGGAACTTTTAAAAGGTGACAGGACGGCCCCAGGGTCAGACAGCTAGCTGGTGGCAAAGCTGGAGGTTAACAACTCAGACAATCCATTTAACATGTTCTTTTTGCCCATTTCCCCAGTTAAAGACATCAAATTATATTCAGAGAGTTGATTTGGTAATAAGAATGCCTTAGAATCATGAAGAAAAAGGAGACGGGAATAAATAGTTCTTGTTCAGCCAAGAACTATGGAGGTCATGGTATACAGTATGAGCCACGTATAAGAACCCCACAGTGGCAGGTCACGAGGCAGAATGTTCAGTGTGAGATTCCATGTGACCCTTCTTTTTGTCCTGTCTCTTAGAAACATGTCAGGGTGCAGATTCCCTTGTGGGCAAGTAAGTTTAAAGCCAGCTGCTCCTCATAGGTGCTCCAAACCTGACTTGTATGTATGGGAATGTTTGGATGGAGCAGCTGGTGGGAGAAAAGGGAACCAACACAGCTCATGTGCCTACTATGCCCTATTCATATTTTATTTTCTAAATGTGTTTTTATTGATTTCAGAGAGAGGAAGGGAGAGGTTGAGAGGGGGAAAAAAAAACGTAAATGATGAGAGGGAATCATCAATTGGCTGCCTCCTGTCTGCCCCCCACTGGGGATTGAGGCCGCAACCTGGACATGGACCTTGACCTGGGATGGGACTGTGACCTCCTGGCTCAACCACTGACCCACACTGGCCGGGCTGCTATATACATTTTTAATGCACTAATTTAATTCTTACAAGTTTCTTACAAAAAATACATTCTTATTTTGATTTGAATTGATGAAAAAAGAGGAAACAGTGAAGTGGAGGCAGGAGGGCCAGAAGTATTTGAGAAACGAAGGAAGCAGCAGAGCAAAGTTATGTTAGTAAGCTCCTGTACATGCGGCCACAGGAAAACAGCAGAATAGGGAGGAAGAACACACTGACACTCCCAATGGGTCCCGGATGAATAAATGAGACTGTTTTAAAAAGCCACTTCTAGGCTAACAGGGGTCTGATTGAAAAGATTAAAGTAGCATAGACCAGACGTAGTGTTTTGAGTTTGCAAACAGGAAATAAATTCTGCCTGCTCATGCAATCACATGTCCTCTGTTTTATCTGTCCAGCAAGTGGCTGACACAACGAGAAGGAGCTGACTTCAGTCTTTCTTAGAACTTGGGGAAAAAGAGAAGCAACAGGAAAAAAAAATAATGCTACTAACCATTGAGTAATCTAAATGGCATCTCAGCAAGAGTTTTATTTAGAACTAGCAAAGATGTGAAGTTTCATGAATCCTAGAAGCTGGAATTCTTGAATTCACAATGATCTAAAAGGAAAACTGTAATATGGCCAACTTTGATAACAATAAAAGTTAAAGAAATTTCATCTACTTTAAAGGGGTAGGGTTAATGTTTACAAATTCAGCAACAGAAGACCAAAAATAAGTAAGAGCCTTATTTAAAGATATCTTAAATTCCTCATCTTCCTTTTACCCCCGCTCTTATGCCACAAAAGCAGTTCAAACTTATGTATCTAAGTGCATATTGATCCTAAGCTAAGCACTATTCTATGGATAATCTCACTTAGCACACATAACTCCATGATCATTTGTATCTTGTAGAGGAAGAAAGAAGAAGCTTAAAGAAACCAGAATTCTGATGGTTTTGGCAGACTGACTTCTCTAAAATGTCAAAAACATTTAGATGCAAGAGGTGGATGAATCTCCTTTTCCTAAGTGGCAACGTCCCAGGGAGAAGTTATATTTCACGTATGGACATGTACGGCACATGACCATTATCTGACAGTCTAAGCAAAACAGTATGGCTGGCCATATTATTCATGTGGACGTCAAAATACTTGTTTGGCCAATGATTTCTCAGCAATCATCTGTTGCTACCTCCCACTCCTGCAGGATCCCCAACATGTAACCGATGTTGAAATGAGACTGCAAACATGCCTAAGGGGTCCCTCTTACAGCTACCTTCTCCACTTTCATCCTGTCTATGAACAGCCTGAGGTGGAATCATGCAGATGTCTAGAGACAGGATCTAGAGAAGCCAGGTCAGGGTGTGAGGTCAAATCCTGCTAAAACGAAAGTCTCATCCAATTCCACTGGCCTTCTTTGGGAAGCCAAAGCTGTGGTAAAATCCAAGGAGAATTTGCACTGTGGAGCTACAGACCTTGGGAGAAAGGAGAGCTGCTGTACCTTTTCTCTCTTTCTGCACTGAGATATAGAGATCTCGTCTCTGACTTGGGGCCAGAGACAACGGTACCACAGAAGTGCACAGATTAAGTGACTGTTACACAGAGAACATCAGTCCATTTTGGTGGAGAACCGATCCCTTCAAGGTTCCAAATAGTAGTTACCCATGCTCGGTCATCGGCGTGATGGTTGCAGCAACCAGACCTTGAAGGTTCTTCTTCCGGGAGGCCATTGAGCTGCAGAAAAAAAAAACAAAAAAACAAAAAACAGAATTACTCTCTTCTTCAAGGAATGTCAATTAATGATAAAACTCCTGGGCAAAGTCCGTTCACCATTTAGAACTGTGAAAAAAATGCTTACAAGTATGCAAACACAGCAAGCAAGCAAGTTTGAGAATGTAGAATTTCAGGGCTTAATTCGAAAGAGGAAACTATGTTTTTAAAGTCAGGAGAACAGTGGCCTGGCGACATACCATTGGAAAGGCCTCCAACTTTATCTAGATCAGCGGTCGCCAACCTTTCAGACCTCACGGACCACCAGTGGTCCACAGACCACCGGTTGGCGACCACTGATCTAGATGATTGAGAAAATGTCAAACCTCAAAGAGCAGGGGTAAAAAACAAGAGATCAAAGAAAGAACATGATCCTAACTCAGGGAGCTCAGATATATAAAGAATTACTATTATTTAAGTTGGAATATGGTCAGGAGAACTGGGACAGTCCTATCTCTTTCTGTATCTTCATTCTGTTAAGCAAGAATCAGCTCTTCCAGTTTGAAGGCTTCGGTGTAATCTCTGTAGCTCATCTTCCTTTCAGATTCTAATCTTGACCATTTTGTCCTGCTTTCCTAGTTCTAGTAAAAATAAATACATCACAAGTATTTATTCACCTCTCCCCCTCTAGACCCCGCTCCCCAGGACAAGGAATACATTTCATTTGCTTTGCTTTTCCTTCACTGAGTGTTCTGCAGACACCTGTGTCCAATGAAAAATTGATGACTTTCTGGTTGATGAATGAAATGTTCAGGTTGTAGTTGAATGATGACTTCCAAGAGTGCCAGACACACAGTAAGTACAAGTTCAGCCTCCTCCATGAAGTCTTGTCTGATGGCTATAGGACATGAGCAAGTACTATCATTATTCCCTTACCAGCTCTTTCCTGTCATCCCAGCTCTACTGGTACCTTCTCCCCAGCCCTAGCTACTCTTGCCAATTCAGGGGCTAAGTCATTTCAATTCTGTTATCGTCTTTCCTGCATTCCTTCCCTCTCCCCTTACTGCCCCTCTCATAACTTACCCTTTGCTACCTCTTATCTACACCAATGGGCCCAACCCAGGTCCCAAGAGGCCCATGGGGGCTCAAGAAAGTTCAAGTGATAAGTGTCCCAAGAGCTGGGTTCAGCACAGAGAGTCTCCTAAATCAAACAGCACTAGGCTGTTCACACTACACTCCATGTTCTTGGGCTTTGGGCTGCATTTATTTCATGCTTAGGGTCAGATACTCTTATGGTGGTCAGAAGCTCAGACTGGCAATACATACACACACACACAAATGATGGGTTAAAACTTTCAAAGCATGCGGGAATGAGATGAGAGTTGGGAACCACTGTCTTAACCGCCACTCTCTTTATCTTCTTTCAATCCACACAGGCTGCCAGATTAATCTCCCAGTAGCATGGACATTTCTGACCTGGCCTTTGCCAATAACGTTCCACCCTGGCTTTCACGAAATAAATATTAAACTCCCTGGCCCGGATCTCTGTGACGATCTCTTTATGCCTCCAAGTACGCTAGCCCAGCTGGTTCCTGTTGCTACCTACCTTCACTCATCTGGCTGCTTGCCTTTCTCCCGGGGTTCTCCTACCTAGAATGCCATTATCTCCCATTTCAGCCCCTTCAGTCTAGTCAACTTTTTAAAAGCTAGGGAACATTCCCTGATTCCCCCAAGATGAAAATAATTTCGTACCCCTTAGAATTTCCCCCAAAACACTGGCTTTTTATTAAAAGCCTTATGTCAGAGTTATTAGCAGGGTAGTTTGGGCTTCCCTTCTAATCTGTAAGCCATCTGGGAGCAGGAATGTATCTTTGTACAGAGTAACATGCTAAATAAATGAGCAAAGTTTGCTGACTTTGTGAACCGTGACACTCCTACAGGAAGGGATGGGGTTGTGGATAAAAAGGGGACACGTGCTAACCTGACTAGCTCAGGGCGGCCTTGCAAACTCAGAGACCTAAAGTTGGTCTGAAATGAAAACTTTTTAAAAGCAGTTAGTTTATGGTGTCATTGGTTGGTATCTTCCCTGACAAAGGTCAATCTTTACTTTAATTGGGCCTATTGTCTTTTTGCATCTATGATAGCATATCACTGGAATGTCAAAGTAATTTTCCTTTTTCCAGACCCCTCAAACCACAGATAATGCTCTTGGGAGACCACAGATCCCCATACGTTACTGCTAATTGTTGACTGTTAACCACCTAAATAAAAGAAGTTTGTGTCTATCATTGTACTTTTAATCCAATCCCAGAGGTCTCCCCACTTTGCTTTCTCCCACCTCCCTAATCTATCACCAATGGATTCCATGTAACCCACTTATGTCTCCTCCTCTTTTGGCTGTAACGTATCAAACAAAGTGCAAAACTGCCATTCTCCAGAGCATTATCTCAATCCGTTGAGATTCTGCTTCCTGGCAATTGTCAACAGTTTGGCTCAAATAAACTCACAAAAAGTCTTCACAGGTTTGAATGTTTCTTACCTTAAATAGGTAAAAGATCACAGCAGCTGTAACTGGAGAAGCATGGAAATTTTGTCAATTTGAGTTTTAAATAAACTTGGTAATGTTATGCTTTGAAATTCTTTATAGCTTGTACCCAACGCAAATGGTTAGAATGTTCACCGGCTTAAGGTTTAATGTGAATTTAGAATATTATGACTCAAAACACTATCCACAGACAAGAATTCTTAGCGCAAATAATTCAGGTGACCTTAGTCAAATTCTCTGAAGAGGGCGAAGTTAAAAAAATAAAAAAAGGTAATGAAGGAAGGAAGGGGGGGGAGGGAAAGAAAAAAAAAACAGAGAAAGAGAGAAAGAGAAAGAGAGAGAGGGAAAGAGAAAGAGAGAAAGCGAGAAAGAAAGAGAGAGAGAGAAAAGAAAGGGCAACTCCGGGTAAGAAGAATGACTTGACAAATACTTGGAGAGGAAGAAACAGAAATAGAGAAACAAAACAAAACTAAAACCAAAGCACAGAAATACGACCAACTTCCCCCAAAATGAAGAGATTGTATCAAGTTCAATAGCTCAACTCTCTTCTGCTCCATCGCCGATCCTGGTCATTTTGACGAAAGGACCTGGCAGGAACCCAGGGGTCCCCGGCCCCCATCTCCTGACTTGCTTCAGGCCCCGGGGGGTCGCCGTCCCCCTTCCTCTGGCCCCGCTTCCCCGTCACCCGCCTCCTCCTTTCCCTGGGCCCGCACCTCCTCGCCCGCCCTGGAGCCCGTCCCCTGCGCCCTTCTCCCCGCATCCCGGGGCCTCCCCGTCCCCGCCCGCGCCCGCGCCGGCCGCGCTCACCCGAGACGCCGGGTCCGCCTCCCTCTCCGCGGCCGCCGCCGCCCCGCTCCGCTCTTTATGCCCGCGGGCCGCCCGCCCGCACCGCGCCCGCCACGCCCAGGGCCCCTGGGGGCTGTAGTTCGGCGGCGCTTCCTGCACAGCGCGCCGGGCGGCGGGACACGCGGAGTCGCGCACAGTCGCGCAGAGTCCCCAGCGCGCGGCTGGAGCGTGCGCTTCCCGGGGTCTCGCCGGACCCGGCGGGCTGAGCGGTCACCGGCGCGGCGCCGGCTCCCCGCGGGCGGCATGCAGCCCGCCGGCACCTCCGGGCCGCAGCGCGGGTCGCCTGTCGCCCGCGCGCCTCCCGCTGGCGGACGCCTCGGGGCGCCCTTCCTCCTGCCACCCCTCTCCCCGGGCCCTGCAGCCACAGGTACTTGGAGGTTGTGGGCTTTGAACCCCACAGGCCGCTGTCCCAACCCCGCACACGCTCCCGGTAGACAGAGGGGTGACCTGATACAAGATGGGCTGGGTGCTAAGGCAGCAGCTTTTCTGGTTCATTCTTGAGAATAATTAAAAAGAGTTTGAAAGGGAAAAATAATTTTAACCAAAATACCTCCGCTTGCAGGAATGGCGCGTTTATTTTCTAGCATCATGTCCTGTGCGGATAAATCAGAAACGCCGCCATGAGTAGGTCCCCTGCTTTCTCGCTGATGTGAGGGAACCTCCGTTTTCCAAACAAACCAAGGGCTGATGCTTATTATTTCACTCAGAGAAAAGACCCCCCCGCCCCAAGGCTTTCTAGGTTACAAAGTGCTTTTAAATCCATGAAAACCGTTATTTTACTACTCAAAGCACCAGTAATTAATTCACCAATTCACAAAACAAGCCTATGTGGCAGGCATTATTCTTTATTACTTATTTTATTTAATTTTTTAAAAATTGATTTCGGACAGGAAGGAGAGGGAGAGAGAGAGAGAAACATCAATGATGAGAGAGAATTATTGATTGGCTGCCTCCGGCACCGATCCCTGAGCCTGCCACCAAGGCATGGAACCAACCCTGACTGGGAATGGAACTGTGACCTCCTGGTTCATAGGTCAGTGCTCAACCACCGAGCCAAACTGGCTGGGCATGGGCATTATGTTTTAAATTCACATTTTACAGATGAAGAAGCACCGTCCTACTTTACAGATTGGAAACAGAGGTTTAAAGGGCTTAAGTGATTTGCCAAAGGCCATAGAGCCACTGAATGGTTGAGTTGTGATTTGATTTGTCTTCAGATAGTCTGAGAGCTGATATTTTAACCACTACTCTGTTATGTTATACTTCAATAAAGGAAGGAAGGAAGGAAGGAAGGAAGGAAGGAAGGAAGGAAGGAAGTATCCTAGTTATATCTGTCTGTTTTGTAATGTTAACAAAAACATTGTATCCTAATGAGACAATGTTTGCAAATTTTTTTTCAGTCATATTTTTAATATATGCAAAATTAAGTATTTCAATGCCCAAAGGTATGGGTCATTGAGTTTAACATCATCAACCAAATAACCAACATTCTAAATGTTTAAACTCCTGTTTATATCAATATGGCAGCCAAAGCAATTCCTTGTAATAATGTGTTAGGTCACTAAGAAGCAGATGCTAAAATGGGGTTGATGTGCAGCACTTCCTTGGGGAGGGAGCTATAGAAGGCAGGGAGGGCCTTCAGGTTGTTATGCAGGGCTGACCCTGTGGAAGGAGAGAGGGTGCCCATCTTCCCGGGACAGAGGTTCCACACTGCACCCTTGATGAGGAGGTTTGAAGGAGGGCACATCAGAGGATCCACTATCTGGCCTTAAGAAACCCACAGCCTCTACTGTGAATTGTGGGAAAGACGTTTAACTTTAAAAACATGGTAAGTGCAGCAATAGACCTCTGCAAAGAGATTAAGAAACATGGAGGGGAGACTAATCGGGGCTGAGAGGTGACTGTGTGTGAGTGAGTGAGTGAGTGAGTGTGTGTGTGTGTGTGTGTGTGTGTGTACATGGTGAGGCAGGAAACTTTCAGAAATTCTTCCTGGGGGAGGTAACAACTGAGCTAAGTCAGACAAGAGTAAGGCCGCCCTAGAAGAAGGGAAGAAGCAACAAAAGGCTGAGTACTAGCCTCTAACACTTTGCTGATAAGTGGCAAGGGCTCTATGACCTTTCTTGTATTGTCCAGTATTGTATCATCATCACCACTTAACTTTTCATCTTTTTATTTATTTTTTCATCTTTTTATTTCTTTTTTAAAATATATTTTATTGATTTTTTACAGAGAGGAAGGGAGAGGGATAGAGAGTTAGAAACATCGATCAGCTGCCTCCTGCACACCCCTTACTGGGTATGTGTCCACAACCAAGGTACATGCCCTTGACTGGAATCGAACCTGGGACCCTTGAGTCCGCAGGCCAACGCTCTGTCCACTGAGCCAGACCGGTTAGGGCCATCCTTTTATTTCTTGACCTCTAACTCCACTGGGAGGTAATCGAGGCTGGCAGCATGTCCTGCTTCTTTGTTTTCCCACAGTGCAGTGCAGGGAGGGTGGGATTGGAGAAATTTGCTCCCTTCAACTCTCTTGTTTTGTAAAAAATAAATAAGTAAATAAATAAATATTTACTTATTCCACATCATCTTTTTCTCCCACCACAATTCAAGCTTGAAGGAAATAGCTTGGGGATGTAGTGTTTAGTTCTCCCCGTTAGTTGTTAAGTTTCCTGAGGACTGTGTGTGTCTGTTCTGTTCCCTGGGACACCCATAGTGCCTGCTACATGGCAGGCACTCAAGAAACAGTTGAATTAGTATCAAATGCAGAACGAATGTTGATAACTGAGAACAGAATGCTAGCTCCGTGGACCGAACATAGACTTTAGCACTGAGGGGAGGTTGGTGCCTCCTTGTTGGCGGGTGCTGATGCAATAGTAGGGGCCCATGTGGCCAGGAGGATTGGTGGCAGCACAGAGAACAGGAAGTTAGGGAGCTCAGCAGGCACGGGAGCTGGAGGAAGAGGAGTGTCGTGCCTCTTAGAGGACAAGAAGGGAGGAATTCTGGGTGGGGGGTAAACCTGGACATTGTTGCCTCCTTGCTGACTTGGAGACCCTCTTTCTGAATTGTACCTTTGGACTGATGTGCCAATGGGTTAAGCACATTCATTTGTCATTTCCTATTAATTAGAAAATTCGGGCCTAGTATGACTACTAGAAAGAGAGAATTGTGAAGGTGCCATTGGTTGAAAACAGAAGAGAAAGTTAATACTAATTTTGCTTGTCAGGGTCTCTGACAATATAATTTAAGTAATGACAGAGGCAAAACTCCTTTTGAGGGAGGTTCACCGTGTATTAGCTATTGGCCACATGAACACTAGGCCTTCCGGAAACACACAAGTGAGTCTATTCTACTGGGACAATACACTAAAAGTTCCCCAAGGATCTCAAAGAGGAGTGTGCAATGTCCTGTAAGAGCATCCCCAAACTCTAGCTGCTCACGTTATGAATAAGGTAAAAACTCACCACTAGGTGACAGTCTATCCGCAGAAATTGCTTTCTCTTTTAATGACTCAAACTGGAAGTTTCTGGGAACATCAGTAAAAATACAAATACTAGGTAATCTCTTCCTGATCCCACTTCCCTGTCCTCCTTTCCCCCCAAATCTGTGCAGTTAACAATCTCAATTTTAACATTCTCCTTTAATCTGTCTCTTAATATTAAAATAATGAAAAAGTGATGTTTAGAAACACAGAAATTAGACATGGAAAATTAATCCCCCCCCCCCCTAATACTGGTTCTTTGAGTTTTGAACATAAATATGGCTATAAAAAGAGTATGCTCAGTGGTCTTAACTTTTTGATATGTAGAGGATACTTAAAAATCTGGTTCAAGTTTAATTTAGTATTTTCTCCCTCGTGAATATAACTCTGCTTCCTTTTAGCATTTGAGGTAAAAATGGGGCGATTGGGAGAAATATGTTTTTATCTCTTTTATGAAGAACTTTTACTTTATGTTCCTTTTGAATGAAGGGAAAACTCCCTGGAAAGAATTCGATAAATGCCATTGAAATTGAATTTGCTTCCACCCAAGGCTGGTTAGATTCTGGGTAACAGCTGACTTTGGGTGCCAATCATCTGGGCACAGGAAGGCTCAGGCCCCTCCTGTCAGTTGGTCGAAGGGGGCCCAGATGGCCTCTGGAGGGGCACGGGGGGAGAATGTGTTGGTCTTGTTTCTCCTTGTTCCTTCTGCCCAAACCATCAGGGCCTTGTTATCCTGGAGTAGCTCATGCAGATTCCATCTTTTGGCGTCATTTGCACTGTCCCATTGATCAAGTTCTTCTGGGCCTACTGGCCTGTGAAGTACCCCAACATTTTACTACTGTCCTCCATTTCTCAGGTTAGGTGTGTCAGCTGTAGCCAAATTCTGCTAGCTCCGAAAGAAAAATATGCACTCTGTTTTTGGCCATGCACTTAAAGGTGGACCAAGTAGGTTAAACACAAAAACAAAACTAAGTACATAACAGTATTTATTCAATTCTTCCATTTGTATTAACAGAAAGAGAGAGAGAGAAAAAAAAGAGGCCTGTGTGGGAGTGCACCTGGAAATGCATAGATAGTTTCTGGAAGGAAAACAGTGATGTTCAGAATATTAAACAGCTGGTTTAGCGTTGGCTAACAGGGATGCTGACCTTGAGCCGGCTCACAGCCTGAGGGATGCAGATCCTCCAACATCTAAGCTTTTACCTTTAATGATGGATTGAAATTTCAAGGGGAGGGGCAGCAATCCAGGGGCTTAAAGCAATGGCTGTTTACCAACCTACAGGGAAATATTTGCATACTTTAACCACTTCAGCATTTGTATTACTGAGCCAGCAGCTATCAGTCATTTCTCCTGGGAAAGGGGATTGAGAGCCTGAGGGAGTTATTTTTCAGTGTTCCCGTGAGTACTGCTGGAAATGCCTTTTGTTTGTTTGAATTCCATGTAACCATGTGCTGGGAGATTGAATTTCATTCTGTTCAGCTCAGGTGGTATTCCTGATTTTTAGAATTTGGTTCTGAACATTTCTGTCTCACCATGAGTCATCTGACTCCAGTCTGTCTGAAACCTCAGGGCCATTTTCTTTAGTTTCATCTTGCTGGAAACGCCTCCATCAGAGCTTTGTTTAAACTCCTATAACTAAAGATGTTAACCATTTCTCATGCATTGCAAATGATATACCATGTTTTTTGTTACTATTTTACTCTGCTGTTTTACTTTTTGGTTGTATCAAACTTGTGCATTAAATATAATCATATTCTGTTTTAAAATAAAATAAAATAAAATAAAATAAACTCCTCTACTCATGGGGAAGGAGCAGCCTGGCTCACCTCCCTCTCACCGTCACTCCGTGTCCACCCCCAGTCCCCACGTTGGTCTCTGAATCTCCGTTTGTTACCCTGGACCTCTGGTCTCTCCACCTACCAGAGCTCAGTCCCATTACTAACTAGTATGACATCACTCTGCTTAATCGTGTGGCCATAAAATAAGTGCTTTTGCGTGTTCACACACTTTGGGTATGTAGAAGCTGGGCTGCCCTGAGTTTTACCTGGGCCTCAGCACTAGGGGTATTGGCCATTATCTGAGTGGCTCTGACTCACAGTTCATTGGCTTGTGCCTCCAACTGCCTACTACACAACCGCCCCGCCCACGAAGTCTCCCCCAGTTTTACGGGGAGGCACGGTGGTACCACCGATGTGGCCCCTCCTATCCTTTCCTGTTCTACTTTGAGCTCCTTGTTGATATCCCCTGCCGTGAAGCCACTGGGGGGCAGTGTCTCATCTCCACCAGTGTCAGACACTCAGCCAAGCTTGCTCTCCTCCTCTGGGGCCTAAAGACCTGGAGAGAGGCCCCTTCTCTTCTACTTTGCCATATATTTTTTTTCACCCAAATCCCAAAGCAGTGCCTCAGTGAGCCCTTTCCCACTCTACCTGCAGGATCTTCCTCTATAGGCTCAGGCGTGAGTCTAGGGAGTTAAGGCAGGGACAAGACAGGCGTGTTTTCTTTCCCATCTCCCTTTCCCCACCCCAAGGCTACCCCTTCCTATCATCCTTTCCACCTCAAGGCTGCCATGAAATTGCTTCAAGCAGTCACTTCCCTCTATTCTCATCAGCTCCTCACCAGGTCAGCTATTCCCTTAGATCAGTCACACTCTTAGTGGTGGGCACAGCTGGGCCCAGGCTAGCACCCTGGCCACACTTTCTATTCACACTTATCTCCCTGCATGGCAATTATCTGTTGACATGTCTGCTTCCCCATTAGACTGTGGGTTCCTCCAGCATGAGTTCCTAACTGTGTGGTTTTCCTCTATGTGGTCCCCAGCACCTTGTCCCTGCCTGTAACATGGCAGACCTTGATCAATCCTTTTGAAAGAATAATCGAACACAGTCACTCAGCATAGGTATACAATGATGGGCACAGGAAGGCTTTACCAAAAGGATGCTCAGGTGACACACACACAGGGAGGGAAGCTGTTCTTCAAGGCTGTCGTCCGCCCTACAAAGTAGCCATTCAAAGCTCTCTGGGCCCCGTGGTCCTCAGGGGTGGAGCATATGCAGGGTTAGAGCAGAACTTCCAGGAGAGGCTGAAACTGATCTTGTTTTGAGAGAATAACATGTTGAACAACTATTTGACTAGTTACATTTTGTTGTGTACCTGCCAATTGAAAAAACAAAGACAGAAACATGAAAACCAACACAGTATGACAAAACATATTGATCAGAAGGGGAACAAGCAGATGACACAGGGACAGAGCATTCTACTCGTTCCATCCCAAATTCAGAGAAATATGGTGAACTCAGTGTTCACTTCACCTAAATGTTTATAGCAGAGGGAAAGTGACAGTGGGGTGTGGATTTGTTCATGCTGGGTATCAGTATTTCTTCTCTTAGTTTTCACTAGAAGTAAGTCTGATGTCATGGGATGGACCACTAGCAGTAAACAACTCTTCAACCAAGAGAGATAAATTGTGTAGTTACCTGACGTTATTCTCGGAGAAGTAATCCCATGAATCACAGCTGAGGCAGATACCCTTCAGCTAGTGGGAGACAGAGGCACTAATTATGTTTATTATGATAATAACAGTACTCAACACTTACTTCAAGGCATGGTATTTGCAGAATTGGAAAAAATAAGAATACATACCCTAGCAGGCTTACGGACACTCACTGGCAATATCACAGATGATTATAGTCCTTGGAATAATTCAGAGAAGAGGAATGAGAGTTTCATTTAAGAGAGGGGAGGGGGGTGTATTGGTTAAATAATTTGTTGAAGATCACACAGCTCTTTAATTCCAAAACCTGATCTCTTTCCCCTACATGGCAGTGCCTACCCAAGTGGACAATGTTATAATGTAAAATCTTTATGTGAAAAGGATGATTTTCATGTGATTTAAAAACCAGTATTGTCTGATCACATGTTTTGGGTTATTTGTTCACAGAGAAACGTAGGTAGAGAGAGAATAAATGGCTTGCTAGGTGATAAAGCAGGTTGGGCTGAAGGATAGTGGCTGGAATGACCAACTCTCATATTACCCAGCACCGTATCTATTTCCTACTCCAGGTTCTACATAACTCAGCCTACGTAAAGCCCATCAGAATGTCAGTCAACCAGTCTCCCAACCCACCCACCGACCAGTAAGTCCAGTGTTTGTCGAAGACCCACTTTGTTGTTCCTGGACCAGTGTTTGGTGCTGTGGGAAATGCCAAAGCAGGACCAGACACGGCCCCTGCCACCTTGGTGCTTGTGATCTAGGTGGCAAGACAAAAATACATGACACAATTACAGAATCTGACAGAATGTAATAAAGTGCTAAATTGTGTGGTACAGACAATTAGAGAACAAGACAGTATATAATAAAGTGCTAATTGTGTGGTACAGACAATAAGTATAATAGGAGTTCAGTGAAGAGATGGGTGAGTGTGGGCTGCAGTCTTCAGGAAAGGCTTCTCAGCATGTCAGGCTGCCGTATTTAGCAGTGCATGGTGGGAAACTGAATATGAAATAGGGGGCAGATTAAGAGCAGAATCACTGTGCTGCACTGTGGTACCTCTTCTCCATCTGGATGAGGACAGAAAGAGAAAGAATTCTTTGAGAGGTGGAATGCTCCATTTAAAACAAAAATTAAATAGGGAAATACGTTTTCTTTATTTATTGTGTTACAGAAAATTTCCACAGGAACTTAGAATCATATTTGAAATTGAGTAATGTTTTACATGTACTAGGAGAGTTCAGTGTTTAAAGAAATCATGTTGTAAATCCTTTTCATTAACGAAGAATACTTTTGCATGATAGATAATTACTGACTAGTTTATCTTTATAAAAGAGCCTTAAAGCAGGTAAATAGACTCTTAAATACCACTGGTGAGACTAATAAAGGTTTTGCGAAGTAATTTGGCAGTGTGTACCTTGGATATTGAATATGTGTATATTATTCAGACCGAAGGTAAGTTTTACTTCTGGGAATTTATCCCAAGGTTCTAATCATGGCTGACTGCAAGAATAATTTTTCTGCAAGGATAATTGTAGATATCACATAGTCCCCAAACAGAGGATGGATGAAACAAATTAACACATACTTATAAATTGGAATCTATAGTCACTAAAATGCTACCAGAGAAAAATATTTAATATGGTGGGAAATGTTTACTATACATAGATGAATGAAGAAAGCAAATTCTAAAACTTGTAAAACATGATTCCATTTTTGTTAAAAATATGTTTTGTGCAGAGAAACGTACCTGAGTGGTGAAGATAGATGCGATTTCTACTTCTTTATGTTTTTGTGTAATTTCCAAGTGTTTTCCAGACTACATGGTTAACTCTAATAAAACATGTATTAGAACCCTATGGTTCTTTGATTTAATGTGTTTTCAAAGTTTGGGTAGTCATACTTCGTCATCCAGTGAGTTTTCATAAAATGGGGCGGACCTATTTTAGAGAGATTCCTGCAGACCTATGGGGTGGAGGTAGAGGCACTTAGAGCCAAAGATTTCACACAACGAAGAAGTTCTGGGACAAGAGACAAGCGCCAGGAGTATGATTCTATTTTCTTCATTTTTTAGAAGAATATTTATATTGATTTTTTTTTTTAGAGAGAGAGAGGAAAGGAGGAGAGAGAGAAACATTGACGTGAGAATAAAACATCAACTGGCTGCCTCCTGCATGCCCCCTACTGGGGATGGAGCCCCAGAGCCAGGCATGTGCCCTGACCAGGTATTGAACAGGCAACCTTTTGGTGTGAGGGTGCTGCCCAATCAACTGAGCCACATGGGCCAGGGCTCCATTTCCTTTGAATTAGAAATAATTCCTATTTAGCAGAATGTATATGTTGTTTTTGTGAACTCACATCATGTTAGGAGATGTTTGGGAGGTATGCACACTCAGAGGATTACAAATCATGACTTTTGTATCAGAGGGGGCGGAAAGCCCATGGCATGGATCACTTTTGAAGACTTTTGGGATGCTGAAAAACAAAGACATATATGTATGTATGTATGTATGTGGATATATATATATATGTATAGTTTTAAAAATGTGGTGTATTTTAAATGCTTATCTTGAACAAATGAATAGCTTTAACACAGAGAATATAAAAACAGAAGGTAAAACTTCATTTGGAGATTATGTCCAAAGTCCTGCCTGGAAACCACGTGAGGGATGTGGAATTATTGAAAAAAATCGGAAAATATCTGGAAAGGCTTTTGGAATTTGTGGCCTGCAGGGATTTTCCATGTCTAAAGTGAAAACAAAATACGCGCTTTCCATTCCGAGAACTTTATTTAGAACTATTTTGAAAGGGGCCTTTCTTTGAAGCATTTCAATACAAAAGCACATTATTTTCTCATCCTATGACTCGGTGTCTTCCGTTTTCTAGGTTTTGACTAAGGTCTTAAAATATACATGTTTGAAGCCCTTTTAGTTAATAATTTTCTATTTTTACCTCGCCCTCTAGCTTCTCATCTTTCAGTTAACCCACTGAAAATAAAATGCAGCACAGTAAGACTTCTTCTTCCTCTCCTGTGCCCCCAAAATGCAGAGAAAATCTTTGGATAATCAGGTTCTTTGGGAGTCAAATCTTAGCTAAAACTGGGACATGTCTGCCTCTCTTTGAAAAATCCATCCCTTCTAATCCAAAAATGAAAACGTCCTTTTGCTGAGATGGACAGCATCCCTGAAGCCTAAGTCCTGAGGACTTGTTCCTGCGGACTCCCTTGTCTTCCAGTTCCTGTGGACTCCCTTGTCTTCCAGTTCCTGTGGGTGAATTAACCCTCTGTGCTCTGCTGTAGGGGAGCACTCACCTGGAGGGTGAGGGGCATAGAGAAAGTCGTGAAAGGATGTCTGACACATGGCAGGCAGCTGTCACGGACAAGCCTTCCCTCCCACTGCTGTCGCCTGGAAAGGCTAGATAACATGTGGCAGCCATTAAAAATATTTATATACAACCAGTCTTGCAAAGAGTAAAGGAAACAGTCTAGTTTGGAGAAGGAACTCGGAGCCAGTGTGATCACGGGCTAATGTTGCTGGACCTGCATGTAGGCGCTAGAATCTGGGGGCTGTGGTGTTGAGGCCCAGGTAGGAAATGTGGCCTCGGGCCAAGCTTAGGCACAGCACTGTGACTAGGGTTGTCAGACTTATCAAATAAAGGCACAGGCTGCCCAGTTAAATTTGAATTACAGATAAACAATGAATCATTGTTTTTATATAAGTATAGCCCAAAAGATGAATGGGATATACTTATACTAAAAAAAAAAGGAAAAAAATGTTTATGTAAAATTCCAATTTCACTGGGTGTCTTGTATTTTGTCTAACCCTAACTGTGACAGAGTTCTCTCAATACACCTTGGGGCTCTGAGGGGGTACCTCACCCATGAAGGGGGCGGCAAGAGAAAATATTGATAACTATTGTGGGGAAGCAGGAAGGAAAGTTGGGGTTGGTCTGGGGCTATAGGTGGGAAATGTGTGTCCCCGCCCCCCCCCCCCCATGACTTACCGTGAGTAAATGTAAGATTCAGATTTATACAACCTAAGGATTATAGAAACCTCAACCTGAGAAATTACCATAAAAGCTGGTTCAGGACCTTTGAACCCTCAGAAATTCTCCAGAAACAAACCAACGGCTTTGTGGGGGTATCCCTACCATTTAAGCATACAGGTATCTAATGGGAGGACCAGCCCTGCTGAAGATGAAGTCTGAATAAAAAATTACAAGTCTAATGAGGAAATGAATCACCCTGAAGGGGAAACCAGAGATAAACAGGAAAATCAGCAATCTGAGAACGGAGTTAACCTAAAAAGATCTGAAAGACATTATGAAATAAGTAACTTTTAAATGTCAGACATAAAGGAAAGCATAGAATGAAAGAACATTTTATTATTAAAAAAAAGAGCAGGTTTATGGAAAAAGAAACCAAGTAGCAATTAAAAATAGCCTTGTTGACCTTAGAAAGTCAAAGCGACATGCTAACTAGCACATTAGGCATCTGAGAAGGATAAGCCACCTTGAAGATGAAAGACGATCATCTTGAATGCTGCACAGGGAACAATGAGGTAGAAAATATAAACATGAATAGGATAAATGGAGGTTAGAGTAAGAAGGTCATGTACACACACACACACACATTAAGGAAGGTGTAAGGAAAGGGGAGAGTACAGAGACAGAGGTATAATTGTTACTATATAATAGAAGTTGCTTGAAAGATAAGACCCCAAAATATCTTGTCTAAACAAGATAGAGATTTCTCTCTCTCTCATATAACAGTCCAGACGTCAAGAGCTTGGGCGGCTCTGTTATTTTCAATTTGTGGCTTCTATTTCAGGATCCCACATGGCTTCATGAGCTCTGGCCCTCGGGTCTGCATCTTGGGCCGTGTGGGGAGTTTGCAGGGAATGGAAAAGGGACATGCACGCCTGTTTTATTTAAAAGCACTATTCAGAGTGCTCGCTTCGGCAGCACATATACTAAAATTGGAACGATACAGAGAAGATTAGCATGGCCCCTGTGCAAGGATGACACGCAAATTCGTGAAGCGTTCCATAAAAAAAAAAAAAGCACTATTCAGAAGATACACATATCATTTCTTATATCACAAAGCCACCAGGGAGGCAGAAAGTGGTTTTAGCTATGTTCTCAGAAAAAAAAATTGATAGTTCTATTCTCAAAGAAAGTAGGGGAAAATGGATATTGTAGGGCAACCAACTGTTTACCCCACAGTAGTGAGGCAGTATTAGAGGAGATCATGAATGGGAGTCTTTCAGAACTGATGAAAGGCAAGGGTTCTAAGAATGAAAGTCAGGGCATATTCCAAGCAAGATAAATAAGAATGAACCTCACATTGGGTTGATATTGCAGATTATTAAAGTAAAATAAAATATTAAAAACTACTAGGGGGAAAAAGCATGTTAATCACAAAAGAAGGACAAGTAGATCAATAGCAAACTTTCTACCAGTCACAAAGATATTAGAAAACAATGAAATAGTATCTTCAAAGTGTTGATGAAAAATAATGTTCAGCCTAGAGATCTATATCAAACAGAACTATCATTCAAGAATGAGTGAACTAAGAAACCTGAAACACCAATCAGAAAGAATATATGCACCCCTAGGATCATAGCAGCACAATTTACAATAGGTAAGATCTGAAAACAGCCCAAGTGCCCATCAGTGGAAGAGTGGATAAAAAAGCTGTGGTATATTGACCCCATGGAGTACTATGAGGCAGTAAAAAAGAAGGATCTCTTACCCTTTGAAACAACATGGAGGGACCTAGAGCGTATTATGCCAAGCAAAATAAGCCGGTCAGAGAAAGACAAGTATCACATGATGTCACTCATATGTGGAATCTAGGGAATAAAATAAACTGAGGCACAAAATATATCCAGAGACATAGAAGCATGGAACAGACTAGTCACTAGAATCTCAGAGGGATGGTGGGGCTGCGTGTGTGGGAAGAGATCAACCAAAGAACTTTCTGGTTTGCAAGGTGGACTTTGGATTATGATAGCCCCAGTTCAAATCCTTGCTCTGTCATTGACTAACTTTGTGACCTTGAGCAGTTTAACTTCTTAAAGCCTCAGTTTTTAACAGCTGGGAAATAAAGAAAATGATTGTATCAGCCAGAGTTTTTTTTTTATTAGCTAGAGTTTTCTAAGCAATAGAAGCTGAAAGTAGATGAAAAGGCATTTTATTTAAAAAATATTGGGTGGATCACAGAACTGTTGAATGGATTGGGAAACTGGGCTTGAGGATATGCCTGGAGGAATGATGCCCCAATCCAAACCACAGATCTAATGGAAAACTGCTCCTGCTCCACAGATGCTACTTCTACTTCAGAAATACACCATTGCAGCCCCTGGGAAATAGCCACCATTGCTGCTGCCACCACAAAAGATGACACACCTCGGCCTCCCCCTCAACATCAAAGATGCAAAGATGGAAGGTCCATGCAGGGCCTCCTTCCTCTTGTTGCTTATTTCTGAATCAAAAATCTTATAATGGTGTCCCTGACCGGCAGTAACTAATGCATGTACCTGAATCCTAGCTGCAAGGGAGGCTGGAAATTTGCATCCTGATTCCTTTGTTGGAGTGGTGATGACTCACAATTTGGATATTTGCCCAAATATAGGAAGGAGATTCAAAAGATGATAGGCTATCATGCATATGAATAGGATAGACAATACTACTACTACTACTAATAATAATAATATTTACTATCCAGAATTTGAATTTCCTCCTATGTTTGGGGCATCTAGCATTTTGTGAGCTCTGTTAGGTGGAGAGTATCTTCATCCCATAGCAGATGCCACAAAAAGACCAGATGCTGTTTTGCTTGAAATTTTGACATGAGACTTAATGTATGAACATGAGATTTAAGCTCTTGTGCTGAGCTTTACAACTGTAAGAGTGAGGCAAAGAAGCAGTAGCTATTCTAATGGCAGCAGTGTTGATGGCTATGACAGTCAGTGTCCAATATCCAGTAGCAATGATGACAATAGGGTGCAGAGCCCACAGCTCTCATTATTATGATGGACATCTTTTTCCTCATCTGAAAATGGGTGTACCTTACTTTAGAGAGTGTGTGTGTGTATTAGTTGAGAATTGCATATGAGAAAGGCTCTTAGAACCACCAAGCTCCTTATACTAGTACATGCAAGGCATTATTCTCCTCTCCCAGCACAAGCACCAGGCTGGGGAAGTAGCATAATGTTTGGAGTTCCAAAAGAAAAAGGACAATCCATTTACACTTGAAGAGAATAGATAAAACATGTGAGAGGAAATGAAGACTGTTCATTCATTTGACCATTATGTACTGAATGGTTACAAAGGCAGCACTACATTAGCTTACTGGGATAAATGACAGATCATTTATTTTGACAAGTTGTCTATTCCATTATTATATTACCCTCAATGTGCAATTGAGATGTTTGAATTCTAGCAGTAATATGAAATTTGGATATATTCATTTGAGGCTCCAAATAAAGCTGATTCAAAACTCCCTGACATATTACAATTACTCTCAGTTTTTAAAAAAACAAAACCCAAGGCCCGGCCAGTGTTGCTCAGTGGTTGAGCATTGACCTATGCACCCAGAGGTCACCAGTTTGATTCCCGGTCAGGACACATGCCCGGGTTGCAGGCCTAATGGCCTGCAGGAGGCAGCTGATTGATGTTGATGTTTCTCATTGATGTTTCTATCTTCCTCCCTCCCTTTCTTTCTCTCTCAAAAATCAATAAAACCATATTTAGCCCAGCTGGTGTGGCTCAGTGGTTGAGCATTGACCCAGGAACCAAGAGGTCATGGGTTCAATTCCCGGTCAGGGCACATGCCCAGGTTGTCGATTTGATCCCCAGTAGGGGGCATGCAGGAGGCAGCCGATCAATGATGTTTCTCTCTCATTGATGTTTCTATTTCTTTATCCCTCTCTCTCTAAAAAAAAAAAATTAATAAAAACATGTTAAAAATAATAAAAATATTTTTAAAAACCAAGGCACCTCATTGCCAGAACCTCATGTGGTGGGAATGTGCAGTTGATACACCAGGGTTTTTCTTTTTTCTTTTTTTCTGTCCTCACAGTGTTGCTTCTTGGTAATGTTCTCCGTCTTGTATTTATGTGTGTGGTTTCCTTTCTGTAGCATTTGGAATAGAGAGCGATGGCTGGGGGAATCTTAGGTCCTCTGGGGTTCAGTGGAATGTGTGCTGGTAAGCCATCTTTGGGAGAGAAAAATCCTAATTTATATCACTTGTCAATTGCCAGGGTTATGGAACATGGAGGTGGGAAGCGATGTGCAAAATCCGCTCTGGCCAGCTGGAGGCAGCCCGCTCCGGAAGCTCACCACTGTCAATTGGCATCTTACTAGGAAATGTTTGCTACTAAGGTAAGGAAAGTCCACATAGCCATGAATTGCATGGTATGGTTTAATATATTGCAAAGCTATGGTGGCCAAAATAGGCAGATTTCAAATAAAAATTGTACCCCAAGAAAATTTCCATGCCCAGTGTCCTGGTGAACTTCTTTAAAATGTGCTAATTTAAGTGAAAGAGGCAGATACATCTCTTTCACACCTAGAGTGAAGAAGATGGAGAGGCCACTGTTCAGAGTGGGGGCCCTTTCTGTGAGTATTGAATAATTTCTTACATTTATAGGGTGCGCTGCAATTTCCATCATTTGATTTTCCATTTTTAAGAGGAGAAAGTCAGTTTATCAAATGGAAGAATTAAGATTTGATTAATTTGCCCTGGCTGGTGTGGCTCAGTTGGTTGGAACATTGTCCTGTAAACCAAAAGGTTGTGGGGTTCGATTCCCAGGCAGGGCACTTACCCAGGCTGTAGGGTCAATCCCTAGTCAGGGTGCATATGGGAGGCAACCAATCAATGTTTCTCTCTCTCTCCCTTCCTCTCTCTAAAATCAATTAAAAACCTATCTTTGGGTGAGGATTAAAATAAAAATTTTTAACTAAAAAAAGAAGACAAAGATTTGATTAACTTGATTCCTAACCTGGTGCTTCCCTCCTGCTCCACGCTGCCTTCTCAAGGTGGCCAGAGTCTCCCCTGGTCCCTGGTTCCTCTCGCAAAATCCATCGCAGACAGGATGTTATCTCTTCATTGCCAGGAAGCTGCTTGTTTCATCATCGCCTTCTCACTTTTACAAGGGAAGTTCCCTTGGCCTTCCATGGACTTTCTATTTGTAGTGTCTCTTGGATCACATTCCTGCCACAGCCCTCTCCACTTGCAGACTGACTGTGACTAACCATTCAGAACTGTGACATGTTGCACATCCCAGCAATGCTGGAGGAGTGCAGTTCTTGAGAATCTGTCCAAGGGAACTTGAAGGCTCATATCGAGAGATAACATGTGCTGGGCCCAGTCATTCTGTCAGCTCATGCACTCCGTTAATGGTGCTGATAATGAATTCTTATGATTCCGATGATTATTGTACAAACTCGGAGATAGTTCAAAACCTTACCTCATTTGACTTTAGAAGCAGCCATAGCAACAGCAATTATTCAATGGCTTCATGCAAAGAAGAGAAAATACTGACTGATGGGAAGCTTGAAAAGCCTAAATAGCATTTAATTAATGCATTCATATGTTAAACAAATATTGATTGGGCTTCTGTCTTGTTCATGGATCTGTTTAAGGCCCGAAGACTCTCAGGTTAAAATGATGATGTTTGCATTCCTTATATTTTTGCACTGTGGCAAGGCAGACACACAACACACACACACACACCAGGGGTTGCAATTGAATGTGGTACTTACTATAGTAGAGACAAGTGCAAGCATTCTGCCCAGGGGAATGAAAGGACCTCCCCAAGGATCTAAAGCTGGGGCTAGGATTTAGGACAATAATGTAACTAATTCTGTAGTGCTTACTATGTTTCATGAACGATTCTAATATTAACCTATTCTAATATTAACCTATGTACTTTTCCCCAAGCCCTACAAGGTTGGTACAATTATCATCTCCATAGAAACTTGAGTCACAGAGAAGTTAGGTAACCTACCTTGTGTCAACTAGCTGGGGAAAATGTGGAGCTGGGGTTTGAACCCATGAAACTAACCTCTGTACTATGCCATTATGATTGGCTTGGGATTATGAGGGTGAGCGGGGACAGAATGGGGAGTGTGGATGAACATTCCAAGCTCAGAGAACAGCATTGGCAAAGGCCCAACGATGTGGGAAAATATGACGTGTCTGTGATTTTTTTTCTTTGAATTTTGGTGGGAGAGCCCCAGATAGCTATTGATCATACATGCCTCATTTCTCTTTCATCACAGAAGTTTTTCTAGAGAGTATTTGGAGAAGAATTTACCAACACCCTTTCTTAGATTGTGAGTGTTTTACACAGCTGCTGTCCGACTAGTCACCTGCTGGGTTGGTGGCTGAGGGTTACTTTAAATACATCCCCAGTAGAAGGATACACATTTCTTGATTTCTCTTTACTCCTGAAATTGATTTATTCTAATGCTACTTGAGGCCAACATTCCAAGATCGATTCCCACAGAAGGCAGTTAGTATTTCTGGAAGAAGGTTCTTTGGCATAACCACAGAGTGTATATTCCTGGCCATGGCTGAAGTTTTTGCCAATGTTGGCTGTTGATCACCAAGTGACAGTGTACTCCCTGTGGTACCTCACCACCACTTCAGGATATGTGACAGGTCCCCGAATGTATGTGCTTCAGAAGCAAGAACCAAGTGTGGCAGTATGTGGCCCAGAAAAGCACTTAAATGGAAGGTAACCTGGCCAATTCCATATTCCTTGGGTAATTTTCTGTTCTTCCTACACCCGAGGATGGGTCATTTATTTACTCATTCAGCATCTTCCAAGTGTCTACTGTAATAAAAGCCAGTAATGACAGTTGACATCAATAGAGTTTACCCTGTGACAAGCAATGTGCTAAGCACCTTAAAATTATTAGTACATCCCATCCTCACAATAATCCCTGGAAGTAATAATATTATTATCCCCAGATGAGAGAATGGAGGGATTTGGAAACTTGCTCCATATGACATAGCTGAAGGAGCTGGCCGATCTGATTTTCACCCCAGACAGTCATAGTCCAGCACCTGCTGTGCCATGTCACCTCCTTCTGCCAGAGGCACTGTAATAGCGTGGTTAGGGGTGCAAACCACAAACGAATCAAGTCAGAGTGAGACAGGCCTTTTGTCCACAGAAACATATGTCAGCTGATATGCATTGCTGGGATGCATTCTTGGGGACAACACCAGCGTGATGCATAATGCATAATGCCACCCCTTTCACTCCACCCTTCTACCCCAGGAAAGCATGTTAGAATGCACGTGAGTGAGAGTGACATTATTATAGCAGTGACATTGAATCAGAACTAATTATGAAGGTAATAAATCCTTTGCACATTTTTGTACAAGCAGACAGTGGACATAAATCTCAGGACACAAAGGTATGACTAGCCTTATTGGTAATCCAAGAGTCATTTTAGAAACTGGACATTCTCAATAAACATTATTGGGTGAAATTCAGCAAGATGGGACCTTTATGTGGCACAGATTTTGCTAACATTTGCAAATACCTTCGTGTCCTCAGATTTTAGCCTAAAATTGGCTTCCTTTCAAGGTTCAAGTGTTATCTAGTGGCCTTGGCAAATGAAATATGAGTTCTCTGTATCTTCCCCCAGAATATACGGTTGTAGCCGGGAGTTAGTTATAAATTTCCTCCTCCCTGGGGTGTAGATAGTGAGACTCAGAAAGCTTTCCTTAGAGCATTCAGCACAGAGAAGGAATAGGAAGATGCATCAGGGTAATATTTCTGGAAGCCCGATAAACAGACCATGATTAAAATCAGCTTGCAGTTATATTGGCTGAGAAGGTCACGCCAGCTGCTTGTCAGCCCCACAGATGATAGATGTCTTACTGCTATCCCTACTGCTCTCTGGAACTTATCAGCAGAAAAGAAAAATGGGGGGGCGATTATAACTCCCAGAGATTCCGAAATTCTTTTTGCAACAGTGAGCCGTGAAGGCTTGGGTGTCGGTCATGAGCGAATCTCTGGGCGTTTGTATGGTGGCAGGGAGGAGTGTCAGAACCTTGGAGCTGTAACCAAGAGCAGCAGGAGCACCTGGACCAGAGGTGCAAAGGGGGCAAATGAGGGGGTGAGAAGGCTCCAATGGCAGATCCATTGTTATTCCAACCTGAGAATTTTAGCCAGTTGTTGTTAAGGGAAAACTCATCCTATATAATAAAACCCTAATATGCAAATTGACCCAACAACTGGTCGCTATGACACACACTGGCCACCAGGGAGCAGACGCTAACCGCAGGAGCTGCCCCCTGGTGGTCCGTGCGCTCCCACAGGAGGAGTGCTGCTCAGCCAGAAGCTGGGCTCACGGCTGGTGAGCGCAGCAGAGGTGGTGGCAGGAGCCTCTCCTGCCTCCGAGGGAGCGCTAAGGAGCAGCGAGCTGGCAGGCAGTAAGGAGCAAGGGGTCCCGGACTGCAAGAGGTCACAGGCCGGGCTGAGGGACAACCCCTCTCCCCCAAGTGCACAAATGTCGTGCACTGGGCCTCTAGTAGTTCATATTAGGGAAGCGCAGTTCAATGGCAGTCACTCATTGTGGAGAAATAAATGATTATTCCTGGTCCTGGAAAATCCTACGTGGGTTCAGGAGTGAGGTGAGGAGTTCTGGTGTCGTGGAACTGGTGAAGGGCTCTGGGGGTGGGAGTTCAGGGGTAGCTGGCTATGGAGGCAGGAAAGATGGATTTGAATTCATCATCTTGGGCCCTGATGCTAATTTCCTTTCTCTTTCTCCCAGTAAGGCAGCTAAGAATAAAAATGCTGGAACCTGCTGTTTTATTTTTTATTCAAGAAACTGATTAATGAGGGCTGCTGGGTTTAATCCATGGTTGTCTCTTTCAGCTTAGAAAACACTATTTTGGGGAGTGGAAAAATATTGGCAATCTCTCACCTTGTGGAGAGCTGCATTATTTTGCAGGTGGTTAAAGGAACAGACTTTGGCATTGACGAAGCCTGGGTTAGGATGCGTGTTCCTCCACCTGGGCTTGGATACTTAATAGCTGTGACCTTGAATGGTGGCTTCACCTCCCCTGAGCCTTAGTCCCCACACCCAGGATGTGGTGGTAATAATAGTACTTGCCTCTTAAATTTGTTGTGAAAATTGAGGAAGAGCCCTGTGTGTTGAATAAATGTTAACTCTCTCTGTTATCAACCTATCTTTTCTCTTTTTGTCTTCTCAGAAGTAAGCAGAGGCTGTATTTGTTTATGGGTACCAGGGTTCTAAGCCCCTGCTCCTTGTTACATTTCCTGCTGTTTTCTGAACCTACTCGTCATTGTTGAGTCTGGAGAGTTTTTTCCATCCTTGTCATTTCTGTTCATCCCTCTTTCTTGCCTTAGGAAGTAAAACATGAACTGATAACAAAGGGAAATTTGCTTTAATTCCCTGAAGAGGAGCTGTGGAATAATAATTTGAATACTTATTTGTTGAGCTCGGTCAGTTTGAGGCCCCCTTCTGTAGTTTGTGCAGAGGTGCCATCTCTGATGTAAGACGAGGTAATCTAAGACAGAAAGATATCCTACATGCCCAAAGTCTGCTTTGTGCCCATGGACCAGGTGCACTAACCCCCAGCTATTGCGTTTGATTGTGTGAGAACGTCATTCAAGCGTTGCACCATCTTTACCTCTTGTAGCCTGTCTCTCTGTAGCTGGGAAGCAGTGAAAAATCAGCTAGGGTTCAATCCAGGAAGCAGAAACTACTCCAGCTATTTTAAGTAGAAAAGGAATTAACATAGGAGATTGGGTGCTTCCAAAATTGGTGGAAGAGTTAGGAGGAGTGGGCTCTAGGCTGGGCCTCCAGAACGAATCCCAGAGCTTTGTAAGAACTCACCCACGAGGGAAATGATGACCTCTGCCGCCATTAGGAAGAGCAGAGGCTGGGACCATTGACTTTCCCGACACAGTGGCATAGCTCTAGAGGTCAGAGAGACAGCATTAAGAGTGGACACTGCTACTTCTCTCCAAATTGTCTAAACCGTGGAATGTGTAGTCTGGTAATCTCCATTGCCCAGCCACCTCTCAACATCCATGAACGTGGAGACTGGACACTGAAATCACTAACATCTCTGCTGGCAGAAACCCCCAAAGCAGCAGGAAGACAGCTCCCACCCTATCTCCCCCTCCAAACCTCTTGTGAGGACATCTAATTGGTGGGACTTAGTCATATCCAGTCTCCTAACTAGAACCGGGGGAAGGTAGTGTTTTGCTTCCAGCCTCTGAAGCATTGAGGGCACCTGGAAATAGGTGAGAGGAGACTCAGAGCCACTATCAACGGGCTCCTGCACGCTGTCCTAGCTCGTCCCATTGTATGCCCATATTACCGTCTCCAATTCAACAACACGTACTCGGCAGAATCAAACCAGGACCCTGAGGGAGAGAGGGATGTTAAACACGGTGGGCAACTCTATGGGACGCTCCTACAAGGAGTGAGCAGCAGATCTGGAGGGAGTGTGCGATGGGAGACTCAGACGTCTGTTTCCTCAGTGGGTCTCGGTTCCTGTGTGTCTCACGGTATGAGAATCTTGCCTCTCTTAGCCTGTACACTCTGAGTGGGTAGAGCAATGAAAGAGCGATATCGTTGTCATGATCTGGCCCCAGACTAAGGCCTAAGCCTTTGTGTTTATAAGATAACATGATACAAAAAACTTGTCATGATTTTTTGCCTTCCTGGTTGATAGACCAGCAGTCGCCAACCGGTGGTCCGTGAAAGGTTGGTGACCGCTGGTTTAGACCCCTCTCCCTCACCCTATCCTCATAAGACATGGTTTCATTGCACTTCACTGAGAATTCAGTGAGAAGCAAATAAAATAGAAGCCATGTGAAAGCATCATAACCTGTAAAGTCCTATGTAATATCAGGTGTTAATATCATACATAGTGCTTTACATGTAGTGAGTACTTTTAGTATTTTGTCAAATTAATTTTATCATTGTCTCTCCTCTCTTTTTCTTTCTCTCTCTTTCCTTATATATATATAAAAATAAAATTTAGTAGGGACTATTGTAAAATCTTCCATATAACTTGTGAAAATTCATTTGCAGATGGATAATGAGCATTGTGTTCTCTCTGGTGTGTGAGAAAGAGAATATTTAAAAAATCACCAGTTTTCGTGGTAGGCCTCATTCCATAAAGGACAATAAGAAATCACAGGCCATTCACAGAAGAGAGTCCCAAGTAGATAATTACCTGGAACTTATGCCAAACACGTATTCTACATATTTATGTTTTTTACATATTGTAGATTTACATATTATATAATGTTTTTCTGAACCATTGACGTGTTTCAGATCATGCTTCTTTGTCCTTAAATACTTCAGTATATATTTTCTTTTTCTTTTTCCTTTTAATTATATCATTTTATTCATTTCAGTATATATTTTCTAAGGAGAATATTCACTCAGGATATTTAACAATGACATGCTGTTATCTAGTTACAGATCTTACATTTTTTCAATTGTTCCCGTAATGTTTTTTTATAGCAATGCTTTCTGTCTGGTCCAGGATCCAATTCAGAATCAGGCATCTGGAATAATTTTCTGGCTTTCCTTTGGTTTTCATGACATGGACAGCTTGGAAGAATTTAGGCCAGTTATTTTTTTTAGAAGGGGTTTTGTCCTCTGTTCCATTATGATTAGAGTCAGATTATGCAATTTTGGCAGGAATATTAAATAAGTGGTTAATGTTTTCTTGAGTTAAATTGAAAACACAATCTGACATAGATTCACTAAGTGGTAGTTTGAAAATCATTGGATTGGAAGTCAGCCTGATGTGGAAGCCATAGTTCTGCCATTAACCACGAGATATTGAGTTATAATAATAAAAATGATGATAGTAATAATAATGACTCTATTTGGCAATATACAAAGTGCTGTTACATTCATTACCTCATGTAACCCTTCAACAATTTTAGGAGGTAAAAATGGTTTTTACATTATGGATGAGGAAATTTACCCTTGAGGAGATCAAGTTCCTTGCTCAAGGTCACACAAGTAGGGAGGTGCCGAGCCAGGGGTCAAAACAGGGCTCTGAAGCTTGTGCTTTTAAACCCACATACTGGAGCAATGAAAAAATGCTCCACATCAGATGTCATTGGGGAAATGCAAATTAGAGCAATGAAATTCTTACTAAAATGGCCAAAATCCAGAACATTGACATCACCAAATGCTGGTGAGGATGTGGAGCAACAGGAAACCCATTCACTGGGGGTGGGAATGCAAAATGGTACAGCCACTGTGGAAAACAGTTTGGTGATTTCTTACAAAATTAAATACTCTCTTGCCATATGATCCAGCTATCTTGCTTCTTGGTATTTATCCCAAGGAGTGGAAAACTTATGTCCACACTAAAACCTGCACATGGATGTTTATAGCAGTTTTATTCATAACTGCCCAAACTTGGAAGCAACCAAGATGTCCTTCAGTATGGTACATCCAGACAATGGAATATTACTCAGCACTAAAAATAAATGAACTCTAAAGCCACGAAAAGACATGGAGGAAACGTAAATGCATATTACTAAGTGAAAGAAGTCAATCTGAAAAGGTTACATACTGTATGATTCCTCCTACATGACATTCTAGAAAAGATAAAAACTATGGCGATAGTGAAAAGGTCAGTGGTCACCAGGGGTTGGAGGTGGGGGAGGAGAGGTGGATAGGCAGAACACAGAGACATTTTAGGGCAGTGAAAATACCCTGTATGATACCATACAATGAATATATGTCATTATATATTTGTCCAAACCCATAGAACATACACCACCACAAGTGAACACTAATGGATCTCTCTGGTTGATAGTTTAGGACCCCTCCTCTCCCCCTGCCCTCATGGGTAATAATGGTGTGTCAATGTAGGTTCGTAGATTATAATAAATGTACCACTCTGGTCTGGGATGTTGATAATGGGGGAGGCAATATAATGTGGGGGCTGAGGGCATATGGGGAATCTCTATACCTTTCTCTCAAGCTGTGAACCTTAAACTGGTCTAAAAAAACCAAGTCAGTAAAAAACATAAGCCAAGACACTGGGATTCTCAATGGTATTTAAATGAAGCAACTTGGAAAGAATTTGCTGGTTGTTAGAGGAGGAAGCAGATGGGCAGCCTGTAGATGAGTCATGTTAACGGCGACTTTTCTATAAAAAGGCACTTGAGCTTCTGCTACTGTAGTTTCTAGACCCCCTCAAATTCAATACCACAGTCTCACCCATTTCTCCAGGAGTCCCAGGCCTCCTATGGCTCCATCTCCTGGGTTTCCTTGAAGCCCCTTAGAAGCCCTGTAACCATCCCAGTTTACTTGAGTAAGCTTGAATGCGTTTCTGTTGTTTGTTACCATAACAACCAATACAGTAATACACACCCGCATATTTGAAAGCACCTATGCATCTCCTTGAGATATTCCTTCTCTAAGTGAAATTTCCCAATTCTATCAGTTAATCCTCATGCCATGTGTTTGCTCTCTTGGTCCTTTCTTTCTGGACCAAACAGGTGTAGCCTTCAGAAATGGACTAATATTGAAGGCTGCACTTGAAACCTACTTTTATGGAGCCATTTGAATTGAAAAGAATGGGACCACCAGCCTCAAATTTCTTCCTGAACCCCTGGCAAAACTCTTCTTCAGAGCCTTAAAATTGTTTTTTTAAAAAATAGGTCCTTCCAGGGGTTACGATATAACTGGGGTAATAATGACAAACCTCCGAGAACAAGGCACTGTGCCAGGGAGGGGCAGTAGGTCCCTTGAAAGGCAGTGAAAATCAGGGGTGAGAGGGGGGCCAGTGGGGAGTTTTTCCTAACCCTGTCCCAGCTTGAAGGCATTTCTAAGGAGAAACCCTGGTGGAAAACTGTGTCCCCCAAACTCTGAGAAAGGAAAGGTGTGCCAACTGGCAGATGACCAGTTTGCAGCAGAGAGAAACTGTGGTCTGTTCCCCCTTGTGGTTGTCGTGTTTAGGTCAGTACTAACTTTAGCCTTGCAGTCCTCGAATGGGGACAGTCCACTAGTGGATTAAATCCTCCTTAAATGACTGAGAAACTTTTAGCCAGCGATCAGAAGAAAGGAAAGGAAATTATTTCATCTATTCTTTGCCTGATCGTGATGACTTCTGGGGAAGCCATTCTCCAGTGTTTTGCAATGTAAGAACACTTTCTATTCATATAGCATTGATCTCCCAGGAGATCAGAGTCCTCCACAAGCATTTTATCAGCTACCGCCGCCTGGTGTACCTGGGAGGAGGGAGGAAGCAAGCTTGTTTTCCTCCTGGTGATCATTCTTTTCGCTAAGACCTCAGGCCCTCTGAAAGAGGCGGTGCGGGAGAGCAAACCAGAAGACTTCGTCACTGTATAGATAGGCTCACAGTTCTGCCCCTCTACTGGCTTCATGCGGGGTATCCAGCACTTTATCATTTATTTACCCCATGTCAACCTGGGGTAAATATCCTTGCTTTTGGTTGGGGAAACTGAGGCAAAGAGAAGCCATGCAGGAGCCCGAGTTTTCAGGTCAGGCCATTGGCAAGTCTGAAGCATGTGTCAACAAATATTCAGCTACCAACTTGTCTCTCCAAGCCTCTTTCTGCTGCAGCAGGCAGTGGACGGTTCCAGAGCTGAGGTGGCCTGTGATACTCTTGATCTGAGGAAGTTTGTCCTGAAATAAGTTTGAGATTAAGAGGGAGGTAGCACTTAAGCTGGAAGGCAAGACCCCAAGGTGGTTGGCTGGCCTTCAGACACACTCTCCTCGGACCCACATCCAGTGAAATTCTCATCAGATCAGGCTGCCTCTCTGGGGCTTGAACACTTCAAAGAGGATCTGAGGGGTGTCCCAATGGTGCTGGGGCATAAATAGCTATTCCCGAAGAATGTTGCCTCAGTGATGGGAAGACTGAATCAGCACCGCATTGAACTTGCAGTAACTTGTTTCTTCGGTAATGGAGTGATGGTCAATGAACAATTATTACATTTTCACCCAGTGAATGAGTCCTTAGTAAAAATGATAAATAGTTTCCAGGTGTCTTGCCACATGATTTAAACAACGGAGTCACTGGAGCGTGATAGAAGAACAAGTGACAGCATAGAATCTCCTCATGATTCAGTGGCCACCAACTTGGATTGTCCCCAGTTCTAGCTTTAGCATCTTTCTTTAGTCACTTGCTGCACATTCAGTTCCCCTTCTGCAGATGCACAATAGGAGGAAAGAGGGGGAAGGAGACAAAGCTGCCAAGGTCCCATGTGATCAAACATCGCCAGGAAGGGCAGTCTGCTCATGCCAGGAAAGGCTGCTCCTGAGAGGAACCACCTGCTCATGATATTCCAGGTCTGGCCCTTGAATCACTGGCCATCCCAGAAAATGCCTGATTGATGTGCTGACTCCTATGGTTGCCAAGGATGCAAGGTAATCCCTCAAGAATGTCCAATCAGGTGGCTCAGCCCAGACCCTCCTGTCATGGCAGGAGGCAGGGTGGAGTGGAGGGAGTATTGGCTTGGAGGTCTTGTCTCTGTGTGACATTAGGCGAGTTGGATCTCTCTGGGTCTTACTTTTCTCATCTGCAGGTTTAATGACCTAGAATGGTTGGGCAAGAATTAGAGAAGATAAGCTCGGACTTAAAAGCATGGATTAGATAGTGTGCTTCTTCATCTATTTTATAAGCACAAAGGCATTCTGTGCTTTTGTGTTGAATGGTAAAACTGAAAACTCTACATTTATTGAATGATGGTGGATTTTTTTGGGGGGTGGGGCGGGGGGTGGCTATCAGTCCACAGTTAGAGAAATTCTCAAACAGATGAGTTTGGTGGAAGAACAGGATACCCCAAGGGAAAAGTGTTACCTTGTATGACTGAATTTAAAATATATATATAACCTTCTGAAGCAATCCACCTTAGATATAAGAAATAGTTTGCTGTTAGGCTTAAGTGTCTTCCTATTGATTATAAAGAAAGAAAAACCGTGTGTAAAAGGAGGGATCTGAAAGTCCTGTTGATGTCAAAAGGGTGGTGCCCTAGCTGGTTTGGCTCAGTGGATAGAGCGTCGACCTGTGGACTGAAGGGTGCCAGGTTCGATTCCAGTCAAGGGCACATGTGTGGGTTGCGGCCTCGAGGGGGTGTGCAGGAGGCAGCCGATCAATGATTCTCTCTCATCATTGATGTCTCTACTCTCTCTCCCTCTCCCTTCCTCTCTGAAATCAATAAAAATGTATTTTAAAAAAGGGGGTCGTGTTACAATGAAAATGCCAGGGAAGGGTGTTGTCTGCACAGAGCCTGAAAGTATAAAATTTGGGAAGTGTCGCTATGTCTTCATTGTCGTCCAGGGAAGAGGGCAGGCCACTCTAGCTGACTGGTTTTTAGATAGAGCAGAAAGGGGGGAATTCGTTTGCCTCTCATAGCCTGAGAGAAAGCACCCTTAAACATATCCACGCCCTTTGTTGTAATTCCACATTCACCGATCAAATGTCTACCTGTAATTTGTCTATTAGTCACTAATGAGCACCTGCTATGTGGCTGGGCCTGTTTACTACACTTTCTGTATATTACCATCCATGACGCCTTACAACAACCTTTTGAGGTAGGTATCCACCTACAGATAAAGGAATAGCCAGTGATGGCGAACCTATGACACGCATGTCAGAGGTGACATGCAAACTCATTTTTTTGGTTGACTTTTCTTTGTTAAATGGCATTTAAATATATAAAATAAATATCAAAAATAGAAATCTTTGTTTTACTATAGTTGCAAATATAAAAATATTTCTATATGTGACACGGCACCAGAGTTAAGTTAGGGTTTTTCAAAATGCTGACATGCTGAGCTCAAAAGGTTCGCCATCACTGGAATAGACTAAGGGTGGTTAAGTCATTTCCTCAGTCATTCATCGGAAATGGTGGGGCTGTGGTTTAAATATTGCTTGGACTAACTTTCAACGTCTTCTTTCTCTCCTGCGTGCTGCTGTCTGTTGGGAAGGAGCTGCTTGTTTCACGGTTGGGCCAGCGATGTCTCCCAGGTTGGAAATTAAGGAGTAGCCGCAGTTGGTGGGACTCAAGCCTCCAAATGGGTCCTCTTCTAGGTGGACTCGTGATTGTGCTTGAATGTATAGAATGCAAACAGATGAGACCTCGAACTGCAATGTTCTCTTTAAGATAGTGTCTCTGACAAGAATAGGCTGTCTGTTCTTCTTATCTCATAGCACTGATTAACCACAGGAAGGACTCGTGAAAACACAGAGCTTCTCTGAGTGGCATCTTTAAATGGCAAGCACACTGAAATTTACTTTTTTTCTCCCTGGGAAAGCTCCAAATTAAATGGATACAAGAAGCTTGGTATTATTGCTTTTGTTCTCACAGCTGCTGCAACAGCTCTGGCCCTCTCCATTCCGTTCATGACAACTTCAGTCAAAATTACTTGTGTCTAAAGATAGGACACACAGGTCAGAGCTCCTGAATGGATCTTGCCCTTTGTTTAAATGGGATCTGCTCATTTTAGCTCAAGGCAGTCCTTGACCCACAAAGGCATGTGAAAAGCCCACAGCAGTCACTTAAACATGGATGGATTTATCTGTATACTCTCAATAATTCATACACATTGTGTTTGCATTTAAGAGGCTATGTTAGCAATTAACAGGAGGTCTGGATAGCCTCCTTTTCATTGGGCAGGTTCACAATTCTATGCCCATATTTCAGATTTGTTCGGAGAGACGGCAGTGAATTGCTGTGATGGTGGGTGATCGGAAAGGTGGTAGTGGGGGTGGGGTGGTGGCAGTAGTGTGCGTGAGCAGCACCTGAGCAGCACCGAGAGGGTTTGACAGTGGCAATGGTTGCTCAACTCTATGAATACACAGACCAATTTAGTAAGATGGCCTGCGGGTGGCTTAGCTCAGGGAAGAATTTTTAGAGAGGAGCTTGCTTCAGTTATCTGAGGGCCTTACTTGTCCTGGCCAGGAAAACAATAGGCTTCCCTTTTGTACCCTGGGAGTTAGAAGTGTACTAAAAGGACATAGATGAAGGAGACAGTCATGTGGGGAAAAAAATCTTTAAAATGGGTTACTTGGGGAGTTTACCATAAAGAACAACACTCTTAACATTAAAGTTGTTTGGAATGGCAGAGGCAGCTTTGGGCAATGTTGTGCTGCAGATCACTGGGATGCATTCATGCCAGGGAAGCTTCGCCAGGGATTCCAGCCTCGGACAGGAGCTTCTACCCAATAGTGCAATTCCAATTCCACTAGATGCTGACGTGGTTGTTCTTTGTGAATCAAATAGGAGAAACAGTTTAGCAATGCATGTTGGAGAAGAATATATTGATGCACTAAAGCCTCACTCATTTAAAATAACTCAAGGGGAAAGCCATTTGGGTTGGTGAAGTCAATTATGAAATGCATGGAATTATGGCCACCGAAGTTGCCTGGTCGGGGGCCCTGCTTTAATGAATAGAGAATGATTTGTAATCAACATATCAGAACACCAGGCTTGCTGGCCTCTGCTTAGATTAGAATTAAATCATTTGTAATTCAAAGTGTTTGGAAACAGTTGGTCCCTTAAATAAATAAACAGGCCCTTCAGAATTTCATTTCAAGTACTTACTTGCTGTCAACTCTCTCTCTTTTTTTCTGTTGATGGTGCAAGGGGCAGCTTTCATTCAACTCCTGTCAAAATGTCACTATTAAAAACCAAGCAAACACAAGTGTACCATAAATAAATGAGATTTTTGCCAGACTAATCCTCTGTTTCCTAGATTGGATATTAGATTGCTCAAAACTCATGGAAGGAAGCTTTCTGAGGTGCTTCTCATATCTAGAAGGTATGGCAAACAATTGGATTTGACATTTTTAATTTATCAAAATTTAATGTTCAAAAGAACACATATTGTATAATTATATTTTTTTAAAAATATTTTCATCTTTATTTTTTAAAGGAGAAGGTTTTTAAATATATATATATATATATTTTTGATTTTTAGACAGAGAGGAAGGGAGAGGAATAGAGAGACACATCAATAAGAGAGAAACATCATTGATGGGCTGCCTCCTACCCACCCCCCACTGGCAATCAAGCCTGCAACCCAGGCATGTTTCCTGACCAAGAAATGAACCCGTGACCTCTTGGTTCCTGGGTCAACACTCAACCACTAAACCACACTGACGGGGCTGATTCTATTTCTATGAACTGTCCAGAATAGGCAAATCTATGGAAACAGTAGATTAGCAGTAGGAGAATGTAGGTACTTGGGGGAGGGCTGGGGGGAATGAATGGCTGCTAATGGTTATGGCTTTCTTTTAGAGGTGATGAAAATGTCCTGCAATTGACAGTGGCAATGGTCGCACAACTCTATGAATACACTAAAAACCATTGACTTTTACACTTTCAGTAGGTGAATTGTATGGCATGTGAATTATGTATCAATAAATACAGAGTGAGGAATTGTTCTGGGCACTGAATATAGCATGTTGAACAGGACGAGTTCCTGCCCTCACAGAGCCTGCATGCTAATGGGGGAGTCAGATAATACACACTAGTAAGAATGTAAAAACATAATTTTAGGAAGAAATAGTACACTGAAGAAAAACGAAACAAGATAAGGAAATAGGGAATGATTGTGTGTGTGTGTGTGTGTGTGTGTGTATGTATGAATGTATTGAGGATATAGCACATCTGTCTATGTATGTGTGTGTATTGTGTGCATCATGTATATGTGTGTGTCTATGCATGTTCACATGCCCTCTATTTTAGATAAGGTGAATAGGGAGGACCTCTCTACATTTTTTTTTTTTAACCAGAATTCTGAATTATATGAAAGAATGAGCCATCCAGATAATTGGGGTAAGTACATTCCAGGCAGTGCAAAGACCCTAAGACAGGCGTATTTTTGGCCTGTATGACTAAGAAGGGGGCAGGGAGCTAATGGGAGATAAAGTTGGAGAGGTTGGCAGGGACCAGGTCATGTAGGGAATAACCACAGCAATGCCTGGCATTATTTTAAGAGCTCATTTTTCGCAGTAATAATCACCATTAACTTTGTAGGACATACTATGCAGTTCATCAGTCCTTTTCTCAGTCATTATCTTGTGTGACGCTCACAACAGAAGAAGTTGCTATTAGTCTTCTCTATCTACAGGTAGGGAAAATAGGGGACATCGCCCACAATTCTGCATCTTCCGTGAGCCCATGACTCACTTCAGAACATGGGTGATGTCTGGTAATGCTTATTTCCGCAGCTCCTAAATAAGTACTTGTTGCAAGACATAAACACAATAAATGTTTGTGGAAGTGACTTCTTTGAGGTCACCAAGAGACTGAACAGCCAAGCCAGGACTTAAGTTCTGGTCATTTCACTCCAGATGTCATTCTGTTTGCGCTGACTCACATGGCCACGTTGCCTTTCCCTTCGAATCAGAGTGATGAGGATGACAGGGTCCTCAAGGGTCATCTTCCCAGCAGGTTGACATTTGCATGCCCCAAGGTCTGTGGGTATTTTCGTAGTTCTGCAGAATTTGCTGAAAAGGATTAATCAGCCTCCCTCGTGATTACACAACCCCTCTCTAACGAGGAGAACATTTTTCTTAGCACATTGTATTTGGTGACTTTAGTACAATTAACTTTTATCCACTGACGCCTATAGTTTGGTAATTTTCATTTCTGCCTTACCAGCGAGGCTCCCTCTCAGGATTTGCTAAGATCTCTCACCTTTTATGTACATAACAAAGTGGTTTAAGCACATTAGTTCACGTCCTGAAGGGAGTTCAGATCCTGGTCCTGCTCTTGACAGTCAGCCCTGCTGAGCCTCAGGTTTCTCATCTGTAAAATGGAGGTGATACTATTATTGATCTCATAGGACTGTTTGGAAAGTTAACCATGTCTGTATAGTGCTCAGAGCAGCACCTGGAACTGACAAGGATCCAGAACAGACAAGAGTAAGGATTCAGTAAATGCCAGGTGTCATTAGCTAGGATGCGTATGGCCCCCTCTCCAGTGCCACTTCCTGTGAAATTGTGTCGAGGGGGGCAAGACGTGAAATACTTCCTGTGAAATTGTGGCAAGTGGGGCAAGATGTGAAATACTTCCTGTGAAATTGTGGCAAGGGGGGCAAGACGTGAGATGATTGCTTGTCAGTGCTTCTCAGTACAGATCATTATGGAAGGACACATTAGGAGATCAAAATACATCCTTGGATTGGAAAATAACATGTGCACAGATAGAGACTAGGGTTGATTAACTCCTGAGCATTCGTTCTGCCCTGGAGGTAACGAGGGGGGTTACTTACTGAGTCTCTCCAAGTACACGATTTCCTATTAATTTCTCTGTCTGGTATTAAACTCTGATGGGAGGCTATTTTTACCAGATGATGATAGGAATTGAGGGTTGGGGATTCGGGAGAACAGTATGAACGGAGATGAAAGGCCATTGATAAAAAGAGCTATTTGCCTCCCTGCCCTTTCCTTCTTGTAGATTCTGGAAGGATCCGCTCTCTCTGGTCTGCTCTCTCTGGTCTCCACGGCTGTTTTGTCTCCTGTTAGCATGATTGTCACTGTTGCCAGGTAACTGCTGGTGCCTGCAGGGGCTTCTGGGGAGTGGCCTGTGCTTGGCTGCCCCCGGGGCTAGGAACTGGAAGGGAGGCACCAGGAGGCAGAGGAGGAGAGCGGAAGGAAGGAGCAGTGCCTAAGCACATAAAGCAGGGCTGCTGAGATCCCCGCTCAGTGGATGGGAGAAGGCTTATGTTTTCCTCCCAAAACATGGAGATAACACACAAATCCTCAGCACCTCCTTCTCCCAGGCATAGTAATCCCTGACACAAATAAAAAGCCTGTAAATGCAAACCACCGTGGAGAAGGAATGAACAGCTTGACTTGTTCTTTGCTCTCTCTCCTTGAAAAAGGAACCTTAATTCCTTACACATTCCAGAGAACGTGTGCGTGTGTGTGAGTGTGTGCTTTGCTACCCCATCCAAAACACCTTCCTCTCAAGGTCAGATGCCCCAGGAACTCTCACTGTCAGCTTAAAGGGAAGGCAAATTGTCTCACTTGACTGCAGGAAACCTTGGAAAGCCATCATTCAGGTTCTTTTTCTCCCCCTTCTTAAGCACTGATTCTCTCCCCAAATGAGGAGCAGCACGCTGACACTAAAGACAGAACAGAATGTGAAGCAAAATAGCAGCTGACGGTGACCAGCGTATTTCATTGTTCATCTGAAAGCTGAGCATCGCCCAGCGTACGTGCGGGGGCATCATCCATTTTCACAAGGGCAGCTGCTCTGTCAGCTCGAAGGGACCTGTGAGATGACCTGGTGTGACTCCATCTACCAGGGGCGAGGAGACGCCAGAGCTGAAATGTATATCAAGTTCAGGGATGAAACTGCAGATCACACCTTCCATGGAGGAGAGAGAATGTCCCCTTAATTCTCTAGCTTCCACATTGTTTAATGTCCTTACCATTAACCTTCAACCTCTGGCCCCACAAAATGCTTCTGAAACGGTCTCCCCGGCCTTCCGGTGAAGTTACAGCCTCTTCATTCTGCCCCGGGCTACCTTAGTGACCCTGCCATTTGTCTCTGAGCTGCATCCCAGACTCAGACTGGGTTTCCAGGTCCTTTATTAGTTTACTCTCATTAAGTGATTGCATCGTCTGTCTCCATCAATAAATGTGTCACTGACTCCAGCTAAAACAATTTAGTCTTGATTTCTTTATTACTTTGTTTCTTGATTCCATATTTTACATGAACTATTTGTGTGTGTGTGTGTGTGTGTGAGTTTCTAGATTATGTTCTTTAAAAAAAATCTTTATTGTTGAAAGTATTACATAGGTCCTCCTTTTTCCCTCATTAACCTCTTTCAGCCCTCACTTGTCCCTCCCACCCCCCAGGTCCTCACCACCCTATTGTCTGTGTCCACGGGTTATGAATGTATGCATACAAGTTCATTGGTTGATCTCTTCCCATCCAGCCTCCCCTGCCTTCCCTCTGAGGTTCAGCAGTCTACATGAACTATTTTTAATGTTTCAAACAGAAAAGCGGAGGAGGCATTTGGGTACAAAGGCCCTTTGTAGGTCACTGCCCCTGCTTTTGTGGGGGCAACCCCGGTGATCAGTATCAATCAGGAAGCTGCTCAGAATGAGCAGATGAGCCTTCAGATGTGTCTCCTGTGAACATGGAAAAGAGGGCCAGGGCAATAAATAATTTCAGACTGGTGCAATAGGCTGTGTAGAGGCATAAACTTATTCAAGATCAGGACTGGATCTTGGTAACAATGGCAATGGAAGCCCTGGCCAGGTAGCTCAGTTGTTTAGAGCATTTTCCTGATATGCTAAGGTTTTGGGTTCAATTCCAGGTGAGTGCACATACAAGAATCAACCAATGAATGCATAAATAACTAGAACAACAAATCTCTCTCTCTCCCTCTTTTTCTCTCTCTCCATCTTTCTTTCTAAAGATAAGTAATCTCATCAATAAAATAATATAATGGAGATGATATGCCCTCCCCTCCTCCCATTGGGTCCTCTGTGTCACCGGCATGGAACTTGCCCCTCCCTTCCTCCCTCCCTCCCTTCCTTCCTTCCTTCCTTCCTTCCTTCCTTCCTTCCTTCCTTCCTTCCTTCTTCCCTTCCTTCCTGCTCTCTCACCCTGATCCCATTAAATTTTTCTGTCAGGACTTTCATTTTTTTCCCCAAGTTAGAAATGATCCATTTATCCCAAAGCATTTGTCTTCACATTCTGTTGGAATGAAGCATTCCACCACAAAAATTAGCTAATGGATATCTTTTCTTAATTTGGAAACAATTTTTTTTTAAAAAAAGAGAATATGGCACTGGCTTTTCTTTAGTTACAGATGCTTTTAATACTCTATAATCAATGCAACACGATACTTGTTAAAATAATTTGTTGTTTTTGAAAATTTGATTCATCATACAATATATTCAATAAGTGCTTTTCTCTATGTGAATTTCCTACCCATTTGAGATCTTAGGACTGTGGTGCCCTGTATGGCAGCCACTAGCCACATGGGGCTATTGAGCACTTGAAATGGGGCTAAGAGTCTAAATTGAGACGTGCTGTCAGCCTAAAATATACACTGAATTTTAACAGCTTGGTATAACAAAAGAAAGTATAAAATATTAATAGTTTGAAAATATTGAGTATAAAAATGATAACATTTTGGCTATATTGTGCAAAAATAAACTATACACATTAATTTCATCTGTTTTGGTTTTTTTAAAAAACCTGTTTTAATGTGGCTACTAGAAAATTTAAAACTGCATATATGGCTCAAGTAGCATAGTAATCGCTCACATATTTCTATGGACAGCACTGCCTTAGAAAAGGTTAAGTTTAGCTTGCAATAAATCCTGACCTTTTATTTATTTGACCCTAAGTAATCATTGACTCTGGGCCTCCCATCGTCCTCCAAGCACTGACAATGCAAAGCAATAACTCTTCGGTGCCTAACTTGGGTATTTAGGTCAATTCCCTTACCTCCTTAGTTAATATTAGATTCTATTATAGGAAGATTGTCTTGGTCAAGCCTAATTCTTATAAAACCATGCCTTATAATGAGACAACATAAAAGTGCATGGGAAAGTATTTGGATCAACTACAAAGTCAAAGACAGATGTGGGTGTATATTGAAAATATGTTTGTAATAAGCCCAAGATTCCTTCGTTTATTTTTCCTGTGGCTTATTGATGAGAGTCTTCCAATCTCGTTAACTGGCAGGTATTACCCTCTTCTCTGGTGGGATGTTTGCCCTCCATAAAGCTGCAGATACCACACACTAGGCATCCAAAGTCATAGCCATCACAGGATGAGGAGCTCTTTGGCTTCCAGCCAGTCAATACCCACCCATGAGTGGGGAGAATCAGATCATATTGTGACTGACCTACTTTCTGTTTACTCAAATCTGCAGCCAAAAAGAATTTGGCATCCAGACTGTGTCTTTTGTTTTGGCCATGCCATTAAACAGGAGACTGTTGGCTTCAGGGCCTCTGCTAGTCTGTTGATACTGAGTCTACATGTGTTCCTCATTTGATTGGACACAGTCGATGAGCACCTGGTTCTGGATGTACATCTGCCTGAGTCTCCCTTCATTACTCTCCTCCCTACCTTGAACCCTGGCTGATCCTTGACATCATCCGGAGCAAAACCTGCCCTGGTGGGTTTCCCTGCAGCAGAGAGAAGTGGAACTTTCTCTATCCCTTCAGTCTTAATGCAATGCAGTCGTTTTTAAATATGGGTCAGAGGATGGGTTACATTGGATGAATCGCTTATCGCTCTGGTTAAAAGCACAGCTTTCTGGGGACGAATCAGCATCTCAGAATTTCAGGGGATGGGGCTGCTCAGTTGTAACATTCCAGAAAATTCTCAAGCATGTTAAAATTTGAGATCTACTGACCTTTCCCTGCAAGGTAGGGGGTGAAGTTGCTGGAAGGACTCAAGCACTTTCTTTCTTTATTTAACCTGGCCAAACTCTTTGCAAGGAAAGATGATTACCTATTGGTGTGATAGAGTATACATATTTAAAACTTCACTACTGCGTGGTATGGACTCTTTTAAAAATGTAACACCCCCTTGCCCTAGCTGGTTTGGCTCAGTGGATGGAGCGTCAGCCTGGGGAGTGAAGGGCGCATGCCCAGGTTGTGGGCTCAATCCCCAGTAGGGGGCTTGCAGGAGGCAGCCGATCGATGGTTCTCTCTCATCATTGATGTTTCTATCTCTCTCTCCCTCTCCTTTCCTCTCTGAATTAACTAAAAATATTTTTAAAAAGATGTAACGCCCCCTAGAAGCAATAACTCATTAAGTCCCTACACAACAGAGAGAGAGAATTTCTTAGGAACAGCAAGAGGGACCTGGGATCCATCTCAGGTTGATGTTGTAGGACAGCTCAAGTTAAGAAAAGATGTGAAAAGAAAGGATTGGGAAATGAAATTCAGACTTCTTGCCCATTGGCTTATTGTCCCCACCTTCTTTTCCAAACTTGATCCTTATATGTTGTTGTCCTTGCTTTCAGCTAGAAAAACATTTTTAAAATAATCAGCTCCTTTTGGATGTGTTTGGAATTTTGCCTAAACAAGGTCTGCCAAACCTGCTTCTATGTTATTTTTAGTATCTCTTTTGCTTGAGTGCCCTGAGGATGTGCGATACTCCATGCATTCTTTCTTTTGATGAATATTTGATTGGCAACCTTAACATTTTTCTTTGTGTTTAAATTATAAACTCACTGCAACCACAAGGCACCTTTCATCGTCTTTTAAACTACATGTCAATATGTGTTCTTGTAGAGCTATAATTACCTATTATTTTGTAGCTTGCTGAATTAAACGCTCATTAAACAAAAGCTGGAAATGGTATTAAATCTATATAAAAATTTTAATGTGCAAAAAGTACTAATCAGTATGTTAATATAGCTTTATCAGGGTTTCACTTATGGGGCAAGGAAGGACATTATATTTTTTAATGTTCTTAAAGCCATTCACATTTACAGAATAATGCACCTTTTTACAGAATAATGAGTTGTTATGTGACTGAGGGAGTTACGAAATGTGTATGAGGCACAATTTCGCTGCACTGTCTTTGGAGAAAGCATGTGAGGTTTAAATAAAAGTGGAAGTTTCCCACTGTTGCCGTAATCAAGATTATCATCGCTAGTGAAAGGGAGCACACTGGATGGATGTGGCCGGAAGTTCCGCCCCCTGGAAGAATTCTGTCAGGACCTCACCAGCCCAGACTACTGCTGCTCCTCTCAAGGTGCTCTGAGGCGAAGAGAGATGAGGTCACACACAAGCCAACATCTTGGCCATCCATGCAGACATAAAAGTCCTAGGGGGGAAAATGTTTCTCATGCAATCAGCCATTTTATTTGAAGTTTTCTGTCCAGGTAATACATGAACCTTGAATTTTAAAAGATTGGGTAGAAAGCCTTATAAAAGAAGTAACAGTGTCTGCCTTACCCCATTTCCACCTGCCAGAGGCGATCATGTTTAAGTGACTCTGTTTAGTGTTCTGGGTAGTTACTTTCTATTTCTAATAGTACATTTGTCCTGCTAATTTTTTAAAATATTTTTTTTATTGACTTAGAAAGAGAGGAACATGGATTGGCTACCTCCTGCACACCCCCTACTGGGAATCAAGCCCAAAACCCAGGCTTGTGCCCTGACCAGGAATCCAACCAATGACTTTTTGGTGCCTCATCCAATTGAGCCACACTGGCCAGGGCTGTCCTGATAATGTTTGATTGACTATTTTAGGATATATCTATTGAGTACCACCAACCAAAAGGGACTATTACACTGTCCTCATCTTCTTGCCCTTCTAATTTTTAATTCAGTTAGTGTTAGTTCTTCTGTTGATTTCCTTTGTTGAACCTTTAAAGAATATCCTTAAAATCTTTTCTGGTCTCATCAACTTTAGACACTGCCTCTTGATTTCCTGCCATATTAGATGAGTATTTTAACATACTTCCACTTATTCTAGTTTTTTTTCTTCCTGTATTTTTTAGCTCCATTAAGTTTTGGCTCTTGGATTTCATTGACATTTTCGTATCACTCAGTGTTCATCTTTATGCCAGACATTTTTTACTTGTGCAAGCTAGAGAGGTCTCCATTCTTCAGGATAAAGAGTTCACCTGGAAATGATTTGGATCATATTATTTACATAATTAAATATCTGTTTTATTATGTACCCTGATGCTATCATGAGCATTTCCCCATGTCTTTATTTTTTAAACTATCATCCTTCATGCCTACACACTATTCTAATATATTAGAGACATACTGAACCTTGGCTTTGGCTTTGGTATTTAGCCAGAAGATGCTACGTGGGTTTGGTTCAGGCTTAGTTTTTGAAGCCCCGATAGAATGCTTACTTGAATATTATTTCTGACATCTCTGAACTTGAATATAAGTAGTGATTGTGTAATAATTTACCTGCCATCGTAAAGTATCAGTGTAACAATATCTGTTAAATGAACACATTATTTGAATTTGTTGTTAACATAGGAGTATTAGGATACTGGAATATTCAAAGTAGGTATATTTAATCTACTAGTAGATGTAACTTGAAGTAAAAAAATCTCTTTTATTGTTTTATTCATTTAAATCTCTCAGTTAAATGAAATATAAACATGTATTTCTGCTAGAGTAAAATTCTGCAGTAATTATTAGAATTATGAGAACTATCATTTTAGAATATTTATATATATATTATTAATTTCGGAGAGGAAGGGAGAGGGAGAGAGATAGAAACACCAATGATGAGAGAGAATCATTGATCGGTTGCCTCCTGCATGCTCCCCACTGGGGATCGAGCCTGCAACCCGGGCATGTGCCCTTGACTGGAATCGAACCTGGCACCCTTCAGTCCTCGGGCTGATGCTCTATCCATTGAGCCAAACCAGTCATGGTGAGAACTATTATTTTGTATATAAAAATAATTACTAAGAACTTTCAGATTAATAACTAGAGAAAGAATGTCAATTAATATGCATAATAAGAGAATACATTAGCTAGATTACCTTGGGGTAAAAAAAAAAAAAACTATGCTTTTTGAACCTACAAATATTTATAACATTAAATTAATTATTACCAAGGTAGAGTAATATAGAATAGATGATAATTGTAATCCTTATTGAATTTTATTTGGCATTTTAAAATTCATAACATTACACAAACTAGCCTATAAAAGCTATATTTAATCTCTAGTTATTAAATTCCATTTAGGTCATGAATCTTTCAAGTAAAGCTTCTATTTGGAAATGCTTCTCATTTTATGAGAATGAATAAAAATCAGAATGCCAATTTTACTTCCTTGAAATGTCATGAAGAGAAAGACTTCATATCATAAAAACAAAACTCATCATAAACTGTCTCCAATGCAGACACTAATAGCCAATACTTAAATTGCACTTTTCTGTATGCTTCCTCTATTTGCTCCCTCACTTAATTCTTTCAGTGATCCCATAGGGTATGGCTGTTATTAGCTCACTCTACAGATGAAAAAGCTAAGGCACAGAGACATTAAGGAATTTGGCCAAGGTCACACAGGTAGGCAGTGGTAGAGCAGGATTTGAACTCAGGCCTTCTTACTCAAATCAGTGCTCTTAAGGAAGGTGTAATCTCTTAACTGAGTGCTTACTAGTAGATGGTTTCCTGGCACATGATAAGCATCCAATAAAAGTTAACCCGTTACTTGCTGGAATGGGGAATACTGGAACCAGAGAGGGAGGAGCTAGTGGGTTATTCACCTCTTGCTGAACCCATCTCTAGAGTGGGACACATGAGCCCAGGAAGCCAAAAGCCAGCTTCAGCCAGGAGGGTCCCAGATAACAAAAAGCCCCTGTCAAAAGCCTCGTGCCTGGCTATCCGGCTCCTTGAAGCCATGGCTCTGCTGGAATGTACAGACGCTGTGGCTGGGTTCCATCACCAGTTTCCTGCTCACTTTGCGACAGTGACCATGAGGATAGTTGCAACATAACATTGGGTGCATTACTTCCTAGCTTTGCTGGGAAGGATCGTGGTAGAATGGAGATTTCAGTGGCGTGGCATGTTAAAACTTCGGGCTTGGGGGGCAGTGTAGACCCAAGTCTACCCCTAGGGTTACCTAGGGTGCTTATAAGCATTCTACATAGAAAGCTTACTAACACCTAAGGCCTTATCCTTTAAAACAAAGGTTTGGAAACCTAAGGATTTTTCTGGGATTAGCATTACAGAGGCACACATGAAATTCTTTCCTAAGGGCAATCAGTGCCAGCTACTGCAATTAACTAAGAACTGTAAACTGCAAGCTACGGAGAAGCCACTGAGTAGGAGTACTGAGTCCAGATGTTAAAGAGTCAGAGGAAATTCAAGCAGTGCTAATAGCAGTTGTGGAAGCTGAGAGAGCGGTTTTACTTGTGCCTCAGTGTTTATAATTTATTACTATCTTCTCTATAGTGCAACTTTTAAAATATGTGCAAATGTTAGTTACTCATGAATTGTTAACATCAATGCTTTGTTATGTTAATGGGTTATACTTTATTTATTGATTTGTAATGCTCAGAGCATGTGCCTTTCTTTTGCTGTGACTAGGGAAATCCTGGCTGATTGAGTCCCATTACCTTAACCTCAGGCACCATGGTGTGGCTGAGCCTGCCAGAATTCTAGACATAGACTCTAGTTGAAAACACAGTACCTCTAGAATAGTACCGAGAATACCAGCCTTACAAACAACCCTATAAAAGGGTGGTTCATAGCACCAGTGTTGGTTTTAGGTTCTTCCTCCCATTCCTTGGGTTTTGGGGGGGGGCCACAAATCCCAGCACTTCTTACCTCTCCCCTCAAATGACCCTCAAATGAGGTAGCTCTTGAATCTCAGTCCTATCACTCACCCTGATTCCCATCGTTGTAGCTCTTTTTCATGTGTTCCTTCTCAGGGCTCTGCTGAGTGACTAGCTGGTATTGCTCATTCTGAAACTGTAGAAAGGTTAAGATGCTCCTCTTGGTCTAAGAAGTGTCTTTGCAAATGTAATTGGTTAAGATGAGGTCAAGCTAGAGTAAAATAAGTCCTTAATCTAGTGATTGGTGTCCTTATAAGTACAGGAGGAGATACACTGAGACATGGGCCAGAAGGCCTTATGACGATGGAGGCAGAGATTGGAGTGATGCAGCTGTAAACCAAGAAGTAGGAGGGTCGTTGGGAGCCCACAGAAGTTAGGAAGAGGCCAAGAAAGTCTCTTCTCTGGAGCATGGCCCTGCCAATACCTTGATTTAGGGCTTCTAACCTCCAGGACTCTGAGAATACATTTCTGTGGTTTTAACCTAACTAGTTTGTGGTAATTTGTTATGTAGTAGCCCTAAGAAACTCATACAGGGTAATTTGAGAAGCAGCAATGGATAACAAACAATTATGTAAGCAAGTTACTCTTATACTATACTCATTGACTTTTCAATGAATTCATTGTTTCCTTGGGCCATTTTTCTGTGTTTTTGGCAATTTTGCAAAATTTTATCTGGGCCTTCTTCACCAGGACCAGAGGCATCAAATATGCTAACACATGACACACTGGGGTGCATAAAGCTTGTCACTTTGTACACAGAACCTATAGTGCTGCTGTAGGTTTGTGCCCTGCAACACAGCAATTTTGAGATGTTTGATTTTGCCTGTCCCCATCAAGGAGGGGGGAAAATGTTTTATAGTTATGAGCACTCTGTGAGGGAGTGCACATTTTGACTAGATATTCATGGAACCAAATTCTCTACTAAGAATTCTACATGTATGTGGTTGGAAGAGTTATCCATAGACTAGCTTCTGACTCTGTAAGCTTCAAACCTCACTTCTCTGCTACCTATGTATTTCCAGTGTCACTCACTTTCATGTCATCCTTTGAACTCTGGTCCTGCATCCTTGTAAAGTTGAATGGGCCAGCACAGTGAGCTAGCCCTAGGAGCACTCCTGCAATCCATTCCTACCCCAGGATGACTAGAAATGGCTTCATCTAGGTGAAAGTGCTGAGATACATACAGAAAAACTCTGGCTCAATGTTCCCTTAGCAGATCCTTAAACTGTCTTTTCCCTGGGAAAGAAACACTCTATTTTCTTTGGCTTTTTTTTTTGCCTCTAAAATGATAAAAGCATAGTGATGCCAATGGCCATTTCTATCTCTCTGTGAAAAAAATCCTGCTAGAGAATGAAACATATCCAAGAAAAGTAGAATGAAATTAATTATTTCATGAGAGAGATTCATTTCTGATGACATCTCTAGATTCACTTGTGACTGTAGCCAAATTTAGTTTTTCAGTGACACGAGCCAAGACATTCTCCCTCCCCTGTTTTTGCTTCATTGAACTTGAATTGTGTGTCCTGCCTTTTTCACTGCTGTAATGTTAACTCCTAGAACTTGGCACATAGTAGGCACTTAATAAATATTTGTTGACTGAATGAATAAATTGGGTTTCTGTCACTTGAAACCAAAGAAGGCCTTACTAAATCAGAAAGGATTCAAAGAATGAATTATAATCCAGGTAGAATTTAAGTGCTGCAGGCCAAATGTTAGAGGTAGACTATTGATAAGTGTAAGTGTTCAAATGGAGAGGGAGGGCACTCTGGATCTATTAGAAGCAAAGGCTAGAGGAAAGCATGCACTGGGCATGCTCAGAACACAGGAGTGCAGTAGTCCTGTTGGGCAGTAAGTTTCTGATGGAAGGTTTGGGGATGATGCTGAGAAGGCAGGGTTAGCCCATCTCAGAGCTTTGTATGAGCAGTTGAAGAACTTGGAATTTATTTTGTGGCCAGTGGGGAATCAGTGGATGATTTTTTGAGCAGAGAAGTGAGATATCATGCCTTCCATGGATAGTTTCATTTTAACAGAAAACTCAAAGCTTTCACTTGAAAGGGTGTACTCTTACATAATAGGAATCTGAGGTCATAAAGCAGGTCAGTGAAGATTTTTTTTTGTGTGTGTGAGAGAACTTTTGATAGTCTCAAATTATACCACGTTAGGCCCCTGCTATTTTATGACTCACTAGTCATTTTCCTAGGATAAGTTGGAATTAAATCCAGTCATTTCTCAAAGACCTATTTGTAACTTTTGGCACTCTGACACTAGAAATAGGAAGATCCAAAGGGAGATAAAGGAAAGGAAAACAAGAAAAATGAAGAAAAGACTTTTTTCTCTTCAGATCCGTTTCATCTTTTGGGGAAGTTTTAAAATGATGACGGAAATATTTAAGATAAGTTTGCAGCCTGAGAAAAATGATCAGATAATTTAAAAGAGAAACATCTAAGGAAGCAGGCATTGCATGAATAGCTCAAAAACCAATTATGCATAGTTTGTTTGGAGCTGATTTAAAGCAATCATGATAATCCTATCTCTCTTTCCAATAACTGGGATAAACTTGGGCATTTGAGCCAATCTTCATGCGAAGTGAGATGGGGAGGAGGAGAACATTTTCTGTGTTAACTTAAAGAGGTGATTGGGAATAACTGCCTCCTTTGCACGATGCTCTTTGTTATGTATGTGACACCTGGAGCGATTCCTGCCACGTTGGAACTAGAGGAAGATTTTTCTAAGAAAGGCAGAAACTACCAGGGTCTTTGTTGGTGCAGCTGAGCTGCTGAATTAGCCAACCTCCAGACTTCCTCATATGTACTACATGAAAATTATTGATATTTAAGTCATTTTCAGCCGGGCTTTCTTATTTGCAGCTAAAAGCAAACCCATGGATATTGCTACCTAACAGTGGTCTCTTATGTAAACCAGTGCTCTTTGGAATGTGGAAAGATTATGGTGCACTGAAAATGAGGGCTTCAATCAAGTAATTCCTTCTTTTAGTTTTCTCCAAATTACTTCTATTTATTTCGTTTTCTTGGTGGTGGAGGGGCGAAGCATCATTTCTCTTTTCCTTTAGACTCTAAATGAGCCACATGGCAAACACCCAGATGAAGAGACTGTTGATCATACGTGTCCCATGATCTGGATGTTTGGCTTTTGAAGATGAAACACTTGAAGCACAGAGCCATGTTTCCACTTTTCAGCTATATTTTGGTATTATATGGGAACCACTGTTGCAAAAAACTAGGAATAAAGGATTTGCATAAGAAATGGGATCATCCAACAGTGTCACTGGTTAGCTGTCCTGCCTATATACAAGTAATTCATTTTTTTTTAATTACTCAAAAAATTGAAAATCTGCCATGTACGGGACATGGTGATATAGGGTTGTAATTATGACTTCATATATCAGTATACTTCATAGACTTAAAGACAGTCTTTGTCTTCCAGGAGCATACAGTTTAGTGGTGAGCAGAAATTGACATGGCAGCTATTGGTAAGGTGTTAGTGGAGGTATGGAAAAGGGTGTTTCTTGCCATTCATTTAGCCATTCAACACATTCATCATAGGGACCAGCTATGGCCCCTATTCTCATGGAGCTTATAGTTTAACGAGAAAGACATGGATATATAAATGCACAAATAAATATACAATTATAAATTCAGATAATGTGATAAAAAAGTACTGTGCTACAGAGAGAGTAACTGAGGTGATGTAATTTACTTTGGGGGGGAGGGGTCAGGAAGGGACTGTCTGAGGATGTGACATTTAAACAGACTTGAAGGGTGAATGGGAGAGAGCATGATTAAGTTTGGGGGGAGGGGGAGGGAAAAGGTTAGAAAAATCCTCTTATAGGGTGTGGCACTAAACTCAACTTATAGAAGTCAAACTGGTGTGGGAGGAAATATTTACGTGCATATAAAGAAGACTGTAAGGAACAGGTGACCCTTGAACAATATGGGTTTGAGTGTCCGTGGGTCCACTTATATGTGGACTTTCCCAACAAACACTACAAATGTATTTTCTCTTCCTTATTATTTTCTAAATTACATTTTCCTTTCTCTAGCTTACCAGAATACCAGGTATAATACATATAACATACTAAATATGTGTTAATCAACTATTTGTGTTATTGGTCAGGCTTCCTTGTCAACAATAGACTATTAGTTAAGTTTTGGGAGAGTCAAAAATTATACCTGGATTTATGGTCTTCACTGCGGGTCCTGCCTGGATCCTAAGAAGACCAGACCACCTGTCCCTTTTCTACCTTAGTGAGGGATCAAATGAGGGAACATCTTAGAATGATTGATTGATTTCCTCAGACACAAGTACCTCTGAAATATATGAACTGTCATTATTTGCTCTGATACCAACTTTTTGTGCAGTTTTTAATTTTGTCTGTTCATTTTAACCACATTTGAGGTCTCCATGACTACAATAGAACAGAAGGAAAAAAACTGCTTCTCTGTTGGAACATCCTAAATGGGATTGTTTATCGTAAAATGTGGGTATTTTAAAGGATGCCCACATCTTTAAAAAGGTGTAAAGGCTGTTCATATGGTGTTCCAAGCCAGGGACAATTTTATGTTCTAGCCGTGGGTGATAATGGGAACACATTGAAAAGATGTATCAATAGGACTCTAGAAACAGACGAAAAAAGTGGCTGGATTTCATGGTCGAATCCAGATGCAACCTGATAAATGTTTCCTAAGAGAGGGTCTGGGGTCTCTGCAACCTGAGTCATAAGGTCAAGTGTGACCATGGATTTACATGCAAGTCATATGAGTTTACATTCTGAACTCCCGAGTAAAACCTTCAGGAAACGCTGTCACATTTTCACAGGACCTGCCTGGGTGTGTGGCCGGCCTTCCCAGCACGATGAGGATGTAAGGATAAGCCAGCCCCCTTTCCCAAGAGGCAATGAGTGTGTTTGAAGCTTTGCAGTTGGATCCGAGTTCCCGTTGTACCACTTGCGATCTCCATGACCTTGGACAAGTCCCTCGATGCCCCAGACTCAGATTTCCTCACCTGTTACTGTAAATGAGAGTAGCAAAGCCCACCCAACAGGCTTATTGTAGGGCAATAAATGAGATAGCATTTATAAAAGTGCCTGGCATTGAATGAGCTCTTAGTGTCATTGTTACCTTTACTGGTGTCATGATACCCACTCTTCAGCGGCAGAGAATTTTGATGAATTTGATTTCTAAACATCACACAAAGGGCGGCAGAAAGCAAAGGAGGAAAATGGGGATTGACACTGCGGGCAGCCCCAGTTTGGGTTGCCTGACACTCAGGGAGCTGAGGTCCCAGGCCCTGTGCAGCGGCTGGAGATTTCTGGAACTTAGCCAACGTCTGGTGCCAGCCTATTCCTGGGTGTCGGTGCAGATGCCAAGGGCTTGGCAGACAGAGGTGAGGGCGACGCCAGGCTGTGGTCACATCACTTAGCTGGACGGTCCCACCGCTCCAGGTGGGGCCAATGCTGGCTGACCCCTGTCCTCTGAGTAGCTGTTTGGATATTTGTCACTGGTGTGTGTCCCCAGCCACTTCTCAGTCCTCCTTTCCTCCCTCCTGGGTCTTGTCCTAGTCAGGTGCTCTGCTTCCAGTCAGGTACCCAGACCGTGTCCTATTTTGGTTCTCAGATTAAGGAGAGCAAACCTCTGCAAAGGTAAATCATTTGCTGACAAGCTGGGACCCGTGCCATTTTGAAGAGGACGCTCGGAAACTGGAAGAATGACATTGTAATGGCAGAAGGATAGGCATCGGGTTGATGTTTGGGGTCAAGGTCTCTGTCTGGCATTTCTGGGTGGGATATATCATGATGCAGTGGCCACACTTTCTTCTTGGAAGCCAACCCTTGCCAGATACAGTGTTTTTAACTCTTACCTGGAGCAGGGAACTAATCAGAGGAGTGGCTTAGCACAAGGTGGGGCCAATGCTGGCTGACCTCTGTCTCTTTTCCCCTGTCCCTGTCCCTCCATGAGTACTTATGCCCAGCCTTTGGTGAGCAAAGAGAGGACTGGGGAGAATGAAATTGGTGAGGGTGGAAATGATGAGAACTTAAGGTTTCCCACTAAGAAATAAGGCTCATAAAATGGGGAAAGTAAGAGAAAGTGGACGGAGCCCTGGAAAGGATAGAGCACACACACACACACACACACACACACACACACACACAACCTACATATACATAGAAGCACCTCTGCAAAGTAAAAGGAAAATCAGGAAAAAGAAGAGCCAATAAAACCAGACAAAGAAAGGAAGAGAAGGAGGTGAGCAGAAGATGAGAAAAGGCACTGCGGTCAGGTCACTGTTTCTAGGTCAAAGGTGGTGGCATTCTGCAGGCAGTTCTTCCCTCCCCGGTCTTTTGCCTGCCAAGGGCTGCTGTTCACCAGTGAGCAGATCCTGGGAGTAGCAGTGTCTCCTTGGATGTTCAGGCCTGTGGTCAGAGAGAATGTGGTTTCCTGCCGACACACACAGCTGTGGAATGGGGGGTGAGAACTGGTTGGTAGCCCTGAGCCCTGTTTCCCACTGAGACCCAAACTCACCCCCCAGACTTTGCAGTCTGTGGTTCTGTCTGAGGGCCTTGGTGCAGAAAGACACAATCGGCCTCTTTTGGAGGAGCCAGCCTTGTGGCTGGAGCGATGGAGTCGTGCTAAGACACACAGGGCGAAGATTACCCTGCCCTTATTTCCGCAGCCAAAAGGCACATACTGTGAAAGTCATGGGTATTATGCTGTCAGACCACTGATGGCCTCAGTCCCCTTGTCTGAGCCATTATTTCATCTCAGGGTTGGGGAGCCCAGGAATGACTCCATAGAGCCCAGGCTGACAGCTACTGTGAGCCGGGCCTGTCTCTCCTTCACCCGTCCCCTTGAAGGACACCCTAAGGCAGCAGTTCTCAACCTGTGGGTCATGACCCCTTTGGGGGTCAAACGACCCTTTCACAGGGGTCGCCTAAGACCATCGGAAAACACCTATATAATTACATATTGTTTTTGTGATTAATCACTATGCTTTAATTATGTTCAATTTGTAACAATGAAATTGGGGGTCCCCCCAACATGAGGAACTGTATTAAAGGGTCATGGCATGAGGAAGGTTGAGAACCACTGCTAGGGGCTCACACCAGGGTTTCCTTTCCACTGCACCCTGGGAGGTAGAATGGGCGCAGGTTCTTTTGTCAGGTCCCATTGTTCAGGAAAAGGCTGGAGTGGAAGACACACAGAAGCAAGCAGACTTTTCATGGCTGGTACTCCACTGGCTAGCTCTCAGCCCAAGGGTTGCTGCTACTTAACCTACTAGTTAGGAGTTTGGAGTCAGACTGCCTTGGCTGAATTCTAGCCGCACTACTCCCACGCCATGTGTCCTAGAATGAACCTCTCTAAGTCTTAGTTTTATTATCACACAAGGATAAATTCACTTCATCAGAGTTGGGATGGTCCAAAGCTTAGCACCATGCTGGCATACAGAAGGTATTTAATTCATATTATTTATTGATAAAGATGATGACCAGATAGTTGTCTTAGGTGTCTCTGCCATTGGACTCTTCTTGGCCACAGCATGGAGATCATCTGGTCCCAAGTTAGAAAGCTTATCAGGATGATTTTTCTAATGAGGCAGGGGCGGGGAGGGGGGGCCGGAAAAGGGGTAAGGATGGCTTGACAAGGATTAAAATAAAATTCTTCATGCTTCTGGGCACACCCTGTCCAGCTTCAGACTTGGATTTAAACTTACAAGTTCAAAGCCAAGCACAAATGGCCAGTGTTCTTAGAAAGATGGCTCAAACCACAGTTGATTCAGTGTTCTCAGTGGGTAGGGGCCATGGACCAGCTCTGAGCAAAGCAGAGAAGGTTGCTTTGCCTCTTCAGCCTCCTTCCTCTGGGCCCCTTTTACAATAGTAGAATCATCCACAGCATGTGGGGTCTTCATAACAATACCTAGTTTTAGAAAAAGATCCGGAACAAAGTCACAGAGAGAGGTTAATGACTGACAGTTGAACGTGCTAGCTCTTCACGGGAATTTGGATTTTGAGATAAAACTCTATACTCCCACATCGATTTTAAGAGTGCGGAAGGCATTCCGGGGACATCTGGTCTCTCTAGTTAGCTAGTTAATTCTCTCCTCTGTAGTTCAGCTCTAGCGGGTGGCATGATTAGCAGCAATTAAACAGAGGAGCCAAATTGTCGCCCTGGTTTACAAGATGTATTTCTGAAAGTTTCTCAGAGATACTGGGGCACTGAATCTCATTTCCTCTCTCCCCGACTTCCTCCTAAAACACTTCGGTTACAGGAGAAGCTGGTTAATGGCTACTTTTCCCTTGCTGAGTCAGGGGGACGAGAGGCATTTTGGGGACCTTGAAACCCACTGCGAGAATTGGAAGGGTCCAATACCTTCCCTTTGCACATCCTTGTTTTAAAAGGAAGTTCACCCTCCACATCCCTTGCTTTTATTTATTTATGTTGTTATTTGCTTGTACATGATGAGATACTTAGTATTGATTCAGTGAGTGTTATGGGATCATTTTTCAAGCTTTCTGCTTCATGCTCACCCACAGCAATGGTTTTTGTTCAGGATAGAATAGCTTTTTTTTAAAAAAAATCTGTGGTACAGAGTAAGAGTATACCTAATATATGTGTCATTTCACGTAACAATAGTCACCTTTACTAAGTGTAAAAAACAACACCACATTATTTGACCCCTGAAACTGAGTTCATTGATTTCATAGTCAGGTCAGGACTTGTGTTTGCACCTGGATCGCACATTCCCAAACAAGTGTGTGTGCTGTCAGTGCCTCTGATGATGGCCTGATAATGACCACGCTGGCCTTGGTAAGCCTGGCCAGAGGTGTTTTGGGGACTTCACTCATGCCTAGCATGAGGCCAACCTCTCTCCCAGCAATATACCAAGGCCATCTTGGTTCGAGGTGGTCTCCCAGGAGTGGGGCAGTGAGGGAGGGTCTGGGAGTCACACCCAGGAAATGACACCCATAATCCACATCACCAGTTCTTCATGGCAGAGAGAGGGTGGACAGGAACCAGTTTTTGTGGGAGAATCTGGCTGAAGGGTTAGTTTCACGGAGTTACGCTGTTGTCCCACTTTGCATAGGGGTCCAAGACGACCCCTTTCCCTCTCCGTTTTCCCAAGTTGGCATCTGTTTCTTCTGTGCATGACTGGACTGGGGAAGGCTCCTGCCCTTTGAGGGGTGTGGGGCACAGATTCCAGGCATAGAGTTATAAACCAAAGGGAAGGCTATGACAGGGCTCGCCTGGAAATGCTTTAACCGAGGACAATGTCAGACACTCAGTATGTGTTCCTCAGCAATTAAGTCGTCAGTAAATTCAGACATGCAGTCTCAAAAGGGAACCTCTCCAATCCATTATCCTGAGTGCTCATGTACCCTGGGAGGCGATTCTTCTGCTATTTTATAGAAGGTGAGCATCCTGTATTTTATACAAGCAGAGAAATATAGAAAACTGTATGGTTCCTGAAGAAACCCCTATTTATCTGAGTCCTATGAGATCAAAAGCCACCTGAGCCCTGAGGATATTTGGATTAAAAACAATGCTATTGGATTCACATTAAAAGCTATAGTGAGCTCAGCCAGTGTTGCCCAATGGTTGAGCATTGACCTATGAACCAGGAGGTCACAGTTCGATTCCTGGCCAGGGCACATGCCTGGGTTGCAGGCTTGACTCTCAGTGGAGGGCATGCAGGAGGCAGCTGATCAATGATTCTGAACATTGATGTTTCTATCTCTCCCTCTCCCTTCCTCTCTGAAATCAAGTAAAAAATATTTTGAAAAAACTATAGTGAAATCTCAATTGTGTAGAGGTGAAGACTTTATATATTCTTCCTAAGAAGATGGCAAACCTCATTCCTACTTTCTGTCTCCTGCCCAACTGAGTGCCATGCTCTTCCATTTCTAGCCGTTCAATAAATATTTGTTAAATGAATGATTTAACTCCTACAAATTGTTATCACAAACCAGCTTCTCTCAGCATTCAGCCCACTCCACGTCCCCCTCCCTGACTTCCCAGGCAATAGCTGCTGAGAAACTGCAAACAAAACATAATTAGGAAGGTAAATCTACTTTGAAAAACTGCCCACATAAAACCAAATGTAGGCCAGAGGCAAATTTAAGTGATTTTTTCAGACTCATCTGTGGTTTTTATTATCCGTGGTCCTGTGCTGGCCCAATTTTTAAAGATAATCAGGTTATAGTTGATATTGGTTCTGTATTTCCACTTTATTTTTTTAATTAAAATTTTTTTTCAATCACAGTTTACATGCAATATTATTTTGTACTAGTTTCACAATTACGTACTTTACAAAGTGTTCCCCCTCATATTTCCAGTATCTACTTTGCGCCATAGATAGTTATTACAATGTGATTGACTATATCCCCTATGCTGGACTTTCCATCCCTGTGACTGTTTTCTAAGTACCGATCTGTCCGTCTCAAAACCTTCACCTCTTTTACCCAGTCCCCCATGTTAGAATGGAGGGGAAAGGTGGAGGGGAATGAATTCGAAGAAATAAAGTTACAAAAACCTGGGAGTTGTGAGGAGCTGAAGACACAAACAGCAAAAGGCATAGTATTTTTCTTAGCTGAAGTGTATGCAAATTTGCCTTTAGCCACCCCCTCCCCTCAAGCTCTAATCCTATTTGCTCTCTCATCAGTTTGGGGGTGGGGTGTATCTGGGAGGTAGGATTTGTGAGGCCGCAGCAGTTACTCACATTCTCCTCTTTCCCAGCCCCCAGGGAGTGGTTCTGATTTACAGCCTTTCCTACCCAGCAGCCACGAGCACCTCGAGCACCTCGGGCAGAAATTTGGGGTGCAGGAGAAAGTGCTCTTCCTCCTTCAGGGGGCAGGAGCAGGGAGCAGCTGGTAGCGGTCGAAGCCTGGAGGCTAAGTCAGCTTTGCAACGTTTAGGTCAGGGCTCTGACTTGACATGGGGTACTCAGCCTGGACCATTCGGAACCCCTCTATCATGGCCAGCATTGCAGAGTGCAATGCCCCTGAATCCAAAACGAATGGGCGAATGGGGGAGTGTGTGAATGAACTTGTTGGAAACAAAGTGCTCCTGCCCTTTTGTCATTTGCTTACACATTCCAATGACCCACTGCACTCCCCTTAGGGGAGGCGACTTACTGGCCCATGTACCTGCAGTGAGTGGGCTGTGGTCTAAGTATGTTAGGTGGGTGCTGTTTGGTGTAAATCAAGGGACAACAGTTTTATCGCCCTCAAAATATTAGGTCATCTCCTGGCGAGCCATGCCTTTGACCGGGCCTGAAATTCCTGTCCTTATTACCATGTAAGGGTTAGATAACCAAGTCAAAGGATTAAATTTCTTCAGGAAGTCCCAGATAATGTAAATATTTTACTTAGGATTGGACCTTTAACACTCTCCCAGGTTAGCTCTTTGGTCCCTTATATGAGATATAAGGCAAGTAGTTTAATAGAGAACCCAGCAGTGATGGAGGCAAGATCTGAGGACAGATGACAGCATGGAGACTTCAGCTCTAAGGTTGACTGGACCCTGAAGGGAAGACACCTCTGCCTATTTAGATAGAGGGTCCTGCTTCCCAGTTTCATCTAGGCTTTGCCCCATCCCCAGCTGCAAGTCAAGATCCTTCGTAAGTAGCATTCAGCTTTCCAGGCTGCTGGATCTGACAGATGCATCTCAGATGAGGCTGCAGGAACCTCCTTTATGGTACACCCCGAGGGGCAAAAAGTTGCATTTGTCCCTGAGGAAGATTGGACATGAACATAACTCTGTTCTGCCTTTATTCCTGAGTCTGACATCCTGCTTCCAGATGATATTTTCTGAAATGTTGCTGTCATGGTGTCACAGTTCTGCCCAAAGACATCCAATGGTTGTCTGTTGTTCACCAATTAACTCCCACAATTAAAAACTCCCACAATTCCACTCTGTGCCACTAATTTCACTAATTTGCCTCATTGAGACAGAGGGGAAGAAGGGGCCTAAGTGTCATGTTGGACGCATTTAACAGGTTTGCAAGGAAACATGACAAACACATTGGGTAAATTTATATGACCATTTTTTCAATAACAATCCACAATATGTATAATCCTATCTAATAAAAGAGAAGCATGGTAATTAGCGTATGACTGCTACCTTTCTCATTGGCTAATCAGGGTGATATGCAAATTAACTGCCAGCCAAGATGGTGGCCGGCAGCCAGGCAGCTTAAACTGAACATGAGCCTTGCTTGCTTCAGTGACGGAGGACTGCAACGTTTTCCGCCTGCTTTGCCGGCCTCTGAGCTTGCAGTTTAAAAAACATTGTAACAAATATAGAAGCTAAACAAAACCCCAGAAACCAGCTTTCAGAGAGCTGGGATCTCAGAGCTGGAGTTGATACAGCGTTTCGATTATAGAACTGAAACAAACCAGATACCTGTTTTCAGCAGCTGAGGCCTCAGAGCTGGAGCCAAGCCTCAGAGCTAAAGCTGGCCCAGAATAAAAAAGAAAAAAGAAAAGAGCAGTTGGGAGTTTCAGTCCCAGCCTGAAAACAGCCCTCAGCCCCTCACCCAGACTGGCCAGGCACCCCAGTGGGGACCCCTACCCTGAAGGGTGTGTGACCAGCTGCAAACAGCCATCATCCCCTCATCCAGGCTGGCCAGGCACCCCAGTGGGGACCCCCACCCTGATCCAGGACACCCTTCAGGGCAAACCAGCCGGCCCCCACCCATGCACCAGGCCTCTATTCTATATAGTAAAAGGGTAATATGCCTCCCAGCACCGGGATCAGCGGAGCTGAGAGGCCTCCCGGCACCGGGATCAGCGTGACAGGGGGCAGCGCCCAAACCCCCTGATCACCCTGCAGCTCTGTGTGTGACAGGGGGCGGGGCCCCAACCTCCCTATCGGCCCTGCTCTGTTCCTGACAGGGGAAGGCACCCCAGCCCCCTGATCGGCCCTGCTCTGTGCCTGATAGAGGGGAGCTCCCCAACCCCCTGATCACCCTGCGGCTCTGTGTGTGACAGGGTGCGGCGCCCCAACCCCCCACCCCACGGGCCCTGCTCTGTGTGTGATGGGGTAGAGCCATAACCCCCCCATCGGCCCTGCCCTGAGTGTGACAGTGGCGGCGCCCCAACCCCTTGATCCGCCCTGCTCTGTGTGTGACAGGGGGCGGTGCCCCAACTCCCCTATCGGCCCTACTCTGTGAGTGACAGCGGGGAGCTCCTCAACCCCCTGATCGGCCCTGCTCTGTGCATGACAGGGGGGAGCTCCCCAACCCCCTGATGGGCCCTGCTCTGTGGGTGACAGGGGGTGGTGCTGCAACCTCCCCATCGACCCTGCCTTGAGTGTGACAGGGGGCGGTGCCCCAGCCCCCCAATCGGCCCTACCCTGAGCGTGACTGAGGGTGGCATCGCAACCTCCCAATCCGCCCTGCTCTGTGCATGACAGGGGAAGGCGCCCCAACTCCCCAATCGGCCCTGCTCTGAGCCTGACCAGGGGCTGCACCTAGGGATTGGGCCTGCCCTCTGCCACCCGGGAGCAGGCCTAAGCCAGCAGGTCATTATCTCCCGAGGGGTCCCAGACTGTGAGAGGGCACAGGCCGGGCTGAGGTACCCCCCTCTCGCCCCGAGTGCACAAATTTTTGTGCACCGGGCCTCTATTTAATAAAATTGAGAAGCTTGGGAAGAATATTCGACCGGGCTTGGGAAAACTTGAATATGGATCCCGGTTCTGCCATATCACAAGCAATAAATTGTTAACTAATTTACTTTCCTCTGGTGTCTCCATTTCCTCAAAGGCACTTAGCCCACTGGAGGGTTGTGGTGATCAAATTAGATGATTGCGAGAGAGTCCTTTTAAATACTAAATTTTACATTCAGAGCACTTTCAAATACAAAATGTCATCAGTTAACAAAAATCTGAGAGTGCATTAATTTTTAAGCAGAGTGCTATTTCAGGTTTTTTTGGTGCTTAATAAAATGAGAAATCTAATTAAAAGTATTCAGTCTTCCTGAGATGCCTATGACTTCCAGCAGCTCTGCTATTTCATGGAAATTAGCTGGTGGGAGATCCACCCTGCATCTTCTGCAGGCAGCAGTGGCCCAAGGGGGAACTTGGGGTATCCTCTAGACCAGTGGTTCTCAACCTTCCTAATGCCGTGACCCTTTAATACAGTTCCTCATGTTGTGGTGACCCCCAACCATAAAATTATTTTCGTTGCTACTTCATAACTGTAATTTTGCTACTGTTATGAATCGTAATGTAAATATCTGATATGCAGGATGTATTTTCATTGTTACAAATTGAACATAATTAAAGCATAGTGATTCATCACAAAAACAATATGTAATTATATATGTGTTCTCCGATGGTCTTAGGCGACCCCTGTGAAAGGGTCGTTCGACCCCCAAAGGGGTCGCGACCCACAGGTTGAGAACCGCTGCTCTAGACTATTAGGATGGACTGGCACTTCCTGTCTCTTGAAAGAGAAGCCGAGAAGGATGGTGCTCGGGTTACATTACAGGGGGGGAATACTAAAGGGTCAGAGATTGGTGCACTCGTTAAAATCCTCAGGGACCAAGCAACCCAATCAGTTGTAGGCTGTATGTGGGGGATGTTTGGGGGGTCAGGTTGGGGTGAATGGTTACACTTGCTTTCTTCCATTTTCCAGGGCAAATAGCTTCAGCTGCTGCCCAGAATCAGCCGGGTCATCAAAGCCTTTGAGAGTAGCTTTGAAAATGTGTCATCCAATCGCTGGGCAGAACCAGGCCCGCAGCTGAGGGGACGGCCCTCCCCCGCCCCTCCCTGGAGCAGAGACTGGGGAAGCAGATGGAGGCCTTTCCCCCCTTGGCTGGCTATCGGGGCACATTGTTAGGCACTCAGGACTCCGAAGCTGAGACCTAAGCAGACGCTTCATGTGTTCATGCCCTTGGCCCAAAGCCTGGAAGTAGCCTTAGAAGCCCCACTGCCGCCTCTTTTGGCGTGTGAGCGGCCGGATCTCATCCAGGGCAGGCACCCTATTAAATTTGCTTGAGTCTTCTCATGTGTCATTAAGCAAGTCGCTGAACCACGAAGGCGATGCTGGAGCACGTTCAGTATAGTCCCGAGGGAGCCCTTTCTGTAGATCCCAGGCCTTTGGGCTCCTAGAATAGAGCCATCCAGCCTTCCTGCCAGGAAGGCCCCAAGGCCACGGCACGTTGCAGGCCACTGGGGGGACTTTCCCTGCATCCCCAGTGCAATCCCCAGGGTTCTGTGAATCCCCTCGGGTTCCTAAGGCGCCTGCAGCAACAAAGCCGACTTTGCGGAGCCACCGCACGGGAAAGCGCCTCCCGGGGGATCTGCATGGAGTTTCTGAGGACGCGGCTCTGTGGCACGTGTCTCCACTGTTTTGTAAAATATTTTCCACTTCCCTTGTGGCAAGTGCCTATCCCCAGAGATGGAGAGCTGGGAAAATTCCCAGGCTGGAGTTCCCTGTACCCCTGACCCTGAGGCCTGTCTCCAAGCTGATCCTGGCTCTCTGGGTTTCGGGGGGGGGGGGGGGGAGTGGTGGTCTGCAGAGGTCCACCCCCTGCCTCCACTGCATGCCCTCCCACTCACTGTGAAAGCTCCTCCTTTGGTTTCTAAATACTCGGAGCCTCGCGGAGAAACGCTCATTCAGCCATAGCATCCCTTTCCATATTTTTAATCCCTGATGGAATGAATAAAAAGGAGGGCCTGTCTCCATCATGATGTGAAAGCCATCTGGCCTGGGGATGGAGGAGTGCAGGGCGATGAAAGAGAGGCTGCTTTTAATATGAAAAAAAAAAGGAATAAAAATGTGCAATTTATAGTTATCTCTATACAATAACCTGTCTTTTGCCTTAACCTTCTCAGGATCATAAGAAACATTCTATTCATTGAAATAAGTGCTTTGAGTCTCTCTGGGCTCTTCCTTTCAGACGTACACTAAGTCTCAGAGCACTCAAACATTCCGGATCTATTAAACTCCACATTCATTACAGAGACGTGTTCTAATTCCTCTTGTTCTCATTTCTGCAGTAAATTTTGTGCTTCTGAAGTAAGGATCATTTCGGGGTTAAATAAGATAATGATAAGCATCTGACTCCAGCTGGGACGACTCTGCCTTTTTCTTATTCAGGTCTGGTGAAATTTTGAACATGGAAAAAAGGAGTTTGCTCAGAAGCAAATTCACCCTCTTCTAAACAATGAGGCTGATTTTTTTTTTCACCCACAAGTAGAAAGTCTTGGGGGAAAGGTATGCGTGGCTTTAATCTTGGGGAGAAAACAATTGTGCATCAGGGAGGGACATAGGTTTCTTCCAGGACTTGATGGAATTATTTTTGAGCTTTTCAGAGAGAAGAGTTATTTTTCTCTCAAGGAAATGTCAAGTCAAAAGTAATAAATACATAACACATAACTTTATTGAGCATTTTTCATGTGGCAGACAGTACTGTAAGGGTACAAGTATCAGCTCATTTATTTTGCAAATATGAAAATTAAGGCACAGCAGGGTTAAGTCACTTGCCTAAAGTCACACAGCTTTTAAGTGGTGGAGCTGGGGTTCAAACCAGCAGTTCCAGAGCCTGTCCTCCTAAAGCCTATGATGGATGAAATAACACAGAACAAACAAATGACCAGATGATGCCAGCTCCTCATTCAAAGGATTTCAAATCAACCCATTTGTAGATTTGCATGACTTTAGCTTCTCCTTCTCTGTGATTTTATATTTTTCTCCATTCTATTGTCCAGGGGCTAGCAGGAGAAGGGTGAGAACAGGAGAACTCAAATTCCTTCACTTTCAATGACCATCATCCATTCTGGTAAATGTCAAGTGAGGAGAACAATTTTTTTGTGCCCTTCTTCCCAGTATTACCTCTAATTCCCTGAATTAGAGCTATTAGCCCATTAAAGATTTTGGAAACCCCACAAATTCTCATGACCTTACTTTTCTCTTATGGTGCTTTTGTTGGGCTCATTTTAATAAGCACTCAATTAGCATTTTGGCCATGAAGAATGGTGGCCCACTACATTTCCTCACAGATAAAAATGAATCAATTGTAACATTGTTTTAAAAACAGCTTTATTTTTTGAGTGGCGAAAGCGAGGACATCACCTTACCACATTCTAGGTACATGATGATTGTAAGACATCTTGACTACAGAAATGTTAAAATGTGGAGAAAAATATGTTTTAGAATTAAAAATATAGTATTTTATATCTGCCTTTCAACAAGGAATGAGCCCTGTTAAGATAGCATTTTGTAAGGGTTCATCTTATGTGGTCTGCCTTCTCTGGGTATCAGAATTTTGATTACAGTTGTCAGCTGGAGCTCAGCCTGGTTCAGATATCTATTTTTAACAAGAGCTGAAGGGTTGCTTTTTCTTTTTTTTCTTCTTTTTTTTTTTAGGGCAAGCGAAGGATTGCTTAAGAATAAGGGAACTGACTCAGGAAAAGGCCTGAGCTTTTCTTGTTAGCAAGGGGTTGGCTTCAGGTGTTGCCCCATAATGGGCTGAAAATTGAGTGGCGATTGATTCTTGCCTAAGGCAGAAGGGTTGGACAAGTCAGAGAGCTGAGCCAGGTTTGAGACCCCCCAGAGCAAGGAGAGAGATTTAAACTCTAGAAACAAATTTAGACTTAAGGGTTTAGAGTAAAGCAGATTAGATTAATTTTGGAGCAATAGCAGTTGAAAAACAAGAGGAGCTTAGAGTGTCATTGTTGAGAAAGGCTTTGGGTGTCTATGAGGCACCTTCATAAATAGCTGGTGGACCCTTAAATTGGATGAGTTTTGACAGATGGACAGAGGCAGAGTAGGGAGAATGAAAACTAAAGAAACCCCAACTGTTTTGTTTATGGGCATATCTCTAGGGATGGGTATCCTTAGCACAGTGCCTGGCCCTTAGGAGGCACTAAATATAAGTTGATTAAATTCATAAATTGTCTCATTCACCCTTTCAACAGATTTTATTCTGAACACAATATATGGGTGTAGAGATCCTTTTAAGTGGGTAGATTTGCGTGCACACTTCTTGGAATTCCACATCTACTGGACACAGAATGCATATAAACCATCTACTAAACGTTTATCTTAAGCATGTGCATATGTGCATATGTACATCACACTGTGGTGTGTTCTGCTACTTACCTCCAACCCCTCGTATCTAAGTACTGGGTGTGGGCTAGGTAATGCCTCTTCTCATTCTTTCATTTGCTTCTGCATTTATTGTCTGAACTTCAGTCTGAAGTTCGAAGTCTGCCATTTTCATCTCAGTCATCACCCACTTCTTCTTTCTCAAAAAAGTCTCATCTTCCCTGGCTTCTGTGACATTTCATTCCTCTGGTTTTCCTACTTTTTCACTCTGATCCCTTTCCTGACTCCTCCTTTAAATGTAGTCACTTCTCAAGGTTCTTCCCTCAGCCCCTCTCTTCTTGCTGTCCTTGAGTATTTCATCGACTACTGTCATCTCTTATCTTCACGTAGAGAGCTTTCTGCTTTACACCTCTTTGCCAAGATTTAATGCTGTTATTTCCATCTGCTCTTCAGCTTTTGCCCTGGGATATCAACAGAGCTCAACCAACCCCAAACCAAACACACTGCAGTTTTTCCTTCACCAGCCCACACCTGCTCTACCACCGAAGTTCTCTAGTCTTTATAATTTCAAAGGTGAAATTATAGAGTCATCCTCAACTTCTTCCCATCCTTCACCATTCTGAACTCCCCTGCTCCCCCCATCAAATCAAGTCCTGCTGACTCGACCTTCCCAAATCTCTGTACTTTGCTCTTTTTTCTCGTTTGTTGCCTTACTTTAGCTCTCATGCTCTCTCACCTATGACTTACAATAACCTTGATTGGCTTCACTTTCCTCCAATACCTTTCCACTCAGTATCTTCTCCAAATGCAGATCTGGTAATGAAGATGATTTGACCGACATTCCTTTATTTAACCGTTTTCACCATCTGGTCCCAATGTACCCCCTCCACTCTGTTCTCCTGTGACACTTGACTTTCTGCTCAAGTCTCCCTAGAAAGAGCACATCTAGACTCTGTGCCTTCGTAGAGGCTGTTCCTCAGCCTTGACTTCTCCTCTCCTCTAAATTCTACTTGTCAAAATCCACAGGTGACCTTCAACGTGCAAGTCAGCTGAGGCCTCCTCTGAAAGGACGTCTCTGATTTCTTAGGTGGACGGAATATCTGCATTTTTAGAGCATTCTTTGAGTCCTTCGCTCACCATCCATGCATCAGAGTCACTTGTTTAAGTCTCTCATCTTCTGGGTCACCTGGGACATGACAAGGATGTCTTAGTCATCTTTATCTCCCACAGCACATGGTGGGCTCCAAGGACTGTTTGCTGAATTCACCCGATTTTGTTGAATTGATGTAATGTTTTACACAGCAGTGACGTGATCATGACATCGACAGAGGCAGGACCCGAAGCGTAGCAGTCATTCCCCGAGGGGTCATCTGGTTCTGCGCTTGTCGAGACCTCAGAGACAGATTGGAAGGAAGAGAACCAGCTTGTTGCCGGGAAGGACAATTCCCTAGAAATCTGCCTCAGTCTGGTTCTCCTCCCTCTGCATCCTGTCCCCTCCCACCCCGAAGGCCCTTATTTGAGATCTCTTTTCCCTTCATTGACTGCGCTTGTTGAGTGTTCCCCCGCTGTGGCTTCCTTTGGTCTTTTCCAGCTTCCACTGCTTGTGTATTAATTTCTGTGTCAGCCTCCTTCTCTGGCTGTGGTTGTAAACAGGGCCCATGACTGTCAGCTCTGGGGCCTGTGCAGTGAACCCTTACATATGGGTGGCAGGTCAAGGAGACTCTAGATTCTGACTTGAAGGCTGGTTACTTCTCACGCCCAGAAGCTGCTCCAGGCAGGGGCCCAAGCTCCTGACCACCCAAATGGAACTTTCCAGACGGAAAGAAGCATCACACAACACACTCTCTCCTAGGCCTCCCCTCCTCCTCCCACAAGTCCCCTGATCACAGGTTGGGCAGATGGCAGAGGGGTCGCTCTTGCCTGCAGCGCAGAGTGACAAATAACACGAAACATTGTATGCCTTGTAGTCTTTCGTGCCTAATGTTTCCCCCTGTTTGAGAAAGTTGGAGCTGTGGCTTGATCTAAATGACCTACCCTTTCCACATTCCTAAGCCAGAGTGGCCTTGTTGGTTATGGAAGGAGAGAGACAGCCCTGAAGGCAGGCCAGGAGGATGTGGCTTGGTCCCTTCCCCACACCACCTCATACGGCAGACGCTTCCAGCCGGGACTATGTCTGAACCACAGCAGGCTATCCTCTCTCCCTGATGCCAGTTGCCTGCTTCCCCTCCTTCCCACTGTGCAACCCAGGCCGTCTTCTCCCTCTCCTGCCTCTACCCTCTGCCACCCTCTGCACTCTGCCTCCCCCTGAATTCTCCAGAGTGGCTGTCCCCTTGTCCCTTCGTCCCGTTGGAGGCAGCTGCCAGTGAGGGAGCTGCCAGCGGGAGAGCCACAGGCAGTGCCATCCTGCCGGAGGGAGTCCGGGGTCCTCCCCCAACTCTGCCTGGCAGTGCGCATCATCTGTCACAGTGCCCCCTCCCCTCCCTGCGCCTCCCCACCCCCTTCCCTGCTGCTCACTCTTTCCCAGCTCTGGAGATGCAAAGCCTGAGACGAGCCAGCAGAGCGGTGGGTTGCAGCCGCTCTGCTAGGGGCGCCAGGTGAAGTGGCCTCCCCTACCAGGAGGTGGCTAACTCTGTCACTCAGGGCTTCGCTGAGCCATGCCCAGCTGGGGCCCGAGCCAGCCACACCTTCCCAGCTGCACCGCCCATCGCCAGACAGGTAAGAGGGAGCAGGGCCTGAGTGGGCTGAGCTGTCTGTCCTGAGCCCGGAGTCCTGCTGGGGGGCACAGACAGCTGGGGCAGAAGAGGCACTGTCCTGTCAGGACCCTGGCTTATCCTCTAACTGCTCCTCAGAGCGGAGAAGCCCGCCACCCTTGCCAGGAGCAGGGGTGCAGGACTTCGCCCATTCTTCCCTGTTAGTGGGGGCTGAGCTGCCAGTGTCCTTTTCTGTTCTCCCTCCTCCCTGATCCCAGCCCCCTAGGTCCCCAAACCCTGTTTTCTGGCCCAAAGGGATGCTGTCTGCTCCCTCAGATGCCTGCAGGGGCTCTGGAAGTACCGTGGTTTTGCTCTCGGGGTGATGGCACTGTCTCTTTCCGTTTCATTCGTGCCTCCTGCTGTTGTGTTAAGTCGGCCGCCTGCACCGCAGTTTGGCCGCGCAGCTGTTCGGTTTCCCGTCACGGTGCAGGTCTCCAGCGTCATGGGTGACTAACGCCGGTGACACATTCCGGGGCAGACGGACTCCCCACCACCATGAGCTGGAGGGAGAGGAAAATATTGGAGATCACCACTTTCTTTTTTTTGCCGCTTTATTGAGGTATAATTGACAAGTAAAATTGCATTATGTTTAAAGTGTGCAACCCGATGATTAAATACATGTATGCATTGTGAAGGGACTCCCACCATCAAATTAATTAACAAATCCATTGGCAGGTCACCAATTCTTTAAAAAAATTTTTTTTTCATATTTTTATGATTACATAAAATGCTGATATAACATCATAGTCAAAAATTTGCTCACATCCTGCATTATTTTCTTGGACGTATTTAAGTAAAGACTTGCTGGGACCAGGTTTTTTTTTTAATTGACATAATTGACATATACCATTATATTAGCTTCACATGCACAACCTAATGATGTGATATATATATTGCAAAATGATCACCACAGTAAGTCTACTTAGTACCCATCACCAAATATAGCTACAGTTTTTTTGTGGGGGGAGAGGGGAGGTCACCAATTTCTCAACAGTGTGCTGAGGGCACAGTTGCCGCCCACAGGTGATGAGACCCTGGCATCAGCTCAAAGGTAGGGACTCTCAGGGGCATTGGGGAAAGGGCAGCTTTTCTGTTTCTGTGTTAGAGCCACTTAGAACCCGTCCACTGTTTCATTGCAGGCTGAACATCTGGCTTTCAGGTGCTCGTGGGTCCTGATCTTGGGATGCTTTCAATCTAATGACGTGAGAAAGGAAGCCCACCTTATTCCAAAACTGGGGTTATTCTGGGATTATTTGTTTCTACAGAATGGGGAAACTTGAGGGTTTTCTTGGAAGATGGAGAAGGTGCTGGGAAGTGGGGGAGTGAGAGAACCGTTATGAGGTCAGATGCATGCTTGGGGAAAGTTCAAAGCTCGAAACAGGCAGCATGGCATCGGGCTGATGGCTGTTGTTATTATTTTGGGAATGAGAGCCCCATCAGCACTCAGTCCATCTGGCAAACTAGTTTTTATTAACCCTTTGCTGTCAGCTCCATCCTTAGAGCAGGTTTCTTGGAAGAAGGTCAATGGGTGGGGCGAGTGGGGATTGGAGTGCGGAGTGTGGTCTGTAGCCCACCGTGGCCAGGCAAGCGTAAGCCGCTCCTGGCACCTGGATCCTTTTGGCATTAAAAAGGAAAACAACAACAACAGTGTCACACAGCGCCTAACCCATAAAGGAATCTGAAAACGTCCTCACAGCCTTTGTCTGGTTGAATTAAACCTGCTAATGGAGCCTAGATCTATTTCCCATGGGTCAGTGAACTCTCATCTGAAGAATAGGGCTCCTTAGCCACAATGCCATCTCACAAATGCCAGGTACTGCTCAGGGGCTGGTGAGAGTGTGGCTGAGCAAAACCCATCATATTTCCATTAATAAACCCGCCAAATGTGGGTCTCAGCGGTGAGTCAGCAGCACAACTGAATGTGCTGAGATGTCGTGGAGCCTGGAAAAAGCCCGGCTGGTCCCGGGTTCCAGTCTCTATAGGGCCATTCATTGAATAACCCTGGGCCCTTCACTCAGGGATACTGAGAATGTGTTTTTGTAATCTGTAAAATGGGCACAACACGAGTGCCCAGCATGCCTCCAAAGGTTTATGTGAGGGTCAGTGTAAAGTCATAATGATAGCTCCCAGTTATCAAGATGTGCTGGGCAACGTTGCTAGGTACTTGTCCTACATGTCACTGTTTAATCCTCCCACATTCCTCAAACCAACTGAGGCCCAAAGAGGTTAAGCTGCCTGATCAAGTTCAGCTCCAGAAACGTGAGAGCATTTTGTGGGTTGTGACTGTGCTATACCAATGTCAGTCTTGTTGTGTATAAAGACTTCAGGGCTTAGAATTTTTGTTCTGTTCTATCACAGACTCTGTTTCGTGCTTTCTTATGTCCTCTTTGTCCAAACACCTCTATCTCCAGAAACATAAGAAACACTCCTTGCTTCTTCCTCCTTGCTTTGGGGATTAGGATATTTTTTACTGTCCACGAAGCATCAGCGTTCTCATCAGGACCTGTAAGAGTTTGCACTGTGAGGAATTTCCAGAAAGCTTTTGAATCTTTGAACAAAAGGTTCTAGAAAGAAGAGGGTCTCAGAAAAGCTGAATGGCTTGAGGTAGATTCCTATCAGGGCTTTGTCTCTCAAGGAAAAGTGTCAGAATTTGCTCAGCGCGTCTTTGTGCATCTGAGTGCACCCACACAGCCCCGGTCCCTCCTCCCGCCCCCGGTGCAGGCATTAACGTGCACCCAGCATAGCCTAAGAGCAAGGCATCTCATTTCCTAGAGATGAGATGGTAGGAACAGGTCTTGGTGGGAGAGCTGTCTCCTGGAGGCCAGGTCTTCACTCCACTATTTCCTGCCGCTGTTGCTGCAGCCAGGCTCATCCCTGGGTCTGATGGCTGTGGGGTTTCCTTTTCGCATGATTCTAGGTGGCTGACGAGAATGGAGCAGGAAGGGAGGACATCAAAGCCATTGGCTGAAGTCATTAAAAATGGAGGATTAGAAAGAGCTTATTTTATATTCAGAGGAGGGGGAGAGTGCTGAAGCTGCTTTCTGCCCACAGCTGTAGGCCCTGATGGCAAATGATAAAGCTTTTGTTACCGCCTACAAAGGGGAAGACATGGAGAACCAGCGCCCTGGCAGTGAGATAGGAGGAGAGAGCCCCACTTGGATTGTGCTAGTGCAGTGCTCTTACATCCCAGCCCCAGGGCTTTGCACACTAGGTCCCACTGCTTCTCCGTGTCTGACCCTGCTGCCCCTTCCTCTGCAGCCTCTCCTCCCACCCCCATTTGGGGTTAGGCCTCTGCCCTCCATGACTCTGATAACTATCGATGTGACTTCATGTTTTTATCAGGCTGAATCATTTATAATCCATGTGGGCTTCAATATCTCAATGAATTTTTACAGTAATACAAGAAGTTGGCATCACTTCAGAAATTCTGATTTCAGAGATAAGAACGCAAGGTCTTAAGCCAGCCATAAGGGGCAGAGTTGGAACTTGAACACTTGTCACCTGACCGTGGAGCCTGTGCTATTTCTATGGCTCCACACTGCCTCTTCTGGCCAGCATCCTGCCCCAAACATGGTCTCACTCGCCTACCTGCTGACTGGTTCAGTTAAATTCAACTGAATTTATTGATCATCTTCTTGGTGCCAGGTACTGTGCTAAATGTTGGAGATGGGGAGATGAAAAATATATTTTTTACTTATGCAATGTATGAAATACCTCAACCTGCTTCCCCATCTTCTCCCCTACAAACCCATCCACATTTACACACAGCCTTCCTTCCTTCTCAGATGTGTCTGCTTAAGGAGAATCTTTCCTTCTGTGGCCTTGAACCCATCCTTTCCCACTTACTGCGCTTTTTCAACTCTTTCCTCTGTCTTTTTTCTCTTCTGCCATGTTATTCAGTTCTTACAAATAAAAAAGAAATTTCATTTTTAAAAAATTGACTTGGGCACCCTCCTTTTGTCAGCAAAGTTACCCGAAAGAATCTCTGACTCCTCTCTTTCCATCCCCTCCTCAGTCCTTCACGCTTTGGCTTCCATCCCTCCCACACCCCTGAAACAGCGACCTTGATGAATCAGGAGATCCGGCTGAGGGTGTGTGAAGGATTGTGTGTGGTGCATGAGCCCTGGCTTTCTCTACACTCTGGCTTCCTGCCCATCAGCTGCTTTTGCAGAAGCCAGCTGGCCGCTGGGAAGCTAATTTGTAAAAGGCGAGTTCACTGCTTAAGGCTGAGGTTACAATGGGAACAGGGAGGGTTGCTCAGGTAAGAGAACAGGTCGTCATTTGTCTCCTCACCCAAGGTTGCCTTGTTGCCCTGGAATCTGGGTGGGGAGAAAGGCAGCTCATCTGTGGGAGGAAAGGATGTCACTGGATGCTGCCCCAGGGGCTCTGGGCGTGAGTCCCGGCTCTGCCTCTATGAAATGTGACCTTCGGCAAAGTCTTTAAAGTTTCGTTTCTGCAGGTGGTGTCTAAGAGTCATCCCTCTCTAAACCTCCATGAATGTTAGCATCTGCTCCCTTGCAGTCAAGTAATAGGTTATTCATGGGGAAAGCAACTTACAATGGAAATCAATTCCCGCTCAAGTTGCCCCCTTCTATATTTCAGTGTCCTTGCACTAATACTTTACATGTTGTATACTCCTTTTACTGAAGCACATATTGTCACTGGTTACACTATTTTAAAATAATTTATGCACAATTTTAAATATACACAAGTCAAAAGACTAGAACAGTGAGCTTCTATGTACTACCACCCACTTCAACATCCCTCACTCCACCCTAGAAGAAGCAAGTCCCAAATACCATATCATTTCTTTTGTAAATGTGTCAGAGTGTATATCTAAATAATAAGGTTGCTTAAGAAAAAAATAACCTTCCTATCGATATCACACTAATATTGATGTCTAATCGGTGCTGGAATTTCCCCAATTGTCTCATAATATTTTTATGATTTTAAATTTGAATAAGGATCCAAAATAAATTCCATGAACTGCATTTGGTTGAATATATATATATCAGTGATGACCAATCCTGTAATCCTAAAATATCCACCCATTTTATGTCATTTTCCCCAGTGTTGGCATACCATTTAATTTTAGGATCCCTAAGGAACAATTGCAGTTTAGACACCAAAGCCTCCTAAATTTAATTTAAAAATCCTTCTAGACACACTTAGAAGAAGTATAAAGACAGTGAATAAAGAAAGGAGGCAGGAAAGAAGAAAAGGTTGCATCGGGTATAAGGAGACAAATGAGGGCACGAGAGGAACAAGAGAAGATGAAAAAGGTAACAGAGATTATGAAACCCTCCTCTCCACCAAGAAGCTTAAAAATCCTTACAAATATGTTTTACACAGTCTTGTGTCACCTCAGTGAGCAGGCAACAAAGCTGAACCTTGAAATAATAACATTCTGTTTATTTGGCACATTTTCCCAAACAGCATATCAAGTAGCTGAGCAGACATCCTCCAAGCAGTCCTCTAGGTAAAGTAGGGAAATAGTAGGAATTCTGAGTCCCATTTTGTAGATGATGAAACAGTCAATAAAGCTACTAATAGTGGCTCCCACTACACAGTCATTTGCCCTTAGTCAAGCATTGTGCTAACACTCGATTACATGACATCACTTAATCCTTATTACAAGCCAAAGCGATATTCAGTTTGCTCATGATGAAAATGACACTCAGAGACGGGGAGAGTCACTTGCCTACAGCTACAGCTCTGGAAACTCAGGGCTGTCTAACCCACTGTCTTTTTTTTTTTTTTTTCAAGTCAGGCTACTCACCATGAAATCAACCATCTTTCTTTTGCATTTTCTTGCTTACTGGCACAATTCCATTTAAAGGGAAGCTCAGAGTATCACCAGTTATAATAATAGTGCACCGTGTACTAGAATTTGCTAAGCATTTTTCTTCCCACTGCCTTTCTCATTTCTTTCTTATAACCACCTTGAAAAATAGACAGGGCAGGGGGTGTGAATTTAGGTTTTACAAAGCAGGAAATTGAAATTCAACGCGCTTGGTTATACTGGTTGGTGATCACACAGCTAGTCAGGGTCGTCAGGGTCATAGAGCTGGCTACCGGCAGAGTTAGGCCCAGGGGTCCTTCCTTCTGATTCCAGATCCTGTGCTTCTTGGGTTCCCTTTGCAAACCTCCTGGGCCCACACCTTGAGCTGCTGACTTCTTTCCGTGTCCCCTCTGATGTTCCTGTGAGAAGTCGAGCAGGCTTATTACCAATTAAATATCCGGATGCCTGAACTGGTGAACAGGAAATGAGGCTGCTAATGCTCAGAGGAATGAAATGGAGATGCTTTTTTTTTTTTTTTTTTTTTTTTTAGTAGAATTTTGGGTCAAGTGGCCTCTTTCTGTCCTTCCCTTCCCTATGTCCTTCCAGTCTCCATGGAAACCCCAAATCAATGCGGCATATGTTGATTCATGTTTCTACTGTTACTAGGAAGCTACAAAGTGGAAATTGCTTTTAAAAGATTTGCGGAGAGCTTTAGCATGCTGACCAGAATTCGGGTCTAGTGTCCGAACGACTATTTTATCAAAAGCTCTTAACGTGGCTCTATCCTAGGCGGCGTGTTGATTAAATAAACACACGGGGCATTTGGCAAGAAATCTCCTTCTCCACTATCGTGGCTTTTAAAAATATTACACAGCAGCCTTTAACTCCCTTCATCTTCAATGTCATTACATTTTTGTGTGATGATGGCAGGTGCTCCTGTTGCTCTTGACTGATTCCACCCTCCTCGGCTGGGCTGTTGGGAAGGATGGTCTGCCAACGCCGAGCTGCCGCCCTTGAGTGTCATTAGCTCTAGGCTGGACTTCAGTCTTGACCTGGAGACTGCAGACGTCCAATGTGTTTCTGCCTAAAGGAACTCTTTGTCATTTTTCAGATTTTTCATGAATGCAAAACCGAATTCAGCCGACATCTATTAAATACCTGCTCTGTACAAGGCAATGGGAATGGATAGCGAGG